>NW_027181691.1:5092500-6517500 GCF_028537555.1 Battus philenor | reverse complement strand
TTTTAAAATACAAAACCGTGTTCAAGCCTGCATTTAAAACATAAGACGCGTGTTATTTTAGGCCAATGTTTCCACTAGATACATCGCTTTAGAAACTGGAACACAATATTGATTGGGCGGTAAAAATAGTTGCCGAGGTAGCTGGCATCATCTACATGTTAAAGAGGCTCAATAAAAATTACTCTTTAAGCAGCTGTTGTTGACGCAATAACTAAGTGTTATTAATACAGTGAAATATAATGTCTAGATACCTAACTGATCAAATCTTGAAAGACAAAAGTCTTGTCTCTTTTCTTGGTGTTGATCGTCATTTCAGTTGTAAACGCCCATTTCAAAGCCTTCCCCAAAGATATCTATGGGAGATATATTATAATCGCCGCGCTAACCAGACAGGTTGGTGATCGCAGTGTGGTATTATTGTACGCCGTTGCTCATCCTCTGGTAATTTATTTGTAAGCAGCGGCAATCCTATACAAATAACGCACAAAGTGAAACCTGCGACCTGCGATCCCAACTTTACTGTTGGGCTATCACTGCTCAACGTATGTCGGTCACTATTGCTTTATTGGCATTTACAGATTCCGCAGGTTGGAGGGGGCAGGGCGTTGATAGTGCTTTGGATAAAAGCTAGTGAACTAGTAAAGATTGTGGGCTCACTGGGGAGTCTTGGCTCGGGTACGTACTACTTTATTACCGGATTTGAGAATCATGTTCACAGTGACCACATAATCATCATCATAATTTCAGCCATGACCTTGACAAGGTTGACTATTTACCTTTTAGTGGACTTCATATGCTGCAATTACCGGTTTGTGATCTCTCATCCAAATCACCAACCCAACTCCAAAAACCTTAAGGCCAAAGCAGCCATCTGATCTGCTACATGGCCTTGTTACTTATTTTTAATAAAATTATAAGTCTTACATAGTAAAAGGGATAGTTAGACTACTTGCATTCAGCACCATTAAAGGGTATATTAATCAAACACACGAAACTCTATCGGCCCTAGTCGGACCTCGTTAGGACGATCCAACTTTTAATAATAACAACAAAATAAGCCGACGATAAGCCGCCATTAACACAGCTGGTTAATACAAAGAGACGTCTGATAAATCGACCGGACTTAATACCGAACCTCTTTTTTTATTTACATCGAATAAATAGGCTTTCATTTTTAAAGTTTTGCTCTTTTCAACGGTGAAATCGAGTTTAAGCTGATACGTCTTTTAATGTTATTTATAATTATTGTGCAATCTGCACGATTAAGCGGTATTAAAGAGATATTACTTTTTTTCTTTATTGTTTTTTCTTAATTATCCTCTTTGTTTTATTTTAAAATTAGAATCAGAAGTGATATGAGCACGCGTTAATTAGCTACGATGAAATAAAAAAATTGTGTCATCATTATCTTTTCAGTTACAGGATGTCCATAAATAGACATGAATTTTTAGCGTTTTCCGAGGACCTTAACAAGGCCATACTGTATAATCTTGCCCTTATTAAATAAACTATTTATTAATATACATTAAAGTAAGTAATTGATAATTGTAACTCGAAAGAATTACGCTTTCAAGTAACTTATTACTTTAAATAATATGTACGTGACATTTTACAGCAAGTTGAAATAGAAATATATGTAGATATCAAAATTGTATATTTATGATACCGACAGCATAACTTTGTATTTTCTCTTTATATTTGTGAAAACTTCTTAATCGCCTTCCTATATGATCCCCTATTATTATTTAAATCTAACTGTAAGAAAACAATATAAATAAATTAATAAAAGTTAATAAGAAAAGAATAATCCAAATAAGTCTCTTCTTTATATAGAATCATTATTTCATTATATCTGTACTATTTATAGGAAAATGCTTGTTATTCGACAACTTTAGATAAATACAAAGAATAATTATTTAATTATATTTAAATAGATAATTAGTCTGCCATTTTGAAATTTATTTGCTTTAATGATTACATTTTGTACATAAATTTTCTTTTATAATTAAGCATGTTATAATTAAATTTTATTATTAAATAATATTATTAAACATTATTACACAGATAAAAAATCATAGAGATAATCAGACGGTAGATCACGCGCCATTTTAAGAAGCCGAACGATGTTTTTTTTTTTCTTTTGTTATTTATAATAAAAAGCGGTGGCATGGCGCCGCGTATCGAGCCACGCGTTATCTGTCCCGAACACAAACAGCACTTGTCCATTAGAAGTAATCGTCGATGCCACCAACACGGCCTCATTGTCTCGCGCTTTACGAACTGGATTTTCGTTACGTGCTCTTTATATTTTGTGTTCTGAATTCAATCGTGTTTATTTGTCAAATCACATTTAAAAACATTTTGACTATTTTTTTAACGATTTAATAAAAATTTCGTCGATTTAAAAAGGTTAGATTTAATAGGTGGTTAGTTTTATGGAATAAATCGCGTTCTGATAAAATCGCCATTAATACTACATTTTTTTGCCTGTTACATGCGATTTGTTTCTATATAGCTACTGTTGATGTACAAAATCAAGTAAATATAAATAAAAAATATATAAGTCAATGTGATCCCGTAAAGTTGTCTAATTGTTGAAAATTGATTACAGTAATTATGTTCAGAATAGACACCTATTCATCAGTGTTAGTCCAGCGGTAGAGAACTAAGACTTATGATCGCAGGTCGCGGGTGCGATTCCTGCGATAAAATGTTATATAATTAACGCACTCTGCATTAATTACATAGGATTTCCACTGTTCACAAAAAAAATTCCAGAGGATGGGCGAGTATCGTCTTCTATGTACCACAACCAAACTGCGTTCACCCACCAGTTGGCCAAGAGCGGCGATTATTGTACATATAGATACATCTTATGGCTATAGGCTTAATCACTGCTTATTGAGCATCTATGGTCTGGAACGACGAAGTGGAATTTATAAAAAATTGGTTATATTATACCGAACACTCACGGTGCAATGTGTTAGTAAGGTACAATGGCGACTTACTAGTTAGCGGTTTCATCCAGAATACCTTTAGTCGAACAAGAATTTTGTTAAAGTCGGTTTCGTTTTTTTTATTTATCAAACAAAGTTATCTCGCAAAATATACCTCTAAAAATTTTGCCAATAGATGTTAGCCTACAAAAAATAGTTTATTTTAGTAATATTTATGGCACTATACCAAAGGGGCTACTTTTACGTGATAATATTGCTTATGACGACACAGTTTTTGTACAGCGCAAGCCGATCATGTAATATATAACGAAACGTGAAATAAAAATTATGACTACACGTAGATTACATAAACGAACACTATCTGGCCATATGGGAATAGTTACAAATACGAGTAAAATAGCGATGTATATTATATTTGCAAAACAACCTTGTCACACGTTTGCATCGACTCTTTTAAATTAGTTAGGTATGTTATTGGTAGGCAACGGTATACGCTTTTACAATAAACATCTATGTAATTCTTAATAGAGCCTTATTTGAAAGAATTACCATATATCAAAAAGTGTTCACTTTATTTATATTGAATTCATCAAACAAGAACTCTTATACAAGTACAGCAATATATTAAAATCTTTTAAAGTAACTGACATAGCCTAGCGGATTGGTAAGTTGACAATTGCTAGATCATATAACTCGCAGAAGATAGCTGTTTGGACCTTAATATTCTGGAGATAAGACCACGAACCGACCTATGCAGCGTGCCCACAAGGTGGACAAACGACTATGTTATAGCCGTTGGAAGACGCTGTATGCCGGCGGCTTCTAATCAGTCTAAATGTAAATTTATTGGGGGGTGTATACCCAGCAGTGGACTTCCAATGGCTGAAATGATGATGATGATGTATAGGTAGTTTAAGGTAGATAATAATATGAAAGTCAAGGCTATATTCTATATTCTAATGTTGCTGGGCGCTGTTAGCCGTTTTGGCTTTTACAGCTTCATCGGACTCAGGGCTCGCGGATCCGAAATCCGCGAGCTAGTAAACTGAGCTAGTAAGCTAGTAAACTAAAAAAAAAATCTACGTCAAGGTCGCGGGATGTCATTATATACGGGTAGCGCAAGACTCTACTTGCAGAGAGTGTTCATCAGCTGACATAATGATAAACAATATGAATATAATACAACATAATTTTATCTTAATAACTTTAACAAAAAAGTTTTAATTAATGTAACATTAACACTTTTATTTAATTATGCTAATGTATACAATGTAATATTAATTATAATTAGCAGTTATATTAGAGGTAATGGAGTATAGTTAATATTTGTTAATTTACGTATTAGTTTAACATAAGGATTGCGTGTTATTAGATAAATATCAATATTAATGTTATTAAGGCCTATTAAATTCAAACGTCCGTTTAATTATTAGACAGGTAAAGTTACAGCTGATTTATCGGAGGACGGCTATCGTGAATCTGTCGCGAGGAATGAATATTAAAACAAGTCTTGTCAATTAAGAACTTATAATCATCGATGTATTCAACATTATTGATTGCGTGTTATTAATTTAAATTTTTGTGCCAAAAAGAATTAAAAATATGTATCGGTCTGATTCTTTATTTTAAGATGCTTGAGGATTCGTTGACAAAAATATAATTTATACCACTTTTAAAATTATAATATACAAATTGTGACAATTCCTAGAGGCGGTCTCAAAATTTTAATCACGGGGTTGTTAAGAAAATTTATTACGAATCAATATATTCAAAATAAATGATATATTCACATATATCTAGATATACTAGATATGTGTAATTAAGGTTGCAATAATTATTAACATATATTAATAAAATCAATTAGATAAATATATTTTAAATTAATGAATTTTTAATATATGGAATAAAAATCATCGAAATTTCTCAAAAACATGCAAATATTTTTATTTAAAAATTCACTCATTTTCGACCATTGAATAGTCGGAAAAAAGTAAGGAATTACATTTTTGTAGTACATTCAGTTTAATTACATATTTAACGTCGTCTCTAATGACTGTATATATCCATTATTAGCTGACCTGTCTACACAGGAAAAGGTTTAGCAATTGAAGATCTGTCTACCTGGTCGTCTGCGGTGCCAACACTTATCAACCAATGTCCGTCGACAGGAACACGATAGGGGCAAACTGTCATTTAGGTAAGATCATTGTTATAGTGATTTTCGTGAATGTTTTAGAGAAATTTGCTGATAAAGTAATGGCGCCTGACAAAGCTACATTTTTTTTAAATATTGGCCAATCGCAAAATTACACCGTATTGTGAATTTAAAAGAAGAAACTCGATTTTCAATAAAAAAAACTTTCAAATCACAGCCATTGTGTAGGTTACAATGTCATCGCAAATATTTATGCTATGTCAGATTTTTCTATAAATATTACCGTGAAACGTTGAAAGCCCACGCGCCTGTCGGTTTTCTAAATTGGTTATGTTTATTAATTAATATTATTATCACCACAGAATCATTTACAATGACTGTATATTGACAATATACGCCATGAGAAGGCATTTTTCTAGGAATGCTGCTTACAACTCAGCGTGTTCTGACTGTTCTTAATCTGTTATTGAAATATTTAATAGAGGCAGTAAAGAAATGAATGCCATGATTCAAAACAAGAAAACAATAACTGAAAATTTTAATATCATTCTAAAACATCCCAGAAACTGATAGTTAATCAGGTAATAAGTAGTTTTTTGTTCTCGTTACTAAAATTATTTTTTGTAGCTTTTTTAGAAACTCCTCGCACCTTTTACAATTGTAGCCACGTTAATATAGTAACGTCTGTTATTAATGTATACAATAAACTTTTACACAATTTATCCTTCTCACGAATCCGATTCCAATCCAATTTCCAATCTAATTTTTCTATTCAAAGCGTCTAACAAACTCTCCTTGGAATAAGTAAGTTAGCAAATCATATCGTCGTTATGTATACATTATGTCCTCCTATTTATATATGTGTTTATTTGAAATTAGATAATAAATATTATAATTATTATGTACTCGTATATATGTATAGAATTATATACGTTCCGTATTAATTTTACATTACGACGTTTTTACCTACCTATTTGATATCTTATGCTTTTTTGTCTCACGGGATACCGTTCTGTTTTGGAGGCCAAGAAAGCGTTCTCTTTACGGCTAAAACTCCACGGTCTGCTATAACGGCCTTTGTCATAACCACGGCAACGTTTTCTCATCGAATTACATAAAATGTCCAAGGTTTTAAAGAAAAATGAAAATCTTAATGTGAAAAAAGGAACTCTCACCTCCATTTTGTTCTACGGTTCTGAAACCATGTTTTAACTTGCGCGTCGGTCATCTTTAGGGTCTTCGCCAAGGAGGCGCGTTCAGCCGATGCGAGGTACTTCTGCTTGTGGAACCGTTTTTCCAACTCGGCTATCTGCAGACGGGTAAATGAAGTCCTCGGTTTCTTTCGTTTAGGTGGTGTTCTGTTCTGGTAGGGATGGCCGATCCGCCTCGTGATGGGAAATGATGCTGGGGAAAACAATAATTACAATAATTTAATAATTTTAATTAACGTTTTTATTTCTATAACAATAGAATTACATCGAAATCTGCTGCTTAACAAAACACTCTAAGGTACACCAGGTACAGTTTGTCTCTTAGAGTGAATTAGGTTTTACATACATTGGTTGTACATTTTGAACTAATACGCAGCATTAGACAATATTGAAAGAAGATTATATAAACATAAAGATCTATGTACAAAAGATTAAAACCTATCTATACTATGGTATGGTGCAAAGATTTAAATAAAAATCATGCTTGATGCTTTCAATAAACTTTCGATATGGTCGGGACTAATTTATCAGTTCTTTTGTGATTGTATTTTTAGCTTAAAAAATAATTTAAATAGTAAATTTTTGGAGGTCTAAAAATCACCATAAATAAGGCTGATGCTAAGAACCTGAAATTCTTTGAAACCGTGGTCGTGGGAAACTGAAATTTGCCTTTTTAAAACGACCTTTATACCAGTTATCCGGGTTTTGCCAAGCCTGGAAGGTGCAATGTTGTCTTTTAGGTAATTTGTTTTAAAAAAAATAATTCAAGCGAACGGCCAGTCACTAATATATATTCTTATATATATATATATATATATATTGTATATATATATATATATATACAAATTGATATGGTTATAACGCGTAATAGAATTAATAGTCGCAAACTATATTAAATGAATTGCTAGAAAGAAAATAATTTTTGGAATTTTAGATGAGTCAAATAACTAATTGAGAATGAGTAACTTTTACGCAAAAAAAAAGTTTATTTATTTGTTTCAAATAGGCACGTCAACAGCAATACATGGATATAAGTTTACAATAGTTCATTTAAGAAAATACAAAATGAATCATGCTTGACTATTGTAAGCGAATACAGTCTTAATTATGCTTATATTTTAACTTTTATATCTGAATAATACAGAAAACAATGTTAAAAGGCATTTTAAGTCCAAAATAATCATCATAATGGTACAAGTTATAAAAAGACTTATTGAAAAATATAAATATAAAATATTATTGAAGGTGATATTAGATTGGTTTATTTGCCACTATTTATATCACTCATTAGTCGAACTTTGCCAATTAATAATAATGAATTCTGGTCAGACAAAAAATCCAAAACTTTCAAAAAAATTACATAAATTAAAATAAAATACAGATACGTAATTTTGGAAACGCGATTCATAAAATTTAATTCCTTAAAGTGATAAAATTATACCTTACGTTATTATGCCCCAGTGATCTAAGAAATGAAAAAAAAAAACTGACCGTTTCTAATTCTAATAAAGTCAATTTGAATGCGAAAGTATAAATGCTGGCTACTCATCAAAATCATTCACAAGAGTTCTTTTATCAAATAATAACATCGGGCCAATTACGCAAACGGCTCCAAACTCTTGTCCATACATTTACGTTTTATCTTGGTAATTGAAATCACGAAGTAATCGTCTTGGTTATATGCCCGAATACAAAATGTCGTGTTTAAATAAAAATCTCATTAATGTACTTCCCGCGTTCGGTCCTACCGTATATTACAGCTGTAACCAATTTCCCCGACTCAATGCATCTCAAATTATAGTGTTGGTGATTTTTATCCAAAGTAGAAATAATTTTTTAACCGTCTAACATTGATTTTAAAATTAAATAGAAAACGTAATTATAATATAAGTTTTGAATTGTTGTTTGCTATCTACCTTTGTGGACTTTGTACTGGCAGAAGTTAATATCCTATCGCATTACATGAGAAAAAAATAAATTATAGTAACATATTTATAATTAGTCATACATAAATATTGTTTAACAACTATAACTAATCCTTAATCAAGTTTTTTCTAGAACATCTCTTAGGCGTAGCACTTAATTTTCTTTACATCGAGGTGACCTAATTAGAATATGAAAAACGGGAATTTTGTATAAATATTTCGTAAAATTTGTATTTATAAATCACAGAAGAAATAGTTGTAGATCTTTTTACATTACTTTTGTAACAGCAATGCTATTTACCACATGTGCTGTAGCAGTGTATTAGAAATGAAACTCTCCGATTTAGGTTTTGAATGTGATGTGCGTAATTGTAAAATAATTTTGACCTTTGGACTTTGGACCCTAGACGCGGCATTATAAGGAAATTCACAGTCCCCCAGAAAGCAATTGATAGAGCTATGATCGGAATTTTGCTGCGAAATCAAATGAGAGGTTCTGCAGAAGAACCAAAGTCACCCTCTTCGCTCAAAGGATCGTTCGTCTGAAGTGGGGCGGGTACATCGCTTGTGCAACTGACGGCCGTCGAGGCTTTATAGTCCTTGAATGGCAAATATGAGCCTGTAAACATAGTCACAATCGCGGGAAGTCGCTAGATGTGGGCAGAACAGATCTTTCATTTGGAGGTCTTTTGGACCTCGGCTGATATGATAACGATGATGATGACAGAAATAATAGTAATGAAATTATATTACTATAATTCGCTTAAAACATAAAAATTTCAAGGAAATATTAAACTTTAATTTTAACATTTTTAATACAAAATTACAAACCGTTTTCATTAAAAGTAAATTTATTTTTGACTTACATCATCCACGCCATATCATTACATTTATAAATCGTTCAAAATGGCGGCGGTACTCTTATACAATTTGAAACTGAATAAAGTGAATACGTTTAATGGCGGTTCGCGATTGGTCCACAGTCGCGTAATGGTCGGCGCTGCGTAATAGATCGATTTGCGTTTAATGATCCGTGAGATGAGATCATGACAATAACTAGAATACTGCTGTCAACGTCGACCGCTTGTTCATTATACGAATGGTTTATAACGATTCTGACCCACATTTACAAACGAGTACACCATCGTGCCGGTGTGAAAAATTTAATTAAATATTTCACTATAAGTTTTAGGTTTAGGTACTTACCGAAATGTAAGTAAGATGTAAATATTAATACCTTATGTACAGAATGATTGGTTATAGGCATAATAAATTTAAAGGCGAGATTGTATAGCTCATTTGCCAGCAAAAAGCACCAAAGATTTGACACCTACTCCAATCAACCTCTGTATGATCAGTTGACCCTGAGATATGTTACATTATGTTTGTCTTTTCTATCGGACTGCGATTGGCCAATAACTTCTAGCAGTACTAATAAATTTTAATACATAGTAATCCGAATTTTGAAAACTCTTTTTCTTAATTCATTATCATTTTGTTACTTATTTTTACTGAAAGTATTGATTTGGGTTGAGAATCGACATCGTTTCAGCCTATTGACGCCCACTGCAAAGATATACGCCTCCCCCAAAGATATCTATAGGGAATTTACCATAATCTCCAGGCTTGGCCCGTGGGGGATGTACCATATTGCAATTAATAGAAAATGCTATAGCTATAAGTACATTCACATTTCTAATCCTTTTATACCTATTACCTATCACACATTTTTTTTGATAAAATTATAATACGAAACGTGAGAAGCGTGTTCTATTTTCAAACTTAGTTTCAAGTTTTACAGTAGAAAGGTTGGTGCAGAAAGAACAAAAAACTTGAACAAGAAAGATGTACGTTCACAATACAATTCGTAATCCGGAATGGAATCTTTTTAATTGGGAATCAAAAAGTTGTCGACTAGTATTATCCGCTACACTATTTTCTTACTATTACACACATTCTCAGTTAATTTTATTAAAGGTTTGTGGTACATCGTTGATTTTTTTTTTAAGTTTTTTGCATTTATTTATGTACCTAAACATAGAAGTATAGCGAGAAACGTATTTGGACAAATAAATGTTGTTCTTATGATAACTTAGTAAAAATATAGTTCTTAATATAAAATATAAAATTACAATGAAAATGTAGTTCGAAATCATTTCGACGCTCTGAAATTATAACATGGCTAACTTGCTATTAAATATATTTTTTCAATGGACTTACCTTTCAATAATAATAAATCACATCATTATATTTTTTTATATACAATGTAAACAGTCGACGCTAAGTCACGTGTTTTACTTGATCGATTTTATATATTAAAGTGATATTACTTCAATATTTTACTTATTTCTGGAAATGACAAATGTAAATGTCCTGAAGTATTATTGTTTGAACAAAAACCTGCACTGGTATGCCCTATGGGTTAATTGTTATGATTATAGTGTATTTTCTGTGTCAAAAACCTTACTCAATGTTAACTATTTTTACGACTTTTAGTAACATCCGAAAAACTATTATTACCGCATTGAAATAGGTTAGATTATCTCTGTACTACGTTCTTATGTAATAACGTTATAATAAATAGAAAATCTTTAAGACGTCTGGATATAGACCCGGATTTTACCTTTATACGAAGTATTTGAAATATAATTCCGTGACAGACGTTATTTTTAAATATCATTGTTTATAGGCTGCATGTCACGAATTCCGTGACATTATTGTTGCCTCTCTTTTCTAAAAAATGCAATCGCATTTAACGGCGCGCTCCCATTGGTCCGACGAATGTAATGGCTGCTTCTCGTGACCGCAAATTGCTCTGTACGTTATTTCGTTGTATTATAGTATAAGAACGTTGCTTGTGACCTTTGTTCCGCCGCTGCTTAGTTATAAGTGCAACCATTTGCCATTTATTTTATTAGAGACAATACACGTTTTAATTTTTTTTTTGTTTGAACAACTGTTTGGTTTCTGTGCTTTGTCCATGTTTAGTTTTATTACGGGTCTTGTAATTGTCAAGAAAATTAATAACTTAAAGAACTTTTCTTTACGTTATTAATTTTCTTGATAGATGAGATGCTTTCATCATCATCATCATCATCATCATGCTAGCCGATGGAAGGGCACTGCAAGTCATAGACCTCTCCCAAATGTCGCCACAATCTCGCGAACTTGTCCATTTCACCGCTCCATCTAATAGGAGGCCTACCCACGCTGCTTATACCGGCTCGGTGATCGCCATTCGAGAATCTTTCAACTATAACGGCCCATTGCACGAGCGATGTATCCAGCCTTCTGCCACTTCAGGCTTTTTAGAGCTTTGTCTGTTACCTTCGTTCTTCAAAAGTTAATTGACATTGTACAATAACTGTATTATATCATCCTCCTCGCATCATTTTTCTTATTGCTGAGGATCATGATGCCCTGTGTTCAGGGCAAACTTCTTTTTCTTTATTCTGGGCGACTTGTTGCCCTTTGGCAACGTGGAGAGAGCAACACCAAGTGTCGATTGAATTTGGTCCGGCTGACCGCGACCACCAGGGCGTTTGCCCTCAAATTCTTAATTTACTACAAAACAAAAATCCTTGTTAAATATTTATATTATTTGAGATTCTAATTTGTTTTACCAGCATGATTCAGAAGATTGGCAATGTCAAGCGATGCGTAAGATGATCACCCAGAAAGTCAAATTCAAATTCAAAATATCTTATTTAACTAGACATTCACATGCGATTTTGAATCCTCAATTATTTTAACATTATAAGTAATAAGATACCACCGACTCCGAACGCTGATCTGTTAAGAAAAGTTGGTTAGAAACTCAACAATTGCTCTTTTAAATTTATATGTGAATATTATAACATCAATAATGTAAATGTGTCAACAAATCAAGTTTCACATTCTGTGAAAAAGACAACCTTTTTAAGGAAGATGCTTGATGTAGACCGCTTCGATCTAGTCTAATTGAAAATATACGAAAGGCCTATGTACAACAGTAATCGTTGTATATTTAAAATACAATAATAAAGGTACAAATAACTCTGAATCATTGTAAAAATTCAACTTTATTTTTCAGTTTATTACTGCTGTGTACATTATAATAATATTAATTTTCATATTATATAAGAGGGTATATAACCAACACACAATACAGATTAGCAGCGCTCAGATATTTCACTTACGTCACGCGGTGTCGGGGTAGAAAAGGGTGTCGTAATAAGATTCCGTGGGTCGTAATCCGTTTAGAGGCGTATGATTCATGCGTGCGGGCACCCGGCGGCTTAACGTGCGCGTTATGGTTATTGTTACGTTACGGGTTTGCGTTTCCATTGTACGGTTTCAATTTAACTTATTCAATTAGTTTTATAAACAAAATGGCTGTTTCTTTTCCCTTGAGGTAATAAGACCTCATCATATAGTACTGTAATAAATTCTTTGTACCGAAAAATAATGACGAAGTATTATTTGCGGGCCTCATTAGCAAGCCTACAGTCGCTCAATGAGACATGGGTAGAGTCAGTTTCTCTATGAGATCGAATTAGGAATTAGGAAATCTATTGACGAGCGAAGGAAACCGACTTAGCCCAGAGAGCCCATGTTGAGGTGATAGTGGACAGACCACGCAACGTACAGAAAAGTATGCCGCAGGGGCCTTAAGATTCAGGAGTAGAGACCTTTTTAAAATTGTTCCAAAGGTTCGGCAGACAAAAATCGTATTGTAGAGATCTTTGGGGGAAGTTTAGGTCATGCAGTGGCGGTTATAAGCTGAAGAGAAGAAAAAAAAAGATGAAAGAAGAGAAAAAGAAGAAAGAAGAAGAAACACCTTTTACTAACGTTTAAAAAATTCTTTTGCAAAAGTTATGTTGGTTGTATTGTATATAATCTGCACATTCGACAGGCAGAGTACAATAAAAATACAATACAATAAAAACATAGTTTAGCGAACCGTAATAGAATAATAAAATGATTATGAATTTTAATGATAATATTAATAAGAAGCATCTGTTATTCCAAGTAACATATTGATTTTTTCCGTCTAATTTTTTATTTGTAATATTTTTTCTGAGATTATCAATTCGCGGGAAAATCTAAATATTTCTGTTGCATGCTCATTATAATTCTTCTATATTTTATCCATATGCTTCTGTGTAATTCATATTTTCCATAATTTAACATGTGTGTGTCGTATTAGTCAATATTAAATTGGCAAAAAACATGCGTCATTATCTCTTCTCTAAAAAAGAATATTTGTTTGGCATTCAAACGAATATTCTTTTGCGAATCCTATAAGTGTTTTACGACTTTTTTATTATCTTTTACCATTTCCGACGCAATAAAACGTTAAAAAGAAATAATTGAATATCAAATTAAAGTGATAATGTTAAGAAGTCAAGTTGGAAAAATTAACTCGTTGATTAACAGTGAAAGGTTTAAGACTCTCGGAGGGTAATGCTTTTATGATATTATCCCTTTGGGCGGAACCCTTGCCGCCCTCAAAAAGGGTTAGTGGACTTTGAAGAATCTGTTTAATATGCCATTCCTGTTTATTGTATTTTTAAACAGAACTAAAATTCCGAAAATTACAGAAACTAAATAATCTATCATTAGTTAAATAGGATTTTAGAAAATAAAAATTATTAACAAAATTTTTATTGAAACGACTTATTCTTATTTTTGCATCTTTATATACTTACATTAGATATAAAAAATAATATTATACGGAGTGATTGGTCATTAATGAGAAAAGCTTAAATCACCTATTTACAAGCAACCCGAATAAGATGATCACTTTTAGATATGTTAAATCATACTTTTAGCATTACAAAATCTGTAGGGACAGATAGTAATATTAAATAATTTTAATATGTATACTGCAAATTTCGAAAATGCTTTTTTGTTGTTATTTATTATTTCTGAAACCACAGATTAATTGACAGTAATTAAGCTAAAGATTCACTGCTTTAAAGTTTTTACACCTGTTACTAATAATATCCGCCTGTGCATGTTAAATCTCTACCTTATATGAAAACGAACCTATATTAAAAATCATATGGATGATTTAAAAAAACATATTTCATGACATAAAATATGTTTTGTGTTTATGTTATAATTTACATTATACGTTCAACGAAACACGAAAAATTCCCGCCAATATTTTTCCCCGTAACTCGGGAGGCGAAAAAGTCAGAGCAGGAAGACGAATGCCTGACGTCTAATTGGGCTCAGACGTCACCTGGGATTAGAGGCAGATCCTCCATCATTCGGATAGTCGCATTTGTCCGCACCCCTGAATTTCGGCTGTACGCTCTATGATTTAACGAAACCCGTCGCAATGTGTTTACGGATAGGAATTACTCGTTATAATATATTAACCGACGGCATTGTCTACTTTCTATTCGATTTCTGTTTTTACTAATTTTATAAGTAGTTTCATTTCATTAATTCATCAAAGAAAAAATTACATTAGTGTAATTGATAAAAGCTAAGTAATTTAGCACTAATTTTTCCATGTTTTTTTTTATAATTCAAAAACTCTAACATACATTCTTAAATGGTAAAAAAGTGGAGTTTAATAGTTATCCTTTTTAAGAATATAAAAAAATTACAACAAACGTTTTACATTAAGATAATATAAATATAATCGAATACGTCATTCAAAACAAAAATGTTAAAATTAAACGTCTTAACGTTTATGTAATCCGGTTTATGTACACGTAATGTCATAAACTGACGATTTTTTATTGTTTTTTTTTGCAAACTTTAAATAACATCTTTCATAAATCTTCATTAATACAAAAGAACACAAAAGCAATAAAATTCTGTGTCGTTATTTTAATATATTCAACGAAGCGTAACCAATGAACACGGCAATGTCTTTAAAAAAAAAGCTAGCATCTAGGTTACACACGCTGAGCTTTATCGAGCGTAAAATACAACAGCGATAGTATGTGGAAAACAAAGCAAAAGAGAGGGTGAGCTTGGAAATGTACGACCTCGTGTCCTACATGGATAACGACAAAGGGAGCGCGCCAAAACCGAAACATCATAAGGGCGGCTATTTGCAAGAGCTTTTGTTGTTGCAATGTTGGCAGCGGTGGCCTGATTGCATTCCGCTTTTGGCTGAATTTTCCATGAGCATGTAACCCCGTTTTGTACTGTTGGGGTTTTGTATGTTGGTAGTGTGCAAAATGCATGCGATTCGTGCCAGTTCATTTTTTTTTCGTCCATTGTACGGTGTAATTGGAAAATGGCCGCCCTCCTATGTTTGCGCGCACAACCTCTAGATTGTTATTTACGGCCGATTGCTAGCAATCCGTGTTTATTGGCAAAAGATTTTCTAATATATCTTCATAATGTGATTAAATTTGTTATTTCATTTTCGAGATCTTGTTATAAGTTTTATTTGACCAGTTTTTGGAATTTTAAATTTATAGACTGTAAAAATGTTAATTATATTTAATTAATCTGTAATAAAGACTGATTTGAATTCAAGATATGATTATTAACTTGTTTTTGAAAATGAAGTTTTATTACCCCAAGTCATAAATAATTATATTATAAATGAATATTTTATTTAAAAAGGCGGACCTGGTCACACTCTGTGCTGAATGTGGTGAGACGCTTTTAACGATTAACGGCATTTGTTCCAATCTGCACTCTGTATTCATATCAGATACAAGCATTACTTATATATTAGAAATTGATCACTTAATGGAAACTAAAAATATCTGAACTTAAACTTAAGACAAACTCACGTGTTCTACGTTCGTCTTGTCCCTTAAATCTTGTTTACCAAGTACTTGCGGTTAATACTTGTGTTGTTTATCAAGTTTTTACCTCTTACTGGTCAATCAAATACACAGCTTAAACACCTTTTTATTGGAAAGTCTTTTAAGAGAAAATTAACTACCAATATATATTTTTTTAATTTTGTTACACTATTTTCTCAAAATGTGTTAGGGCTTTTCTCCCAATATTATCAATATATCAGACGTAAAATGGATACTGTTGGATATTGGGTTCCTTTATAGATTTATAATAGAATCTGTTGAACTTGGCCTGCACCAAGCGCCTTGCAACGATTTCCCCAATGCCGTCCCGCTGTGGATGGACGCTCTACACTGCGCTTATTGGTCTGTTGTCTCCGCTTCAGAATCTTAAGACCCCAGCGACTATTTGTTCTGCGCGCTACGTGACCTGTTCACTGTCGTGTTTAGTTACCTACTCACTGTGCTTTGTCGGTTACTTTGGTTCGAAAACGGATCTCGACATTCCTGTTTCGATAACAGAGAAATTCCGCACAATGACTCCTTGAGCAACTGAGTGCTTGCTAAGGAAACGACTAATATATCACACAAAATAACAGATACTAAACATAGTTGTCTAACAACCCTGTCCCAAACTAGATAGGGGTTGAAGCATAGGTCTCTAATAACGGGGGCAAAAAAAAAACTCTATTTGTCAAACTCAACACGATTAAATTTCGAAAGGAATTTATTACTTCTTGTTCTGTTAATTTTGGAGTATAATAAAGTTGTAAATAATATAATCGGAATATTTAAAAACGACAAAATTAATACAAGGACTACAACGGATATCGGTCGACTATAAAAACGAGAATAAAAAAAACGAATATGTAAGTTTTTTATGATAGACAGGAGAATGTTGAAATATTAAGATGGACTGACAAAATGATGTTACCAGATCAAAAACTTAATTATAATTCTCATTTCATTCAACCGCTACTGAGACAAAGTTTATTTATTCAAATATTATAATGGTACATTTGAATAAATTAATACATATTAATTTAATTACAACATAATTAAAATATTATATTCCGTTTATAATATATTACAGAACTTTTACAATATTCATAAACATGTTCATCATTTATAATACTTACACCAGGGTAGGTTTCCTTTAGACAAGGGTAGCATCGTGATGTCTATACCTATTACAAAATACTAGTTTTCCAAGTGTGACTTGAATTGTAAGATATGAAATACCTATGTTAAGGTTAAAGTGTTTTTGAAAAAAAAAGCGCAAATGAGTATTATATATTTTTAAATAAACAGTAGTTCCGCAGGAAGAGTTGTCTACGTCAACACTAGTCTCATCCTAGCAATTCACATTTCATCTTCATCATTTCACTCGTAAGTCGTTCACAGCTGGACATCTCATCTAGGGTCCCCCTATAGAATTTCAATAGAACCGGTTAAAAGCGGCCTGAATCGAACTTCATACGAAGACTTTATCAAAGTAATTATCTAGTGTGTGGAGGTCCTGCCCTGTGCTCGCTGATTCGTGATTTCCACTTCAGGACCTTAAAGCCACAACGGCCATTTTTGTTCCGCTCTTTATGGCCTGCCGTTTTAATTTTTTTATTTTAATATAAAGTTTTTAATTTTATTTATAGTCATAAAGAAGTAGTTAATTAAATATAGGTTATAACTACTGTCAACTAAGTTAAAAAAACAGACCACTAATATTACGTTTGCACTCGCTGCAGTAGGATATATCATTAATATCTTAATGTTTTAGTTTCTTGTAATAAATATGTAATGCGTATTAAAAACTGACCGAACCGTGTATTTTCAGTTTAACATCGTCGTATCATTTATTCTGTTAACTCTCATTTTATTGTTTGTGGCTGATACATAGGCACGGATATTATATTCAGAAAAATATTTACTAAATATGCGTTTAAAAAAACTGAGCGATTTAATTTGCTGAAACATTACTTTTTGTAGAACATAGACCAATGAAAAAACACAAATCACAAATCGTTTATGAATATCTAAAGCATTTAAATCCGTTACATCATTTTTATTACGTGTGTACTTCACAGATTATCGATTTCAAAACCTGTCGGAGTAGATAAAAATGTCATTCAATTTTATTACTCTTAATTTTTTTTCGCTGTATTATATATTGGAAAAAATGTGTCGACTTAATGGTAATTTATGTATAAGCTACTGTCCTCAATATTTTACAATCGAATGGTAATAAAAATGATTAGAGATTGATGTTTTATCATTTTAATATTCGCTCTACATGCTACGTGATTATGAAAAATTTAAATGAAAAAAAAAATTACTCACACCAACTAGATAAGCTATGAAATAGTACGCCTTATAATTCTTAAGCCTATATTTATCGATAAGAACAGACTGTTACAATATTTTAAACTGGGTAAAGAAATTTTCGAGAAAGATCTATTCTATAAGATCATGATCCAGTGTGTTTGTTAGCCTTTGTTATGGCGTTATCTCGCTTATGTGTTGCACTATTTCAGTCGCTGAATACGGGCAGTGCAAGATCGGTCCTTGTGGTGGAGGCATAGGCCTTGCAGTTGACGTCCGACGTCATGATGATGATCTATTGAACCATGCTTCTCAGTAACTCTTTTCATAACAACGTAGAGCTTACTACTCTTCCATTATTTTTCCTTCTATGTCTTTGAGGCAGGCAGAAATCGTTTTTTTTTTATTTGTCATTCGTCGTCTTAATTTTCTGCCTTTCTTCGTATTTCATTTTTCACATCATCTCTTACTTCTAGACCTTCATTTACATACTATTCTCGCATCGCCACATTTCTCACTGTATTACTATACATTTATGTGTTGAAATTTATATTTACTTTTTTTAAAACTTCGACTTCCTTACCCAAACTTAACTTTTATATTCAATATCACATTTTTATCACTTTTTTGCAATACTGCTAGTATATGCGGCGCTATACATTGTTTCTACTGTACTGTGTTAGGATAAGATAGTATTATTCTAATAATTTTATATGCAATAGATTTTCAAACGATTTCTTTCAGCCAAATGGTGCTGAAAGTGTATAACCCTAATTTAAACTTTGAGTAAGTTACGTTAAGTACTGCCTATGTTATAATAAAAGCTATGATGAAAAGGCAAGTTTTAGTGGAGATGTTTTTTTATTGTAACTGTTGATACCTATTTTTTATCAAAAAGATTTCCGTTATCTATAAAAATACGATACTCTTTAAAATTGTACCTTATATTCAGCTGAGCGTAACCATAAATAGTGTTTAAAATTTATTTTTGTCGTTCGAGCAATTGGACTAAAATATTAAGGAATAGACGCATAAAATTATAGACTTTAATTAATTATTCAAAACTAAAACATTGATAATTCGAGATTCAAAAGAATGAACATAACTCTTATTTGCAATTTTTAAATTTGTACACCTTTCGAGATTAATAAATAATGTTCTTTCAATCAAATATTTAATATATTTTTTTTATTAATATCACTGACATTAAATATTTTGTTATTTTTTATTAGCTTTAATTAACAACTGAAGTAGCTACGCTATTAATTGGCAACAATATTTAAACGGCGGATTGCCCTTTAAAGATTATTAAATAAAAGAAGATTATATAAAAGAAGTAAATAATAATAAAAAAACCGTTTATAACTAAATTAAAAAACACTTAAAAGGCAAGACTTACGCAAAGATACGAGATGTAAGCGGTTAATCACAGCCGTGAGATGTTCACATGACACGAATATCCCCTCTCGCAGTCCTCATTAAACATTGCCCTCCCGATGTCGTCGGACTACCGAGTTACGTGAAACGCACTAATTGTGAATAATTTTGAAACGATCCTCGGCTCGACCCTGTTATTTTCGAAATTGGATTTAAATACGCTTGAACGCAATTTTAGATTGTCTAATGAGAGTCGTCCGCCATGTTTGTTGTTTTGTTTTTAATTATTTTATGGCTGTATGTGCAGCTTCAAACACACCGCGCCGCCATGTTTTTTTTATAAAATTCTATTCTTATCTTTTACTAAAACTTTTTGTTAAAAAGAATTTCACTGAAATTTTATAACGAAATGTAATGCAGTTTCTGGACTAAAGTGAATATGATTTTCATCTGTTTAGTACGATAATAGATAAATTATAAAAATGATTTAATATTATAGTTATACAACGCAAGATTGTTTAAATTCCTTAAAAGAAATCGGAACAACCGTTAAAAATCATCAAGAACTTGATTTGTATAATTAATTACATCCTATAAGCATAATTACAATAATATAATTTAACAAAAGTTTTCAGTTAACTTGTTCTATTTCCTTAAAGTTAGATTTGTTTAAATAATGCTATATATTTAATAAATAAATGGTACTTGGTGCATTTTATCAAATTATTCAAGCATAATACTTTTGAATCTTTATTTTTTCTTGATAATTTCGTATTTTACAATAGTGTACTTGTCATCAATTTTATAAAGGTTTTTCAAAAATCGTCAATTTAATATCGCACATCATTAAAATAGTTTAAAGGTTACAATAATTGTTACCGATTTAAAGATGCGAATACAATACAATTAAAGGCGTGGTTGATAAAACAAGGACACTTTTTAAATGTTTACGACCTTTTACATGCAATACCACTTAACATGCGCTCAATCTTCTAATCACTAAAGCGAAAAATATAAATAGCAATATAATATTTTATGTACGCCGGTCCGTGTCTCCCGGCGGGAAAAGCTTCCCCGTATATTTACACATTTGAAATATGGCGGTTTTTATAACCTCCCAAGTTATGGATTGGCGATAAAATGTATCGGCTTTTGGCCCGTTGGATGTGCATCATTCAAAGTAATACAATAACATAGTGTGTTTAAAATTTTACTTTTTCACAGTTATTTTGTATATAAATTATTCGTATATTTTTTTGTTATAGGATTTGTAAAAAAAATCTCATTGCTATAATAACAACCGAACACACCAAGATTTGGCCATTCGCGAAACTCTTCATGGAAGATGCAAGATTCAGCAGAATAAATATTATAACAGTCCGAACCGAAGCTTCCGAGGGAGACCACAAATATAAGACCGAAAGAGCTCTAGGCTCTTTCCGTTTAGCATTCAGCCACAATCCGATAAAGCTATAAACTTCAACAGATCGAACTAATAAAAATTCCAAATACGCCTGTTATTCGTTGATTTTTTTTAAAAAAAATTGCGTTAAAAAAGCTATCGAGTTTTTGGACCGATTCTTCTAGATTAAATTAATATTCCGTACCTGGCATCTGCTGGAACCAGCATGTATATGTATATAAAATATATACCATCAATGTTTTTACGTTTAGAAGATTCTTAGTAAAACCTATTCGAAAGAATTAATATTTGTTCCGCTGTTTAGAGAAAGTAATATGTCACTCATTGGTTATCAAAACCTATCACTAAAAAGTAAATAACAATACTTGTGTTTAGATTTAAAGAGCGTTGTAACTAATTTAGTCGTTGGAGTGAAACGTATGAACGAGTAATAGGTTCCTTGCGAGAGAACCGATGTAGTACAATACTGTTATAGATTGATTATATCACTGGCCATAAGGTGATTTTACGTCAGTGCTTTTTTTTAATTATTTAGACTATGCTGTTAACTACTTGGCATTTCCAGAGTCTGATAGTAAGGAGACGGCAGAGGAGTCTAGCCTAAACCTCTTTTATAGGTAGCGAAGCCTGAGGGCTTCTTCAAGAGCCAGGGCTCGAGCACTACATAACATATTACTTTATTACCCGTCCGACTGACGAAGCTATGACAGCCCCACAAGGCTAACAGCGCCGGCATCTAACACATTCTGCAGAAAATAATGCTTTTCTGCAGATTGTGAGAGGCTTAGTTAAAAGCTTTATAATATATTTCTAATCACCCTGTGTAAAATTATCACTGTGAAATTCTATTGGAAAGCGACAATCCAATACTTATGGCAGTAAAAAATCTAAGTAAACAGAACAATAAATAATTTTAATATATAGTAATCCAAATTTTTTAAATCTTTTTCCCTGCTATATTACCATTATGTTATTTATTATTTCTGAAGCCATTGAATTTTGGATTGAGTATACTATACATAACTAAAACCAAATGAGCTATAAATTCATCACTTGAAACTTTTACATCTACCACCAATAACTTTGTATATATTCATCCAGTTTTGTATAAAATGCTTTATGATCACAATTTTTCACAGAACGGAAAGAAACAGTAAACTTGAGATGGCTAGGATAGATGACATGGGAAAGAATTCCACTTGGCATTAAAAAACCCATATAATTCTTGATACTATCAAAACCAGTCTTTTAAAAGCAACAAGTTATTTGCAACTTCATAAATTTACTCGTACGAAACGATGTCTCTATATCACAAATGGAAATACTAGGTTGATCTATAAAGTTTAACGACCAAGTAAAATTCGATTTTTTTGTAATTTGAATTTATAAAATGATTTTTTTATTATAATATATACGTATGTTATAGCAAATCAGAGTAAACGACTTTAATAAATTTCTATGGCAAATGATGATATTAATTATAGGATTTATAGAGACAGGTATTTGTTAGTGCGAGAGAAATTTACATTTTAAATTTTAAAGAATAATCTCTGATGTCTAATTAATTTAAAGACGGAGATATGTTTCTATTATAATCTTTTCTGTTGCTATTAATATCTCTCTTGCGTAGTTGTCGATATATATGACGACACCGATTGTAAATTTTATAATGTTATCATCGTCATAATTATTTCAGCCGAAAGATGCCTACTGTTGAACATAGGTTTTTCCAATACATTTCCAATAGAACCTCTTTAAGAGTTTCCTTCATACATCGTCTTCCGACATTAATAAAGCCATGTATCTTCTATCCAACATACCCTCTTTTAATACCTAACAGGACCTTAGCGTTACATGGGGCAGAGCATGCTGATCTATCGCACGGATGTAATAACCCCGTGATAACTGAATAAATAATAAAAGTTTTGTCGGACTTGCACTGACTAAAACCCTCAAGTTGTTCCTCCATCATTGCTGTGTGGCGGTGCCCTAAAATGTTTTAGCTAGCAACGGCCACCCATGAAGTCACGTTCAGGGGAGAAAAAATCTCCCTTTCTCCACCCATATAAATACGGTCCAATAATAAAACCGTCATCCAAAAGTCAAATGGACTAAAATTGTAGCACGGGAACTTACAAGTATTGGCACTTCTTAACTCTTTGTGGCGGACATAGTTTTTGACACGGCCGTTAACCGTAATTCGGTAGTGGAGAATGACTAACCAGCCGTGGAGAGTAGGGAAAGCTTCCTTCCGCGACTCTGCCTTCGTTTCGGAAGCAGAGATAGATGTGTCCAGTTAACGGCTACTAAACCCCCCACAACGAAGATATACGGCACAGGGGTAGAGGGGCTGCTCCAGCGCTATCTTAAGCCCTGGAGGAAGAAGATGTCAACGTTGAAACAATGGTGGTATGTGATAGTGTTGGTGTAGTATTGACAACAGGCGGAGTTTAGCTGCATTTGTTATCAGAATATTCAGTCGCTTCGTCACTTTATGATATAAAATAAAAATAATTTTATAGCAACCCTAAGCAGTAAACACTGCCAACGTAACCCCAGAGCATATCATCGCGTATTGGTTCGCGTCAAATTTTCATAACAGCCTCCGTGGCCTCCCCGCGGGAATGCGGCTACAGGGAAGCGAGAAGGGCGGCATTATCCCGATGTTTTACTATATCGACGAATTTCATGGGCACATCTCGGAAAGGGTATCTTTTAGCGTAGCACTTTATGTACGACTTTGGACAATGTGTTGAAATGTGTTTTATGGTACATCAATTATTTTTAAAGTGTTTTTGAATCTCTATCGTCAGCGCAATATAGGACGTTCACCAACAAGGTTGGCAGATATCTTGTTGAAGTTATAGGAAAATGCTTGATGTAGATCGCTTCCAATAGGTTTAATTTGAACGTCCTATGACTGTAACAATGATGATGACCAAAACGCATAATTTTTAATAAGCTAAAAGTATTTTTTTGACAAAATAATTTTATTATATTATCTATATTATACAGATTCTATAAGAGCAAAATAATTCTAGAAAAGAAAATAATTTTCTTATTTAATATATAATAATATATTAATGCATATTTATTGATTAAAATAAAATACTCGAGCTATCCTGATAAATATTCTTCTTTTTTCCACAGAGCGAGTTTTATTTCGCGAATGAAGATAAAAGGATGCCAGGGCTGTATAATTTAGAAGCGTAAAGACGCCATCTGTTGGCAATTTGTTTATTGAGCTTAGTAATATCCTTACTTCCTTGAATTAAAATTGCATTGTCATTGTAATATACATCGTATGCGTATAACATAAGATTTTCATTTCATTAGCATGTTTTGCTGATATCGTATAATTTTACTGCATAAGTATAATGTGGTAAGTTGTTATTCCTGCGTGTGTGTGTGTTATTCGTGTTAAATATTCTTTAAGACGGCGTCATTGGCATATAAATATTACAAGACTGTTACGTGTTTTATTATAATAAATTGAGTGGAATATTTCTTATAATCAACTGCTGAAATGTACAAACATATTGAAATAGTAATTTAAATCCTTATTTCATGACTTCCTTTTATATAAGTAAATTTTAAAAGGTCATCAAAGACATACGATAAACTGATACGGTGTGCAGATGCTACTCTCTGAACTCGAAGTAAATTATGTATCTATAAAACATTTATGTTGTCTGTGAACAACCATATACTAACCAAAATGAAGACATAAATTGGGAATATTTTAAGATATGGTTGCGAAGAAGTTATACGATTTAAATTTGTTGTTAATAAAGTTGAATGATTTGTTATTTAGAATACTTTCTAAGTACACCAGATCATAAATCAGGTGCGTGAACACATATACCGGAATATTGTCATAATTGTTTTGTTAAAGAAATTATGTACTATTTTTATAGAAAATTCTGAATGGGGAATAAAACGGGTGACAAGAAGAGCATGGCGTTCACCCGACATTGAGTGTTTCTATTAGAAAATAAAAATGTAATATCTCTTCTCAGTTGCATTTTGAACCTTCGTAGCTTTAAGTTGAACGATGCCATTAACCTGTTTAATGACATCTTTCAATTCTATTTGAGTTCAAATTTTATATTTATAAGTTGTATTTTGTGTTCTAATTAGAATAAGGTGATATTATAGGCGTGCTGAATTTTATTCCAGTTTTTACCAGTTGGATTTTTCTAGAATTCTACTCGTGACGTACATAAGAAATCACATCACATAAATTATTCTAAGTGGAGGATCATATGGTAAAAGAATAAAGATCAAGGGAAATACATGTAGGAAGAGGGAGAAATAGCATAGTCTTATAGACTGACAATTTAACCTTCGGCGACAGAAATAATTATGGAATAGTGTCCAACAAATAGTCTTTTCCTTTGTACAGTGCTTGTCTGCCAGTCTCTCCATGTTAGAAAACAACTAGCACAATATTAAATTGAAGAAAAACCTTTTTTAATTTAATATAATATAATTGGTCAACTAGGTGTTAGAATGACTCAATAAATTCTTGACGCGACTTGACTATTGTTTGTGTAGTTCTTCTCGATAGTATGCTGTCGTAATGGAATGACTATAATGAAACCTTAATTTGGGAGTAAAAGACAGGAGCAGAAACCTTACATCCTTGGAAGAAACCATCTGCTTCGTTTTTCTTTTCTTGAACTAATTATCTGTGTTCGTCATATAATTATGAAGCGAAATAATAATTTAATCGGTTTAATTTTAATTTTCTTAGTTAAATAAGTATAGGCTACCAAATGATATTCAACAAATAATTTTATTAATCTGTAATTTTTTAATGAATTTTAATGCAGAATGTCTATAACTGTAAGATAAATATAACATCGGTATCTTCAGTTTTTAAATTGTTAATATGTCTTTGCCAGCTAAATTACAGACAAAAAACGATAAGTAAAATAAATTATTACAGAAATTGATATGACGAACAATGCCAATATTACGGATTATTTATTATTGTCATTCATACAAATTTCTTTTAAATTATGCTTGGATACAATAAATAATTAAAAAACCGTCGAAGACTTGAAAAAGTGATGCGTTTCATTTATTATACTTCAAAAATAAAATAATTCGTTCGGACACCTCTGAGATACGCAAACTACTCTTTCGTTTTACAACTGAATTCCATATTTAAAAGCAGTTAAAGCCCGCCATTCATTATTTTATTGACGCAAATGGCGGTCGTCCGCACTAATAAAATAAACAAACTATTGTAAAACAGCAATTACGTCGAGCTATTAATTATACAATCAAGTGATCGGCCGGTGGACTTCAAACGGCCGGGCAGAACGATGAAAGGTACAGACATGTTCATAAATCTTTTAAAACATTACACACTTTTTTATATACATCACAACATAAGTGCCGGTGTTCTGACACCTTATCGATGATGTTTACTAATATAAACAAATTTGTAAACATTATCATTCATCATTTTTCGTTTAAAGTTATATATTTAGCTATCCTGCTAACACAATCCATAATTTTAATTCGTTATATATAACTTCGTTCTTGTAAGCCTTATTAAGTCACAATGCGATCATCTAGTATTGATGTATTTAACCAGTATATAAGTATAACTAAACACTATGATTTTTTCTTTCAATCTTAAATGTTTGGATCATACTATTGAATGGCAAAAATATTACAACAATGATTCTGTTTTTGAACAGAATCTCTATTTTTTCTGATGATATTTCTGTCTGCAGGCTGTTCGTTTATATCTATTGTTCATAAACATCATCACGCCCACTGCAAGGTAAAGGTCGACTTCAAAGATCGCTGCCATATCTGATTAAGCGCTGCCAGCACTCAATGATTTCCTGCGACCTTGATTATAGAGTCATTTGTGAGACTTGTGTACAACTTAATATTTAATAACAACATAATACATTTCAACAAATATTCATGGTTTGAAAATAATTAACCATAGATAAATCGATTTAGAGTGGCTGATCGGAAAAAGAAACGCACTCGGGTTTTTTGCCAAAAAAAAACCTCAAAATAATAGACTAGAAATCTTTAACGGATGGCAGCGGTCACAGAACTATCGCTACGTCGCTAAGTAAAGCAAATTGGTTGTTAGGTAAAGTGTTTGCGGTGGCGGTAATCGCTTGAAAACGGAAACGCTGCAGCCATTATCGTCGGTTGAACGAGATCACCGACGGACCAATTACTCTTTCTATTGATTTCATAACGATTCAATGATTTCGTTGCATCTATTTTTACTTATGATTTCGCAACGAGTCAGGAAAGATTCATGCGGTCAGCATTCGTCTCTCTATGACTTTAACAAAGCCATCTATTCATCTTGCGGGTCGATGGTGCTCTGGCCAGTCTGTAGTCTCCAATCCAGAACCTTAAAGTCCAAGCGGCCATATATTACGAGCGCTATGAGTCCTGTGTTACCATTTTTACATCCCAAGCAGCTGGGTTTTATCGGTTATTTATATTCGTCTATGTATCTATATATATGTCGGAGTGACAGTAAACCAAAGTAAGAGTCCACAATTCAATGCCGTAAATCATCACTAATAGAAAACATTTAATGTAGACCTTTGTCGTAAGATACTGTGACGTATTAGAGGACAAAATGTTTTGTAGTTTACCGAAATAAAGCGACGAATCTAATGAAGTTCTTAATGAGGCTACGTCGACCATGATTCGTAATACAATTTCATTCAAGAGATTTTTTGTATTATTCAACAAACCCTAAATTTTATTATCTGTGCATGATGCTGCTAAAGATAGTAAGAATGTTTTCCAGTTCGAAACTGACTGGACAATTAGATAGCTTCGTCAAAGCGCGACAACCGCAAATAAGCAGAAATCGGCTCACAGTGGTAACACGCTCCATGAAGCGTGTTTTACAAAAATAAAATAAATATCTTCATCATTGATTACTACAAAATTTAAATAGTTTCACTAAAACCTGCACTGATAAAGGTTCCAAATATTTTATTACATAAATAATATTTTTCTTAAATTAATTGTTTTCAATTTAACACAATTGCTTATGTCTCCATAAAAGGCAAAATACAACGCGAATGATACAATCTCTTTGTTAATTATAATTAATACATATGGTTAATTTTATAAAAAAAAATAACAAGAAGAAAGAAATTATTGTAATAAACCTTATACTATGGTATTGTACATATAAATTGCATATTTAATACTATGTTGTTTTCTACATCCTATTTTACCGTGTACATACACTTCACGCATATAACTATTTTATATATTTTGGTACTATTGTATCTTTTATATTTATTATTATTATTTACTTTTATATTTATAATCTCTCTGCCTTAGATTTGTTTAAATTTAAAATCAATACCCATACGTTGTACGCCAACCAAAAATCTTTTTGTTAGATGTTTGTGTAAATAAAACACTTTTTTCTATACTGTTACACTAATGAATAAGCTTTATAATGACTTTAGTACAGACAATAACATTTGAATCGATATTTTTAATCCCTATTTCTGTGTATTAAAAAAGAAACGATTGTTTAAGTAGATTTTAATTATTTACTTAGGAAATAGTATAATACACAAAATAATGTAATGTTGTGTATTTTCTCTATCGTGCTGTGTATATATTTAGGGATGAATTTATATTTATTTATTGTTCCTATATTTAGAATTAAAACTTATTTGATTTTGTTTTATTCATTGTCTGTGTCCTGTTACATCGGTATTTTTCAAGGCTCTCATTCATCGTCAAGCCTATTTTAACTATATTTATTTTTGTCTCTGCTCTGCTTTCCAAAGTGTTATAACTGTGGAGAAGAAGCAGGAAGAAACTCCATAAAAACATTTATTTAAAAAAAGTTTATCAGTACTGATTTATTCTCATACACTTTCTGTCAAACACAGGCTAAATCTAAATAGCCAAACGATATTGTTGCAAGGGATTTATGCCATTTAAATATTTTTATAGAATAATATTCCTTTTCCTTTTAATTTACTTTAAATAAATATGTGACAAAAAATACATATAGTATATGTGCGTTCTATTCTGTTAATATCTCATGTAATAAATAATTTAATAGTCTCAAATAATTTCTATAAAATTTCTATATGTATTCTAATATAAGAGACTGACTTTCCTTCGACGTTGTGAGTTATTCCGATATTAAAAAAAAATCGATAAGAAGCTACTGCATTTATCAGTACATCTTAAAATAATCATCGATGGTGCATCAGAATTTTAAGATAACCTATATAATGTATTCCTAAACTCCAAAATTCGTGTCACGCCGTTTATTGGTACTAAAGAAGGCAATAAAATTTATATCTTACGCATCTTATCAAACTATCGATTAGGGAATACCGGGACGGCTTTCCGATAAAATTCTGATTTCTGTTTCTATTAAAAATGTAAATTTAATAGAGCACGACGGGAATAAAAAATCGCATAGTTTATTCGTTTTAATCAAACAAAGACATGGCATTTGTTTTTATTTATCATTTCTAATGTCATTTAGTTTTACGGACTTTTGTTAGACAGACAATAGCAACTGGTCAAGTCGAAATTGAGCCCTCCTAGGGCCCTGGAGTCGAAATAATTAAGGTGTTGTGAATCGTAGTCCAGGCCTAGGTTCTCTCTCCTGGGCCCTTGTGTCAGGTCCCTCAATAGTACATCCGTCCAAGTGATTTAATCGGTATCCCGATGCGATAGTAAAGTAATATATAGCAACCCGCGCCGAGGCTCCTGAGGTAGCCCTAGAGTTTTGGTACCACGAATGTGCTTTAGGTTATACGCCATTTACATCATATTTCCTGAAACCCGCGGAATATAAAAATGCCGATGGAGTAATATCGACCATCTGTCACAAATAATGTCGTTTCTTTCATGAAATCTCTCTGTCATTGGAATAAAATAACATCGTAGTTCAATATCTTTTTGCAAAATGTTTTAAGTCATCCGTCATGACCTCGTGGATTGAAATTTAAAAATAGCAATAATTTCATTATATATAATTGCCCTGATCCAATAAAATCCTTTTCAACGTCTTAAATCTTTTTACTTTGAATAAATTAAAAAGTAAAAGTTAAATGCACATTTAATAGTTTAGGTATAATGCACGTAGTCGTCCTGATTTATTAATCATAGTCACGTTATAATAAACATATTAAATTAATATTATAGCGTAAATTTCGCGTTTTAAAATAAAAATCATATATAACATAGGACATCAAAAAGGAAGCCGTCAATAAATAAATTAGAGAAAAAAAACAGAACTGTCAAATTATTGGCGCCAAAATGAGTAAGGTTATATTTTCGTCATCTCCAAAGTATTTCCGACGCACGGAAGGGACAGCCTATTGTCTCAATTATAGGTTGGACGTCCGCACTTCCTCTGTCATGGTGGTCGAAAAAAATAATACGCGATAGTGCAAAAAAACATTCGCTAGCTAAAACCAGATCATAAAGAATATTTAAGTGTTAAGATATATTTGATGAGAAGGTTATACATAATTTATATTCTCCTGACTATACGCACATCATACATGAATTGTTAATTACTGCAAAAAGTTATTAATTTTATTTGCAAAATTCGAGAAACACTTTTGACGAAAGCTAAATATAGACTGGTTATGAATGTAAAAGATTTGAAGGGGTGAATGTATAAGTCATTGGCTGTCAAATAATATATTCTGCGCCCTATTTAGAAATTAATGGTTTGAAAAACTATACAGAAAATAGTTAAATTTACTATATGTTAAAAAGTATTACTATATATTGTAGAATTTGTGCTACCCGAAGTTATAGGCCTTCCGCATTCCTATAGACAAAATGACATACAGGTTGTATAAATAACCAATCATTTTGTATATTCTATTATGATAGTAGCATTTTGTTAATATTTTTCTGCATTCCGTAAATAATATTTTGGTAATCTTTACAGGTTTGAAATTGAAGATTTTTATTGCTGTATTTATATACAAAAGATACTAAAATGATTAAATGAACTTTATTTTAAAGTTGATTATAAAAAGATTTAAGTAATAAATAAATCTATTCACAACTACTTGACACAAATGTTTGTTTTTTAGTAGTGTCAGAAACAAATAAATATTTGGACCCCGATGGACCGTCGGCGGCGGGTCGCCAACAAATTGCCATGGACACGGCGTTCCCTATCTCGGCTCACTATGAAAAAGCGACCAAAAAAGTAAACAAAAAAATCAATGACTTTGTATGACTAATCAATGCGGGTGACACGGAAAGGGACCTGCAAAGGAATTTATATTTTAGTATGGAGTTATAATCATTGATTTTATTTCTTACTAATTGTTTTAGTCACGTCGCGCGCAGTGATGGAGCTTGAAGGTTCTGGAATGAAGGACAGGAACCGGCAAGTGCTCGGAAATTATTTACGAGATCGTATCAGAAATGAGGAGATCCGTAGAGGAACTAAAGTTGCCGTAATCGCGCGCCTAGCTGATTGCTGCTGAAACGTTGACGTTCTGCAATGAAGACCACGGGCCGGCAAGGTGGACAGAGGACCTTATCAAGGTCTTTGGAAGACGTGGGATGCATGCCGCCTCCAAACAGTCCATCAGCTGCAGTGATGATGACGATGAAGATTTTTAGTTGACCGACGACTGTTCATTCACGATCCATTCCAATATTTCAGACAATCGCACACTTTGTTATAAAATATTTTTTTCTACAACATATACATTGTTAACAAATGTTGAAGAAATATATTATGAGAAAACTATCATATGCATAACATATAGCACTTAAAATTCTATATGTTATCGCATCATCATAAATTCCAATCATTTCCTAAAGCATTATTGTACATATACCGGTAGTAAACTACAATTTTATAATATTCACAATTGTATTCCGTTACCTAATTACGGATTGCAACCTTCCTCTCAGAAGTTTTGCATCAATGTTGACTACATTATCAAAGCTAAAATCATCTCTGGAACGATACAGTCAACATAATGTCTCTTTTCCATTGTATAAACACCAGCTTATTTCTAACCACGTACAGTAGCATAAATATTATAATATTTTCGATTAAAAGGACACTAATTTACTCTCTAAGCAACGTTCATTATTACATAATTAAAAAAAAAAACAATGAACATTGGGTTTCAGTTATCATGTAACCCTTTCATTGAAACGCCCAAGAGCTATAATTGAAAATCAATAACAATAAAGCTTTGAGAGAAGATTATCTACACAGGAAAAAGATAAATAATATCATGGAAAATTAATTATCAGTAATGTGATCATCATTTCAGCGGTAGATATTTCCCAGCTGGACATATACCACTATTAGAAAAAAAAATAAGACTGTTTGGAAACGGCCTGTATCAGGCGACTTCCGACAACTTTGTAAGTGGATGTTTTACACTGCGCTTGCTCTTTCGTAGTCTCCACTCCAGAATATGAAAGCCTCAGCGGCGATTATTTCTGCCCGCTATGTGGTCTGCCCATTGCTGCCATTCCCTTAACAATGACCGTTACTTTTCTTTGTTTACTGATCCTCAATCCTGATTCGATCCCGTAATGAAATCTCAAGCATGTGACGCCCGCAAGTGAGAGGTAGAGATAGAGACATATACTATGTATTAATTTATTTATGTTATTGGCCACATAGAATTATTTAAAGTGTGTACCGAGACGAAAATAAAAAAATCATGTGAAAAAATTGCTAAGAAATTAAAAACCCTGTTCCCAACAAAATAGGGGTCCCAATAGCGGAGGCCTCAAAAAAAAGTGTATTCCACTTATGCATGACTCAATAAAAATGTCTGCAGAGCATAATTTGATAGAAACTGAAATTCCATTGAACCCTCGGATAAGGCATCCTTCAACTTAATGCTATGAAGGTTCCAAACGCGCCCTTATCTGAGAGGAGCCCGCAACAAACTCAGACGGGCTTATTTATTGTTACTATATTTAATTTACATTTAGAAATAATTAAATAACGAACACATTTTAATTGGTTTACTTAAAATCGTTTTGATATCCATAGTAATTTTACTTCACACAAGATGTCCGCTGAACGAATTATTCTTTCGGTATTGTGTTCAATATGACGTAAGTTAACTGTGGAACTTTATCTAAGGCTCATTTTGAATGGAAATTTTGGAACATCCTTAGATGAAGAGATACGTTAACCATTAGGAACTTATCTAAATGATTTTATATGCAATCTTAATGAGTGCGTACGATACGGACTATCGATATGATCGGAACAAGCTTATCAGGGGAACTTCGAAGATACGCAGCGCAGCATTAAGCAGATGTAAATTTTTGTATTTTATCTGTAATGACTCTTTAAATGGATAATGATTGTTCAGGATAACGGGACCTGTTGAATAGGTGAGAGCTACTACTCTTTAATTGATTGGAGCGTAAGATTATTCACTCACTGATTTCCATACGGATCAAACAAAAACATATTTTAATAATTTTGAATAAATAGTGTAATTAATAGTCAGTTTGTAAGTGCCACAAAGAGGCTTAGGCCAAACGTTTTTAGCCTAAACCGCTCCCACTTCAAACCCGGTGAAACTGTAAATGTCAAGCAGTAAACAGATTTCACTTATTATAAAAAAATTAACTAACTTCAGGAATCACTTATAATAAAAAAGTTGACTTTTCTTGTTCACGCCCATTTTGCGAAATAAAAATTATATCTATAATATCTTGTACTTTATATTTAAAATATAGTTATCAATGGAAAGGAACCTACATATATCTTAAACAATAACTTGCTAGTTATGAAGTGAAATAAAAAAGACACACAGAAATAAAATGTAGTATTTAAGTGTCTATTTATTATTATAAATTTTATTTTTACTTTTGTTTTAATATATAAACATTTCTAATATAAATATTATAAATGTTTAAATATGAAAAGTTATAGGTTATATGTTATATAGACTAAAATTAACAATTGAACATGAAGTAATAAATTTATTAAAATGTTATATGCACATCATGTATTATAACAAATATATTATAATAATAACTTCAACGTGATATAATGAAGATATTATTTTCGTATTCCAAAAAAGAAATATAATATAAAACATCATAGAATTATATATATATAAAACATTATAAAGAAATATAATATAAACATATATAATATAAAATACTATTACCTGTTATCAAATTACAAATAATAAGCACATACTTAAATAAGGGGGTGTAATATGTACATGGTAACTGTACTTACCATTAAGTCGGTCTTTGACGACCTGATGCGCAAAGGCAGCCGCAGCTGCCTGTCTCATTGGATCCAACGCCACGCCCCAAGCACCTAGAGCTCCTAACGCCCTGTGCGCTGGAACCCTAACAACCCCAGGGCTACCAGAAAACCCATAACCACCACCTAAACCTAACCCTGGCCTGAGAAGCAGCCCTGAACTAGGGTACAGGGCCTGATTGTGGGAAAAATTTAAAGGCAGACCCGAACTGTCCTTTGCCTCATCCTTAGCACTCTCTGACTCTGTATCCTGATCACTCCTGTCATCACTCTCCCCGGAATTTCTCCTCTTGTCGATATCCTCGAACTGTTTTCCAAGCAGCCTGGATATGCTGAACGGTAGATTTACTCTCTGCTGTGTGTCCGTTAGATGCTCGCTGGGAGAATCGTGGTATCTGTGATAGCTGTGTTCTGAATCTCGGTCTTCAGAAGCCACACTTCGGTCGCAATGCGCTGATAACCTGCTGTCGGAGTCCACATTAATCTCCTCTTGATCATCGTCTGAATGAATAGATGACATTTTAAAGTCTTTAATTTATCTTACGATCGTTAAACACTGGCACTTTTATTTGTCACCATAGTAAGTAAACGTTTAGAAAAATCACAATAACATATAATATGTTAAAAAATATATAAAGTATTATTAAAAAAAAAGTAATGGGGTTAATGTGTTAATCTTGATTAAATTGTATCAATTTATTTTTAAAATTATCATCTGTCTTTTGTAATTAGACGGTTTTCGAACGCGAGTTCCTTTTTCGTAAGGGCTTTCGTGCCACGCTCGACCGGCCGCGGTGGCACCTTAGCACACAGTATGAGCGCACGGGCCAATCAGCTGCGCCCCCTCCGTTTGAATTCCGAACGCCAGTGCGGCCACACAAACGGCTCCACTACGCTCGCTGAGTGGAACAGTTTCCGACAAAAGCTTAATACGATTTCCGAACATAAAAACAAGCTCAAAGCCGCCAACTTTAACAGAATCGTTTGCTCCGTCCTACTCTGTGCAATCCTACTTCTCTCCCCGTGTTTATTACACGCAGTACGTTCTATTTTAAGCGTTATTGTTTGAAGTTAAAGTGTATTTTCGTTTACAACACCTGTCACGATAGTACATTTTTATCAAAAGTAAATCGATGTGAACACGTCAAGGAACCGCCGTGCAATAGAGATGACGATACATTGCAACGCTTGAAGAGCTGGGCGAGGGAAAGAGCCGGCTAGTGTTCAGACAAAGGGCGTGTTCGGTTCGGTAACGCATCGTTTAAATCCAGTTATGGCCTGACAAATGGTGTACATATTTAGGGGGGAGCAACGTTAGGAAACTATTTTTGAATCTTTTAAGACAGTTAAATTATTTACGTTCGGCGGTCGACCGAGCTCCTTCAGACAATGCACTTTATAATAAAATAGATCCCGACTCTCGTGTTATGGTCATAGATAAGTAAGGATAATGTATTGGTGAAGATAGGTTCTTTATGGTATTGAGAGAGACAGTTCGAGTGGTAAAGGGTGTTAGATTGTGGGCGCGAGCGATAAAACACCTCCAATATGGCGATTGCTTTTACAATAATTGCTGCTTGCATTTGAATTTGAAATCTGGATATGATTTTATTACGAATGCATAGCATGCGGAATACAGAATCGAAAGTGATATCAACACGGTCTTACACGCGGTTGCTATTTATTAGACAGTTTAAAGAAATATTTTTTGTTATATAAATCAAGTTTGATAAAATTTATTTTATTTCGGGAAATATTTTTTTTAACCAAAAACCGCCTCGTTTCTCGAGACTTTAATTAATTAATAATTATTAAATTTAATTTGTAAAACTATATATAAGTAGATTCTTCTTCTTTTCAGCCGAAAGACGCCCACTGCAAGGCATAGGCCTCCAAAGGTTGTAACGATAACCGATCTTGCCGTGTACGTTTTCAGTGACTTCCCGCGACCTTGACTATTTCGTCGGTCCACCTAGTGGGGGGAGGGGGTGCTACCACTTACCCACGCCTTTCGAGAACCTTTCTGCCCCAAACATCGGCTGCACATGGTATTTATTTACATTAAACAAATTTAAATATATTTATTGTGCTTTTTTAATTACAAATCCAACTATCCAATGGTAGTGGTTAACACTGTTACCTGGTTTATTCTGCCATCAATGATCGCTTATGAAAAATTATTTTAATAATTTATTTTTATTCAAAGGGTATGACGCTGACGGCTGTTACATAGTATAACTAGTACAGATTCCAAAAACATACTAGAATTATAGAAATTTTATGTGTAATTTTAAACAAATAATAAGTTAATTAAAACGAATTACATTTTGTGCCAGATTATCAATTTAGCAGCTAACTACAACAATCCCCTTTCTCACGGAAATTTTTCAATTAAAAATAAATAAAATTCATGACTTCGTGATTGGACGAAATCAATCTTCGTATTATAAAGAAGTGAATGAATTTGTAACAAATTTACTACATAGCTAACACTAAATAGTTTTCCGAGAGAATTCTATGATATAACACATAAAAATATACATAAAGCCTTTAACAATGTAAATGCCATACGGCGTATAATAAAAATTAATTAAAACAACTGTTCCAAACATAGTATTTGAAAATATTCATGGTTAATTTTAAAAGTTACTTCACAAAATAAATTATCATTGTGGAAGTCAATTAATTGATTATAAAAATGTATATATACAGTGTGTTTGGTTACAGGTGTAAAAGTTTTAAAGGAGTAAACATATATCTCATTTGCTGTCAATTATATATACACCATACCTTATTCTAAATTCAATGGTTTCAGAAATAATAAATAATTTAATCATAATATTGTAAGGAAAACCGTTTTCAATATTCATTTTACTACATAATAAATTAATTATTGTTTACTGTCTGTTCCTGCAGACCTTATAATGCCGGAAGTTATTGGGTAGTCGCTTCGCCCTAAATTCAAAGTAGCTGTAAAAGCCTTTCACGACCACCAGTACCAACTTCATGTTAAAGATATTAGCCAATCGGAATCCAATAAAAAAATGTTTATTAGTGTAACATAGTATTATATAGCTTGATTGGAAATAAGGGTAAAAGCTTTTTAACTTTTCGCTGACAAATGAGTTACATATTTACCCTATTAAAAACTTATATCCTCACCTTATACCCATCACCCCTGTATAACAATGTGACTTTTAGACACAAAAAGATATCTGTGACGATTAGACCGATATAATATGTACCTTAGTCACTGAGTGAACGTCTTGCATGTCTGGTACTAAGGTATGATAAAAAATGCAAAAATAATTAAAATGCTAATTCTTCTAAGTTTTGTAAAGTTTTTCTAATTATTACCAGTATACCAGTGAATATTGAATTTTTTTGTATTTTCGCAATAGTACACATGCAGTTAACACTATTTACAATATTCAATATTTTAAAATAATCCGAATTCCAATTATGTAGATAATCAAGAAGTTTTTGAAATATTCAGTTATATTTTAGTGGCATCTAATGTTGAGTAGAAAATAAAACATTAACTTTGTACGGCATATTAATGTTGATAGCGACATCTAGTGTGTAATAGAAATAATATTTATTTACACAAATCTTAGTTATGACTAAAAATTACGCTAGATGTCACTTTGAAGAAAAATTAAAATTTAATGCACTTTGTAACAATTTTACTTTTAAGTATTTCTTCAGCCGAAGCTTGAATCGTGTAAAATCCAGTGGTTCTGGTTATTCCTGATATTATAGATTTGTACGATGGAAACCTGCTTAACAAGTGGGTTGTAATGGTAAAGTCAAAACCTATAAGCCTGATTCCATATATCAAAATATACATATATCAAAACGTCTTGTCTACAATTTTATTTAACTCGTATTAGACGAGGACCTAAAAAAATTATTAAAAATTACGATACTATTCACTAAATATAATTTGCCTGAATTTATAACATAAATGCGGGTTACTACATAAATGAAAATTTATTGGTTTGGTACAAACATCGCTTAAAAGGAAATTTAAGGGAATCTTTAAGCGAAAGCAATCGTAGTTTCAATTAATAAAATCATGCAATCATGAAATGCTCTGATGCGTATAGCTACACAATGTTACGTACAAGAATGTTTAATAAAATATTATTTGCAACATGAAAAGCGTAGTTTTTTTATTAGTTTGTGTTTTTTTAGGTAAACTAGGTAAGCTTTTTATTATTTATCATTCATTAACACTTATAACCGCTGCAGCCGTAATCATTTATACATTTAACAAAAAAAAAACCACTAGTAAATATGCATGTAAAAACAATATTTTTACGAGTACGGAAAAATTAACTTTTTTAAATGTAATAATTGTTGACAATCAAAATTATTTGCAAATCTCTAGATATAATTTAAAATAAAATAGTACAATATAAATAGATTCTAAAGATTTTGTGTTCAATACAGGTTTTAGAATAATATATAAGTACATATTTTTCTTTAGAAATTATAACCGGAGAAAACGTAACTGTGCAAGAGAAACTCGCAGCGCATCTGGGGCTGAACAAATCGCGAAGGATTCTCAGAGGCGTCGAAGCCGGTGACTCGGAACCGTTTATGGTAATAATCTTTTATTACATTACTTATTTATTGTTTGATTTATAACAGCAATCATACATTAAACTAAGACATATTAAATAAGGTTATAGAGGTGGTTTCGTTTATTATTTCGATTAATTTTGAAATAGTAAGGGTAAAGGACATTGTGTAATGTTCCATCCGTTGGACTTTGTACAAATATATGGAAATGTCAACGTCGTCTTCGTTACAGCACCTAGACGCTGACTGCAAGACAGAGGTCTCCTTCTAACATAACTATAGGCGATATATTATAATCGCTACGCTTGGCAGGCGCGTTGGCGATCGTAATGTAGTATTATGGTACATACATATATTTGGTAAAGGACGCTGCTGTCCATTTTCTGGAAACTTGCTTGTTAGCAGTGGCAATCCTAAATAATTAATACACAAAATGTGAATTATATAAGTTTGTATTCAGGAATCGAACCATTGACCTACGATAGTAAGTCTCAGTCCTCTACCGCTGACCTATCTCTGCTCTATGGAAACGTACAGTTTCAAAAACACTTTCAGCTACAAACCAATAAAAACACCATTAAAGATGGTTGCTGCCAGTCTAAATCATGATCATTAAAAATATAACAAATTCACGTAACTATTGAATCATCAACATTTCATAAAAAAAGATTAAGATCTTACAAATAATTTGGTCCAAACACGTCGATGTTGTAAAACAGGCCGGAAATTAATTTTTTTTAATATGAATTTAATTTTTTTTAAAAGGTACAAAAATGTTAATAAGAGCTCTGTTATCTAAGTAAATTAGATCGTCGGATAGGTTTAACATAAACATATCGGCTTGACCGCTTTATAAAATCGTTTGATTGTTAAAATATAATTACTATGGGTTAAGCGCGAATTTATTTTCGTGAGTGGATGGTCAGTGTTGGCCAACGCTGGAAAAAGAAGTGGCAGAGGAAACTCCAGCAATGCCTTTGTATATAATAGTAGGTAGTTCGATTCACTAGCGTGACGGAAAGAAAGTTTGTACTTGAACTGACGGAACGTTGGGATTTCTGAAGATTTTGTTACACAGTTGGAAATCACGATAAAATAAAAAAATACTCCACTACTGAACTTTGTCACCGAAATAATGATTTTGTTTTTTTTTTAAGTTTTGTTTTTTGCTTTAGGTATATTTAAGGGCGTCGCCGGAAGACAAAAACATTGGGATAGATGCAAATTGGTTATGCGGGGGCGTCATCATTCACGAGAGCTACATTTTAACATCAGCTGCGTGCATTGAGAATGTTGGACACTTCTACGTTGTGTCGGGCACGCATAGGTAATAGTTTATATGTATGAATATAGTAACACCACTGGATTATCTTAATTATTTAGAGCAACGGATTGGCCAGTTTCGGCTGCAATGGGCGGGCCACAGAGCGCTCAGAACAGATGGTCACAGACTTTATGGTTTGAAGCGATGAATAAGCAAGCGCTATGAAGGACCTCCACTCACTAGGTGGCGACTTTGGTAGTCATGCTGCTTCCTATTAATCTAATTGGAAGTCTATGGGAGAGCATATGTGCAACAGTGCACGCCTATCTGATAAAATGATATTATCATCATCACAATGTTGTAACTTTTTACATTACAAGACTATGGCATTAAGTCTAACTCCATACGTTCGTGCAAATAAAAATATAAATAAATAATATATATGTTAAAGTAGTTTTTGACTTTGAATCTTGTTTACGCAGATGGATCCCACCGGGAGTGAAAGACGACTGCATAACAAATGGTGCGTTGAAAGCCGTGTGGAAATGCGTGCCCATCAGTGAGTCGCTCTTATATTATTTAAATTTAATCCACAACTCGTTCTAGGTAAACTCTTAAGAGTTATTCGTTTTACTTACCTGTATATTCTCGTATTCTCTTATGCTCACATATTTTATTTATTTTGTTATCCACCAAAGTAGCATGTTATTCTATAATATAATACTAAGAAACCAAAAAAATTAAGATATTTATTTTAACGTCTCCGAAGTTACAAATGCTTTAAAGCATCCATGGTGACGGGTGGGTTTAAAGTAGGGCAAGGTCATAAACACCTTCGAATTTGTTACGAGTAATTATTGCACCTAGTCGATCGGATCTACGCGGAATAATCGATACCTTGAAAACATGCAGTGCTTAGTTTGAGATTTAATTATGGGTTTCCAAGTCTTTGACTTTTAGGTTCTGGAGTGCAGTTCACGGGCCGGCAAGCGTGACATAGGACGTACGCCACAAACACAGACAGACGATAAACAATCCTGTTAAAGACTTTGAAAGTCACTGGACGCAGGCCACTTTTAACCAGACCTAATGGAAACTATGGAGGAGGTATATATGCAGCAGTGGATGTCTAGATGTGATAGGTGAAATGATGATAATGATGAAACAGAAAAATTGTAAATTAATAAATATCAGTCACGATACAAGCATACAGTAGTTTATGTCACCACAAATGTTTGGTCGTCGAAAATGGATTTTTCGAATTCATTACGTACCTTTATTGATGTTATTATTCACATACTAACATATACAGTGACCATTTGTGTATGTCATGTGGAGATGCCTGTCTAAACTAGTATGAAATTGAGCTGTATTGTAATAGCATTTTTCAACTTAAAACTACGATGGTTACAAAGGCGCAATGAGCATTGCATGCGGCAGTATCGCTTCCCTTTTGGAGGAGGAAGAGAGCCGCTACACTTTTTTGCAATTTTGTTATAAGGTAACAAGTAATGTAACTTAGCGTAACAAAACCGTGTAACAAGAAATGTGGCGAGGGATGGGAGGCGATGCGTAAATGTAATGTGGGTGAATGCTATGAGAATGATAGAAAATATGATGGATTAAAGAGGGAAGTATGAGAGAGACAGAAAGGGTGAAAATGCGTCACAAAAATAACATGGGTAAAAGTGAAAAAAATCGCTCTGATCTTAGAGCCCTTATCAAACTTAGACGGGTTTTTGTGGTCACTTTTACAACATTTTTAAAACAGTGGTATAGTTTTTTATTTAATTTCGGAGCTTTATTATTACTTAAAATACTTCACACTAAAATTGTATTATTTTCTAACTTTTGTTTAAAAATCTTCTTAAATGTATTAAAAAGTAATTACTGAGCTTACCTTATACTTTTTTATATTATTTATATCATTTGTTGACCCTCAAAAGAAATTATTTTATGAAAGGATCTTCCATCGAACGAAATCAAACGTTTCTTTTCTGTTACAATTATGATCATATAAAAGAACCTGCTTCATCCATGTCAATGACGAAAATCACAGTAATTACAATTCCTTCCAACATAATCTGTATGTCTGAGTACGTATAAAATGTATTTAGTGTGTAATGTACATATAAAACTTTTCCACCAATGTCTTCAAGACTTGAAATAATCTTTTTGCTAACTTTCTCTTTCTCTCTTCTCTTCTCTCTTTTCGCTGCTCCTGATTCGCATCCAAAAGACGTAACCACGTGACCTTATGTGAAAACCTTAATATACCTCCGTTCAGCTTACCGGACCTTCTCAAGAAAAAATCTACAGCAGAATCTTTTGGTGAGTTGGCCCGGCACATTGTCCTAAATCTCAAGGCATTTAACGCTGTCGTGCCTCGCAGCTGGGAGAAGAAAGATCCGTATCAAATAAGCGGCAACCTTCTCCTAACTGTCTGCGTTTAGTTAAAGCGAAAGATAAATATTGTAAAAAAAACATTAGCGATACAAATTAGAATTAATACAAAAAAAAAACTAGAGATCAACTAAGAACTAACATTCCACCCGTAAGAGGGCTTGAAGGGGCGTTCATTAAGTTCACGAAACGGGTGGAGGACAGCTAGCGTCTCATATGACACATTTAATCGAGCTTGTTCTTCAATACTTCGTTGCATGTCTGTTTGGTTTACATAAGGAATGCTTTTGGAAATAATGAAGGACATTCCACGACAGACTATGAATTCGATGGCCACCAGTTTGAAAACATTCTTTGGATGGCGAATGACATCGCGGTCGTGAAGGTTGAAGATGATTTTAACTTCGAGCGGAGAGTGATTGGCTGCGATTTCGTGCCGAAGAAGATCAATTTCAACAATAGAAGTATGGCCTTGGAGGCACCTGGTACTGTTGGAACACTAGCGGGCTGGGGTTCGCAAGAAAGCTTCGGTGACCCCATTAAGGTGTGCATTTTCAATTACTACCTTTTTGTTTCTTCTCTTATTTTACCTTTCCGTTTTACCTACCAACTTTTAAACCAATAGCCAATTACCTGTTGACGGTAATTCTCAAAAGTTGATTAGAATGTTTATTTACGAAGATGAAGTAATTTGTGTTTTAAAATCGAAGCATTATACAGAATGATTGGTTATAGCTATAAAGCTTTAAAGAGATGAATGTTTAGCTCATTTTCTATAAATTAATATATGCTACACTATATTTAAAAATAAATATTTTTAAAAATAATAAGCAAAGCGAGTAAGAAAAATCGTTTCACAATTCCTTTACATAATAAGCTTTCATAGTTCGCATGCTTCGTTTTCGTTTCATTTAGATGGATTGAGGATTCGCACAAAAGCTTAATTCGTGAGAAATCCGATATCATTTAATGTTCTCCGCGTAAACTCGAATTATCGCAGCAATGCCTTTCTTTAAAAGCAGCCACCCGCTTAACCTAATGCATAGATTAAGACTTTCTTGGAACGTGATCCGAGACTTAATAATGCATTCTTCCTTTGACTTGAATAGTGGTATTTATATATACTGTATTTCTTTAATAATGTATTTTTAATGTTTGATCTATACATTGGTTTAAATAATACAAAATTTTAATGTTATAAAAATTTAATTTTGATAAAATTAATATATTTATTATTAGAATTCTTCTCTGTTATTATAAATCTTAGACCTAAAAATATCTATATAACTAATTTGTAATGTTTTAAGAATGTACCACTTTCTTTAAGTGAAAATTTTTGATTTACCTGCTGCTATTTTTAATGTAGACTATCTATAATTTTTCTTTGACTATACATATGGTTTGCTTAACACGTTCACTGCGGCTTGAGGTCGATTCAGCCTCATGGTAGACTTTGCACTGGTGCGGCGCGTAAAACTCGTGTTTTCTCTCTAGTGCGGCGGCTGTTTACACTCAACCGTATGAGGTATGACAAAGACAAATATAGCTTTCTTTATGTCTGCGAAGCATTGACTCAATATTGTAAAAAAAATGATTGAAACATGAGGCAGAAAAGGCCTCAACCGCACTACTAGGAAGTTCAGCTTGGGGCTGATTCGACTTCAGCCGCACCAGCTGAAAGTTCTTCAAAATTGGGCCCGCAGTGAACGTGTTAAGTAAATTTAAATAATTTTTGTAGTGTAAATATAAATTACTTATTAAATTATTCATTGAATTTTAATACCTTTTTCTAATTGTGACACTCTTGTTGATATTCTATATACTATACATTCTCAATAGGCGCTCGGAAGGGAAACGGTCAATTCGCCGGTGCTTCTAGAGACTACAGCCGTGTTACTTTCCATTCAACACTGCAAGAAACACTGGCCAGAGCGATACCACCACATTATCGACAAGTCCATGATCTGCGCGAAGGATTCTATTAACGGCGGTGGCCTCAGCGAAGTTTGCAACGTACGTCTATCTTAAATATAATTGCCGGCAGTTGGTTTGGCACTTTCAGATATTTTTATTCTATGTGTCCACCAAGCTGTCAGAACACTATGGGATAGAGAGAATGCTCTATAAAACCGAATCCAGTGGATCTTTGGCATAAGTCTTACTGCTCGAGGTGCAAAATCTAATGCCGGATGCTAATTGTCTCACAATAACACTTACGAGCTCAGGTCGATTATATGCAGCTGTATATTTAGGGACATATTTCCAGATAAACATATATTATGTATGCATTGTTGTATAGGGCATTGGATGAAGAGAAGACAACCGATTCATCTTTTCAGCTATAAGACGTCTACTACTCGACACCTACAACCAAAAAGATTTCCAATAGGACCGATTGGAAGCAGCTTGCGTCTAGAGTCTACCGACGATCTTGTTAAACTGCACTTGCCGGTCTCTGGTCCACCGAAGCCACCACTATAGAATGTTAAAATCCCAGCCGCTATTTATTCTACGCGCTATGTGGCCTGCCAAATGCCATTTCAACTTGCCATTTCGCTTGCCTAAGCCACTTAACTTTATTCGTATACAAATCTCGAGCATTGCTCTCTCTTTGTCGTTGAGCAACTGTAGCGTGTCAATGAGCGCCAGAGGGACCGACTAGTAGTATAGAAAATAATAAGAATGATAATACTAAAGGGAAAAAGCAGGTTTAAAAACACTCGTGACGTATACATGTATGGGCGAATACAATTAAGTTACCAAATGTAACAGGACAAAGTGAAATGCAAGGAGCTGATCGACACCGAGGAGAACTTTGGTGTGCGCAGGTCGCAGGTGAGCGAAGAAATGGAAGTTCACAACGCGGCTCATTCTGCCAACTCGCGAAGATATCAAATTGTTTCCGGAGGATTCTGTGAGGTATGACTTCTTAAAAGTTAAGTAAGCATTATCTAGGCTTTTTGATCTTCAAATAAGAATTACGCGCAAAACAGCGTTCGTATTAGATTAATAATGTATAATATTAACATAGTGTTCGTGTTAAGAAAATAGTGACTCTTTGTTGTTACTAAGATTAGCCACGCCCTTTGAGCTAATTAACTTTAAATGATCTGATTATTTGTATTTTTTTTTGTCAAATTTATTCCTGCCTCCTGTATCTCATTCAATTTAATGTTTTTGTCGATGACAATAAAGAAATAACCTAATCAAAAGTTAATTCTTTATTAAAGCATTATTAAATTGATATAAAATAAATTAACTCTAGTAAGTGTATGTCTTAAGTACAAGCAACGCCGGAATTGGATGATTGCGACAAGTCTGATAGTGTTAAATGGGTTGTATTTTATATTTTCTATTTCTTCCATAATGTTTTATTTTACGTTTTCGCTCGGATCCAGTGTTTAATACATGGTGCTAAAGGTAATAACAGGTAAATGTTGTGGACTAATTTTAACAAGTGGTTCAATAATATTTGTTCACAATTCACTATTGTTGGTAAATGTAAAGATAGTTACCGCTACTAGCCGTTATACTTCAAAATATAAATTGCCTTTTCTATTCTTGACGTAAGCAAATTGATCGCAAATATGTACAGTAACATATACTTTTTTATGTAAAAACCATCGTGCTACAAAGAACGATCACGGCGGACCACTCGTCGTGGGACACGGCGCTGGTGCGGTCGTAGTGGGCATCATCTCCGCTTGCCTCACGACAGACGTGACAAGGAAGTGCTACGGACCGTTCCTTTTCACCAGCGTATACAGGAACCGGTTGCTGATTACCTGTGCCATTGATAAGGACACGTCGTAAGTTATATTTAATCAATGCATTAATAAAAAAATAGTGCCCGATAGTGGAGAAGTTTGAGTCGCATTAGAACCAGTATTCTAGTATCCATAAGCGAGCCTTGTATAGGGGAATCTACAGCAGGGGCCGACGTAAGCAAGCTTTGGAACGTGTTCCGTTCACCTTCACCTATCTTAAATCTAATGCTTATTAGGAAGCCTGTTTCAAAAATGAGCTGATATTTGCTTTTAATAGTTCTTCAGAACGCTGTATAGAAATTTCACTGTTATACTTCTTGCTCCTATTTCGAGAGCATATAAATTCCTTATAATATCTGAGCTAAATTAGATGTGCAAACTAAATAAGGCCTTTACATGATTTTTTTTGTAATAGACATCAATTTGCTCGTTGGCATTTAAAGCTTCATCACGCTGAAGGATTTACTTCTTTGTAGTTCTTGGGCTTCATTAGAAACCTCGACACGGACCGATATATTATTTATTTTCGAAATGGGAACTTACGATATTAATAAAGTAAAACAAATGAAGTACGATACCAGGGGCGTCCGAAAGCAGTGTTGTTAATTTATTTATTTTTATCATATGTATCGTTGTTATATTAGAATGTTTTATAAGAAAATACTAGTAATAAAATTTTCTATAGTAATCAAATTTAAGTGAAATAAATAAAAGAATATTTATTGTTATACAGTGTTATTTTTTATTACATGTAGACCGGCGTGCCGTAGGCTGCTGTTCAGATCTTCACACACACGTATGAACGAGACGACTTTCAAATGGGTTGGGCATCCCGACGGGTGAGACTTTTTATCTGAAAATAAATGACCTATTATTATGGTATGCAAACCCTTACAGTTAAAACACCAGAACTTATTTTGTGTAGTAGTGCATACAGTTAATAAGTTTTTTTAAGGTAAAAAAAAATTGGCTTTCCTAAAGTTATAAAAACCTTTGTTACTTATAGATGGTATATGGTAAATCATTGCATTTATGAAAGTATGTTTATCGATATTCAAAATGAAATTTAATTTCTTTTGTTCTTTACAGCCCAGCTAAATCTGATAAAAAGCACAAGAGTAAAAAGACTACCAAGAAAAAACCCTAGTGACAGATTATATTAATATATTATAATTAAAAACCATTTACGATCGTGTGATTTTTTATTTACTCTTAAAAAGTAATCAACTGATTTTTGTAGATACTATATCTGAGTGATCGTGTAGTAAAATCGCTTGGTTATTAAAAATCAATTATTATACAGTAAATATACAATCCAGCGACTTCCCGTGATCTTAACTATGTCGTCGGTCCCCCTAGTGGGGGCCTACCTACGCCGCGTCTACCTGCTCGTGGTCACCACTCATGAACTACGACCAACGGTTGCACGAGTGATGTGCTCTGCCCACCGCCTGTTCAGATGAGCAATTCTATAAGCTACGTCGGTGTTCTTTGTTCTTTTGCGGATCTCCTTATTTCTATTTTGATCTCGCAGAGAAACTCAGAGCATAGTCCTTTCCGTTGCTCTCTGAATGAAACTGAGCCATGGGAATGGATACGAGCAGCGCAGGACCGGTCATGGTGACGATCTTTGGGAGCAGGTCTATGTCTAGCAGTGGGTGTCCATTGACTAAAAGAAGAAGAAGAAATACATAATTTGTAAAATAATGTTAAAAATTAATTATATTATAATTGTTGAATATTAAAGAGTCTTGTTGGTGGATATAAATAGTAGTGGCTCGAGCTGCGGCTCCCGAGGGGGCCCTCGAGTTTACTCCGCCTACAAACGATGTTCAGGCTACACCTCATTTACACCCTGCCTGCTCTAATCAGCGGAAACTGCAAATGCCACTGGCGCAGCAGTTATAGTCCTGTAGGAAAAGAATAAAGCATGGACAGGGAGTTGCCACTTGAATTGCTGAGGTGTTAGAATCTCCCAAGAAGCTATTTCTCCTAGAATAAAAATTATTGAAGAATTATCTGCATGATATAATTCATAAGAAATAGTTTCACTATAAGAGTCAAGAGGAATATAGTCAAACTAATAATACAATATAATTATATGCTTGGTGGAGAATTGCTTGCAAGCTATGCACATTCGTATATTATTTCAAGCTGTAGCTTTCCTTTTGTCTTATTAGCACATTTGCTGCTAGAACTTTTCTTACTTCCAATAAAATCATACGAATTTATAGAAATTCAATGTAATCACAATGTTACATTGCCATGAAATTGAGTAGCCAATTTGATTTATTTAATCGACTGCACATGTGTAAAATTCACGATGAAAAACTTTTATTTTGTAATATCATTTGATTTCTTTGTACAAGGATTTAATTTTTTATTAGGTAAGTTGTGTTTCCGGAGCTATCAACTCGAAATAAATGACGAGATATACAGAGTATAAAACTGCTTTGATATTTATTAGAAAGACACATAAAGAGCCTTTAAAAAACAGTGGCGTATTCTTCTCAAGTTGCGTGTTGTGCCATAATATAATAGTATTAATATTACTAAGATGAAGACATATGTGGACTCTTTCTTCTGAAGGTTTTACAAGAGTTTGAGAATCTAGGCTTTATTTACAGTTTCTCCTCTAGTAGTCTCAAATCATAGCAATTTTTCTCCATGTGTTGAACTCACTCATCTCCTTTAGTTCTTTCTACAAATAATCGTCATTTTTACACTTTTTTATAAAACAGACTACATCGAAATTTTCGTTGTTGACCTTTGGTTCCTGTTGGCGATTACACCAATGGACAGTTGGCTGTAAATCATTTCCTACATGATAATAAACGTATATACGTATATTAAAAAATTAAAATAACGATATACGTTATTAAAAAATTACCTGAAGTAAACATAGAGTAAAATAAATATTTTAATATACCGTTAATGTGTGATTAAAGATCTCCGTTGCCAACAAAAATGTAAAGTAATAGAGCTAAAAGTGTAAAAGTTATTTTTATCTGATACTATTACATCTTTCAGATTAAATAAATCAAAAGAATTAACCCAAATATTGAGTTAGTTTATTAGCTTTTTTATTTATAAATAAGGCGAGACAGATAAGGCGTTTCCATTTTTTAGTAAAGACTTTAGGTTTGTTTAAACACAATATCTTCGCAGTATGAGATATCTACAAAGCCCCTGCTGGCCTATTCACAAAACTACTTACCACAAACATACAGATTAGTAAATAATTTGCAAGTAATTCATATAAGGCAAAAAAGAAAAATTTTCTCGTTTCAGTTTAAATAACTATGAGTCGTATTCAATTTTGAATGTCGTTATAAATAATTACTTCAAAAATAGTGAAAAAAAGTCTTTTTTTTAACTTTCTCTTTATAAATCTTTTGTTTTAGAGTCAATTGTAAACAATTCAAAGCAAGCGAAGGAAAAGTTGAAGAAGAAATTAGCTGGGTCAATCACCCTGACGGGTAAGATCGTTAATGTCATTGTTTTTCAAATATCACACACAGATATACTTTGCTTGCATTAATTTGCTATTTTTAATATAATAACTTTGTATATCTCATAATATATAATTGTCTTCTGCTCAACAGGCCTAGCAAAAATGAATTATCTCAAATGCGTCGGGCTGAGGATAATAATACAAAAAGCACTCATACTAACAACGAAACCACAGAAGCTGCTCATAAATTATACTGAAACATCTATGTAAAACGTATCGGAACATAAAATATAAATAAATATATGTAATATATTGCTTAAAAATTAATAATTTATTCTTGATTTTTTATTATGTCATCCACTGTTAAACACAGGCCTCCCTCATTGATTTCTAATAGGTCGATTGGAAGCGACCTGCATGTTGTGTCTCCGGACGACCTGAATTAAATAAAAATATCTACTTTTTACAATATTGGCGGCAACAATCCTTGGTTTGCAGAAGATAAAGTTATCCAGTAAGTCCATTATCAAATGGCGCATTCTTTGTTATTACATAGTGTAGTGGAGGTAGTTAAGTATTCTTAGCCCTTCCTTTAAAAACATTCAATGCGAACGGATTTAAATCAAGCGAGGGGGCGGGTTAATAAAATAGTGAAATGTTGTTCTGTCGATGTGTATTTATTTAGCTTAATATGCAGCATACATATAAAAAGAAAAACGAGAATTTAGCTGAAATTCGGATCACAAAATGCGTTTCGCAAAATTTTTCACAGAACGTTGTTATTAAATCCAGCCATTTTACTGTCTTACCGTTTTACTGAACATTTCTAGAGTCAATAATTTAGATTTTATAAAACTGTTATGTACCCACTTTTGATGATTTTATTTTGTCATAAATACTTATATTTTATGTTATGTTATATTGAAGTGTTATAAAGAAATAACGAATTTTTATTCAAGGTTGAATATAAAAAATAGGGCATTTATTCTTAAATCATTAAAAAATACATCTATAGTAATGTTTAGTATCGTTAATATAACTTGTTATATATTACAGTACTGATAATAATTTCGTTTCCTTTAATCTAGATCGAAAAAGGTGTCAAAATAGTTCCAGTCCCTTCCTGCGATTTTCTATTATCATCTTTCCATCTTTTTTATGGACGAACAAATTTTCTTTGGCCAATTGGACCCTTTCATTTTATTGTCAGCAGTATCCACATTATACCTTTAAAGCACGCTACGTGCCCCGCCCATCGCCACATTAATTATATTTTTCTTAAAAATACACATTATTTTATTGAATATTGCCTTTTCCTTTGCATAAATTTTACAAGATTATCTTTCAGTGTTTAAATAAATTTAACATACTTGATAAAAATTACGTAGATCATTATTGTTTTAATAAAATAATGACGTGATGATTGTAAAATCAAAATAATAGATTATGTATAACTTTCAAAACATAACAAACCACAACATTCAAAAATAAAAGCCTAACAATGTAAGTTTGCCATACGATCATATGTAGTCAAGTCACAATTACGATTGCTCTCATATGTTGAAGAATAATATCGATTGAAAACTGAATTAGTATTAAAATCAGACATGCGCATTTCTTTTTTAGTCTACTATTAAAGGTTATACTACAAGACCGTTGTTGATAAAAATGTTATTGCATTGTGAAAAATACTTATTATATCTAGGAGAGGTTTTAAAGTCATTTTTATGAAATTAAATACTCGGGTCGTATTTCATTCTAAATAATGGGTGATTGACATATTTCATGTAGGAAAAATACACATAAGTGTGTACATATCAAAACAATTGTCACGTGTTCAGTCGGGTCCATAGCGTAAAATTAATAATCAAGCAGCAAGACTTTATATTCAGTGTTAGTAAAAATATTATCTGAACAAGAAAATGATAGAATTTATTTTTATTCCGCTATATTTACTATTAGGTATTTCTGTTTATTTTAAATTATATTATTACATATATATATATATATATATACATATATATATATATATATATGTATATGTATATATATATATGTATATGTATATATATCAATACATATAATAATAAGATATATAAGTTATAAGTATACATAAGCCATAAGTTAGAAGAAACACGTTATCTATTGGCGTTTCTTATATATTAAATTATTATTTCAGCCGTAAGTCGTTTACTGCTGGATATATTCCTAATAACTTCCAATAGTACCAGCCTACATCCAGTCTTTTTTTTATGGCCTCCGCTATTGGGGACGTCTCCTTCCACCCCCTATTTAATTGGGTACAGGGTTTCGCATTTCTTAATAATTTATTTTCACTAGAATTTTTATTTTCGTTCTCGTCTTCCATAGTACACAATATCTTTTTTCCTTCTTCTAGCATTCTACAATTCCATCTTCCTTTCTCAATCATTCCATTCCTTTCGTACATCCTCAAACACTTAGTTATCCATTTCTATTACAGTATCACAGTTTTAATTGGTTTAATTATTTTCTTGTGTACATATAGATGTACACGAGAAAATAATTAAATTAATTTATCACGGATTTATTTTACAAATGTTTTTTTAATACCAATAAATCTATTTTAATAACTTTACAATCCAATAGTTTTATCCACCTATGTTTTGTTCCTGTCTATTGCGTATTGTGCAACTTTTCTAAAGAATTTGAAGCATCCAGTCTTTAGACGACCTCATCAAGGTCTGTCCACTTTGTATCCTATGCTGCGCTTGCCGGACCCTAGACTCCACTCCAGAACTTTGAGGTCCCAGCGACCAATTTGTCCTGCACGCTATGTGACTTGTCTACTGCCATTTCAACTCTTCTCCATCACCTAATTCTTGATTCGATGTTAAAATAACATTCAATAAATATGTTTGAATCTGTTTTAGGTGTGGAAACTGCAGAGTTTGCAACGAAATTACCAGAACATGTGCAAAACGTATTAAATGATACACGAAGAATAATTCAAGGCCGTAATGTAATTGACGGTAGACCGTACATGGTATGAATAAAAAAAAACACATAAAAGTAAATTACAGGAACTAACGTCGAATAAACTTTTACATCCATTAACATTATAAAAATATATATATAAATTTATAAATATTCTTAAAAATGTCAGTGAATGACAATTTGAAATTCAGACAATTTCGTGAGTTTTATTCATTCACACACTGCAAAGCTTAAGCCTCCCCGAAAGATCGCCAAATATTGTAAGTTTGTGATTAGGGGAATAAAATTCTCTTTATTTAATTTAAAGCTGTAAAATCTGGTCGTCTTTAGAGTTAGAATAAAATGTTAACTTAATTCTAGACTTAGAACTTGCTTCCCAATGTCTGCAGATCAATGTATAATTTTAGGTTTATCTGAAGGCATCCCGCAATAATAAGATGCTGCAAAATTATAGAAGTTGGTTATGCGGAGGCGTGATAATTCACGAGGAGTATATATTAACATCTGCTGCGTGTATTCAAGACGTGTTGCATTTTTATGTAGTTTCCGGGACTTACAGGTACATTTAATCTATATCTAAATTTAGCGTAGAACCGAAACCATTGTAACTCGCGTAAGGAGAGCGCGGCGAAGTGGGGGCCGAGGAAAAAAGAGTATGAGCAGCGCTACCGCGTGTGTGTTGACAGCGAACCGACGGAACGTTTAGTATACCCCGTCTCCTCGCGCGCATATCTACGGCGCGGTACAACAGTTTCGGTAGCAGTATAACACCAGCAAATTATTAGCCACAAAAATTGTTAGAAAAAGTAATATGGCGTTAGATTAGACATTGTGGATTGGGACCTAATAATATATATTTATATATATAGGTAATTTTGATGTCGTTTTTGTTCTGACTTATGTTCATATCTAAGAAAAATTAAAATGAAGCATTATTTTTGAATTTGAATTTGAATTTTATCACGGTAGCAGCGTTCCGACAACTCCTGAACAATTAATGTTGACCCAGTAATTTTCAGATCTCTGTTTTATATATATATACATTCTTAGTAGCCATTTCGATATTTTTTATATTAATGATTTTATTGATTTCTGCCGATCACTAACTACTATTTATTAGAGTACTTCTTTGCTGTTCAAGGTTTTCAGAAGAAGACGATAAGTACAATAATGAGTGTATTAAGAACGGGGCAAAGAAAGCCATTTGGAAATGTGTACCGAAAAGTGAGTTTCATTTTATTTGTTGAGACCGTTAGGAAAATTTAGATCCTTTAAGATCCTTTTCTGGTATGTTTTTCTAAAGCAATTGCATTGACGCATTAAGAGTACGATTCAGACCAAACTGCTCTGATTATTCAGAAAAATAGAAACGGTTGACAATTTTGTCACATTCTCAGTTAATTTGCTTAAAGGTTTGTAGTAATAGCAATTAAGCTTGTTTTAAATGTATCAAGTTTGACATTTAAATCTTGTTTACAATTACTTTAGTACCAAAGTCTACGAAGTATATATGATTATACAGTAACGGAAATCCACAACATACCAAAGTCACACTTCTAAGTCGTCGGTTAAAAAACAATTACTTTCTATCATTTGATATTCTTTATTGTGCACGTTAGGATACATTTAAATAGTTTCATAACAATAAACAAAAGAGTATAATGGGAGTTCTTATCACACAAGGCTACAGACAAATATAGTCCATACTATATTTGTCTGTAGCCTTGTGTGATATTATTTATACTTCTTCCTTTTCCATAAAAGGAAGAAGTATAAATAATTGGCAGTTAACAGTACAAAACTTACATATATACAAACATACACAAATAAATACGCATTATCTTAGATATATTTTGCTATGAGTCAATGTATAGTACGGTACACACTTTAAATAATGATTTTTTCATAAAGAATAAACAGTGTATTTGGAAAGAATTTTCAAAATACGGATCACTACTGTTATATAACATAAAAATAGCATAAAATTTTGCCATATACGTATCCTTAAGTCAGTATATAATCATTTACATTTCAGTTTTGTTATTCCAAATTGGACTTTTTCATTATAATAAGTTTCTTTTGTATAAACATTTTATGTTCTGTTTATCATAAATAACTTATGACATGTTTATGACTTCCACGTCTCGAACAAGACTTGACATTTATAATTTCTAATTTCTTAATTGCTTTGTTATAATATGCCTGGTTTACAGGCGGATATATATACGGAATAAACCGTTTATAAAGAACTGAAATAGTAGCGATAAGTTAGTCTTAACTCAGCATTCAATACTAAATCATAAGCTATACTTTGTATTCTAAATCTTTAATGAATATATTCGTTTTAATAAGATAGGCGGAGATAATTATTGCGTAACACTACATACCACAATTTTTTCTATCTGTACCTGCAGTCATTTGTGCTACTATAAGTAAAGAAATAAAGAAAAAATAATGTAACAGCTGAAATATCAGCTATTACTTTACGTAGAATGATTAGAAATAGGCTCACACTATTTTATTAATTATACTCCTATTAATTATATTTCTGTAAATTATATTTCTATTATTTATATTTCTATTAATTACACAGATTACGTTTTCGATGGTCACGAGAATGACAACATTAGATGGATGAACAACGACATAGCCGTGGTGAAAGTGGAAGAAGGCTTCGACTTTACAAGACGTGTCCGCGGTTGCGAATTTATACCAAAACCAATAAGCTTCAACAATCAAAGTCAAGCGTTGGAAAATCCTGGTTCCATTGTCCAAATAGCAGGCTGGGGGACTACCACTAAATATAACGATGTAACTAATTTTCTTTATGCTTTTAATCATAAATTGTTCTACTTTTTTCACGGCAATATTGTCTTTTGCACATCGAATACTGGGTAATTTCTTTTTGTTACCGAGGAATATTGTCGTACAATACATGTCAAACTCTGGCTATATTTGATTGTTATTGGGCGCTGTTAACCTTTCTGGCTTTTACAGTGTCATTCAGCCACTCGATGCCCCTTTTTTAGTGCAAGGAATCTATTAACGCCATCTATTAGGGCCATCACAATTCACAGAATTACGACGTAAATAAGATCCTATATCACCGATAAATAATTTTCATATTCTGTTTTACATTATTTTCGAGACAAGTTCAATTCTACGCATTTTTATTTTTATATAATGACACAGCTTTCATACAGGATTATGAAATTGAATATTCTATTAACCATGTTTGATTGTTATTGCTAGGCCACCGGTCATAAATGTTATTATAAAATAATAATATATATCGGAAAGTGGTCTAAATGTTATGGACCTTGTATCAAGTAGTTTTACTCTTGTGAATATTAAAAATTGCAATGAATAAAGATGTTTTGACATTTGAAAACCGAAGTCGAGATTGATGATACTTGATGGCCCATCAGTACGTTTCAATGCTTTTGGATATATTATATTCATCATGGGTACAGTGTATAACTTATAACTGATCAGGATCCTATGCTCTACTTCCTTCTTAAAAATTAATTGCCCTGTAATCAAGGCATGAAGTTATTCAGAATTTATAACAAAAAACATCCCTTGTTTGAAAGAAATATAGGGATATGTTGTTACTGTAATAATTTTATACAATATCTCATTACATCTGATTACGTATTACTTGTATAACGGTTACTAAGTGCGATAATGTTTAAGATAATTTAATGTTCGTCATGATTAATATAAGCATTTATTATTCTTACCAACAGTGGGTGAACCGTAGAAATTTAAACCAGCAGAATCTTCTAGAAACTCAGGTTGAGATTATATCTAAAGCGAGATGTAAGCGGAGATGGGGTTCGCGATACCGTAATATCATCGAAAACTACATGATCTGCACGAAAGATATAGGCCAAACCATGTCAGAGATTTGTAACGTGAGTTTGGAGACGAAAATTTTTTTTAGTTCTTAGTGTCATAGACGAAAGTCTAGAATCAATATGAGTTACCGATGATGTCTTCGGGACCCATTGGCAAGCACGTAGTCGCTCAATGAGCCACGGATAGGATCGCGATTACTTCACAATATCGAATGAAGAATGGGAAGATTCTTAGACGAACGAAGGTAATTGATATAGCTCAAAGTAAGTTAAAGTGACAAAAGGCAGGCCACACAGAGTAGAGAACATATGGCCTTCATGTTCTGAACTCCACGATACGGTAAGTGCAGCGTATGACGTCCCGTCCAATAGGATCAATTAGAAGCGGTCTACATCCTGTGTTTAATGGGTAGACATCTTGCCCTGTGCACGCTGGTTCGTGATCTCAACTCCACAACCTTAGAGGCCTCAGTGGGCATGTGTTCAACGCTCAATGTAGCCCGCCCGCTGTTGGAAATATTAATTAGGATTGTATATTTTGCACCGTCGACGAAATCATAGTGATTAATAACTGCTCAATGCACGTTTTACATTTTGAATTTTACACTATTATTCAAAATATCGTATTAATTTCAGGAAAAATATGTAGACTGCGAAGATATATCTTACTCTGACGAAGATTTCCGAAGAGAAAACGGCGAGTTAAGGTCGGAGAGAATTCCAACTAATCTTTTAATGCATTCGGCTTATCACAACGAAACAAAAAATAACGGATCAGTGCAAAGAAAAAATTATGGGACAACACCAACTGATGGTGGCTTTTGTGAGGTGTGTTTGACTTTAAAATATATTCAGAAAAAGAGTTACGTGTTTTTCAAATATAAATATTTGACCCTTTTTATATTAGGAAATCACATTTAACCCATGATGTTAACATGTATTTGCATAGTTAGGTTTAAATTATACGTATATTTTTTCTTAGCCTTAAAAAGGGAAATAAATAATTCTCGATTAACCATTTATAACTTGTTAGTAGAGTAGGATAACTCTTGATTATTCGCCAAGCTATTAAAATAAAAAAAAAACCATACCAATTTACACCTTGTGGAAAGCTGAGTTCTTCCGTAAACTTCATCATTATCATCATTACAACCAAAGTGTATCCACTTCTGGACCTAGACCTCCTTCGTAGATCCCCAAAAGTATTGGTTGGAAGTGGCCTGGATGCAGCCTTTTCTGGACTACCTTAACCAGGTCGTTTGTCCACCTTGTCCGTGGACGTCCTATGCTGCGTTTGCCTATCTGTGGTCTCCATTCCAGAACCCTAAGGCTTCGGACTTAGAAACCTATAATTAAAACTAAACCAAAAATAACACCGCAAAGTACCGCGAGATTATTTCGTGTTAATCGGATCAACTACGCTAATTAAAAAATTCAACGCTACTTTGATGTAAATAGGATATATGGACGTTTAAACGTCAAACCTTCGGGTAGGCTTCGGACCATGGGTGCTGAAAAACACTTAAAACACCGGGAACATGTATTGTTGTTCTTACGAATTAGAAAAGTTTCCTTCAGTCTTCTGGAGAGTTTTGACGCACATAAATTTCTCTATCAAGAATATTCCAAAAAGAAAAGTCCTTTTCCTTACTGTCTACATAGAGGTGGCCTAGCTCTTTGATAATCCAGGCTATTTTTGAAAATATATTATTTTTCGTCAGTAAATATTTAAAAATACGCAAAAAAGGAATTAAAAATGTTGCACAAATTATGGCATATTGACAAAATATAAATAAAAGTACGAAGTAAATGTATTGAATAAAACATAAAAAATTAAACACATTTATTTTATCATAACAGAGTGTTTGTTTTTGTTAAGTTAACACTAATCGCTGTTTGAATTTCACGGTTAACTTTTTTTTAAATTTGAAAATACAAAAGTAAAAAGGGAGCTCGGGTGCATTTAGAGCATTTAGAGCTAGCCGTAGGTTGATCCTACCTATTCTATATCATACGAATTATTCTTGTATTTTCCCACAAATTACGTTTGACTTCTAGAATGACCATGGTGGACCAATGATATATGGAACTGGAATCAACGCCATCGTGATCGGCGTTATTTCCGCTTGCCTCGTTAAAGAGAGGACAAATAAATGCTATGGACCTTTTTTGTATACAAGCGTTTTCAAAAACAGACAATTCGTGTCGTGTGCCATTTACAAGGAAGTTGAGTAAGTTATTGATTTGAAATGAATCATTTACCAGCTTATATTAACAACTTTAAATTCTCAAATATATGAGTCTTATACAGATGTTTTATAACACGATATTTTTTTTTGGTAAATTCTTAAAAATAAGTGCATCTTATATGATTTTATAAAGACATGTAAACAAAAATCAAAATATATAAAGAGTAATAAAAGGCTACTGCGCGGGTAATAAGGTACCGGACCTCCCAAAATATATTTTATTCTTCGTGCACTGCAAGATTAGTTATAATTAATTATATATTCACTGTAATTTTTTATAATAAACGATTGCTTTTGTTGAAGTATATCCTATCGCGTTTTTTTTTGTTTTGTTTATTTCAAATGTTGGACAGTTAGCACTTGTAGTAAGCAAACATTCCGTGAAGCCCAGGCCTTCGTTATTTCTTCGACTGCTCGCAACATTTTCCAAAATGATGAACCATTATGAAATTTGGGTAACTGTAGCTTTTCACATAAATGGTACTAAATTTTTATACGGATCTAAATTCATTAAACAATGAAGTATTTTTTTATATTACCTTGTTATTAAAAATCACCTGATGTATTGCCAGACACTTGACATCGTGGCAACCCTTATCAGAAATCTTAATTTTTATGTAATTATAATTCTAATTATGTTATAGTAAAGAAGTTGATTTTTATATATAAATCATGGATAATAGTTAGATGTTTCCTCATTAGCCAGACATTTTTGATAGTGTCAATTCCTTGCCAGGCAAGCATTTAGAGTAGCTGTAGGAGTAAGCGCGAGACAGTATATATAACCTGTTATTGACGAATTAACTTAATTTTTATCAATTTCGGCTTGAAAAAGTAAGTGTACTGGTGGAGTCGCCTAAGTTATTTGCATAGAAAAACGTTTAGCTATTAATATTTTTTTACGTAGTAAGAATTCTGTTTTCTGTTATCTTTATCGGACCGTTCCCTTTAATTTATTAAAAAACTTGACTCGTAAGACTAATTATTACTCTTGTAAAGTAATTTTTTTGTTGTCAGTCAAAAATGCAGACGCCAATTTCGTTCCGGAGTGACTCACGAAGAGAAGGTTCTTTCATGGCGCGACCATCCCGACGGGTAATGTTCTTGTCAATATAATATTCTGAACTAGTCCTTTTTCTTAACAGTTGATTATATAATAAGTAATAACGTTTTTAGTAAATATAATTAAATGTATGCAAATTAGGCTATGATTGAATACATTACACAAAAAAAAAATTACATGGAATACAGGAGACAATGATAAATAAATAATATGAGATTAACGAAAAAAAATAATTATCAGATAATTGGAAGTTTCTTTCTGTTAATATTTGCGTAAAATAAAATTATATAAAATTATATCTCATTGGCTTTAAAACCTTTTCTTTTGACATTTACCAATAGACCTTTTATAAAATTAAATATGATACATATCGTCAAACGACCGTGGACGCTCACTGCTAGGCATAGACCTCCCAATGAGATATTTATGGGGGGAATACCATAATCACCACTTTTAGCAGGCGGTTTGGTGGTTTCAGTGAGGTATTATGGTACACAAAGGACGCTATTGCCCATACTTTGGAAACTTGTTTATAAGTAGTGGCAATCCTATAAAAGGAATGTACAAATTGTGAATTATATCCCGGGCATCGAACCGGCCACATACGATCACAAGTTGCAATCCTTACGTTGGGCTACCACTGCTCAATGTAATTTATATAATATAATTAATTAATTAATAATAATGATGATTTCTTTCAGGCCAGCTAAAAATGAGTTACAAGAAAAATCATCTCCTAATGAAGCTCAAATATACGTAGCTGATAATGAAAACGATGAACATTTTTCCAAAAATTATTACATGATGCGTGCGCAAATTGATTCCAGGATACTTGTAACAAATGCTACTCATTAAAATTTAATACATGTAATTAAAAATATAAGTATTGTTACAAAAACTTTTTGTTTCATTTTCAAAAATATAACATTCAAAGGGCAATTAAAATTTTATGTTGTTGTGTTCCAATCACGGGGTGTCGTGACTTCCTGTCGGCACACTCCTTCTAGGTAATCTAGTATCTTCATCGTTATTATTATCGTCATATCAGCCGTAGGGCAACCACAGCTGGACATAGGCCACCAAAGAGTTTCAATAGGACCGGTTCGGAACGGCCTGCATGCAACGTCTTCTAACGACTTAACAGTCATCTGTGTATCTGTCTTATAAATTAGTTCGTAAAATTACAGATTTTTTATTTAAAACGACAAGACGACTGTACTTACGAGATAAATTTACACTATGATTACCCAGTAAGTTGATCGTATAACTATATTTTATTTACTTGGATGCCCCACATTACCCCTGCCTTGTGTGAAGCAGGGGCGTTACAAATTCGGGTGACATAAGTTTTTCAGTTTTTGTTTTATTTTTTTCTACATCCTCGTTCGTTCTTCACATTGTTTTTATTCATTCCTTTTACACTTCAATAACCAGTCATTCTTCGTTTGTAAGATTTTTCTTGCACTTCCTTTCTTCTTTCATTTATTTCTTTATGTATTATTCGTATATGTATATTTATTTATGTATTTCTATTTTTATAAATTGTGTAATGGCAGACTTTATACCATGTAGGCATTCCTTATTTGTCAAATCAAGGTGTTGCAGATAATAAATATACGGGTGTGTAAATGTTATATAAAAATTATTTAACTATATATATTATAGCAGTCATAAGCAGCAGTAGCCCTGTGGTAGAGGACTGAGACTTGTGATCGTCGAAGTCGTGCGTCGGTTGTGCATTAATTATATAGACTTACCGCCGCCCACAAACAAGTTTTCAAAGGGCGGGTAACATTTTGTCTTCTGCGTACGGCAATGCGATCGCCAAACCGATAAAATAGACATCTTTGGGGGAAACCTTCGTCTTGCAGCGAGCGTCTATGGACTGAAACGATAACATGATAAATACCATGCTCGTCCTCATACATACATACATACATACACATATATATACATACATACATATATATACATACATAAATATACATATACATACATACATATATATCTATATACGACCTAATACGCAATTAGTAGTTAGGAGGAATTTTTCCGCTAATAAGTAGCGAATCTTCTTTTGAGACAACAGGTTGCTGACTCCAAACTCTAAGTAGAACATGTCATTATATGACACATATGATGTTCGCATTAATTTAAAGCGTTTCACTAATACTTTATTTTAATGCTTGTAAAACAGCACATATGTTTACATAACTGAATTTCCACAAATAATAAAATAAACTATTATTTTGTCAAAAATAATTTTACTGAATCATGAAGCCATTCATGTGTGTTTAATGCCTTTTCATTATTTATTCATTTTAAGCCTTCTTAGATTGCCTTCATTGACTCAATAAAAGATGGTAAATGATACACCCAATCAAAAATAATTTGTTGGAATATTTTGCGATACACAATTTAATATGCATATCCTTCGGAATTGAAGTTTTAACTTTCACCACGTAAAATTTTAATAGAGTTTACTCTTTAGAAATAAAAATACAGCGAAAAAGAATGTTAAGTACATTAAAAAGGTTTCGTGTAAAACAAAACCTAGAAAAATGTTAACTAGTATCTATAAAAATTAATCCATTTTGCATTGGTCATGCCTTAACTTGAGAACGACTTTACCGGTTTCGTTTATCTTTTATTATAAGAATCTTCTAATTTTGAATAACATTCTTGCAAAAGAATTCAATCTGCAATGCAGCTTGTAATTGCAATATCGATATATGTAAATCGCAAGGGCAGTCGTTGAGTATATATGGCATCAAACTTGAAAATCTTATTTTTACATGGCCAATTGTTCATGGCCTTTTCACGTGTTGTAAAAGCATCAACAATATTTATATACTCACTAATAATTTGACATATCATTGTTGTGTAGAAAAAGCATTGCCATAAACACTAAATATTCAAACTAGAACTTTTTGATTTAATAAGGTTGGGATTGATTATTCTTAGCTACAGATATATCAACAGCCCCGCTTAATTGAATAATATGCATTGTTTATTTCAGTTCTTTCTTATTTCGTTATTTATTAAATTTAGAATAAGATATCGATTAAGGTAATAATAACATTAGAATATAGCAGATTCATCTCAATGTCCTAGTTTTAATAGCTAGTATTTTCAAAATAGATTTCTTATCTCAAATTAAGATCTAGAACCTAATCTGACATCAAACATGGTTATAAAAGTTAAATTAGAAGATATATAAAATGAACCAAAACAGCTAATTGCAAAGACTTTTAATTTTAGAATAATGATTCAAGAAACGAAATGTATATTTACAAACACATTTATTAAACAGAAAATAATAACTTTTTGTAACTATAAAAATATTAGTCACTCCTTTTGCAAAATTGATTAAAATTTAATTATTAATTTGATTAAATATGGAAAGAATGTCAATTAATTAAAATCGTCGACGCGTGTCAGGCTTTTAGATTGAGCGTATAATTATATGTATACTTTGTATCCGCGTAAGAAACATACTTCCCTTTTATGTTTGGATTTGAAGACAGAAATGACTAATTTTCGCTTACTCCTGGCTGTTTCGTGTTGTTTAATATTGGGTAAAGTATTTTAGGATCTAATGTTGTTATTTTTCTACTGTTTTCATTAGTGATCAATATCGATGTTACATTTATTATACTATATAATTTTATGTACATAAAAATGAAATTCTGTTTTCTTTGCCGTGTTTATCTTGGCCGTGTCATTATTCGGAAAGAACTTTACAGCTTTCATCCGTCTATTATAATTTTTCATTAGAAAAAAAAGTATTAACTTTATAAAAGGTCCTCATAGAAAATAATTAGAAGAATTCATAAAAACTTATTTTTTTTTGAAAATATGAAGCCAATTTTACGTATTTGAGAGTTCGCTATGAACTGCGCATGCGTGACGATCATGTTGAACTTTGCGCGGTTAGAGATTAAGCCACGAAAAATATAGATAAATGAAGTGATCTTTCTGAAATATGGCACATTATTTATATATAATTTAATTTTTTTATTGTTACGCCAACGCTACAGTCTGATAAATTCTGGCAATGCAAATCCCGCCGGAAGAGGCATTGACTGATACAAATTGAGCACTCGTAGGAATCCACGACTAAAGATATTAAATCATAAGTGCAAGTAAAAATAAAAAAAACGCAATGCAAGTTTTTAAGTATTTTTATTTCCAGTATATATTTTTTATTCATAGAAATGTAACTGAATTTGTTATACTACATTTCGATAACTGTAAAACTAAAAATAAAAACGGTAGAAATATCGAAGTACATATAGTTCAATCGAACACAACGATTTCATTACAAAATTCTAAATGTATAATGCTTCATTAATAATTATAACACGTAGTACAAACATTACTACACTTTATTATAAGTTGTTGAAAAAATACAGATAATCAACGTATACCGTAACATCGGCTAAAATAATTAAAACGACGATTCCAACAATAATGTCAAAGTATCAAAGGACTCGTATCGGCAACCGAGCAACAATGCGCTCATTTTGCGTTCTTTCGTTCGAATTTCTTTGACATTACAGATGTGGTACAATCAGTTCCAACAACAGCTAGTACAAATGGTACAAAAGCAACGGTATCACCTCCAGTCATCAAAACACCAGATGCAGTGAAAATAAACAACGCAAACAATTCACAGAACGAAATAAGTGATATCCCAGACGAAGGATGGGAGTTTGAAAACAAAACAGTGGTTGACACTCGCAGAATTTTGTATAGTAAACGAGTTGCCGTGGGCAAGAGACCTTATATGGTAACGATATTTAATTATTAATTAATAGAATATATTTTATATTATTAATTCAAATTTACACAAGGGTAAAAAATATGTAACAAAGGTGTTAACAAAACAGTTATAAAGCGACAAGTTCATGAGGAAAGGGCATCACTTTATGAAAAAAATAATCATAAATATCACCATTTCACCCGTTGGAAATCCGCTTCTGGACATAGGCCCCTAATAATAATAATAATGGTCTATCCAACAGAACAGGTGGAAAGCGGCCAGCGTTTAGTGTCTTTTAACGACCTTAACAAGATCGTCTCCCACCTTGTGAGAGTCCTTCCACGTCCGTTCTACGCTGTACTTGTCGGTACATGGTCTTGACTTCAGGCCCTAAAGAACACACCAGTCATCTGTTAGGCGCGCTGCCTGCTCAGCACAACTTTAACCTGTCAATCCGCTGGACTAAATCTGTTACCTTCGTTTGTCTATGGATTCCTGTTTCGATCACCTTTCCCTGTAAAATTTCAAAACCTACGAAATGAAAATTTTACATCTGAATATTAATTTAATTTTGCCTAAATCTTATGAGTATACGATCGATCTTATTTTTCATTCGTAATATTATGTTAATGTTAATTGAAGGATTTGATTTCTGACACGTTTTTATATATTTTTAATGTTTAAATAGTAAATAACTTTTAATTAATTTTATCGTAAGGTAACTTTGATACTTAGCTTAAAATAGTACATAGTCATTATTATAAACTATATTTAAATTGTGTAGGAATATTTTAAATTTTTATTTACTTTACTCTTTTCTTTTTATTCGCTTTAATAATATATTATTTTCATGGAAATTTTGTATACATAATTCCACTTAGATGGTGGTCACAGCCAGGTTTTACGTTATATTTTGTGTTTCATTGCAACAGTAACTGTCACTAGTTGATATGTAAATAAATAATTCCTATAGGTTTATCTCCAACTGACTAAACAATCGGCAAAGGCTCACAAGTACAGAGGCTGGTTGTGCGGCGGTGTTATTGTGTCCCCGTATTACGTGTTGACGTCAGCCGCGTGCGTCGAGGATGCAGATCATTTCTACATCGTTTCGGGTACAACGAAATTCGTCGATAGCTTCGATTACAAGAAAGACGACTGCGTCTGCAAACATCGTAGAAAAGTTGTATGGAAATGTATCCCTAAAAGTAAGTGTCTTCAGTAATAATTAATCCTCGCTCGTTTATTAATTCAGTCGTCACACGCACTCATACAGGAAAAGCTAAACGACGTAACAACTGAATGCCAAAAAAAATACCTATCAATGCCATTATTCATAGGTTGTGCTAATCTCTAATAAACATTAATTCCACATCAAATATATATATCAAATATATATATAAACTGACTCGGTGAACTTCGTTCCGCCTAACAGACAATGAATGCGCAGGTTTCAGATAGTTGATCAACTAGAGTGATGTTCTTTTAATGATATTTTTTATTTTTGCAAAAACACAAAAATTATACAAATCGGGCCAGCCGTTCTTGAGTTAAAAATGGTGTAATTAACAAGATTTTGTTTAATGTATGTATATAAATGTCGGAGGTGTACAGAAGTCTGGTTGTTTTGCTATTGTTACTCATAAGCCTTTTTAATAATCCATAATTTTGAAAGCAATATAGCGTAATAGCAAGAAAAAATAAATCGCCGCTAAATAAAAATTATTTGCTATATGCAAAATACTACATGGGTATGTTGACATGACAACCATCCGCACTGTAAAATTTTAATAACCATGACTTTCAATTTAATTATAATTATAATTTCGACTTTAATTGTATTTGTAGACGCAAATGTAATTTTTGATGTAATTTGTGATTGTTAATAAGGGTTTATAATTAATGTTCATTTGATTCTTCCCATTGTTAAAAAATTAATAAATAAAAATAAATAGAGGCTAATTAGTACGTTAATTAAGATCAAAGAGATATTCATATTGGTACATAACAGTCTATTTAAAACTACATTGGTTACGTATTTGTAAATGGAACTATGGATGAAAGGAAATTTACATAAGATTAAAACTTTCTATCAATCAGATTACAAGTTCGACTTCCAAGACAGCATCAAATGGTCGTCTAACGACATTGCCATAGTGAAAGTAAATCGAGCTTTCAAATTCGGGGTTGTGGAGAAGGGCTGCGAATTCGCCACTGATCTCGTTTGCTACAACAACGTCAGCAGGGAATTGGAGAAAGCCGGGACGAAAGGCTATATTGCCGGGTGGGGAAGTGGCAATACCTTTAGAGAGGTTTGTGCATTGTATATACCACTTTTGGATTTTTCAAGTATCAAAAATCACTTCAGTTACAGTGACTAATATATTTATTGTTTTATTACAAGTTCTCCACAGAGAATACTAGAAATAACATACATTAGAAATATGGTAAAAAGCTATGTGTATCTTTCACAACGTGCATTACAAAATGTTGATGTTTGAATGTAAGAAACTATGACCTATATAATCATTTTCTCATAATCGTCATCATGTCACAGGCATCACAGGCTTCTGGTAAAGGTCGCCAAGATAACCGGTTTTGTGTTGATCGCACCCAGCGACTTCCCGCGACCTTGAATAGCAATCGTCTACCAGCCCAAAGGTCGTCAATTGCACGAGTGATGTGTCCCCCCCCCCCCACTTTAGCAATTTTTGAAGACACCTCAGTAAACTTGGTTTTTTTGCGTATCTGCTCGTTTCTGATTTGACCTCGCAAAGAATCTCCATGCATAGCCCTCTCCAGTGCTCTCTGAGCCATCTTATAAGCGTTATTGTGGACGAACACGTCTCTGAAGTCATCCTCGGCAACACATACTATACAATAAAACAATAAAATTATTAAAGACAAGAATAAAAAAATTGTAACTTAAGTAGCTTAAAAGAATTTCCTATTAATAACTCTACTTTTCTCTTATGAACTCTCTAATAATAGCCTAGTGAAATGGATGTAGTTATACTATTATTCCATAGCACAAGGAGATTCTGAAAATTTGGATAAAAAATAGTAAACACTTTAAAAGTTTTAAATATTTGTTAAAAAAAATATTTCTTTGACCACATCGATGTTATAAACAGGGTGTTTACCGACGTCAAAACGTGCATATACCAGAGAACGCGAAGTTTCTACAAGAGGCTAAGGTATGCGTGATGGACAACGAGCAGTGCGCAAAGAAGTGGGCTCAGAAGTTCAGGAGCATTATCACCCAGTACATGGTGTGCACTAAAGACGTGATGAAACGCCTCAGTGAGATCTGTGACGTAAGTCTTTTCTTAAGTATAAAGAAACGGTATACTATACCAAAAAAGATAACACAGGTAGAACGAACAACACATTATCAACAACAATTTCAAAACAAGACAACAAAAACAATCCAGCACCTACATCCAGAAAAATTATTCAAAAAGTAAACTACATTTTAAGAGCTGGTAGTCTTGAAGTAGGGAAAACACTAAGTCCGAGTCCAATCGATGTTCGCCCATATTTATATCGATATAAATGATCAGTTTTATTTCTGAGGAATTCCCCTTGTCGATGCGCTACTCACGATGACGTAATATTACCCCTACAATATAATAGAATAAAAATAAACATCATGATGTGATGGAATAAAATAAACTTAAATTAACATATGTTTTTTTACAATAGAAAAAGTATGCCAATTGCACGGACGTAGAAAACCGACGCAACGTGGATGAAGCTGACGATTTCCCAGCGGGGCAATTGAACGTCGACCTGGGCAGACACTTGCGCGACCCCGACGATTACACCGCACGGAGGACGACTTTAGGTGGATTCTGTGAGGTAAACAAATCTTCGGCACTTCGATATGTTACGATATGTCAAGCGGCGCTTATCTCTTTTAAAAATAATTCTTTACCAAAAAAGTCAAAGAAATGAATGCTATCGTTAATCAGGTCATAAGCATTGTTTTAGAAGGTTCATCATCATGATCTTCATTATTTTTATCAGCGAGCATCTGTCAACCTCGTTAAGAGTTGTCATAAGTTGCACCTTCCACCACCACCACCACGCTGCACCTTCAAAACCTCAAGTAACCATCAGTTACGCACGCTATGTAGCATGTGTATCCCACTTGAACTTGCCAATCCGGTGGACAATATCAGTTACTTTCGTTCGTCTATTGATCTCTTCCTTTCTGATTCGATATCGTAGAAAAATTAAGAGCATAGCCTTCTTCATAGCTCGTAGAGTGGCTGAGAGGATGGCAATAAGGTCCAAATTAAAAGATCATGTTTCACTAAAGTAAATCATCGCAGGTAACACCATTGGTAATACAAAAAGCATTTCAAATTTAGAACGACCACGGTGGACCATTGATCGTCAAATATCAAGGCAAGGAGCGAGTCGTCGGCGTCATATCTGCATGCAAAATAGACCCGAAGAGCCATAGCTGCCACGGACCGTTCCTGTATACCTCCGTCTTCAAGAACAGACAGTTCATCTCTTGTGCAATAACGAAGGATGTAGAGTGAGTATTTTGATGTCCTGTAACAAGGATTCCCTGCATACGCATATCTCTAGGTGTAATCGGGCTGTCATAGGAGTTGCATGAATATTAAGCAGTTAACTAAATGTACTGGCTGAACCAAAAGACGTTCTTCTGTATTGGGTATAAGTACTCATAACATACATTCATAAATAAAAAAAAGATATTTAAAAAAAGACTGTGTTTATTGTGGTACTTTTTGATACAAAAGAAAAAATCTCTTTTCTCGTAACAGTGTCAATTGACGCTGAAAAAAAGTACTGTTTATTAAAAAAAAAAAACAAAAATAAATGAAGAATTCAAAAACTTCGATACATTTCTTAAGCTAAAATTATACAGAGTATCTTAATATAGCAGTGATGTTAAAGTAATCTATTTTAATTGATTGCAAAGTAAACAACTTGACCTGAGATCCCTTTTAAAGGAGGTGAACGTAGTCAATCATACAAAGATGATAAGTATCTGTCACATATATGACACATCTTCTGCATTATATTTCGACACATAAAACATTATACTAATCTAAAAGCAAAAAATATAAAATACCATAAACAAAATAAAACAATAATATATGAAGAAAGTAATATAGGTAAAATATATGTTAAATAAACAATAGGAACTATGCAATAGCCAAAAATTTTGTTGGAGAATTGATTGATAACTTTCTAGATACGAATATTTATGATGATAGCCATTTACCTTTTTAAACATTTCAGGGAGAACTGTCGACGAGTATTTCGATCCGGTATCACCCACGAGGAGTGGTCCGTCAACTGGGATAATGTGGAAGAGTAAGATGGATATGTATAGTATATATGCGCATATAGTACGCGCGCTATTGCTAGTCACCTTCTGACGTATGCGCGGCACAACGGGGGAGGTAGACGAACGTCAAGCCGTCTGTTCTTAAATGTCTCGTGTGCGTCTTACCAATCGCGCTTTCCCTGCCTCTCTAGCAATTTATTTATATTCACTAGCAACAGCAAGTAAAATATTATAATCAATGACAAAATGTAACATATAACCAAGGACTATTATCACCATCGCTAGAAGTGCATCTGAAAAAAAATTGAAGTAAATTAATTTGAAAATAACAAAAAAAATGCAAATATAATTCATAAGAATAATAATAACAAGCATTGCATCAGTATCTTTAAAGATATGATTAAAATTGAGACACTGGTGAGAGTTACTGGTGGATTTTTGGTGTATTTTAGAGAGAAAGTCCCTGCACAAATAATTTATTATTTCAGTCATTCATGTCCGTCGATAAAAAAACACCCACTGCAAGGCTGCAGGCCTCCTTCTGAGATTGTAACAGAAATAATAGACAATTTGAATTATTAAGCATATAAATATCGTTATTACATTAACTAAAAAGTATTATTAATTAAAATTTATATTTTTTTCAGAGACGACAACAATCGAGATGCAAGGTTTAAGTTTGTTTCTTTTAATTAAAATATTTACTAACATTTTGAACAAACGTTACTTAATATGTAACTTTTTTATCTTTACCAGTGGAGACAGAGATTCGGATGAAAGGTAAATAGTATTAATATTATCATAGTAACACAAGACGCGTAAAAAGTGACCAGCATACAACGTCTTTCGATAACCTTAGCACAGTTGTCTGTCCACCCTGTTGGTGAACATCGTGCCAATCGCTGGGCTGCGTCTTGAAAATAAATAACGTATTATTCTTTATGTCCTTATTAACTTATATATTTTTTTGCAGCGACGAACCAAGCCCGCTGAGAGAGAAGTATTATATTTTAATAGTAATCATAAATATAACGAAGTTAAGAATTGTACGTAATAACAATTTCTCTAGTTAGTTAAGATCGAATCAGAAATAGACAGAAGGAGAATCAAGTTCACTGACGTAGCACGAACAGTTGCTGGGCGCATAGTTCCTGCAACAGAGGGGAGTTGGGGCCGAAAGATCCTCGAGTAGCGTGAACAAGCCAGTAGCCGCGGTGTGGGTAGGGCCCGGACTAGGTGGATAAGGTAAAGGTGTCGGGAAGTCTCTAGATGCGGGCAGCGCAAGACGGGTCATCGTGGCTATCTCAGAGTAATGCCTATGCTATGCAATCGGCACCTGTTTGCTAAAAAAAATTCATACAGCAATGTACAATAATGACATTCAATATAATCGTTTATGTATTTTAATTAAAGGTTTTGAACGTCAAAACATTAATCATCTTGTATCCGATAACGTATCTTATATTACTGTTAATTACAAAATGTTGCAAAATTTTATCTAGTGTATCAATAAAATTATCGCTACATTTTACTTTACGAGTGAACAGAGAGGAGTGGTGGTTTTAATCCACTTTCTACAACCTTTATCAAATGAATTGTGAGTTAAAAGAAATATTATATAACAAAATACTGACTGACGTCGTTTCAACACTAAGTGCCACCAGCCTATCACACAACATTTAACCGGTTGCTCTGAACGGTACGTTTTGAACGAAGACAGCTCTATTTGAATAACCATCTTGTCAAATGTGACTCGCCTGCAAGAACACCGCTGCAGCAAATGAGGCACTTCGAGAAAAGTCACAGTAACAGCACACCGTACTTTGTGTAACGTCATTACAGCAAACCGTGTGCCATTTGATGAAATCTATTATATTTCCATAGGTATATAAATAGCCACGTAATTATGTCAATATAAAAAGCGGACCACTTTAGGAGTAGAGAAGTATTAATTCTGTAATAAATTACTGTGTGAAGTATGAAATATGTAGCTATTCCAATTGGAATGCTTGTCAAATTTAGTCGACTTATCTCAAAGCATTCCGTCGGCTGAGGCCAATTAGTACCAATTGTGATAGATGTTTAGCTTCTAGTTTGACAGCTAAATCGTAAATTATAAAGACAGGTGACATGGTGTTTGTAATTAATAATAATAAATAAATTTAAGAAAGAGATAAACAATTACTTTCAGTAAAAATCAAGGTGACAAGAAGGGTAGCTCTGATGAATCAAATGCAAGCGACAGTAAGGATTCAAAAGCGATTAAGAGAGAAAAACACGGCAAGAAAGATTTGGCAACCGGTCACAAGAAAGAAAAGAGCAAACAAAAATCGGGACACAAACGAGGTTCTAAGAAACATAGCGGAGATTCGAAAAGATCCAAACGTAATAAAACACCTGACAACCAAGATAAGCAAGAAGCGTTCTACGAATCCAGTCGTGACGAAAATGTAAACGATCCTGACAATTAATAAAGCGAGAATTCTCAAATTCTACATTCATTACTTAAGATGTTTTATTTGTCCCGTGAATAAATTCAGACTGTCAGACCAAAAACAATTTCAGTACTTTTCTTTAAGTATCAGCTATTGATTATTTTCTACAATGATTTCTAAAAATTGGCTTCAATTTACTATGTACAAAGGCAACAAATTATGTAATAAATCTTTATATAATTAACAATCTCCACCATTACAGCTTATCCAACTATTTTTTCATCGATGACGTGACCTGAATTTTAAAAGGTTTCAAGGAAACTATTAAAGATACAATTTATTTGCAAAGCTAAATTAGTAATAAATATGTACATACATCTAGTATAATAAATATGTATACCAAACGTTTAAGCAGAGTTAAGATAACAATGTTTCAACAACAATTTAAAAAAAAAATCTGAGAGGGATATGAGAAATTTGAGCGACAGTGACATAAGTAAATATGCCTTTACATGCAGAAATTTTTTCAATAGTGTGCTGGTGATGCATTTATTTTTTATCACCATCTTCTAGGTCTAGATGCATTTATACACCACCTTAGCTAATTATGAATAATCAATCATCTTCATTTTTGCATGCGGTAGGGGAACTCCCTACGATATTAACAACATTTACTAAAATATTTAGGTTATAAATTGAGATCTGGCAATTAATTACATTATCGTATCAAATTCAGTCTAAAACCAATTAGCAAGCTTACAGCCGCTCGGTATTTCTCTACGAGATCGATTCGGGTATAAGGGAATCTAGACGAACAGATAGTAAGCAACATAGCTTAACGGTTTGGCACTGGGCAGGTGACATCGTGCGCAAAACAGAAGACCGCTAGAGCCTTAATACTTTGGAGTACACACCATGGATCGGCAAGCCCAATATAGGACGTCAACGCGCATGGGGGACAGATGACCTTGTCAAGGTCGTCGGAAGACGTTGGGTGCATGCCTTTTATAACCGAACCTATTAGAAATATATGGGGCAAACAGTCCATCTAGCAGTGAACGTTTTACGGCTGAAATGATAATCTCGTATCGTGCTTTCAGTTGAGAAACAGGTATTCTTTTAAGCATACAACATTAAGAAATAAACAGTTAAGTGAATAATACCAAACAATGCATTTTTAAACGTTATGCAATAAAAGGTGATTTGTTTATTAATGTTTATTTTTCCTTCTACAATTACAGCACAATTCTTGCATTAATAAACATGACGTTTCTTTTGTTTAAATGGAACTATAGACGAAAGCTAAGATTCCATATTACACAATATATTAATTTTAGATAAAACTCTACGAACGACAAACACTACACGCTAAAAGGAATTAATTAAAAAAATTAATATTTGATAACATCTTTAATTATTTATAATTTTTTAAACTGAATATAATCTATTAACCATATCCACACGATCAAATATTACAACAAAATATATCTATAGTTAATAAATGAAACCATCACTATAAAAATAGAATTTAATTCCAATCAATCGGCAACGGTACATCACAACATTCAGTTTCACGATAGGTCACCTAGAATTGTCTAACTACTGAAAAGGAAAATAAAGAAAAAAAAAAAACAAAGTGTTAAATAAATTTATTAAAAAAAATACAAAACAAAAACGCTCGTCCATGCTTGCCACCCCAATGTAATAAAATTACAAAAGTAAACAGCAGTGTTAACACTTGTATATGTAAACATATTTATGTGTGTGCGCGTAAGTTGCGTGTGTATGTGTCAATGTACGCAAAATCAATGTTAGGAAAAAAAATGCTCATTTAAATGTACTCGTCTTTAGTAAAGCCTATACATAGCAATTGTACAACCAAAAATTTCGAAAAATATAACAATCTATATAAAAATACCTCTCATATTTATATCGCTAAATAAATCTTCTGACGCCTGAACAATTACACGAATATAGCTTCTTGTTCAATTTATCTTAAGACAGTAATCTATTTATCGAGTCTTGTAACCTTGACATAGTTCTAATAGACTTTAAACGTATCCATACCAACTCGCTTCGATATGTTAAAATTAGTTCTAAAACTTTATTAAAGATCATTAATTATCACACTACGAAACTAGTATTTCATACTCGAAGTTGGCACAAATATACAACAAGAAAGGCCACAGGAGTCCAAACCAGACTTTTAATAAAAATAAATAAATCTTAAACACTAATCAAATCCTTTTTCAAAATAATTTTTAACACAAGTTTGGACTCCCGCGCTCAAAAGCACCTTAAAAGTTTTTAAGACTTTATAATTCAGTGTACTCCCTACACTATTTACTAATATATAGCTTCTCTTTTACGGAAGAATGCATAGAATATATAAACTATTAAACAATCGAGAGACAACAAAGTTATATTATGCAGCTCTGTAAAATGTAACATTAGACTAGAGAACAACTAAACATCCAAATATAACTCCGTTAGGCGTTCATCAATATACTCAAATACAATCACCGTGCCGAGTTGAAGCGAAGAAAAGTAGGGGTAAAATAAAATCAAATAGCCTCTATGGTTAAAAAGCTTTCGTGTTCCAATTGCAATCAGTACTACAATTGGCGGAAAAATAAAACCATTTTGTGTTGCCACAATAAAAAAATCGAATACAAGTGATTTTGCAACAGAAATATTTAAAAAAATGCAAAATAAAGAGATTCGAACAAATGAACCGCACAGCACGTTCACTAATGGGTTACCAGGTGAGTATGAAGTATGGAGAGCGAGGGCGTCGGGGCCCGGGCGCGTGGGAAAATGAACCTTAACACTAATAAAAATAAATGTCGGAATGTGACAAGAGTCACGTCCGCGTGCAACCAAGCGACGTCTGTGATGTGTTTTATGCGTGTCGTTATCGTAATGTCGCTGGGAACCCGGCGTCGATTGCTTCGCCCGTCAACTCAGTGGACCTGGAAAGTAGCAAACAACCACTTTACAAATAAATACTTATATCACTATTCTTTAGTACTTCGCATTCTAGTATTTTTACGCATACAGATTGAAATGCTGGCTTATTATGGAAAGTACTTTTGTAAGCAAAATTCTCAAGATGCGAATGCGCGAGAGGACAATCTACAACTGCTTCTGGTGTTAAATTCTGAAAGAAATTCATATTATTCATTGACTACTAGTAACTCAATGAGTGGACGTTGAGTATTGGCTAACACGATGATAATGTACTCATGTCTTGTATCTGTCTCCATTTTTTGCAAATAAATATTTTTGACAAAGTACATCCCCAACTATCTGATATATGATTAACAACCAAAACTAACGTTTTATTAAACTACGTATTATAAAAAAGAATCGCCTATACCATGTAAGTCTCTATGGAGGGTTTTTGTCTAGCAGTTGATGTCTTATGGCTGAAATGATGATTTCTTAAAAATAGCCGTTTATTTGAAGAGATTTATGATGGTTATCATTTTGTAAAGAATATTTCTTACAAACGAACTTAAAAGTTTAATAATCAAAACATTTGAATTAAATCTTCATCAGGTGTTAGCGGGTTAAGATGGATGATATGATATCTAATGTTCTGCTGGAACCGTGTGCTGATAACAAAAATCAACTCAAACTTTCCTTCTTTCTCTTTTTTTCTATATAAATAATATTTAACTCAATGCGTTTAACAGTTTTTTTAATCAACGTTGCTTATTATAATTTACTCCAAAAATATTTGCACATGTTAACCAGAGATGTTTGTATCAAATTTGTTTTGCGTCAATTCTTTATTTTTACATTTTTTTAGCTATTGGGTAGTTATAAAACATTTAAAGAAATGAATAGTTAAATAGTCGTGACTTCACTTGAAATGTCAAAAATGTATCTGTATTAAGCATTATTTACGTCAAGTGGATTGACATGATTTAATGTTTCTTGAATTTATACATATAAAAATATCACTAACAAAATACTTCATCGTTTTTATAACATAGATACATAAATGTTTTGAAATAGTTTCTTTAACAATTAAGGATAAGGATTAAAGGAAATGAAGAGTTCTGAAAATAGATTTAACGCCAACGAGATGCCAACGACCCGACAGATAATACTAAACAGGTGGGCCGACACAGCTCGCTATAAAAAGTGTCACAGATAAAAATAAATCCATCGCAGCAATCTACTTTATTTTTAAATATTCCTCATGTTTTGGGTAAAATTAAAAGAATGAAAATATTTTTTTTCTAATATCTAGTAACACGTTCAAAAAGAAACTCAAATGATAAAACCGATTTTATTTACGCTATGGCTAGTTGATTTATTAAAGGATTTAGTTATCAAATAATATTCAAGAAAAGTTTACAAACATATAATTATGCAAGTTCTTTTTAGACAAATTATAGAATAAAAATAGAAATGAAATAAGAAAAATGAAATACAAGTATTTTTCAAAACATTTAACAAATAACTTATCGCCATAGATACAACACAAATTAAAAATAAATTCATGAAAAAGATATTCTATGTATTGTTGGACAACTATAGTAACTATAGCGCTCAACGCAAACGCAAATAGCAACAAAAGATCTATTATTATTTGTTTAAGTGCACAGTTAACAATTATGTTTCCAGTTACAATAATAAAATAAATAGAAGGCGCGAGATCACAAATTATCTTTCATCATGAAAACAATGCTGAGGTGTAAGTGTTATTTTTTAAAGTTTTCATGCAAAACCTTGTGACGCTACACAGAATTTTAATATTAAAAAAGCAGATAATTTATGGTGGACCCCTGGGCTTGTAAATTGTGAAGGCCCATTTTTTTGCCAGAGCATTATGTAGACATCCGCAGTCTTCTGTGACCCCTGGGGGTCCACCACCTGGACTTTTAAAAATTAAAGGTTTAAATATTAAAGTTACTTTATTTACACTATAATAAATAAAGGTCACGTACCACCTCGGGCTGCGGCGGTTGGCGTGGAGGCGCAGGCTCCACGCACAAGGTGCGCGGCTTTTCTTCACGAGGCTCATCTCCGTCGCCGCCGCCGCTGCCGCCCAAAGACATCTCCGCAAGCGCCGTCAGCACGCTCTCCATGTTTATTGCCGGAGCGCTATCACCTTCACCCTGGGGCAAACAAACATATGTTTTTATTACGGATGCGAGTCAATATTTTTTATCAATTAACATTTCCAAAGTGGCATTAGGCAATTCTTAAAGCTTCTGATGATGTAATGAAGCCCGAGGACTACCTGGGGATTCTCGGGTCGTCTCTTAAATCTGACAAGCTGTTCCACCGTCAACTTTACTTTTATAAAATCCATTCTTAGTAATTTTTAACATGCTTAATATTGCTTGCCAAGTCTCGAGCTATAGTTTAAAAATAGGCATTTCTGATGACCGCATTCTCAACCAGGGGGTTGCAAAGGGTTGCAGGTGAAATTTCGTTTCGTACAGCTGTCGAGCAGCTTTTTCGTTCTAGAAATATCGTGAGAAGTTTATCGATATTAATCTTTTATATATAATATATGGATATATAATATGATTATAACAACACAAGATTATTTGTTATTGATGTATGTATAAGAAAATAAAGCCAATCTGCTATCTTTGATGATAACATTTTTGCGACCTTTTCACAAATACACTTTCGAAAGATGAATAATATTTTAGGTTACTACGATTGTTCTATAGGGACCATTAGGCTGGCTAAAATTGATTAGTGCTGGAAGCAAAAATTTTAAAAAATATACATTACATGTAACGCCTGACGTGCTGAAAGCGCACATGCCTTTTAGGTCGGACACAAAGTATCTATTACCTTTTTAGCCATGTATTAATTAAAGGTCAATATCTAATAGGGTTATAACAAATAAAAAAAATACATAAAACGCTACCCACCTTTTGTGGTCCCGGTTTGAAGAAATGTAGGTAACAAAAGCCGCGGAAACCCTGAAAATTATTACAGTCTTAATAACTTTCAATCATTATTGATGATAATTATTTAGATATATCAGCAGAAGTATTAAGCGTGAGTATAAGTTTGAATTATTTTGTATTTCACTGGCTTAACAATTAAATATGTATGTGTAGAATTCGTAATAAGTTTTAACAGAAACAAATAACATATTATTCAAAATTACTTATATACTGCATAGATTAGAATCATCGGATTTAATTTGAATTAGGTTACTATTCCTCAACGAGCTATGGAGGGGGTGTTGCTTTTTATTTCTCTTTAAGGTCGAATCAGGAGTAATAACAGACATAGCCCAGCGGATTGCAAAGCTGGTCAGACCACAGCGCGCAGAACTGGCAAAGCGCAGCGTAGACTTCCACCTCAATGTAATCAGAAGACCTTAAGGCTGCTGGAATACGCTAGATGCTGCTTATAATTACACTAACGTTTTGAAAGTTTAATATATATTGTTAGGATTCCACAGTAATTACCTTCCACACCATGATCTGCGGCTTCACTCCGCGCTCAGTCAGCGCTTGCTTCAGATCGCGAACTCTTGTATTGGGACTGATGTTTGATATCTTAAAAAGTATACATTGCTTTAGTGATCATCATAATACACCAGAGGAGGTCGACCCGTCGCCTTCGATAAATGCACCTGACTTCCCTTTCCATATACGCTTCGTAATGTCATTTAAATTACCGATAATATATATGAAACATATGCAACTTTGAACACATTTTGTATAGTTATTCAAGTTTTTCAAAAAATATAAATACGTATTTAATAGCGGCTTGTGAAAAGATTAAAATTTTGACACCAGTTCCGAAATCAAGGATCTTGGCCACCTCTGTTACTTACTATAAGTTTGCATACTAAAAATAATATAATAAAAAAGATAATAACATAAGATAAGTATATGATAAAGTTTTTTAGTCGTGTCCCATTAATGACAGAAAAGTTAATACATGTGAAGATTACAATTAACAATGTAATAACAGATAATAACAAAATACATAATTATAGTTGGTACATCAGCAGTTTCATTTCAGTATCTTATGACACTTCGACACACGATATGCCTTAGCATTTTCCTTTTCATCGTATCCCTCGCTGTTCCAAACAATAGAGTACCTATACCATTAATATTTACCTTTACGGAAAAGTCGATAACGGGTCGCGGGCGTCTAGGGCGACGTGGCTTTTCATCTTTAGGATCCCTTTCCTTGCAGTCTTTGCCGTCCTTGGACTTGGTGCTGTTGCGCCGGCGACCGGTGCGTCGCGGCTTTCCTGGCTTACCTTCCTCGCCCTCTGTGGTGTTGCCCTGTGAAAATTTTTATGTTAGTTTTATAAAAGTTTCATTAACTAAAAGACATCTCAAACAGGCAAGTGTAGTACGTCCATCCACAAAGTGGCTTTACAGGTTGTAAGACGTTGTAAATTGCTGGAATTATGATATAAGAATATAACTAGCGATGTAAAAAACAGATAGTATATTTGGACGCGTAAGTATCATTTATAATTTCTATTTATAAATTATATTTATAATTTAAGGATATAAAAAGTACAAAAGACTATCTAACGATAAAGTTCTTCATGAAAATGACAGACAAACTATTTTTGTCCCAAAATAATATTATAATATTTATTATTATGGTGACGACGTATATTTTTTTCCATTTTGATCTAATGGGTGTTATATAGATTTAAGTTTTTTTACCATCTTTTGATTTTCTTGGACTTCGGAAAAATAATAACACATTACAATAAACGGTGTTATTACTCAAAGGAATTCCTTGCAGACGACCATAGTGTGAAAACAAGGGAAGGACAATTCGGGTGCAGTCGACGTATACATTGTACAAGATAGTTTAGAATATCATAAACATATAATGTACTCAAAAAGACTAATACATTTACTTATGTATTACAGAGATAAACATCAAATTTTGAAAATGACTGCTTAAACCAATTCTGACGATGAAAATATCACTAGAATAAGAGGGGAATAATTATAGTTTTAAGCTTCGCGATTGGTAACAGCAAATGAAATCAGAAGAGAAGAGTTAATAGTGTAAGACTTACTTCTCCTTCGCTCTGGCTCTTGTTAGAGCGAGTGCGCCTACGCGGACGCCGGGGCCGGTTGATCGTGCGTTCTTCTACGTCTGTGTCTTCTTCCTTCAACGTACAGGCTCGTCCCGCCCTATGCGATCATTTTGAAGCAATATAATTTAAATAAATCTATCTAAACAGGCTGATTGGCTATAGATATAATGCTTTAAAGGTGTGAATGTAAAGCTCATTTGCTGTCAATTAATCTATGCTACATCCTATCCAAAAATCAATGCTTTCATATAATAAATAACGTAATGCGTGTAAAAGGAGTTTAAAAAATTCGGATTATTATATTTTGAAATTAATTATTGTTTATCTGTCATTGCAAACTTATTACTACCACAAGTTATTGGCCAGTCTAATTACAATAGAAAAAATAAATTATTGACATATTTCAGAGCGATCATTTTATGCTGTGGTGGGAGGAATTAGGCGTAAAAGCTTTAACATCCATCCCTTTAAAGCTATTACACGTATTAATAATCATTAGTACATGAGATTTTCACCTATGCACTGACTCATCACGATATCTTTGTAACCATAACGTTAAGGAGACGCAGGAATATTCTTTTATGTTCCTTAGCTTTCTATATAATAAGAAACGAATATAATCACTACGTAAAATTAGATTTGTACTTCCTTTGAAATTTGTCGTAAATTAATCTTTACGTACTTCTGGTAATACTGGCTCTACCATGACAAAAAACCATTAAAATAAATTACAACTATGAAGGTACATATTGGCTTTTCATTTTGCAGCTTATTCTTGCGAGAAATTTAAACCATTATCTTCCACCAAACATGTAATTCCGTCAATGTAATGTGTATCACAATGTGACAATAAGATATCAATGATCCCTATTTTCTAAGTTTTCTAAGTTTATTATTAAAAATCATATAGCATTCAAGAGTTTGTAGTTGAACAAAATGTGTGGAACTTGGTTTGTTGATTCAATTACATAGTTGATATTAAATGTTATAATATTTAACGATTCAAAAGAGCGTGTAAATGTCTACTTGAATGAATAAATTTTGAATTTAAAAGGAAAGCAAAAACAAACTCACAGCATTTCGACTTCCCGCAGTTGGCCGAGTATTGGCATCAGTTGTATCCGGCGGTTTGAAAGCAGATGCCAAAGGATGCCTCCTGGTCTCTGACTCATTCGCTGAGTCTCTATCACCTATTTAATAAAATCATGTCGACTTTTTACTACTTCGATAACTCCTAATCAACAAAATTACACATAGGATTTGTTAAAATGAGACATATATATAATGCTTTGATATTTAAAATATTGTAAAAATAACAAAAAACACAAATAAGTAAATGTTTATTGCATTTAAATGTTATTAAATGCAATAAACATTTACTATGACATAACATTTGACAATCAAATAAGTTAGTTTTTGAGTATGATGATCCCCTTTTTTACACGAAATTTTAGTAAATCGTCAGTTTTGGTTCCTCACATAATGCGATCTCTCACGTTAAATTTTTATGCTGTACAATTTACAGTGATTTGTACAGTTAATAGTCAATTTTATATAAGTTTGCACGTTGTGACGAAGGTCTTGGACTTGTGTGTTGCCAGTGATGACAAATGGGTCAGAGAATGTCGTCGCTTACGATCGATGAGTCTCATAAGAGGGCTCAAAGTCACACGGAGAGCAATGTAGAGGGCTAGGCTCGGAGTTGACTGCGAGATCGAATCAAAAAATGAGGAGATCCGGAGAACGTAGCTCGAAGACTTGTTCTTCGGAAGTGGCAATAGGCGGGGCACATCGATCGTGCAGTATATAGCCGTTCAACGTTGTCGCGACGTGGATACGCTTTCTTTCACTCTACTAGATGGCCGACGACATAGTTAAAATAAGGCAATCTTTCAGAGATACCTATGCTTTACAGTGAGCGTGTATCGGCTGAAAAGAAAAAAAAGCAGCACAGGAGGAGTACAACAAGAGCAAATCAACGTGTATCATCTTTATAAAACTCGTTATACGTTGCTATACGAGAATACATCAAATCAATCATACGTTTCTCTATACTGCGGAACTAATCAAATATGTTATAAAAGATATCATACTGTATATCAAAACTTCTTATGAATTTTTATGTTCTAAATAACAATTAATTCTATATATACATTAGCTTCATATGTAAAGTGGAATATGGGCCAGTTAAGTAAAATTATTTAATTACCTGTGTTGGCGTGACAATAAGATCAACGGGGACATCGTGAGGTCCGAATAACTCTGCTGGTAGCGTATCGAACACCTGTTATGAAAAACTTCAGTTACTTATCAAAGTATATTTAGCATTCGTTACTTAGTACAGATCTGCTTAATTACGACGAAAGTCTACGACCAATGTGTATAACCAGTAACGGACCTCTGGCACTAAAACGTTGCCTCTTTGGCAAGCTTACGGTGGCTTGACGAGACACGGAGGAGGGTTATGCTCGAGACTTCTTTTAAAAATCGAATAAGGAAAGCGCAGATTTCGTTTTTGATTCAAAATTCCGTAGAAGACTAAAAGTGAACAATCCATTGGGCTATGTCAACCGACATTATTATAAAGTGACTGTGGGCAGATCACGTAGCGCGCAGAACCGACTGTCGACTGGTGCCTTAATTTTCGGGAGCAGAGATCACGGGTCAGCAAGCGCAGTGCAAGACGTACACCTAAAATGTGGACAGACGACCCTGTAAGGTCGTCGGAAGACGCTGGATGCAAGCTGCCTCTGATCGATTCTATGGGAAATCTATGAGGGGCCTATGTCAACCTGTGTAAAACCAGAAATTATGATAGTACATACACATAAATGTTTGTATCACAAAAGGCATGAGCAAAAGTAGTGATCCAAGATTAATAATATTGCATAATAATAAAAAATATCTTATTGTTTACGCAAATGTTTTTAATCATTGCCGAATGCTTTCCGACACTTAACCTAAACCTCTTCAAAGTAAACTAACTCAAGAGCTCCATTGTTAAACAGGCAGAGTGTCTACAACGGTTACCTGCAATAGAACACTAAGATTTGGCTAGTATTATACTTTAAATGTAACACTCACTTGACAATCGTGAACAGTGGTAGCGACCAGCGTTGTGGGTTTGATCGCTTTCATGTGCATCATGAGGCCAAACTCCAAGTCACCGTAACCTAGTCAATTCAAAAATTAAATTATTTCGCCTTCATCACCGTTTATTATAATTCATCGATGTAGTCGACAGATATCACATCTATTAATACGCATAGAATGTGATATGATACCATGCTCCTTTGTATTATTTTATTAAAAGAAAAGAAATACTTGATTATTCGTGTTATAAAAATTCTGCCAACAATCCGAGTTCTAAATCAACTTACCAGTCTGAAATATCTGTATATAATACTAAGTTAAAATAAATAAATCTCTATCAGTTTAAGCTAAAAATTATCAAAAAAAAAAACAAAACAAATAACAAAAGAAACACGATACAGATACAGTAAGTTATTAAAAATTAAGCAATTTACAAGTGTTACCTCTTCCTTTGCCAATGCGATAGCCCTCCTTGGATACTGCGACGGAACCCATCACGACCAAGTCTAAGGACACTGAATCTTCAATACCTACGTACAAATAATTAAAATATTATAAGTATCCACTAATATTCACAGGTATACATAATATCTGGCTGGAGTGCTTGTCGATAAGGGGTAGTTCAAAAGCAAAATTGCACGTTGAATATGAATTAATTAAGACACATACAGTTATAAGACGGTACCTATGGGTTGTCCGAAAGTCTCCATGCCATTGCGCGAAACAGCTTTCCGAATAGCGGCCGGACCGGTCTCGCCTTCAGGTAGCATCAGTCTGTTCAGGAAGCCGTTTTGCAGACGCGGCACCGGCACGTATAGTGACTTGTGCTGTTCCAGGCAGATCACCCTTTGAACAAAATATATTTTAGTTTTTATTCCAATAATTAATACAAAGTGATAAAACAGGTGATACTACAGTGCGACAGTTGCCCTAAGTAAATAGCTTCTTAAGTCGGTGACGAAATAACAATAATAATAATTTACGAACATTTCCATCCTAAATTATAAATTAATTTTAATTACCTTTATTAGGTAACATAAATATAACCTATAAATTGCCACCTGTTTTGCTTTGTTAATTTTTGGTATATGTGTGATAGACATCGGGATTTCAATAAATAAACTAATAATCGCTAGGACATACCCAAATGTAATTGAAAAAAAAAAACTACTTTAGATTTATCATAAAAATGCTCATGAGAGATATATTAAACAAAAAGAAATCAGGCGAAGTTTGTTTCAAGGAAATTTAATTTTGTTCATGTAGTAAATCAATTTATCAAAAACTTCTAAAAACCACGAATCAACACAAAATACACAATACTTAAATTGAAACTTTAAAGCTTAACATAAAGAGAAATATCAAATTTGTGGGTAGTCACAGAAGTCTAATGAATACTAAAACTTATTGAAACACCTAGTTTTCTTTATTAGTAAATTATTTTCGTTTTCAAATGTTTATTGTTATGTTTGTCACAACACTGTTAGTTCCAATGCTGATGCATTTACGACGCGGGATCAGGACACATGTCATGTGACATATGGATTTTGAACAATTGCCCTTGTGATTTATTTATCGACAATACAAATGATGCCGCGCTGAAAATTAAGGAAGAAAGTATAGAAGGAAACTTAAAAAAAATTATGAAATCGGCAAGGTCCTTCTCATGTTATAGCGTGACCAAGTGAACTAGGGATTTTAATCTTTATACGCATATTTAAACTTTTTTCGTATTTTGATATGAAAAATACGATATAGAAATCGAAATTCAAAAATTTGTATAATAAATTCCTGGCAGTCATGACTGCCCACACTACTATAGGAGGTTACCCCTATTGTGAATGATTACGTTTATATTTAGCTACGTACGCATCGGTTGTTGGTTGTGATCGTATGTCACAGTGATTCGGGTATCAAACAAGCAAGACTCGCGTGATGGAATTAAGAAGCGCTTTCACCGCTATATGAATCATAGCGAGAGAGTAGCAATCATTCTTGTAAGGCTGGCAGCGTTCCAATCCCGACACATGGATCATCGCTTTAAAGAAGACATCAATGCAATACGGCGGGAAATATTGCCAGTTTGAAAACTTAAAGGTGTCCAAAAAAATATTCGGCGATAAATATATGTATTATAGAAACTTTCTATTTATAAAAAAAATACGCATATGTACGAGTAATTATTTATTTTATTTTTAGCGGTCTTCTCGGTTGACCAAAAATGTACAACAAATTGTTTTTTGAATTTCATAAGTATATTGTCATACTCGTATGTTGATTGCTATAATTGTTTAAGATACACATTAAGCGACGAATTAAACATTAAGAAGGATTCATTACAAGAAAGCGATAAATAAAAATAAACAAGGACTCACCTTAGTAAATTATTAATTAAAAAATATGTACCTGTGAAAAATTAGTAATCGAAACTTTTTGTATAATGTTACATGTTAATGTCTATCATTTTTGTGTACATTATACTGCTAATTTTCTTTTTATTACATAAAATATGGAACAAAAAGCCCTTTACACTGTGCAAATGACTTGCTTGTAAACGCATCCTTAGAATTGTTAATTTACTTTTTTATTTAAATAATGAGACAAGCAGTTTATTTTCTGGTATTCACTGTTCGGCTAACACCTACTATTTTATATCTTAACTATTTTACCGACTGTACATAACCAGTGCTCCAATAGGTATATTAATTGTTGCGATGTTTTCACTGTACGACTTTATTTCAGTAGGCGCGTCGAGAAAAAGTTTTCTTACTAATATAGTATTTCCCATTTTAGCAAATTCTACTTTATTTAAATCCATATACACGTGAAGATTGACATTTTAGTTGGTTTAGCAAATTAATAAACCAGTGGGCAGTACACGTACGAGTCCAAATTAGGGAGCGGCCTTTGCTACGGGTCCAAGTGGGTTAGTGCAAGGAAAATGCAACACTGTATACGGACGCGTGAAGGCTGTCATTTGCGGGCAGTCGTTTGAATTAATTTAGTCCAATATTATACAGCGTCATAAAAACTTTTGACTCGCTACAATTATAATATGTAATCTATTCAACTTATTAATTTTTTATACCGAGGTTTGATTTACGGCAGTGAGCATAGTATCTGTCTTAAGGCCTCATTGGCAAGTTCAAAGTCACAAGTACCACGGAGGGGATTATGTTCGACATTACTTTACACGTTCTTTTGGCAAGTAGAAGCTGCAGTGGGCACATCACAGCGTAGAGAAGAGATTGCAGCAGGGAGCTTAAAGTTCTGGAGCGGACACCACCGACCGGCTAGCGCAGCGTTGGACAAAAGACTTTGTTAAGGTCGTTGTAAGTCGGAACCGTTACTATTTGCACTCGATAGGGAAGGCCTATGTCCAGTGGTACACAGTCTTACGGCTGAAAAGACAGTTTGAAATGAATCCTTTTACGATCTAAAGATAAACTCTAATAACATACGGAGGGTAGATTTTAGGTTTGAGGGTTGAACCCAGGCTTGGTCGCTTGCTATAGTCCGACCTAAAAACGCTTGAATTCCTAAAGTTCCTGTTAAAACAATGTTTATATATGCATGTTCCAAAATGAAAATTGCGGTCTTTTACCAAATAATAAAGTTTTTTTTTGAGCCTGTAATGCAAAATAAACTATAGAATGCTATATGCAAGACACAGTAACGTCCGAGACGTCATTGCCTTGATTGCGTGCATGAGATGCGTGCATGCGTGAAGTTTTTTCACTGACGATATAATCTCCAAAGTTACATAAATTGGCGTCCAGGCTGTCCTAATTTTGTTTGCTGTACTTGTGTATTGCTGTACTTTTTCTGTCTCAAATTTAAAGTTTGCGCTTATGAACAGATTATACTCTTGCGAAAATATCCGTTAAGAAACATCGGCTAATCACGAGGATTATTCGTGAAGTTGTTTAATAAGTATATTAGACTACTCTCATAAATAAATATCATGAATGTGGACGTATATATTTGAACAATATGATATTTAGGAATAGATTTACCAAATGATGTACTTTAATAGTTGTTAAATATTTATAAATAAACGGAAACAGAATAAATATAACATAAATGTAGATAACAGGATTGTATATTTAAGATACAGACAACATAACTATGTATTGTTATTATATATTTATGATGTTATGTGCTCTTATTATTAGTTTATCTAGCCGTAAGTTCTCCGAAAATAGTAAACAAAATAAAAGTACGACATTTGTTTCATTTTTTTTAAGCGTAAGTAGGAGAGAGCAAAGTGTAATAGTAAAGTGTAACCAAGTAAAGCAAAAGTGTTACTGCGTTGTTCTAATCGCACAAAATTAAATAATAACAGTAGAGTGCATGCGGGTTATCATTTGATAAACAATTATGCAAGTATGCAAAACAATGTTATGTTCCTACAGAAAGCTGGGTACGTGGTGTTCTTCCGCTGAAGTTTTTTCTAACCTTGATAGTAATTTAGATTAAGAGGGCAATAAACTCAATATTTACATTGTAGTTTTATTCATGTGTTTTCATTATTGTGTGGGTAGTAGCAGATTGTTAGGCTGAAATAGAACAAGTTTCCTCTCGCTAATATCGCATATCACAATTGATCGCGTGTAGTGGCAGATGTGACATGCCAAGCCCAAAACAATACGACGCTTACCAGAACTTCACTTTACTCGCCAAACACATTAAGACTTAACACAAATGTACAAAGCTGCAAATAAACCATTATAAACACGTTTTAATATAAAACAAGAACGCATCAAATACTTAAACATTCACAGATCAGGATATTAAAAATATAAGAAATATAGGATAAATTTATACAACCATACCATGTAAAAAATGAGTGACAATGTTAAAGGCAGTCAATATATGTAACAATTTAATTTCCATTACAGACAAAAATTAATTTCAACAACTTTGCTACTTTACTACTCCTGGAGATGTTTGATAGACGCGATTAACTCATTCTCACCCTGTATATATTATAATACAGTTGAATATCACAGCACCGAGTTTTATCAGTAAAGTAATTCTTCAGCGCTAAAATTACTTCTTCATATGGGATGTGAAAAAAAAACATTTTAACTATTTTGATATCTACATGTTTGATGAATGATCGTATATCACAGGGGGATGCCAACCCCCGATCATCCTAGATATAAGCGCTGGTGTTACTTCCGCCACTTCTTCCCGCGCCAACGCTTTCCGAAGAGCTAGTAGTGATATTAGGTAGGCAATAGCAACGAACCATATCGAAGTTCACCCCCAATTTGCACTTTTTGTTAGATTTCTAGGCGAATATTATATACGTATTATATATATATATATATATATATATATATATATATATATATATATAAATGTAATGTATGTATCTACACCCTAAACTGCCCTCTCCATATCTCTCATCACCATCGAAATGTTGTCTGATAGAGATAGCCTCTTTCACCTCTATATTAATTAATTCTTTTGTATTATTGTAAAGCAATAAGCAGGCAATAAAGTGTAAATAAAATAAATAAAGAAATTTATAGTTGGAAGCATAGAAAGCGCTATTTCTGAAACTGCTGGCCAAAGGGATGTACCACCTATCTTATATATGTGGTGGAGCAAGAGTCAAGTTCGTCGTTATCCAATATATTTTTTTGCTATCAAGAAGGCTCTGAATTGTTAGAAGCTAGAGGTATCACTTACAAATGTCGACACTTATTATGAAAAGAAAAAACAGCGAATTCAGCCAGTGAGCGTAATGCATCGTTGAATAGATAAAGAAAAAGCATTTACGCTTCAGCAAACACGTTGCGCCTAATAGTAGCATGTGGTACGGCATGGGCTCTTACAATCGAAACTAATAGTACCAAATAATATAGCCAACGCAATCGGAAGATCGAATTAGTGGCTAGAAAGGTAAACAAGTGCGTGTTCGTAAGTAACATATGGTATCATAGAATATATATATTAATTTTCGTAAATATGTTAATGTAAAGTGTTTTAACTTGTAGATAAGTGTTCAGACCTAGTCATTAATTATGTCGCGTGTTTAAAAGCTAATAGCGCTCTTTTTAACAAGAGGGCGTGAATAATTATTAAGTTTAACGCCGCGTTTACAGGAGGCTACTTTTTTTTAAAGTTTGTGCAAGTAACAAGATATTACACACAAGCAACATAAAAGTTAAAGAACTTCCGTAACATTCAACCGCATGTAAACGCATTTTTAACTAATTACTAGGAACCGATGAGGTTAGTGACGGATTTTTTAAAATTAACTATACCGTGGACATGTCCAAACCTGCTTAAAAAAGTTCTAACTAGAAATTATTTTAAAAATTTGCACACTATAGTACTGGAATATTTCTATATATCTATGAACTCGCATATTTATACTGTACCAGTATCAAGAAAGAATCACGTCGAAAAAGCGACCATATACGGTAGAAAGATAAACCAGAAATAGTTTCTTGCTACATAAGAGATTACGATTAACAACCAACGTCGTTGCAATAAAATTACGACCAAGAATACCATTATCAGCGAGGTACTTGTTTTCAAATGGCTACCTCTACAAGAAGTTGTTAAACGTATATAATGAAGTGCAGTGGCCAAGAAATTGGACGTGGTTTCGTAATTGGTACGGTCATGCCGGCACGCTATGCCGACACTACAATAACTGGTACCGAAAACAAAACTTATTGCCCGTTTGCTGATCAAAGAGCATTGTGGTTTTTTTATGTTATAGCAAAAAATAATAACGACTTTCACTACAACTTATTGACAAAAAGATCTCAGTTCTTAATAGCTATTACAGTAACATTACTTTCTTACATAGACGCAGACAAAAATTTAAGTCTGTTACAGAATAAATAATGTTAATTTCACTACATAAGAACAAAAGTATAAAAATGCTAAAAAATATTATTTTCACAACATAACGAAAACTTTAACAATATAGACGAAATTTAAGCCTGTATCAAAAACAAAATCACTAGAAGCCAGAAGAATAAAAACATAAAAAAAATGTAATTACACAAAATCTTATCTAAGGTAAGGTCGATAAGTCTCTCATGCAAGAGGTAATGGTCCATAGGTCAGTATTGCTTGATAGATCCCGGTATTATTTCTACCGTTAAATTATACTGCATAGGTATTTCAGTATACTGGATTGAGTATGCTCTGTATCTAATATAGTTGCTAGGATAATGAAACCTACCATCTCATACGTCTCATGTTTGCCAGAGTAGTGGTAGTAATTGTTATAATAGAAGTAGTGTTAGAAGTAGTTTAAATTAAACTAAATTAAAAATCCTGAGTAGAAATATCTTGGGTTTTATTCTTATAGCGCCAGACTACTACATTGTCTGTCCAAAACATTGAACAAAAAATTCTTAGCGCAAATTCTCAGTAGCAACACGTGTCTCGATTTACAACAAAAAATATTTTCGTGTAAGAATGATTTTCACCGTTTTTTCCGCTTACATCCTCAATAAAGCTTCGAGTCAAGAAAATATACAAAGTTATGAAGTAAAGCAGTCGTTGAAACTACGCTAACGTTGTTTAAATAAAAATTAATTTAGTTTTATAAACGAGAAATTCATTTATCTATGAAATATCTCTGGTATAATAAGTATTTCCTAATATTCTAATCAGCGCCTGACGAGAAGAAAATATATTCTTAATTTTTGTATTTATTTACTGAGTAAAGGATAATAGGTCATACAGCTGACTTAACTTTAAAAACGATATGATGTATAATTAAAATTAAAAAAAAAAAAAACAATACAGGTAGATTACAAAAATTGAACATTCTGGAAACTCAAAAACAGTCGCTGTTTTATACATTACGAAAGAAGCACGTTCCTAAAGGTCTTACTGTAATTATTTTTTTTTTAAATTTACACTGCAGACATTTTACCTGCGATTTGCTAACTTGGTTTTTTAATGTCACTTATATTGCAACATAAGATGCAATTGCAAATTCTGCGGTTTCGGAGGGACATGGTATAAAAAAAAAGTATAAAACCTCTTTTGAAATTACAAAGCTGGAGGGCTCGGGACCCTATATACTAGTCTTACCGAATTAGTGTTACTTGTGAGTAGTTTTTGTAGTAATAACGTAAATAAACGGTGCTCATAAATTTTATTCCAGACTTTAAAGGTAAAGAAGTTTGTCTATCCCCAGTACTATTTTTTTTTCAAGGCTGTAAAAGTTTGACACACCATGTCGTTAATAGGACGACAATGCAAATCTAATATATAAAATTCTCGTGTCACGGTGTTCGAACTTGAACTCCTCTGAAACGGCTTGACCGATTTTTACCAAATTTTATATGCGTATTCAGTAGGTCTGAGAATCGGCTACTATCTATTTTTCATACCCCTAAGTGATAAGGGTTGTTCACCCTTAAAATTTTTTTTTATTTTTTTGACGAAATTTTTTGTTTTTATACAAAAATACATACAACCCTAAATTTTCACCCCTCTACGATCAACCCTTATTTTTAAATTGAAAATTAAAAATATTTTTTTTGCAAAACAACGTTTGCGGGATCAGCTAGTATCTTATAAATTTATTATTAATTCTTACTAACCTCACGGGCTCCTGCGGCTTGTCCGGGTTTACTTTCACGGTATTCGCGTTCTTGAACTCATCCAGTTCGGCTAATCTCGCGGCCGCTTCCGGGGCGCCTTTGAAATTGGGGATGCGGTTGAACACCGGACGCGGGAACATAGCCAAAAGATTGTTTTCCAAATGCCGCCATACTTTGAGCCGGTAGGCCTGCTTGGTCACCTCTTGTGGAAGCGGTGAATTTACTGAAATAAATATGAAACGTATACATTAACAATCTTATGTAAAACTAGTAGTCCTCCGCTTCGTATGACTCTTGGTCTTTTGTGGGTATGTCGACGATATAGAACCAATAATTACCTACAACAGCTGTACTTTAATTTTAGCATTTTTTTAAATCGTTGAATTCTCTTGCGGGTTAATTTTGTAAAATACATTCTAAGTTGACCTCTATCAGAACGGAATGTTTCTTTCAAATTTCAAGTCTCTAAACTACATGGTTGCCGGTATATCGCGATGAGTCAGAATATATATATTGATGATGACATAAATATAGTAGATAGTATACGAACTATAGTATAGTAGGTAGTCTAAGAAGCGTGTGGCTTGAAAACACAACTGAACTGTCGTATGCAGACGAAACTACACCTTACATTGTAGTAACATATTACGTCACTCACTCCTGGTTTTGTGATTACTCAAAACTCAAAACACTTAATACTTTACGCCTTGGTTCTCGCGGGTTTTGATTTACAATTAATCTTTTATAGCATATATTTATATAAAACACAAAAGCGTAATATATTCAAAAGCGTTGAACTGATGGATAGTATGACAATGACTCCCAATGTTATGCTCCTTGGGTTTTGAAATGCCCCCTTGCAGCGAGCCGGTAGTTCTAATCAAGTCTGTAATATCGCTAACTACAGCAAATCCGGACTAAGCTGATACCTCTGTTAAGTTATGTATTAAATTCGAAACATATTTATTAATTTGCCCTATTTACATTTTGTCTAATGCCTAAAGGCTTTCTTTCCTTTGGGTATCCTCTACAAGTATATCCGTATAACATCACTTAAAATTATTTTTGTTAAGACGTCAAAATCGTTGTTAAAATATTTTTATTTAGTCAACAACAAAAAGCCTATATTTAATAAAAACATTCCTTAGTTTTTTCATACTTTATTTAAATTGGGAATCTTTTCTACTTTTATAAAACTAATAACAATTTAAAAAAATAGTGCAATTGAAAACAACTCGTACTACTCTCCTCTTCTTAATTATATCCGGTTGTGACGTTTATAATTTACTATCGGCAATTAGCCCAAAGCATATCTATACTATTCAAACTTACATACCGATATAGTGCTACCGAAGCCGCTGCACCGCGCTTTAGGTATGTGGGGGAACGTTCCCTTCCGTTTAGTTAGTCTGCCGTTAACGCCTTGGCGGCTGCGCTTATGCGCCTTTTTTCACGGTTCCTACCACTGCATGTCTTCCAAGGTGCGGTAGAGCGTTCTCGGTAGCACACTATCTTCCTATTATTTTTGCCAATAATCAATACGCACTCACTTACGTTGCGGATGGAACATTAAACTGCCGCGATTCTTCATTTAAATCAATAATAAACGCACATAAAAACCACTAAAATTTACACAAACATTACTAAAAATACCAGGAGATAACATAAAATTCATGAGCAAAATCCGGTCACTATGCTTAAATTGTAGTCAGATTTCTTTTATCAGTGTAGCGGTAGTTAGATATTTGGATTGATTTTTAAAACAAGGTCAGTTCGTTCTCGTAATTCCTAATAAAACTTTTCATATACGAGTTACCCCCCAAGTATACCCCTGTTATACTGCTAAAACCGTGTTTCGTTTCTCTTACAAGTCTATTATCAATCTTATCTTTGATATATACCGTATAATGTCTCTAAAAGCTAATGATCTACATATAGAGTTACTGCAGGAATTCTTCTTTAATGTTTTCAAGGATATTATTATAACAGTGCTGATAGTTGGTGCAACGAATGTAATACGTTAAATACCAACCTTTATGAATAGTATTATTGGGCTATAGATGTAAAAACTTTAAAGAGGTGAATGTATTGGTCATTTACTCTCATATAATTTATGCAACGCCCCATCCAATAATCTATGGTCAAAATATAATAATGAACTGAATAAAGTAAGAAAAAGCTTTTTAAAAACTCGGGTTAACACATATTAAAAATCTATCCCAGCAGACTGTACTACTATAAGCTATGTGCCTTTCGCATAAACGACCCTAAAAAAAAAAGTTACATTAATTTTAGTGATCCTTTCATACATGGTCATTGTAAATAGGTGCAAAAGCCTTAAAGCTTTTTGCTGGCTGACAATCACTGTTTAAATTTCTGAACATATTACTCAATTATTAGAGGGACTGGAAAGTAATGTCGTTTCTGTCGACATATTTTACAGAAACACCGATTGATTTTTACCGCTGCGTCATTGAAAATTGGTATACTTAGATGGCAATAGGTTATTGATAACCCAGGTGAATAAATTGTTGATCAGAAATAAAAACTTGTTAAAACTAAAAGCTACATTACTTTCCGTTCCCACTAATATTTTAAACATAACTGCATAAAGTATATAATACATTACAATAATGTTTATAAAAGTTAAAAGTTTTAACTTGTTAATATTTCCGCCACTACCAGAGTAATTTTCAATTACCCACAACGGGACGTAGCGTATCCCCCGGTTGAGAAACGCGGTCTAAATAAAAAAATCTTAATGATAAATTATTTAAATTTAAAATTTACGCATGGGCATTGTGATATATGTACAAGTGAACATAAGATTTTCGAATTACTTAAAAATTAAAGTAAAAATAACATTTTTTTTTAGAAAAAGGACATAACAACATTTATATTTAAAAAAGCACACCTAATAGGCCGTGACATTAAGCTAGACGATTTCTAATCAACGGTAAGGACAAATAATCACTGTCTAGTGACCACATTACCGCATCGATAGATTTCGAAAATGAAATTACGTAGGTAGATGTGAATATTTTTAAGTCTGTATTAAAACTTCCACTATTAATTTTATGTGTACAGATAGATAATAATTTAATTGCGGATTGTACAGTTTAATGTAATAGTTTAACTATTAATGTTCATTCAACGGAAAACTACGTTTAGCTTCGCCCTGAGTATATATATCGTAACACATTTTCTTTTCAAATCAGGATGTTTTGCTAAATGCATCCCAACCTTTTTTGATCTCTATGCATTTTTAGATGTTTCCCGAGATCGAATTGTCGTTGTCAGGTACATGACCGCTAAACACGTTTGGAGTTGCAACCCGGACTGAGGTCACATCCCGGGGACTACATGGAACGTAGCTTAAACTATCCAAGAGCATACCTTCTCATTCAGGTTAAATAATTGATGTGAAGGTTGGAACTGAAATTCCTGAAGGAGATCTTCGAGTGCCTTTATCGCTCTGCCTCAAACCTGAAGAAACTAATAATGACTACGGACAAATATCGTTTGTCCACTATGAAAAAAATAAAATAAAAAAGGAGCATAGGATATACATATTATAGTTGTGTATTATAAGCAGTGTCCGATATAGACGCCCATTGTTAAGCATAAGGCCTCCCCCAAAAATCGCCAAAATCACTGGTCTTACACTGCGCGCATCCAGCGGGATTAGAGAGTGTTGCCTACCCGCTTCTACTAGCATGTGGTACCTACAAGTAACTGTCGATTTCAACGACCATTGGTTTGCACGAGTTATGTTTCTGTGTCCTTGATTCTTCTGTTGATCCTCATTTCTTAGCCCTATATGGGTGACCTCGAGCCTTCTTATAATGCCAATCATAGGACAAAAAATTAATGAAATAAATCGAACACATTTCAACAAGACGATGCAGAGAGCACACTGTCGTTTATAGAACAAAATTTGCCTCCGGTACTTATCAAGGTCGCGTCGCGTATATTATTCAGCGTAATTCAAACACCTGTACACATACGCACAGTGTGACTATAGCATCACATTATTTACAAGAATTATTAAAAGAAAACACTACCAGACTATACAAATCAATTTGTTATATAAACTGGAGATAACTAATATCGTTCTTGTTATTTACAATTTACTATAATATAAAGATTAATTAATCTCGTCTTGTGGGTAAACATAAGTGTTACTTAGTTAAATGAAACATACCCACTAAGAATTTATAAACAATGACTTAAAACCTGGGTGTTTAAAACAATTAAACTGCGAAATCAAGATTCACACAATTATAAATATGTTTGTGAATCTTTAAAAAAGAAGTGTACATTTGTACATATCAAAAGCAATATCTTCTCAGCATATGGATGCACCGTGCGGATGTCGGATCCATCGCTTTGCAAGAAGAGTTGCGGGGTGCGATACTCGCGACTGACGACCTGCATAGCAGGTTTAAGAAGACCGAAGCTGCTTTTAAGGCCGGTTTCAGAAATGAGATTATGTTCGTCGCTCTTCATTGGACCACAATCCTTCAGCAGGTTACAGAAAGATTTCGCCGTTACACCTTTCGCTTCTACCTACACTAGACACTTCTGTATGAATATACTCATAGTTATTTCGTTGACTAGAAAACAGTCAGAACTATTAGTAATGAACAATTTTTAGATTCCAAGGTTCTATCTTCAAGGATTATTTATTGTTTATAAATCTCCATCATGAATGTCCAATCAGGAGCCTAGTCGAGTACATAAAAAATGACGTAGGTAATCAGGAAAAATGTATTATACCGATAATTTGTCGGTAATTTTAATAAAATTTAGTTTAGTTTTCAATCGTAAACATAAGCAAAAGATTCTTATCAGCAACATCATACAATCACGACATCAAAATGCGCGAATGAATCACTAAGAACGAGAGACAACACTCACATCCCCATAATAAATCACTCAAAATTTAATAATAAAAAAAAAACAAATGAAAGGGTAGGTAGGTACGGTTTTATGTTAATACGCCTATGAAACAATATAACTAATATTGAATTTAGATATTCTATATTTAAAAATCTTGGGTGGCATGACATTAAATAAACACCTGGCTCATTCATAATTATTATCATAAAATTTATTACTCGTAAATAAAAAGTTAGTGTTTATCATTGTAATAGTAATTAATATTTATCTGCTGGCTATTAAATAATCACACCATGAAGCTACCTAAAATCGTAAATAGTGTTGCCATATTCTGAACAGATTATATTCAAAGATTTATTACAACAGTTTTTTAAAAAGTAGTGTAATATTTTTCATTAAACTAATCTGAAAAGTAATAAATAATTCACTTCTTCTTGGACACTGCACAGAAAAATTAATGTGTAGATACCCAGAAAATTCCCTGATGCACTTGGATCTAAATAATTTTAAGTGTAACTAAAGTCTACATATTAAATCTTATATCTAAATGTGGTCACCATGGACACAGACATGTCAATTATTCAATACAAGTGTTGAATATTTGACACAATGAGTGGATCAAACTGGTTTTGCCATCAGATGAAGAGTGTAGTATCTCCTAATATACTAGTATAGATTAAAGATATTTTGTTTTATTATAAACTGATAGAAGTAAAAGGTTAACATTAACCGTCTCTTATGGCTTAGTGGGTTGATACCTTCCACTCAAACTTTGTGTAAACATTTTTAAATATCGGAATATTGATGATAAAGAAGGTAATATTGATAAGTTTACAATTTCAATAACAGAGATCTATATAATTATATTGAGCTATGTTGTTGTTGATAAATGTAAGAATTTAATATTCTTAAAGTACCCTCAAAAATAAACTAAACATGTATATCACATAATTTGAAATTTAATAGCAAATTTGCATTCCACATACACTTGAATTTATATTCTATGATATTTGTGTTCAACTCTGTTAAAGCTATGTGCACTTGGTTGGTTGAAGTATGCCAATAAATAAACTTTGCAACAACATCTCTCAACATAGTTATGATTTCTGCAACCATTGGACTTAATTCTAAGCATATGATTTTTAATAGATGATTTTAAATAGAATTAATTTGATTGGTATTACTAACATATGCAAAGAGGGTATCTTACAAAAAAAAATATTTACAGCTTGATCAATAAGTCATACTGGAATTTTACAAAATAATTGTATAGTAAATATTTTTATATAGCAACTGTTACAGCTATTATATAAAAGAGTTTACAAAAAATATGAAACATTTATAATAAATTTATTGAGTAACAAGGTAGGCAGACTTTAACCGTGTTTTAGCTCTACAACATAATTTTTTTTAATTATATCTTGGAGAAATAAACCTAATATCTAAATAATAAATACTAAGAATTTCTTGACAGAATGAAGGTAGGAATAAAATGTTAGTTTGAAATATATAATTGATATGAACTTTTTCAAGACATTCGCGATAAAGAAAAGAGAACGGCGTCAACGACGTAATTCGGCTTAATAAATCAGTTGCATTTTTATACAATAGTGGGTAGAATAGAGGAATGTGAGTCATGTTTCACACTCCAATTAAGATACCCACAGTATCAACGACTAATAGCGAGGAAATCACCCAAATACACTGGAAACGCAAATGCAATTAAACGCAAGTGGAATTACTACCGCGCCACTTGATTGTAAATTATTTTAAAATTAATATCAAATAATTTCAAACCCCTAAATATACTTTTCAAAATTGAGGGTACATCAAAATACCTTCCATTTCTGATTATAAAGTCAACAACTTGGTATAAATAGCCACTATTTGAATAAGTTAGGGCTTTATTTACTACAAAATAGAAAAGAAAACAAGGCACTACAATGTTGTTAAATTATTGACAACAAATGCGAAACTTACTGTTTTCAGCCGCCGCTGCTGTAACGTCTCCGTTCTGCATTTTGATATTTATCGCAATCGGGAGGAAATAGGTGTATCCCACGATATTTAAAAGGAAATCATCAAAATGAAATGGAAAATCAAATCCTTTTGCCGGACAGAACCGTCACACACAAAAATAGAACGCGAATAAAAAACAAATGCAACCAACTTCGCAACTCCGATCGGTTGGGAGGAGTACCAACATCATAAATTAAAAATATGCGTTTTGTTCTTGCTAAATAATACTTACGAACTATTTAGCAAGAAGTTTAAAATTTAAGTTTCGAATTTTTTACATTATATAATGTAAAGATTTTGGATATTTAGCACCTTCAACAAAAAATATATATGTCAATATTTTATTGCCGTAAGATACGACGATCCAATTGTTTTTGAGGTGCATATAAATTTTTCGTTTTAAAGAGGGAAATTCAAAATTTCTTTATTAAAGGAGGCAATTACCTGCGCTTCTGAATCGTCAGTATAAAGTTAGAACATATTTACTGTACATATCTTGCAGTAAGTGCTTGACCTATCGTTTAAAAATATGAAGGTTTGTTTAAGCAATGGTTATTTTAAATAAAAGTACCTTTAAGCGTGAATGCCTATAAAATTGGTTAAATTTTTTGATTTAACAAGAACAACAACTTTTTAGAGATTTATTTAACACAGAATTTCCTGTGTTATCGGTATGCCTAGTGAAATAAAAAAATCTAGGTTAGTCCAGGCTCGCAGATTTAGAATCCTGTAAGCTAAAAGCTATGCTTTAAAAATGTAACTAAAATAATAATAAACTAGTTTTTGTAATTTTCGCTTTAACTCCAACAAATAGTATTTTTTAAAGCTTAATAAAGTCATCATGAAATACTCTTTATTAAGAGAGACACTTATCGTTTCATTTTAGTACATATATATGCAAAATACGAAAATATTTTCAGAGGTTTCCAAGGGGATATTCATGGCACATTTTTATACTATTGTTATTTTTAATACTTACTCGGTGATGTAAATATCAAAGGGTTGTTAAAAGATATGTGGTTACTGGTAATTTTAGTACCACTCTGCGTTGACAGGTAAATAATACTTATTAGGCATTAAGCCCGCCATCGCACAATGTTTCTATATTGTAAAAAAGTTAAATTCTGTAAGTTGATGATACTAAACTATACTGTTTTATAAAAATATTGAATGACTTAATTATAAACTTCTATGGCTCTTGCTGTTTATAATCCCAGAAATTTGGGAAGGAAAGAGGATATCAAACATCGAGGCGTAATATATTTAAGAGTGCCAAGGTTATCTGACACAGATAATACTTAAATTTTAGTAAAAATAGTAATATAATAAAACAACGTAGTTTGTTTGTATATAACGATTATTTAAAGCAACTTGAGCTATTTATTAGCCGAACTGGAAAATATACATCACGCCTTTTATTTATATAAACTAAAGAAATATGTGCTAATAATACATGTAATTAACACTGGTAAATTATGGAGTAAAGGATTCCTTATTAAAAGGAAAGTTTGTCACAAGATTCTTATAATGAAATTTTATTTTTATTTGTAGCTTTATTCATGTTTGTTATATTTAATAAACGAAATAAAATAATGATAAAAGTAATAATAAAATTTTAATAAAATAAATGTGAATTCAATAAGTAACCAATTAAGTATAATAAATAAAACACAGATTAACGTATTGTCTGCGACATATGTAGAGGGGTTAACATAAGTTCAAACGCCGCGTCTTTTAAATTCGCTCCTCTTAGATTTGCTTCGTGTAGGTCACTACCGGACAGGTCACAGCACTGAAAACAAAATAATTTTGCTTTTGAAGTCTTAATTTTTTAAATTTATCTACTTTAGACTATACTGACAAAGGTAATTGCCATAAAATGAACTTATTTCTTCGATAATTAATCTAAGGATATTCATTCACATTGTATAAAAAAAAATGATTAAGAAATTTTAAAACATTGATGATAAATAAATAACTCTATATGTATAAAAAAACTTTAATAAATTGATTATTGTAGAATAGCATTTACCTAATTTTTAAAACATCTGACGTGATTTCTCTTTTTTAAAATATTGTTATTTTTTATATGTCTTGTTGTGAGTGCCCATTACAAAAGTTGGCTTCATCCTAAATTTTTAAGTGTTATGTATTTCCATATAACAGTAAATTTTGTTGGCGGTCCACAATAAAATATAAATAAAAAATATCCACTTAGGGTCATTTACAGTGACTAGGAGAAATGCCGGTAGAATCCAATTTGATACAAACTATAATCAGATTGAGCTCCTATTTAATAGCATCATAATTAATGAGGTTTCTAAACGCGCCCTAGTCTGAAAACATTCTAAACTCAGACAGTTTTTTTAGCTACTATCATTACAGTAAAAACAATTATTATTACTTATAACATCCCTCACACCATATTTGGATTTTATTACAATTTATTTAATCTTCTTCAATTGCCAATAACATGCCGGTTAATAAATTATGATCGGTATTTGGATTTCGCTACCTGTAGAGTGGAATAATAATAATTATTATTCACACAGAAGCCATTATAGGTAATATAAATTTAATAATTGAAATAATTCGACAATTAATCGGAGCCAAAGATAATCGATCAAAGAGCTGCGAGTCGCAGTTTGGCCATCCCTGGTATACCAGAGGTCTATGGAAAGTGCTGTACTGCGCAGTTAGGTGGGGGTCCAAGAAAAAAGAGCATGAGCGTTGCTACCGCGAGCGTTGACAGCAGACGGAATGGAGCTGCTGAAGCTCCCCTGTCATGCCGCGAATACCAAAGGCGCGGTATAGCGGTTTTGGTAGTAGTGCTAGTAAATAAATAATAAGGATTAGATAGCGATAAGATATTTATTTCAACTTAAATGAATTACAAGTGAAGATTGTTATTAAAAACATAGGGATGGCAGTAAAAAATGTATACTAGCTTCTTGTGGGCGGGCAGGTAGACCATATGGTATTGTTAATTTATCTTTAACTTATTGAAGTCGCTTTCATAATTTTATAGCCCTTTAATATCTTTTAGTAAATATTCATCTGAAGTTTTAAAACAATAAATGTAATTTTCATTTGAATCTTTCTGAGTCCTCCTCTGTAATTTCATTGATAATTATAAATTTAATAATCGTATTAAAGTATCGAACATTAGCCTATAGCAAGTACTTTTTCATCAATACTATTAAGATCCTTTTTAAATGAAAGTTTGTCTTTTAATATGATTTATATTATTAGTATGTTAAAATTGTTGATAAAAGCTGGCTACAGGTATCTTAGAAATGGGTCTATTGTTAAACTATGGGCGAGCCTATGTCCAGCAGTGGACATTCTATGGATAAAATGATGAGTTTTAAGTATATAGTGCATAACATACGCAAATATATAGATATACATAAATAGCATATTCCTCTGTAAAACTTGTAACTCTAAATTTCTGCTACATATTGTGAACTAAAATCTTCGCTAGTACAATAATTGAAGTACCTCCAGTTACAATTTATTGCAGGGATACTATTTATTATCTGTCTTCAAATATGTATGTGTACATTACATAAATTGATTTATAATTTTTTTCTGTTTTATCGAAATAAATGAATAAATTAATAAATAGTGTATGTGTGTGTTTTATATTTACAGTGTTATACAGGCTGGTGATGGGTATTAGTGTAAAAGCTTTTAAGATGTGAATCTCTAGTTCATTTGCTCTTAATGTGGTGTAATCTCAGTACCCTACCATAAAAATCAATGGTTTGAAAATAAACAAAAATGTAGAGATTGTATAGTAAGAAGTGTTTTAAAAATTCCAATTACATACTAAAATACTACATAATAAAATTGTTTACTTTCTTTCCCTGTAGACTGCCAAAAGTTAATCGCCTGAGACATTCCAATAAAAAAAAATTAATGCAACATATTTCAGAATGATTACTTAATACAGGGAAGAGTGGAAATAAGTATAAAAGCATTTTGCTGACAAATAAGCCAATCAATCACCTAATATGAACTTTAATAGCTCCAATCTTAATTTATTATTTACATGACCCTGTGCGAATGTAAAATAGTACCTCTAAGTCAGCGCCAGCCAAAACAGCAGTTCTAAGAACACAGTTCTGAAGGTTAGCATTTTTAAGTGTTGCGACTCTGAGGTTCACTCCAGCCATGTTGCTTCCTTCTAAATTCGCACCTGAAATCATACTTGTTTATAAAATGATTTATGTAGTGAGTATTGAATGTATATTTGTAGTAAAGTAGCCTTGTATATTTTCATTCATTCATTGCTGAAACTGACCGCCGTTAAGGCCGAAAAGCTCTAGAGTGGCGACCACGAGCAGGTAGACGCGGTTTAAGCGTACCCGCCTATTATGTGGACTGATAATATAGTTGAGATCGAAGGAAGTAGCTGGATGGGGGCAAGACAGAAGGCTTATGACTTCTATTGGATGACAAGATGATGAAAGATTTATTAGGAGTTCGAGTGTCTCGAGATATGCCAGCCAATTTAATCAGAAGTTAAATTGTCATTAGTTTAGGCATCAATAAGATGATAAGGTTATTACTTAATAATATGAATATGTAAAGAAATATCGCCATTATAATCTATATATAATTCCAACTGATCATGTCAATCACCTAAACCTAAGTTTGTGCTTAGTATTTCATTAGTGACAATAATGTTTTCTAATAATAGTTATTATTCAAAACTATTTTTAACAGTTTCATCTGTGTATTGTTTCTGAAGATGTTAATGCTGTTAGCCCTGAGGCTATTACAGCTTCATCGGTACTGAGTTCACGGAGCGGAAGGGTCCGTGAACTAGAAGTTTCATTTGTATGAAGAAAGTCTGTACACTTTTAAGTTAGAAACTATTGGCCTGTCACATTACAGTGAAAATCACTTTATTTATTGATTAAATATATATATATTTATATTTTTATATATTTAGGTAAACGACAATAAAAATTTGAAGCATGTGAACTGTTAAAGTGCGAAATTTATTTCGTACTATACGTAGCAAGCAATCAAATGCAATTTCAATAATCAATATACTTTCGAAAATTATTTACACATTCATTCAGAAGGGATTATTTTTTTATGTAAAATAATATTGTATTGATGATTTCCTATCAAGTCCTACAACATGAAAAAAAAAACAATTAAAGTTCATTTATATCCCAAAATTACCTTTTAGGTTAACACCTTCCATCACAGCCCTTGACCCAGAAGGGTCTTCCATGTTACAGCCTATCAATTTGGCACCTGAAACATCATTATTACAAATCTTAGTTTTTTTATATTTGGTTGGTTCCAACCGAATGTTCAGTCGTTTATGAAGCAGCCATACAATACAAAGTGCTTGGTATGTAAGGTTTAGTACAGCATTTAAAATATTAGTGGTTAAAGGACTAATGGAAGTTATCTGTGATAAAACATGCACTGCATATGCACTGTCCACTTCATTTTAACAAACATAATGAGGCACTGGACCAGTGTAATTGGGCAATAAAGCATGATTCGGATAACTTGAACACATTATACAAATCTAAACTCTACCAATAGTTGTACCAAAGAACACAATTTGGACTAGATATATATTTATTAATATCTTACAGATTATCATACTACCACTGCTATTGTTCTTATGACCAGTTTCATAATAGCAGTCTTACACTTGATTATTTACGGATATCTGGAATGGGTAGCCCATACATCTCGGATTACAGGGATGCGAACCCAAGATCGCTGGCGACATCTATGGTCTACTGTAATTTATCGAGAAGGTGGATCAGCTGGTAAAGCTAACTCCAAGGCAAAATAAACGGAGTGTCGCTTAGTTGCGAAAACTAGCACATAGAGACAAAATAAGATAATGGCCCGAGCCAAGGATCCCGAAGGAGCCCTCAACCAGAGTTAATTAAATGAGGTTTAGGCTCAGCGCTTTCCATGCACTGGTCACTCAAACTCACGAAATCTGTGTTATTGTTGATTAAAGCCACAGAACAGTTTGGATCTCTTAAGATGTTACACTGTTAGTCAAATTTACAAAGATTGTTGACACCTAAATAATTATAGTTGTTAGTATCTCTGTCAAATGAAGATATAGCTCAAGTATGGAAATAGAGAAAATCAAGAGACACTTTGGTAAAATTATATTGTATTAAATTGTCTGTAATAAAAGTCTATTTATATAATTTTACAAGTAATAAATATAAAAATAACAATATACAAAAATATCTTTACAGAAATTATATTAATATCCAGAAAAGAAATTTATGTCATTTTTGTTACTTAGATTAATATTACTAAATCCCATAAAGTAATATAACAGTACAATATTTTGACTACCACAGAAGGTACTTCTAAATTTCGTCAATATCAACAAACCTTGGATCTTAAATCTCTTAATCTTCGACTTTCCTTTTTATTATAAATCTAAAATTAAAAGTATTATATTAAATAAACCTTATTACATTATTCAAGTTTTTAATTGATTAAAATGTATGGTGCTTGTTTTGATGTCTCATTTACATAGTTTGATATTATGCAAGTCTAATTAAAATTGTTAAATTTTATTTAAAAAGAGTAACCATTCAGTTTCTGGCCAGTTTTTTTTTAAGAAGATCAGTATTCCGAGGCAGGGCTAGCGGGTAGCTTACTACTTATAATGTTAAAATAATCAACAATTAATAGGTGCATGAAAGTATCTACTTGAATAAATATATTTTGAATTTGAATGTTAAATTTTTAATTTAATGGGAAAAATAAAAAATGTCATATTAGGTAATAGAAATAAGTTAACTTTAATTGTAAGTGTATTAATTTGGAATCTGCAAACAGTTTGATACTATAAATAAATATTCTATGTTGAAATAAATAATCTATGTTCTATTAACCTTTTAGTTTCGACAGTTCATGATGTAGTTATAAATAATTTATTTAAATATTTATGTATATATATGTATATATATATATATATATATATATATAAATAAATATATTTTAATTTTAAAATACATACCCTCCATATTAGCACACAGTGCTTTGACTCCCAAAAGCTGACTTCCCTCTAAATTGGCATGGGATAAGTCAGCGCGTTCCAAACAGCAATGTGACAAGTTAGCAAAACTTAAATTACATCGTGATAAGCAGGCATACTGAAAAATGAAAACAGGAAATCTAAATTATAAAAAAAATCCTTATATTCCTCCAAACTTTCATCATCATATCTGCAGACAGATGCACAATGCAAGACATAGGCCTCTCCCAATGATTACCATGATTTTTCACATTTTTTTTTTCTAATTGATTACAAAAGGCCTATGAGTTATAGTACAAAATCGGCTAATCCAAATTTTGGAAAAGTTTTTCTTACTACATATCATTGTTTTTTTTTTTATTTCTGAATCCAATGATTTTTGAAGAGGCAGTACCATACATTAATTAGCAGGGAGTGAGCTATACATTATAATCTTTTAAACTTATAAGCAAACACATTGTATGTATGAACATAAAGAGTATAGAGATTTAACTACATATGTAAGAAATAAATGCATTGAAAAATACTACTGGGTTCTGTTTTAAAAACAGTTTATATATTATATGTAAAAAAAAACAATTGTATGAAAACTTGCAAACACAATAATTTTTAACAAAATAATAATACCTTAAAATTAATATTCCGTAGGTCTAATCTATTTAAGTCAGCCCCAGCTAAATTGACCCCCTGGTATCTTAATTCTGAAGTAGTAGGTGTCAATATTATTGATCGTACAACATCCATTCTAGTCAATGAATGGTTATTAGCTCTTGCATATGCAGACTCTTCAATCAATTGATTCAGATGCGGTATCATGGAGTCAATACCTGAAAATTTATTATATAAGTTTATGAAAATAATGTAAATATTTGCAGTGGAAATAATAAAATAATGTCACAATTAAAGTCAATTTAAAATAACTATCTACTATACAAAAAAAGGGAATCACTGTAATTGAAATAAAATTTGCATAAAAAAATTATTAATAACATGCATAAGTAATCTCTCAATAAACTTATTCTGTCTATTTTCTAAGTAATGATTTTAAATATCATGATATATATTTATTCTGATATATATTAACAAATAAATGTGATTTTTTTTAAGAGCAGTCTAAATTGGAAACAGCAAACTCTTAAAAATAAAAATTATGAACCATAGATACCATAAAATACTGCTTCTTCCAGAACTCCCTTAGGATTAACATGCTTATCTAGAATAACATCTCCATGTCTTAAATAATTTAAAATAGGCTCGAAATACTCAGGACTTCTGTCAATTAAGTATGCTCCAGTGGAGTCGGTGACACTTGGGTGCATAAGATACACATTATTATCATTAGCAAACATACGAGCCAGCATGGACAGTGGTTCCTTTGCCAAAAGTGTAGACCTAGAGGTTGTGAAGTGTTTTCCGCCAACATTAAGAGTTATCCAGTCGGAAATGGTACGTTCACTTTCCATACTTGTCTCTGAGCAATTAGCTGATTTATTAACCGTTCCAAGGTCTTCAAGTGATGATTCACATAGATCCAAAGATAAAAAAAGTTTCTCATCATCCCTTATTACTCTTACATCAACAATTTCACAACCATTTGATGAAAACAATTTGATGCTTTCATTCGATAAATTAAAGTGTGATGAAATTTGTGATTTAAAAGCTTCAATCGTGTCTTCCACGGCCACAAGTTTTCCATCTTTCTCAATTTTATTTTTGTATACAAATGCCCGTCGCATTATATACCTTTATGAAAAGTAAATTACTGTTGTCTTGTGTTGATTATTTGTGAATAATGACAAGAGGTAAATGACAATGACATTTCAAGTGACACATTCGGTACATACAATGGCCGTTTTATGGCACATTGTCGTAGTTTATGAAACATGTGGTATAATCTGTATTACAAATAATTTTAAGCTCATTTGATACTTCTAATATTAAGTTTATGAAGTGCACGTAACACTTTCTTATGCTAACGTTATATAAGTAATCTATTTAATTAAATTAATTTATTTCTGTGATTACTTTAAAATAAGGAAATTTCAAATGTTAGCAACTGTTCTCAGGCCAAAAAAAAAAACTGTTATCGTAGTCAATTTTGTTAAGAATTTTAAATGATTTTGCTTCCGAAAATCTTTTCACGACGTAAAACTTGCCTATAGCTGTACTCTTTAGAAAAAAAAAGAGCTGGGACATCCAAACCTAAAAAATACCAAAGAAGTGAAAGTAGCTTACGGGATTCTTTACAGAGCTCAGTGTAGTTTACCGGTAACTAAAAAAGAGTTCCGATTGTACAATATATGATTTGAAAAAAATAACTGTGTTTATTGAAGGCTTCGTTTGAATCGGGAATATTGATATAGAAACCTTAAAACTAACAGCTAAATATAATACCTTAAGTTAATAACAATAATACCTTAACTTTAAGTTCAATAATTATGATCTACCGGACAATATATTACCTTGAAAATTAGTATAAAATCAAATTAAGAATTTCAGGGAAAAATAAACGGAGACTAGTAAAATTATGTTCTCTTTTAAAGAAAATATTATTAGCCAAAAGATACTGTTCTGCATATAAAATTTACTCTTTTGTTTATGTACAACAAAATAAATTAATTGATCATGCTTCCCTCGAGTTCATGTGTTTATAAAGAAGTAACAGAGCCAATCGCCAGATTCTCCTGGCACTATATCCGCAATAACAACTGCTGCTACCGTCGATTTTGCTACTTACTTTGTTGGCATCTGCTTATAAAACTTAGTAAAGTTATATTTGAAAATAACTGTAAAAAGTTAATATTAATATTTGTGACGTCTTTCAGTAAAAACCGATGCTGGAACTTCTCGTGACAACGCTGTTAGGATACGAACAACTTTCTTAAAGAAAAAAGACTTAAACTATAGTTATTAGGCAAACGTACATTATGGTCTGCTGGTATATTTAATCAATGGATGTAAAATAGCCTGAAAAAAGAAAGTGACGCGAAAATAAAATAAGAAAAGTTAAATACAAGAGGAAAAACACAAAACGAGGTAAAACTGTTAGCTAAAAAAGTGATAAAATTATTGAATGCTATAATAAGTAAAACAACAAAAAGTTAAGGAGGAAATGAAAACTTGATTCTATTTTAAAAAATATTTTGTCTTAATCTTTGATTATTCTTACAAAGATTCGAAATTGTTCTTGTTATTTTTATATTGTAATTTTGTAGTAGAGTATTTATTTGTGATTTGTACTAAAAAGGTGTATAATATGGCCTTAGTCTACAACTACAACTACTTATCTGTTTGGTGAAATGGAATATCTATTAAGAAAATACAAGAAAATCAAAATGGAAACCTCGTTTATATCACTTACCGGTTACAGTAAATGTCACTCGAAATATTGAACTTGCGAAAGAAGCTGAAAGCCGAAAGTACTGACATTACAAAAACAAGGGAAATATTTTTGTAGCTTAGATTTGCGAAGGTTTATAAGCAATCGCCTGTGAGATTCCAGCTCTTCCACCACGGTCATAGTTATTGCTTTTCTACTCTTCGCAATACAAATTTTTTTTAGAAATTAAAAATCATCTCAGGTGGCCTTTACTTCTACAACTATTGAATCATCATATCCGAGAGTGCTTGTGCTTATTGACAAGGGAATTTTTTTTAACAAAGTATTAAATCGAATCGAATTTGTTTTAAGTCGCAAAGGCCGATGAACTATAAACACTTTACTAAAATGTACAATTTCTCAGAGGAAGAGAAGATCAACCACCAACCATAAAGGTTTCCTAAAAAGTTTCAAAATAAGCATCAGTGTCATTTTATTGAACAGAGAGCGTATAGCTGCCACTTGAACCTTCCTATTTTAAGGGCCAATTGCTAACTCTTAGGTTCTTGCTTACAGGAGACGGACATCGAACAACGGCTGAAATCCAACAGGACTATAACTTATGGGTTGCGCCACTGTAGAAATCACTCGGTATATAAATAGCCATTTATTTAACTTTGACAAATACTACGTATACTACGTAAGAGTGTTCCACGTAATAGTCAGTTTAAACAATTGCCTTTTATTTCGTTTAGGATAGAGAACCTCTCTCTAGATATGAGGTTCTCTGTACCTAAAAGCGTTTCAATGTTGCCTTAAAAATGTGAAAAGAGAACAACAACGATCACACTAGAAAATTTCAGCAGGGTTTCAATTTTTGAAATAACAACCGGCTGGATCATGTATGAATAGGGCTCGAACAGAATGCGTGCTTCTTTACAATATTGAGCCGTTTAAGCCTGGATTGATTGTGTAACCGATAGACGCTTCGTCTTTACTGGAAACCGTGCATGGGACAATAGACGAGATGGTCAAGTGGGTGGAGAAATTATCCAGTTTTGCTAAATCACTTTACTGTTTAATAATATAGCCATGTAAGAATAAAATTTGAAGTTTTTAATGTATTTCTTAGCACAGGTTTACAAAAATAACCAAAAATGAAAACATATTAATTATGTAATTTATTTTATCTATTATACACAATGTTCAGATCATTTTACAACAACACTGTTTCCTTTCGTTGTTAGTTTTCGATCTATTTAAAGAGTTTTAATATGTACTTAATTAGTGATCCGCCTCGAGCACCAAACCAAGATGCTTTTTAAAAACGATGTCTCATTAATATTTTCAAGTTAATGCTAATTAAGTACTGTTGTAGATATTAAAAATATTGATGCCCTAAAGATTTCTTTACTCTTAAATAATTTTATTAGATTTAAAAAAGGAATAAGTTAGTTTTACTATATCTAATTTTATAATATTAGAATGTTACATAATTTTATTTTCCTTGGAAAACGCAATTTATGTTAAATTGACCTTTTTATCTAAAGTTAAATATAAAACAAATAGTTTTTTTTAAATCGTTAGAAAATTAAACAAATGTCATGTTTAGAAAGTAATATTACAATTTGGTTTATGATGGTGTAGTAAATATATTCTACTTCATTGTAATAATAGTTAACATAAACAGCTGATTATCCTGAAACACATCGAAAACACGAAATTGCACATGGCCCTCGTAAAATCTGTCCTCTCTGATGTATCCAATAAATGTTTAATTTATATGTTATTGACATAGTTTCCGAGAATAAATACATACGGTATATCTGTACAAGAGTATCACGTATATGGACATCGAATTTATACCTACAAATAATTTGAACAAGGAGCTGAAATTATTACGACTGTAAAGTGTTTGAAGCAGTAAAATTGGTGTAAATTCTTGATCTATTTCCTGACTAGTATTCTCCACAACGTTGTAGAAAACAATGTCACCGTTCATGTCATGTAATATAGTTATACAAAATCTATAACTTATGTAATACCTAATTTTTTTACGTAACTTTGTCTTTTTCCCGATGCAAGTGGCTTTCTAATAGATAATACTGGACTAATTGATGTAATCAATGGTTAGGCCTGTAAAACAAAAATTGTCAATGTATTTGTAAATTTATCAGTTATAATGTTATATTACATTTTTTCATTATTTTTATAGATAATAAAGTTTCTCATTATCAGATAAAAACAATCGATCAAACTGTGGAACTAATTAAAAAAAATTGAAATCAGAAAACACATATTGTTTACTTAAAAGTGGAAAGTCGCTTAGGATTGCAGAGGATTTCTAACTGCTGACATGATGATGAAATATAAAAAAATAGATTAATTAGTGATTAATTAACAGATAAATTCAGTCGATGGAACCTTGGTCCGGTCGTCTCATGTAACCTAAAGCAGAAAAGCTCAAGGCGTTAAACTTACACTTACTTATTTCTTGGAGCGTCTGCCAAAGCGATTTAGGGGCCTGACGTTCACTTAATATGGTAAAATGCTTAATGTAATGGCTCCCCTATGAATTATGTCATTGAAAAAAGTTTTAGTGCCTAAAACCTAATGAAACAATGAAACTCGGCATTATATACGCTTCTGTAATAGGGTTCCATATAGTGTTCAGAAACCTCGAATTGCTAGATTTAAAAAAATGATAAGGAACGTTTGTGTGTTACGAGTAAAACACTCTAAATGACCTCATGGAAAAAAAACACACCGTGTGAACAATGTGTTCGCTTCCAGGCTACTTCATCGACAACTTCATAACAGGCAATGTTATATACTTATTTTATGTTTTATACTTCAATGTTAGTTAAATATGTAATTATTTTATATTTAAAAATATATACAGTTAGCCTTAGGTCTATTGATTTGAGGTCATCCGAACTGATGTTAGAATCATTTTGTCAGCAATAACAGATGAAATCCAAACATATATTGCCCAAAGAATATTTAAATTTATATTTGAACGCCAAAGAGTAAACTGTATTAGTAAATCTATACAGAAAAGAGTTTCTTCATTCTTAATCCTATTTTAGTTATGGAAAAAATGTAAAATATAATCGATTGTAGTAAAGATTTGCTTGTTTCGCAAATATAATTGACGCCCATTCAATCCACTTGCAGATGAAATTTCTAAAAATATTTTTTTAGCTGACTCCTATTAGACGAAATCTCTCAATAGTATCGTACCTGATATCATGATGAGTCAGTACAAAAGTGGTAATTTCTTAAATATAGTGTGATTATTTATAGATGTGAAAGCTTTAAGGCATTAAATACATACATTAGCTCTTTTGCAAGCCAAAAACTTTGAAGCTTTTTCTTTTTTTCATTCCGTATAAAGGTATCACTCTGAAATGTAACATTAAAATATTCTCTATTACAATTCTCTATTACAATGCGATAAGCTAATAGCTTCTTGCAGTACAAAGTCTGCTGGAACAGATAGTAAATAATAATTCATTTTAATATTTAGTAATCTGTATTTTGAAAACGTTTTTAATTTGTAATACCAGTAATTTATTTTCATACTTTCATACATAATTATATATTCATAACGTTATATTTCTAAAACCGAATGAAAAAAAGAAGCAAATGGTTATAGCTTTTACCTCTTCTAGATTATATATCTATAACCTGTGTACAGAGAGATATGCCGAATTGGATCATTCTGCTTTAGATATATTAAAGTAAATATATAAGGCAGGATGAATCAGTGCCCAAAAATATGAAACCACGTAAAAGCTTGTCACAACTGACAATTTTAAGTAGAAATTATACGCTTTTCCACAACATAAAACGGTTTCATTCAGAGGTGAAGCTAAATAAAAATCAAAGAGAACTGAGTGACAATTTATTATTTAATATCTGACTCATCGTGAAAATCATATGTAACGCATAATCTCGAGAAACGATAAATGACTCAAATTCTCGTAGGAACGGATTATTTGTCACGTCGTAAGAGGTTTTCTTCTAACACAAGATGATTTTAATTCTTGTATTAGTTTAGTAAGTGAAACAGGGATTCTAATCAAAGTAAGATGCTATTAAAAAATCTAAATCTGATTCTAATTCTAGTTTTAAAATATAATACAGAGTTCGATTTTCAAAGGGTATGTAAATTAATTTCAAGTGACGTTTAATTGATAATTATTAAAAAATATCACGAAATAAATCAAGAAAAATGCTGTTATTCAAATGCTCTATTCCAATATCACACAGTAAAGATTATTTCGGATAATATGGGCCGGGAATTTCATCACTCGATACGAAGCAGACTATTATAATAATATAGAATAATCTTTGTTGGTTGAACATATCCAATTAAAATAAAAAAAACAACCTTTCCCCGGCCCGCTTCGCGTAGCCCGCAATGTATTTTCTAGATATAAATTCCACTATTAGTAATAGAATAGGCTAAACGCCCTCTCATCTCCTTTGTGACTGGAATTTTGTAAAATCTAACCAAATTTCAAGTCTACAAGCCTTATAGTTTCAGAAATATCGAGATGAATCAATACATACATAGAAATCTTTTATTGGTGAATATGTACTGGTAAGTGACTGTATCAAAATCCCTTTAATGCGTATAATAGACGCGATATACATAAATCCGCGAGGAAGTAGTTAATAACATATAAAGAATTTTTAATGAAACGCAACGATCGTCGCCGAGTCCACTAAAGTTAAGTATTTCTTAAACTAAATGTAAAAAACAAAATACGCAAACGTGTTTGTTTTTCTTAACATAAAGATAACGCGATGTCCCATTGATAGACGCGACTGTAATAGACATACGTCTAGCCAGAATTAACTCGCTGGCATTCGGGAAAATTCCTGGCGCTTGCCTGTCGTTTGACCTAAATCGTTGTCAATATGTAAAAAAGAAAAATTAACATGTTACGGTAAACTGAATTTTGAATTATACAATTTTAAATGTCATTTATTAATCATATAAGATATAATAAAATGTTAAATTCACAAGTTTATTTGAATGCACGCATTTCCTCCAAAGACCATTCTACTAATATATTAATTCAAATATTAACTGTGATGAACTTAACGATTAAATTTCTTTTCATATATTAAGTAATACAAAAGTCTTTATGATAAGTTCATACGAATTGAAAATATGCAGAGTGTGTTAATATACAGGATGATTGTTGTTATGATATGATATGTAGATAATCGCGGAAATACTAAGAAGTTGAACATTTAAACTTAAAATATTGTTATAATGTATTGACTATTATATGCAGTTATGTTTAAAATAATAAAGTTAAAGTTTAGAAATTACACAGAATGATTGGTTATAACTGTACAAACTTTAAATGGGTATGTACGGCTCATTTGCTACCAAAAAGTTTTTAAGTTTTTACATCTATTCCCAATCACCTGTATAAAGCGAGCAATCTGAAATATGGTACATTAATTTATTAGTTTCTGTTGGCATACAAAGAGGATTCTGTATGATTATAACTTCCTTTATTACAAAGTTTGTAAGAACAGATAGTAAACGATAATTAATTTTAATATGTAATAATCCGAATTTTGAAAACGCTTTATCTTACTTGTTTTTAATCAATTATCTTGCGGATAGGAATAAAACATGATGCTTAATTATGACTATTCTGGTGGATGTAAATGAAGTACTATTACAGTGGATTGCTTTCTGATTTGATTATTACAGTAGTTATGGTTTTATGGCGGTAATTAGCGAATTCGTATATGTAAAATTGGCTTTCTTAGAAGAGCGTAGCCGTATTGTGATATCTAGTATGTTCAATCGCAAACACAATTAAAAAAAAGAATACTTGTTTTGGTAAATGCTCTCTTTTACGTAGGTCGAAAAATTCCCCAACAACAAACAAAAATAGTGTGCTGTTTCTCCACATCTGCGACAATCACTATGGCACGTAAAAATGAAAAAGAAATCTGTATTTTCGGCTAAATAGCAGCAAGCATGCCTCACTTACTCTATTTATTTAGTCGCTAGTTGTGGGCTGCATTATGCCTTGCAGCGAGCGTCTGTCGGCTGATATGAAGATCATGTATTATTTACCATATTTTATTTAGCTGTATGTAATGCCTTTTTTATTTATTAATTAGAAATCTTGTTTTTTTTTTGCTTTTTCTGACTTATTCTTAACACACAATGTTCACTGGCTTTAAGCTTGTGTATTACATATAACCACATATGAGTTTCGCGTTTGAATTTTATTTATCATCTAATATTTGTTGTAATACTTAAGATGGACCTATTGGTTTGTTCGGCAAATAAATGAATAAATTTTATACCTCGAGGTGGCGAACGCAATCCCTTCGCAATAGATATTTTTATTTCAAAACTTTGTATACTTCCTCATCGCAATGTATCGATAGAACAATTGTGCCTCTTTTATCAGTATTTTATTGCAAAAGAATATCTGAATATTTATTAGTTGTCGTTTAATATTTACGAAATATTTGAACCAAATATATTAATAAAAATTTGTACGTATTTTTTATTCTTCGTTCTTGTGATTCTGATCAGAACTTTTTTTGTTTAGAATTCCTAGTATTCCAAAGAGTTAAACTAAAAATCAAACCTTTTATTTTGTATAATAAATGTCTTACTTCACTGGGTGTTAGTCGATTTAGCCGACTACAAGAATGTATCATTATTTAACGCGAGAGATAATTTTGGCGGAACTCTTCATAAGCGTCGTGACTTCCCGAGAGTGGGTGACATAACGGGAAGCATTCCCTAACCCAAGTTTTATTTATACCAGTCTAGTCTCGACAAGCACTCGTGTTCGTCCACCGGGTATTATATTTTGTACATTCGCGTATCATACGCGATCATATTGTTACGGTGCACTTGACGCCGGCGCTAAGAAACTTGGTTGAAGTGCAACAGTACGGAATTTGTGATTTAATAAGCAATGGCTGCGGAAGCTGGATCAAAAAGGCTTTCGAGGCCAAAGATAACCCTTCAGATCCCTGATGCAACAACTCCTACACCTGTAAAGAGCCCTCCAACGGCTTCATCTATTTACAGGGGCAGTCCAAGGTACTATAAACCACCTCAGACCCCTGGATCCCACGTCTCTGACCCACATGGAAATCCATACTACAATCCCTTCATGCACATGTATCATAACAAAGCTTCGGAATTTATGTTCAAACAATTCGAAGGTTTCAAAGACTTTACTATGAACACGGCTAAAAGCGGACTGAGTGCCGGTGAGAAGTCTGCATTTTGGTTCTATAACAGATTAAAACTGTTATCCAAAAGGTGGTTCACACATCTGTTCTTGACATTGTGTTTGGTTGTGTACACTCTTATTGGTGCCGGTATATTTGCAGCTTTAGAAGGTGAGTAAAATTGTTTTAGTTTTATATTTTCATTCCTCTATAATGATCATGTTATCAACCGTTTGTTATAAACAGGTGACTAAACATTTAATAAATTTTATACTTAAAAAATTATAACATAAGACATAGTAGTTAACAATTAATCAATCCAAAATTCACCGCGTAAAACATTACTAATAAACTTTATTAAATTTATTATATAATATTTTTAACTAGAAATTTTTTTTTATAAACGAAAAGTTTATTTTGATGTGAAAACCGTTAAAGTTATCGTAAGTAATCTTCGTTTGTTATTTTACACTTCAGTTAAACAAATATTTACCGAGGATAGCGCACTTTAAGGGTTAGGGTAGAGACGTGCGACAAAATGTATTATAAAATAACAAAGCATGGGCGAGAGCAGTAATTGAAAATGTTTTTATTTATTTAATATTAACCACGTGTTTTTGAAGCTGTATGATTCAATGTTACCGAAACGAGAAACGGAATAAAAATAATGATTGCTTTGATGTTTTGATAACACGCTCACATATATGGATGGACGGATCTTGTCATTTTTTCGATCTTCTAGAGAAATCCCGAGCACAGGTTTCTTTATGGCCCGTTAAGCGACTGTGAGTTTGCCAATGAAGCTTTAAAAGAGACTACGTGTCTGTGCGATAAGTCATCACAGTTATAACATAGCAAAATTTGAAAACATTTCATTTTTCTCTTGAAAATCTTATACAGGAACATCGAACACTGTTTGGCGCTGAGTAATTGATTTAATACTGCTTTCGCTTTATCTATCGAACCAACGCATTCATAACTAGTATTACCGAATTCGTACAAACATTCGATACAGCCGTAGTTAAAAGGTTTACATAACACGATAATAGGTAGCTTTTATTTTCTTTTATTAACATTAGAAAGGGATACAGTTTTCCACAGATTTTTCCATTTAATTGCCCGATCTACACTACAACTATGGTTACCTTGGGCCACTTGAAAGTATATCTTATTACTAGACCGTAATTACCGTGATTGTGACATTTTCAAATGAAAAATTATTATATTTATGTACTCCTATTTACCAGCAGTTGTCTAAAATGGTTATCTATTTTTGTTCAACATTGTTTTTAGAATCGTTCACGTGTATTTTTCTTTAATTATTTTGTAAAATTAGCGTTAACAAATACTATTTAAAATTTTAATTTTAATAATTTTATTTCTTGGTAATCTAATCAGTTTGTCTATTATTATTTTCTAAAACTGTGTTACATGACGAACTACGCCGTAACTCACTGTAATAATATTGGTCAAGCGACACATAAAAAATTAAAGAATAATAATCATTACTTTTAGAATCTAAATAAGATGATATATTAATATATGTAGACTACCGTTCTCAAAGTGGTCTATGTCCACGGGAGACTGCGTTGGCGTGACTAAAAAATGGAGTGTTTGTAATTCGTAACCTTCGGTTCACGGAAATTTATCTGTATTCAATATGGAATGGATGGAAAGGCGACATAGTTAGGGTCGCGGGAAATCGCTGGATACGACTAAAGCAAGACCGGTCATCGTGTTATTTTTGTGGAGTTCTATGCCTTGCTGTAGTCTATTGGCTGAAAAGAAGTAGAAGGAATGCCGGTTTGACTTCGTCTTATAATGTAAGCAAATAATATAAAAATATTTTATAATATTTTACATATTCTGTATAATGTAACGTGACATGAAACTTGCTCCCGCTGTCCGCAAATATCCATATTTAAAACTAATCTAGACATTTATTTGAGATTTTGGCATATTGTAAAAATATAGTTGCAGGAGGTACTCCAGAACCAGCCAAATATTAAAAGTGTTTTATGAGAATAAAAACTCTTGGAACGTCTGTTCTAGAAGTAGTTGTTAGTATTAAACAATATTTCCGGTCCGGTGATTGAATGTATTACGCTTGTGTCTACCCACCACTTATCCAATTGCGACATCAATACATTCGTGAATTAATCTTGTACAAAGGAGCAAAGAAATAAGTCATATTTAAAATTATATTTTATTATTCCAAAGAAATTGTAGAAGTACTATTAAAGTTGACAGCAGAGATAATTAACAATGAGTAGGTACTCTCATAAAGTTGATACTTGAGACGACAAGAAAAAAAGGGAATTCGGTGTATATTTACCCCTTAATTTAGGTCGATGAATGAAAATTTTCAGTGAATATTATTTCGAAGAAAAATTAATTAGCGGCCTGAAATAACAAACCAGCGAATTATTTTAATTCTTAGAACACTTCATCCCTACTTTAATGTATTATATATTATTCATACAAAAAGAAATACTAAAAAAATACAGATATGAATTGTTTTAATTCTGTTGTAGCCTATTTTAACCTCTCCAATTCGGTTTTCTATTACTTTCTCTATTTATTACTATGCATTACATATGAAACTTGCTTTTGATATAAGGGCTTAAATGAAGGCTTGCGAGTGACAGTTCTTATAAACAGATATGATATTTATTATGATTTAATAATAGAACTTCTATTTTCTCTTCTCCTTTATTCTTTCGTCTTTATTATTTCTTTCTCTTATCTTTCTATTTTTTTATAATTCTCTTTGTATAGCTTATTTGCAACTGTCTAAGAATCGTATTTTTTTTAACTTTTATGTTATATTTGTTTTTACTTTTTTCATGTAATTATGCAATTTCTTTTTATTGTAGGCACTTTATTAAATATATTATACCTTAATAGTTAATTTAACAAAATACCCTCATCTCTATTCTTAAGATTAAAACAGCGCTTTCGTTTCAATCTTTTATCTATGTATTGCCAGCATTTTAAAGTTTATGAGAAGTTGCTTAAATTTACTGTAAAGTTTATTTATGTTATAACGATTTCACTTTTTTAATGTTTTGATATTTAAAATACCTTTACCAGATAGTGATATTAACAGCACAAAGCAGTCTTTTCGGAACTTATACAACAACATACACAAGCCATATTTTAACGCTTGCTCCGTCGCGTAACATTCGTCGCTTATCTATGCACTGGAGTTCACCTTCACCGACTAATGCTGCTTTGGGTACACGTTCCAGAAATGAGCTAATTGCTCTTGACTGCCCTAAATCCACAATTAGGTTGTAGAGAGATTTTACAGATATGCCTCTTGGTCCTAGCTACATACATTATTTATAAATTTATTTCTAGTTATTTCGTTTACTCGATCGCAGTACTTGTTACTAATGTACAAGTTCAGTGGTGTCCTTAAAATAGGAATAAGTTTTGTTAAGAAGATACCACTGCCGCTTCCACATGGATTCTAAAGAGTGATTGTTTGTATGTTTAAAAACTTTAATTGGATAAATATAAAGCTTATCTGCGGTTAATTAATGTACGGTACACACTATCGAAAAATCAGTGGTTTTAAAAATTATAAATAACAAAAAGATAATAAAGTAAGAAAAATCGTTTTCACAATTCGGATTGTTAAATATAAATATGAATTATCGATAACTATTAGTCCCTACATACGAGTAGTTACTACTGCCAGGAATTATTGGCCTATCACATTCCGATAAAAAAATTCTGAGTTATTGAATTTTTTACAACTATTTCCAAACACCATGTATAAAGATACATGGTGTTTGGATATAGTTGTAAAATCTTTAAAACATTTTGCTGACGAATGAGCAAGACATCTACCCCTTTAAAGTTTTACAATAATTACCAAATAAACTGTATATCTTTTCACATGTATTAAATTTAAATTATGTACTGTTTGAGGTGAAAGTTCGATAGGATATTCCTACCGTACTCAATTCCTATCCAAGGAAGCGAACAATTGATCATATCGAGAGGAGGAAAAGATTTTTATCCATATACAATGTGAATCGAAACATGGAATATTATCATACTAATAAATTAAAAGTGATTGTAAATAAACTATGAGTGAAACATATTTTCTTGAAGAAATTATTTTCGAATCCGTTTCTTTAGCAATAAAGAGCCTCACACCATTACTTTGAATAAAGCTGAACGCTGGGAACAAGATTTATCCATTTAACATAAGGGCGACATCGCCGGTTGGAGCGTGCCTTTGCGCTTTTGCCTTTGTCGTTTTGTCTTCCTATGTAATTACCATTTAATTGAAATTGCATATTTTCTATACATGATCAGATTTCTTGAGAATTTCTTCCGTAATTTAAAATCACTGTGTATAACACAGTTTTGAGATAACTTTACCTTTTTATTTAGTTCCTAGGCTTGGCGGCTCGTCGTCAGTCGTCTGATAAGGTTGTAAGCCGGACGATTTTTACTTTTTTTTGGAGATTTTCGACGGAGGCCAATGTCTAGCATTGTATGTCCTACGATCGAAATGATGACGATGATAATGATAACACTCAAAAAATAATGGAACTTTCAACTGTCAATTTTATTTATAACTCGGGTATAAGTGTACAAGTCGGTCTAATAAAAAAAAAATTACTACAAGTTTGATTTTTGCTTAGCATCAAAACCGCGAGTGCAATTATGTTATGAATAATTTAACAGTATATATAAAGTGGTAATTCCTTGACAAAGTTTAAAGTGAATTTACGTAATGTAGTGTAATATTCCTGAAAGCCTTGGCTTTCCGCAGAAATTTAATTTTAATGTTGTGGAAATATTACAGCGTAGGAAGACACTCAGTTCTAAAAAGGATTCAATTCATAAGCGGATTGAAAAATTGTATGAAATCACCAAAATGATAGAAAGTAATTTTACAGAAAAAAAAAATATAGATTTTCAAATTGGACTGGAAAAAAATTTATCACGTACAGAAAGTTGACACTGAATTTATATTTTATTTTGTAGTGTACAGGATGTACCATATACCAATGTAGATTTTTAAAAAACAAAGGAAAAAAATTATATCGTTCGGGTGTTCTGCAGATCATTGGGAAAATTCTTCCATACGACATTGGAGGTTAAAAACACGCCTGCAAGCTGTTACAATCGCCACCATTTCTTCTTGATTGTTTTGCTTTAATTCTGCATTGTTTTCGGAGAAAAACAAGAGACTGTTTTTTAGGTGTTCGTATTGCATACTTATTTCACGCTGGCATTAAGTGTGATCACAAGTGACTAAACTTTTGAGAAACGCGCGACCGAATGATACTCCGTTCGTTCGTCTTACCTCACGCAACGTTATGTTATTTTTAAATAAAATAAAAGTTAACTTTTTGTCTACCCTAAATTTTAGATACTGGATGTAAAAATAAACATTTATTTAAATAAAAAAAAATAAGATAAAAAACTATTGTAAAATTTTTACCGAGATTAAAAATTAAAATTATAATCGTTAATAGTAAGTAATAATTATAACGTACTAAAGATGACGAATTTTACACAGAGTGAGTCTCATTTTTATTCTCTAATATAATACTTACTAGCTCCGCAAAAGTCGTCGTTTCATCAGGTAACCTGCACCGACGCCGATAAGCGCTAAGAAAATATTAATCTAAAAAGATCCAGAATGATGGAACGCTGAACCCTTCTGATAGCAGACATCTCTCGCGGCGCATATATTATGACAAATTAAATGTCTTTTTAATACACTATTGTATTGGCTGTACAGAGGTTATACTAAAAAAATGTGCAACTCTATGACATAGGGGATAAATGTCAGTCTATAAAAAAATAAAAAGACTACACTAAAATGGTAAAACAAAATTTTATATTACTCTCTATATTTTTCACAATGCAAAGCGGGCAGGAAAAGGCAAAATAGGGCAAAATAGGCAAATAAAAAATAAAGACATATGTAATACTATTACCTTCAAGATTCTTGCTATTTTTCTTCATTGTTTGTGAGTCGTGGTTCTGATATAAATCATATGAAGGCATCTTCTTCATTACTTATGATTGTGTCAGAGTCTTTAGCTACAAGGCTTTTACTACTCGAAAAGAGAAGGATTACTTTACCGGTTTTCAGTGGATTCTTTAAATAACATTAGATCCTAGTTAAATCTTTTTGATACTAACGGATCACCTCGAGATGTATCCAATGTAATAAAAAAAAAACATCGAAAATAATATTAGACGTTACCGCAATAAGATGAATATAATCATAACATAAATGAACCACCGAAATTACACTTCTAATATTCTTTAAAATATTTTTAGATACGTGGGCGCCCCGTACTACCGCTGTCGACGAGATTTTGTGAACACTTTTAATGTTATTATTCCGTTCAATGTCCTCGCAGATCTTCCAAGTAAAATGTGTCATTTTACAAATTGAAAATGTTTTAATATTACAAAATCTTTGGTGAAACAATAAACACTTCACTTTAAGACGACTAGAAAGACGAATACAAATTTTGTTTTATCGTAGTTTATTTCAAATTAATGAGTTAATATTGGTCACGGCATATGTCTATGCTGTTAATTATAATGGTGGGACTTTTCGCGTAATTGCGTCCATATAACGTATAATAATTTTATCTATATTTGTACACTTTAAGTTTGGTTATTACTACTATTTTTAACTTTAATTTAATCAAATTCATTAGATATATTAATGTTGAAAAAATATTAATATTTTCGACAGACCAGCTCCACATATATAATATTATTTATAACGAGGATGAGCCACTTTAGATCATTTATAGTGATGACTTGTGGACGCGAAAAATGTCGGAAAAGCTCCATTTGATAGAAACTGTCAGTGCTCTCCGTTAATAGCATCTTTCGTCTTTACTATATCTACGAGGGCACAAATGTCCTCTAAGATCATATTTTTTTCTCTTCTTATCTGTGAAGAGTTTTCGAAAAACTTAGACAGGTTTTCTTATTTATGATCACCTTCTGAGCAGTGGTAGACCTGCGGTAGAGGGCTGAAATTTGTAATCGAATGTCGCGGGTTCGATTCCCAGGATACAACCTTATATAATTCACACTTTTTGCATTTTTTATGTGAGATTGCCACTGTTCAAAAACAAGTTTACAAAGGTTGGGCAGCAGCGTCCTTTGCGTATCATAACACGACACTGCGATCACCAACCCGCCCACCATTCGAGGCGATTTTGGTATATCCCCCAATTAATATATTTGGGGTGGGCCTTGCATTTTGCATCTATGGGCTGAGCCGACACCTGAATACAGTCGTTAAAGCAATTTATTCCAACAAAATTTATTTTACACCATAATAGCATTTAGTTACGAGTTTTGGTTGAGTAAACTTTTAAAATTTAATTTATGATAATTCAAAGAGCGTATATTGTGTAACCGCACTGAGGTGTCCACAAAAGATTATTTATTTTTAAGGATCCTAGAGATTCGATCGATAGTCTGTCTTAAAAATGTTACTTGCGTGTTGTTTCTATCCACCAAATTTCTATCGTCAAAAGGACCCTCGGAACGTCAATAAAAAAATACCAGAGCAAAGCACATAATCGGGGGATAACTTATTCTGTAAACAATGTTTAATTCTTTATAGAGAATATAGTTATAAAATCTCACACATATTTTACCAAGAACACAACAATTTTATTAAACCGTTGTCACCCATGGAGATACAAGGAATACGATTCGGACTACACATTCAAATCTCACCTAATGTAGGACTTCTCTTTTAGTATACACCAGATGCCGATTACTACGTTATTCATTTAACAAAACTTTTTCTTTGTATTTGTAAGAGGTTTATGATAACTATGGAATTGCAAAACTTAACAAAGACGTAAGAATCTTTAACTTCTAATAATTTCGTTAAACAAAATTCATCGAAGTAGAATCTTAATTAAAGCCAATGTTCTTTCAAATTTCGATATTCAAAATGTAATGGAATATGCCTTTATCGGCAAAAAGTTTTAATGCTGAGAAGTTGAACCTCTTTAGTCTTTACTCTTTACTCCGCAAACTTCGATAATACGCGCCGTTTGCAGCCTCCAGTGGAAGTTCGCAATGAAGTTGTAACGTCATTACGGTTCTCTAAAAGCTACAGAGCACTCCGAATTCAAAAATAAGATTGCACTAAGCAAACTTCTACAATATAATTCATAATAGCATAAACCTTTTTTACTCATTAGCTTTAAGATACAGGAATAAAATATTTGACTACTTTACAAAAAAATATTGTAATGCATAATTACGAACTGTACAATTGTAATTACCAAAATGTACATAGACCCACCCATGTATTTGCATTATTACATTGCAGTATTGGTACCAAAATTCTATGGATAAGATGAGCCTATCACCTATTCAGTTGATTAAAAAACAGGAGAAACTCAGCGCTATATATTTTTTTTAATATGACAATATATATTCAGTTAGCATTGACATAGCTAGGAGGCAAAATTATTATAACCAAGGTGCAAGGTTTTATCTCCTTTGAATTTGCATATATTTTAGGAACCTTTAGCTTACAAAGTGCTTAGAAATGTTTTTGTAAATCTAGCCCTAGGAAGTTTTGAACCTTATTTGGAATTGTCTTATACCATAGGATGTGTACAAAGTTTACAAAGATTTATTTTATTCTTTGGCAATTATGGTAAATAGCATGGGATGACTACGTTTATCAATTCTCTGGTTAAAATTTTTAATCACTGAATCGTTGGTGGAGGAATCACAAAATCGTTAATATCGGGATTTTGTAAGATTTAAGACTGCAATTGATTCAATTGGCTTAGGATAGACTTTATCTTTAGCAGCCACAAAAATTTAAACCAGTGCTAAATAGAATGATTAGCGCGGCCAGGAAAACCTGTATCCTGTGGTTAGAAAAAAATAAAACGGTTATTAAACAGTTCTCTTTGAAAAATCCTTCCAATAAAAATCATATTAATTATTAAACTGATCTCATCAATTATAAAAGTATGGTCTAAATCTTCATTTAGTGCATTATTCTACGTGAGAATTTATTTACATGAAGGATACACACATTACGATACAGCCAAAACGCAAAACCAAAAACGTTTTTTTTTTTTAATATTTCAATGATGAATCTAACACGCGTATACATAGCATGATAGACAAAAAACCACAGTATGCTATTTTGTACATAATACTATATGAAAATAGAAGCTATTTTATTTTTCCAAAGCTGCACTATCTTAAGTAGCAAGATTATTGTAAGGCCTACAGATTCTAACAAAAAGATGTATAATTTTTAAAAAATTCTAACAGAGTAGGTTATGAACTAAAGAACAAATATTTCTAATTAAATTTATTATCGTTTAATCTCTATATAATTTCATTACAAACTTCCTGTAAAAGATATTAATAAATTGTTTAACCTTCTATTTAAAATTTGTGTAAAATTTAAATACAACTTTAACACTATGAGTATGTGGTTATTTAGATCAAGATCGTACAAATATATCTAACGTTGTTATTATTAAACCAAGGACCAGACGATACTTACCTTTAAATTTAATTAACTATGAAAAACATTCTTTAGTTTTTTGTTTATTTATTTATTCTACTCATATCTAATTACAGAATGCACGCAATACAGTAGTGACAGACATTTTATTATAATATTTTTTAGTACAACTTACTAATATTTTTCTACTTTCCTTTAAGTAGCGTTAACAACAACATATGTATTAATTTTAATGCAGAATTTTTCGAAATGAACGTTGTTCTTTAGACATGGTTAAGATAAAACATCTTTTAATAAATTTTAGTGTCATGGTCAGTGACTCCGACGGCACTACCTTCCCTCGCACCATTTGTTATTGTTCGAAGTGATCGTTTTTAAAAACATAAACCTCCCACCAGACATCCTGTACATATTTAGCTAAAGCTATTTATCTAACTTCCTATGAATAATAATCAATTATTATGGTTAATTTCTGACAAATGGTAATTTTATAAATATTGTACGGATTTTAAATTGTCTAGCTAAATGTCTTATAACTGTGTAATTAAAATTAATATTATAATGGCCTACGGCTTAGTTATTGTAAAGAGGTCTAGGCTGAGGGCTTTATCATCTTAAAACCATGATTCTGTGCATACTGTTACGTATTGTGGGTTCTGACTCGAAATGAAACACCACTGGTTCACAAGAAGTCCTTTATTCACAAATCAGATGGTCACCCTACTTTACCACAAAGTGTACTTTCGCTTAATCCAAACTACGTTTTCAAACCGCTCAAGAAATCACTGTCCAAATAACTTGATAAATAGTCACTTTGTATCATTGATCGTAGATCTTAATCTTATAGCTCAAAAACAAAACTGAACTGTCGTCATACACTGATTTATAGTACGGGTAAGGTTCTAGAAGTTAGAGAGAGTATTTGGTTAGAATTATCGAGAACCGTACACAAAAAACTATAAACAATTTCAATGTCACGCGTGATTACGGCATTTCTTGATACTAGGGTTCCGTGTTTATTGTTTAGAGGGTTCTGTAACTAGTGGTTTGTAACAATACCATAGAGCAAATAGCATTCGTCAAAGATCAAAAAAGCTATAATTAGCATTAACTCATCCATTGTTATAAAATATGTTTTACAATATAAGTTTTCATTGATGAAAGAATTAGAATATAGAAATTACTTTTGAGCCTGCTCACAGTGTAAATTCGCCGTGTAAATACCTTAAACTTTGCGACATCACGGCATTTACCTGATAAAGGTAAATTACGAAGCTTACAATTCAAACATTGTAAGTTCAGTGAACATTTGCGTTAATTAACACTTTACCCTTACATCGCAAAACTCCGTACAAACTGAAAGGTATGTTTGCTTACCTGCTTTGTTAGAGTTATTACTGGCAAAGTCGGATTTTAATTTATTAAACAAAGGTGTAAATCGAGAGCCGCTTTTTCTTTATTTACATGGAAATATTATCAAATGACTGATATTTACTATGTAATACTGGAGCAAGCAGTCAAACAAGGTTCAACTTTAAGAAGTAGGACAATCAAAAAAAGAAGAAGTAACTAATCTAGCTGGGCAGGGTCCTGTAAAAACGATTCTTTAAACTAGTCTCTAACTGTCAAACCTGTCAAATTAATCAAAACAAAATAAAAGCGCGACATGATGTAACAAAAAAATCGTGCGCTACAATCAATGAAAGAAGTAATAATAAGTAATAAACATTACATATATGTACATATACATAGCCTAAACCCTAAAGCTTTTTTTTGTAGGCGGGTTATCTCATATCTTATATATCGCTCGGTGAATATAACAACAATACCATATTCATTTTGGCGTAAGAATGAGGAACTTCGTAATAGGTAAGATCGGTGCATGACTGAGGTAGAAAAAAAAGAAGAAGCATCGCGGAGACGCCGTAAAGAGAAAGAGAAACTATTTGTCCTTCTCTTTACGACTGCAAAAAATAAATCTTACGCCAAGTCTTTTTCCCAAAGATTGTTTAAAATATATGGTATCTTTGTAAATAAAAAACGATATACCCGTTCTCTGAAATAGAGTAATCATAAATTTATGTACTGTAATATTATGACAGCGAAATAAGTTTGTTTTTTAAAGTTGTTTACGTATTCCATAAGCAATACAACGCCCACGTTTATACTTTTAAAAATGGCGTCATATGCACGGTATATACTTATCATGGATGAGACAAAAATAGCTTTAGACATCTTTTGTTTACAATTTAAGAGAAATTTCATATTACATAAAATTTTTCCTGATTTGCAGGTGCGTGGACATAGTTGTTACAACGTAGTGTCGCATAATAACGTTATTTAATGTTTTAAAGTGCAAAACTGGACAGAAAATTGTATTTATGTACGCTGTTTTAGAATATTAGCTCTGGAATTTTACATACTATTTTTAGCTGCATGAATAAACGTCACGAATATAGCAAGCACCAAAATCATATTGACTAGATTATACAAATTGTTCGCACATTTTGGAAATATTAACTCGCTTTTTAAATTAATCAACATTTGTTTTCTTAATTTTAAAAATAGTAACAGATGCATATAATAATTTGAGATTAAAAAACAAGTTATCAACACGTTACTGTAATATATTCAACTTATTGTATTCTGTTGTATTAATGAAATACAAAAACATTTTATCCTATACAGTTTCTACAAAACGATTGCTCTAGTCTGTTAATTTCCGTTTCTGTCCGCAGCGGTTGCCTTGTGGAAAACTTTCCATTTATTTAACTCTTTATAGCGTGTTATTTACTGTTATTGAATACGAAAATGGGGTTTTATAATTCTAGCATTTACAATTCAATTGCTTTATCTTTTAAACGCGCTTCTTTTAATCGCGTGAACCCTGGAGAGCTTTAGTTCCTGTTAATAATGTGAACTACAAAAATGGTTTTTATATGCCTCTTGAACACTCAAATCGGAATGCTATATGCTCCTACGAATGACAAGCCAAATCACCACTATTTGGTTTGTCTTGCTACAAGTCTACGTTCTATGCACTTCACATTCACTTCGAAAGGCAAAATAAATAATTTCACGAAGTAGTTACGGTACTACAGAAACCGTCTATGCTGAAGACCTCACCTCAAACATGATGAAGCTGTAAATCTCCTTCATAATCATTATTACACTATATACATATACATATACATACACATTATTCACTGCTACACAGCAGTGGTCGTCTTACTTCGTCTTACTTCGCAGGGCTCTCCTGTAGATTTTTAATGTAATTTGTAATGGCTAAAAATTATCCACAGTGACTAAAACGTACAACATTCATGTTAATTTTAATACGTTAAATAATATTTACACAGTAATTCTGTTTCGGTAATAATATTAATACAATTGTAAAAAAGTGTCAAAAATTCATCCGCAAACAACAACGTTTATCATTTTATTAGGAGGGAAGGTATTTATACAAATTATGTGGCTATATTGAAAATTCTTACAGTTTTAATAATGCCATGAGTTACCCTTTTACATTCCTTACTTTATATATATATTTATTTTTTATTATATTAGATTACTCTTTGAGAAACAGTAGCGCTAAAAACTATGGTTGCCTTTTACTGTAACTGTATATATTTTAAGTCATAATTAAGAGGTTACGTTTAACTACACCATTGCCAGCGGTGTCTAGCATTTAAACTGCCTTCGCTGCGCTGTCGTAAAATGCGTACGGGCAAACATCATTTGTGTATGTTGCAAAAATTGTCATTTAAAACCAACAAACGACATCGATGTATCGAAATGGTATCATCACATGATGTACGCTAATAATAAATATGACGGAAGATATATATGAATATGAATACAATAACTTTTAAAAAAATATAGTTATTGTAAAACTGTCAACGCATTCCACAGCATATACTGAGAAACTCCCACGTTCCTAAAAATGTTCGTAAAGGTTATCCGAAATAGAATCGTTACAAAATATTATGAAATATTGGTTAATTTAGTAGAAGTAATATAAAGTTTATACAATATTTAAATATTTATCATCGTCATGTCAGTCGTAAAACCTTCACTGCTGGAACAAGGATTGCTCATTGATTTCTAATAGGACTGTATGGAAGCTATCAGGCATCCGACGGCGGTCTTTAGATGATGACGACATCAACAAGGTCACCTGTCTACCTTGTAATTTAATTAAAATCTTGAGGCCCCAACGGCTATCTTTTCCTCGTTATGTAGATTGTCCACTACCCGTACTGTTACTTCTACTCGCTTCGTACTTAAAGAATAATTCTTACTAAATAATTTTATTAAATCATTATTTATAAATACACTTGGATCATTTCTATTTCTATCGTCAAGTTCAGCGTTCAGTGAGTAAATTGACTCACCTGCAGCATTTACTCTGTTTTAGTTTTTCAATAAAGGGAGCGGTTGTAACAATATTATTCTCGACTACACTTTCTAAGTGACATTTAAAAGAAACAGTTTTTTTTAAATGCTATATATTTTAAATTACACTGATTGACTTAGCATTCAACTGACACACGAAATGCCCATAATTCTAGTTTAGGTTGTATTCAAGATACAAGGAAAAGAAAGGGTTATGTGTCTTTTTACCAACCGACTAGCTGGTCATGGCATCAGTGTGAACACATCCTTAGACGTTGGCCCTAGCGATGTCGCGGTAGATGTGCTTACCCAAAGACCTTGTTCGACACTTTTTCTGTGTGACAAGAGCTTACTTTATGTTGACCTTTCTTAGTTTAACACAGTGAACGACGTAGAACTTTAGAAGTTCTTAAACTAGAAGTCCCTTTTGGTCCATGTCTAAAATACCCTTTTACTCATAGTGATTATAATGTACGTCCCCTTTATTTTCTTGCTAAGAAATCCTACATGATCCCATGTAGGATTTCTTAGCAAGATCCCAGATTCCCATCTTCCCGTTGCGGAGATTACGAAAGGGTTATGCCGAACCTTTCAAGGGCGGTGGCCTAGTGCTACTACTTATTAGGTCAGAGCTGCAGCCCTCCATATGGTATCATAATGGTACTGGCAGAATTTACTCGGGCGCCACCGCGGTTCCGAACATACGTGCGGTGGTTCACTCAGAATCTGTAGCCAAGGTCTAGTAAAGATGTTTGGAGGAGAGCGAGGTAAATCTCTTCCGACATCCAGGACTCAGTCTGCTGATAAGAGGCTCTAATGATATGTCAGCGCTCCATTATCTTTTGTTCTGCACAATTGCTATGTTGAAAACTATATGAGCTAGTTCTTTACTGTGGATAATGAAAAATCTCAAGTTAACTTTATGAACTCTACCAGTATAAGTAGCGATAATAGTATTTACGTTAATAAAATGCATCAAACTAGTCAGAATTTTTTCACTCTTGAAGCCTTGTCTTATTTGCATAGAAATAAGTAGCTAAAGTATTTCAATATTCCCTTGATGTATTATTAGAAAAAGGAGCGTGGTAAAAAAATCGTTTTTAGTTTAACTCTGAAACAAATTGCTTAATATTCATTTTAATTTGAAAAGAACTTGCTTGTATTTTAGACACCGTGCTGGGAACTCTTATAGAAACGACATGACATTTAAAAATGTTTAAAATTGTAATTATTTTCATATTGTTTTCACTGTCACCGAAATTTCTCGTATCGAAAAAGAAAACGTATAGTATAAATGTCTACGAAAACGCAAAGATAGTTATATATGTACTTCCACTGTTAATATAATGTAGTAATACTTGCAGATAAAGAGTAAATGTCACCCAACCGCGATAAAGAAAGAAGAAAAAGACAATATGAAATATGTAAATAACTTTAACTAAAGTTTCTTTACAACGATATTTCTCAAAAACATAGTTGCGATAAATATTTTATGGCACATGCCTCTTGGAAGTAAGATACTTGATGAAAAAAAAATAAAAATTACTAAACGAAAGACTTTCATTTAGAATGCGAATTATATTTAATTGAGAGTATGAAACCACTTTAGTGGTAGGCATAATTACGAAATTGCAACACAAATAAATTCAATTTTTAGAATACTATTTGAACAAAAAATAAAATTGTTAAGTTTTCATAGCGTGAATTTTTTAGCGAGACAAAAACATAACACGATTTACTTCGATGTATCTCACAGCACATGGTTTTCTAAAAATATAGCGTGAATTTTATAGAACAACACATGTTACAAGATGTGATACGTTCTTATCGTATAATTTATTAATAGATTATTGTTTATAATGAGGTTAACGTACTGCTGAATTCCGAAGTCAATGTACTTCGCTATATCGGATTTATTTATTATTCATTTAAATTTCCCATAGCTAATTTTTATTTAATATTATGAACCTATTGTTTTACCTATTGATATTTGATTTAATAATTTTATTATTAAATTTTTAAAATATTATATTCGATGACCCCCATTCCGTTATGTAACATAGAGATTTATTTGTCAATTAAAAGTTACGGATATTCACTACTACTACTGCCTTTTGTTTTGCGTTTACTGTGTTCTGCAAAGGAAATTTTAAGCTTAGTACTTTTGTCTTTTAATAGAGTTGATTTGATATTTAAGAATCATAATCTTGCATCCTCTATAGTGAGACAGAAGACATCTACAGTAAATTTCCAGGTCGATCTTTCTTGAACTCCGCGCTTTACCTCGCTCCATAAATTGCCGATGACTTTTCCTCCAGTCTGATATTGCGCCAAGTGATTAAGATTATATTGTAATTGAAATAGAATAGATGGATTGGAATAAGCATATACTAGGTTCAAATCTGGCCAAAGAAATAGTATTGTATTATGCAGGTTTAAGGTAGCTGTAAAAATATTAGATGATATCAAACGTTTGCAAAATATATAAATCAATAAATAAATCTTCTATGTGATTCCTTTTAATTCTTTTCACGTATTCTTATTATTATTTAAATATGATCGTTGACATTGATCTTTCGTAAATGCCAATAGAAACTAGAATCAAATTTCTATCCTGCTGTTCCAAACGCTTTCCAAAGGCTTTGTTTGTGTCACTTTTACAATATCCTTATTATAGTATTAGGGCGATTCATTTTCAAACTTTATTATCACTGATAAAATCCTTTACACTAAAATAGGATTGTTCTTCAAGTTTTTAAGTAATGAACTTGTTAAATTTCCATGATGATTTAGAAATATTATATCAGTGTAATGTTACCTTATGTAGCCTAGAGAAAGGAGAAACAAACTTATTTTTATAGTGGTAACATATTTTTAAGTACATTACTATTAAATTTTACTTATTTCTAATTGTTATTTATAACTTATTTTACTACTTCAGAGTTAGTTTTTATGAAAACTAGAAAAAGGTATAACAAGTTGATCCTTTTTTTTCGGATACTTATTTCTCTTCAATGTATACTTGAAATCTTAGGTTTGAACTTCGACTTTGTTACAAAATGTTATTTATCAATATTCCTTTGTACACTAATACAACGATTTAATGACGCTGTACATTTAATTAATCGTGTACTTTGGTAGAATATTTGCAGTATAGTAATGAAGATCGTTGCTCGGTATTTTTTACTGTCTCAACTTATTTATCCTTCAAAACATACAAAATGGTACTATGTATGTACCCACACACATGTACACAATAATACACAATAAACATTTATATTTTATCTTTATCATTAACTAACTAAAGATATTTTTTTTAGATAGCGGATGTACAACAATGCTTTTGCAGTTAGGTGTAGAGCGCTAAGATCTGGCCGCTAAGGGTTAGTCTAGACACTATTGGCCCGTCGTGTAGTAAGGCATTTAAATATAAATCTATCTTAGATACCGTTTGTGGTCACATAGGTTTTTAGCGCCAATTTTTTCTCAATCATTTGTAAAGAACATGAAACCGTAATCCATTGCATTATTAAAATGGAAAGATTTTTTTATAAAGCTGTCGAATGACATGATAATACCTTTAGTCCTCCAAACAAACGGTCGAACTTTATCGTTTCGACAACTTTATTTAGAAAATTTGATAATGTTATTGTTCGGAAGAGTATCTTTTCGAAAATATTCTAATTTTTTGATCAGGTTTATTTCATTGGTAACTAACACAGAATTCGTACTTTTTGCGTTCGTTGTTGACGGATAATGTTTCATCACTGCCACCGCCAATTCAGCAGTAAAAGGTTCACAGCTGTTAATAAGCTAGCCTCTTTATATATTTGCAATAAGACTAGCGTCTCATAGGTGGACATAGTATGCTGTTCTTGCCGGTGAAGACCACCTTCACTTCAAAACCTTAAGACGCTAGCGGATACCTATTCAGCGCGATTCGTTTACCCATTTACAGCTTCACTGGTAAGGCGAGGCCTCCAGCCTCCACCTGGTTACAGTAACTAAGCTTGTGGCTTAACTTGTTACTACAACTTTGTTTTTGTGAAATATTTTTTTATATCCTATGCATAAATTTAAGTGCTATCCATATATCGTAAATTGAAGCGTCTTTTGCATTGTGAGCTAATATCTTAACCTTGACAACGGTTTTAAAGCTTTATTTTCGTTTCACATAACTTTGTAAAATTGTAATTTGAGAGGAAATGATAAGGGTTTTAAAATTAAACGAAAAATGGCGGTGCCAAATCTATGATGTCCAACATTATGTATTAATTTTACTATTTATGTTTCATTAAGATATAGGACAATAAATCTAATAGAACATTGGTAGATGTAAGTCCAAACGGCGGTCTAATCATAATTGGCAATTTCTTCCAGACAACTACTGGACTTTCTTTATCATCACTATACTACAGACACGTTTTAGTTTTATTGTATCGTACACTTTTATGTGCCATAATACTGTACTAGAAACGATAAGTATAAGATAAATAACAGTATAATGATAACATAACATATTGTTATGTATTTATAGAGATACATTATTAAATTATTCATATTATAAAATATTCCGTTGTGCCATATGATGAATGATTTTACAATTTATCGTAAGATGTTTATAGTGAAAAGAACCTTAACGACAGAGAGTCGTAAACATGTTTGTTTCTTTTCTGAACGGATAAAACATTGTTCTTAATAGCAAGCTGTCTCATGCTCTGTCGACTAGATTAATAGTGCTATCTTTCTCTGAGCTACAGCGTTAAATATATTATTTATATCATTCTCGTATTATATTAATGATTATTTAATATACATTTTTTATTATAATATACATGGTGATTTGTTATAGGTGTAAAAACTTTGAAGGGGTGAATGTAAGATATCAATAAATGACTCCAAAAATCAATGATTAACGTAGTAAGAAAAAACGTTTTTAGCATTCGGATTAATACATATTAAAATTTATTATTGCTTACTATCTGATCCTGTATACATAGTACTGCCAGAAATTATTGGCCAGGTGCATTCCAATAAAAAAAATTATGTAACCTACTTCAAAATGATTATAACAGGGTGATTGGGTAAGTAGGTGCAAAAGCATTAAAATCTCTTTCTGACAAATAACCCATACATTCAACCAAAGCTTTTAAATTTCTAATAAAACAATCTGTGTATATACTGCGATCCTTTACGAAATCATTGAGCGTTATCTGTAACTTTGTATAAAGAGGATTCTCAGAGTACCTTCATCAGTATAAGCTCAAGGAGAGTCCATCGTGTTTCTGTGAACCGGGGGTGGACCAGGCCTTGCAGCACCTGGTCACCGGCTTCCGCATTTAGAAGATATAAAATTGAATGTGAGCAGAAAATAGGGAAGGAAATAGAAAGCGGAATCATTGCCTTTTTGGGGGGCGATAAGTGTTGCTCACTATTTCTGAAGTACTGCAGAAACAAATAAGGTAAATTTAGAGAAATAAAAAAATAGATCATTACTATTAAAACTAATAAAAGGTCAGATAAGATCAAAGGAATGTAAAGATATTTAAGAATAGATTAAAAAATACCAAAAATGTAATATAATCAATTAGTTGTAGATTATAATAAAATGTAAGATGTAAGAGTCAAAACACAAAACTAATGAAAGGTACAAATAAATAACAATAATGTGATAAATAATCTGCGGTACACTGGATATAAAGAAGGATCAAAGGCGACGATTGAATGACAATAATGCTTATGGAGTAAAAAAAAATATGATGGATGAAAGAATGAAAAGCATGAAAGATAATGTGGAGGGAGAAAGAAGACAAATGTTAATGAAAAATTTATTGAAAAAATTTATTACCCGAAATTGTAACGTCCCTGCCCTACTCCAAACAGGGGAATAAAAATAAAAGTATTAGGTCATAATTCAGAGCAAACCTCTGTACCGTTCCAAATTTACATTAATGCATTTATTATTTCAGCATACCTTATTGTTTTTTTAAATGTAACCTAAAATAATTATGTAGATGTCCATTGTAATTTAACTTACGAACATATTATTATATATTCTATAGCGATCGTGATTTCAAGTAATTTAAGCTTGAACATGAAGATTTTTTTCTTGTCTTGAAAAGAGTCAGTTTATCTTTAAATACTTGCGTTTTTTAATACCGGTACAGATTTTATTTAGTATGGTTAAAGATTTATTCTTTTTAGCGGCACGATTCTCAGCGTTCAAAACTAATAAGGATTCGAAAAAAACTGTACGACGTGATAGATACAGTATATAAAAGTATATTGTGATTATCAAACAATTTAAACCTTTCTCGCTTACGTGTCCAAGAATAGATAAATATATACTTCGTTTTTTTTTATAATCTTCCAAAATTTTTTAGCTGTAGGGCGTTCACTATTGAAAATAGACCTCTCTTAAAGATATCCAAAGGAATGTGTGGAAGTAGTCTACATCTGGCATCTTCCAACAACCTTAAGGTAGACTGTATCTTGTGAATGGAAGTTCTGTATTATTATTGTAACTTAAATACTTTGGACTAATGGTTGTATATACCACTATTATTTTCTTAGAGAGACAGTATGGGTTGGTTGTTGATTTAATCAATTGCGGAAAGGCTGATGTGATAATCTCACGAATTTTAAGTTCAAAGATATAAAATGATGAATATTGTGACAAAAAAAAATTCTGCTATTGAAACATGCAGATAAGCTTCTGTAACAGGGATGTCCAAACTATATAGATTGTTCGATCTTTATTTCAATAAATAAAAATTATCACGTACTGCAATTGGATAATTATATAAAATAAAAGCAAATACTTATGTTTTACAGATGTTATTTGAATACTTATAAATAAAAGTAAAAAATTAGTTATTAAATTTAAATATCAAAAATTAAATATCTATTATTATAAAGCACATCGCAATCTTTCAAATGCTCGTTGGTTAATTTAAATCGGTGTTCAATTTTTACGTTAATTTTTTATGTATAACACAAAAATGAAATGAGAACTCTTATTGAAAGTCATACACAATCCTTCAAAGAGCCGCATGTAATGTTGTATGGGCCGGTTCATCCCTGCTCAATAATTTGCTCAATGCCCGCGTGTGCCACCCGGGAATTAAATCTGCTACTTGCAATTTGCAATCTTTTTAAATATTACTTTTTGTCTCAAGGAGGAACAGTCCATGAGGGCGTCTTATCAAAAAATAGCATGATTAAACTTTTATCGCTTATTTAAATAACTTAAGACCTGTAAAGTTATGTTAAATAAATATATATACTTGATTTGATCAGATGTTCGTTGCGGGGATAACTTCTAAATCTTTAGACTGTACGTGTATGTTTGTGCGAGTTTGTGTTTTATCTGATCCAGACTAACATGATAGTACAAAAACTTAGGTAAAATAGTTCTAAGGTGACAACTGCGAAAAGAGGTTATAATATTTTTTAAAATGATAAACCCGTCGATGTAGTAATATTTGTTTATAAAATAATAAAGAAAGATGCTAAGTTATAACACAGTTCGAAACATTACAGAAAAAAGTTTCATTCTGCAAGGTTCAAACTTCAGTTTAAAATGAACAGCGTCTGATAATCATTACCGAAAATAACTTAAGATGTATAGTGAGTAGTACATACTCAGACTGTGAGTCGAAGAATTTCCGGAAAAGATGTATATCAGTGCCAATTATTAAGATTTAAAGTCGGTACAGTGACTAATCTACTTATAAACTACAATTCATCTTTTTGCACATTTTTTCTTAAAATTAAAAAAGTGAAGAATGGATCTGTAGTAGCAACTACCTCTGTAGTTAAAGAGATGTGAATCACCTCTTTCACATTTTCTCAAAAGAAAGCAAATTATTATTTTGATTAACCTATATCGTAATTTTAGTTATCTCAATAAAAAGTGAAGCGTGCAAGACTCCATATTGGCGATCACCTTTCTAATAAATGAAAAGAATGGTATGCGTTTACCCTTGCATTATTTATGAAATGAATTTATATACTTATGATAGTTGCTTTTAACAATACTTTTCTGCCAAAAATTTTGTTTTCAATAATATTAAATCAAGGACTCCAGCTTTTTCATCAACATCAGTGTTTAATAATCACGTAAAATTTTGTAAATGTTTTCTTAATGATACGTTTTATCTACAGAAATGGTATAGTTTCCTGCAAATAATTAATTGCAGTTGCGTACTATGCTGGAATTTTCATTTATAAAATTAAGAGTCAAGGTAGTCTACGATTTTTATTAGTATATATGGAATTGTTGACTTCTGCCTAATTTGGCGAATTTTTCTCATTTCCTAGCACATTGGCAAGCTGACAGTCGCTCAGCGAGCCATGGAGACACCCACACTCGGGATTTCGATATGAGATCAAATCAGGGATGTCATCCCAACGGATTGCAAGTTCATGTTGCAGTGGTCAGGCCATATAGCGCGCAGAACAAATGACTGCTGTTGCTTTGTTTTTAAGTGCAGACCATGGACTAGCAAGCGCAACATAAGATCTCCATTCTTCAGTTGGACAGACGACATTGTTATAGTCATCGAAGTACGCTGGATAAAGAGGGCTTCTCATACTCTTATTGTAAATTTATGGGGGAGGCATTTGTCCAGCTGTGGGCATCCTACAGCTGAAAACGTGATATGATGATGAATCAAGGCAATGGCTGTCGACATAAACATCGCGCTCTTCGTAAGCTAAATAATTCCATTAAAAATAGCGCTCTGTAATAAGTTCATATTCATGTTCATTAAAAGCACTACTACTCTACAAAAATATTTCGGATAAAAAATTATTGTTACTAAATGGATGAAACCACTTCGTCGAAGAAAATATTTTGCAAAGAACCAATTGAACGAGCGCACTTTATCCGCACTTTGATTCATTAAATAAATGGTTAGGATTGACAATATTTAAATTTAAATATTTATTTCTACAAAGTTATTTTTGTTTCTAAATTAATTATTCCTCAGAATGTTCCTGATGACTTTGTATCTAAACACGAAAAGTTCAAAACGAACGATGTCGACTTAGGACTTTTAACATAGATTTGATTAATCTTTCCCACTTGAAGTTTTAATTGACAGTAATAAAACACATTTAACTTTAAAATAGTCAATTATTTATAATTTTAATGACTTACTATGACTTACTTATGGATAAATCTGCCTCCTTTAGTACACTTAACCCTATTGTTCATATTTTGCTTAATTTATAACAGTGTATTGTTGAATTTAGAAATTGCCTGTTCCCTTTGTTAACATTATATCCAATATATTACTTCTTTCGCGCTGGTCCCCATTCTAATCGTCCCATTTGTTCAAATAAAATAAATCTTTGTTCAGAAGCAATGTTACCCTTTTGGTTTCAAATAAAGCCTAGCATCTAAATCGTAAATACTAAAATATATATTGGAACGAATTGTTTCCTTTGTTTTATTTATTTAAAACACGCGAAAACATTTTTTTCACATTGACAATTTCCGTGTTGTTAGTACGTTCATAGCACGACGGGTTTTTATTTTGCTTGCTTTGTAAGTTTTTTCAGCTTAGTATAAAGTGCTAGAACGTTAGGATATTATTTTTTTATGAAGTTTATTTTAAAGTATGACATGTTTTGCTTTAACGTTGAAGTAAAACTTTGTGCCGAAACAATTATAATTTAGGATTAAAAATCTGGAATAAACTAAGTGTCGTACACGATTCTTTACAAAGTCCGGGTGGTTGAGTTCATTTTAATTTACTTTGAATATTCACTAAAATGGTTTTACTTTATTGGCTGAGATGATAACAATAATTATTGAAATTTAAGTATCAAATTGTGTGTTTAAATATAAAAGGAGACGCAGCATACATTGACAAGATCACTGTCGCTCGACGAGCTACGGACATGGCTATACTCGGGATTGGATTACGATATCGAATCAGGGCTAAAGAAATCGAAAAAGAAGATACCCTGGATGTAGTTCGCTTCGCAGAAAGCTAATGTCTAGCAGCTTCCCTCGTGGGCGACGATAAATGTCGTCTAGTCTTTTTAGAGTTCTGTAGAAAGGTACGATAAAAACAAAACGGTGGGAGAATATCCACGGTATGGATATATATAACAAGGTAATAAATAAGGTTAAGAAAATTGTATATAAAAAAGAGTATACCGGTATACATATATACTGTCATGCTGTAAAAATCTGGAATCTAGGTATGAGAATGAGGGAAGGAAAGCGATATGTGGAAGAAGATACGAAAGAGATTGTGAAGGACAGGTGGAAGGAATGAAAGAAATTGGGAGCTATACAAGGAGAATGATCAATAAAATTAGAATATCGTAAAAAAGATATTTAGCCGATAATGTGAGTCCATGTCCCAAACACGTTAAGGGGAACATATGTAAAAAAAATTCTAACAGCGGATGTCGGATAGATAAAATAAATGTTTATTAAAATATTAAAAACAAGTAAGAAAATACGTATTGTAGGTAGGCACGCACAAATAGCGGCTTTGATGACAAATTTCACGTAACACAAATTTGTGAAGAGCGAAGAATTTGTTAAAGCGAAGCTAACGAAACCGAGATCGCGCGTTCGAATTCGTTGTTTAGTTCTACTTATAAAATTTTACACAAATTTTATTATTGGTTATTACTGTATATACTATTCCAACGGATGTTTAATTCGGTGTACTGGGAATTAAACAAATCTGTCCTCTTTATAATCCCAGATGCGATGTAACATATACCAGATATATGTGTAGTTTCAGGAATTTTATTTTTTTCATTGAAATGTAATTACTTTACATGTTTAAATTTGTCACTGAGGATTTTTACATTGCACGGTTTTTAAGAAATATTACTTAAAATTGCTGGTTGCATTATTGTTATGTACTATTGTTCATAATTTATACAATACATATTATACAAAACAAGAAAAATGTTAAAATAATTATTTGATTCGACCTCAAAGTACAAACACTAGGGTCGGCAACATTTATAAAGAGTGTTTGGTTATAGGAATCAAGGCTTTAAAAGTGTGAATGTATAGCTCATTTGTCAGCTAAAAACTTTAAACCTTTTACACCTATTTTTGATCTACCTGTATAAAGTGATTATTCCAAAATAAGTCACTATAATTTATTTTTTCTATTTTAATGCTACAGGACAATAACTTTTGCCAAAAACAAAGTCCGCAGGGTATAGTAAACAATAAATAAATAACGTAGTAATCAAAACTGATCGTCATTTTCGAAATAAATGATTCACACAGGGTGTTCCATATATTATTAAACAGCAGATGTTTTCTTCCCTTTTAAGAATTTACATATATATAAGTAATCAGCCTGTATATGAATATGTAAATGTTGTCACCTCTAAAATTTGTACTTCTAGTGGAGACAGCTTGCATGTTTAGCTTTGCCATGTTACTTTTTAAAGTTATAGATACTAAGCTCGCTCGGAATTTATTGCGGCGATATGGGAGCGAAACATGTTTAAACTAAATTGTGTAACGTGAATAACCGTAGCTTTTCCGTACTTTCACCAAGAAGTAGTTTCGAGAAATATATTTTCAACATCGAGAATATGTTGTAGAATTGTTGACGAAAATTTTAAGGGAAGAATCGTCGTCATCGTCTAAATCCGGGCAAAAGCCCTTCATTGAAGATATCTACGTTAGGATATACCATAGTCGCCACCCGTGGCAGGCGGGTTGGCGATCACATTGTTATATAATAATACGCAAAGGACGCCGCTGCCCATTCTCTGGAAACTTGTTTGGGGCAATCCTATAGAATTAAGGCATAAAGTGTAAATAATATACGATTGTATATAATTAAACTTGAACTAGGGCTCTGCGATCTTAAGTCTCAATACTGTATCACTGGGCTACCACAGCTCAAAGAAGAATCTATGGACAATTCTATTGTTCTTTCTATTTCAACGAGGTAGACAGTCTAATATAACAATTATATTGTTATGTTAAGTAACCAATTGAAAACAAAAGAACTATAGTTTATGTTATTATCTTAATAAAGCATGCGTGAAGAAAAGAAATTATTAGTAAAGGTCGTCGCAACTGAGTTTCTAGACATACTAGTGGATATCACTTTAAAAAAATAGAAGAAATAGAGATAATCTCGTAACGCCTAAATTTCTTAGTGTATGTACGCATATATAATAAAGTTCCTCGTGATATCTTAGAGCTTCCTATTCTTAGTATTTAATCTAAAACTAAGAGCATGTTATTAAATCTTACTATAGCATATAAATGTTTTAGTTGATCGAAATTTGAAGAATTTGGTTTGATGACACAGCCCAGCGTTAGAGGCCTGGGACTTGCGATCGTAGATAACGGGTTAGATTCTCGGTATACAATCTAATATAATTCAAACTTTATGTATTAATTGAATAGGTTTACTGCGTTTCGTAATACCACACTACGAACGTCAACCCGCTTGCCATGCGTGGCCGTTTTGGTGTGTCCCCAAATATAAATCTTTGGGAGGGAAACGACGATAACAAGGTCGAAGCAAGATTTACCTGTAGTGTCTCTTAAAGTATATGTTTATAAAACATTAAACAATATAGGTATGTTAACTTAAGAGATTCTAAGTAACCCAAATAGAGTGATAACATATTTTTATCACGTAGTCGATAGTTACCATAGATATATAAAGCTCATCCTTTTTTAAAAATTTGACATCTAAAAAGCTGTAAATATCTTAAAACCGTAATATTCACATAAAATTAACATTTTCATTGATATAAAGTATTTAATACCACAAGCATTTCTGTATGAAAAGAATATAGTTTATCACTTTAAGTTTACTTTTTTTTTCTTAAATTTACTAGCATTATATATCTATCTTAAAACGAATTATGAACTGCAAAAATATGTTTCTTTTGAAAGAGTTTTGCATGTCTGTCGGAATTTTATGTTATGTAAGATTTAGGCTTGGCACATTTTCAGTATGTTTAAAAATTGCATATACTTACACTGACATCAATTAAGCAAAAGCTTTAAATTAAAAAATAATATGCATTTAACGATATCATCGATGCAAATATTAACAATGGAATCAAGTACACCCAGAAAACAAATGACAAACCAAACAGTGTAAGGGAAGATGGAGACACGAAATATACGACGTATTATATAGTATGAATATAACGTATTTTATTAATTTAAAATGTATATTGTTGCACAAGTCAATAAGAATTGTAACATTATTGTATTAAATTATAAAAAAATCTTTATTGGAATAAAAGTTTACGTATTTATTGCTGTTATGTAATGTATTGCATACAATTAAATTGTTGTTATTAATTTTATCATTAAGTTATTTTGTTATGTAAGTATTGAGTACGGTTTTATGGTAGCTTTAAATAGACGAAAGAAATCTCTTATTCACACGTTTTTAACCAGCGGTTTAGTATTGAGGTGAGTACGGCTACCGCAGTATATTTTGGTACATTTGCTTATTCAAAGTCAAAATACACGCAACGGGGGAAGTTTCTAACGCTCTGTATAGTCCGACGTACGTGCGCAAGTTCTATTTGCTGAATTAATTTATCGATAAACGAAATGGGTACCGACGATCCATCTCCACCCCAACAACCATTAAAACAATTATCGAAACCAAAATTGTCATTGCATATTCCAATCGCCACAAATTCTACATCATTAAGTTTTCGAAATAACCCCTCTATGTTATATAGAAATGCAAAATACTTTAATCATCACGAAAACCCATTTACGCATTTATATCAAACGAAAGCATCCGAATTTATGTTCAAACAGTTTGAAGATATCAAGGACTTTACTATGGATACGGCAAAAAACAGTTTGAGTGTCGGCGAAAAGTTTGCTTTTTGGTTCTATAATAAGTTGAAATGGCTTTCTAAGAAGTGGTTTACTCATTTGTTATTGTTGTTATGTTTACTGGCCTACAGCATTATCGGAGGTGTTGTCTTCACTACTTTTGAAGGTAAGCGAAAACATATTTTTTTCTATTTATCTCATAAAAAACACTGCGAAATAAGAGTATCTAAAAATCGACGAATAAAATTAATTAAAGTAATATTACATTAAATATTTAATAAAGTAGCTCGTTTTATTTGATTTTTGCGTAATTAAAACCTTTGAGTGTAATTCACTATACTTTTATTCTTTCGCTATTTGACATTTCGATTACTCGTATGATAGTTACAATAAATTAGACATAGCATGAGCTCTTAGAAAAACAACATAGTCATTTATGTCATAAGATTGTGAAAATTATATATTTTTATACTCTCACTGTATGTTATAAATTTTTGTTCAATTCGCCATAAAATTGTTGCCTGTATATTATAATTTATTTTAAAGTTTAATTCCACCATAAAACAATAGTTAGTATCTTCTAATCTCCGATTCCACTCGTCAGTATGTTTATAACTATAATAATAATAGTAAAATTAGAATGTAATCTTGTAAAAGATGTGACAGAGATGTGACAATCAACTAAAGTTTCGAGATATTTTAAAGCAATAATGAAGATTAACTAAAATAATATAATTGTACATTCAGATATATAGACACAGACGTTGAGAGACAAGCTGTGTATTTCGGACTTCTTAGAGTAATCATATATTGTCTTGTTATTAACGGTCCTTGTATTTTACCGCGAGATATCGCTAATTCATAATACAAAGGGTAATTGGTTATAGATGCAAAAGTTTTAAAGGAGTGAATTTATAGCCTACTGGGGAGCAAAAAACTTTGAAGCTTTAAGACATATTTCGAGTCACCCTTTATAAAGTGGTCACTCTGAAATATGTTATATTTTTTTTTCATTGGCATGCGAAAGATCTTTAACTTCAGACATAACAAAGTCTGAAGGAGAAGAAAAGGAGAAGAGTCTTTTTTCACTATACTATCATTAGGTTGCTTATTTTTTCTGGAACCATTTATTTTGGATAGGGTGTATCGGTCTTATAACCAATCACTTTGTATATCCTTTTGTAGTGAAGTATTTGTGAACAGTATGTGTGAGATAAAATATCTAGCCAATACTAATATAACCATCCAATGAAATCAGTGTCTACTATTCAATAGGGATTAAATTACTAATTGGCTTGAGTTTAGCTAACAAACGCTATATGAACACACAAAACCAAGTTACGTTTAAAACTTTTTTGTATTACTGAAATTGAAAGAAATTTAAATATTGACTCCCGTTCTTAATTTGTACATTAAAATTAATTGTATGTGTATTTTAAACAATAGTGTAATATACAATGCAAACATTTTAAGCAGAAACAATACCTACGATTCGACTTCATCGAGTTAGTAAATCTTTTTATGGAAACCAGGAAAAAAGGTAGAAAGAAAGTTCTCGCATATTTCTGCGATTTTGTGGCAAAATTGTCAAAGAGATGATAATTAAGAATAAAACATAGAATCATTAGGGCCAGGAATAGGAAGAGGACCACAATAGCAAATTGAAAAAAACTTAAATGATATAAAGTAGAAAACAATAATCAAAATAAAATTGAAATGTATTCCAATATTGCGAAAAATGTGGCGAAGGATGAGGGGTGATAGGTAAAAATGGATTCTAAGTAAACGAATGATAATGGAAGATAATGTGAATAAAGAAATAAAAAAGAACTACGAAAATTGTAAAGAATGAAATCAGAGTATGCTCATGAAAATTAAAAAAAAAGAAATTAAAAAAGTACTTTAAAATTATAAATAAACATCGCTGATAGACAATCAGATAGAGGAAATGGTGGGTCCAAAAATTTGGCCAAAATCTTTTTACGTGCAATGTATAAGCTTTTACAATAGGTTTCCAAATTATTTGCAGTAATCTTGAATTAATAGATTTTTTTAGTAAATACCAAGATCTTTGATTGCTTCCTTTGCATTAATATTTTTACGACATTGTAAATAACTTCATAGAAGATACACCGTGAAATGATCTATTCTCCTCTAGGCTATTTCAATGTTGATTAACTACGTAATTTTCATTAAAAAAATATGAAGTTTTGACTATTTTCTTTTGCTGTCTTTTTTAGGTCTGGAGCATATGTTATTCGATAGGATAGACTTATATTGTCGTCATATGATGTAATCAATCCTACATCGAATAAAGTTTTTTTAATTAGAATTAAGAACATAATACAACGCAATTCCAATCATTAATGGCGTCAATTATTTTATCCTTATACATAAAAGAAAATATCAAATATGTGTAAAGAAAGGAAGCGAGCTCAGCGGTATGTATCAATTTTAATTAACGTGGCGGCTTTCAAACAATTTTCACAATAAAGCTGCCTCCGTTTTCCATTTTTCTTTTGATTAAAACATCTTGACTAATTTCACTTATCCGTCAGTCTGTATCTTTAATTAATAAGTAATCAAATTGCTTCTATTTAATTTGTTTTAACTTGTTTATCGAAGATATCACAATATCAACCAAAATTTTAAATAGCTAAAAAACAATACATAAAATGTAAAACGATAAATACATATAAGATTATATATACCGTTATTTTGTGAGAATAGTATGCATACATACATAACGGGCATACAATCCTATTTAATTTCTCTAAACTCCTGTAATACATTCCAGAAGTTCATTAAGGATAAACTTGTAAAAAATCCTAAAATGGTGTGAAGGATTTTAAAGTAGCAATAGAGTATGAGAATGAATTGCTCTAACTACTGTAAGGATATTGTAAAGATAACCACAGTGCCAAAAAATCCCGTCAAACTTTGTTGCGAGCTCTCCTCGGAGCAGGGCGCTGTTAGAATCCTCGAAGATTAAGTTGAAGAATGCCTTATAGCTTCTGTAGCTATATGCTCATACCTTCCTTTATGTTCCCCCTTATGTATGCAAGCAGTCAATTTTAACTGTCGTAAGTTGATAATAATAAAAACAAATGAATATATGAATAAATTTATTTCGCAGCATTTTGGCAAGTGTGAAAATTTTGTTCATTATTTATTTACTTTTCATCGTAGATAAAAAATGAATAAAATCATAATGCTTACCAATATAACGCGAACAAAAAATACAGACGCGTCATTTCCATTTGAAGCTGCATAACGAGCTTTTTACGGCGTGTCCCTAAAATGTAATGTTCCTTATAAAATATCACAGAAATGTTTTTATTGTAACGACTGACCACAAAGGACTGTATAATGATACGCGAAGTAAGAAAATTTCTTGTTTTTTGTCGGAGTGTTATCATTATTTAATGCGGTCTAAATATACTGGGCAAAGTCACTATTGTTGGTATACCATAAAAATTTTATGACGCCATATAGATTGCGATATTTTTATATTTCGTTAAAAATGTTGAGACTTTTTATTTTCACAGCAAGAAATTGCTACGGTCTGAAATTTCTATAAAAGCTTTAAGTAATACGAATGTTACCAAATAGAAATAAATTTCATACAACGTTGCATTGACTAAGGGTGTAACTGTAAAATACATAGCAAGATATAATATGAAGAAACCATAGACACATAAAAAATCGAGATAAGAAAACATCGAATTTTATATTACCGAAGTTCATTACATTGTTTCTCTTATAAAACTTCTTTGTGGATTCAATTTCCAGACCACTGAACGTTCGGGGTCTAGCGTATTGAATCATAAAATGTCTGATATAACAATGCCGGTTGTCGTTTTCTTTTCACTAAATTATTACAGAAAACTCTTCTAAGTAAATGAATGAACCTTGACGTTTGCGGTGGAGTGTTTCGTCTTTAGCATTTCGATTGGAGAGTCCAGTAGGAGGCTAATTCACAGGTTAATCGGTAACTATTAAAAGACTATCAACTTATCATCATCTTCATCATTTCATTCGTTTTTACATTGATTTACTGGACTATTTAAAAGTGGCCTGCACCTAATGCCTTCAATAACCTTAAAAAGGTCAACTGTATCCTCTGAACTCTATAACTGCACTAATCCTTTTTAAAATTAAAGCGTTCTACTATCGAAGGTTATGTTAATACAACTAGAAAAGGCAGTGGGCGGAACACATCGTGTAATCGACGGCTATTGGGGCCAACTTCTGAGCTTGCTAAATGCAGAATAGGTAGGCTCTCCAGTAGATAAGATGGTCAAGGTCGTAGAAAGTCAGCGCAAGATCAATCGTAGTGGTGATATTTGGTGGAGGCATTTAAGTGGGCGTCAATCGGCTGACATGATAATGATGATGGTAACATTAATATTTATTTGGTTATTAATGGTGATCCATTAGGCTTGTTCATAGTATAATGACAAAAAAAATTAAACCTCCAATACTAATTACAAAATAAATGCGTTAATTGCCATGTAAAAATAATCGGATTATACTTTTAAGCGCATTATTCTGCTTTTGATTCTACAGCGAAAATTTAACGTGTAATTGGTGGAACTTTAATTAATGAACGCATTTATGTACATGAATTGTTTACTTAAGCGATTACGTACGGTGCAATCATTTTGTCGCATAAAGTGATCGTAAAACAATATCTAGGATTTACAAAATTGTAACATCAATTGTTAATGCTAATTAAATTTGTATTTAGACTAAAACATAAGACTAATATGTATAAAAAAAGTTAAAAGGGAGCTGAAGTGTAAATTAGGTGCACTTTATTATAAATTTTTATCATTAATAAAGTTCTAGATGTCAACGGGTAGTTCATAAAAATTAAAATGAGAAATAACCAACAAGAAAAAAAAATAAGTTTGAATTAAAATAAAAGTATTCTCAACAAAATAAATTTTGCGAGTTGAAATTTATTTTTGTTGTAAGAAGCCGTCGGTATTTTTTCTATATTATCACATAATAAGGAATTTGACCCTCGGACTAAAGAAAAACCGGCAATACCGCATTGACATAACGGACAATAAGTTAAAGAACCTTTGTACCCAAAAAAGCTTATAACACGAAAAACGATTTTTTTAACATTAATGCCAGCAACGGACCATATTAATGTTGCCGAAAAATTCTGGATGTTAATGGTTCTACTGGAAATGTATAAAGGTGGCTTATGTTCAGTTGTGTACGTAAAAGCCAAAACGGCTAACAGCGCCCATCAACTTTCGAATATAGCCGTGTACGTCCTATAGCTGAAGTAATTATAATAGATTTCGTTAGTTTAATGAAAATTATATTATTTATATTTATTATTAATAAAAACAAACCTCACCTAACAATCATAACTATTATTCGGTAAAATGGAAATAGTAACTTGTTGTCCGTGTCCTAATTTCTTCGGTGAGGTGTTCATCGAATATATAATAGTATGTCTTATGATGACATACCATATCACTAAACATAATTTTTTTTGTGTGGGTAATTTATAGAATAAAAAAGTTTCTTTTATCTAATTAGTATACTATTATAAAAAAATCACTCTTTTATCCTATTCTATGGAACTCGGTCTTTCCTCAGCAAAGTCGACTATTAACTACTTATTATAGTTATTTGAAGTTAAGTTACTTTTATAAATTATGAATAAATATTAAGCAGGTAATAATGTCTACTGCAATGTGCGGATGTGGTCGCATACGATGGGTCTCATAAGAAGGCTAAAGGTTACCCAGAGGGTAATCGAGAGGGCTATGCCCGGAGTTTCGCTGTGAGATCGAGTCAGAAATGAAGTTATTCGAAGAAAAACCAACATCGCGGACCTAGATCTAAAAATTGCTTGTCAGTAGTGGGTGGGGCATATCGCATGCGAAACCGATGGCCGTTGGGGTCGAAAGTTTCTCGTAGTAAGTCTATTGTCTCATGTGAAGTTTTTGCTGTTAGCCTTGCGGCTTTTACAGCTTCATCGGAAACGAGTTCACGGAACGGAAGGGTCCGTGAACTATATAAAATTACAGGATTCGAATTTCCGAACCCGTATCAGTACTCGGCGGGGAGACGAGGAAGTCACAAAGGTAGTGGCCGCGAGCCAGTAGCGACGGGGCTCACCCAGCCAGCCCTCGAGGACACAAGGACCCAGCGCGACCCAGTCGGCCGGCAGAACTCGCGGCTAGCGCGCCTGTCTGGTCAGTGTTACTGAAGTGTACTGAATGAGTTAAGTATGGAGGGCAACGTAGACCACTCGGCAATCTAAGGAAGGATACTGATCCTACCTCGGATCGCCCACGCTGTTCGCGGCGGTCTCCCGACGCCTTTTACGTAACGGACGGTAGGAAGTGTGGTGAATGATCTTTGTGCATCGCACGCGTTTTTTCTCGCGGTGAGCGGTCGCCAGTGGAGACGTGGTGTGATGTGACTGGATGCGGACGTCGCAAGACCAGTCTACGTGACGATTGTGGGAGTATTATAGCGGATTATATAAGGATATACAAAATATAAGGATTTTATCATATAGCGGGTGTGTAACGGCTGAAAAGAAAACGGAAGAATGTCTACGTTGACTTTACTACATTAAGAATTACATTTGAATACACATAATTAAAATATAGCACCCTAAAAGATCAATAAAATTCGCTACACAATGTTTCATCTATTTTAACGATAATTTTTCTCTGAAATTATGGAGACCACGTTCCCGCTTTAGCTTTCTAAGCTATCAGTTTTTATCGTTTTCGTCAATTTAAGTGCTCTCCCGCATTTACTTTGTAAGTTTTTCAATGTCTAGATTAAACCAATTTAAATGAACGAGAAAATGTAATTTACTTTACCCTGATAGTTCTAATTATTTTAAGTATTTCGAATAGAATGAAACTAATTTTTCATTTCTTTCTTTATTTTGTAAAAAGTAAAACGCATGATAAGATTTAACAATGAAAAGTTTCGAACAATTAATTAAGTCTCTTTTTTAATAATAACTTTTAAATAAAAATAAAGAATAAAGCTTCTAGAGCTCTAGTTATATGAACCATATTCAAGCATTACATTGTTAGAAAGACGAAATTGCTCTGTTTCACGAGTCGTTACGCGCTTGATGGGTGATTGGAGTAACTATGAAAAAGTTTCAGGAACATTTTGTTCTTGGCCATAATTGTTTATTCACCTTTTCCCAATAAAATACATCGTAAACACAGCTGTTGCGGTTGAAATACGAGTATTGTTTGGGCTTTTTAATAGCTAAATGTAACCCGAGCCGTATTAATTCCTTGTGGTTGTTTTAATTTATTAAATTCTTGTTCATTTTATTAATTCGTGTAGTTCGCAATAATTGTGTTGTTAATTGCTATTTTTAATTATCCGATATAAAGCCTCCTGCTTTGTTTGGAGATTTGTTTTTCAAATTTGATCAAACTTTTAATGAGAGTTAAAAACACAAAATAAAATGAAAGGACTAAATGAATACAAATTTTGATAAATCTGGCCTAGGAACGGTTACTGTTAGACAAAGGTTATTCTATGAATTTAACGAGGAAGGCTTTCTAAGTTGTTATTGGACGTCCTACTCTACGCTTGCAGCTCCATATTATCCACTCCAGAACTTTAAGGTACAGTGGCCATCCGTTGTGCGTGCTATGTTACTTACAGTGGGTAATTCGTCATGGTGGGTCAAAACACGTTGCACTGCTGGACTATGTCGGTTACCTTTATGAGTCTATGGATCTCCTAATTCCTAACCTAATTTCGTAGAGAAATCCTGTGCATAGTTTTCTCCATGAATCGCTGAGCGAATTTTCGTTTGAAATATTGCACGATTATAACAATTTGTTAATCTTATTATTTAAAGAAAGAAGTAACAGATAAACTAAAGCAATAAGTTTCTCTATCTAAAATAGAATGATACGAATTACATCTGAAAAAATAAAGTTCTTATTATATCATTACACCGTTTGCCCGCACAATTTAATCCAGTAGCGATTCAACTTTGCGGTAAATTGCAAATTTAAAATCTCTCCTCTCTCGGAAATACATTTTAGAATCCGCGAATCACGATAACTACTAGAATTATTTATTAAAACAGATTGAAAATAATTTTGATAAATTTATTTACAATATTCTTTGGAATAAATAAATTCGTGTAACAGCTAAAAGTTTTTTTTATTTATAGGGGAAATGATAATAAAAAATGTTTGTAATTTTTTTACATTCTACGATCTATTTATTCTAGTATCATAACAATACCTTAAAAAAATGTAAGCAAAAACTTCTATTCATTTTTATGCTGGAAAACAAAAGTCATACTCGTATTTAGTGATTAGCAATAGATAATGGTATATTGAATAAATTTTTAACGTATTCGTATTACTAATTGTATTATCATATTATATATTTAAATTAGAAAATTATTGCCGTATATTACGTCTATAAATAAAAACATGTATCTTTAATAAAATGTCAATATGTAGTCATGTTTGAAGTCGATCACTTTAAAAATGAACAATGTTTATTTACCACAGAACATGATTGTAGTGAAATGTCTCATTTAATTTTTTTTAATTAAAGAATGGCTCTATCATTAGCTGTGGAGATGTTTTATTTATTTTTAGGAGTTAAATTAATAAAAGTATTTGACAGATTTTCATAAGATGAAAATCCCTGACACCAGTGATTCAATGTTATTTTTATCCGACACTACGCAATAATAATTTTAAAGCTAAACTCTTATATGGTTTTTTTTCATATCTTTGTGTAACTTACTCCGTACACTTAATCCTTTTAGTAGGGTAACTCCTTTATTTATTCCATCTTGTAATTTTAATCGCAAAATATACTTGCAACAGTAGTTACTGAGGAAAGAAAAATATACCATTTGATCAGATATTCGCACATTTTTAATTGTAACAAGTAAATTATTATTAAATATTTAATTATTAGTCGTCGACATTATAGTACATAGACGCCTGCTGCAAATCATAGGCCTGTCCCAAATCTATCTATGAAAAGATACCATAATCGCCACATTTGGCAGGCGGGTTGGCGATTGCAGTGTGGTATTATTATACGCAGAAGACACTTTGTGAGTAGCGGCAATCCTACATAATTAATACACACATTGTGAAATATATAAGACTGTATCCCGGGAATGGAACCAGCGACCTACGATCGCAAATCTTAGTCCTCTGCCGCTGGGCTACCATTGATGATGTAAATATTAGTATTTGAAGTTATTAGTATTGAAATATTTTGATTAGCGCTCCGATGTACCTTGTCTGACTAAATTTGATCTTTAAAATTCTTCATATGTGCCTGCTAGTATAGTTATCATGTTGAATTGTAAGTTTATATGTAGGAGAGATTAATATAGCGTTAGTAATTTTCTTCGAACTGTTATAATCTTTTTTCCTCTACCACTACATTTAAAATGTCTCTCAATCAAGCATCTCCAGTCGACTACAGTCTATCTCTAAAGTCTTACCTGTACACGTCACCTTATCATCGTCTGCTATAAACCCTTAATATCTATAAATTAATTACAAAGTGTAGATTACATTGTATATCCATAAAATATTTTTCTAACGAATTTCAATTAAGACCTGTATCATTAAAATTATAGACAGTTAGACGCTCCCAACGATCAATATCGATAGCGCTAGAATTCAGATGTGATTTGAAAACCTCTTTATTAATTAAATATAGTGTTTTTTCATTAAAAATTTTTTTCATTTATTATTCATTTTAGTGTATAAGTAGATAGCGTAAGATATAGCAAATTACATATAAATAAAAAAATAATGGATAAGTCTTAGTAACTTAGTCGTAAGATATCCGAGGATTAAGATGAAATTCTAAAAAGGTATATTAGGGTAAGTAATTAAGCTAAGGGCCAGTCTTGTGAATACAAAGAGGATTTCTTTACTGTAACGTTATTCGTTACGTTTCTTATTTGAAACAGATTATTCAAGTCTCGTCTCCGGACGAAGAAGATTACGTTCCCGTGATGTGCCAAGTACGCTATTATCCTATAAGTCTCCCGTAAATGCTGTAAACATAGTATGCCTACAACAGTAATAAATCTGGAATATTATTGTTACACTAGTGTTATGATGTTATGGTCAATAAAGCGGCATCTAACGACCGTAAAACGTCCATAACTCTCATATTGCTTTGCAATAACTCACTTTAGGACATACTGTTAACTTGTAATAAATCATGGCTTATGACTACATAATAAATGTAATAAAATTTACTTAAACAAGCTCACATCACTTATTACAAATAGTGATGTAATCATATATAAATAAAAATGAATTGCTGATTGCAATTCAAGCGTATAACTTGAAAATGTTTAGAACAATTCTGCTAATTTTTATTTTCATATTATCATTTATGCAGGAATATTGTTTTTAGAGAAAGTAAAGATGTGAATTCAGTCACAAGAACCATTTAAAAAAATGTTTTATTTTCTTTTATAAACTACAGAGTAAAATATTTCTTAGATATAATACATCCTGACAATATCTCGTGAAACATCTGATGTCAAACATATCAAAATGGCCATCACAATCATAAAAAAGATAGAAGACATTATAAAGGTAGTAGAATGCTGGATGTGGGCCGCTTCCAACTAGTCCTATTCGAAATTTCTAAGGGAGACCTATGTCCAGCAGTGGACGGACGTCTTACGGCTGAAATTATAATGATTATGACAACAAAAAAGGAGTGCTAGTATTATTATTAGTTTCGAGTAGTTTTAATATTATTTTACAGAATAAAGTCAGTCGGGACAGTTAGTAAAGATAAAAATGTGGTTTCCAGTAAACAATGTTGTTTATTTACCTATCATTTCGTCTATTTCTGTCTGCAAGCGGTAACGTGAAAACTATAACGTGTTCCGGTTTTAAGGGCGAGGTAGTAAATGAAACAAGTATTAGAAAATCCACTAGTTTTCTTGTCGTATACCGAATTTAAAGTTTTAAAATACATAGCTTATTTTTTCTGTCAAATTCAAATTCTTTCTTCTTCTATTAAGGGTTGATTACTCTTCATATTGACGTAAAGATAAGTCCACCGTTTTTTTGGATAATATCTGCCTCACTCCAGAGAAGAACAGATGAAAGAAACTCAGTGGGACTACATATTTTATAAAAAATATATTACATATGTAATTAATCAGAATTGGTATAGCCTGAAAGCGAACACATCACTCCTGAAGTATGCTATTTTCTATGAAGTCAAGTACAGTGCAGTAACCCATAATACACTAACGTGTTTTGATATTTTATGTCTATCAAAAGGATCTTTCTAGACATTGCCTGTTATCTAATTCTAAAGGTCGATGAAGTCGAATCTTTGGTTAAAATATTTGTTTTAGCTTCTGAAATTAACATTGACGATTAGAATTTCAAAAAGGCGTTTTTGAACGTTTTTCAATGATTATAAAAGTACAAGCCATTTATATTTTATAAAATTTTATTATAATGCTTTGTTATTAAACGAGCAAAGACTTGCTTAACGAATAAAATATACCTAACTTTACATCAATAACTATGAACAATACAACATGTTTAAATCAAGAAAAATACTTTTAATTATGTGTCGACGAAAAATTAACACGAAAAGTACACATCAATATTTACAGATGTCATTAAACACTGTTCTACGCAAAGTCCAATTCATTATATAAAAAATATTAATAAAATATCATTAGGAATATCTTGTTGCAATATGATAATCGGATATTGCTATTAATCTATTTCCTTTCAAAGGTCTCAAAATAATAAAATCATTACGTACCATTATCGCATACCAGTTTCAAAATTATATCAAAAATCTTCAACATTAAACTTAAAGCAATACGTATTATTATGCATTATAATAAAAAAAATACAATTATAAAATTTAACATTAGCACAGAACCTTTATAATTTAAGACACAAACTAGAATTAAATAATGTCAGAACAAACTACGGAAAGAAAACTGTATTTTTTGAAGTATTACAATAGCCTACCCAATGATTTGAAGTCATGTAAAGATGTTGTAATATTTACTTAACTCGTTCGCTACCGAGCGTCACATATCTGTAACTCGGATTAAAATTGTAAAATGTATGAAGTCTGCACTTAGTCTAATTTCGCTTTAGAATATTTAGAGTCTTTATAAAAATTGAAAAGGTCGATTTAGCAATGTGAAATTAACAGGAAAAATGTCAAGTTTATACGAACTTAAATACATATTTGAATGTCTTATATATATGTCAGATTATAGGATATCCATCCGGCCGGTTTTAAAAATAGTTAATATAATATAATTTAATATCTCTTTTTAAGTATCGATGCATAAGTTTTACAATAATAAGTTATTTAAACCCTAGATTGTACTCATAAAATCAATAGCTTCTTTATTAAGTCCGTCTTAACGATAAAAAAAAAAACTTTTTGGACTCTTTATGATTACCTTTGCCATCATGGAATAATAACAATAAAACATGTTTTAAAATACTATAGAAGCGTAATTGACCTTGTAACATATTCTGACTCACTTTAAAGCGAAGAGCTAGTTAATATCGAGATAATATATAAAGTCAAACTTCGGCCGCTTCGTAGAAAAACGAAGTCAAATAAACATTGGAGATTTATTGCTTGTTGTCCGCACCGCCCTCGGATGGAACTGGAACGTGTACGTCTGCGCTCGAAACATCTAGAAATAGGAGGATGGACGGCTTTTCTGCAATCAGTATTATAGCCACCTATATTTTAAAATTACTATGAAGGACACCAGACATGAGGAAACTGAAAATAAATATTTGACCTTTAGTGATAGCATTTTCTGAAAAGTAAACAGTTAACGTTCTATTTAACAATTTTTACAAGCCTAACGAATAATTACATAAAAGAGTTAGCTCAGTGGATAAATACTGCAAATTATAATATACTGGGTTCGATTTGGAAGCGGCGCGTTATGTGACATATAAAACACAACCACTGCTTAGTATAATTAGAAGGAATCCTGAGAGATCCGATATGGTTTTAATACGCTATTATAACGGGATTTAAAATTAGCTTACATTGACTATTGTAATGAAACGGAAAAAGTAGCCAATGTAGCTATTTATTTTATAATATATTAGTTTGCCTCCATTTAGGAAGGGACAAGGTCTTTTTATTTTGTCAAATAATTTTTACAAGTTGCTATTTTTATTTTCTATCTCTCCTTACATTCTTCGCAATTTCTTTCATCCGTCATCTATTTTCGTCACAACACACTCTCCTGCCTTACTTGTTTCCTTATACACACCACCTTCCTTCATTCTCTTTCTAAAATGCTACAATAAATTACATGTTTATATCACAGTGCAGCTTTATCAATTGTATTTTTTTTCTCTTTTTTATCTATCTTGTCTATTCTGTTTATATACTTTTTAATATTTTATGACTTTTAATCAATTTCTAGTTATTTAATACAATGTTTATTTCCTACATGCAAATTTTTACTGTCTTGATCTACCCTTCCGAATTTGTTTTATTTTTATTTATTATGACGGTTTTAATTACTTCACTGCTGTACTTCAGGAACGGAGAGTGACTCTTTTCATCGCCCATCCAGGAGCCAATATAAGTTAGTGTATAGGTAAGTTGAAGTAACATTCCATCTTCAGCTCTCTTATCGCCAGGGCAGAGGTCCCTCAGGGATCCTGCCTTCTTCCTTTACTCTTTTCGCTATTCATTAGCGATATGCCAAGAGATAGCAAAGCCCAATTCGCGTTTTTCGCGGACAATACCGCACTCTATGCCTCCAGTAGAGCGCGCTTCAGCTTAATTTCGCGTCACCTCCAAGCCGCGGCTACCCACCTAGGCGAGTGGTTTAGGAAATGGAGTCTATTACGTTAACCCTGACAAAATCCAGGCGATTATATTTTCACGTCGAGCTCAGACCCCCCTAGTACGCAAGCGCAAGCGTTTCGCCGACCGGGGCACCCTCTCCTTCTTCGACCGACCCATTCTGTATTATAGCCCACATTGTAATAGAAATAATAAATAAATAAAATCTATTTCACAAAGACCACTTTATTTAACAATGTAGTGTCCTAAAAATAAAAGATTATTTACAAAAATAAGTTAACTCTGTGGTTTGTAATAGGAAAAGATATATAATGTGATATTAATAAAGATATAAAATTATAAAATGTTAATGTGTAACAAGAGAGGAATGAAAGGTCACAGAGCGAAAGAGAATGAAAGAAGAAATGTGGAAGAAAACCGAATGAAAGATTTTAAGATGTATAAATGAAGAGAAAGAAAATATAAAAGATTGTGAAAAACTAAATAAATTAAAACAAAAAGTACCTGTCCCACACCAGATAGGGGGTATGAGAAAAAAAAATAGGAAAAGATGGACATGAAAGAAGGACATGGTTTCAACTATTTTATTGGACATTTTTATTTTTTTCTCTCCAAAAGAACACTTCCAGCGCTATTCTTGACCCGATATAGCATTTAACTTTTTTGTATAGTAGACTGACAGATAAACTCCTAACTTATAAATGAATTATATCGGTTAAAAGAATAAAAGACGAATTTAGTTCGAACTGTAAATTCCGAAGTAGTAAATTTAATAGAATAACGTTTTTATTATACTGTCGGATATATTTTTTGCAAAACAATTAGTTTTAAGTTGTTGAGTAGACTGAGCTAGTTCAATGATGCACCTTTTAAGGATGGATCGAGTTTTGAAGACTTGTTTTGAAGTTTTGAAGACTTGAAAGATAATTTTCACAAATGTGAAGTATAAAAAATATTAATATTTGTGATTTACGTAACTTAATCATTTATTAAACGGGATTTAAAAAAACCAAGCTCAAAATCTTGTTACCGTCGAGTTATTATTTAAAGACTAGAGTTATTATTTTTCACATATAATGCACTTAATATAAAAAAAAAACAATTTATATGTACTTAATTTGGCCATAAATAGTTACATTAAAAATGCGATATTACATTTCAATATTGAATTTATGGTTTTGAATCGATAACTTTTACGCTGTTACATTTTTCCGTCCGTTGGTGTTAAGTATTTTGTTAAGTCAAAATAGAGTGAGATAATAGAGTACAAAATAGAAGCCAAAGTCAATTTTTTAAACTCTCTTCCTGTTGAGAATCAAACCTAAAAAGAGACCCACTGCCAGTAAGTTTTACCGTCGTAGCTGAGCCGGTTAACAGATAATGACGTTACTGAAGGTTCTAAGGGGAAAAAAATAAGATTTCAGCTTGCATTTACAGTGTTGATAAATAAATCGCAAGGGTAGTCGTTGAATTTTTATTGAAAAACCTGTTTTTCATATGGCAAATTGTATGTCGTCTGTTTTCGTGTTATCAACATTATTTAATACACATCTATTAAAAACTTTTAGATTTTTTTATTTTATCATTTGTTCATAGCCTTCTGCCGATTGGGTCAGTAAGTAAAAAAAAACAGCTAAGAAGATTTTTAATTTTTACCACTTTATAGTTATCCTTCATGATGTGATCATTATCACAATAATTTTCGCCGTAGACGTTCTTTGTATGTTTCCAACGGGATAGTATAGAATCGAACAGCATCCATGGTCTTAATGAGGTCCGTGATCTTCGTGATGGCCTAGCGGCGTTTTACTTTCTTTATCTTTTAGACAGCAGTAATTATTGTCGTGGCTCGTTGAACGACTGTGATATTTCTTTATTATATTTAATAATAAGCGCCGTCATATAAATAACTAACTAAAATGGACAGTAAAACTGGAACCCGTGTCATAAAATTTTGATTCTGATTCTGATCTTTATCTCTTTATCCTAGGTTTTTTAGTGTGAAATGCCCGAGCCTCTAATCTTCACGCTAGCTACTAAATCTTAAAGATTTAATAATATTCTTTTATTAGAGAACCTATCTATACGACACCTGTTAGTTTGTGTAATCGCATTTTGCAGAATTTCTATCATTTTGTAGTTTTGCGGTGTTTATTTTATTCTTCTAGTAAAACGAACAAAATAAAACTTGGCATTCCACAGCGAAAGCGCACTTTTCTCCACCGTGCAAATTACTACCGAGAGCAACCACTGAAGTTTCCAGTCACATATGTGTAAATTCCGCTGTATTTTATAGTTCCCGAATCTAAACGTAAATACTATACATTTAACACCGGCCGTTGAATTTTATTACTTTCATCATTTTCCTCTTATTTCTTGGTATTGGAATTTGTATGCTCTTTTCAAACTTGTGTTGCTATGCAGACGCATAAAAGTTTATAAAATGACTTTAGATTAAACTTCATTTCTATCACTAAGTTCCATGGAAAATATGAGGTTCATTTTTATCACTAAACTTAAAAGCTTCTGAGGATACTCATATTGGCCATGGAACTCTTCATTTATATAATTGAATTGGGAAACAGATAATCACACACGTCGGTGACGCGGACGTTCCGTGGGCACATTAGGCTGTCGCCCAATACACATTTTTATAGGATGCCATAGACCGGGAGCTCAGACTGGAAAACAGTGTAGCACAACCCGGATGGAAGAGGTATAAAGACGCAGCCGCTTGAATATCTATGGGGAGATGAAATGAAAGCCATGAGAATATCTAGACCTAAGCTCTGCAGAGCAATTGTTGAGTTTCTAGCCGGCTATTCTCAACATATCAGCATTCCGAACCGGCGGTAGCTTATTTTTTATATTTAAAATATTCATCAAATCAAAAGTTCGGGTAAGTTCCTGCCTGAATAAAGATATTTTAATAATGAAGGTTGTGACGTTCGTATATACACGTAGTCGTCGTTTTATATTAGCTAAGTTGATATCCAAAACCATGTTTAGATAACGTTGCAAATATATTTATATCAACGTTTGAAACAATGTTGCTATATTCCGAAATTCAAGCATGTCTTCTTGCTATTACGCTTTATGACGCATAAAATTGCAACAACGTTGTTAAATTAAACCTATATTTTGAATTTATTTTTAGCGTCATCTTGTTATTTACGTATACATACAATCACTTCTTGAACAAAATATGTATTTCTTGAGTAAGTCTGGTTACAAAAATATCTATTTAAAAATCAAATTGATTAGTTAAAACTGTCAGCAACGTCATTAAAGTATTGAACAGACAAAATTACAAGTTTGATTTAAGTGAAAATTTTTTGTAACAGTTAAAATGGGATTTAATATTTTCAAAAATAAAAAAGGTAAGAATACGTAGTTGATATAATAAATATTGTATCGTTGTTATAAATTTCAGCTAAAAGCAAAGCCATTAGTGTTATATGTATTTTAAAATATGTCGTAACTATTTTGTAATAATGTAAAAACGGCGTTCCGCCGTTTGGAATTTATTAAATAATTTGGAGCCTAAAAAGCATCAGAGCATTTAAAAGACAAGCTTTGATTTTTCTTTGTATATTTTTTAAATCATACTTCAATTTAGGTGCAAATAATGCCAGATCTTTGAAAAGACGATTATGTGTAAATATTTAATTTAGTTTTTAGAAAAAAAAAAACATTTAGTTTTTCGTTTTTATAAATCTGTTGTTATTGTCTACCAGCAGATTTTTTTTAAATACATGGTGGTAACCATCATTCTCACAATACAAGAGCAAAAAGATCGAAATAGATCTATAATAGATCGAAAGAGAATTATCTCAAGAAAATCGAATATGTGTCCTATATACTTACTACTGACAAGACTTTCTCGTACTTCTGATCATGAAATATTTTATCAAAATATAGGTAATTATAGTCTAGAAGTAAGATGTAATATATATGATGAGCTAAAATTTTATTATTTAATGGAATCAGGCGTTACCTCGCGGAAGTCCATCCTAAGTAAGAAAAGGACTAATATTTAGCCACTTCCGCACATGTATGGAAATGGCTAAATATTGGTCCTTTTCTTACTTAAAATTTTATTAAGTTTCATTTTATTAAGTCTTCAAATTATTTGTTTTCCTTCAGCCAAACAGGATCCATGCGGCGCAACACTACAGGCACCAGATTTGGAAATGCCACGCCTAACGCTGTGTGGTGCATTAGCCAACATTCTTTTCTGTTGTTCAAATATCTGCAACATATTTTGTTACTTTTGCCTGGCCTTGATAGCACTTATATTAAACATTTTATGTTGTATGCTCATGTGCTAACGTGAAAACTAAAAATATTTAAGAGTTTGTAATAAGCGTAGTTGGTTTAGTCTTGTATGTGTTGAAGTGAATGTACACATTTTGTTCCAGACTATAGTGCAATCGAAATACATTATGTTAATACGGAGATTATTGTATTATTTTTTATTTAGATCCAAAATTATCTATAAAAAATAATAATAACAATAGCATTTTTAGTTTTGAGTTTAATCGACATCAAAACTACAATCCAATATTATGAAGGTAACACACTTTGAATATTGTTGTTCAGTTAAAAGATATACGACTTTATTTTGATTTATTGGTTCGCCTTTAAATGAAAAGTGTACATAAATTTACTTTTGAGTACATTATGTACGTCATTTTGCAGATCCTTTGTGTAATAAGTATTTATCGTCATCAGATTCAACCATCAAAGAGTAATGTTCCAAAACCTATGAATTATATATTTCATGTACACTTATATCTGTTTACACTAAAATGGCATCACTTCTTAATATCATTGAAAAAGCTAGTACTGTCGTCGTGCATCATTTTACATCTCAATTAGCAACAAAACATTGGAAAAAACTTATTACTTTTGCTACTTAGTAATGAGTTGTATTATCTGATGATTAGTAACCCATGCAAACCATAGTAATATGGATAACCCGGGGTTCTAACAATGATATACATAGTAATATCACTATGAGTCACAGCAAATAGATATACTGTGTTTCCTAGATATATAACATATTGGTAGATATAATTCAAAAAAGCTTTATCACAGTCTTGTGCTTCATCATTATTACGGCCAAAGGATATAAGCTTCCTCCGTAGATCGGCAAGCGTTTTACGACTATCTCACGGGTCAACGCTGCAGTCGCCGGTCTGTGTTCCAGAACTTTAAGGTCTCAAACGCCTTTTGTTCTGCGCTTTTAGTGGCCTTTCCACTATTTTCTCAACTTGCCAATCTCCGGGACTACGTCATTAACTTTCATACGTCTACGGACTTTCTCATTCCTGATTCCATCTCAAAGAAAAATCCCGAACATTTCCCTCCTTTAATTATTTGAACTAGTAGTACACAGTCGCGCTCAACGGACTGTTTACTAGTTCAAATCATTAAAGGCAATGAAATCGAACTTCAAACCTAACTTAGGTTTACCGTCTTACTATAGTACGCAACAACAAAGTATTATAATTTTACGCAAATTATAATATTTAAACGACATATCTCATATTCATTAGTTGTGAATGTTTAAGTGAAGAATTTGTAATTAAAAAATTACGAGAAATTTAATAAGCACGAAGTTATTTACGGGCTCTTAACTTTTATAGCGTGTTGAGAATTTTGCAATTAACTTGCTTTTAAAATTTCTTACCTATATATGAGAGGCTTGGTGTGTTACTATAATATAACAACAGGTTACATACATGTACTGTTGTTATACGGCCAAATACTTTAAAGGGGTTAATGTATAGCTCCATTTTTATTAAACAGCTTTAAAGTTTTTATAGCTGTTTCCAGTCACCCTGTATAAAGTGGGGAATGTTCCCTTATTTCATTTCTTTTATGGGAATACGATAGGCGAACAACTTATGACAGTACAATATTAGCAGGGGTTGTCTGTCTCAAAGTAAACAAAAATTCATTTAATACATAGTACTTAATTTCAAATTATAGTTTTTCTTTCTGTATTATGATTATTTTTATTATGTTAGTGTTTTCGTAAATCCCTGTAAGATAAATTTACAAGTAACTGTCTTAATAACATCATTTTAAGTTATTTTTTTTAAACATTTACGAATAAAACATCATGAAGTATCATGGTGTTTCAAAAAGATTTGCATGTCAAAACAAATGCCATTCAAAAGGAGAAAAGTGACAGTGAAACGAGGAGTACCCATAAATTTAGAAGGATTTATTAAAAATTCATCTCGCAATGCGTGAGTCAGGTGGCAGGTGTTATACCGTGAAACAAGCGTCTATCAAAAATAAAACGTACGGAATGTAAATAGAATGCAATTTTGAATACTTTGTAACTCTGTATTATTTACTGACTTGTGTTGTAGGAGTAACTTTTCGAATGAAGCAATTAATATAAATGATTTTGAGATTTGAGATGAAATTTGTTCGGATATTCTGTATATTTATTTTTAAATTATGCAGGATGATTGGTAACAGGTTTAAAGCACTAAAGTGGTTTCATGGACGCTTCCGCTCCGTGAATTCAGTACCGATGAAGCTGTAAAAGCCTTAGGGCTAACATCATTAACTTCTTCAGAGAAAAAGCAAAAAAAGCAACGCGCGGTCGCGGGAAGCCGGTCCTTAGTAGCTATCGAACGGCGTATGCGCGCGGAGCTGCCACAGGGTCAATGTTTTAAGTTTTAGTGATTTTACACCTATTTTCAGCCAGGTTGCCTGTAAAGTGAAGTGATTAGTCTTGCATATGTCGCATTATTTTTAAATACGACGGGTCAATAAGTACTGCTATACAAAGTCTGTAAGGAATGATAGTAAATTATAATTAATTTTAATTTATAATACTATGTGCCCTTTCTTCACTAGGTTATTTATTCTTTCTAAAATTATAGATTTTTGATAGCGTTTATCAAAATTAAATTGACAGCAAATATAAAAATAATATATGTTCACCCCTTTAAAGCTTTCACCTAGAACCAATCACCCTACAACTATTTATCTTTTGACACATAGGAATATCATACTGTCCGATAATGTTATGCATATATTCTTTAATTCAAAAACAAGAATTATTTATCTGTAATCGAATTTCCTTTAACAACCGTTTTTAGTTACTTTTTAATTTAAAAAAAATTGTCAATTTTCGGACAAAAATTTATATTTACTATCTTTTTCCGTGAGAATAGTTTATCAAATAACTAAAGCTACTTGCGTGCAAACTTTGGATTGAAACAAATCCTAATTATTAATATTTTTGTGCTGAATAAAATTTAGTTCGTGGCGGTAATACGTTTGATTTTAATGAAACACAAATACGTTTCAAAGGGGGTAGAAAATGACACAAATATTTCAAATTTTCAATATTTGTTCAACGTTTTGTGGCGGAGTCAAAAAACAAACAACGCAATTGGAAAGGGCGCTATCACCGCGCTCAGCGTTAATCAAAGCGTTTATATTTTTTGTGCGAACGAATGAAAAAACTTAATCGAATCTCGTCGTTGTGATGTGTATGGGCTGGCGCGTATTGATCCCAACGCTCGTGCAGAGACATTTGATAACGATGTTGTAATATTTTTACATTATTTTACATTGTGTAAAACAGTTATTTCGGATAAAGTAATCAAAATTGAAAAACATATAGCTTTTGGTCATAATTACTCAAAGTATATGTTGACCGTCGTCAAGGTAGCAATAAGTCGCTGGATACAAACAGCGCAAGGCAGGTCATCGTGGCGATCTTTTGTGCAGGACTATGCTAGGACTACTCGACCAATAGTGGTACCGAGCGTACCACTATTGGTCGAGAGTATCTGTTCATAGTATTAAAAACATTAGTCATGAACTTATATATATGTCGACTTATCAACATCAACTTAGAAAATATTATTGTGATATTTATGCTTCACGAGGAGAATGCCAGAAGATTCCAATGTGATAAAAATGGAATCAAATGAGGCTACCATATATTGGCTTTCTTATTCTATATTGACTTAAATCTAGGAAAGTTTCGAATGTAACTTGATCTCCAAAAGAGACTGCAACACACGTTGACGAGTTTTTATCGAATGATTACTTACACAATTATACTTAATATAATAGTTAGAACAATTAATATACATTTGTAATTACTTAAAAACTACTTGACATTAATTTAAAGATAGAATAAAAGGACAAGTTTAATTTCAGAGAAATATTTAAATTCAGGAATATAGAGAAAAAAGAAAGCAATATAAAGAAAAAAGTACAATTCACATAGACAAGTTTTAATTGAATTATTACTTACACAATGATCCTTAATACAATAATGAGAGCAATTTATTCCATTTAAAATTACTTAAAAACTATTTTACAGTTTTATAGGATTTGTTACACATTTAAATTCAGAGACAGGGATGTGTTTATAGAATAACCAAAACAATCTTAGTTGAAGAGATCCATGTGAAGCTTTCAGCACGGACCCATAAGTATTTATTTCATCAGATTGGATGGTCTTTAGACAGAGCTCTTACGTGGAAAAATCTACAAATGTGCAAATGTTTTTAAAAAAATAACTTATAATAATAATATTTCATTGTCAACAACTTGAGCAAAACATTTTTTTTTCAGAAAATACTACGAATAATATATGTAGTATGTTATTAAAACCACTCACTGGATAAAGGCGTCCCCTGGCACAGAATAAACTTCCCTGTTCATATTCTTCCTTGTACTTAACGAATTTCATAAATATCCGGTTGCACATGTGGCAATAGTGACTAGAAATGAATTTTATTTTGAGTTAAAATAAGTTTTATTATAACAAAATTGATTTTATTAATTTTTTATTTAATATATATAGCTTATAAAGTTTTTATTTTTATTGTATTAATATGATTTTTAGCCGTATTTTCACTGAAGTAATTTTTATATTCAATATTATTTTTAAATATTAATAGACAATTCTACTCACTTAAGAAAATAAAGCATGGAAAGGAATAAAAGAGAATGTGACGAGTTAAAGAAAGATGCGTAGAAGATAATGTTAAGCATAAAATATGAGGATGTAAAAAAAGTAATTGAAAACATGGACTCAGCAAGAACGTATGGTCCCAGCGTACCTAAGACAGGGGAACGAAAGGTCTGCAATAACAGAGACAATGAAAAAATGTACTCACTCTTATTCCTATAACATCAATAGTTTATTTTTAAGATTAAAATATAGTAAGTAGTGCTAACTCAGTGGTTAAGGTATGTGACTTTCGTTCATATGTACGCTGTTTCAATTCCTCCTGAAAGTATAGCTCTTGCATTATAAATAACAATGTTATCCCCAATGTTCACAAACAACAAAGAAATAAGTTATATGGTAATGGAATATCTTAAAATAAAAATTCGATGTGTATTATATACAAGCAACATTTGTGTTCTAATTGAAAGTAGTTATAAGGTTAGATACCAAGTACTAACTTATGATGTTTATATTACAGATTTAGTTGACAGACGTTATAAATATAATGAATCTTGAAATACTCATATCATATCATAAATATAATATTTATTGAAGTACTGATTTAATCGATCAGTATTTCAAATCAAATTACTACACAAATCAGAGCACTTGTAATCGTCTGATCTTAAAATATTCAATTAAATCCGTAGCACTCTATACGTCCGAATATAAAGCGATGGTTTATAGTCATATTTTGAGTGACAACATAAAAGCAGCACCTCCCATACATACCGATTTATTAAAATTTCAAGTCATCTCAGCCCGTGAGACTCAAGTAGCAGGTGTACCTACCAGTCCGACATATCAATCAAGCAAAAATGTGTTTTATTTCAACGCAATAAAGAACTTTTTTACGTTATCGTAATAATTGTTTACCTTTCATATTGTATTTGCTTTATCAATAGGTACCTAAAGTGCTATAAGAGCCTAAAAATTTTGGCTTTTGTTGAATAACTTAGGCTTGTATGAAACTGCGATGGTTCCAACATAATGTGTCTGCATACTAAGATGGCATGATTCTTCTATATCATATTCTATATCTTAATGTGAGTTTTATTATAAAGTATATTTGTACATACGAGTATGTTGATTGTTTTTTAATGAAAAACCTTTAAATGGGTGAAAATATAATAGATTTTACTGTGTGTACAATTTCATATTTTTTTAAAACTAATAAAAAATTGATTATAGAAATCGGTAAAATTGTTCTCAAAACTAAAGGGTCTAAAAATAATATTTTTATTTTTTTTTATATACAATTGGTGGGGAATATACGTAAAAGCCTAAAAGGGGTGAATATGTAGCTCATTTATTAGCAAGAAACGTTAAAACTTTTACATCTATTTCCAATCACCCTTTACACCCAAAGTGATTGCTTTGAATTTAATTTTTTTTTCTATTGTAAGGCGATAGGTCAATAATTTCTGACATTATGAAGTCTATAGCGACAGATAGTAAACAATTATTAATTTTAATACGCAGTAGTCCCACTTTTGGAAACGCATTTTCTTAGTATCACATCGTTATTTTTTATTTCCGAAACCAATGATTTTTGAAAAGAGATATCAAAATATACGTTCATAGCTATAAAGCAAAAAATTTAAAGGGGTGAACGTTTTTGCAATCCTTAAGTATAAATCAAGTTTATTTTTATTGCAGAAATAACCATCTTATCTGTTAAAAAAATTATTACATACCAATTTAATAATATTAGTATTTATATTTAGTATTATGCTTTATCCGTGAAAAACTTAATATTATTTTTAATATTTTTAATAATAATATTTTTAAGAAACATTATCTCTTAAAAGATTGCATTAATTATAAGAAAATATGAACATAGTTCTTTTGACATAAGGTGCGAAAAATTCAAATTATTTGCCGTAATTTCAATGGCATACTTCAAGTCGAAACACACGAAGGATGTGTACTAGCGTTCAGCGTCAAATATAATGCCCAGACATACCCGTTGAAAGTACCACGTTGATCCTATCCTCTAACTCTAGACTCCTTTCATCAAATTTAAAATTCATACAATATAACCGAGGTCGTCTTATTAGCTATGTACGGAGTCGTAAAAGTTTACGAAGCATCTCTAAATCAAGTTACAAGTGGGATCACAGTTCTTTAAAAAATAAGCTTAATATTTTTTTATGAAGATAAAAGTTTAAAAAGGGAAGAATTTGTTGTACTACTGCATATCGCTTTATTGTTTTTATAGTTGAAACCTGATTCGGAAGAGATTACAGAATATAAAAGTTGGATACGTTAAAAATATAGTATACATTTAAAATCTTTAATATCTTTAACGTTGAAATATTTTCTTTAGCCATTTGTGCTTACAAATTAAAGGATTATTTATTTTACACCAGTTTTAGTAAACGGAGAACGTCGCTATTATAATTCAAGTCTTTGTGTTTAGAGGTTATAACAAACTATTATCAAATTCGTTAAATCCACGGACCAATAGTTCACCGAGGAGGTTAACTTTCAATTGAAGCAAACTTAGATTAGATGAAATGTTAGAAATTGTGATTGGGAATCTAAATTTAAAGTTAAAATTGTTTTACACGAAAAAATATCATGAAAAGCATAAAGTAACTTTAATACGGAATTTGCATTGGGTTCTGGTAGTTAAGATATTGTATCTATTAAATTTATTAAGTACATAAGATATACAGTTTTTATGTTTTAAAGCATCGGTAGCAAAATTAAGACCATAATAATTAAATTATTATCGATTGAATACCTAGGCTATTTTCTAACTGAATTTTTAAAAAACTTTTACAAAAACCGTTCACGGAAATTTAATGATTTATTACATATTCATTTAATCTTTTAAATAATTTAATTATATTAAATTAAAAATGGATGAAAGTGTGTAGGCATCAAAGTTAAAAAACATCCCACATAAATCTGATTACAAAAACGGACGCAAACAAAATAGACGAATTAAAATCCCGCAATTTGAATAGGTTTTGAATAAAAAAGCAATTCTCGTATTTAAGCGAAACCCTTTCAGCCTCTCCATTTGATATAAAGCTGACAGATTGTAATTCATCGGAACGAATGTTCACGGATTTTCAATTAATAATATCGTACTTTTTTTCTTTTAACTGCGTAGAGAAATATTTTTAAAGCCACAGCGGCACTTGGTTTGACGCTGTAAAAAAGAATATTTTAATAAGGGTTTATGTTTTAGCAGTAACACGACTATTTTCAATACGCTATACATCTGTTCATCATCAATATTTTAGACGTAGGATGTCCACAGCTTGACAGAAGCCTATACTATAGATTTCCAACAGGACCGGTAGGATAAAAGATCGTCTGTCCAGCTTAGGGGTGGACGTCGTACAGCACGCTTGCCCCAGCGGAAATCTATGCTGTGGCAAGGGTCTATGGTCACATCTGCTTTAAGTTGCAAACTCGCGGGGTTAAGTCAGAAAGTTACTAGCATTTGGTCAAATGATTCAAAATTTGAATACAACAGTACCGCACCCTTCACTCCATTTACTTTGCAGATGTATATAAGCTTAGGTCTGTACAGAGTGTGAAAATTTAAAATTTTTGCTGTTAAGAATATAAAATAATTCGACAAAATTTTCGAGTAAGATTTTAGAGTTTCTAAAAAGATAGAAATTAACTATCAATTAGCTTTAATATTAAGCGATGTGTGAATATAAACCGGAATAAGCAGTTATTTTGGTAAATATTTAAAAATCCTGCAAAATAAACGTACAATAAAAATACATAATTATTAACGTATATAACATGAAATATTTGTTTAATGACCATCATAACCATACATACCATCATAACTTTTCACTGAGACTTATTTAATTTTTAAATTTTGGATTCATTTGATTTTATATTTACATATCTGACGTAATGCATTAATAATACGTATGAGTCTTTAAAAATATTTATTTACATGAAAATTACAGAAAATATTTTATTTCGAAAGGTATGGAAATATCGCCACGAAATCGGTTATTGTGGATATAAATTCAAATATTTTGGCAAAATGTTATGAAATAGGATGAAAAAGAAACACTGAGTAATATTTTAGAGCTTTGAAAATGACAGAGATTTATGTTCAATTTAATCCAGGATTCACTAGGGTTTATATTCACAAATCTTGCTTCATACATTAATAATGTGTGTAAGGTTTTAAATATATTTATTTAAATGTAAATCAGGAGAAATATTTTCTTTTCCGCGATATATGGGAAATAATCATGTCAGACGAATAAAAAATTGAATTGTACTAATTCAAACTGGGCCCGGGTGGCGTATTATTGTCTGAGTTTTTTTCTGAGCGGAAATTTGGACCTTTTACTGGCATACACATATTATATGCTGGTTTTTTATATCTAACTTGTAAGGATAATCGCTATTAATTGTAATAGTTAAGCGGAAACCTTTACTAAAGATCACTCTAACACAAAAGTTATCATTTTGCTTAGAAAGAGACTGAGAGACTACATTAAAAGTTTTATGTTACAAAACTGTTAATGATATTAATATTTTTTTTTATTGAAACTTCCAGTGTTTATACTCGCTTACGTTTTTCACGAGGTAAAAGTAATTTCATATTATTTTGTGATTCGCAGCGTGCGATTCGCAAGGACTTTCTGAGCGTTTTAAATTTTGTATAAATATGTTATGTATCTATATTTACATTAATAGGAGAATATTTAATGTTATTACTTATTATTTATAATTTTCATTATCAGTGCATTATTTAAAAAAAAATCCAAGTACTGCCATAGAATATTGATCTCCTCCATCGATTTTTAAAAAGACTAGTTGGATGGGACGTTGAGCAAATGAAATCAGTGGGTTGTAAAGACAATAGCTTCTTATACTCCCCGAAAATCTGAATAACTACGTTAGTTCCCAGAATTTCATCCATAAAAGATCTTTTTATCGGTTAGCATTATTAAGACGTTCGAACTCATATGCCAGCTACGCAGAATCGAAACGAATTACAAGTAGTTAGAAAATTGTCGAGCACCAAGATAAGAAAATTATTGAACTACTAGTTTTACTTTTAAAAAATTGTGGTTCTGTATATTTTTAATGCCAAATCCAAATAAAATAAAAATATAGAATCCTGAGAAAAATTAAAAAAAATTTGGGTTTTGACATATATATTACGACCGATTCATATCCATGTAAAATTTTATAAAAATCCGTCAAGCTATTTCAGAGGAGTGTGGCAACTTACACTGTAACAAGAGGATTTGACATACGTTGAAATATTATTTTTGATAATAATTCAGTATTCAATCGTTTAAAAATTTAATCCATTTCTCAAAATGGCGTTACAAGTAAAAAAGTGCTTTTTAATAATATTATGACTAGATGTCGCCTCTACTAAACCTTTCCATTTATCACGTTCCCGCGTCTCACGCAGTGAAATGAATAATACTAAATGGGCAAAACGTTTAACAGAGTAGGTACCAAGAGACATTAAAAGAAAAAGAGGATGATCAAGTAAAAGGTGATATGGCATCTTTAACTAAATACGGGAACTCTTGCGCATGAGATTACTAGTTAGAAGTATGAAAATAACTATAAAGAAATCAAAGATAATACCGTTCTAGTACCGTCGAAATAGTAAAGTACAACAAGGCCGCGAAAACAAAATAAGGGGGGATGATTGACTAGAGGAATATTAGGGAAGGAAAGGGAGAAAGATTAATCCGCGATAGCGCATATGTCAAAGCAAAATGTGACCCACAAACTGTTTTCTGAAATAATTTATGTTTGAGTTTTTTATTATTAATTACATCTAATTTTGTTGTTATAATTGTACTATTACTTGACTAGTGAATAAAGGATTAGTCGTAACTCGTCTATCATCACCGTCAATTAAACCCCTTTGCGTTTCGTAACTAAAGAAAGAAACACATAAATCTAACGCTTGCCATAATGGGTAACTGCTACAGCTATATTTGGTAAAAATAAGTGCAAAGGCACGGAAAAAGTGAAAGAGCTTCAAAAACGCAAAAAATAAATGTTAACGCTGGTCAAACATGTATGAAGATAGAAAGAAAGCAAAACTCGGACGTACGTGAAAGTTGCCTTCGTATCAATAGTTATTAAATTCGCCGACCACCTCCGAAAGCAAATATGAATTCCAGTGTTCACCAGTGCACTGGAATGCGGGTGAAACGAAAATAGAAAAAGTAATTGGGTTGTTGGCGGAACGGCATGTCTCTAGTTATTTTATCCGATACTTTTTTAGGCCGCGAGATTTATTTTATATTTTTGTCATTGTTAACATTGATACCGATGTTGGTGTTTTTTCTTAAATTTTATTCAAATAAACGCTAGTGTCGTGTTTTAAAATTAATTTAATAATTTTACACTGGTTACTACCACCCATGATACCTTTTACCTTATATCAATTCTTGTTGGAAATTAGATTACAAATATTCTTAACATGTATATGTTTTTTGTTTTGTTTGTGCAAACAAAATGGTTAACCTTGTTATTAAACTTAAAAATATTTATTTTTTACCGACTACAATTATTTTTCATGCGGGAACTTGGAAAACTGATACAATAGTCTTAAATGATGATCTCAAATGATCGAGCGATGACATGTACATTGCTATACCATTTGCAGTAAAAAATATATATCTGATGCACAGCATATTTCAACTGTTAGTTATAACGATCTGTCGTTTGTATAGTAAAGAAACGTTCATATTGTTATGTTTATTATTAGGGACATGGCTTGTGTTTACATTGATTTCTATCTTACCTTAGATTTAGTGTATGCCTTTTTCTTTTATATTAAATTACACTGTATATTACTGATATATTTTACTTTCTTGTATTTAGCATATGATAGGGCGTATATAGGCAGTAGCTCCGATTGAGTTGGCCGGTTCAGTAGTTCAGAGCGGCGCTGATTTTCAGCCTCTTCTAGAATTCCAAAGTGATACGTGGAAAGTTTCTGAAATAAAATATTTTATTTAAGAAACGGAAATATAAAATGTGTGAAAGAATAAAAGGAGAAAAAGAAATCTGTGCTTTATTTTGTTTTTCGGATCATGTACGCAAGTACATTAGAAAACCTAGCAATAAAAAAATATAAATGCGACTCCTCATTGATTCAGAAGACGATTTTTATCACCACCATCATTTGAGCCTTAGAACACCCACAGTTAGATATAAGCCTCCTCCACAGATTTTAAGTTTCGAGAAGGCTGTGTTAAATAAAAAATAATAAAAGAAACATAAAATGTTGCTTGCACAGCTTTTAGAAATGTAGTCTCATGTAAACTCATTGACGTCCACTACACGATAATATTGTTGAAAGAGTGCTCTATTAAGATATATCGCATCGTCTGTTTATTTGTGTATATTTTTTGTCACGGACGATCACTGTTGCCTTATTGACATTTTGATATTTAGATACTCTGTGGTTTTAGATGGCAGGGGGCAAATTGCGTTTGGTCTAAGCCTCGCTTACCATATGAAAGTTCGAAACTTCATGAGCCGTTTAAGTATTTTATTACCGGATGGAATTCTAAAAATTTGACCACACTTTTTTTGAAAAAAAAAACAAGTTAGCATTTTCAATCATAGTCATCATTTCAACTCCAAGATGTTTACTGGACATGGGCCTAACCCTAAGATTTGCACATGTAGGTGATATGTGCCAATATTCGCCACGCTCGGCATGTGAGTTTGCGACTGCAATTTATTCTATTTAAAATATGTTTGGAAGATACTGCTGCCAATTATCCTAGAAAATTTTCCCCTTACTGGCTATTATGACAATCATGGGAAAGAGGGAGGATTATTCTAGGCGCTGATATTTTAGTTTAAAAAATACGTAAAAGATTATATGTAATATGTAAAAGAAAAAAATATTAAAGTCGACACTCTCGGGAGAGCATCATTTACTATGTATATATATATATATATATATATATATAAGGTATTAATAATATCTTTAGTAAAAAATCTGCAATATAATTCAAACAAGGTAGAGTTAAAAAGGAACGAACCCTTTTAAAGTTTGTCATTCAAAGTAAAGCGATTGGCTTTTTAGTTTGTTCCATTTTATTATAATGAAAATTTCACTCCAGAACCCATTTATTTACATACTAAATACCATTATAGTTTAACTTTTAATTGTAAGAACAAAGTATGATCAAATTTGCATTTTAACTTGAAATTCAGTTTATAAATATTTATTAATCTTCACCGCATTCTATGTAGAATCTTTCGATCAATGATTTAATGTCACATTATGGGCAAATGATTTGTTTAAAATTCAAATAATTTAAAATAAACTTTGTTACATATATGGATTCGATAATTTTGTTTATGTAGGTAGCTCTCTGATAAAATTAAAAAAAAAAAATTTTATCTTGTATGTATTAAATTAATTACATTTGATTTTCTATACGAAAAAATATATATTTAATGCATCCTTAATATGAGTCTTATTGATTATTGATAGATAAAGTTAATGATATTTCACCACATTTTTTTACGGAACACGGGGGATTCTCGGAGTACCGTCACAGGTTTAAGCTAAACGAGCGTCCCTTGTACTTCTGTGAGGCGGTGGTGGACCAGACTGCGGTGCAACTGGTGGCCAACTGTTCCGCATTCGGAGGCTTTCGATGCAATCCTAAATTCCTGTTAAGAAAAAATATTACTAAAGATAGCATCGCCTCACTGATAAACTGTGACGAAAAACGGCCTGCGTTCCTCGAATATTGCAGAGCAATAATTGAGGACGTAATTAGTAGGAATAGAGGTGAAAATACTACAGGTCGGGTAACAAATTAAAGGAATTGGAATGAAAACACTAATGTAAAATAAAAAAAGCTAAAATAAACAAAACAGAAACCTATGTAAATATGCGAAAATTGTTTAATTGTAATAGTAAATAAATATTTTAATTAAGGATGTTGAGTATTATAATTAGATTGTAATGCCCTGTCCCATTAATATGATAGGGGAGAGCGAGTGGCCCCCAACAGCGGCGGCTATTTTAAAAAAGAATATACATGATATACATTGCACAAAACAAGAAAACACAAATAAAATATACACGGATTTACGTAAACTGTTGTCTTGTTGTTTTATTTAATAAATTCAACAGTGAGAGACGACGATTTTTATTAAATTTTGTTGCAAAAACAACCAAGTTTATTTTCAAGTTCTAAATATATTTTAATACTTGGTTTATTTTCGACGTATTTACTACCACCACTAGTTCTACGTATATTGTAGAAGCTTTCATAAAGCTCCCGAATATAAGTTTGCTGTGTAATGTAAATATTTATCTCTAAACTTCATAGCTTTTGCTGCGAAAACATCGAGGTACGAGTTATAGAAGATATATGGGATAGGATATAGGTTACAATAAAATTATACGAGTAAACATATGTTATAGTATTTTGTGTTTAGTATTTAATGGAAGTGTTTATTTATAAATGACCTACTATTTTAAATTGTGTTACGAATGTTTCATTAAAATATGTTTATTGTCGTTATAAATATATACCGTACTTTTATCTGACGTAAACCTATAAAGCTATGATATTATTTAAATTTTCAGAGAGTATTGTAAAGAAGTATATACGAAAGCTTCGTGATTAAATAACTGCATTATAAGTAATAATATTTTCGTATTTGTTAGCAATTCATGCATTCCATGCATTCCACAGTTGGGAAATCAATTACCTGGAGGGTAAAACGGGTTTACTACGTGGGATAAACTAACACTAGCGTATATAGGCAAGCTAAGCACCTTTGAAAAGTCAAGACATTGATATGAGGTACATTTAAAAATTTATTTATACATAGAAATATAGTGTAGTAATATTGATCCAGAATTTTTTTCATACGCTACTCTCAGGTTCGGAATGTTGATTCTATCGAGAACCCGGCAAGAAACTCGGTAGTTAATCTTTTAACGTGAATTTTGTTGTATGATTTTTCCATTTTACCGATCTTCTGTTTGTAATTTTTACTAATTCTGTATTGCTCGTTTTGTCTACTTAGGTTCACAAAACTGATGTACAATGTAATAATTACTTAGCTAAACAAGTATCAAATCTTAAAATATTATTTTAAAAGTTATTTGATTTTATTGCCATCTCCTCGAGCGAATCTGTTTTATTCTTATTTATTCATTGTTTTTTTAAGGTATTTTTCCTTTAACAATACGTATAAACTTTATTTAAATATAAACCATATAATATTGTATATAATAAAATATATAACAAAACTGAAATACATTAAAATATCTTATTGATCAGTCTTTCTATTATTATTAGTCTTGTGATACTGGTTAACATAATTTATTCTGCAGTTTGTGAACAACGGCGATGTTATATAAGTCACATTGCGTGTCCGTAGAATTCGAATTTGAAAATTACCATCATAGTGCGTTGCCATTAACAGGGCTAACAAAGAAAATGACATCACACGTGTGAATGACCTGTAAAAAGATTTTCCTTCAGATTAAAAATGACGCACTATAACGTAAATACACTTTTGTATTCATATTCTAACAGGCGCTTTAATATCGTATTTTCAGTTTATGTACCAAAATGTATAACACCGTGCAGCCCAAGCAGTCGATATAAAAAGTCAAATACGGCAATAACAGTGCTCTGGCCATTCCAGATCGAAGATTTAGGAGCAGAGTAGTTCTTAACCATAACTGAAATAAAACACAGTTGTGTGAAGTAAATCGCATGGCTATTCCGTACAGAGTGCTTGTATCGACAACTGTAATGTATTGCTTCGATGATGTTGGTGCTGTTAGTCTTAAGACTTTTACAGCTTCGTCTGACGTGAGTTAACGGAGCGGAAGGGTCTGTGAACTACTTGTATTGACAAAAAGACATGGCTATTTACATACCCGAGGACGTTGCTCGAAGCTTGGAGCCTGTTTTTGCGGCGCTATTGAAAGTGAGTCGCATGTCAAAAAAAAGGTTGTACTTTTTTCGCTCAAAGCGTGCCGTTAATAGGTTTAATTAAATTAATCCCGTGAGCTAACAGTACCGAAGTAGCTATGAGTTTACCTTTTTCCAATCAAGAAATTCCACTTCATACAGCGAGCCCGAAGTTATGTGTCCTCAATATTTTATTCATTTCTGAAAGTCTTGTCCGTTTTGAACGCTCAGAATTAATTGATGACTGAGCTATTATCCTATCTCCTGCTCTTCTTAGGTTAGTACTAATGGAAGTCTACGGTGTGTTTTACCGTCCACTTTCCCTACAATATGTAATTTTTCGAATTTATCTGCGAGCAATTACCAAATAAATATATACTGAAACCTAGATCATAGATATACCACCACTGCACGCAAACCGTTTTGCAGCGTCGGATATCGTCATTTTAGCCATAGGACGTCAAATATAGAGCAAGATATTATAGGATGGGCATAAAAAATAAAATAATAAAGCAATTTTTTTATTATATTGTTAGGTTTTTGGTTTTTTGATTTCTCCTAAACTTTCGTTTATGTCTTAAGACTTCTTTACCTTTCAACCTTTCAAAGGCAAGGTATGATGCTTGTATAGCCATAATTGGAATTTTCGGTCAGCATTTCGATTTTCTAGCTTACGAATTTCTTCACAGCTGAGTCTGATGGTTAACATCTTCATAACTTACCATCCAACGTGAAAGAGAGAGGGAGAAAGAGAGAGAGAGAGAAATTTGTCAGTTTTGAAGTAATTAAACCATTTCATGCATCAACTTTCTAGGTAGCTCTAAGTCATAGCTAGACTAAATCTAGCTATTACTAGAAACATCTGGAGAGAGATAAGGAAGTTGTTGTAATATCTCCGTCAACGTAGAAATAACGTAAAAGAATATAAAATAAGTGGCAATAAAGGCAGAGCAGCTAAGCTCGTAAATACTCCGGGAGTTATTAAAATTTCACATCTTCCCAAATTGCGATGTTCTGGCTAAGGCATCCGTTACTGTCGTAAAGGAATGTGTGTCCTTTCGACATAGACATAAGGTTTCTTACGCATTTTCACAGTATAATTATCAGATCCATCGTCGTGAAGACTCATTGAAACACTACCAGAACGAAACTCAAATCAAACCATTATCATAGTAATTTTAGGCACATTATCTACAGGGTGATTGGATACAGGAGAAAAGATTCGCTCTGTGAGTGTTAACTAAAATTTGTCACAATAATTATTTCTTAACTGATAGCAGCAGGCCATAAATTTTTCAACTATGTTACCTGCTTATTGCCATTTATTGGGAGATCCGCAAAAGAACTAAGGCTACTGACGTAGTTCGATGAATTGCTCATCTCTAATTTCAAACGGCGGGCTCATTGCTCATTCAAACAGTAGCAGTTGGGTTCTCAAAAGGCGATTAGCTGGTAGACGCGGCATGCGCAGGCTCCTTACTAAGTTGGGTGATGACGGCTTATTTCGTTCACCTACGGGTTTTCAAAATTTTCATTTGATATAATAGAAAAATCTGGAATAAAAATAAAATAATAGTCATTATCAAGTGTATTAAGATCCATGTTTTTTTTAAGTCATGAATTTTAATAGAAAATAGGGCGAATCATTCAAATGTCAATGTAATAAAAATACTAAACAGTAATTTATATTCGTCGAAAAAAGAAGTTCCCGTAAAGCACGAGTGAACAGATCGCTTTCCACAGATATAAATAGTGCAGACTGAGTAAGTGATATCCGGAACGCAAACAGCTTTGACTGGTAAGGTAAATTCATGTTACTTCCGTCTTTCTCGCTAAACTGATAACCCAATATTCCAGTTATTCGTTTATTTTCGTAGTTTAGACTACAATGAAAATTTTGCTGTACCCCTGGCGATATTGAGCCAATAAACGTTGATTGCACAACTGATGCTGTTATGTTTTATGTGCTATAAAGGTATTGTATAAAGCGAGAAAGTAGACAAGACTTTTTATGCATACTGATGATTATTTTTAATGATTAAATATAAAAAACGACTCGATCAGTAAATTTACGATAGATAATTCGAGAATAATTATTGTTTCTTACCATAACAATTCTTCTGAATAGAGGAATTAATAAAGAAAATAACCACATCTTTAGATGTATTAAAATATTAAATTGAAATGGAAATATACAGGACATCTAGGATGTTAAATTCTTAAAACTTTATATAAACATTGATGTTTTTTTACACAAAATGTTATGAGTCGAATCTGTACTTGGTGATTTGATAGGTACAAAATTTTTAAAGGGTTGAATGAAGTCATTAAATGTTTATTAATATTTGGTACAACTTATCTTATTATAATACATGGATGAATAGTTTCAGAAACAATAAAAAAGGTAATGATAATATAGTAAGAAAAAGCGTTATGAAATTAGGATTGCTACATATTAAAATTCTTTGCTTTCTCTCCCGGCTTTGATGCTAGAATTTATTTATCTCCCGTATTACAATAGAAAAAAATAAATTAGTGTAACAGATATCAGCATGATCACTTTATACAGGATTATTCGAAATAGGTATAAAAACGTCTAAGCTCTTTGCTGACAAATGAGCTTCACCCCTTAAAGCTTTGACATCTGTAACCAATCGCGCTATATAAAGCTGTCGTAGAAGACTTCGTTAGTACGATATAGATAAGTTTCCTTTGTGCCCTTATGATCAGAGTAACGGTTGCCGGAGCTAATAAGATGTTCTGTTAAGTTCGCATGTGTTATTACTAAAACCAGCGTTTTAATATATTTAATACTTAATGTTTTTTGTAAATTATGATTGAATTCGTAAAATAATTTATGGATCGGATTAATTTATTTTTCGACGTGACGCGATTTTCCATTCAACCACGTTCTAATTTATCTCGTTTTTTCTACCCACACTGTTTATTTCGTGCTAGCGAAACTGTTATCGTTACGAATACAAATCTTAAAGTTGTTAATTGAATCGGTTTCATAAATTGTTTTGATAATTAATTCTTTATATAGCTAAAAGTAAGATTTTTGGTGTTTAGATTGAACGAATTCCATTTTCTATAATCGTAATATGAAAAATCGGATTATTTACCGACGTAATAAATATTAAATTACTCCAATTTCAGAAGCAATAAATATCATTACGTTCATTTCTGACTTGTAATACACATATTAAACGAAATCGCAATGTGTACAAAACAGTAGTTAGTTAAAAACATAGTTCGTCTAGCTACAAATATTGTTACAAGATATAATCCTTCTTTTATATTACATAAAACATTTATTGTTGCACTGAGTGTTAACATTAAAATATAATAATAGTTCACGCCCATGCAAGAAGGCCGCCAGAATTAAGAAATTAGAGCTACAGAAACAATCAAAACGACGGCAACAGTTACCGGACGAGGACTTCTCCTCCCATCACTCCCTGGAGGAAGGAAGGAACCCGTGTCAACAAACGGGCCACATAACATCCAAGTGGCGCACGAGAACCGGCAGAACTAGTAGTGGGAGAAATTTAATCCGCAAGCCCTGTGTCCGACGCAGCTGTTATAGCCTCATAAGGCTAACAACGCCGACATCTAACAGAAACTAGAAATATAACATTATGTAAAACATCCACGGGGATTTATAACGATATATTTGATCTGACTCCAGCAGTGAACATCGTTAGGCTAAAATTATGATGATAATATACATCAAAAGTACATTTAACATATGAAGGTCATTCAGTATGATGCCCTTTGTTTTTAATATTTAAAGATCTATATTATATGTTGTGGTCTATTATCATTATAGTCATCTACATCACTGTCTTTATGGAAAAATACTTTACAGCCAGTGTTATATATTATTAAAGGAACTTCAAATTATCATGGAGTTTAGAGCCTATCATAGCACCTATTAATAGCCCGTTACTCAAACATTCGACTAATGCTAATCGGATGGAGAATTTCGAAAATTGTATTTCGCCCCATACCTGTTCTGTGTAATGCTATTAAAGTAATTCAAACCCCTTTATCATCTCGCTCCACTTTAATAGCCCAAAAATGTAGATACCGATTTGCTCTAAAATGAGAAAACATAATAAATATTTATATAATATGAATGAAAAATTCCAGATTGTTTCCATCCTTGTTGAAAATCTGTAACTGAAACAAAAATATATTTCTGATATATTTAATATTTGTTATTAATATCGACATATATTCCTGCGTAATAGATACCATTATATTATTTAAATAGTAAAGTATAGCTGATAAAAAAATAATTGACATAATCAATAAAACTCGCAGATTTAATCTTATAATACGACTCTCAAACTTTTATGTTACAAATCATGTCTTCATTTAATTTGTCCCCAAGTTTGTAGAACTTAATTTTTAATTAATTTATTTTTCGCTTCAGAAATGAATTTCACATTTCATTTTTACAGTAACGAATCTTCTGAGTCAAGTTTTTGATTAAATTTTAATTATTTATTCGAAGTAAGACGAAAAAATTGTGAAGACTGAAACTGTTAAGAGTACGTACGTACGGCTTGGAATTTTAAGTTATGATCATTAGATAAATGTTATAGTTATAACAGAGTATACACAAAGAAATAATACTACTAAATAAAGCATACAATAATTACAATATGTAAAGATATAAAAGAAATAATCGTAACTGATCATTACCAACACAGGATCCTATGAAAAAAAGTGCAGAAAATAGGAAAGGGCCGCATCATCATATCAGATCTTGTGGATACTTTCGGAACGAAGTGCTTGAGGAAGATATTTGTCATTCCATGTGATGCATTTTATTTGACTAGGGCCTTCTGTACGGTGTGGATGTAAAACCACTCTTTCTACCATTCGCCTGGAAGGACAACAAAAATTTGTGATTACCGATAGTGATTAGAAAAGTGGGAGACAATTTTCTCGGAGGTCGTAGTACCTTCAGTTGATCGGAACAAATCGCCTCAAAACCAATCTTTATTCTTCGCTCATAGATACTAGAGGTAGAAGGAAGTAATAAGCGGCGCAGCATAATAAATATGAAGATTGTACAGTGTCTAGGGAATCATAAAGATACGTAGAGGAGGATGAAGTAAATAGTTTACGTAAATTTTTAAACTATGTTTTTTTTTTCGAAGACGTGTAGTTCCTTAAAGTAAGATACTAGATTAGAATTCTTGATTTTAGTACTTATTACAAAGATTTATCACATAGATCTAATGTTCATGGAATAAGAATAGTTTATTGTTGAAAACCTTTAAGTTTGTTGGACATTAAAAAATACAAAAGTGTTACTACACTACTCTATAATTTATAGGCACACGCATATTTCAAGGCATTATAATTATGTAATAATATTATAAATTGTTTTTAGCCTTGGACAAACATATCTTAATTTTTCAATTGTTTAATACGAAGTCCTTTTGAGAAAATTTTTAAACAAGAGCTTAAATATACAAAGATATAGAAAAACATATTACCAACAAATAAATATATCTCAAATATTCCAACAAAGTTTTCAGTGAAATTGAATTCGCAGTTGAATTCGTGTTTGGTTAAAGCTTGCAGGTTGTTTGTCGGTCTGTCGGTCAGTTAGATTTGTGGTACACAATTTGTTTATTTACTTTAGTTTTTATTTAGAGCTATCGATGAGGTTAAATATCGAAACCATCAATATTGTTTTGCACGATTGATTCTACTGTTTGCAATATTTTTGAATCCTTCTGCTTCGCGAAAAGGTTAAACCTACTATAACATCATTACAGTACTTTAAATACTTTTATCCGTTATTATTTTTATTATTTATTCTGTATATTTGTTACAATACTTGTTACTAAATATTTAATTGAATACGATATACGCTGTACTCATATGTTTAGGTCTTTGTATAATAAATGCATTTAATAATAGTGCCAAATGTAGATAAAAATGACACTCTTAGTCGTCAATTAAAAACTTTAAGACAAATTATAAACTATGTACTAATATGTGGCACTTTTGATTTTATTCAGTACGGTAGAAACAATGACTAAATTTGTTTTTGTAAAGTTGTACATAAAAAAAACATCTTTTTTATGTTTTCAAAAAAAATATTTTCCACTCAGCCACTACAACCACTAATTATTATCATCATTTTACTCTTGAAGGTTCACTGTCTATCATAGGCTTTTCTTATCATCAGTGACACTTCCTATTATCACTAGAATTTCTTTCTAAAAAGACTGGAAAGCCTGCATTCGGGGTCTTCTTCGTTTACCTTTATTATATGACTATTTGAATTAATTTTCATAGTTACAGGTTAAAATCGGTCCTATTTTATAATTTAATCAGATGATTCTTGATTATATGCATTGTATTATTAATAGGTAAATTATTAGTTTTGTTATATTATTTTTGCAATATATGTATAAATTTTACGTAGGTATCGTCGCAAAAAAGATTTTTTTTTGACATTATTATAACGCCTACTTAAATTTAATCCTTGTTTATTTAGTTTTATTTCGTAATAAGATTATTTTTCAACGTTAGCTAATATTGTTATAACTGATTTAATACTGTGGTATTTGTGTTTACAGCGGAAAGTAAAATATCAACGTCAATCCTTTAAAAGAAAAACGAAGATTCAAAACAACGCACGTTTGTAAAGAGTAATGTCACGCATTATTCTTTTTAGGTTACGGAAACAGCACGCCCCTCGACTGGAGCACACTTCTACTCAGAATACGCTAAAAGATAAAAAAAATATTTGCCTTCGTATAATCGTCTTCGTAAATATCTGCTATAGAGCTGTGAATATTACCAATTATTTCTTCATTATATTTTAGGTTATCACTAGAGTACATAACATTGTATGGGTGGCAATATTTTGACATCTGTTATTGTTGTCATTGATTCCTTCTATTACAATAAGCCAAGCATGTCGGTTACTATGGTAAGAACCTTAGGAATCCTGACAAATCATTGCTGTTAAATATATATGAATAGATAAGAAGGTAGTCTGAGATAGGGCGTTTGCATACAGGATGATAGGTTTCAGGTGTGTAAGCTTTAAAAGAGTGAATGCGTGTATCTGTTGTTGTAATCTATCTAGTAGATTCATTTCAATAGTAAAAGGCATTTGCCTTTGCTTTGAATCTACAATAGTTAAATTTGTTCTCCACTTTTATTTAAAATGATCTAGAAAAAGGGTTACAATTATGCACAGTTGATAACGCGAAAAAACACATGTTTCTTTATATTAATGGTATCAGAGTTGACATAGCAAATAAGAAAAGCAAAAAAAAAATATCTTAAATGTCTTATAAATAGTACTAATTGAAGTTAACGTTACTCGTAATAATAAAAAATACAATAAGAAAAAGAGGTCAAGTCTCTATGTGCGTAAAGATCATCTATTATAATCTCCATCATCACTTCAGCTGTAGGATGTCAACTGCCTCGTCCGAAGATTTACAATATATAGACATCAGAATATTATGTCATTGTATAGACATTAGAAAATTCCATATCATTTGAAACGCTAAAACAAAAAGTTTATTTGTTAGTTTTTAAGTTTATAAATTAAAATTAGTATTGTTATCAAAATGATACTTAGCTGCGGACAAATTATTTCAACTCCTGATTGACGAAACAAATGATATCACAGGTTCAAATTATAAAATAATTCTGTTATTCACTACACACAAACGTACATTCATGTGATTGACGACTTGACTTTTGAATGGAATTGCAAATCGTCGACCTCTGTTTTTCCAACCCGCTGTATTATTCATTAAAATTAGGGGGTCGTGACTTGATTAAAATTTGGAGATAAAATAATGTCGGGGCTTATGACATCACGTACAACTGTTTTATTCGAAACGGGCGTTTTGATACTGATTTTATTCTCAAACTTTTTGATAATAAATTTTGATATAATATTTACCGTACACGGTATAAATATTTATAAGAATATTCTATTTTTTTTTTCAACATAATGTATAAGTACTATAAGAAGAAAGTCTACGGCCAATGCGAGTTATCATGGATGACTAAAGGCACTGTAACATGGTCTCAGTCTATGGGCGTAAATGGCACGCTCAGAGTCTTGTCACCGAGTCATGGAGCGGGCTTTGCTCAGGATTTCTCTACGAGATCAAATAAGGAATGAGAAGTCCCGTAAACCACAGTCCAGTAGATTGGCAAGTAGAAGCGGCGATAGGCAGGCCTCATAGCGCGCAAAACAGATGGTCCCTGGGGCCTTAAGATTGAATTTAAACCAGTGAGGGCAGCGCCAGACGTCCACGTACAAGATGTAAAGACTACCTTATAAGAGTCCCCGTAATACGCTAGATGCAGATCGCTTCTTGATGGACTTACCAGAAATTTGTAAAGAAGGCATGTCCAGCAGTGAACATCTTACGTTTGCAATAATAAGGATGATAATTATAATAAGAAATATTTATTATGTAGGGAATAGATAAAATTATTATTCTTATATACTTTTTTCATCAATTCTTCACAACAGTTATTTTAAATGCTGTTTATGCACATAAAAGTTCCAACTATCTCCCGTCAATCATGAATATTTTTTATTACATAAAAAAAACTAATATTACGTTTATTCTCTCCCGCGGCAAAGTTATCAATCTCAATCTTTTATTTAATAAGCAACGCTGAAACAATATTTAAAAAATATTAAATGTAATTTATACTCTCGACCTCTGCACAGGACGATTAAAATTTTCACGAAGGGCGCATATAAATCCAAGCCCGTATAAAGTTAATTAACGTGTTTGCAGCGTTTTGGAAGTTTAACTATTGTTATATTTGTTTAATTAACAGGTGTTACTGGAGCTATTTTGAAAGGCCCAAAGCGATGTTACATTTCAACATTTCGTTGCTTGCTTTAATAGCTTTCCGATCCTCTGTAGTTTCCTACGTTTTCGCTACAGGCGCTGCCGGTTCGTATAAAAACAACAAGGAAATAATAATTCAAAATACTTGGGTGCAGAGTGTATGAATTTCGTATTGCCTTATAATTTTCTGCAATGGAAAGAAACAGCATTTTTGTTGAAAACTGGATATTACTTTGTAGTACTCCGGGCATTGCGGAAAGCAGATTTGAGTTCAAAATTATAATATTTTATATGAATTAATAACTTAGGAGTAATATATATGGGATATGATTTGAAAACAAATTTTCAGCAAAATCTCACTTCTACTCAGAATACGCTAAATGTTTATTAAATTATCATTCTCATTACAATCATCAAAAAGTCAATCAAAAGTTCAAATCATCAAAAGTTTTCATTTAAAAATATAGTCAATTAAAATATAATATAAACTACATAAATATATTATAATTTAATTGACTATATTTATTATAAGTGCGCGCGTGTGTGCGTATAAAAGCGGCACAAGCTAAAAAAATATGTGTGATAAAAAAACTAAGAATTACTACATGACAACGATTGGTGTGTTATATTAACTACCTTTACATGTTTAGTTGTGTTATTAGGTTTTCGTTAGATTTCATTCACATTACTCATTTTGACTTTTAAGAAACGTCACAAAAGTTTTGACTGTGCGCTAAAATGTTGGAATCGAAACCGATTTATTTTTCTAGTATGTTATTTCCATTCGTTCAATACAATACGTATTGCGGAATGTTCGGTAAACATTCCCGATGTTCGACGACGTTAACAAATCGATCTAAATAAACGCTTAAGTCGCCTGAAGTGCATGTTTCATTCTATTTCGTTGAATTTTAAATAGAGATGGAAATAAATTTCACTGAAGTAAAATTACTCATATTATTACTTATAGTCTAATTAATGTTCAGATTTCTACGAGTACTTAGTATTGTTTTTGTTTTGCTTTTTTCAGCTTCCAGTGAGGCGAAATATGACAAAAGGCTCTCAGAAATCCGCAGACAGGCTGCGGTCGCCATTCACGGCATTTCATCAAGCAACAAAACTACGTTTGAGGTTAGTCCCGTTGTAGGTTTTCTTTTTTTACTAAAGTTGTAGTAAGTAGAAAAGGTCTCCGTTTTAAAATAAAACAACCTATACTTTACTTAAATTGATGTATATTTAGCTTTATCTAAAGTAATAAAAACAATTTAATTTTTATTTAATGCGCAAGATTTTTATAAATTATGTAGCGAAAATTAACATTTATTCCTAAATGAATAAAAGGATTTAAATTGAAATAAACATAAAAATGTAAAGTTAAAACTTGCAATAATGTTATACTGGAGAATACAACCAATCGCAATATTTTTAATTAGTTTGAAGTAGTCTTCAATATGTTTATAGGTTCAAATATGTTTAACCATCAATTACTATTTTCATCTCTATTTGTATATTTCGAATGTTTTATTGCTATGTTATTGTTAGTGGTATTGTTTCAGGATGTGGTCATATCCATAGTGCAGTACCTAAAAGACTACGAGAATGATTACACCGACTGCATTAAGCATCTGAATGACAATGATACAGTGAAGACGACTTGGACATTTTGGAACTCAATGTTCTACGCGGGAACCATATTCACAACAATAGGTTATTTTTTTTTACTTTATCTATATATAGTTATCTTGGAATTACAATAACTGTACCCATTTTTTTGAACCAATTTTTTTGGTCATTGACGAAGTTTAACCGTTGACATAAGCAGCTGCTTTACCAGTTTAAGATGGCTTAGGCTGAAGGCAGATAGCCTTAACCACTTAACTGTAACTAAGCTTGAGGGTTACCACGGTTATCTTTAGCAGACCTTCCATATAGTGACTGAACCGGAAGGCTTTTGAGAGAAAGCTCAACTTTGGAAAATTCTAGAAACTCTCGAAAACCGTTTAGTACTCTGTTACAATTACCCAAAACAGTTATTCCCATGGTACATATATCTTGTACAAACAGTCGCTGTATTCAGATTATAAAGTATCACCAACTAAGAGGCCTCTGAGGAGTGACTTGGGTAGTTACATTATACGGAAGACTACTTTGGCCATTTGTTTGGCCAGTTGCCTGATATGCGTTTAGCATTTCGTTTTAAGGATGCAAAAGGGACTCGTTTGGTGGCTGTTGACGGAATATACAAGCCGTAGAAGATCTATGGAACATTGCAGTAGGCAACTTTCATGATTAATGTCAAGAATGACAGAGCAAAAGCTAAAGCTATAGCTTAATTAGTAGCAGAAATTATATATAGAAATTATATTATAATCTTTGCTAATGCACAACTTATTAGAAGAATAACACCCGTCACCATGATATGTTTGCTGATAGAGTATAGTGTTTTACAAGGGAAAAACAATCCCTTGGCTTCAAGTTATAAGTAAACTACAGTAACTTATTTTTCAACTATTTCCAACGAATACAATAGTTTCGATGCATGCTAATGTTTTCTTCGAGTGATATAAAATATGCAGCTTCTTCGATTGTTTTTGGCACGCCAATAGCCGTCATCGAAGTGACCGTCTATATAGCTACAGATGCAATGATGGCTTCATGTTTTACTCACAGCACCATTTACCCGACCGTTTTTTTTTAAATAAAGAAAAGAAAAAACACAAATGATTTCTTTAACATAGCAGTAAGTTTAGGCTTGGTTCTTGATGTTTTGGATAAGTCAAAATCAGCCAACACTTCCTACTAGAATAATGTAAAGAAAAAAAAAGAGTATTTAGTTGATTCATCGAATCTTAATTCACGTTAAAAGCTCGCCTATGTATATGGGTAGAATGCATCACTTGCTATCATATCGAACGTCCTGTTCGAACTATCCTTTTTATACCACAAAGGCGGCAATGCGATCGGCTTATACGAGCGTATATGAAACGTTGACAGGTAGCATAATGGACTAAGTGCTTTCGTAATTCCATTAGCTTGTGCCAAAAGTTAAAGTAATTTAAAAATAATAAGCGCATGAATGAAAACGAGGTCGTAAATTGAAAACAAATTAATTCTATCATTTAATCATATGTTTCATATATGAATTTCAACAAAAGATAGTAGTCATCTTTACTACAAAATTATGCATTTATTAAACTTGATTTAAAATTTAATAAACAGAGCCTTCTTTTTAAGGTCCATATCGAATTACCAATTACGGGAACGGAACTCAATAATGCGTGTAGAATGAACAAATATCATAGTACTCGTACAATACAAACAGGAAAACTGCCTGTGGCATTTAATATTGAATTCTATTTTGCGTATCCCGTAACAAAAAGAAAAAAGAAGTTAAACAAGATTCATGTTTGTTAAGATTACAAAAAGGAAAAAGAAACACAAAGAACATTTGCATTCGAAGTTAAATATGAACTGTAGATAAATGAGCTGTGTAGTCTCAAAATGAATATGTATCCATACATAAGAGATTTAAACCTATGGTTTGACTTATTGTGATATTTCTGGATCCTTAGAAACAATTTTATTATGAAATTTAGTAGAAATATTCCTTTCGTTGAGTAAGGAAGACAAATTTATGAAATTAGTCCCAAAAGGGAGCCAAAAGGATATGTATTTAAAAATATTAAATACATATTTTCAAAACTGCTGTTGGTTTAAATAAGACTTGACTGGAATAATTTTTTCAGCATGTTAAAAATTATTATGAATTGATTTGTGAAATTATTAACACAAAAACTTGAATGCGGGTCAAGCATGGCGGGGGGCGGAGAGATATTATATATATATATATATATATATATATATATATATATATATATATATATATATATATCTGCAATTATAAGGCTGAAAGACTTGAAATTTGCTTACAACATTCTTTTGTTTGTCATTGTATGCAACACGGCCATAGAGGCCGAAAGGTTCTCGAGTGACGAGTGCGAGATGGTAAACGCGGCGAGGGTAGGCACTCCACTAGCTGGACCGGCGTTATGGTGATTGTCGGAAGTCGCTACATGCAAGCTGCGTGACACCAGTCATTGTGGCGATCATTGGTAGGAGTCATATGCCTTGCAGTGCGAGTGTCTATTGGCTGATGATGATGATTTGTTTCTCCGAGTAGTTTACTAAACTAAGAATTTTCCCAAATTTCCGATTTTTCACTCGTAGATCGATAGATAATTAAACATTTAGATAACAAAATTATATTTATCTTCATGTTTTACGTCATGCGAAGCGGACAGCCAGTATATATGACAATATGTCGTGATGCTATTGAACTGTAATAAATTCTACAGACCGGGGACTATTAGATATTAATGACGCTAACTATAATGTGAAATTAAATTGAATTCATTTGTGATCTTCGTTAATAACAAGCTCTGCGATTATTTTGTTCGATTCGATTACACAGTAGGTAATAGAATAGTTCTATTATTAATGTTATTTATACAAGAACAATTATTTTGGAACACCCGCGAGCGCTCTTATAAGGATATTTTTTTTTTTGGTTTAATTCATTTAATAATTATCTACATCAAAATACAAAAAAAAAACGTTTTATTTTGGCAAGCTATTGGAAAAGTTCACATATTGCAAATGACCTTATTATAAAATTATATTATTAAAATATTTATAATAAAATTTTATCTAATTTAGGTCATCATTATTGGTCCTAACAAAAGTACGCATATGTAATGAAATAATGCAAAAAGTTTTTATAGAAGCATTTTTTAATACTGTCCATAATGGACAGTATTAAAAAATCTTGGTTCGAAATACAATTTTTGTAGTAATTAATAAGTATTATATAAAATAACAATAATCTTTATTGTATCGAATTGTAGCATGTAACGTGTTTTCGCTTTTATTTTAAGCGCACACATGCACGGGCCGGACGGAATGTAGCTGTAGTTGTGTCGAAATTGGATCTGTGCCCAGCGGGCCCGTCGTGCGCTAGTGAGCTCAGTTCCTATGCGCTACTACTGTTAAATTATTTGATATTTTCACTGTGATTTTTAAACTATTAAGTCGATATACATTTCTTATTTCCATCACGTTTTATTAAAAAATGCGTTGTTTTAACACATAGTGTTTGTCACATAGTGTTACGTGCATCTTTGTTTATATTAAAAGTGTAGAAGTTTTTAAAAATAGAATCTTTTATTAGATTTATACGTTGACCCCGATGAAGAGCCGGAGTTTCTGGATGCAACTACTACAAAAGGTAGGTCGATTTTGTTGTTTCATAATCAAATTTATATAGCTTGCGTTTTATCTTTGTCCATCTAGCTTATTTAAAGTAGTAAACTGTTTAGAGCGCTTAAATAGCTAAGAAATAAAAATGAACTTCTCTTTTTAACATTAGTTCAGGCAATTTTATTTATTTTCTTATTTATTATTAAGTATTATTAAAAAAAAAATGTCTTAAATTTCAGTTGCTGTAGTATGAACAAAGACGACCAGTCACAGAACAATTCGAATCTTGCTTCTATAAAATCATCATCTGAAACACAGACTACAAGCAAATTAATATTTAGAAATCCAAACACAAGCAAAGAATTAAAAATGGAAGATGAATCTAGTAAAGAATCTACGGCTATGCGAAAACGTAGAATTTTGCCTAAAAATAGAGGATCAACTGCTAGGCAAAGAGAAAAGACCCCGGAACCCGGTCGCACTCCTGTTCCTCATGAAGATACCCCAACATCTGATGACGAGGATCTTAACCCTCAGAGAAATTCAAGGGAAATTGAAGCAGATAATACTTATGAAGAAATGAAACGTTTAGTTCAAGAAAAAGCTAACCTTAAAGATCCTGTATACGACTTAGATAGAGATGAAGTTCTTGAAGCCAGGGCATTAGCAGCCAATGAGCGACGGCGAAGAAGTATATCGCCATTTGCAATTCCAGAAAAAGATGAAACGTCTTCCTTACAACGCAAAGGAAGTTTTATTGATCCGACAAACAAACTTTTGTCCACTAATTATACATTAGGACCTAAAGACGATGATTCTAGCAGGCGTAGCTCAATATCAGCTGACAGTTCTAAAACAAATGAAAAGGCTAGGTCGTTGTCTCCTCCTGCAACGGAAAGCTCATCGCCAAAAGATAAAAATTTACCATACCCATTGCCTACGACTCCAAAGAAATTGGAAGAAATAGTTTATCCCGATGAAAAAGAAAAGATAATTAAATCCAAATCTGTACCAAAAAAAGAAGAGAATAAAGATTTTGGTGACAAAAATACAGAATCTCAAAAAGCTAAGGTGCCTAAAACTGCTAGTTCTTCGACTTCTACCGGTGAATTAGTCAATAGAGTTATGCAAGTGGAAAGAACACCAAGCAGAAAATTATCTCAGGATCAAAAACCTGTAGTAGAAATAAGAGAAAGAATAGTTAGGACTCCAAGTAGAAAAATATCTGCGGAACAGAAACCAATAGTAGCAAAACAAATTCCCAGTCGATTATCAAGAGAAGAAACAAAAAGTAAAGTTCCGCCTGTTAAACCAGCAAGAAGCAAATCTGCAACACGATTTGGGGTCAGTTTTTACATAACGTTTCTTGTAATTCTGATATTCACATTGTTAATAATGTTCTACTATAATATCATTTAGCATGGATTTTGTAAAAATGTATTAAACGAAATTATTAAATAATAAAATACCATATTTTTAATGCCTAATAATTAATAATAAAATTTACAGAGCAAAACAAGTGAAAGCGAGATGAGCGAAGATCAACAACATCACCAAAAAAATGTAGAAAATGAACCTAAACGTAAAGTAGTTCCGACGCCACGGCGTTTTTTAAAAAATAAGTCACCGAGGGCAAATCGTTCTCAATCGGTTCATAGAGTACCAGATACGGAAAATGTTATTGACAAAACTGCGACAGGTATAAGTCAAACTAGTATAGAAATAATAGAATTAATGCAGAAAGCGAGAGCTAGAAGTTTGTCGATTCCCAAAGATGATCCAAGACTACCAACAGAGTACAAACAGAGCAAAATTTTACAAACCCCTAACAAAACTCCAACAAATCTAAGACATACACGAGGAATATCTTGTCCTAAAACAATTCAGATTATTAGTGATAGGGAAATATTATACGGTCTTAAGTCTAAGAAAAAACCGGAGACAGAACAAGGACATCGAAGTAGACATAGTTCTGGTTACGTGGATGCTAGTCAATCTGAGTATACCTCTAGTTGTTATTCTTCCTCACCGAGTGAAAATGAATACGAATTTGATTTGTCCGTCAGAACCGCAGAATTGACACGAAAATTGAATCTCTTAAGTTTAGAAGTAGATAAAAAAGATTCTACGGGAAATGTGAACTTAATACATGACGATATCAATATAGAACAAAAAAATGAACAAGTGGTACAGGAAATTAAACCTGTTTTAAGAAAAAGAAGTATAATTGAAATTAATAAAGTAACATCTACAATTGCGGATAAAAGTTATTTGGTGCCTACAAATAATAAAAAATCAACAACGCAGAAGAGTCGTTGGAAACATTTAGCGCGTTGGCAGCAATTCCGAGAAGAGCAGAAAAAAGCTTGTGAAATGATAAGGTTGCTGAGAAATAGGTGTATCTGCGAATTACTACTTTTAGTAATTATGTGTGGGTTAGGTGGTATAATGTTCAAAACGTTAGAAGGGTCGTTTGAGAATGCATATAAATGTGGGAGTAGAAGTGTCAAAAGAGATTTTATTGAAAGTCTTTGGCGTGGAAGCCATTATTTACGAGAAGAAGATTGGAAGTCTATGGCAAGAAACAAGCTTTTTGAATTTGAAAATCAATTACATACAGCACATGAAGCCGGAGTCACTTCTTATAGTGGACAGAAGTCTTGGAACTTTATGAACTCATTCGTTTATTGTCTCACATTGATTACAACTATTGGTAAGGTTAAAAATATATGTAAAAACAATCTAAATTAAAAATAAATAGAAAATGTAGCGTGGTAGTGTTTCATTTTGTATATTAGGAATCGATTGTTAAACGTTTAATAAAGTAATATAAAAATATTTCTTTTTCTGTTTTAGGTTATGGCCATATAGCTCCGAAAACAACATATGGACGAGTGGCGACTATTGTCTATGCTATAATTGGAATACCATTATTTTTAATAGTCCTTGCTGATTTTGGTAAACTTTTTACCAGAATTATAAAATTCTTTTGGGCCTTCATAAGAAGATTTTATTACACCAGAAGTTGTAGAAAAGTACGGAGGACTGTACCCGTTCAGGCAAGTATAAAATATATAAATAAACACTCGTAATATACGGTTACAACTTCTTTCAGCGAACCTCCAGTTTTTAAGTTAAAAATAGCCTGCATAGTTTTTGTTTTGTAAAATAGATAATGAATTAATTTCGGTAGCACAACTATTACTATAAAATAAAAGATGCGGACTTACGTCACTCATAATTTTTTTGTAGTAAAAACACAATGATTACGATTTGGCAGAATTTCAAATAAATATAACCTATATTTTAGTAGCCCGACATTGATATTATTGTGAAAAGAAACTTACAACGTATTTTAATTTCCACATAAACACACAAACATTTAGAGAAAATATGAAGAAGAGACACATGAGTTGTTTTTTTCTTTCGTCGTTCTCATCGTTTCTGCCCATAAATTCCCACTGCAAGGCAACGGCACAATCACTACGCTTGGCAGGCGGCATGGCAAATGTTGTGTGGCATTATGGCACACGGAGGACGCTGTTGCCCATAAGAAAGTTGTTTGTGAGCAGTGGCAATCCTATATAATTAATGCACAAAGTCTGAATTACATAAGATTGTATCCCGGGAAATTCAACTCATGATCTACGACTGTTGTTTTGTAGTATAATATAATATAGTCTAGTAAATGAAAATTGTGTATCCGTTATAAGAAACCATGTTTACTTTAAGTTTTAAATTAAAAAACACGGTTTATTTTACATCTCCCTGAATAAAATAAAATCGGTATACCAATATTTTACTTATAATACATTATGATTCAATAATAATTTAGAAAAATTATATGCGATACCTATTTTCGTCTGTGTATTCGCATGTTGTTAATCAATCCAATTGTTTTTCTATTACAGGAAGTGATTAAGGGTCTGAATATTGTTTACGATGTTGTTCGCCGGCCGTCACAAATATTTTCCGAGGAGGACATCGGTGAGATTCATGAAGGAGATAAGCCACCACCGGTTGTGAGAAAATTTAGTGATGTACCACCTCCTTTGCCACCAAAGCCAGGAACATTGAAACCGGATTTAGATAATGCAACAGAACCAGACACACCCGCGCCTTCGGTTTTCGAAATCGATGACGAATTCAATTTACCAATTTCAGTCGCAATTACCATTTTAGTAGTGTACATTATTATTGGGGCTCTTGCTTTTAATATATGGGAAAAATGGAATTTCTTCGAATCCTTTTATTTCGTATTCATATCTATGTCAACTATTGGCCTCGGTGATCTTGTTCCAGATCATCCAATGTTCATGATGGCTTCAATTTTATATTTGATTTTTGGGTTAGCTTTAACATCTATGTGCATTAACGTTGTCCAAGTCAAACTGTCAGATACATTTAAACAAGCCAGTGCTAAACTTGGTGCAACTATTGGATTAAAAGTCGCAGAGGAAGATGGTAGCTTAGTACCTATCACTCCTCCTCCAGTCGAAATAGCTCCAATTCACAAACCTAAAGTAGAACCTGTAATTGAAAATAAAACTATTGATTCTAATGATAATGATAGTAAAAACAGATAGAAGTTATGTTTTCTAAGACGATTCAAAAGCTAAGAACTTAATTTGGTGCTAAAATGGTTATAATATTTAAGTTGAAAGTGATATTGTTATTAATGAATAGTTTATTAGCACATGATACTATCGTCAGTGGTTATTGCTTTGTGTTGAATAAAAGTACTTAATAAACAGTTTTTATCTCTTGCCTATCGCATTTTTATTTTCTTTCACAGAACCTTTGATCAGTAATGTTAAGTTAAATAGAATAAAATGTTAAAGAAAAATTAAATGTTTGAGTGTTATTTTAGTTTTTGTCTGATGACGTCGAAATAAAGGTATATATAATTATTAATAAGTGTATATATTTATAAGTGATATTCCAAAAGAGAATCTTTAAAATGTTATTTTTCGATGAAGATTGTGTGAAGAATCATTCCTTACTATTCAACAATAGAACCTAGAACGTATAAAATATTTCAACTTTCAATTGTGCTAGCTTTAAATGTTTAAAAAAAAATTACACAAATTATATTTATTTAAATGTTTCACAGCTTATCAAGCTTAGGTAATATTTGGCACAATATAAAAAAACTATTAAAATACAAGGTTCCCTTTTTTTTTAAATTCATGTTTGAGTTATTGCGTAACGTCATATTATTATTAATTTTAGTGTAAGTCAACAAAGAAAATGTAGAAATTTACATTTACGAAAAGTAAAAGTATTAAAGTTAAAGTATAAGTAAAAGTTAGTGTAAAAGTATTGCATGTTGAGAAGTAGTGGGAAATCGTGTTTGAATTTAATTAAACATTGTTAATAACTTTATTAAAAAGTATTCAAATAGATAAGGTTTTAAAAAATAAATAATTACATGGTTTTTTTAATAATAGTGAAACAATTACATGTATCACTATTCTATAAATTTAGTTATTGTTCAAAACAACATGTTTTTATGTGTTTTTCTTTGCCATGTGCGAACATGGTAATAATCTTTTAGTATCTTTAATAAAACTTTTAGTTTCCTTCTTCTGTCGTAAAATTTATAGTTGATGTACTCATCGATGACGACTGTTCTGTGGTATGGCATCATTGCTTTATATATTCTATTCTCTGTATCAGTTAATTCTAGGATAGTTTCATTACACCATTTAATATTCGTTGCTATTATATTCATATTCAAGTGATCTAATTTGTAATAGTACTCCAAGAAGTGTAATCCTTCTTTGACATCATTGATTTTGGTTATAATGTCACTGTTTTGAAAAATATATTGTTCAAGACTGCTGTAGAGATTACTCTCTCTAAACTTACAAGAATAACTATCAAAATTTTCTAAGTCTATGTAATCTTCGCATTGCAAATGTTTATTAAAATCTTCCTTTAAATATCTATTAAATACTTTGGCACCATCAAGTGAATAAACATCATCAATAGAAGCAGATTGAAAAAGTTTAATTAGTAACAGATTCGCCACTAGACTTGGAATTGACGATGGAAGTGTCTCACAGAGCGGATCCATATGACTATATCGAGACCAGCCGGTTAAAATTATTCCTTTGAAGTTGTAATTTTTTTTCTCTCCACCAAATTTATAGTGCAGGATGAATTTAAGCCATTCCACATGATTTAGGAAACGATTTATCAAATTAGGAAGGGTCGCGGTACGACCATCAGCTCCTTTGAACGCTGAGGCTATCCAGATATTCTCGAATTTTTTATGATAATTATACAAGTTTCTATGTGACACCCGTAAAGACGGAGAATAATCCCAATATACAGGTTGTATATCGCTAAAGTTATATCCTAAATCATCCCAATCCTTGGAATTTATGCCACGCAACATATCATCCCAAAATAAAACTATCGTATTAGGGCTCAATACTTTGACAGTTTCCTTTATTTTCTGTAGATGATCCATAAAGATATTTCTGAAATAAGAAACAGATCATTTTACAATATTATAAAACAAAATATACTAAGTATTCGTTTTAACATTGCACACAATTCGAAACTGCTACTGTTGATATAGTGTCTAATTAAGTTTTATTGTAATTCTCTTGTTATGGAAATATATTCATTTTTTAATATTATAGAGCAACTCTTTCGAAATTATAACTAGACCATAATGAGGCTTTAGTAGTTAAAAGTTTACGACTTGGTTATTCCGCTGTAAGTTCCAAGAGAATTCTAAACTGAAAAAAGTTCAAACAGATGAGACTGTTGTTTGAACTTTTTGTCGGTTTGTCGAGTATTGTTGATTCTGAAATTAACAGTGAAAAATCTCCTCAATAAAAAAAGAAGACAATACAGGTCATTGTAGCGATCTTTTAGGGAAGCCTTGAAGTAAATGTCTATCGGCTGATTTGATGACGATGACTATCATTACAGTAACAATAATTATTTCACAAGATTTTTTTTATCGATATTAATAATTAGTAAAGGTAATAATAATTTACATTTTAATATCGAACACACTTTTTAACAACTTATTTAAACTAACAAAAAAATCGACTTACAAATCTGTCTGTCCACGACTGAGGCATTGTGCGCATTTGTTGATATGAAATACTTCATCACAACCAACATGTAAATATCTAAGTGGTACAATTTGGCTATGAAAATGGATAATCTGAAATATAAATATGAAACTTATTTTTCTAAGAAAATTTGCTTAAGCCGTGAAAGAAAAGGAAAACTTTTATCTAAATATTACTATAATAATGCGCTGATCGCCGCTGGGAAAGAAAGAAGCTTTTTTTTCTTTTAGATCTTTCTGGTATCAAATGTTACTCAAGTTATTTGAATGTTTTATTGTTTTTGTAGTAAATGTGATAAGACAAATGTATTAAAAAAATTTTCATCCTAATCCAGAAAACAGAAAACAGCAGTATTATCTATTCATTTATGTAATTAGTACTGAATTAAGAATTATTTTCATAATATTTATATACTTATTTATTTTCGATTGCGAAGATATAATCTTATGCAATTCAAGCTTTGTGCATTAATTATATAGAGCTGCCACTACTCAGAAATAAATTTTCAGAGGATGGGCAACAGCGTCCTTTGCGTACTATAATATCATACTGCGATCGCCAACCCTCTTGCCAAGCGTGGCGATTACGGTATTTCCCCACATAGATATCTTGGGCTTCTATTGGCTGAAATGGTGATACCTTATATGTTTATATGTGCGGTGAGAGATTATTAGTACATGTATATAAATAAATGAATGTAGTATATATAAGGAAATGTTGGTGTATGTTTTTAAGCGTATTAAATTTTATCATATTCTAAACCATTTCGTGGGACGTCCACCGACGAGGTGGATAGATGATCTTGTCGTCGAATAACGGTGGATGCAGGCCGCTTTCTACCAGTCTTATTGGAAATCTATAAGAGTGGCCACATTCCAACAGTAGGCGTCTGTTGGCTGAGTTAATAACGATGAAACTGTCTCGTACAATGTATATGTTGATTACCTTCTACTTGTCTTTCCTGCGTTTCCATACTATGGTTGTCTTTAAGAAATTTCGTGGAGAGATAAAGCCACCCATTGTACTATTTATTTTATTCTGAATCTATTTTTTATTTCTGATTTTAAGAGTACAGTAGTAAAATGAAGAGTGTAAAAATAGTTTAAAATTTACTGTTTAAAAGTATTTTAAAAGTTTACCTGCCGTAATATGTTATCGACGAGAGCTTTACTTTCCGTCTTAGAGGGACAGATGGAGTCAGGATAAAGAGGCACTTCTCTTAAATGTTTCAGTTCAGGTAATTTTAAAGCATGTTCCATGTGACCGAATGTTTGAATTAATGGAATAATTTCAAAACCAGCTTGCGATGCGAACTTGATGAAATTCCTTAGCTGAAAAAAGTTTGTTATTATCATTACTAGAATCATTTCAACCACAGGACGTCCACTGCCGGACATATACAATCTTCTAAATTTAAAATAAGGACGATCGAAAGCGACCTGCATCAAAATTTTTCCGGCTTCCACAAGGTCATCTGTTCACCTGTTGGGTGGATCTTCTTCACTACGCTTGTCGGTCTATGATTTTCTCTCCAGAACATTAAATTCCCCGCGGCCATCTATTCTGTTCATTTTTAAAGTCTTTTTTAAAAAAAAAATATGAAACTACTTCAGATATACATAAAGACTAAGTTTTGCCACCCTGTCCTTACATATCAAAAACAATTAATAGAATAAAAAACATAACTTAATAGAAGCACTAAATACTAACAAAATTTAATTAAGTAAAAATCTACTTATTCTTATTCGTGTAATACATAAATAGTCACTCTCTGCTCCTTCAACTAATTTAGACTGACGTTTGTGTATGACGTGTGACACTTGGATTTATGCTCTGCTAAATCAATGTAGTCAATTTTTATTTACTAACATTTACATTCTTTATGCTTTTAAGAATTATATCAGTATACACATATTTGTATTATTGCCTATTGAAATTAATAACAGGATAATTTTAGGTAGTTTATAATAAGAAATTTAAATATATACCTCGTGCTCTTTATAGCAATATTTTGAACTCAAGTTCGCGATGTCTCCTTTATACGGAAACATGTCTTCGTATTCCATCAATAAGCCGTTAGCACCAAGTTCCTTGAACAACGGGAGTAACGAAGAGAGGTATTCCAACTTAGGTGGAGATCCTTTTAAATCAATATGTACTACGACACTTGATAGATTGACACCCATTTGTTGCACTGTCAGTAGCTTATGTTTGCGTTGGAACCACGCGTGTAGTAGAATGTAGAATAAACATAAATACACAGCTCCCATGAAAACGGTTATAATGTTAACTTTCATTCTCACAAGGCGTCTTAGAAAGCGGCCAATCATTTCAATGGTAAAGGAATTTAAATTTTTAAAGAGATTTATTGTACACGACACTGCGACACGACATGTTCAATGCAGTTCCTGCGACCTCACTCACATGTATTGCTTCAGTTATAATTCAATTAGTTTGATTACGTTTTAAGGAGCGACGTACGTAAGGAATACATCGAACTATCTTTATGTATTTACAATATTTATCTTAATTGTATCAATGCGTACATATCTCTATAATATAAATGATTTGATATTCTCTGCTACTCAAACGTTTCTAGATTTTAATGACGTTTTATTCTTAAAGGATACATTTCCTAAATTATATTGATATAGCTATTAATTATAAATAAGTCTTAACTCATTACACTTAAGGCAGCAGCAGTAAATCTTACTTTTAATTAGTCTACAAACCGTGTAGTGACGGTACGTCACTTTATAAACTTCAACATTATGTTTGTCAAAGGCATAATAACTGACATTAAGAGAATTTAATAAAAAACGTTGACATTAAATTTAAATAAAATTGGACAATAAATGTATTCAATACACGACGGTTTAAATTCTCTCATATTCCAGATAATGGCTGTTTTTAAACAAAATGTTAAGAAGAAGTTTATAGAGGTGTAGTAAAAAGCGTTAGTAATAATAACTATTCCCTCGAGATATTTTTCTTTCAACATAATATCGAGCTTAACCTAACATGTACACGATATATTCCTATAGATACGTATAAACGAATAATTTTCATACATAGCTCTTGACTTCCGGTTACTTTGCATATATTAAATTTCAAGCTTCAAGTGTTTCGCCTCCGGGGTGAATTTCTGCACCGCACGATATATTTTCAAGCCAATATACTCGATATTCGAACTTCAAAGTTTAGCTTTTCTTAAGAAACATATAAAACTACAAGACATTACATTGTTCGTATTACGTTTTAATATTAATTTGCCTATTTGTCTGGACCATCAATGAAAACATGGTGTTGTTATCTAGGATTTGAATAAATAAAAGCCTAACGATAAAATTATTATATATGTTATTAGCCATGTAGTTTTGTTTTACGTTCTAAAATATATGTACAATATATTACAGTAAACAAACAATACGTCTTTGTTGTTCAGAATAAAAATCCCCTGTGATATTACCTTTTCAAGTAATATGTTTTTTTCAGATATTATACTGATTATACACAATTAAAAACGCATTCTCGACTCATTACTAAATTATTAAAAAAAAAACTTTTGATATTCTCACTCTTCGGCTTCACCGCGTTCTGTGTACCATTTATAGAAAAAAAATATACATACAACTGTTACATTTAATTAATAAATGTAATTGTTAAAAAAGAAGTATTTATGATATGGTATTTTTTAATAAACATTAGTAAATTTATCTGGTCATTTTAATATTTGTCGACGTAATAAAATTATGTTTTTATATATGACATTTGAATAAAAAAACCCTTGTACTGATTGATTGAATTGACAAAATGTGTATGTATATGTATTTACACAGATTATTTATCCTTGTGTTTCTAACATACCATCAGATGACCCCGCGATTTAGTAAATTCTATGTGGATCATAACAATTTGTAGCTGTCTAGATGCATATGGGTTAATGTTAATTTGTTGATATTATTATTTAATTTACACAGTGGTGTTCTCAAACGAGTTAACATGAAGTATACATTGTAAACTTTTTAATGACACATAAACATATTACTACATAGAACTAAAAAATATGGACATACCCGCACAGGACAAAATCTACCGGGTTAAGCCAGTATAACATAATAAAATAAAAATAAAGTATAACATAATAAAATCATCATTTCGTTGCCGTTAATTTGCTACGCAGTTAAATACTTTTCATTATAAACAAACCTCGATCCACTTACCAGAGATTTCGTACTTTGCGATCTCGTTTGTGACTATTTACACATATTTAATTTTCTATCTCAGAAAGTTGCTATTTCAACGAAATTAATATTACAAGTGCCGCTTAATCACTTAAAATATTTCTCTCAGAAATTCTAATTACACTGTGATTTTACAGAGAGAACAGTTTGAAGATGCCCCATCGAGTTTAATTACTCAAATATATTTACAAGGTCAAATCGTGATGTAAATTAACTATAATACATGTAAATAGTACAGAACAGAGATTTGAAACAGGATAGCATAGTATTTTTTTAAAGTTAAGGTATAACATGATTTTAGTATGCATCAAATAGTAGTTTATTAGTGATACTAACTAATAATTTAAGTTTATTGCAAACTTTATATATTTCTAAGTATACTATTAAAAATATTGTGAAGTAACCACAAAAAGAGCCACAAATCTCAGAACCCTTGTGATTTAACATATAGGGTAGTTATTGCAGAAGTTCTTAATTTGATTTTAGTTTCTATCGAATTGAGATTTTCTGGCATCCTTCTAAAGACGTATAAAAGTGATAAGTGTAAATTATCCTATTTAGACATCAATATGAATAAATAAATAACATGCTATAATTTTAATATATTCATATAGTTTTCGAATACATCGTCGTTATATGTTATATGTCCATAATTTTTAAAGAGATTTATAAAATTACGTTTTTTATTACATAATTATGATCGCACTAAGCAAATTATCGTACACAAAGGCTGTTATGTCTTACCATTTTACGGTTTACTACATATATACGAGCGCTGTTTTATATCTCCAAGCCTGTTATTTTAACATTATATTCCTTTAAAATTTTAATTCTGCTTCAAAACAGACGTTTGTTTCGGCTTTTCATTTTAATTTTCAGCCAATTCTTCGGGTTTGCCACCGTGATTGCACACGTGTGCTCGTGTGCATCGTTTTGATGTAAGAGCATTTATATGCGCTAAATGTGGTAGGATTAAATTTTTTCAACTTTGTAGAAAAAGGTTTTTCTTTAACATTACAAAGTTACGCTTTTTGCACACGAATAAAAGTTTAATAAATGCAAGGTGCCGTTTATATGTATTTATAATGTTATATATTCAATTTCAATTAAATTTAAACTTAAAAATTATTAATCATAAATGTAATCACCGCAGCCATAAATTGCTTTTAGAATGGTGACGGTAAAAAAATCTTTTAATTAATTCATATGTCGACGCGAACGAAAATTACGATTCCGGAAACTCATCTATATTGACGGAGATTGATTTTATATTTTCTGGGAATAATAACAATTATTTCAAAATATTTTTTTGCTGCTAAAATCATTTATATATACGAATACGATTCGACTAATTTTACGAAAATTTTGTATTTTCTCTTTTAAAACAAAAGCAGTGCGAAGGCTGTTGCAGCATAAACCTTCATATTCACCCTCATATAGTACAAAAGTTAAAGTACTCTATTATCATCATCATCATTATATCAGCCGATAGACGAACATTACAAAGCTATTAAAGCTGAGAGGGCTATCCCTTCCCCAAAGATCGTTACAATGACCGACCTTGTGATGCATGCACCCAGATTCTTGCTTCTTGCGACCTTGACTATGCCGTCGATGCACCTATTAAGCGCCCACGCGTCTACCGGCTTGTGGTCGCCACTCGGTAACCTTTTGGCTTTAACGGCCGGCGATTACATGAGCGATGTGCCACGCTCACTGCCACTACATACAGTGTTGGTGACCCTGGATGTGCGTATCTTCTCATTTCTGATTCGACTTTATTGCGTATGTTCCCTGTACTGTACATTCCTTTTTGGTTTTATTTGATTTCAAATATATAAAAACTGGGGTCAAGTATTTTAAATTATTTCTTATTTTTTGTTTTATCCTTAGTCATCGTATTTGTTTTATCTTTGCATAGAAAACTTTTAAAATAGCTAAATTAGTAGAGCCGTTTTCTAGTTAAAATCAACACCTAGTTCTTGTGTTATACAACACTTTTAGCAACTTTTAATTTTTATAGATAATGATTAATGTTTATACAAAATATGTAGTTTTGTATATCAGCGATAAATTTTTAGATATGCGTATCTTTAATAATTTTTAAGTCATTCATCATATTCACGTTCAAGCGAAGTGAACGAAAAACATGGCGTGGGTGTTAACGCACCTAAACGTCAAATTTCCGGCTCGCGTACTTCCTGCCAGCCTGCCTGAAAAATATGTTCGTGTTTTACCAACTGAAAATTCGTTTCTGTTTTTTTAATAATACGCTTATATTTATACAGATAATATATATATATGAATATTTAAACTTACTGTTCAAGATAAATAAATACGATGTAGTCAACGAAATAGCTGGGAATAAATAATGAATTTGTGTGTGGTGGTGTTATGATTGAGAGGTATTACGGTGCAATCAATCTATAACCTTCTAAGGATTTAGCATGTAAAAAGCGAACATCATTTCTACTTTCCGTCAAACAGTTTCCAAAGCGGCATCAGTAGAATCATTTAAAATTTGTGAAGGTGAACACATTGCATGGAGTTCTCATTGAACCACCAACTCGGGTCGTCAGCCCCGCGAACCGTATTTGGTCTGTCGACCTACACCATGATTGACCTGGCATCCGCACGGTGTTTACACGCAATGAGAAGATATGTCTCTAAATATATAATATAGTAGTTTTTGTAATAACAATAAATATATAAATATTAAATACATACATAAGTACCATCTTTTTGTCTCTTTGATGTTATCGGACATTGTTTTCCGTCATCAGCACCATTAAGAAATGTTTGCCAAAATTGATAGCTAACTAGCTTTAATTGAGTTACATTTATGCGAAAACCATGCCTAAAGCAATTGAAAATTTTATTAAAAAGTTCATTCTTTGTATCAATAACTTTTAATATTATTTCGTACGTATTCTTTCTCTTAATTAAAAAAATTCTAATGTGATATCACCGGTTCAATTAAATTTTCTATAGTCATTAATAGTACAGAAACACAAATAGGAACAAGGTTTTGTTAATTATACCACCAGTTCTTTACTAATATTTTTAATATACTAAAAATAATGAAATTAGGAAGTAATTATAACTTCGAAATATTTGTTAATTCAAAGAGAAATTCATAATTCTAATCCCTTTATGAAATATCCACACAACAACGCCATCCAAAACTTCGTTGTAAAGTAACGACTGCAGTCCTAGATGAAAGTGACCATTAGCACCCAACCCGTGTTTATATTGCTCTGCTTTAGAACTATTAACCAACACACACTCTGTATGCGCATAAATTACCTTGCGACGCATTACAGCTACATGTTATTTTTGCGCAACGTACTAGAAACGGTTTCCACTAAATTAATTTTGATCGAAATTTAATCCCTCGTCATTAAATACATTCAAAAAAATTGTCTACACGAATAAAAATAAAATTAAACACTAAATATCAAAACGATAATGGCGATGATGATAATTACAAATTTGGTCATTGTTAGTTTATTTCGTAAGAAAGTATAACCGAGAATATTGATATAATACAACTTGAATAATCCATATACATTTATATTGATACTGAAATATTTCTTGACCTCTACTTGGAAGTTAAGTTAATAAACTTAGGAACTTACAGACATGGAGTCCCTTGATGGCGAAAACTTTCTTATCCGCGGGTCGATCCTGAATAGTTAATTAACCTTAACTCCTGCTTATAAGTATGTAGATGTCTAACTTCGATTTAACATTCACCAGAAAGTTCGACCCATAATTAATTACATTTTCACAAATTTAATTTTTCAATCATTTTCTCATTTCCTCTTGATTATATATTCGGTGTTGTAAATTTATTTTTTAGATCGAGTAACTTCATGTGTTATATAATTGTTGATTTTTGTTATTTGGCAAAATCGATAAAGAACTCAGACTTGCGATCGTACGACGCGGCTTCAATTCCCGATTATTATCTTCTTCTTTAACTAATCTAAAAAAAGCAAAAACTACACTTTATTTACTTCCGACGCACGGATTATTGTTCTAAAATATTAAAAAAAAGAATAGGGTTCGATTATCATTGTCTTAAAAAAAATTACTAAGATTAAACATTGTCCGACAATTTCATAAAGTATAAAACAAAACTAAACTCAATGTACCGGACACAAATTGTATATTTTTCGTAACGGAAACGCCAAAACTTTGCTGTCAAATTATTCACTAATACTTCCTGCTATTCCACGCAAAAGTACATTAAACAATTATAAGTCACTTATATAACAATACAAAATAAGTGGTCCCTTTGTTATTTAAAGTGGAATTGAAAGCGGGCTACAAAATTGATGTTAATCCAGATGGATTACTAATCTCATTCAATGTTTCAAAGCATTCGAAGATATTCTAATCCCTGGTAAGACATTATTTTGAGAGTTCATAACTGATTGCGTATTCCAGTCCTCTAAAACTTTGTTTTATTGGAATAGATTTAAAATACTATGGCTAATTTTTATTTGCATTTTTACTTTGAGTTTTGTATTTAAGACCAGTCTGAGTAGCACAATTTTTTTTGTTAAGTCAATACATTTATATTATTCCTATGGTTAATTGTTCGTAATAAATGAATATCAGGTTCAACTAATAGGTGACCTTTTCTCCGATTATTTTCGTTAAACGTGAAAACGGAGTATCGATATCTATTGAGGCCGGCCTAAGTTACAGCGGTCTTACATTAAAAAATTGCCGCATTTAAAAGTTAAACATTAAAAGCTATTTTTTAACTATTCACTGAATTTAAGTTAAAATGTTTAATGTTACACTTATATTTTTCTATTTTATCGAGTTCACCTTATCATTACGAAATAAAGCATATATTTAATTTGGCTGAAATTTGACCTTTAGGAAATACAGGTAATTTTAAACTTCATTTTGTTAAAATGCCTTTTGTACCAAACGATTTGCCTCTTTGAAGTACAGCGCTGCCAATGCTAAATATTTTTTTAATGGTTCTCGCCATTGGGGCCTCTCGTACTCCTATCTTTGGGAAGGACAGGGTAGTTTTTTGTCTTATTATTTTTTTTACTGTCTTTTTTTATTTTCATTCTTTACTATCATTTTTCCTATAATCTATCGTTCCATTCTTTCTTTCCACAATTAATTCTATCTTTCTCTTTCGTTCTAATTCTCGTTCAAACATCGCTTTCAGATTTCTCTATTTTGCTACTACTATTTACAGTTTTATGCTTACTTTGTTACACTGTTTTACTTATTTATTTTTGTCACATGACAATGCTAAGTATTACCGTGAACTGTTCAAGTTAAATATGTTAAAGGCAAGCTAAAATATAGTTTTATAAAGAAAATTATAATAGACATAAACAGGCGACATTTCTTAAGGGAACAACATTAAGAAATATTATAGAATAAAAAAAGGAAGGAATTTGAGTCTCTCACTCTGTGTTTGGCACTAATCGGTGTAACATAACTCCTGAAGATGCCCCGTGGAGGGGTGAAACACGTGTTGAGTAATTTGGCGGTGGCGGTTGTGTGATTCGCATTGTTTGCCGCATACACATTTATCAGCGGGCTGGCGGGCGGTGCATTACATTGCACGGCTACCACTGCATGTGCGGAAGTGGCTAAATATTGGTCCTTTTCTTACTTAGGATGGACTTCCGCGAGGTAACGCCTGATTCCATTAAATATTTAATTTCCTTGTTTCCATGTACCATAATCGCCACGCTTACCAGGTGGGGTGGCGGTTACGCAGAGGACGCTACTGCCCACACTCTGGAAACTTATGTGTCAAAAGTGGAAATCATATATAATTAATGCACAAAGTGATAATGCGCAAACTACATAATATTGCATCTTGGGAATCGAACTCGTGACCTACGATCGCAAGTGTCAATTGTGTGTGAAAATTATGTCACCAAGACGGTCTCCAGATATCTAGAAACATTTTTCCAAATAACATGGAAGGTTTATAAAAACACTTCAACAAGTTTAAACTATAGGAACCGCTGCTATTTCTTCTTGAATGTTTGTTATTTTATTAGCAAATGTTTTTTAAAAATTCATGCAGCATCAAGTTTGGACTTTGTGGTTAAAACTCAACTCACTCTACGATATGACTTTTCTTGGGTACGTTTCTCGTAAGATATCTATATTAGAAGTGTGACAAGTAGCCCGTCCTGCCAGAACCACGTCATGGCAAATTGAATTACAAAATTGAACTGTAATAATTGGTCACATTGACAAAATATTAAATAATAATAAAACGCTATTTTCAAAAACCAGATAAAGTAAAAAGAAAACTTCGAAATCCATTTCTTTCGTGGTTTGTTTCAAGAAGGTTAGCCATAAACGTTTATTTTGATAGACAAGTTTTTTAACGATTTCTTGAGTGGGTGTTCCTATTCAAATTAAATAAACGATTGTAATTTGATCTGTTTATTTCTTTATGTAAACAAAACATTTCTGTGAACTCACAAACAAAAAGCTAGCGAATTTTCTTTTTTTCCCACACTGTTTTCTCTTAAAAATCATGAATATTACATAATTTAATTGTTTGTAATTTAAATCTATATTAATATTATAATTCGGACGAAATTAGTAAGTGATTAATTATTTAATTTATTCTAAAAGAATGAACTACATATTAGGTGTCCTTTAATGCTTTCTTTAGTTTAGGCCGAGTTTACATCGCTACCGCATCGTTTGTAAATGATAATTTATCTACCGAAAAATAATATAGAAAAATCGATGTCGCTAAAATTAGGAAGCAGAAGATCATTACCGTGTAATTAAAATAAATAAAACGTTGATGACTTCTAAATATAATTGAGGCATGATTTTCATGCCAATCTTGGTGCACCAAATCGAGTATTCGATCAAGACCGCACGTAAGCTGATTAACTGCATCACTCATGCAGTTAGTGCCAGTCGTCGCATTAATTTACTAGTCATTGACATAGCTGATTGTAAATATAAAAGTGGGTAAAATACGATCAGTCATCATCACCGTTTAGTTCACGGCTGGACATAGGCCTCCCCCATAGATTTTCAATAGAACCGGCAGGAAGCAGCCTCTATTCAGCTTTCGGTCTCTGACGGTCAATATACACAGAAAATAGAGAAAGCTAAAAAATACTTTGTGGTCGCGTACTTATAGCGTACATAAGTGGAATATACAATTCACACAAAGAAAGCAGGAACTCACAACCTACTGCATACAGGTGGCTTCCAACTGGTCCTTTCGAAAAATTATGGGTGACGCCTATGTCTATTAATGGACGTTCTTCGTTTCTTATACTAATTAAAAGACCGCTACATATTCAGGCATAGCAAAAGGAATGCCTAGTGCATCTACATAGTTATAGATGTCTGTTCCTTGCATACATAAACAAAATTTTAAATTTTCGTTGTTCATATGTGCATGGACATTTAAATCGACTTTTCACCCTTATTGTTTATTTTTAATACAGGCCGATTGGAAATAAGTATAAAATATTTAAAAGGAGTGAATTTATAGGTCATATGCTGTCAATTAATGTATGATACATCCTATTCAAAAATCAATGGTTTTAGAAATAATAAATAGCGTGATAATATTGTAGTAATAAACAGCGTTTTTATAATGCAGATTACTACGTGTTAAAATTAATTACCTGTCCTTGCATACTTTGCACTATTTATTGTTACTATCAGAAGTTGTTGGGCTGTAGCATTACAATAGTAGTAATAAATTAATGGAACATATTTTACAGTGCAACCCCGAGCAGCTCAGAAAATCTAGAAAAGCTTATAGTTGTCTGCAACAAAGAAGATAAAACGCAGTTACAAAAACGTAGCCATACATGGTTTCATAAAACTCTCTGTTAACTATAAATAGAAATTACTAGGAAGATCAACATTTCATAGAGTTCACTTTATATTATGTATATATAGGTGATGAAGAAAAAATGTGTAAAAGTTTTAAAACTTTTTGCTGACAAATGAGTTAAACATTGACATCGACAAAGTTTTTACACCTTTCATCAATCACCATGCATATTTAAAATCTGTTAGCCAAAATAGACTTTTCGTCGAAATAACAATGGAGAAAAAGTAATAGAAAAAGGTAAAAAAAATTCAGAAGAACTTGAATAATTTAAAGAATATATTATTGAAACAGTGCATGTGCGTTTGTTCGCCTTGAGGTGCTAATCAATTATTCAAAGCTAAATAAAACGTCTCTTGGGTCGCTTAGTAATATAAACTTCAATGTTAATTTTTTCTCAATAAAAATAACAATCTTTAAAAAGTTTTTTTTTTTTAAATTTAACATCAACAGTTATTAGCAACTTAAATATAATTAATTTAAAATTTGTACTCCTGTACAATTTTAATGTTTCGATTATAAGAGTATGTATTTTAATTGTTTAAATAATTAAAAATAATAATACAGTAATTGAGATGGCAGTTACTTCCCAGTAATCTCAATTCATGCACTTAAATTTATATTCATAACTCTTGTTAGACCTATGAAAATGCAAACTAGGGAGAAAACCACGACGGGGAAAAAGAAACTTTAATTTAAAAACACTTATATTCAAAGACTAGTTTATTTTGTTAACAATAAAAGAAGATGTAAAGAATTTTTATACATAAAAACAAAGAACGGAATAATAAAAGTTAAAGTTACATCTCACCGATTAATTATTCTCATCATTAGAATTTCAATCGTACAAAGTGGACGAACGGATATAGACTTTTTCCATAGATTTGCAGGACTGGTTGAAATAGGTCTGAATTCAGCGAATTCCTTTAGCGACATTACCCGTTCGTTGTAACGAGACAAAGTAACATATTTCTTTTACCATACAGCTGCAAATGTTAATACCAAAGTTTTTTCTATGTAATCATAATTTATTATTAAAATATTGTCTAAAAAATAAAGTTATCAATTCGAGAAAAGAGATGTTTGTGAAGGTTTTTTCTCTGTCTGGCTAGTTAATTTTTTTATGTAAAATATGATATCATAAAGCCGTAGTCGATTGCTTGGCCATCCCTACAGATTTATAAAAGGGCCGGTAGGATTCCGATGGCATCTGGTGTTTTTCATCATGTGGATTGATGTCTTACGCTACACTTGCCGGTTCGCAGTCTCCACTTCAAAACCTTAAGGCTCCAGCGACCATCTGCTTAATCCGCTATGTAGACTCGCTGCTATTTAAAAATGCCAATTCGGGTTATGGAGGGTTATCTCTTCTTATTCTTCTTCTATTCAGCCGACGTGACGCCCACTGCAAGGAATAGGCCTCCTTCAAATATTACCACGATGACCGGTTCTATGACCGCATCGAGCGACTTATCTTTTACTGGTAACTTTTATCTTTTACAGAAATCTCGGGCATACCCATATCCATGGTTCGTTGAATAAATGAGATCTGGCGAATAACGCCCGAACAGAGAGGCTACGTTCCATTTTAGCTTATTCAATTACAATCTCAACCCTGTAACGTTAAAATTTAAAGAGAAAACAATAAGAAATTACGCTTTGTTTCTTTCCACAATTTCAATTCCCAGTGAGAAAAATGTAAATGTAAATCAAACAACTTGCCAACGGAATTTTCATAAAAACTTTCATCTTGCTATTGAACTGACCGTTAACATAAAACTTTCAAGTCACGTTTCCCATAAAATGGGGTCGGATCCTATAAAAATCGGGTAAAGCCGAAATATGTAAAAAGTTTACTATGACGACGTCATTGAAAACCATTTTATTTTTTGTATTTTTATTAGTAGTAAATGGTATTCTAATTTCGTAGATCTTTTTCAGCAAAACTGCTTTGTTATTTTGAGAATATTTAATACACGCTGTAAAAGTAACATTGCGCGTTCCAGTATTTTAAATTTAGAACGCTTTAAGTAGCAAAAATTTGTCTTGAATACAAATATCAATCCAATTTCAATATTATTCGAATAATTTATCGGAATTCAAAATCATTCTCAACGTGTTTGTTACTAAGCGAAAAAGGAACTGTGAAACGGTTCACCAATTTCTTTATTTTTTATATGTTTTCCTTTAGCCATGAAAAAGGTTCTTATGGAGATATAAAACGGAAAAATTGCGAGATAACTAGACAAAACAATACCATTCTTTCCCTATACAGCTGGAAACATTTAAAATATAAAAAAAAAAGTCTGTCTACAAAACATAAATTTAGCAAGGTAGCTACTTCATTATAAAAATATGATATGCAATTCTTCTTTATCATCATCATCGTTTTAGCCGTTGGACGTCCACTATTAGACTTAGGCTTGCTTCATCATCCTTTATCCAGCTTCTTTCGACGACGTTGGTTCACCTGTTCACTTTGTGGGTCAACATTTTGCGCGTGGGTTTAGAGAAGTGGTCTCAACTCCAGAACCTTAAGACATCAGCGGTAATTTGTTCTGCATACTATGTAACCTACTTACTGCCACTTCAACCTGCCAATTTCTTGGGCTATAACCTTTTCCTTTCATTCGTTTACGGACCTCCTCATTAACGTTACTATTCCTATAAAACCTTTAAATTAAAAACTGCCGTGTTTATCTCCATAAAAACGACCTTAGCATTTCAACACAAGTTTATATTACTCGACAATAAACTAACGGGCTATTTGTGGGCACGTAAATAACATTATCACGACACAAGACCAGCTCGCTGATTTTAAACATGCTTTATTTAAATACGGATTTCGTGTTATGTACGACCAAGCGTTTTTGTTGTGTTATTAAAGCAAAGTATATTGAAATAAATTATTGTTGATTTAAGCTTTTTATTAGTTTCAATTAAGTTTTTAAATTAAGTTATAATGGTATAATTTTATGTGTTTATTTAAAAATATACAGCCTATAAATCTTCTGAAAATTTCCATTGACATAATTATAAAATTTTTGGTTGAAACTTATTAGGCACAACGTGTACATATTAAATCTGTTTTGTAAAATATGTATAAGAATTACTTTTTTTTGGTTTCTACCAAAGATCGCAACGATGATCGGTCGGACTTCTCGCGAACTTTACTATGTCGTCGGTCCTCCTAGTGGGAAGGCCTGCTCACGCTGGACTTATCGGCTCGTAGTCGAGAACCTTGTGTATAAAACTTATGTATCTATTCAGTTCAGGAGTGGAGATCATATACCGGCAAGCGCAGCGTTCGACGTTCTCAAACAACTTGGACTGACGATCTCGTTAAGGTTGTCGAAAGACGCAAGCTGCTACAAAGCGGTTTTTGTAAAAACCTCTGGAGAGGCCCAATATCCAGCAGTGTACATAATAATAAAATAATAAGGCTGAAATAATAATGATGGTAATTGTCTTATAGAACACAACTATCATATTTTATTTTAAAATTATGCAAGTGTAGCATTTTCAAGCATATGTCAAATTTGATTATTTTATTATCATAAGAAATTTAATAATGCAGTAAATATTGTACATAAATAAAAAAAAAACGCAAATGTATTGCAAAGCGCAATTCTCGATAACAATTCGATTAATTACACTAATTCTTTTATCGAACGTAAATAACGTTACGGGAAAGTTTTTAACGGAGAAAAAGCTTGCGTGGTAATAGTAAAACCAGAACTTATTTCTTTTCATACAACCCATAAAGTAAATTAAAATACCCGTCCCTTGTTGACAAATATTTGACATCCAACAAATACAAAAATGCGTGCCAGAATGTAATCGAACAAAAGGTATTGTTACATATTTTAACAGCCTTACAACGAAAATATCATAACATTTTTTCAAGTATTATATATTTACGAAATAGAACTCTTTTTATCATTTTTACTTGAGAGGTTTATTTACTTTAAGAATGCGGGAGCAAATTTTTAAACAATGTAGTCGTTTAAATAAAAAGACAACCATTAAATTTTTAGTCATATGCAGGAGTGAAAAGCCCGAAAGGTTATTATTACTTTAAACATGAAAAAATATTCAATGTTTACGATTGTCATCTGAATCGAGAATATAAGTAAACAATGCAGAGAGGATTTATTTGCTCCGAGAGGGCAACGCTAATTTAAAATTCTTGTTAATTAATTTCAACACTGCAACGAGTCACTCCCGCTATTTTGTTTTCAATTTTTTTTCCTCCTATTAAGTTTTGTACAAGTTAATATATTTTTTGGGGTCGTATTAAAAAGAGATTTTTGCTTTTATCGTAAATCGTAGAAAAAATTATTTCGTGAAGTACCACAGTTTTCATTTGAATAGGTCGATAGTACAAATGTCCGCAAGGCTTTCTTTTTCTTTTCAGCCGATGGACGCTAATTGCAAGGCATACACGATGACCGGTTTTGCACTGCCCGCATCCACGCACCGCCCGACTTCCTACGAACTTAACTATGTCGTCGGTCTACCTAGAAGAGGGCCTGCCCATGCCGTGTCTACTTGCTCGTGGTCGTCACAACGGCCATTGGTTACATGAGCGATGTGCGTCTCCCACAATCACTTCAGACGAGTAATTTTTCGAGCTGTGTCTGCGATCTTGGTTATTTTGCGGATCTCCTCATTTCTGATTCGATCTCAGTGGTAGCTCGGCGGTAGAGACTTGCGGTCGTTCGTCGCGGGTTCGATTCCCGGTATACAATCTTATGTAATTCACACTTTATGCATTAAAATATAGGATTACTTCTACTAACAAACAAGTCTCCTGAGGATGAACAGCTGCGTGCAGTAATACCATACTGTGAACGCCAACTCGCCTACCAGGCGTGGCTATTATGGTATTCTATTTAGTTCACTGTAAGGCAGTAATGTGACTATATTTTTGGACTGAAACGACGACGAGATCGTTTTTGCCCATTGAATATCAGCTTTATTATCCCACTATTTTCAACTAAAATATTCAATAGATTTTATGAGTTAACCTAACGGTGTATTTTATTTTTTACCATTCGATAAATAGAAAAATACTTACCGATTTTAATTATTAAGAAAGCGGAATGTTACCACTAACATTACTATTTAAAACATGTCAAAAATTTTTAGTTTCATATCGATTATCAGGTGTTTCTATTTGGCAATATCATACAATATATTAAATTTTGTACAATATACATCGACACCGTCTAACCTAAGAGTAAATTAAAAAAAAGTTGTCTAAAAACAATGCACAAAATTTAACATTGAGTACTAATATCAAAACTTTTTTCTTTTTTTAATACTAATAAAATTTACAAGTCGCATACCTTGTTAGTCAACTAGGATCCTAAAGGCAAAGTACATGTATAATGTAATTATATGTATGTAACGTATTTAGATAGAGTTGGATCACCAAACATTACACACCATTGTGAATAAAAATTTATAGTCCCCTTGATTATTTATTTAGTAGGCACGACAGTGTAAAAATGAAACATACAACATTCATGAGTATCACCCGGCGTTGATCGATTTCGTCGTCGGTGTGTTGCCCATTAATAATTCAACAGCACATCCTATTATAAGATACGATAGAGCAGTCAGTATATGAACTTCTGTTATTAAATAAGCACATTCATATATTGACTAGAATTATCTAAACGTATCGCTTGTGCCTTTTTTATGCTTTTAAAGGATATAGATAAAATAAACAGTAAATGACAAAGAGATATATTCGAAATTGTGCGTTGTTTTTATGAAAGTTAATTGTTGCGCTACTAAGTTTTCGCTGTTTGTGTTAAGATAGCTCCAGTAGCAAATATTGATCGCTTTTAACATATACAAAATCATGAACCAAGATTAGACATATCGCAAATAAACCGCTCAGAAACGTTAGCGATTTAATTGTAGTGTCATATAGTTATAGTCGTGTAAAAATATGTTTTGTTTCTTATAATCAGGTCTGGTTGAATAATTATGGTAGACGTTTTACGGCTGGAAAGATGATGATGGGGATGAATGAAATGAAATAATCGTTTGCAGGATATTTGAGCAAAATGGCGGTTGTAGCATATCGCGAGCTAAAAAAGTTTAGGTTTTTTGGATTATGTATATAGAGAAAAATATCCCTTAGCGGAAAACTAAACTAAATATAACATCCACTAATCCAAAATGAACCTGCGTAATGGCTTGTACCCGCTTTCCAAATAAAGGCTTAAGTTAAAAGACTGGAAAAAAATCCAAGTTATAACTAAACAAAGACTAGTTTTAGAGGATTTCACAGTAGTTTTAGGGGAACACTGAAGACTGTATCCTGAATTTATATTAAAACTTCAGAACTTTGAGCTCCATTACATCGTATTGATCGGATTAATTCCATGTCCTAACACCTTACTCCTTACATCAATATTACCAATATACTCGTTAATAAGGTTAACTTTAAATGCGTAGTTTAAAATGAATGTTTTGTGATAAGACCGTTGTTAGTGTTTTTTCACTTCATCTACTTCTTATTTCATATCATATTATTTTTGCTTGTGTTTGTCTAAGAGTTTTTAACAAAGTATAATCAGAAAATTAAACAATCTTTTCTTGAAATTGGTATTTCTTCTATTTACTTCGTAATTTTACTAACCTTATATGAGCAATCTTCGCCTTATTGAGAATTCTATCAAGCACAAAAGCTAAATATCTCTCTACTGTTGTTCAGAATTTCTAACGTTGTCGGAGATATTTTTAGAATCTACTCTTCCGTTCAAGCTACCAAAAGGAGCGAATAATCCACACGGATTAGCTACGTTGCCGTGAGCCTGTAATTTAACTTTCATAACAAAGCGTTTAACTTGCCTACGCGTGTATTAAAACAGATAAAATGCTTTACGCTTTGTGGTAAGCCTCCGTTTTAAATACCCGTTTCAATGTTTAATTTTACATAATTGTAAAAGCTCTGGTCTGTTAAGGGTACATATTTCAGAAACATCTTAAAAATCATATAGGCTCTACATAAATATTAGTTTTACAGAAATACATAAATAACGTCCAGTTTGAGAAATAAGTCTTCCCATAGATTTCCAATAGGACCTGTTAGAGGCGGCCCATGACCAGTGATTTCCGACATCTTTAACAAACATACTGTCGGTAAAAATGTTATGTTGCACTTGCCAGTTTGCGGCCTCTACTCTAAAATCTAGGAGCCCAGCGGTCATCTGAGCAATGCCTTGCGGGCAAAAACCATGGTCACGTTTAAATAACCGAATCAAAAACAGATGAAATTCTCACAATGAAAGTATTCACTTTTGCGTATATGCGTATCTATACTTTTACCTTTTTGCCGGGCCTCTAAATATTCCGCTGCAAAAAGTCGGGAACTAGTAGGAAATATTAAATGAGAGAGCGCGAACGCATTATCCATTTTAATACCATCAAGGATGGTTGTAGATATTAGCTATACCGCAGTGAAATGAAGCGGTCTCACTATGGGACAACTGCTTGTTGCATCACTCTATAATTTACGTCAAATATACTCTAGGTGTGAGTCAGATTACGAATTAAACTATCGCATCATCAGATATTAATAAAATATTGTAACGATGAACTGCATGGTAGCTAATGATTACAAAGACTCCCTTCCTTTGGTTCTTGTAGCCGATCCTTAAAGCTATTTTCCATGTATGACACTCACTGTTATAATACGCCTCCTGCTGGCACTTGTTATTTTTGTTCCACGTTTAAAAATTTTGAACAAAAGGATTTATTATTGCAAACTCTGAGAGCATCATAAATTATCCACTTTATTATTCTTTGTTCCCCGGCCGCAAATCTTCCATTAAGGTGATGCTTTAGACCTACACTCGCAGCCTTAATCTTTAGAGTTTCTACTCTTCAGATTTTAAATAAAATATTTCAAAATTTGGTAGTTCTATTTTCTTCAAAAAGGCTTACAGAAGTTTAACTAATTTAACAGCAAAAATTTCAATAGTTAATAATGACTGTTACAATTAAAGCATAATAACTTAAACAAATGAATTACAAAAATAATTAATAAACTGCATAAATAACCCATATAAACAACAATAAATATATTATAATATACAACTGGAGTCTCGTGAGATTGTATAACTTTTATTTCCGAGTGTTTATTTAAAAGAGTCATTGCAATAGACAGAAACTAAAACATATTGTTTATACAGTATATTAAAACTTGATTTCCCACTTATTGAATTGTACTTGATTGTCACACATTTAAAAATTTTGAACAAACCGAAGTAGTTACAAATTTGGTTGTTTTGTGACAGTAATCTAACTGATTTTTCCTATTGATACGTTTACAATTAAATTAAAAGAACGGATCCAAGCACATAAGTAATAGTCCGTTGTCCGAATCTGCTATTTTCGAATAAGGAATTATATGTAGTAATATATGTCACCTAAAGTATCAAAATACTAAAATAAATTAATCTCTTAGACCACCAGTTCTTTTTCCACATTTCACATTTCATTTACAATTACTAATTAGAATTTCACACAGTTGACATCACCAGACAATTATTTTTTATGTATATAAACGTTTGACGTTTACATAGGACTATATGTCGGTATCTATTTTGTATATTTAATAAAATATTGTTATTTAATCCTGTTTTATTTAAATTTCTATTTTTATAAACGAATAGCCCTAAAGAACCCGTCAAAATGTTGTTATAAATAAATATTTAAAAAAATCAAATCACATTTACATAAAAATAATATAGTAACGTAAATATCTTGAAGTAAATATAGCGAAGAGAAATAGCATTAACGTCGTTGCCTGAACATCTTCGCGCTGAGAGCTTTAAAGATTACATTGAGATTCGGATTAAGTATGACGGCACGGTCCACCACAGCCTTTAATATAGATATAAAATGAAATACCTTAAGTTTTATTATATGATATAAACTAGATACGGTTAAGAATTTTCTGACCGTATTGCAAGTGTATTTAATTCGATATTTTGTATAGTGATATTTTGTGTCATAACAACTTTAAGCTATTTTTTATTTATTTATATAAATACACGAGTAGTAAATGTTCATTCTATTATATTTATGGAAAAATCTTTCACAGCTATCCCTGTCAAGCTATGAAACGAATAAGCAGATCCAGTAAGATGCGCTAAATCGCTGTCAGAATTTAAAAAAAGATGGTAAAAGAGCACTTCCTAGGCCTCTAAAATAGGATATTCTGCAACATTTGTTATATATTCATATATATGTAATACATCTTCCCAGTAAATATAAAGGTACAGATAGAGTGAATAGTAGAGTATGTATTTGTATGTATGCACAACCCAAACTGCCCTCTCATGTCTCTCATCTCCATCCAAAGGTTGTCTAATAGAGATCGCCTCTAGCAATAAAACAGACTCTTGTACCTCTATATAAATTGTTTCTTTTTCTAGTTATTATGTATGACATTTACCACTGTTATGATATAACAAATAAAACAAAATTAAAAATCATTATTCAACTTTATGTGATAAAGGTTACAATGCCTTTTTTAGGAACTTGCATAGCGATGTACCAAAGAAGTAGAGATCACATAACTTAGCGTTGAGATTATAGATACATTCTACAATTTCTAACAATGGAAGAATTTAGTCCCGTAAATGAAAGATATTTTACATAGGATTCTCAGCAATGGTTGTGGAACTGATAGATAGATCTGATTATAAGAAGAACATAACTCTTATTATATTAATAATGTAATTCAATAATAATAGCGTCTTCACCATAGTTCGGTATATTATTATCGACATTACGGTACCACAATCCTTTGAACCTTTAAAGTACAAAACATTCCATTACAATGAAGCTAAATTGATGTTCTCGAAGTAGAACTTCTTGTTAAGATAAATTCGATCTCGTTATTTCTTAAATTGAATTCGAGTTTTCAAAGCCCGTATGTTATCACTAAATAACATGTTGGTCGCTACGTGACAGACATGAATTAGAAAGAAAAACGGTCAGAGTTATTAATGTATAAGAATATAATTAGTATCCATTTTGTTTGCTTTCTTTTATAACACACTCATATATAATCACAATCACATTTACCATGTCAGAAATTTTAATTTTTAACAAAAGCATATATATATATGTATATACATATATTTAAATTTATATATATCGAGTACCATAATACTACACCACGATCGCCAATTTGTCTGTCAAGCGTTGCGAATGTAATATATCTCCCATAGATATCTTTGGGGGAGGCTTATTCCTTGCAGTGGGCGTTTATGGACTGAAACGAAGATTTATTATGTTCGTGCTTTATCCTACCAAGAATTTAGTATATTATTGCCTTTTTATCAGGCAGGATGCTGTGTACTTTGAAAATAATTTTAAGTAAGCAAACAGATACTCCAGAGTTGTTTACATTGGGGTGAATTACAGTTCATTATTCCACACTTAGAATCTATTAATACGTATACGTGTGTACATTACAAATTCATAATTTTATTCATACATTCATAGAGCCGCGGCTTATGACGGCGGCATATGACGACCAACCCAACTTATCCCTCAGGGATGGGGCGACTAAAGTTTGCTCATATAATTTTGATTACACACAAAACGTAACTGGTCTTTGACTTCTGTTAACAACATGAACTTATGTTAACTGTTTAAACTTATAGCGTCTCTCTGAATTCGGTGAAATAAATAATGTGAAGACTCAAGATAAGGCTCTCGGGGATGCTCTCGAGTTTCTTTGTGTAACTTTTATTTTATTTTTCCTAGAGAAAATGACTTCGCATACCCGCCATAGCCTTTACCAAGACTGTTTATGTATAAACTTGTACCGATTAAAACTCCCACGATTTCCCTCAAGAGCCTCGAGTATGATTTCACACATCAACAGCCACAGTATTTATGGGTGTCCATGCATATCTGTCTCTGGGAAATAAATATCTTCCCTTCTCCTCCCAAGTAAAGATGCACTGAATCCTAGCGCACCTGACTTGCTTAATGTATATACGTCTCCAGTAAGCTACGGACTCCCCTGAGTCCGTCGTTCAGAGGCCAAGGAGATTAAGAGGTCCAGTGATCTTAAATATAGGTTGATCCCCGCCCTTTGTGATGGAATTAGACTTTGGTAAATAAACTTGGTTGTATCAATTTAGCCGTGGAGGGTGATTATTCCCTACAGCCTAACCGTTGCTGCATCCGCGGCGCCACGTAGCAGTTGGTTGGTGAAGACTGTGGTTTCCATCTCCGCACGGCTTATATTATCGTGGTGTTGAAGGCTCACAAGGATCTAGGTTAAAAACATTCATCAAAACCCGGTGAAAGTAAATATTACAATTTGAAAACAACTGAAAAATTACAAAGACAAAACGAAACAAGCACTATAAGCATATTCTTAAAATATTTAATAACTCTTCACGAGAACCAAAAAATATCACCTGTAAAAGTTTCTGCGTACATTCGACTCTAAATTGGTGACCACAGGTAGAATGTCATAATAATTTATATTAAACTGTTTGTTTTCTGGAAAAACACTGGTCATATTGTTACGAGGTATTACTATAATTCTTCGTATTTCAATTATAAACAATCACAATAAGACAAAGGGAACGATTATTCGGGACATAATTAAATTATTTCGTTTTTGCACGAGCGCACTCGCTCGAACAATTATCTCAAATGAATTGCAGAACTTTTCTGCTATAGCGTATTAAATATTCACGTAATTGCAGACCGTTTTACTCGCATTTCATTATTGAGACAAGTCTTCGAAATTCAAATGAGATTTTTCGTTGGAAAGAATCCTTCTCGTGATTAAAAATTTGTTTTAAAGGAAATCAAGAATACAACGGTAATTTTATATGCTGTAGTCGAAATAGATACATAATGAATAGTTGTATTTTTAGGTAAAATTTTTGTCGAAAGTTTTAAAGTTGTTTTATTTTCTTTTTTTATTAGTACAAATCATGTTAATAATAGTTACCAATAGGCGGTACATACGGCTTCACCGATTTTGTGGTAGTTGAATATTTATGTCGCTTAGCTTACATCTTTTTATAATAAGCGAGCTCAAGGGTTCTCTCAGGGAGCTAGACTCGGGCCATTACATTATTTATTTCACCTGAAAACTGTCTAGTTCTTGACTCACTAAGGCGGAGACTTCGTGTGGTGACTTGATTCCATTATCATACGACACGCATAGCATTTAGGGTCACATCTTGAGTAGAGTATGCCAGGTAACCAAAACTCGTCTTTTACCTTTCAGCTGATAGATGCCCACTGCAAGGAACAGGCCTCCCCCAAAGATCACCTCCATGACCGATCTTGAGATATTCGCATCCAGAGACTTCTCGCAACTTTATCTAATACTAAAAATATATAAAATAATGCACACAGTACAAATAACCAAAGTATAATAATAAAATAGTTTTGCATTGGTAATTATTTGACGTCTTGACTACCTAAGTTTTGTTAAGATCCTGTAAATTGTGAAGTTGTAAATAAAGTAAATCCTCTGTGCTCGGTCAAATATTCATCAAAAAGCAAAATTTTATTATACATTAGCCGCTACTCTTATATTTTGCTTCGTAAATTTTTATGAAAATCGGGAAAAAAACATCGAGTTTTTTAAATAAAAGTCCATTTCATTTAAAATATTTGATGAAAAACAATTTCTTCTTCTATTATAAAGATACAAACCATAACCATTTCAAAAAGTAGAACGTAGGCACATCAATATATATGAGGCCCATTGTGTTACGGCTTATGCCGTATAATGTTCGACACTCTGTTAAATCAATCAATACCACACGTGTCTTGCCGTTATAATGGCGGTCCTGGGAATTGATATCGTTCAGGTTGTGAGTGCCCTGGACATAATTTATCTTTTTGCCTTATCTAAAATTAATACGCATTGTTTATGTATGACGTATGATTACGTCGTGAACCATTTGGTACACACTTGAACTTGTGTCTAGGATGCTGGAGAATCGATTTTAACAGTTGTTAATAGACCTAGAATATAAATATGGTAGTCAGGCGCAAAGATTCAATAATGTAACATTTTTAAACTTCATGACTGTACAGTTTTTATTATTAATTTATCAAAGCTATGAATATTATGGCAATTGTTGTAATGAAAAACTTTTGTATTAACAGTCACCGGTTGAACGTTTTCATTGTTTGGCCACTTCTCAATACATGATTAACAACATCCATAGACATAATGCGTGTGAGTAAAAGTTATGTATTCAATTTTTTATGATACAGCAATGCACAAAACACTATATATGTATAACAATGTCGTTCAAATTTAAGTGGCATGGAGTCTATATGAAAAGTATACTCTCTGTCTTTATTTTGCACTTACGATAGATTCGGTAAGTCAAGAAAAGGATGATTTTAATATTGTCTACTTTTCTACATAGCCCTTAGGAAAATATGTAACTCTACGCATAAATTTTATTTATGATTACGAAATAAAATAAACAATCATATTATTAATTATGTAGATATTTTTATCGTTATCTAATATATCGCATAATTCAGATAACGAAATAAAATAAATAATCATCTTAATAATTATGTAGATATTTTTATCGTTATCTAATATATATAGCAGATATTATTTTATAATACAGCGGGTAAAACTCGTAACTCGTTTTAAAAAAATATCTCTGAAATATTCAGCTTTACATTTTAACGAGCGGCTTATAAATCTCCACTGCTTGTTTGGGAGTGACGCGCAGTTACTGCTAATGCGATGCAGTCGGAAAATTTATGTCATGGGTAGTTGCCCGAGTTAACGGCCCTTTTAATAACGGACTGGCTTTTGCCCTCGACTTGGCTTGCATCGCGAGATTGCACTATGTGCACTGTAACTAATGTAATAAATTTCTTTGCTATCATTTTCTACACTTTCATAAAGAAACTCCACCGCTAACGTGTTTAAGACCTACTTCGACGCTCAGCTCTATAAAGCGCTCCTGCTACGTTGAACCTAATCCAGAGGTTTTTTTTAGCAAAAAGGTGGACTTCGTTATTGCTCTATGCCCGGTTAAAAACTTTCAGCACCTTCTGCCTATCATGACGAAGTGGTCTGTTCATCTCATGGATCTTCTTCGCTGCGCTAGCGGATCCGAGGACTCAGTTCAAGAACTTAAATGCCCAAGTTGTCATCAGTTTTGTGCACTATGTCTATCCCATGCTACTTCAATATTCAAATCCGCTGGGCTATGTGATGTCAGCTGATTTTTATCTACGAATATCCTCGTTCCTTATTCTATCTCGTAGAAAAACCCTGAGCCTAGCTATCAAAATTTGGCAAGCTTACAGTCGTTTAAAAACTCAACAAAGCTTGTTAAACGTTTATAAGTTTGCCAATGAGGCCCGAAGCGTATATATAAATATATTTTTTGCAAATATTTTATACATAAAATAATTTTAGCATAATTTAGTAAATATACTGTATCTCAAATAATGTTTTAAAGATCATCAGTAATTTTTATATGCATTTATAATCATTATATCTCATTTTTTATAAACAGTTAAAAATACATCTCAACAATGTTTTTATGGAGATAATATTGAAATGAAACGTTAATTTTGAACCTAATTTTGTATACCAGACAATTGAAAGCTTTTGACTGTTGCGTAGAACACAGCTCGTTTTCATCTTTATTTATATATTAATAAACAGGAGTACTACTCGAGTTCAACATACTCTAAATATGAGAATACAACCCTTTCATCCGTATAAAACGACTGTATGAATATTGCAGAATCTTTTACACGCTACATTCGCCAAATCACTATTCCTATAATAACTTCACATTCAAAACGTGCGGTCTGTTCCCGAGAGAGGCTCTTTAGTGAACTAAATTCCCAAGAGCCAGACTAGCAGTCGTCATATCATCTAAAATTTGCTGCGTTTATACAGTAACCTAAACACATAAAAAAATTCATATATCCTTCATAAACGGGATAAATTACAGGAAAACTTAGAATTTGTCACTGATTATTTTAAATAACCCATATAATTAATATGATGCTATTTTTTAAAAACAGCTTAAGATTTAAGATGCTCGCTAAAGAAAGTATAATGACTGTATAATGTCATCCTTGAAGTAAAATTTTGAAATATTGAGATACTCTCTCAGAGATAAATATAATGGAAGAAATATTCAGACAGTATATAGTCGATATATATGAACGATATTTACAATGGAATATTATTTAATTAAGAACCTTTACCTTGTTAAACATCTCCCTAGGTTTTAGAAAATTAGAAGATATTTAGATCGTCTGTTGAGATCAACTGTGTAAGATATTACAAAATACCTCGAAGTCGTTGTCGTCGTATTTTGATCCCAAAGGCGGTCATTGCAAAGCATGAGTTTTCCCCAATGATATCTATGAAAAGATATAGCATAATCGCCACAATTGGCAGGTAGTTTGCTATAGCAGTGTGGTTACATGGTACGCAGAGAACGCTGCTGTCCAAACTTGTTTGGGAGCAGTCACAATCTTATATACGCATAAAAGTTTGAAACATATATAAGAACATAACCCAGAAATCCAACCTCTGTGACCTACGACCATAAAACTTAGTCCTCTACTAATGAACTGCCACTTTTATGAATATCTCTAGTTTATTTAGTTATAAATTTAATGAGTTCGTAAAACAAAAACTTCAAAATAATCCTAATAAAGTGAAGAACTTTAAGTAGAGAGCCAGGGAATGAATTACCCTAACTACTATATTAAAAATGTTGTAAAACTGACCATAAAAAAACCTGTCTGAGTTTATTGTTTTTTCAGATTAATGTACGTTTAGAACAACCTTAGTAGTTTTAAATTAAAGGATACCTTGTAGGGAATTTCAATCTGATTCTAGTTTATGTCAAAATAGGCTCTATGGGATATCTAGTCATGATGTAGCAAAGGCCGACATTTTAATTGATCCTATGTGGATAATAATGTGAATAAATGTATCCAGGCAATTCAAATTATATCTTATCTATTGCATGTTTATAGGTAGATCAGAAAGGTAAGAAAACGTATTTATATTTTTTCTTTAAAGTATTAAAAATGCAATTTTTCATATGGTGATTATCCCATAATAGTAACCGATCAAGTCATATTCATCGATCTCATAGACTCAAATCGGAGAACCAAATGCTATTTGATTAACAACGGGCTCCCCTCTCGAAAGGCTCTAAGCGCAGAGAACTGCACGAACCGCAAATCCTCTGCCGTAGCGACTAAATTGCCTGGCGGTCTCCCAAGCAAGTGAAAAATTTATGTAGCGGCTCGGATCATATGACTTAAGTTCGAATGTTTATTTATCTATACTTTATTGTACTCTGTAAGATAACAACGTCTAATAGGGAACAAAAAGTATATATTCATGGAAATATAAAGTTTTACGATTTCTGTAGCTCGGCAGTAAAAGAGGTTTAGTCGCTTAAAGGTGTACCAAGTACCAAATAATCTTTGGTAGGAGATGATAGAAATAATACAAAGGGCAGCTTAAGACATACCCAGTATAAAAAGGAAATGACAATGTATTTAATAGACAATAAATAATATTTTAATTGTATTCTCTTACTAAATTCTCAAACGATTGACATGATTTTTTTAAAATATTCTCTTTTTTATCTTGTATTTATCATGTTGCCTTTCACTAAAGTGGCAATAGTTTTGTATATTTTACGTGATTAGCATTTGCATATAAAATTTTAAATTTTTCGAGTAGAGGACTAAGACTTACGATCGTCGGTAGCGGATTCGATTCTCGTGGATATAATCTAAAATAATTCATACTTTGTTCATTAATTATATTGCAATAAGCGTCTACTGACTGAAACGAAGACAATGATTGAACAGCTTATCAATCCTAAATACACCTATCCACCGATTTACACGGTAGGTACGTTCCAGAGAAAAACGTGTAAATCGAAAATTTAAAATTTTCAAGTCAAAACCGTGTAAATTGAAAAACTTGCAGAAAATTCATAATTTTGTGTACACAAAAATAAAAATAAAATGTATTTACAAGTTAAAATATTTAATATATTACGGAAACACTTTTTTTTAATTTAATTACAATACAACAAACAGAAGAACAAAAAATAAAACTAAAAGTGTTTTACTATCGTTTATCACTGTCAGAAATAACTCTCTTTTTTTTCGGAATCGAAGGTTTAAATTCACTTTAATCACTCGAAGTTATTTGTGCCGATTCGATGTTTAAAGCAGAAATATTTACATTATGAGAGATGGTAATAAAATCGGTTATTAAAACAAAAAAAACTTATTTGGAAAACCGTGTAAAAGCGAAAACGTGTAAAACAAGTACCGCGTAAATCGGGGGATAGGTGTAAATAAAAAAATACAAGTAAATTTGTGTACATACTTCACCGATTTATATGTATATATATGAAATATATTACAAAATAAATATAAGTAACCAAAACTTCCAATATAATATAGTATAGTTTTAGAGGCCAAAGAGGTTCTTTTTACCATCTCAGTAAAAGCTCATAGCTACTTTGCACTTTCATTCCTACTAGCAATGTATTAGTAAACCGTGTGTCAGTAACTAAAGTGAATATTTATGTTCTTTACATAATAAAACAAGAAAGCTTTTGGGTGCTTCTAATAAATGATTTTAACTAGAACCGTTACAGTTATGCTTTATCAAATAGAGATATAAAAGATTTATTGTGGATGTGTCATTCATATCGGGTAATTAATTAAGAGATACATCAGAAATGTGTAATTATATTTTAATAAATCACTTGCTGTCTGTACATATACATATTTTATATATAACAAAGAGATAGAAAAAAACTCACACAATCACGTTTCTACACAATTTATCAATAAGTAACAATATCAAACTTCCAACGAAACTACGAGAAGTTTAATGAGAAAGTGGCGCGATAGTTCGGACAAAATTGGAAAACTAACTTGCAGTTGAAGCAGCACTCGCGGATACTTGTCTGGAAACAAAAACGTTGTGTTGTTTTTGTCTAGAAGTTGAAGTTTGCACATTTGAGAGGTGGCACGGGTACTTTGGAATAACAACCACCTCAAGTACTCTCCAGTACGCGAGGTAACAAATGAAACTTTCAATAAGCCAATACTGTTCGTTCTGTTAAAAACAGTTTTCTTACTTCTAACACTGAGCTCAGCTATGATTCGGTTGTATTCATTTTAATCATTTATATAGTAGACTCTACACGTATCGTAATTCTATAAAAAGGTAAATTTTTTGGTTATAAGAGACAATTTATAAAAAATGCACTATATTTGTTATAGAGAAATGTTGTCCGTAGAGAGATAAATGGTTAATTTAGTGAATAATTTTTAAACGTAGGACATGCATTTCTAAACATAAAAATCTCCTTTAGGTTTCCGGTTGGATATAGGATATGTGGATATAGGATGGAAGCGGCTTCCGTCCTATCTGTTCCGGTGATCGTAACAAAGTCATTTGTCCACCATGTGGGTGGACGACCCACGCTGCTCTTGACGGTACCTGACTCCGTGCTGACACTCCAGAACCTTAACAGCCCAGTGGTTATATTTCCTGCGTGATATGTTACTTGCCTACTGCCATTTCAACTTACCAATTCTACTAACAAAAACTACTAGTTTGTGTCGTTTTCTTTCGTTCGTCTACGGATCTCGTGTAGAAATCCCGAGCAAAGCCCACTCCGTGGCTAGATGAATAACTGTGAGATATTTTATGAGGCCCAAAGTAATATCGAAGACATATTATTATTACAGTTCCAAAACTGTGTTAAAATTACATTTCGTTTATATTTCCGATAATATATATAAAAATTTGTTACAGAAAAAAAACTCGAGCACACATATTTGACATGGAACTTCGGAAGCATAAAAAACATTAAATAGTATATTATTATAATACACCACTAACTACTTAAATTATTTTACAAATAAAAATAACAGTTACAACAAAATAAAATCTTATGTAATCCAAGAAGAAATATCTACAACAAGTTTTAATAAAAAAGTGTAAGTAGAAAAACATGTTTGTTACGAAGAACAGGAGTTTAAAAGTTTTTCTTCTTTCCGCTGAAAACATTAATATCACCTGGGCTTCGCTGAGAATAATTAACTATTGTTTACTGCGACAAAGTTCCACGAGACTACATCAATTAAGAAGATACATAGTGCATTCTTTAGGCGAAGAATGTAGAGAAACTTACACTTGATTTAATTCGTAACACTGACACGGATGCAGTTTATGTCTATCTTTAATTAGAGGCTACATGTGCCACTACCGGTATACGGTTAAATTATTTGTTTGTTTAATAGAATATAAAATCTCTTCCGTTTTGTGAACGTTTGGCTCTGTCCTGTGTAAGTACAGTCATTCTCTTAAATCTAACAGTTTGATGATTTATGTGTAACCTCTATGTACGTAAAATTACGTATTAAAAATTCGATATTTAACACGAAAATGACAAGTTTGAAAGGTGTTTCCATGTTTTAGATTCTAATTTTTATTATATCTTAATATAATAGAAATAAAAGCTTATGTTAGTTTATTGCTTGAATAATTTTATAACTTAAAGACAGCAAAACCATTTTATACTTATAATCTCTGAAAATAGGTATTGGTGAACATATATTGGTAATATGAAATAATCTGTTTCTTCAACAATACCAAGAAAAACTCGAGCATGCACACGTTTTTTACAACTCACCCATTTATATGTTAGTTGGTCGATTGTATTAGCAAGAGATCGTCGGAACTCACAAACCCAGTACCAACGCTTTTCAGTACTATAACTCATAGTATGTTATTCTATTTGAAGGGCGTCACGAATAATAAAATTACTTGGTGATTTAGATAAGTTATCTCGTATGTGTATCGCACTCTGTAGCACAAGCCAATTATTCTTTAAAATCTTGTTATATAATAGTTTATCAGTTCTGTTTTTGATTTTAAAGGAGTTGCGTAATACTATATATCTAGCATACTATATATCTATACGTACATGGTATATATCTTACTTCACATTCACTTACACTTCCTCATAAACAAAATACACTTACATTACCTATAGTACGTGAGTATTGTATTTGTATTAGATTAGGTAAATTTTACTAAATTTAACAAAATAACTAAAATTTTTGGTATATATTGTGAATTTATTTATTTTTGCTAAGAAAAAATTTACCTACGATATTTAATTTTTTTAAGACTCATTGTAAACGATAGAAAATTATTTATCCAAAGAAATGATCATTGTTTAATAACATTTTTAGTAGTGCCTATGAATGAAATGGGAATTTCCAAAACATTGTTCTATTTAAAATTTAAGAATAATTTATTTATTTATTTGGAATCGTCATAAGATAAACTAAAAATATACATAAGTTCATATGATTATATAATCATTATACTTTACATTTTTAATCTTAAATAACATATGAAATAAAATGACTAAACCGTATCTTAAGTGATATATATATATTTAAATTAAGCTAATTTAATAAAAACGTCATAATATATTAGTTATATGAAGCTGTTTTGTGTAGGTATATTAAATTATAATATGCTATTAAGCAAAAAATATTTGTTTAATAGCAAAACTATGTATATGATTTGCTACTAGGATGCTACGAGACTGCTACGAGGATTTTTCAGTGGCTGCTACGAGAATTGCTACGACTAAACAATTTTGTTAGATCGGACACCTGAGTACTACAAAATGCGCTGCACGTGATTCGTGTAGTAAAAGCTCTAATATAGTTGTTTATCAGCCATACAATGTTACAACAGCTTAGACTCTGGCATCTGAGAGAATATGAATCAAAAGATATGTACTACGTAAGCCTTGAACAAATTGGTTATTACTCTGTACTCTGTACTTTTATGTTTTTAGGACGAAAACGTTATGAATAAATATTGTCAAAATTATTTGCTTTTTGGGAATTAATTTTTTTACTTTGACCTATGCTATCATTGGTCAAATCATATATTGCTATCTTTTTTAATTTTTTCGTGCAATTTTAAAAGCTTATTGTAAATAATGACTGTAAGCTTCGTAGTGAAAAACACTGACCGGCAGACGCAGTGTATGACGTCTGTCTACAATATGGACAGACAACGTCTGGTCCTATTGGAAATTTATGAAAAGGCCTATGCTAAACAATAGACATCCTTCGTTTAAAATGATGATGACACCATTCGTATAAATTATTTAATGTAATATTATTTAAAATCACTATATATTCACTTCAGCATTGTATTTATTACTTTAAAGTTTTCCTCGGGAGGAAACTGCCATGACTTCGTTATCGGCTGTTGTGAGGCCTTTTCATCCTTTCCTACACTGTCATTAACAATATTATCCAACTGGAGCAAAAGAAAAATTTTCTTTTATATGAATCCCTCATAAACATTTTATGAGAAGAAAAGAATCAAAAATATTTACTGGAAAAGAAATGGATAATTCAACAACAATATATAGAAAAATAATCAGGAATGAAGATAACCGTAGAAGAACTAAAGAAACCGTCGTAGTCTATAAATCAATATAAATTTCAAAGTACAGAAACATAAAGTAGAAAATACCCAGGTTCTATAGAGGAGATACTTATTATACTAGGGACATAAATTCGTGCATTATGAAAATGTAGTCCAAGGAGGTGTTGAACTCCTTAAGTAGACTTTCTTACTCTGGAGAGTATATCCCAAAACAGAGGAACACCCTTTACCTGACACACACGGGCCGGTGAACAACATTTCGTTAGCCAAGGCCACGGTACAGAGGTAAGTCTAAAAATAGAAAAACTGAAATAAAATTTAAGAGCACAAAAAAAAGTTTTAAAAATACTAGAGTAAATTAGCTTTGTAACCACTATGACAATCAGAAACGAAAGAAAGAAAGCAAAGGAACAGGCGCTTATTTTTTAGCTCGCGATACACAAATTCATAAAAAAAATTGAAAACGCGTCAAAAAGTACTACGTTAATAAAGAGATAACTAAAAAAAAATGTATTTTTTCATATATACTGTTTGAAAATATCATGCACATTCAAAAGTTCACCGTAAAATAGCTTTAGTTATGCAGCAATTATCGATATTTTTATAACAGGAAGGTCTTTTTTTGTTGTATAAGTACAAATAAGACTAGTGTGGCTATCATGTATTTCATCAACTCGTATTGTCTTGAGAAGTATTTTTTTTATTATTCAATGAATATTATATAATATAGCTAAAAGTCTGCTATGTTGAATCATTAAAACTTTTGAATAATTGTCATATATTTCACTTAAACTTCTAAAACCGATGAATTGTTTATATCCTGTAAGAAGTTTGAAAGCTTCTAAGAGAAGTAAATTATGATATGAATAATAATGAACCATACTGAACCGTTTTCATTATAAGTCTATTAACTTCTGTGGATTTTCCAGTTAGAGGGTTATCGAAAGATCTCTGAATAATTAAGACAAGAAAACTTGTGCTTAAATTTAGTTCTAGACATGTTTTATTTTTATGAATTAAATCACTTCTGGTTTCAGTTAAAGATAATTTTTATTTTATTACATTATCGCTTTGAACAATAATTTTCTTGTTAACTAAATCTTTAAAATTTTTAACGCTACCGCGTATGGTACAAAAACTTCTTAATGCAAATGTTAGACTAATTAACTTAAATTTTTGAAATCGGTATAGCGCAGCGCATTTATGAGTTGAAGTGGTGCTTGATAGGATAAAAGAACAAAGCATACCACGTAGAATAGGTGGCCGCTGGAGCCTTAAGGTTTTAGAGAGAATGTCAAGAAGACCACCAAGCGAAGCATCAGGAAGTTTACACACAAAAGGACAGAAGATCTTATTTAGGTTGGAAGCAGGCCGCTTCCAACTGGTCCTATTTGAAATCTACTGAGGAGGCCCATGTAAACATATACGTAAGCAGTGCATGGCTTTAGGCTGAAATGTTAAAGATCAATAAATTTTAGTAGTGTATTACATACACACTGCATAGTATAATAACGTATGTTTCATAATTTATAACATTTTTATAGACGAATCTATTTCAAATTAAAAATAAAACAGTAAAAAACGTTTGTTAAGTTATATTTAGTAGTAGTAATCTTTTTAGTAATTTCCAGGTAAATATATTTTTTTAATTATGTTTAATAAAATGTATTTTAGTTTGAATTTGTGAAATGAAATTTGATGTGATCGTATATCATTGAACTTTGAAAATATATCATTTTTGAATTTTTACCTCTTGTAATATTCATTAATAAACACAGCGTATGAATTTCACCGTGTCAGAAATTCGCTGCCATTATTTTAAAGATTTGACAAAGTAACAAAATAGCATCGCTTCGTATTTCTAATTAGTTTAATTAATTCTGGGAACGAGCTGTAAAATCTTCTACGCCGAGGAAATTCATAATGAAAATCAGACATGAGATATAACTCGGATTTTGACAGTATATGTTTATATTACATTTGGATCCATTTCGTTCTGTCGTTCATTCTTTTTAATGATATCTGGCTTTAACAATGCAGGTATTTTTTATTCACATTTTTTTTAAAGTGGAAGTTGAAAAAGCTGTGTTAATCACAAAGTAAGAAAAAAGAATACTTGAGAAAATTCAAGCAATCGGCGATATATTTTTAATTATCATTCACTGCGGGAGAATTTTTTTTATATTGAAGTAGGCAGTAATTGTAATTTCTTTTTAAATACTATTTTTATTTACCTGTAATTATTAAGGATGTGTGCTATTGTATTCGTGTATTAAAGCTTAACCTTTACGAAATATGCAAATATATTTTTGTATACGTTTGGGTATAAAAAATTAAATTATATAGCCATGTTTCAGGACTGTGGCGCCGCGAAATGGATCACCGTAAAGCTTATGCAGTAATGTTTGAAGTCAATACAGGATTAAAGGTCACATTGTATTACATAAACAACAATTATACCAAGCATTATCATCCTTCTAACGTTGTTTAGATCTCAATAAATTAAAACAATCTTTGATTGCATAAGAATGTTTATGAACTGGCGAGTAACCGTAGCTCGGTCTTTTTGCACCTTCTCTCCATATGTAAAAATTAACTAAATTCAAAATGCACACATTTTTTTCCATAAACCGTTCGAAATTCGAATGTAATTTTTTGACCCAGCATTTGAAATTAGAAAGTTTTAATTATGTGGCAAAACTTATAAGCCGACTGGATGTTAAGAAAATTGTTCTTGTATTTCCTTGATTATTAAAGTCAAGTAATGTTTTAAAAATTGTTTTAATGTCGTTAACATTTTTTATATTTAGCTATAGATACAAGGTGAATTAATTTTTTAATGTCTGCATAAACGTAATTATTATTTATTATTTATTTTTATGAAAATATTAATAAGTACAAGTATTTTTCAAAAACTAGAATATTCTCTATTATTTTTAAAAACAGTTATGCTCATTTTGATTTTTAAATACTCATTTTTATTTTAGGACGTCCATTTCTAGACCCTTTGGCTCCCCCGTAGATTTCCAATTTGACCGGTTTAATGCGTTCTAAATATTTCAATATAGTTACTTAATCTACCTATATTTTTTCTGCATTTGATGAGTAAATAAATAAATGGTACTATTTTGTGTCTGTATATTTATGTAATATTTATGTCTTAGACTTTGTTACACTTTGTTATTTAGATTGTTTTTTCTTGCAGGCATTTAATTAATTTGTTGCATGGATGTAAATTAATTAATAATTAACAACCAAAAAGTTATAAAAAAGTGCAGCAATATAAATAACTTTCTTTCGTTAATTATCTTTGCGTTATCACTATTTAAATGTATTACATTTTGTAAGAGATGAAATATTCGCTTCGTCAAGTCTTTTGATGATTCGCGCATAAAGCAAGATTATTATGCTTTTGATGTTTAAAGATGTTAAGATAATGGTTTTACCTCAAGACAATGCAATAAGCGAGACGACGAAATTACTTTAAATTGATTTTCTTCCGCTTGTTAGGCTTGACAATTTTGTAATAAACTTTTTAGTTTTATTTACAACGTAAGAATAGACGTTAGTTTTTAAGTTTATCAGAATTTTTAAAAATTACTCCTGAATATATGCAAGCGGAGCTGTGATTTGAATAAAATTCAAAACTGATAATACTCATTTATATTCAAAATATGGCTGAAGACTGTTATAGGTCTGGCGAAAAGGCTTAAAAAAAACGGGTAAATGAGAGATCAGTACTCGAGGCATATCCGTGCGATAAAAAGAAATAAAGAATTACGTTGGAAATATACCATGGTACCTCAAAAAGGCAATGGTCGGGATCCATAGTAGGGTCTTGATGAACGTTAAGATCTCAAGGTTTTTGAATAGTAGAAACCAGTAAAATAGTAGCCAGAGCCGAGGCTCTTCTTCGAGCCCTTGAGTTTTCCTGCCTTGAGGTATTAGGCTAGGCGCCCTCTGCGCCCTATCGCCTGGAATCCGTGAAATCAGTAAATGCCATTAGGGACAACCCAGTTCAAAAATAAAGAAAAACAGGCAGGTTCCTGCTACGAACGCAGACAACTTCAAGCATTTAATTTTTTTCATTGATTCAGTGATACATTTTAACATTTATAAATTGTTTCAGCCATTAAATCATTCATACAGTAACTTTTTACATAATTTTTTGATTTAAAATAAAATAAAATATTATAAAAGTTCTCCAAGAATGAAAATTATTTTTTATATTAACAAAATACTGTTTACAAAGTTGATTAATTAGATTCTTTCATGCACTAAATTAAGTTTTTCGGTACATCTATGTTGAACGTTATTGATAATCCGTTTTTTTTTAAATAAATCACAATTATAAATAATACATAAGAATAAATTATTCATATTTTTTTTGAAAATTCTACCTGACTTAAAAGTGAAATTATTTGTGGAACTCGCTCATAACAGGATCATTAAAAAGGTAAAAGAATTACTGTTATGTTTTATTAACAAATTTCTCAAGTGTCAAATTTAAGCGTTTGGAAGAAAAATTAAACTTTTACTTCTAATTTTTGTACCTGTGTAGTGAAACTGTGCTGCTATTTACCTTAAAAGTATAGTACAAAATAAGGTCTAGATGGTATAGTAAATCAACATAGACAAGATAATGTGTTACGGAATTTTGAACTTATAGAGGAGATTTATATTCCCACTGTAAAGGTCCTTCGATTATAAAGTTACTAACAAAATTTATATACTTACATACGCATCGTTTCAAGCTACCTCAATTAATATTTTAAAGTCATATTTAATAACGTAAATGTAGTAAAAATTAATTGATTGTCATTAAATCATCATCATCATCATCATCACCATCATATCTGTCAATAGACACCCATTGCAAGGCATAGGCTTTTCCTAAAGATACCCACGATGACCGATCTTGAGCTGTCCGTACTCAGCGACTTCCAACCTTAACTATGTCGCCGGAACTAAATATAAACATACATATTTAAGTTATATTATATAAATATCATATAAGCGAAATACATAATTTACATATAAGATATATGCAACTAAATATAGTAAAGTAAATAACATTAACGTCGGTCAGAGCCTCTTTAGCTTAAAAGCTTCGTAGATTACATCTAGATTCGAATTAAGCTCGGTGTCGCGGACAGCCGCGGGCTCTAAACTTAATACATACTTCAATTTGTCGTCAATGCATATTTACCATACTCGTTATGGCTATGTCATTCAGATATTTTACAAAAATAATTAATATTTTTATATAAAATTTACACGATTGCCTATTTGTTATAACAGCACCACTCTAGGATATTTCATAGAAAAAAACTTATAGGCCATAAAGCTATTTAGACATCTATCACTGCACTAAGTGTCAGTAAATAATTACAACATTTTATATAAAAATATTTGACCACTTAAACATTTATTAAATTAATGCTACGACGATTGAATAAATACTGACTTATTATTGATTTATATTTCCCACTACTTATACTTTATTTCTTTTGGTCTATCATATATGTGCCTCAATGAACGTTTTACGATTAAAATTATATTGATGATCACATTACTTACTTCTAAATCAATTATATAACTGAAATGTTAGTAATAATAAACAATAGCTTAAACAGAAACTCATTTATATGATTCTATTTATTAACTTATATCTTCATTAAAATGAATATGGTTTTAGTTTATCACATCAACTTAAAATATGCTTGCATAAGTATAATTTTATATATTATATCTATATTAACATTACTTGTCATGTGTTTAATTAATAAAAATATCATTACCATCTTTACAGCTGTTGACGTCTGCTCGCTCAAAGATTTACAATAAGAATGATGGGAAGCGACCTACACGGGCGTCTTCCGGCGACGTTAAAAAGGCCATCCGTCAACCTGGTAGGTGAACTTACTACACTGCGCTTGCTGATCCATAGCCTCCACTCCAAACCTTTAAGGCTCCAGCGTTATCAGTTCTGGTTGCTATATAGCCTTTTACGTTCCCTACCTTTAGTACACACTATTTATTATTACATGAAAATACTTAACCAAACGCGAGGAGCTAAATTAATTTTTATTTGAAATATGTATACGATTTATCCTATTTAAGTACACGTTCATAAGTAATATATATAATAGGTTTAGTATATTTTATATATAAACAGCATTTACGCGTTTTGTGGATGGCAGTGGAACAGGTACACGTCTTTATTCCTTCTTCATTAACGAGTAAATTAAAAGTCAATTACGATCTGATTTAATTTTAATTTAATTTATTGTCATTTTTTATACGTTAGAAAATATATACATAGTTTTATAATAGTAAAGAAATAAGTACAATGGGCGGTCTTATCACACAAGGCAATTTCTTTCAGACAACTATAGTAGAAACATATGTATGTTTTGTACACGTTAACTGTATACAAAAACATAGTAAAATATACATATGAAAAGACCGCTTATTATAATTTTTTGTTAGTCATTATGCATCTGTGTTTAAGTTAATAAATAACGCGAGGTACAGGCAGCGCTCCCGGTCGGACTATAGTTGATTATTTAATAAAAATGGAAACCAATATCAATTACAAATTATCTATTCTTTATTCTGGATCTATTAACATTTATACTAATGAGTGTTGCACAATAATAACAATAAAGTACAAGAAGACGGGTGGAAGTTTGCAAAGCAAAGAAACGGTGCTCGGGAACAGATTGTTTGATAAATAATTGCATAAGTTAAAGCGCGGAGCATGTCGCAGCCAGCCTCTGCAGACATTCGGAACTATTGTATAGAATCATTTTTGCAAAACAAATTTAAATGTATTGTTATATATAACTTGGTTTTTTTTATATGGTAGAGGGTTCTTGAAGAAGCATTGTTTTTTAGTATTATATGGTAGACGCGGCGCCTAAAAGGGCCTATATGATTTATTAAAATTCCGCAAAATATTAATGGACTACCATTTATAAAATTAAAAACGCTTTGTGTTGGAAAAAGGCATATTACTTAATAAAAGAATACTTCAATGACAAGAATCGTCGGAAATGACGTCGCTTAATTATTTTGTTTTCATTTAGGTCACATATGACGAAAAGTGTATGCGCATAAATCGGCAATGATAATTTGTAAAAAGGTGTGTTGTTGTAGAGTTTGTTCCCTCTTATTTTTTACAACTATAATCCCTAACGAAGCACAGTGGAGTCAATACAATAATAAATTAAATAAAGTTGAAGAATAAGCAGAGTCCTGTTTTTAAATGTTGAATAAATGAATTTTATTTATACCTTTAACGACTTAATACAGAATAAAGAAAATCGCTGGATGCAGGGAAGTCGCACTGCAAGACGAATATCGAAGTGATATTTGGGGTTTTTATGTAGGATTACTGTAGGAAAGCTATAGGACATAACTTGTCAAATATGAACTGAAAACAACACTTTCGTGAATATGAGTTTATTGGGTATGTCAGACAATTTAATAGGTCACGCAGTAAAAAAATAAACAAAGAAACATATGCGTTCGCCGCCGTGCTCGAGCTCTTACTAGGACGATTGATGTTTGCGAGCATGTACGTCATCAATGCTTGCGGGCACCGACGTCGTCGATACTCGCCGCCTGCGCACGCGGCTCTGCGCTTTGAACCTGACGTTTACGGCAACTCCGCTAGATGACGTAGAGTAACACGGTTGCCATACCTTGCAGTGGGCGTCTCCCTGCTGAAATGACGATAAGAAAATATTACAATGATTTATAATACAAATATGTTAAAAAAAACTTAAAACAAAGTTAACTATTGATTGAAACTTAAAATAAAGGAATACGACACTCTTTAATTTTTATTTGACGCTATCAAAGATTTAAGTAGAAATAACAAAAATCCATAGATTTAGCGTAGGAGACCTTTACGTTGATTCTGTGTGGTTAGTTTTTATTTTCTTTTGTAATATATTTGACCAATATTGCTACGTTGTTTAGGATAATCCAACTTTTATTTCAGAAATATAATAAAATTTACGTATGTTACGCTGTAGTGACTAAATAAAAAAACATTTTACTTTAAAAAACAAAGTCTTAGTTAAAATACCTCTTCTACATTTTCGAACGATAATAAATATACTTTTCTCTATGAACATTGTCTATAAATTTTATGAAAGAGAAACAAAGAGGTTGATAATAATTCATAACAACTAAATAAAAATGAAACGACTCTTCTATCGGAATTTCATTCCTTAAATAACAAAGCGAAAAGACTGTGAAATAAATGAATGGAAATTATTCAATGAGCACCCAGTTTTTATCTTTATTATATCCATTATTCTGATTTTACTACCCTAACTGCTTCACACTTTTTAATGAAATCTATCACCTCTTTTAAAAAGATATTATTGGTGAAGCGTGGCGCCCGCTGCAGGATGATTGGTTATAGATATAAAAGCTTTAAAGGAGTAAATATATTGCTCACTTTCTGTCAATTAATGCATGATACACCCTAACCAATAGTTAATAGTTTCAGAAATAATGAAATGTATATATATAGTAAAAAAGAGAAATGATAATTCGTATTATCGAAGTAATAACTTATGTTATACTTTTATACAAAATAAAAACATAACTTAATACTACGCAAAGCTAGAAGTAATTGACAATTTCGATGCAATAGAAAAAATAAATTATATAACATAGCTTGCAGTAATCACTTAATAAAGCATACTATTAATTTATTAACAAATGAGCTACATCATACATATACTTTCAACCCTTTAAAACTAACACCTGTTTCCAATCATTCTGTGTGTTAAAATAAAATGACGTTTTTTAGATAAAAAAAAACTAAATTCTTAAAATACTAAAACAAGTGAAAAAAAAAACAGTTGGTCGAATTGGTCAAGTCGTTCTTAAATTTAACAATATATGTGGCAATCGATTGTTATTTATTGTACTTAACTTCCACTTTTGTGGTATGAATTTTTATATATTTTTAAATAGAAGTTTTTTCTCACCTTTTGTGAACTACGTATAACTAACGCTTACTAGAAATAGTAAGCTTCATGTTTACTGCCGTGCACGTGTATCTTTACATAAGACGAGCACTGATTGATTAACTACATAAAATCGATATAACTTTGTTAACAGATGCTATTTTTGCTAAGCATTTATGTAAAACCTTCCTCGCGCTTTAGTTTGGAGACGTAATTATTAAAGTTAGTACACAGATTTAAGCAGTTGTGTGGTGAAGGTGGCGGAGGACAGAGACTTTTGATCGTACATCGCGGTTTTGATTCTCGGGTTACGATCGCACATAATTCACACTTTGTTCATTACTTATATCAGATTGTTCAAGAAAAAATTTTCAGAGGAAGCCGCTGGATTCGGGCGGCGCAAGACCGGTCATCGTGGCGATCTTTGGGAAAGGTTTATGTAAATGTAAACATGTAAATGAGTCAACAGATGAAGTTCCATAAATTTCGATCAATCAATCGATTTTGGATGTTTTTGGTTTTTGGTTTCTTACTAACGGTTTCTGAGTTTCTAACTTTTATGTTATAAATATCACTTATTATGTAACGACTTGGTTAGCCACTTCATAATAAAAACAAAATATATTACAGCAAAAAAGAATATGCCTGTGGGATGATTTATATTTAATAATAAATATGGTATTAATAAATGCAAAGGTATTTAAAATATGACAGTCCTTTAACAGTTAATGAAAATATCAGAAATATCCATGTAAAGTGTGAATTATATCATGACAGATGCTTGTGATAAATCCATTAAAATTCATGATCCCTTTAAAGTACACTTCAACCGTATGACACTTCACGGCACGTAATTGCACTGAGAACATTTTAAATTTGCATTTCAAATTCTACGAACGAGTTGAGTTTAATCTAGTGAAAAAAGTAAAATTGCGAAAAAATGTTTTTACGGAGCGTGAATGTTATTATATCATTTATTTCCATGAATGAATATGTATCGCGATATTCGTTCTGAAATATAAAAATGTTATTCGATATCTGCAACCCGTAGTTTATTTATGGTAAATAATATTAATATAATTCAATCGTTATAAAAATGTTGTTTCTAAGTACAAAGTTCAATGACTACTTCAAATCTTTTTTTCCACATTTTAATTAAAGAACGACAGTTCACAAGTAGACAAAAAATTTGATATTCGGTTCAAAACAGCACTTCTTTTCCCATTCAACAAAGTACAACAAAACACCAATCCATGTCAAACATTTAATGAAAATCAAAATTGAAAAAACGGCGTGCAAGAATATAAACAAAGAAAATGAACCATGAAAATAAACCTAATGTCATAATGCTTTATGGAAATGAATTGCGGCGAATGAATAATGAATTAATGAATGAATAATGCATATATGTATTTCAACTAAAACTCTTGATATCTACCACCGAATTCGATATATTGACGCGATGCAAGGGCAGATTCAATAGATACAGTATGTATGGGGTCGATTATGATTCACATAAATTATAATCTGGCCCTTACCTTTTATATATATACATTGTGATGCACCGGAAAGTTAATTAATTTTGATCGCATAGATAAAAGTCATATGATGATTGATTGTCGGTGTATAACCTTTAAAGGGGTGAATATATTTGTGGCCTATAATTGTATGATATCCCCAAAAATAAATTATTAAAGATAATGTAAATAACGTGAGTAGAAAAGAAAGAGTTTTAAAAATTCAGACTACTAATCTTAAACTTAATTATTGTTTGCAATCTATCCGTGAAAACTTTGTGATACCACAATTTGTCGGCCTGTCGACACGACAGAAAAAAAAATATATTTACATTTTTCAGAGTGGTCACTTTACACCTTGTGATTGGAAATAGAAGTAAATGTTTTAAAACTTATCACTGCAAAATAAGCATTACATTTACTCATACGATGCACCGAAAACCTTAATGTGTTCGTTGTATCATTGTATAGTTAGACGTTATTTATATTTTTTTGCAATCGATACGTAAATAATACAAAATGCGTGATTACTAAATGCCTAGAATGTAAAGTAGAAAATTTGTAAGATTTATATTTAAAAAAAAAAAGTGATACATTTTTATATTTTTATTTTATATTTAGGAAGATTTGGCATATAACTCATTTGTGTTGAAGCAGCTTGTTAATGATATAATATTCAGTTAAATATGTATTTTTCCATAATTTTTTATATAAAGAAAGTTTATTAAGCACCTGATCATAGAGTATTGGGAATTGAAGCTTAAAGTAAAATTTTCTTGAATTACTTGAACAAACGTTGACATTATGGAAAGGAGAAATATAAAACTTTAGCTATGAATAGTGAGAAATAGCTCGGATTCTTTTTAAATAATGCCCGTCTAGTATTTTTTAAAAGCTTTAAAGCCTTTTAGTGAGGTCCCGAGTAACTTAAATCCTAACTTAATTGAATTGACATTTTATATTACAGGGGACAGTAACACAAAACTTTTTTTCCTATTTAAATTTTTTTATTCTTTTTTTAAGCACAAAGTTAGTTTTATGCACGTAGCTTCGTTGAGAGATTGAATCAAAAACGACCCGCAGACGAAAACTAAGTTACCGATGTTGCTGAGAATATTATAGTATGTATATACATTTTAGTATCTATTTATACATCGACTACTGCAGAGCGTAATGTTGATGATGTTGAGAAGAACCTAGAGAGAAACTCGATAGTTACTCTTTTAACGCAATTTTCACAATTTTCTTCTTCTTAATTGCCTATTCGTCACGTAAAAATCATCACGATACTAATCCTATAATGATTTTGCATTTATATAGCTTCGTTTTCAACTCAATATGCTCTCTTAAGAACTTAAATAGTTTTTCATATTTCTGCTAAAGAATAGTTCATTTGTAATTTTTTTGGTTCCGCATAATAAATGGAATAACTGTAACGTTCGTTATAGTCGACTGAGATAAACGTTGAACGTTAACGAATCGCTTTTGTTCGGATCCAGTGGCACTTCAGCGGGGACATAAGCATTTACATGACGTAATAAGTCTAATTTTTCGTTATTTTGTTCCATTTTTTGCGAAACTTTATATATGTGTGCGTATTTATTAACGCATACGTTCATTATCTTCACATAATCAATAAATGTAGTTTATTCTAAATAGCTACAGTTATAATCATAGGCAGGGATGAAGGTCCACAGCTGGACATTGGCGAAATCCCTAAGACCCACGACCTAAATGAGATCGTCTGCTTGTCTTGTTGGTGGAAGTTTTACTCTGCGTTTATGGGTCCATAGTCTCCTAACCAGAACCTTAAAGCATCAACAACCATTTGTTCCGTGCACTTTACGGCCTGCCTTGCTGGCTATGTTGGTTCTTTTGTTCATCTACGGATCTCCTCATACTTGGTATTTATTAGTATTTATTAAACTATTGCATGAGCCATTATTGAAAAATAATTGATTTTAAATACGCTGATAACGTGCTATTAAATATTGAAGCGGTTAAACCAATTGAGCAGTTTAATTAATATTCTTGATCAATTAATGCATCAATCATTATTATTTGTGTATCGGGATCATAATGTCTCTGCTGGGAACTGATAACAGACTAACAGCAAATTAGTTTGGAAGCGCGTACCATGTTCGGTGGCGCCTATACAATTATTGCTACCTAGTCACCAGACGCGCTATTTAATTAATTACATTAAGTGTCTATGTAAACTGTTTCACATACATGCGTCAAATTAGTAGTAAATAGTGTTTTTAAAAATTGTAATGTCAGCAACTTTGATACTCTTCTAATACAAAACAGTTTCGGAGAATCTTCTTACATTCACATTATATATACTTAAACTTTTCCGAATTATTTGAAAAGTATATCTCAAAAAAGTTGATAATATCAATAGATAAGTTTTGAAATCAAAAATTAAATCAGAGGCGGACTGTTAGCATTCGTTGAAAAACAAGGTACGTTGTATTGGAGCAACAATTGAAGACTTGGATAAATATTTACCGACGGTGGCGTAGTTTACTTTGCACGTTCCGTTTGTGCTCTTCGATAGTGGATGGTTAAGGACTTTTAAGTGGTGGTTAACGTTTTATTGCCAAAAAGTATTATCAGGAAGTATAAGACGTAAATAATAAAGTTTTTACCCTTAAGTAGACATTACTTATTCCATATTCACCATCTACTTAGAAAATAATGCTTATGTATTCAATTATTGACTTGATCTACTTTATTGTTCTAATACTATATAATTTTTTATCAGTTAAGTGGAATTTACATTAACCACTAATTTTAATCACGGAAAGAATATAAGAAGATCCAGTTCTATAAAAACTAGAATCAGATTAGTATCACCTGTAACTCGATCCAAATTTATTGATTTGAGAAGAATCCACTACAAAATCAGACAGATTTTGCTGTAATTTTTACAATATTCTTGATGTACGGCAATAAAGCGATTCTTTTCGTCACAAAATTAACAATATTGGTTTTGTTAGAATGGCCATTTTAAATTTATTACGTGATTATTTAGAAAAGTTATAAGAGCGTGCCGTAAGACCGAATGCGGTGTCTAATAAAATAGTTACTTCAATTTTATAGAGCCCAGAGAAAATTAAAACCACTGATCTTTGTTTCTTTTGGTAACTTCATGTACATCGCTACTTTTCTTTTAATATTATACAAAGATATGTTTCGACAATTTATTTATCAATTTGCTTCTATAATTTTCTGCGGTGGTAGCGGCGCCGGTAGACCCCCCTCCCCTCAAGTGGACCGACGACATACCGGTCGTCGTGGTGATTTTTAGGGGAGACATATGCCTTGCAGTGGGTGTCTATCGGCTGAAAAGAAGAAGACACGTGTACCACAATTATCATATATCAAATCTAATCAATTAGGTATCTAATAAATTAAATTTAAATGCACGATTTGTTTGAAATTCTTAATGTAACTTACAATGTATTCGTTCGTGCTTATCTTAAAACAAAGTTCTCTACGTGACATCTGCTTCAGAAAATATAATAAATGAACTAAGTGTGACTAACGGGTCATTTGTTTTAAAAACAGTATAAATTAAATATTTTTAAAGTGATACGTTAAATATTTATGCATTTATTATTTTGTAATGTTTCATGCTTACTTCAAATAGGGTCCGATCTATTTATAATCTATTACTATATATAGCTATACAAGACGTTTGACGGGATCCATGACTGTTTCTTCTCACAATTTCTCCGTTCACTTTTTTCCTACTGTAAGTAGCAATCTTGTTCGCAAAAATGCACAAATTGTAAAAGGCTTATTGCAATATTACAGAGTTTATAAAAGAATCGATAAACTTAAATGTTACGTTACTTGAACTACATTAACTTAAATGATTTTTAAAATCACCTTATTATTACAACTAAAGTTAAATTTGATTGAAGTTTTTTGACAACCATGACTGAACATATTCAGGTGCCTTTAAAGTTATCTTTGTCTTTGTTTTATTTGCATTGATATTTTTTCTCTCTTTCAAATGTGTAATTTATTTTTTGACATTGCTTGAATATAGATTTAATAATAATGTAAATTGATTATTACATTTTAGGGCTTAATGTGAAAATATACGCACCGTTACTTTGATATGTCAGGAGAACTTGATATCAATATATTTCAACATACAAATGATTATAATTATTTTTCTAGTATCTGCTAAGGTTCGATCGTTAACCACAGTATTTAATAAGCCTCCAGTGCTCCGACCTACTTTTGATGATAAGATGTGTGCATTATTCGTTATACTTGATACCTTTACTTATCATATAAGAAATTACCGAGCCAAGATTTTTTTATATGTCATTAATAATAAGTAGACACCTCCCCGCCACTAGGTGGTCCGACAATATACATAGTCAAAGTCGCAGGAAGTAGCTGGATACGGACAGCGTAAGTTACCCTGACAATCTTTAGGGGGAGATCTGTGATTTACAGTGACATGATGACGACGATGATCTTTACATGTGTATATATACTATATTATATTTATTATTATAGCAAGTATAGTTAGAACGCTTATTATATTTATGTGAGGTAGTTTTTTACCTTTTTGATATATTTGCTTATTACACAAAACTTCATTATTTTATCTCTGAGCTGCCTTGCAACTAGTAGGGAATGTTTTCAATAAACTTTTGTATATTAAGTCAATAAATGTATACAAGAAAACATTTTAAATGAGAATAAAATTATTTAGAGAGAATAAAAATACAATTATTTTATAACAATACTTAAAAAATTAAATAAAATGACCAGGAGTTATTAATTTCTTTATTAATTATCTCTAAAAAGGTAAATTATTTGTACACTCGTGACAGTTGTATAACCCTAGCCTGACCAGATTTATGGTCTTTGAAAATGCCCCGTTTTTAAAAACTACTTTCAAAAACTTAAAATATATTGGTATGCCTACGTGGTACGTCGATTATTTGATGGTGCGATTACCATTACGGCCATTGAAATCTATGGTAACCATAGTACATTATTGCAATTGAAAAATCATGTAGATACATTAGCTGATACACATATGTAATGTATTTTGAAAACCTAATTGGGTTCAATTATATACACGTAAATGAATAACATAACGAAGCTTTTAATTATTTTCTACGCATACGGTATTGTAATTCGCGATTCAACAGATTAAAAGGGACACTACATAGCACAAATGAATTAGTATCAGGTAGGAATTTTGATAATTATATTAATATAAATTTTATACCAGGCACATTAAATAACAGCCGATATATCACACAGGTCACCAATCCCCGATCATTTTAGATTTTGCTGGAGTTTCACCTATCACGTTTTTTCCAAAATATAACGAATTTTCAATAACGTTTGCCAATAAATAGCAACTGACCAAGTCGAGATTCAACCCTTTCCGGCAACCTGACTGAATGTTAAACGAGTAACAGCCCATGTCGAAGGAAGAAGGGGCTTTTCTGTCTAGTCACCCCATGGAGCGTTTGTCAAAGTGACCTTAGAGTTCGATTGACTTCCAATTACGTGGGAGCCTGAGGCATGGCTATAAAAAAGGTTTAGGCCAAGCGCCTGAACTCCTGAACTGGAAAAGTCTAAAAAGCCACCTGGGCAGCAGTGTAGACTTGATCAAGAAAAAAAAAACAGCTCCGCTATTCCTGAAAAGTGTAACAGCCATAGCGCGTGCTATTGTAAATCTTTGAGATAGGCTTATATCCTCTAGTCAATATCCTACAGCCGAAATAATAATGATGAATAAAATTTTACAAAAAAAATGATTAATATAAATCGTAAATTTTGGTTCATTTATTTAAAAATAAAACTTTTGTTAAACCCAATACTATTTGTATTTAAATTTCGTATATGTACAGTGATGTACTTATTTGAAGTCTCATGTGGATTTACTTTTGGAATCAGTAGCATGTAGTGAAGTGAGCTTTAAATAATAGCGTATCACGAAACCCATCTTTAGTTTCATCCAATTAGAGAAGAAGCCTTAATGCGAGAGGACATGCTTTCAAGGAGAAACTAAATATCAGATTTAATTGTTTACAATTAAACACAGCATGTAGTATTGTAAACTTTGATAGCACAAATACTGAATTAAATAAAACTTAATATGAGTAAAAAATTAAATAAGGCTTTGTTAAGATAACAACGCTTTTAAATTGTAAATACTTTATGCTCATCATATCAGGTGATGGACGCTCACAGTACAGCGTTGTGACCCGGTAATTAAAATAAAGGTATGATTGATGCATTTTATCACTCTATTAGGTCTACTAGGTCTCACTTCAGTACTAAAACAGTTCTTAGGAAAACAAAAAATATTTAAGTTTTCCTATTAAAAAACTAAATACTTATTTACTTAAATAGTTAGTTTATCTATAATATGTGTGAATACAAGTGTTAATAGTATAAATATAAATCATGTTGTGTGATGGGTCAATGAACGAACGGTAAAATTTTTTCTTGGGATAATGTGAGGTATAAAAGAAACGGCTTCATCTAATATTCAAATCGTAGGGCTACGTAGTCAGTCTTCCACAAAAGACCCCAGCAATCTGATCTCGGAACATTTTTCCAGAACATTCTCATCCATTTTTCACGGATAAATTATTTACACCCTTTTCCCTTAACCGTTAACTTTTACCGATATGCACGATTCCCAAAACAGTTCAATAAAGAACTCTGCGTACATATTTTAAAAATGACGTAACAAGTAAAGCTAGCTGGTAAATAATTTTATAACTTTATTTATTATAATAAAGTATTACTTATATTACCAGTGGGCAAGTCATATAACTCGTAGAACGAATGGCCATTGGGTGCTGAGGTTTTAAGTTCTAGAGTGGAAGCCACAGACCGGTGTGCGCAGCGTGAGACGTCGACCATTTACATTGTGTACAAACGACCTTGTTATTGTAGTCAAAAATGTTGGGTTTAGGCCGCTACCTACCATTCTAATCAGAAAACTATAGCGGAAGGTAAAGCCAACTGTGCATGCCCTACTTCTGAAATCATGGCCTTATCTCCAGAATCTTGAAATCTCTGAGGTCATCAGTTCCGCTTGCTTTGTGACTTGCCAACTGCCGCAGCAATTTACCTATCTGCTTGGCTATGGTGGTTACTTTCATTCGTCTGCTAAGGTATAAATAAATTAAAAAAAGCTTTTTCTAGTAGCAAACCTGGAATCTAAGAATTGGGAATTAGAGTACTCGTATTTATAGCAGCTGGGTATTCTACTAATATCAACCATCGGAACACAGGTTTATTTATCACAAACGGCATTTATAAGGAGAATGATATAAATAGCGTGAAAATTATTGCCGCCAGAAGTTGTTTTCATAACTCAATCGCATGTTTAACTAAATACCAGATTCCATTAACAATGGAACATTGTTATCATCGAGTTATAGTTCCGTCGCTTCCTATTGTTAAGTTCTCGCCTCCGCTTTGTTCATAAATGAAATAGCTGATACAGACGCATTTTAGTGTTATTGAAGTAATTGTATATCTTTTAATATACTTTGCGACGCAACTGAAAGTTATACATAAATTTAGCGATTCAATGCATTATAACTTTAACGAAATAATAAGTTATAAGTTTAAATCATTTAGAATATATTGAGTTTATAGTAAAATTATTATATATTATTACTATTAGTATTCTATTAGTATTCATAAAACCTATGAATAATTACATTTGTAAACCCATAATTATTATAAATTTAAAGTCGTCAGTATCCCTGCTTTATTATCTCTCTGCTTTTAAGAATCTTTCTAATTATTCGATTTATATTTTAAATATACGTGTATAAATATTAATTCGCTAATAAATATTTATATATAACTTAAAGCAACTACAGTCGGTGTATGTACTAAAGATTATAGTGAAAAACAGAATATGCCATTTTTTATAAATCATAGTAATTAATTAAATTTTGATGAAACGCCTATCCGCAGAAACAAAAAAAAAATATTTTTTTTTTTCCGAGGATTGATGCTTTGTTCAGCTTTGCGTTTCAAATTCACAATACTCTTTCGTGAAATCATAAACCAATCTATTGAAAGTTTCACAGAACGACTTCTATCGAGTGGTGACGTATGCTTTATGGTACTGGAAAGCTTTTAAAATGTTTCATGTACATAAAATAAATTAAGTACTATTTAATATAAAATGTGTATTACACTTTACTCTTAAACAAAGGTTATTTAATACGATTAGATTGAATATCTTAAGATAATAGTTTCGGATCTGAAATAACAAAAATTCGAAAACTGCCTTACTTACTCTCTTTTAAAATGAATACGCCTAACTTTTTAATCATTGGCCGTGTTTAATTTTTCTCGTATTTACTTATACGATTTATATTAATGGATAAGTTTAAGTTAGCTTTATTACAAAATCGACGAAAAATTTGTATAAAACTGTTTATTTTGGCCCAATTTTATTCAATTTTGACCTGTTTAATTACACAGGATGATAAGTTACAAGTGTAAACACTTTAAAGAGGTGAATGTTTAACATTTGTCAACCAAAAACTTTAAAGATTTTACACCTATTTCCAATCATTCTACATGCTTAATCATTTACCGCTCTTTAGCCTCCTGTAGATATTTTTTTTAAACTATGGGCAGTACAAATTCTGCAGAGACAGATAGTAAACATTAATTGGTTTTAATGTCTACTAGTCATTTTATTTTTGAAAACGTTGTTTCTTATTATATTATCATTACATTGTTAAAAATTTATGAAACTATCGATTTTGTGAATCTGTACCGTGCATTAATCCGCAGAAAATTAGCTGTAATTTCACCCCTTTCAAGCTTTTATAACCAGTGACCCTGTTTTAACAAATAGAATACCGTGTTCTGTGAAGAAGTTTAATGAATCTTTTTTTAAAAGTTGTCTGCATTGTATATTTTTCATCTAATTAAAACGAAAATGATCAATACCATATACATAAACTTAAACGCAAATAAAATAATGTGTCAAAATATAGTACAGTATGTTTTAATATATAGTATAGTGTTTAGTATATAGTTTCCTTCAGAATTGAATAATAAATTATATGAATTAGTTATACAAATTTTGTTTATAATATAACATAATAATTCCGTTAAAAAAAAGGGTTGAGGCCGAAACGTTCTCATGTGGCGACCACTACTTTCTAGACGCGTCGTAGGTAGGCTGGCTGGACTACGACATATACAATGTCCTGCAATGCGAGCAGCGCAAAGCCTGAGGAGGCCTCTAGCTAGAACTAGGCGTCTATCGGCTGACATGATGATGTTTAGTAAGAAAAGCACCAATATTTAGCCACTTCCGCACATGCAGTAGTAGTCGTGCAACAAAAACGCATTGTTTGCCGCATACGCATTTATCAGCGGGCTGGCGTTTCTAACTTAGGATGGACTTCCGCAAGGTACAGCCTGATTCCATTAAATATGATGATGTTTCATGGTATATATTTAAATTATTATTATATCTACCTTATTCGATTATTTTTAAGATTAAACTGTATTCATATTTATTGACGCAATTGTAATTTTTGCATTTTCTATTGTAAAAAAATATTTTTTTCTGGTGATTGGTAAGTCGCTGTTGGTAGAATTTTTAAAGAATATGTAGATTGTATGTTCTCAAATAACATGTTATTATAAAGAGTTTAATAAAAGTCTTTGCAAATAAAACGCAGAAAAATATCTCAGTAGTAGTAGTAGTATATTTTTCATTTAATTAAAAACGAATACGATCTATTGCAATTCGATAAATTGGATGCACGCGTTGGCTTTAATACATGAAATATATTTACATAATCTCAATTTCCTAGTGTGCTGAACGTGACTCGACTTGCCTTAGGCAACTTAGTGCATAATCTCTTATAACACGCTTCAGAGTTACTGAGTTTTTGATTTATTTGATATGACCGCCGATATATAATACGAATGACTGTACGGCTATTCCTTAAACTGACTGCCTTTTTAATCGAGATCTACTAGAATACAGACCTGAGTTTAGTGGTGCAATTTTAACCGGTTCTGACCAGTAGCATACACCTTTAGCGATCACAATAGAGAATTTCGTTATATTATCACATCAAATCTAAACATAATAAAACTTCAATAAAACATTCTTTGTCATATTTAATATGATAAAATAGCCTTTATAAATGATTACATCATATCAGCTGTGGAACGTCCACGGTTGGACGTAAGATTTCTCGATAGATTTACCGTAAGAAAGATTGCATGCGGCCTGTATCTAGCATCCGTAGAAAACAAAGTCATCCGTCGTTTGATCACTTTGTAGGTTGGCTTACGTTACGCTTGAGAGTTTGTCGTCTCCGCTTCAGAACTAGGTCTTTATGACCTAGGTCATCTTTTCAGACGCTGTGGCCTGCCGACTGCTACTACAACTAGCCTCTCCGCTAGGCTACTTAGCTTACGTTCGTTCATTTAATTATATCGCTCGTGAAAGAGAGAACTTACTAATGAGTAAATTGAGCTTCTTTTTATGTCGAATGTAAATCTTTTTTCGATTCGTAAAATTCGTTAAAAATTAAAAACTCATCGTTTATTAAAATGGAATTCGCGCCACTAGCAACAGGTCCACTCATTGCTTCGTAATTGTATTTACAGTAATTCGGAAAAGAATCATCGTTTAATTTTGAAATAAATTTTAAAAAGAGAATTGTTTTACTTATTATTCCAATATTTCAAAGTTTTCTAATAGTTTTACTAAGTTTCTGTTACTAAGTTCAACAAATTTGCAAATAAGTACTTGTTAGTAAATATTGATTATTTGGATAGCGTGCAATTAAGAGATTTTTATGCTTTGAGATTTGTCTGCTAGATCGAATCAGAAACGAGTAAATTTATAGGTGGAAAAAAGTCTAAGTCTAAGGCTAAGTCGCTAGCCCAGCGAATAGGAAAATTGAAGTAGCAGAGGGCAGACCACATAAAGCATAATATATATGGATGCTGGGGCTCTAAGGTTCTGTAATAGAAACCATGGACCTGCAAGAGCAGCGTGGGATGTTTACCCACAACGGGGATATATGACCGTGTTCAGATAGTCAGAAAACGCTGGATCTAGGCTAAAGGTTCTATTGGAAATCAATTTTAGGCTGCGCCTGCGTCCTATATTTAGATATTTTTAATTATGTTTCAAAAAAAAATAAAAACGAGGTCTTCAGTGTGGACCATAAATACAAATAATGGTACGTATAGTAATATTATAAAATTTAGTACTTATAATATAAATTCATAAAACTTTAATTTATTTTATTGTAGTTTTGTAGTAAATAATTTAATTATTTCAGTTAGTTATTATAATTGGTATTTTTAACATAAAAACATAGTAAAATTTAATTCACTTTTAAAAATAATAGGAAAAGTCATCAAACTTTTATCTGCCGGCATAACTAATAGATAAAGCTTCAAATCACGTCTCCAATAAAATGGGGTCGAGTCGGATCACGTAAAAACCGAACAGAATGTGTACTGCAAAAAAATCACGTTAATGGGAAAGTTGGAAGCCGTTGAGTTTTATTTTTGTACTCAATTATTCTAATGAAACCATTATATTGTTAAATAAAACAAAATGTTGCCTATTTTATTTACAAAATGTTGATTAGAATGATGTAGAAACAGTGACATAGATATAGATGCAGCTAAAAAGTTTTTTTTACATTTTTGTAGATGATTATTTTTTTTTTGTAACGTTAACCTTATTTAATTAACTTACAAACATTTACAGTTGACATTTGGCGAATTTTCTAGAAATTGAAAAAGATAATTGTAGAACATAATTGTACATCATAGTTAGGAAGAATTGCATCACTGCCGGTAATTAAGGAAGCGTCAAGACATTATTACAACTAAATATTGGTTTTAAGATGTAATAAACTCATAAAAAATAAAAAAAAAATAAAAGAAGCCAGCATGAGTGATGATGATATAGATGATGCCAGTAGGCTTACTACATTACATTGCTGTCAACTATCATTATCATCATCATTACAACCGTAGATTGTTCACTGCTGGACTATGATACGTTATTTTTATAAACCCATGGATTTCCATTAGAACCACATTCGTGATTTTCCATATTATTTGCTTGATTTGTTATATCTACTAAGTTTGCAGCGGACATTAATATCTATTATAGAACAAAACGAAATGAATAAGATGATTATTCTCTTAATAAGATGTGATGATATCATCTTATTAAATGATGATCTTATTCATTTAATAAGATGATATAATTAACTATTATTTTTATATATATATATATATATATATAAATAATAGTTAATTATATCATCTTATTCATTATATTTATCATGCACTATTTACATAAAAATCTTAATCGTATAATCTTGTTAAATATTTTGGTGATATTTAATACCGATTGGCGCGATAATGTAAAAACATAATATAAAGGTTATTTTTAGCAAGCAAAAGGCTTTAAAGCTTTTTCACCTATTATAATTCTGTATTAAGTTTACATACTACAATGAAAAAAATGTTACATTAAAATATTTTTTTGCATAGGAATGCGACTGGCCAATAACTATAGGTAGTTGTAGTTGAATATGTTTTTTTTTCTTATATTTTTGAAATGTTGTAAATTATTCAAGTAGGCTATACTTACACAACTTTAAAGCATCATTAACTATAATATTTGCTCAACAAATTATTTTGCGCCCCAAATACTGTAAAATAATATGGAATTCACATTGACTTTCGTACAATTTCGTTAAATTTATACTAATACATAATTGACTATGCACTAGTTACGTAGTAAGAAATTAATGTATACACCAACAGAAGATCCACGATGTTAATAATACAATATCTGTAGCGAATTCCGAGCAACAGAACTATAACTTAAGACTAACAACGCTCTGTTGTTAACGGAATCTGGAATTTATTAAACAAGCAAGCAAACCGTATTAAATAAACTTTACCACGAGTGTCGTCAGATTTCAGCTTATCTTTCGGATTTACTTGCCGCCTGGCTAATAGATAATTTGTAACTATATCAATGTATAATTTTTTCTGACATAGTTTACAAAATGATTAAAAATTTATGTAAAAGCTTTAAAGCAGTGAATGTATAGATTCACTTGTCAACAAAAAGGCTTACAGCTTTTACAACTGTTTTTAATCGCTCCATATAAATTTGTATGCTATCACACTGAAAGATGTTACATTAATTTATTTTTTGCATTGGAATGCAATATTTTATTACCTTGTGAAAGTACAAATTCTACAAGGACATATAATAAACAATAATGAATTTTAACATGTTGTAGTACTATCTTTCAAAACCTTTTCCTTACTTTGTTATTATTACGATAGATGAGTTTCGAATCTACTGATTTTTAAAGGGACACCATACATTAATTGACAACAAATGAGGTAATTTTTATATATTATTTTCTATACCGACATGAAACAATTATGGCTTAAAAGACTATGTTCTGATATTGTTCTTGGTTAAGGCATGGCTCACTTATTTTAACTAATGATTTCTTACTATTGCACTCCAGTTGCTTAGATGGACTGATTCACTTTGAGACACTAGGACCCCAGCAAATTAGGTATACTTTTAAGGCTATATATAAACATTCTGTATATTAAACATGCATTATATATTTTATATTATTTACACCACCAGCATGAAACTTAATTTAATTTCGTTTTGAAAATTCCCTTATAAAGTAAACGCACAAAATAATGAGCAGTGAACTTCGCGTGATTTGTCAGAAAGGCAACGCCGTTTCTCCAGTAGGTTATTGAATACAATTTCAAGATGACGATACATACACCATAGAAACTGGGCGGCTATGATGGTCTTAAAAGATAAGCTAAAAAATGAATGGACTAAAGTAGTTTAACAAGTAGCTAGTAGCTTCACAACGCCAGCAGTGAAAACATATATAATAAGATTTGTGTATGTAAGATATATAAAGGTATAGAAAATATAAATATTTATAAAAATGTTGGCCCCTTCGTACGGTATGTCGAATTGTGATCAAATTGCTGGCTTGTTACCCGGTACTATTTCGATCAGTCCGGCTGTGTGTACATCGACTAATGTTCCCTTCAGAGCAGCTGGTAATTTCGCCTTTTTTAATCTGTTCTATTTTTTTTTTTATATACATACTTTATAAAAAAATATTTATTTTTAACGCTCTAACAGTTATTTATCTGTAACAGTGCCACTTTACGTATGTATGTGAAGTGATTACTTAAAAGTAAAAGTTATTTATCACTTAGCAAACGTTAGTACGAATATGAGGAAAATAGATTTACTCTATAGTTACATCTAATATGTACTAGATCCGATAATAGCAACTGAAGGACCTAAGGCGGGAAAAAGTTTTATGATGAATCAGAATGCAAATAGAATGAATTTCCATTAAGAGAAAGTCGAAGAAAACATACCAACGACAGAAAACTTCTCGTATTTATAGCGTATATGAAATTACATCCAAAGCTTCCTACCTTAGTCTATTTGAAAACCGTACGGACTCAATATTACAGATATGAAGCGTAGTCGTGACCCCATTTCAGTCTCTAGAATTTATATTGATATCATTGTTATATCAGAATTGTTAGTTATTTGGTGGATAACACGCATCGTAATTCTATTTTTAACCTATGATAACAGTTTACGTTTTTTTTAATATGATATGAAATACTTTTGGACTTTTATATTTAAAAATAAAAATGCAGGCAATTTTGAGTAAAGGTATAAATAAACTTCTTTATTTGTAACGGACTCTCACTACTGCCCAAATCGCATTTGCAGACGGTTTTATGGCCCCCGGGACCTCTCTTTCCTCCTGCCATGTGTGGGGCAGAGAGTCATATATTTCGGTGAATAACTTTTTCAGTTAAAATTTTTATTAATTATTCTCTTTCTATTCTTCACAAATTCTTCCGCGATTTTCGTTCTTCCTTCACAATATATTTCTTTCCATCGCTTATATATCATCAGCTTTTCATCGCCTTCCCTCATCTTCGCTTTTAGACCATAGTTTGAATCGCAGATAAATTCTGAAATAAATTAGTCAATACTGACTCGTTTAGATGAGGGAAGGCGATGAAAAGAAGATAAATATATTTATATATATATATGTATATATATGTGTATATATATATACTTTGAAATATTTTTTTACAATTTTTAACTATCGCCTTTGTTTTTCTTTCTTATAATTTTTACCACTTTACTTATTTATTAAATACTGCAAACTTTTTTGCAAAAACCTAAAATCCCCAAACGAAACAAGCTCGATATTAAAAACAATTAAACTAATAGTATTGGTAATTATAATTAATAATTTCTTCATTACTATATAAAAAATATAAGTAGTATTTTTAGTGACTTTAAATATTACGCTACACTTATGAAGTACAAGAAACCTTCGATTCAGTTCCCATAATGATCGAACAGATCTAAAGGTATCATTCGAAACGTGCTGAAAGGAAATAACACAGAGAACCTATATAGCACATTCTATGTTCACCTAGAGAATATTGAATTCAAATGACAATACCATTGCTTAGATAGCATCACCCTTAAGCCCCGACAAAGCTGTCTGTAGTCGTATGAAACGATCTACATTTCTAAAGCCTTGATATGCAGATTTTAACACTTTACACTGGACGTTATAGGGTATTGTATTTAAGAAGTATGTTAACTGGTTCTCTTCTACGACCTGTTTGAATATTTTTACTATTTAATTACCAAATAATAAAATCTAAATATTTCTTTAATCAAAATTCTAAGTATTTGTAATAAAATCATTTTACCATCATTATTATTTCAGCTATACGATGTACATTACCGGATATCTCTTCTACATTTCCAATACGGACCGATTAGAAGCGTCGTCCTGTATGCAGTCTTGTGACGATGAGAAATCTACGCTGAAGTTTAATTTAAATTATTTATTTTTGAAACTTAAATATTGTTGCCGATATTTTACGTTCTATTTCGTCACAAGCACAACGATTTTACATAACAGACTGCCTTGCAATACTTATAGAATATTTTCTTAACGGGGATTGTATACATTACTCTCTTACTTTTTTATTTTTTATTTATTATATTTACTATTTCTATTTTTATGCTATTGTTGCTATTGTATTAAATATTCCACTAGCGGTTTATTGCATTTATGGCTATGTATTTAATATTTAAGTTCATGATCACCTCGAGAGAACTAGTTTTTCGTAAGTCTTACGTGGTTATTCGTTTCTGTCTGCAGTCGAGTTTAAAACATCTCAGACTATGGTGTCGAAGACCAAGCTAGATTTATTTAACCCGTAATCGCCATCATTCCGTGTTGTTGCTTTTCTTTCGGAAATTGTAATTTGGAATACGTCCGAAGTATCGTAAGGTCCAGAGCTAGTAGATGAGAGATAATTTTTAGTTCAAAGATTGATAACGGGTCTCGGGTGGAATTCACATGTTACTAAGATTTTTACTATATTATAATGTTACGCACCTTAGAATCGAACCTGAAACTTAATAATAACGCAATAAATCAACTGCTTCATGTCGTTATTACCTAAAACAAAATTATTTTTATTCCACATTATATGATTTACACAATAAACTAGTAAATCTTCAACTTATGAATGGAATGTGGAGAATAAAGAGTGGCTTGTGAAATGGAAATGGGTAAGAGCATTGCTTGTGGCAGCGTTGCTTACATTTTGGAGGAGGAAGAGAGCTGCCACATTTTAATGCGGTTTTGTTACAAGATATTAAGTGATGTAATTAAGCGTAACAAAACCGTGTAACAAGAAATGTGGCGAAAAATTGGAGACGATGCTTGTGTGTAATGTAAATGAATGCTGTGAGAATGACAGAAAATATGAAGGAGGAAAGAAATTGTGATGGATGAGCGATTCGATTTGAATTTTTTGTTATAATTGCAAGACACGATTTATAACATTAAGCAGCGCTTCCTTAATTTTATTTACCCTAGGTATTATAAATAAATATATACGATATGTATTGTAATCCTTTTACGCATGAATACCCAAACAGTATTTTTATTTATGGTAACTTTAGCGCTTGGTAACTGATACTAAAATGTATTAACTCATAATATATATACTTTTGACAATGTGGCTGTTCTAATTAAGACTGAAAATAGATTAGTAATTGAAGTTTCTAGTCTTACCGAAGCTATTAATTACAGGATTGTCTTATGTAATTAAATACTTATCGCTTTTGATATATACATGTTAACATATATTATTATTGTAATCATCATTTCAGGCATAAGATTTGCTATGACATTTAATATATGATATATAATTAAAGCACATAGTGTGAATTATATAAGATTCTCGGGAATGGAACCCGCGACTTACGATTGCAGGTTTCAGTCCTTACCGCTCGGCTACCATTGTTATTGAAGGTAATTAATAAGTAATATACTTGAAATTAATTTAAAAAGATGCTTTCAAAAGACATTGCGCTGAAAAAAATCTATTTCCGAGAATAAGCTCGGTACTTGCAATTTATGATGGTGCGAAAGAGCTTGTCATTGTTATCGTAAAAGCGTCGTAAATTATCCGCTTCTCCTTTGTTTTACTACCACGTGTTATCTTTGCTTTCAGTGTTTACGTACGTTTTCTTAAAATGTACAGCTTTACAATGTAGTAATGTAGTTGCTTCCTTTTGCAAACACTTTCTGTCTCAGTGATTTCAATAATGTTTTTTTTTAAATTTACATAAAATAAAATGTTTGTTTAATGATAATCAAATCGATTATGCGTACTATTAAGCAATGGATTATGAAAGTACATTTTTATAGAAGGTTACTTGCTTTACTGCGCTTAGTTTAGACATAATTTGACAGGCTTGTGGGCTCTCTCTCGGTTCGGACAGCTACATATAATTTTCATTAAAAAAATGAGGACGCCGTCGAGCTTTTAGTTAACTTGGGTGGAGGCTCCATGGGGAGACTTGTTACAGGGACTCCCGAGAGGAAACCCCATCTTGGACTCCCATTCAGTAGGTTTAAAAAGGAACCAAAGCTCTACTCGGTGGGTATTTAAATGGATATAGGTACACTTTTACAAACTAACATTTTAATCACGAATCCTATAACTTAAAAAAAGATTCATTGTCGTTTGTCGCAATTGCTTTCCATGTTTAACAATTCTCTTAGATTTGTAATGTTCGTTATTATTAATATTCCATGTAAATAAAGAATTTATGTACAACATTGTTATATCACTTCCATAATATTTACCATAGTTAAAGTATGAAAAAGATAATGCTTTTATGTCGAAAATGTAATATATTAGGTATTTTTAATTGTTTTAGAATTGAAGACAAATGGCGGCTTCAAAACATATATCTGTAAGAGACATTTTGTGTCGGTTACAGTCTAATCGATAGCTTAGCGAAGTTCACAGGTGTTCTCACTCTCTGCCATTTGAAAATTGTGCCAAATGGAATTGGAAACTGTAATGTATCTTTTGGCTTTAACGTCGCCTGTGGTTTGGTCTAAGGATCGTGTCGATAAAATCTTTTTGCACACATAGTTTAGTTTTATAGCAAAGGCAACATATTAATTATGCAGTACATGTTGATAATAATAAATACCTATATAGTAAATAAATAATTACTAAATAGTTAATAAAAGAATAATAATTATCTGCTAAAAATTTAAATAAGATTGAGGTTTGTGTGTAGGCAGATTCATAGTTGATATTTTTTCTATTTTGAAATATTATTATTTGTCAACCTAGCTAGGCATTTTGTGGTTGACCGTTGTTTTATTTATTTATTATTGATCCTTTATAAATTAAACATAATGCAGATCCAAAACTTATTTATTTTTCGCAATCTTCACAAAAATAAAACTTTCTTGAGATTACTTACTTAATATTAATACTTGAAATTTGTATACATCTTACATTAATATTCTTAGCAGGAACCCCTGTAGCAGTTAAAATTACCTACGGTAATTCTGGTTTGAGCTGGCTAGGTTTTTAAATTCATCTCCCGATGTCTTATTTGTCCCTGTTCCCTTTTTTACGATTCTTAGTTATAAAACCTAAACCTGCTTACAATAAATAATATTGTTACAAAATAAAACAAGTACGCCAAAAAAGTTTACCATTTTTGAGATCAAACTCATAAAATATAATGTTATTGACTGTGTTTTGTTTTCCCGCCAACGAGTAACATTAATCAATCACATTGTATCTTCATCTATATATATCTACTGCAGGACATAGGCCTCGTCTTTAGATTTACAATAACACCTGTCGGAAGCGGCCTGAATGCAACTTCTTCCGACGGTCTTAATAAGACCTCTGTGCACCTTGTGAGTGGACTTTGATTGCTGTCGGCGGACTTCAGTGAACTTCGGTGAACGTCGGTTATACGTATATGTATATATATATATATATATCAGTGGCGCTTGTCGGTTATTGGTCTCCACTTCAGAACCTTAAGGGTATATTCTCTTAAAACAATAATGTCTAATAATATTCGTAAAACTTCCGAGGATTATTTTATCTACATTTGTGACCGTTTAACAGTGTTACAAGACCTGGCCACTTCCATTTCGGTTTTTTTTTTCAGATACTAAGACTATCTATATCTATTTTCATGTTGTCGTGTATCATATGTTGTTTAGTTAATTCACCATGGAACATATTACTCTGTACTATTTGTCGTAAGGTTTAATTTTGATTTGTTTTGACCTGTAATGGTTACAAATTACAATATCCATCCAAATTTTGGGATTTTTTAATAACAACATTATTCAACAATGTCACTTATAAAGGAACACAAAGTAGAATTACCGCGTCTTATACGGAAATTTATAGTAGATTTTTAATTCATGAGTACTGTTGATGTGCTCTCGCTAAAAAAAAAAAAAAACGAATATCTTACGAAAATATGTTATATCCGTAAGTATTTTTTTAAGCTTGTACCACTATACTAATATACCTACTAAATATATCGATGCATTTCCTTGTCTAACACTGGACAGGTAAGAAGTTGAATAGCAATTAGCACGAACGAATAGGCCGTCATGTAAACATATTGCTGAAAGTTATATGGTTTTGTACACTAGACAACGTAGTTTCTTAGATGGAGTTTCATACATTTATAGTTCAGTATCGGTGCATAAGGAGATAAGGTGAAGTAGTTTTTATGTTTTTGCTATAAAAGGTGTTGTAAAAATTTAATTTTCACCAGGTTTCGTTTCGATAGCCCGAATATAAATTAACTATTTCACGAAATCACCATTCGCAACTTTAACTTAACTTAAACTTAATGTGGAAATATTCGTTTTTTGACATTCTTTTACATTTTACAATAGAGAAATGTGTAAGAATTCTGAATTACTTAAATGCGTCTGTAAATTGCTGTGTGTTACACAGTTTACCATTTTATAGTAACACAAAGTAGTTGCATAAATTAAACTGCACTTTGTTTAATAGTTTCTAGCACTTAATTATATACGCAAAGGTGGTAATGGTCACTCTAGCACAGTGACGCAAAATGTTAAGGAGAAGCTACACTTTTATAAAATAAGTGGAATTAAATTGACCATGTTTATTTTTAAAATAAACAGCCTAGTATCATTGTTGGCGAAATCATTCATTTAACTATATCTCAATAAGTACCAAAAAAACTGAAAATGTGTAAACCATCTATATTGGTAATCTGTTTTAGGTACAAACTTACCTGTACTTGAATATTGTTACCAATAAACTTACCAATTAATACATTTTAAAATGTTTCTATTATCAAAATTGTAAGCCCTAATAAAAACTTTTACATGACAACTCCTATGCATTTACAATTAGATATGTATTCGAAACGAATTAGATGGAAGTGGCATGCATTCAGAGCTTGGAGACGAATAAAACTCATTACTAAAATTTTATTGCAGTGCTATATTAGCTTAGTGGTAGTCTGAGACTTGCAATCGTAGGTCACAAGTTCGATTCACGGGGTACACTCTTCTATAATCCATAATTTGTGCATTCATTATAACGCCCACTTCAAGATATAGGCCTCCCCCAAGATATCTATGAGGGCATAATAATCGCAGGACTTGGCCGACGGGTTAGCGATCGCGGTGATGTTAAGATATTCAGAGAACACTACTGCTCATCCTCTGGAAACAAGTTTTATGAGGAATGTCAATTCAATATAATTAATATACAAAGTGATAATTATATAACATTGTATCCTGGAAATCGAACTCGCGACACCGTACTGTTAATAAGTATCGATTATTATGAAAATTCATTTTAGGAACTTAACTACCCATAAGTGAGAACTTGTGTATTTATTTACTTAATGGGTCAAAAATATAAGTGGGTAAGTAAAAAAAAAAATTTCAAACGATAGTATTATTTCAAACGACGATTTCTTCACTTAGACAGTAACACTGTAAATTATGAAGTAAAGGAAAGTTTCATTGCACGAACATTGGTCCGATTCCCAGAAGGCGCACATTTCCTATAAATTATATATAGCTCCTGTTTATAAAAGACGAAGAAATAAAATAAAAATTTCATATCCAGGGATCAAAAATGCCTAATGTATTTTATGTGTGAATATCCAATTTGTATTTTGCTGAACTGGAGATTTAAAGCCCTATCTAGGAAAATACCAGTGTCTCGATGACTTTAAAACCAAAAAAAAAAAAAAAAATAGTGGCATAGCTGCTTAACTTGTGTTCAGGAAAAAATGGAATACTTTGAAGAGTCTTCGAATTAGTGATAATATACCATCACCGTAATGTGAAAGTGTTAGGACGTAAAGAATTATAACATTCTCTACTAAGAAAACAATGTAAATTTCCATACAGATAATACGTTTTTGCATATTACGCTTCGATTACGGTCATGGTATAGTACCCAATGACCAGAATCCTCGATCTAACGGTACACGTGTTTGATTACGTATGTATAGAAATTTTCACTATAAAAGCTTTGCAGTCAATTTTGCAGCACGCTATTCGCCTTAAGTCATTACACCGTGAGAACTTAACCGAAACAAATTAGTAGCGACGGCACCGCTTTGCGTAATCTTAAAATTTAATCTACATGCAGCATCAAAGGTAGTTAACAATTTAGAACGTTTTCTTGCTTGCTTAAACTTCAGAGTGTTCAGCTAATGAAACTTTTGTTATTAACTTTCATTATATTTCTAGTTGAATATTTTATTAATTATATTACTTTTTATTTCAGTCGGAAGCATTCACTTTGATCTTTATTGCAATGGTTGAAAAAGAAACTAATTTACTTTGTTTATTTTTACTTGTTAACTGTCTAAAACTGTCTAAAATGTACTAAAACCTAACAGAAACACAAATCTTAAAACTATTGCATGCGTTAATGATAGATGCGAATGTTTGCATAAAAATGAGATACAACAACACGTTGTAATAATTGAAATTGTAAGTTAAACAATAATTGAAACAACAATAAAGATGAAATATATAATAAAAAACGATAGGAATATGAGAGACAGGTGTTGTTTTTTTTTTTTTCAGTATGACAGGGTGCGGTTACGAAAAATCAAGCAGTCTGTGCCAACTGCTGTAGGTAGAAGTAAGGCAGAAAAATCTAATAACCTTTAAATCAAATAATCTGTATACTATATGCAAGTATATTATTGTGTCATGTATTAATTATTTTTTAATTGTGAGATAAAATAAACAACGTGCTACTTAGACCACATAATTGTTTATAAATAACAATAATTAAATAACAATATGATAATAATACTAATGCTCGGGGTATTTAATCTGTAAAGAATCATTAAAACGTTCCATTTTCAAATTTGAAATTCAAATAAAAAGTTCTCTGCTTTTACGCGACTGCGACGTGTTATTTGCATTGAAGTACATTTAAATGTGTTCTAGAATAATCATGAATTTTTATAACTATAAAAATCTTTTGGGATATTTCTTTCAATAATTATTCATAGCGTTAAAATTTTAGTATTCTTGCCAAGAACATTTTAAAAGTTTTATTAGTAAAGATATTTTAATGTGGCAGACGAATAAAAACTATCAATTTTAGCAGACAAATATATTGCTTAAGGTATCTTATACAATTTACATTTTTTCGAAAAATTCCACAAATTAATACTACCGAAATGCTCTTTCGGTTTGGGCTACTTGATACTCGTTCAACCTACTAATTTAGGAGTATCAAAGGGCTCAATTATCGAATAACAAGGAGAATATCTACTTCTTATATTAATACGATTTCGGAATGGTTTAAGCGCAGGGAGACATGAAAATTCCAGCAAGCGCTACGACCGTTAACAAGGCAAATTTTCACCAGCGAAGTCTATGTACAATTACGGTTTACACCTAATATTAAAAGACATTTCGCAAATAATCATTCGGTCAAAACATATATCAATGAAAAAAAACCGAATAGCTTTTTAACGAAAATATTTATAAGTCATGTTAGGTTAAGTCTGTTCTTTTTATATTTCATATCTTCTCACTTAAAAAAAAAAACCTCCTAAGGCAGCTACCGGGATGCCTCACATCAGTGCAGAGGTAGACTACACAGAGGTCATATTGAGTAGGAATACCAGACAACCTTGTTTCCCCTTGAACTTAGGGCATTATGCACATACGGCCATATGCCCCTCTATCGAAAATCAAAAAATATTTTTTTATATGTTAATTCTTATTTTAAATATTAAAATTTATAATTTCATCGCGCTTGTGTCACAAAAAGTAAATCATTATTTTAAAATGCCTTAAAAATGTCATTGACCTTCTATTAATACGTCAAATATCAATTCATTCTTGTGTTTGGTGACCAACTAAGTCATACACGCTACCGTGTTATCGAAATATGATTTAGTTCTGATGTTGCATCTTTCTGCAGATCGATGGTGTGTTTTCGTTACAAAAAGTTAAAGAATTTCTTTAATTAAATCGTTTTACTTGTCAGTTACAAGAGCAGGTTATTCTCTCTGAAATATTAAATATTTTACTATCTCAGTACTTATCAATACAACGCAAAAAATAAATATTAGCTGTCCCATTACATTTATTGCCGCCTGAAGTAAATTACTTGTCACATTCCAAAACATACAATGTATTAATGTTAATATTACATATTTCTCAGTAATCATTTATTAATCGATTAAATATGAAAAACAAATTAATTTTTTGATCATTATCGATCGACTGTAATATTGTTTTGTATTTCCAGCATATATAAATGTCAAACTTGCAAAGTTAAAAACGAACAATTAAATACGCGACAATTTAATCGTGTTTATGGTATATGCAAAATTTTTATTTTTAGGCAAAATTCTAATTTTTCTTACTAAGAAATTTCTTTATTAATTTAAATTATACAAAATTACTCGGTTATTTTAGACAATAACGCAAAGGAATAAATGATATGTAGGAAATTATTTGATGTTTTAATATTCTACTTTAAAACAATTATGTGAAGAAATAACATGGCGGTATAGCGGCGAATGAAGACTTGAACAAATATTTACCGTCGGTAGCCATGTTTTCTTTGATCAATAAATACTATTCGTGTTTAAATTCGTATTTATTTATGTCAATTCTTATAATGGACTGACGTTATTTTTATAGTAATCAAATTATGTTAGACGTGTTAATGTAGAACTGACTTTTTCTTTCTCTGATATTGAAACATAGGAAAATTTAAACATAATAAATATTATCATAAAAAACTTTGTTATTTGTTACATTTAAAACTAAAACACATCAAATACTAAAAAAGTTTATTTCACATATGATAAATCATAGCCTTTCAACCAATACCAATCATCATGAAAACTGTTTGAATAGGGTATTAAATTTCTATATTTTTTCTATAATAACAATAAACTAAAATTAGCTTTTTTACATTTATAGAGATCTTTTAAACTCTAGTAATTCATTCAAAAATATTATTCATATAAAGTCTGGTTAAAACGTCTTTTCTAATAGTTCCGTTTGTGGAGGTATATACAAGGATCAGAAAACTCCAATTCACAGCAAAGTAAATACTTTTATTCCACTTTTAATACTCTTATAGGCCGACTAGCATAGTTTCCACTAGACAACTTATCACTTCGATGGTTATCTAATGAGTGCCCGAGCTCCCGACTCAATAATCAAAACGCTGTTTCAACCCCACCACCCTCAATCCTTTTACCGGAAGTTGTCACATAAGAGTGTCGGGACCGAGTAGTGTTAACATTTAAGAAAAATGAAACTACCTTTTATAAAATTATGACTCAAGCAATACGTGTTCGAATATTATATGCGGACCTCCTCCTCCTTACATATTATTTAGTCATTAACAATTTACAAAAAATCACCATATCAATTTAATTTAAATATTTTTATGTAGTCGTGAGTACATATGATTATTTTTACTTAATTATTATCTGACCCATAAATTATAACTTGTGTAAAATTTGGCAATTAGCTTACCCAAAGCACAATTACATTTTCAAAATACTTTATTATTAAACGGATCACGAGTGTGTGGCGACACTCCTGTTATTTCAGTTAGTTAGACAAGCTTTTACAAAATTTTCCTGCGTCAGTGACTACATGACATGTTTCTTTAATAGAAGAATAAAAAAACAATGATTTTATATAGCAAGGTCGTAATAACGAACGTTTAAATACAATTTAATATGGAATGAAAAACAATCTAGGGTTAATTTATAATCAAACAAATTACAAACACACACACAATTATACAAACACTTACAAATACTAACATATAATTACGATAATTTTATTCTAAGTTTTTATCTTTTATTTTTTTTCTCCGTGTGGACATTTATAATTCTAAATATACTATTATGTTCACATTCGAAGGTGAGCGATGCTAGCTGCTATCAAAATTAAAATTATTATCATTATTATAACAGTAATGATCCTAATAGTCATTTTCATTTCAAACATAGAACGGCCTCTGAACAACTTAGTCTATACTTCGAAAGCTTTAAGCTCTAGCGACCATCGATTCTAAGCATCATATGTACTCGCTGCCACTTCAATTTACTAATCTAATGGCAACATACTTTTGATCGTCTACGGATCGCATAATCCTCTCCACAGCTAGGTGATTAATAGTTTTTATATTTCGAAGAAATAAAAAAATAATATGAAATGCTCTATAATATAGAAGAGAGTTAATTGTTCTTATTCCGTGCTACATTTATATACGAAAAACCGTAACAAATACTTTTTCAAAACATGGTTATAATTCCATTGATGTTCAAACTGCCGTTTATCTCTCCGGGTAAATTTAATCTTGTTTAATGTTTGAGTGCCAAAATCAAAACTTAGACATCAACTTTGAGAACATACCCAAAGCAATTAGATAATTGGAGTTGACTAGTTCCATGATATTTTATGTTCGTTCTCTTGGGTACATATGTAGAGATGTTCATGGTAATCAGCAACAGAATCACTTTTGTTCTGTATACTTTTTTAAAAAAGTGTTGTAATATTGGAAAATAAGTTAAATTTATTGAATATATTAAATTTAAACTGTTTTTATGTACGCCACATTGGAAAGTTTACAATCACTCAACAAGCTATGGAGAGGTTTATGCTCAGCATTCCTCTACGAGATTGAATAGGATTAGGAAGATCCGCAGACAAACAAAAGTAACCGACGTAGCCCAGCGGAATGGCAAGTTAAAGTGGGAGTGAATAGGCAATGTAGAGCGCAGAACAGATAGCCGATATGGCTATATAAATATTTTTCAATGGCTGTTTATGAAGACTATGCAACAATAATAAATGCCAATAAATGTAAAAAAATGGTTTAATTTATTAAACATATCCCTAACTTTAAATACAAAATAAGTTTCCAATAGATTTTCCCAAAAAATCAAAGTTACGGGTACAGGTGTTACACTATTTAGCGCGGGTACAGGAAGGTTTAATAGCCTGGAACCATTTTTTGTAATATTTATTTTCAGCTCCATTGGTGGCCTTTTTAGTGCATTACTTTATAAGCACATGATACGATATACTTCCTCGCTGACACGCAAAGCCTTCTCTAGAGAAGTCATTACTTCAGCATACAGATTTTAATAGCCGACCGCCATAGTTCAGCGACAATTTTCTTACTTTTACATTATTAGTTACAGATTTCCCCATTCGATCTGTATATCAACCCATGTACTAAATTAATTGTCCTATATCAAATTTAAAATATTTTATATTCGGAAAGGATTTTACAAGGACTTTTGAATCTTCAGTCAATATAAAATTTCGGTATTGTTAGCCTTGCAGAAAGTTGCCACCGCCTCGGAAGACAGTTCTGCTGAGAAGAGCCGGTAAGAAATTTAACAGTTGCTTTCTACAAATATAGTATTACAAAGAGTCCATTACAATGATTAGCTTCCTGAGTGAACATTAACTACATTTAATTCCACACATATATTAGTGTAGTATACTTGGTTATTAATTTACCTTTTTTGATGATATGTTTTAATTTTGGTTTTAAATCTCTACAGGGGCAGATTTGAAGTTGTTTAAGGAATCTTTCTGTACACACGGATATGTGCAATAAATCATAAATAAATTTTTGAAGACGAAATTTGGAGGATACAGCTTATTTTTATTTCTAACATTAACACCGTATCAATCACTCATGTTTAAATAACTTTGTATGTATTTGCGGACGAAAAAAACATTACTATAGGTATAAAAATTTATAAATTACGCATTAATAATTTGATGGTTAAATATACTGAATAATATTTTTACTTTAATTTTCACCACTTCCTACTGATTGTTGATGGTTCGTGATGCACGGAATGCGAATCCGTCTATATATTCATGTAATGGGCCGTTCTCAGGCATATTGATTTACGGTTGAACTATCTCAATTGTACTAAAGATCCTATGCGAGAATTTACTCTACATTCATTAGTATTATACAACTAAAAGCAAAAACAAAATTAATTGAAAATCTCATTTTATTGTGTTTAGTGTAATTGACAACCGTTACACTTTTATATCAATTTTCGATCAATTTTGTGCACTCTTACCAAAAACATAGAATATAATAAAATGCAGAATATTTAAAATCTCAAAAGATATCAAGTAAAAAATATCTATCCAACAGTGGCAACCTAGCGGTAGAGGACTGAGAATTGTGATCGTAGATCTAGCGTTCGATTCTAGTTTCGAAAAAGAACTAAAATATTGCATAAACTAAACAAAATAAACTTATTCAAAACCAAAGAAAAGATGTAATAATATAACTAATACTAATAATTAAGTCTTTATGTAAATTACAATGTTGTCGATACTAAACACAAAGCAGCTTCATTCTATTATTTATGAACTTAGTTTCTCACATTGAATCATGTATAGTGAATGATTGTGTCGGTCAAGAAAAGTCCGTAAAAAAAGGACGTGAAAAGAGACCAATATATACAGACATTTCAACTACAGCTACATAGTGTGCTCTATTAGCTGGCTATATTCGATTGTTGCTAGACGCTGTTAGCCTTTCTAGTTTTTTATAATTTCTTCGGACTCAAAACTCGCGGCTCCGAAATGTGCAAGCTAATATATTTAAAAAAATGTACGTAAGGTGTGACGCTTGACGTATTGTATTAATTGATATCTACTCAGTTATCGGAGAAAGATGTGAACCTAAGGGTAGGCTAAGAATTTGATAACATTTAAATCTCGTCAAGAACATACCGCGTTCAACTTGGGGTGGTGAAGTAGAGAAGGTCGTTTCTCGGAAATTTACTTGTAATGGATTGCCCATGTAGGGGTAAGTAAAGGCAGTGGCGTACCTAGAACTTTTGCCGCCCGGGGCGATCTCCAGTTTGCCGCCCTTTCTATTATGTGTCAATCAAATAGTGGTTTTTGATTTAAAAAAATATTGATATATCACTTCAAAGTTATCATATAAACTTTTAAAAGAAATGACATTTATAAACTGACATCAAAAAATTTTAGTTAGGAAAAATTGCCGAACAAAGTCGTAAAGATCCTTTTACGAATTCAACGAATTTTAATAATACAATAAAATAAAATTATTATCTTGTTCTCGAATTAGAATCTAAAATTTACCTTAAAATGCATTTATATACACCGAGGAATAATATTCGAAATCATAAAGTTAATCATAATTTATATAAATCAAATATTAAACTTATAATAATCATTTATTATTCAAGAAAGAAAATAAATTTGAAATGAAAAAGTTTTTTTTACAACTATAAGTAAATATAAAAAATGCCGCCCCAAGGTAAGTGCCGCCCGGTGCGGACCGCACCCACCGCCTTCCCCTAGGTACGCCACTGAGTAAAGGTACTTCTACGCTCTGATCTGAAAACAAACAACCTGTGTCAGCAACTAACTCAGTAGGATTTTTTGGGCGATCACTATATTGAACTGTTAACTGTTAAAAATGGGTTTCGTGTTCAAGTTATAAGGATAGCCACTTGCGAAAAACATATAATTAGGTGTTTATTGAGCTACCTAAACTATTCTCTTATTGTTTACTAGAATAGTAGAAGTAACATTTGTTTATGATTATTTGTTAGAATTTTTTTGTAATAAAACACTTCTTTACAATTATCTATCACCATTTTTTAATACTGGCTTTGTTACATCCATTATAAAAATGCGCCTAAGTCATATCCACAATTTATTAACTCTGCGTTGTTGGCCATACCAATACGTTTTCTTATTTCTTTTTTACCAGATCCCGTATTACTGATGACAGAGCTCAGGTAACTAAAATGTTTCATTTTGCGCTTCAGAATAGCTGTTAATAAGTGTTGGGGTGTTTTATCTTGAGACAATTTAATGCTAATCCTTTCCGTTTTATCAAAGAGCTGTGCCGTTTCGTTTTTGTTGCCAGCTAACAGTACAGTGCTGTCTGCCTAGCGAAGACTACACGTCTGCGCATTCTACGACACTGCTCTCGCAAGATTTTTTTTGTGTAATTGCATTTTATGCAGACATGACCTTTTTCAAGCAGAAAGAGTCGAAACCTCACAACTCCTATCACTGCTTAAATATCCTTTAAGTATTTACTTGCTATAACATAGGTTTTAACGTTATTTTACAGTTAAAAAAATTTAAGTTAATAAAGGAATATTAATGAGGAATTTGTTATTGTGTATGTACGTTATATTATTCCTGTAACCCAGTGGCAGTCATGGACCAGTTGCTTAGCCGGCATGATTGATTGCATGCAGCATTGTATTGGTACTGTTTCGACACGTCAATCGATCAACATTCATTATTAACAAAGACCAGTGAGCAATGTTTATAACAGATACGGCATCCAATGCAGGAATCATGCAGTGGGTATATAAGCCTTAGCTCGGAATTTTCAGTATTAAATTTATGTGTGGTAGGCTTGTATCTGTGATACCAGCATATCAACATCAAGATTTTTACATTATTTTTTTATTGCGCAATTAAAAGCAATATTTATTTCAACGGATTTAATAAATAATAAATGAATCAATGCGATCAAAATTCTAGGAAGAGGGAAAGATTTTGACAGGCTATTAGAAAGTCCGTACTTCTTCCCCCATCATGTAAAAAAATTCAGCCGCTAGCGTACAATTAAGAAGAAAAAATACCTAAAAATATTTTAAATAAAAAATATGTAATTTAATGTAAAAATAAACAAAATTTTTTGACACAAACTAGTACCATTGTATTAAATAATATCTATCTAGTGGTTAGTCATTTAAATGGGTCATATACATCGTGTTTTATGGGGTTAGTTGTATACGAATTCGAAAATTTTTAGTTCAATTTTTTTATAGAAATTTCCTAGTCTATTTTCATTTGTTGTTTCAGTGTGTTTCCTTTTACCTATGGACACTTTTTGAATCTTTCTTCCATCCTTCTCTCTATAGCTATAGAGTAGTAACTAAAGTTTTCTTCCAATAATATTTCTGCCAGTTTGTATTACATGTATGACGTCATTATGATATGGGTGCTTGTAAATTTAAAATAATAGGTTGTTATTACTATGCCCATCTGTTTTTTACCATTCTCCAGTTATAATATGGTACTGGGGGATTATTATTACGTTGATCCAATACCCTTGTGCTAAGCCCTGTGGCAAAAATGCGAGTTAATAGCACGCTGTATTTTAATAAGACTGATGTGTAGCTCAAACTCTAAACAATGGTATTTAATGGAATTAGGCGTTACCTTGCGGAAGTCCACCCTGAGTAAGAAAAGGACCAATATTTAGCCACCTCCGCACATGCAGTGGTAGTCGTGCAACAAAGTGCACCGCCCGCCAGCCCGCTAATAAATGCACATGCGGCAAACAATGCGAATTACACAACTACCACCGCCAAATTACTCAACAGGTGTTTCATCCCTCCACGGAGCTTCTTCATTTGTTATGTTACACCGATTAGAGCAAAACACAGTCTAAACACAAATCTAAACAATGGTTATGCGTAAAAGCGATTTAACTGTTTTGTCAATCAGACGTTAAGCAAAGACTATAAGGTTTTGTCCGAAAGGAGTTTAGCATAACGCGTTCGTTGTATTAGTAAGGTATCAAATATCCTGTATATGAGTTTTTAAAAAATAGACTGTATTTTCCTAACAATTAATTTAGGAGAAATTTGGTATTATACAAATACAGCTTAGTCTATAAGGTTTCCTTCACACGTTTCTTTAACTACATCCGGATTTAATTGAATTCTTTGAGTCAAACCAGATAAGATTCGAAGTCGGTAGTCTTCTTTTACAATTGATTTAGTTAATTTTGACTACAATTAAGTACATATTACTAATTGAAAGTGCAGAAAATATTTAATCTTGTGCATATATTTATGCTAAAATTCATGTAGACAAAGAAAATTTATTGCTCAATTTTAAATATTAAATAAAGTTAGCTTAGCGACACGTACCCAAAACTCTTAGGAATAGTAGTTAAATTTTCATCTGTCGGACAGAAACTTCGTTATTAGCTCATGTCGCATTGTAATCTCGGTCTTGAAATGTTAAGGCTAAGTAAGCAACGTAAATATTATTAACATATACATGAACGTATAATAGCAAAAGAAACACAAATTTTTAATTTTTATGTGTGTGGTTACACACTCTTTCAGTGATTTATAAATAGATTTTACGGAAATAACATACATACATAGAGATACATAATAATATATAAATCACTTTGGATGTTAAAAATATCTCTTTAGAGCATAGATGAAATTAACCTTTTTAACTAGAAGTATGACTTTATTTATTGTCTGTCTTCTTTTATTGTATATGTTTATTGATAATCATGAAAACTGAGGCAATTACATTTGACTAATGTTATTATTAATAGAATTTGACTCTATCTTTACAACTTTAATTATATATATAAATATATTATATCCATATCTTTCTAGACAAATTTCGAACCTGAATTCATACGCAAGGTACCGTAGACGATAAAAATGTGCTAAAATTCGTCTACCCCTTAAACCCTGCACTCTAAAGAGACTTTAGGCACGTACCCCGGATTAACATTACTGAAGTTTAGAACTTTTCACTAACATGAACCCACTTGGCGCGTAAATAAATTATCACAATGCATCGCTGCTATTCTTTTTTTGATATTATAAGCTTATATTAAATTTTCAAAGATTTTTACTATTAAGTATAAGTAAATATTTTTATTACGCTAAATGAACAGGTAGTAGAGTACAGAAGAGAAGAAAGGTGAGATTAAAATATATTAAAAATAACAAAACTACACTGCAACTGCGTGCAATGATGCCAAATATCAATTTATCAATCTCCGTTTACCTCACAAACAGTAATTAGAGTTCGAATCGAATACACGTTCTCCGTGTATTAGATTTCAATTACTTAGAGTGTCTTGGAACGAGATATTAGTTATGGTAGATATTAGATTATTCACAATCTGCTTGAGTAGAATACTTCGAATACATTGCACGGAGGAGCTCGGAAAATGTAGAGAAGCTTATTGTTATCTGCAATGAAGAGGGTAAAAGAACCCGACGGTCAACTACTCACCAGACTAATGCAATTTTAAAAGCGTGCAATGCCGCCGTGCACGGCTCCTGGAAACTTTCAAAATATTAAGCCGGGAAAAAAATTGAAAAAAGAAACTGTCATGCCTCGACCCTCACGGCTCTCAGTCGTAAGGAAGTGACTACGAAGAAGAGAATATTAATAGTAAATTTACGTTTTTATTCCGGTTGAAGAATGTCTACTTCTGGATGTAGATCTATGGGGGAGATAAGTTTCCGAAAATACCGGACGTCTTACGCTTTGCCTACCAGTCCTTACTCAGCACTCCGGAACCTAAATGTCAGCCGTTTTGCACGCTATGTAGCTTACTAATTGCTACTTCAACTTGGCAACCCGCTGAGCTATATTTGTCTCTTTCATTCGTACTTGAATCTCCTCAGTCTTGATTCTGGTAAAACTCTGTCCATGGCTCGCTAAGCGATTGTTAGCTTGCCAATGGGGCCTGATGTGAGAGAGACCACGTCTTAGGACCGTGATTCATCACTTGTAACATATTATAGCTACGATGTAATTAATAAATGAGAACTATCAGATATAAGATATCTTATTATCTAACTCTTTTCGTTAAATCTAGATGGCCAACTTTCCTTTTTATATTCCTCGATCCAGAATTTCCCACGAGTTCTTTTCTATTTCTTCGTGGAAATGAAAGCAATCCCGTAGTATTCAGTAGACACACGATTTATTCACAGCCAGCGCCCTGTTGTTAAGATTTGTGGATGCGAATAAAAGATTTACCTCTTAGTGATTTTTATTCTGAGATATACATACAGCGAGTTTTTAATTCCAGATGTTTAAATAGAATTCTCAACGGAGTTTTACCATTTTTTGTATAACCGTTTCTAAACTTTTCTCGTTTGTTTTTTATCTTTATTTTGCATTTTTATTAAGGTTATGTTTTTAATAAAGATAATATTTATTATACCATTTAAATAAGGTACAAAACAAAAAATAAAAAAAAATTGTGCACATCTATCATCGTAAGCACTGATTTTAAAATTTCCTGTAGTTTTTTTTGCATATGTTGTTGTTTTGTTTGCGATCACGGTCTGTTTTAAAAACAGAATAATATAAAATTAAAATCTGGTTTCTTCAGCACCCAGTTTGTGTAAGAACATGAAAATTAGTACAGAGAACGCTTAGTTATCAGCGTGTAATGAATAATTCCCTTCATCTACATCTTACGGAGGTTAACCATCATTTGGACTTACTAGAGTTGTTTCAGATAGGTGCGTCTTTTTATTTCGTTATAAACCTCATTGAATTTACCAACATTAACAGTAGATCGTCCACCTATAAGTTGGGTAGACGACCTTATTAAAGTCATCGAATACGCTAAACCACTTTCTACCGGTTTCACTGAAAAACTACAGGGGACCTATGTCTAGTTGTGGACGTTCGTCGACTGAAACGATGATAATGATAACAGAAGAAAATCGTATTACTTTTAATTCATTTTATGGCTGAAGTACTGCGATTGTTGATTCTACAACATTTTGTCATTGAATACTTTATATGTGCGCGTGAATTGGGAGTGTTCTTCTCTACAGCCCCCTAGATTAAGATAAGATTCATATGACATATTAAATTGTAGACATCCTGTTACCTGCATTTCACTATTGAAATAAATTTTCCTTGAACTTAAACACGTAACAAGTTATTGCTTAGTTTCTACTAAAGCGTTTCAAAACTCGAATGGTTCAAATATTATTGTGTTCCTGTTTAAACGGCGTCTGTAGTTATTTTTATCTATTACTAGCTGATCCCGCAAACGTTGTTTTGCAAAAAGATTAAAGTTTTTAATTAACAAATTAAAGATAAGGATTGATCGTAGAGGGGTGAAAATTTAGGGTTGTACGTATTTTTGTACGCTGTATCATAATAAAAAAAAACCAAAAAATTTGTATAAAAAATAAAATAAAAAATTTAGGGGTGGACCACCCTTATCACTTAGGGATATGGAAAATAGATAGTAGCCGATTCTCAAACCTACTGAATACGGATATAAAATTTGGTAAAAATCGGTCAAGCCGTTTCAGAGGAGTTCAAGTTCGAACACCGTGACACGAGAATTTTATATATTAGATGATGTACTGCGATATGTTAGCAATATAAAGTGGACAGGGCGCTCTCAGCATAGATGATCTTTGGAGCTAAAGGTTTTATAGTGGAAACTATAAACCAGCAAGGGCAGCGTATATCCACCCATAAGTTTGACGGAAGTTTTGATGAAAGCCGATTCTGACAGGTTATATAGAAAATTTATGAAAGGGGAGGATCTACATATATCAAGCACTGGACGTCTTCTGGTTTAATAGTGATGGAGTAATCTAAAATTCACAGGCGCAAGTGATACTGTGGATTATTTTTTATTTCAAAGTCCATAATATAACCAATATGTGTTATTCACCACGGAGAAAATATTTTTCTCAATTATAATCTATAATGGTAAATAAAGTTTAGATAGTATATGTGGTCATTTAAATATATAAATATATTTGTTATGGCATTTTTATATATAAATACCAGGGTGAATCAAAAAGTTCTTAGAAGTGCATATATATGAAATCTTTTTGGATCAAGTTCGATATTCAAAGTAAAGAGTGTCTGTCACACTATATTTATGCAGACTGTCACTTGTTTTTGTCAGTTCGTTCGCATGTAATAAATTTTTTTGTGCAACGAGTTGCTAAAAAGTCAAAATTATGGATAAAAGTGAGTTACGTGCGGTGATAAAATATCTCAGTTTGAAAAAGATGTCTACGAAGGAAATTTTTTTGGACATTCAGCAGACATTAGTGGGTGATGCTGTACCCTATTCTACGGTTGCGTACTGGGTGGCTGAATTTAAAAGAGGTAGATCAAGCTGTAAAGATGACCCGCGTTCTGGCCGGCCTTCAACCTCCGTTACAGAAGAAAATGTCAAAAATGTTGAGAATCTGGTTTTGGAAGACAGAAGAATGACTATAAAACATATAGCTGAGATCCTAAAGATATCTTTTGGTAGCGTTCAATCCATTTTAATTGATTCACTGGGGTTCAAAAAAGTGTCTGCAAGATGGGTGCCACGAATGTTAACCGACGAAAACAAAAAGCGACGTTTGGAAATTTCCAAGCGTAATCTCGAAATGTTCCAGCGTGATTCGGATAATTTTTGCCATCGTCTTGTCACCATGGATGAAACGTGGGTCCACCATTTTGATCCTGAAACTGAAAGACAAAGCATGTCTTGGAAACGACCATCCTCTCCATCCATTAAGAAATTTCGAGTTGCTCCTACCGCTGGCAAAGTTATGGCCTCTGTGTTCTGGGATAGTGAAGGAATCCTTTTTATTGATTACATGCCAAAAGGCCAGACGATTACTGGACCCTATTATGCAAATTTAATCCCGAAAGTGCGTGAAGCGATTAAAGAAAAACGTCGAGGAAAACTGTCGTTGAGCGTGTTGTTCCTTCAAGATAACGCTCCTGTTCATCGATCGGAAGTTGCGCTCAACGCAATCCGCTGTGCTGGCTTCAATCTCCTTGACCACCCACCATATTCTCCGGACTTAGCCCCAAGTGATTTTCACTTATTTTCAAAATTAAAAGAGGAAATTCGTGGAACAAAATTTCACGATAATGACGCGGTTATAGCTGCCTTAGAGGACTTTTTCGAGAGTCAAGAAAATAATTTTTTTTCACAAGGAATAAGGAAGTTAGAAACGCGTTATTCTAAATGCATTGCATTGGAATGAGATTATGTAGAAAAATAAAATATTATTATTTAAATCTTTGCATTTTTTAATATTGATTCCAAGAATTTTTTGAGTCACCCTCTTATATTATGTAGTAACCACTAGTATGTTTAAATAAAATGTTTTTAAGTGTTTAACAATAACAAATATAACGAAATTGATTTAGTTGCTTGACTTTACTTGTAATGTCTTATAGGAACTTTTGATTAAATCAACAAAAAATTTCAGGTTAACGAAAGATAAAAAAATAAATATAAGTATACGCTCACATATGCAAGAATGTACATGTAAGTGAAACATTATTATATATTATGGCGGGAACGCATTGTTAACTCATAAAATGAAAATTGTAGGGTTGTCACAATTTTTTTAAAAATTGATTATTGAGAATGCAGGAATACCCGTAAAAATACTTGTAGTGCACTATAATAACAATTTATCTTACACAATTTTTCACACTCGAACCGTCGCAGCGTCGGATGTCTTAAAACATTGTTACGCAGCTACTCAGATTCTACAAAATGGTTTTGTATTAGATATTTGTTATATTCGCCAAAATTATAAATGTTAGTGATGTCAGTAAGGCTGAGATTACGTTTTAAAAACCCGTAAAGGCGATGTATATATAGCTCATTTATCAGCAAAAAAACTTAGATGTTTTTATATTTATTTATAATTCATGAAACTATTAATTTTTAGGTAAGGTGTACTATACATTATTTGACAGCTAAAGAACTACCCTTTATTTACCCCTACATTCACCATTTTAAAACGTTTACACCTAAAACGTAGCACATGTATATTGACGTTTATCGTTTAGTAAAGCGTAATATATATAAACATGGATTATTAAATTGTATTTGTGCATCTTTATTTATTTTGTCTAAAATAAATGGTTTCGCTATACCGGTAATGCTTTGCGTATTTGTCTAAATACTACATAATTATGTTACGAATCGTCATGTGTATTCATTAGCATCAATTTACAGCTGGGGCCAGATGTACCCTAATTTTCGGGTGTTTGAATTAAATTACCCGATTGGTTCCAATACAATTTGATTAATCACGACACAGGCTTTTAACATGTACATAGTAATATTTTACTTTTTCCATCATATCAGAATAACAAAAAATTTTGCTGCTTGACGAAGCACACTGCATGTCTTGTAGAGTGAAGTAGACTAAAATATCATATTGGACCGGAGGGCAGCGTTAGAATTTTCTGAAAGAAGATAATAAAAATTAACGACTACGACTTTATAGTACACATATATAGGAACTACATTACTCGATGTTTTTGATAAAATTTACTATGTCTAATATATATGTGTAACTCTAATTTATCAATTCCTTTGTGTTGATGTTTAGCTTCTCAAAAGTTCAAGTTATATATTTTTTTGGAATTTAATCAATGTATTTTACCGTAAATCGCCCGAATTTCTTTATTAAAATTATGCATTGAGTAATGCCTTTATTAGAGTTATTTATATCTAATCATGTTAAAGCAATTGATAACTGTTATTATATGAGTTAAAATGTAAGAAGCAGCCCACATAGCGCACAGAACTGATATCGCGAGAGTCTTGTGGTTCTCGATTGAAGACCACACACAAAGTGGACAAACGACCTTCTTAAAGTCGTCGGAAGAGTTTGGATGTCGACCGCTTCCAACAAACCCTTTTGGAAATCGATGGAGGAGGCCTATGTCTCGCAATGGATGTCTTTTGATTTAAATGATGTTGGGCCTAATTGATAACAATAAGCTATTAATTAATCCTAAAAAGCATTGATTATAAATATATTATCAAATTTCTAAAAAAATAATAATCAAATGTTGAGGTGATGTGAATAAATAGTGTTAACGTATTGACAGTTTCTTTATTTGTCCATAATGAAAATAATCACAAAATCTTATGCTTTGTGTCCCATGTCTTCATTCGTACAACTTAATTACCATCGGTCGACCGCACTTTAAACTGTTTCATATTAAAATTTGTTAAAGTCAAATTATTTGCTTCGCTACGCCCTTTGCCAATCTCGTAGATGAAATCGGTTTAGTGTGCCTTTGATGATAAAATATATTAGATTATCATTATTTCAAGAGAACTTTGAGACAATGAAAACTTCAAGACAAAATTACTTTAAATTAATTTTTCGACACGTGAAAATCGATTTAAAATATCCTCCATTATATATACTTTTATGAAATAAAACGTATGACATATCAGCACATTTATGAAACGGGAAAAGCAGAATGGATAAGATCTTAAATTTGATTGGGTAATGAGAGGAGTCTGGGCGATGAAGTTAGCCCAAAACAATAACGAATCCACGGAGTTTAGACAAGTAACGTCTATTAAGTGTTTTTTTATGTAATTACGTCTCTGATTATGTAATCCGTTTATTGATTGATAACTAGATGAAGAACCGAATTATTTAATTATTATAGACTATATTACAAGAACCAAAGTCACCTTCACTACTTGAAGAATTGCTCGCGTGAAGTGGCAGTGGACAGGGTATATGGGTCAGGTAACTGATGCAGTCACGAGCAGTAGTAGAGTAGTAGTTACGGCGTGGGTAGACCCTCTATTAGATAGACCGAAGACATTGTTAAAGTCGTCGGAAGTCGCTGGGTACTGGCAGGGCAAGACTGGTCATTGTGGAGATATTTGATCTCCATCTTTGGTGGAGGCCTATGCCTAGCAGTGGGCGTATATCGACTGAAAAGAACAGTAAAGAGAATACTATCTCACGATTGCAATCCCACCTCATGTTAATAAGTAAAACAGTGTACATGAAGATACGCAAATAATATAGTGCGCGTATAAATCCTTATAGGGATATTTTTTATAGCCAAAAAGTATTTTTGTTTGAATACGTGAAATATACCCGAAAAAGATATACGTAACTGACTTGCATAACAACGTTCAGTGAATAAGTGTTAAAAAAACAAGTGCTAGAAGTGGGTCGTATAATTCCAATACGAATACCATAAAACATAAACTAAAACACATTGACACTGGCGATCCTATAACCATTATTCATTTTTCAAAAAAAAAAAAACGTGTTCTTTATAATTTGTCTCTGTACCTAAATTTGATTTACTTTCTATTTTCGTCTTTACAAAATATAATTGTGGTCCTAAAATTATAATAACACATTCATATATGATAATGAAAACAAAATTAAAAACGGGATTTTGTAAATTAGGATTTTATAATAGTAAATAAAAATTGACTGTACCTAAATTTGATTTACTTTCTATTTTCGTCTTTACAAAATATAATTGTGGTCCTAAAATTATATAACATATTCATATTACGGGATTTTGTAAATTAGGAGTTTATTGTAAATAAAAATTGACTTTAAAAATAATTGAGGAAAATTTCCATGCAAACCAGTCTTATTAACTTCTTGACGTTGGTACTGATCGGTTATAAAACATAAGAATACTATTTAGATTAACTCTCAAATTTATATGTTGCTCAACGATTAAGAAATATGAAGATCCAGGTTCATTGCTTCTTTATTAAATGATTCGCAAGTAGTAATTAACATATTTAAATTACCTATATATTAACATACTTAGACTTCACGTATATATCTAAGTTATCGTATTTACTCTAGCTCTGTTTAGCTTTACACGCTCTGTCAAAATTGTGTACAACGTTTGGCTTGCCACTTTGACAAAATTAATTTTCTCGTTAGCCTATTAATTACATCTATTAAAACTATTGTAGACTTGTGACAGATGTAAAAGACAATCCATTTGTTTCTATATAAAAGTTCTCTTTTTTATACAGACTAATCATCGACATCGTAATTTATGACGTCAGCCATAAACCGTTCACTACAGGACACATACCTGCCCCAAAATATTCCCAATAAGGTCGGTAGGAATAGGTCTGTCTGAATAATTTTAATATTTTATTAAAATATAAAATTAATAAACACGAGGGTATTTGAGGTCGGCTTTCATATTTAATCTGTGTAAGATTTCGTTTCCTGAAGCTAAATTTTGTCAAGAGATATAACATTAATGTCGTCGGTCAGAACATCTTAAGCCTAAAAGCTTCGGAGATTACATCGGGATTCGAATTAAGTGCGACGTCACGGTTGGCCGCAGGCTTTAAATTTAATATGTAGGCACTTAATTTGGTATAAATGTATATTACCTCCGTACATATATTAACACCAACATATTTAAAAGAAATCAAGATGAATACACAGGTTGATTTATTGTTGGTGTAAAAGTTTTAAAGGGGTTGATGTAAAGCATATTTGCTGTCAATTAATGTATAGTACAATCTATCTAAGAGTCATTGGTTGGAGAAATAAAAAAAATAACTTAATTGTAATAACATATAAAAAGAAACACATTTTCAGAATTGGAAATATTACACATTAAATCTTTATTTTATTGCTAGCTTTGCACTGTCACATGATATTGACTAGTCGCTATGAAATAGAAAAAAATCTAGCATATTCAGGAGCGATCACTTTATACCGAGTGTCTAAAAATAGGTGTAAAGGCTTAAAAGGTTTCACGCCTATAAACAATCAAGCCATACAGCTTCTTTCTATTCTCAACCATGCCAGGTAAGAAAACATAAAAGACAAGTAATTGTACAGAAAAAAAAATATTTCTTCATGTTTTTAACATGGAACGTATTAGATTATTAAATCACCTCACCGATAAAAATTAAGGTTTCAAATGATAAAAATTTTAAATTTTAAATTTATATATTTTCAATAAATGGTAAAAAACGGAGTCAAGACTAATTTCAATAATAAAATCTTAAAGTTATCTATAAATTCTAATGTTTTTATCGCTGTTAAACTTGCATGTCATCATTGCCGGAATTAACATTTATATATTTTGTAATTTTTTGTGACTAGTGTTTTGTTACTGTTCCTTTATTCACAGATTACGCAGATATGAAGGGTCAGAGTATAGACTAAACATCGTTTTAAGTAGCACAACTTACGGACTTCTAGTGAAGCGACGGCTCGGACCGCAGCACGCTTCTTTATTACTTTGGCGGCTTTCTGAACTTTGGCATCGACCTTTTTTTTATTACTATTATCTTTAATACTAGATTTTCATATTAAAAGATGCATTTAATCTATGTACTAATAATAAAGAACTACAGAAACTAAAAATAAATACGTAAATAATTTTAAATATATTTATTTTTATTTATGATAACGCTTACATATAGCACTTATCGAAAATGTCACACTCTAGTATGTATATATACTCCAATATTAGATACATGTCATTGATCACAGTTGATGATCTTTATTAAGGGATAAATATCCTTCAATAGAGATATTAAAATTATAATAATATATAAAAGCTGTAAGTTATCAGCAACAAATGCGGCGATCCGTAAACGAATGAAAGTAGCCAAAACCACAAAGTTTAAAGCAATAACAGTATAATACAATCAGTTTATTTTTTTCTTATTCAATTTTAATTTCTAAAGATATTAGCAATAAATAATACAGAGTTTACATATAACCTTCCGCATTAACTCAAGCAACTTTATATGAATTTAAAATTTTACAAGGATTCCGCAAACAGGCGCCAGCGCTTGTATTATTGTAGAATAATTATTATTTTTTGCTTTAATTATTATAATATTAGCATTTCTTAAGAATATCATTTCGAAAAAGTTGTGTAACTTATTATTCTATTTACGATACCTACATTATAATATGCTTTAATATTATAGGGAAACATATATTATGATGTCAGATACTTAGGAACGCGTGAGCGGCAGACGGCCTGTATCACCAGTTGAGCCCACACTCCCGTCTCCTCTACTCCTGTGGCCTTTATCCGAGTATTAATTAAATTGTTTCCAAAATCTTTCATTCCATTTTCTATAGTCGTATAGACTTAGTGAACAAACAGAATAGAACTATGACATGATAACAATCTTAGCCTTAATTATTTTTGTATACCAAAAACTTACACAAAAAAAAAATTTGTTCCACTTTTATATATAATTTTCATTATTTCAGTCGTAGGATTATTCACTGTTGTATATAAGCTTGCCCAAAAGATTTCTTATAAAGCCTGTAGGATGCGGCCTGCATCCAGCGTTTACCGATGACTTTAATGAAGTCACTTGTCTACCTTTTAGGTGGACGTGTTACGCTGTACTTGCCGGCCTGTGGTCTCCATTTCTGAAGGCTCCAGCAGCCATCTGTTTTGCACGCTATATGGTCTACCCACTGCCACTTTAATATGATAATCCTCTGGGATATATGGTTTCCTTTCGTTCGTTTATAAATGTCATTATTACTGATTCAATCTCGTAGAGTAATCTCTAAAATAGTCATCTGCATGCCACGTTGAGCAGCTTTGCAAACTTGTCTATGAATCTCTTCATTCCTGATATTTATTTGTAATTAAATTTGGAAGAGATTTATCTTATTCAAAAATAAATACTGAAGGTAAATTTTGCGTTATTATTGCTTACTTAAAGAAATTACGTCATTTTAATATTATGGTGGAATCAATCTTCCTATATTAAACATCAAAGTTGGAGGAGCTAAATTAAATTTAAATTGACTTTTAATTGCAACTAATCATATTTAATACGCTAAATATATTTTCTGAATAAAAGTATATGAATTTTGGCTTCAGATATACATAAGTTTTTTTTATATTTTTCACCACTCTTGTGTCCTCCAACATATACTTGTCAATTTACATATTTGTATACGGAATAACACGACGGTTTTTCTATCCGGCCTTTGCTCCGTTGGATACTAACTATCGCATATTCAATATGTAAATCACTAGTACCGATGGGTGTTTTTGTTTTTTTTTTTATAAGTCTGTAATATTCATTTAGTAAAGAGTTATATTAATAAATTAGGTATATAGAAGACTTCGGGAGTTGGAGAGACCCTATGTTAATTGAAATAAAAAAAACTATTACGTAATATTTATATTGACAGTTACACGACTATTTATACACCAGTGGGAAAAATATCACGAAGAGTTCCTACAATCGCGCGGCGTATGAGTGATTATTTGTGAAGATGGGTCCTGTTGCACTCAAGGCGTTACTACGTCGTCTGTCAACAAGCCGATTATTCTCTCTTAGTTCGTAGTGTGTCATCGGGACCCGCGGCTTCGTAATTGGACAATGACATATATCGTAGGTTCAAATAATGTATCACTGTACCTTACGTCTATTTCAGTTTCATTACTACATATATATATCATTATACCTCATATTTCGGTTTGTCACATTTAGTGGTATTGTTTCAGGCAATACTTCATAAACTTATTTCTATGTGGTTTACTTTTAACAATTTCGTCTTCGTTTGTCGTTTCAACCCACACCTTTCGCAAAGCATAGACCTCACTCAAAGACATCTATGGGTATATCCCATACCTCAAGCGCCATGGTAGTAGAGTTGACGATCGTAGTGTGGTATTATGTTACGCAGAAGATGCTTCTGCCCATCCTCTGGAATTGTGTTTGTAAACAGTAGCAATCCTATATAATAAATACACAGTGTGTTAATTATATAACATCGTGTCCCGATAATTGAACCGGCGTGCTATGATCGCAAGTGCCAGTCCGGTATTGCTAGGCTACCACTGCTCGTTTTTAACAATTTATATATATTTTATTTACTTAAAGTTATATATATAACTAACTAAAAAACTAACATTAATTTGTTTCAGGATAAATTTACTGAAACAAGAGCAATAAAGGTTACACTGGACATTTGAAATAATACAGAAAGTGTAACATGTGAATAATGTACGTCGGAGAAATATTTTCAGTGTTTAGAGTTTCATTTTTAAAAATAGCGTAATGTCATCTTTGCCCAACATAATTTTAGTCATTACACAAAACTTCTAATGAAATACAGTTTCCGAGAATTTGCTTGTTTTCGACTAACAGCGTAACAACACGACAGATCACAACATGACAGATTTGAACGCTCCAGCGGTTCAAATGGTAATTTTGTGTCGCCAGTGAATCGTTATTTATAGCCACAAACAAGATATTATAGAGCGTTCACTTATATATTGATGCTGTTGTATACTAATTCAATCTATTTTTTTAGGTTCTATAAAGGAATGTGAGTAACTAATAGAGTGATGAAATTAAAATACTTTAATATCAAACGCAGTGGCAGATATGACCTATGAATAATAAATAAGTATACATTTTGATTATTTTATCCTAAGAATAATCAAATAAAGGCAAATCTACAAATATTATGAAGTTACCGGTGTTTTATAAACAAAATGATCTTTATTCTTCCTAACATTGATAAATCTAATTAAAGGGAACGATAACTTTGCTGCAATAGATTACCAATAAAAGTTAGGTTAGGTTAGTAAGTTCATAAAATATTTGTTTATTACTGATAAATATTTGATAAAAGTCAATACGAATAAAAAAATAATAAAGACACTGGATTGATCCTTATAAGAATGTTTCTTGCTTAAAAACTGAATATTGAAAAAAAAATATTGTGAGAAAAATAAATTCTATACCGGCTTTCTGCATGTGCAAAGTTCATGAAAGTCAGCGAGTAAACATAAAAAATTATAGATGACTGATTTCCTTTTAAAATATACATATCAAGAAAATATCAAGTAAATTTGATTATTTAAAACAAAATAACTTTCTGAACTGTTGAAGAATTTGTTCAAAACCTTTTTATAAAAATATAAATGGAAACGTAATATTTAATATTGAAATACACATTATGTGACTTCACAAGAAAAAGCATTGACGTAGAATTTAGACGTCGAAATAAAGTTTCATTTAACTAAAACATTCATTACAGGAAATTATGTTCAAATAAACATGTATTTTTTAAGGAGCTTCTATTGTTCTTGATAAGTGGTTTCGGCTTGCAGCATGGAACATCATCATGCATTAATAAACACGAGTCCGGAACTTTTCTGGAATATGAAAGGACTAACAAGTAACATATCCTATTCAACATGCTCCAAAGCAGCATACTTTTTTGTTAAAAAGGATATTAGAGGTAGCAACGAAATGTGACCTATTAAATCTTTACAAAGTACCTATAAAAATCCATATTAACTAAATATTTAATAGTAAAACTAAACCTTCAACCTTAAAACACGAGGAAGACGTATGATACTAGACAGTGGTGATAAAAATGATAATTATTATCTATTTTAATTGATAATATGATTTTTTATTATATACTTTAATTTATACTATGATTTTGTTTTATTCGAATCAAATTCGGCTGGGCAGCGTTACAAAAAATCTTTTCCTCGAATGTCCGTCAGTCGCTTGCGAACGTCTACGTCCAGTGTGTTTTATTAACAACACTGAAACGTGGTCTCTCACTTCGAGTCTCATTGATATGCTAACAGTCGCTCAAAAAGCCATGGAGTCGGCTATACACAAGATTTGTTAACAATATCGTGGCAGACATGAGGATATCGTAAGTTAAAGTGCAGTGGGAAGGTTACATAGCGCAGCACATAGTCCACCTACCAACTAACTTGTTTTAATGTATTTAATAGACTTGCATCTATAATTCACTAATACATCAGGATATCTTTGGTAATATTAAGCTTAGAAATTTTAAATTTGGCAGGAGTATTCTTTTGTAATTACATATAAAAATTGGAACTCACCCGCAAAGCGGGCACAATAGTTAGTAAAGAGTTATATTAATTGTTTGAGAAAAGTGCAATGTATGATAATGCTTTAAGAGGTAATGTAAATTTAATAACAGCTCTGTAATTTACACATAATTTTTTTGAAAGTGTTAAATGTCTTTATAATACGTAAATCTTGGACTAGCAGCGTAAAGTATAGAAATTGTAATATTAACCGTGTTCAAATACAGATAATAAACAAAGAAAACATTTCATCGATTCACCTTCAGTAGGTTTAGTTAAGAAGTTCATTATCGGTATGTTATTACGAAATTTTGAAACATGGAACTGATCCAACTTGGCACGTTGAAATGGATAAATTTGAATCCGCGAACTACTCTAAGCTCAAGTTCAAAGATAAAAAAAGTTTCAATTAACGAAAACAATATTTCAATCTAACTTTGTAACTTTGTATCTTCAAAATTTTAATCTCTAGGCTATTATTAAAAACGGCCAGACTTATAAAAATATTTAATTTTCTAACTGAGATTCTAAATGAAAGTCAACGATATTTCGTTGACTTTCATTTAGAATCTAAATAATCTCGTCAGCCTAGGTAATAAAGATTACTTTTTTAACCCTGCACAAACTGGAATGTAATGCTTATCTGATACTTGCTTTGATTACTAAGTTAAATTAATAAATAACAAAAATAAATTATTTCTTTATTTCTTTTACAATCCACATAGGGTCATTACTTAGTTAAATTAATAAATAACAAAAATAAATTATTTCTTTATTTCTTTTACAATCCACATAGGGTCATTTACAGTGACTACTTGTGTATATCATGACAAGAATGTCTGAGAAGCCCAATCTGATAGAAATTAGAATCAGATTGAACTCACGCATTGTTAAACTAAAACCTACGAAGATTCCAAAAAACTAAGAACACAAACTAAGAAGAGACCATAACAAACTCAGACGGTTTTTTAAGTCATTTTCACAATATCTTCGATAGTAGCAGGAGAATTTATTTTCTAGCTTAAGTGATAGTCACATAAAAACCCTACACATTATGAAAGGATTTCTCTAGAAGAGAGAAAGTAAAATTTATTAAAAAATATTTTAGAGATATTACATAAAACTGTATCGTAATAACGTACACAGTTGAATACCAAAATGTTAGTAATTTTTTTGAGCCTAGCGTAAAGTATTACAAACCTATCTTTAGTTCTAGTGCTAACCATGATGTACATGGACCTTTTTCTTGGATTTATTATTATTATTACGTACATAAACCAGATTGGTCTATATATAAATACATATCGACGACGTTTACTTCTCAGTCGTTCACTCTTGTCAGAATGGGCGTGGTCATGCCCGGTCGATTCTGGTACCCCTACTGCTCATGCTGTTCACCGTCATGTAGCTCGGTGTTAGGAGGAGTTACAGTGTATATTTACCAGGTTTTTAGTGGCAGTTTTGATGAGATCTGTCAATCTTGTCGACGAATCTCCACGAGATCGCCTGCTTTCCTCTTTGGCTTGCATTACCAAACATTCCATTAAGTCCTCTTTACGGGGAATATGACTAAAAAACTTGATGATTCAAATTTGCACGGTCTTTCGATAATCTCTCTTTTATATTGAGTTCTTTGAGGATTAAAACATTGATTCAATGCACCAACCAAGCGATTCTGAACATACGTCAATGTGTCGTTTCTTTATTATACTTTTCCAGAGAATCAAAATGATTACCTTCCCTCCATAATTCATATAATCAATACAACAATTAGGTTCATTAACATAGATTAGAATTTTAAAACGTAAATATTATTAAAAACATTTTTTAACTTTCAATTATGCTTAGTAAAAGAGTAATATTAATTTGAATTCTTTAAATGATTATTTAAAATAATTTAATAATGTTATTTTTGTTATTGACAAGTCAATGCATTTGTTATTTTTCTACAATCGAAGACGATTATATGCAATAAACAAAAGCAAATTACACGTACAAGAATAAATTCATTAAATTTATTTATAAGTACTGTAATCAAAAATACCAATATTTTTGCAAAAATTTAAAGTATTCTTTGTTATTTTCAATTTATTTTTTAAATGGATAACAATCATTTAAACTCAATTATCATCGGGTCATCCACCTAGCTGCATAATATTGCAATCGGCGAATTAATTATGGTCAGCAATTCATCAATGTCTGAATGCCAGCGACCCCTATCCATCTCGTTCGATAATTGAATTTTCATTTACAGTCCTTTCACTTTTATTTACTTCTTTTCATTACTCGGTATTGGTTCAAAATTTTAAAATGCATCTCTTTACTAATATTTTCAAGTGCATTACATTATTTTGTCATTTACTTTCAATAAATTATTTCCAATAATTTATTTGTACGTTGGTGAAACTGATTATTTAAAATACATATATATTTAAAAAAAAACAATTTTTAAATATGAAAACAGAATTTATTACTAATATATTTGCATACATTATACCATTCCGTCATTAAAGAGCCGTTTAGGAGTTTGTCTTGACGAAAGATCACATTTCACAAAGAAGAATAGATGGTTTATAAGTAGAGATTTATTTATGAACCGCTGACCGACAAGTGATACGTAAGATTGTAACGTTGCAAGTTAACATCCCATAAATCTTAGTTAAAATTTTAACTAAAAAAAAATATAAACACGAGAAACATCTTATAAATTGCAATACAGCAAAAAATTGTTTAACCCTTGGCGGGGCACGGTGCATCTCAAGTGGCGCGGGGTCGTGGGAGCGTGCTATTGGTTCAGCGGATCTTTGTTTTTATAACAAAAATTCCAATGCGCCCGCGCACCAGCCACAGCAGTTTACACCATTGCCCGGGAGAAGGATCCTGGCCTCGGTCGCGTTCACTAGCTAGGTGTCGTCTCACGCACCGACGCACACTCTTTGTGTCGGTTGCGTTCACCAGCTACGTGTCTTCTCTCGCGCCGGGGCCAATTAAAATTTACGTTATAAATTCACGTCTTGGTCCTATTCATTCTCTGGGCATCATTTAGTTCACGCCACAACCTTTACATCGCCTCGCACCCCAAAAGGGTTGAATTCATTTAACCTTGCACCGGAACCGACACATGCTATGAACTACCGGCGCTCCCTGCTCTCGACTTGGTGCCGCCTGACCAGTGCTGGGAGATCGCGCTAACAGGTACCACCACTAACAGGGGAGTACCGAGCTGCGGTGCAAAATTAGACCAGGCCTTCTGCCCACTACCCTTAATTAATTAAATATATATATATTTTTCTTCTTGTGCCTTTTTGTCGCTAACAACCACAACCCCTTTAATTATATGGAAATTATTTCTCCCGCTAACGGCACAAGATGTCCACCAAAGAGACAGAGATGTGGGAAGCCGTTAGATGTTAACCGCTCCTGTAATCTTTGGGGGAAGCCTATGTCCAGCAGTGGGCGTTCTATGGCTGAACTAATGATATGATGACTTCGTTTATTTTAAGGTATTCGAAAGGTTAGCTTATATAATTATAAAAGACTCTTGCAGTTGTTCGCAAGCCTACACAAATATTTGTAATTATGTAAAATGCATTTATAACAATTTATATAGGTAAAGAATTACAGAATCAAATTATTTTCACTGGGAAACTAATTTCTTAGAATACATTTAAATGACTGTTGATTTTAAAAGACTTATCATTACTTAATGGTAAAATCAAAATATTGTTAGTGCGGTGGTCAAAATCATACTTAGTTGTCGCAAGTCACAAGTTACATTCCAGACACGCTTTTGTTAGCGTATTACTGAAAATAGCGCCGAAAAAGTCGGGGCGTGGCCGACACTAACGCGAAACGTATATTAAACCAACATTTCACGAGTAATATTTAAAACAATTACACAGCTTAACGATTTCTAAGAAACATGAAAAACTCTTTGTAACTACACTATAAAAGAACTCTTAATGTCTTTTACTTAGAAAAGTAATACTTTTTCGCTACATGTTTCTAATGAATAACGCTTTTTGAATCCGGTCGGAATAATGTTGTGCGGAAAGTTATGGTCATTCTACGCTAGTTTATAAACATATTTCTATTAAGGTATAAGAAGTTATAACAGAAAATAAGAAATGAAAATGAGGAACTATATTTGTAAAATATCGTCACTGGTAAGGCTATTACTAACCAAGGTCACATAAGTAGCCCGTGGAACTGCTAGGCAGGGTTGCCTACTGCCACTTCAGACGGCCATGTCCAAAAACTTACATCAATTCTTCCACTAACGCGTCTCAAATATTCTTTTTAAACATAATGGTTGTTGACTTCCTAACGTTGGATTTTGGAGGATGAAACTATATAGACGATAATCTAAGGTATTTAGTGTATATTGTGATAAGTTTTTAACAATATACAGAAACGAAGGTTTGGTTCGTTTACTTTTGGTGATTTGCGCGCGATCAAGTCCGACTGGCAATCTAGTGCAGCCAAGTACAGGGTCGCTTTTTCTACGACGAGATAGGCCAGACAGATTGATGTTGCAGGATCAATCTATCACTTAAATAATTGAGTCGCATGTCTATTAAATTTTAAAATACCACGTATACTAGACGAATCAATAAATAAGAAATCAGAATTATTAGTTCTTAATTTTATTAATTTTGTTTTTTATTATTTATTTATTAATTATTAATCCTTCGTAAAATTTCTTAAAATGCGATATAAATGAACAATGATGGTTGGTACAAAACTTTATTTATCACTTTAAACATATTATAGGAAGGATATAAATTAAAGGAATGTAACTGTTTGAACGTTATTTCTATCATAGCCTGGTATTCAGTAAGTATGCCGCAGTATCTCTTCAATTCAATATAATATTTGTGCTTTCTTTGATGTTATGCCAGGGAAGAGTACACCCACTTATCGGTATTTTCATATCGTTGTTATGGTCGAAATATGCAATTGTAAGTATTGTAATATATTTCAATGACCTGTTTTTCAGTTAAATTCTGTTCGCGATTTAGTGATTATTTTATTCGCTTATTAATATTATTATCAACTTATTATAATAGACAGTAATCACTTTTGTACGTCATAAATAATAAGAATACTGCGAGATCAGATGGGTGTTTTATTTAACTTAAAGTTTCGTATCTGAAATGGGTTGTTTTTAATATTTTTTTCGTAAATTTTCTGTGTAATGTGCCCACATATGATGGCCGTTGGGACCGAATGGTTCTTGAGTGGCGACCAAAAGTGGCGTGGCGTGAATACCCCACTGGGTAGATCAATGACTTAGTTAAGTTCCCGGGAAGTCACTGGGTGCTAGTAGCACAAGACCAGTCATCGTGGCGATTTCTGGGAAAAGCTTGCGTCGTGTTCAGAGCGTCTGTCAGGTAAAATAAAAAAATAAGCAAACTATTACTTCTTATTTTAGTAAAATGCCGTGGCTGATGATTTCTTCTCCGATGGTGTTCCAAGAAGTATCTCCACGAATAGAGAGAACGTTAATTAGTACGGTCTCAAATTGTCCATTGTAGTTCTTGCTCACTATTATATTATTTTTTTTACTTGTTATTTTTCGCAGTTTTTAAATATACGTTAAGGTCGCTAACCCTCGTCCTGAGTTCTTAACAACAGCTCTTTAATTTTCAGTTTTCAAAGATCAAGACTAGGGCACAAAAATTAAGTATCAAACTGAGAACATTTAATTGTCACATTCTGATCTCCATTTATTGACCTTCATAAGTTTAAGACGAATCTTCGAATGAAAAACTGGAGAACGGTTCTTCTAATTTTTTATTATTATTTGACGTCAATTAAAATTTGAAAATATGTGTCATGACGTAATCAAACCACTAGTTATGAATATGAATGAAAGTCGAATGATATTTTTACCAATGTCTTGGAGTGTCCAATGTTTGTAATTAGAATCATTCGTTAGAATTTTAAATACACGATACATTCTATTTTTAGTCCTGATGTTTCTTTTATTATGGATTACAACCTACCTATATGAGGTGTTCGATTCGCGGTATATAATTTTATATAATTCACATTTTGTTTATTATATCATGCATGATTGCCGCTACTCATCAATAAGTGTCCAGAGAATGGGCAGTAGCGTCTCTTAACCAACTTGTCTACCAAGTGTGGCGATTATAGTATATCATATATTATAGTATATAGATATTATTGGGGGAGGCCATTGCCTTACAGTATATCATATATATCATATATATTATAGTATATAGATATTATTGGGGGAGGCCATTGCCTTACAGTAGGCGATTATTGACTGAAACCACGACGACGAATGATGTATGAAGTCTATTTGAATAGTTATTGAAAATTATTTAATAACAGGTAAATTTATTATATTAAAGATGTTATAACTGATCGACACGAACACACTTTACAGTTTTACCAAGAGATCTTTTACAGAGCGAGTGCAGGCCGTATTCTAATAATACACTGGTATAGGATGTTCCAGAAAGTACACGTCTTCAGAATTTTCGGCCACAGAATGTTTCGATTTTTTGTCTATCTTTTCTTTACCAGGTAGTGATTAGCAGTCATGTCACATGCAGCGAAATCGCTGCACTTAACACAGGTTTCCACGATAGCTTGAAATAATCAGCAGACTCATACTATCATCCAAAGACGGCCACTGTTACGCAAAGTTCTCTACCAATGATCGCCGCAATGACTTCACAGATACACAACTTGACTATACGTCGGCGTTACACCTGGCTTTCCACACCCCGCTTAACGTAAACCCCGTCTTTCGAGAAACTTTGGACCACAATGTCAGTTATGTCCCGTCTACTGCTCTTTTAGAAACATTAGCAGTCTCAGTCGAGTCATAAATTGATATGTGAAATTAAAATAAACATATGTTATTTTGAATAATTTATCCACCACCCGCTAGGTAGGGGGGCGATGTTAACTGGGTGTTTTAGTTAAACGTATTTCGGTAGTTTCGTGACGGATTTAATTACCTTTCGCTCACAAGTACGTGCCCCATACAGTTGTTCGCGCCACACAACTTGCTAACAGCACCTGTTTAATTAGCGAATTGTGACATTCCCTAATCTCTCAATGTATTCCAAATTTAAAATCATAATATATTTTCTGAACGAGCATAAAATAGAATGAATAACTAAATGTATTTGTATGCGCGAGTCTCGTGTTATTTTTTTTCTTTTTATAGGAACAAATTTTCGAAGAAAATATTAAAAACAACCCATTTCAGATACGAAACTTTAAGTTAAATAAAACACCCATCTGATCTTGCAGTATTCTTATTATTTATGATGTACAAAAGTGATTACTGTCTATTATATTAAGTTGATAATAATAGTAATAAGCGAATAAAATAATCGCTAAATCGCGAACAGCATTTAACTCTGATACAAAAACAGGGCATTGAAATATATTACAAAACTTGCAACTGCATATTTCGACCGTAGCAACGATATGAAAATACCGATAAGTGGGTACTCTCCTCTGGCATAACATCAAAGAAAGCACAAATATTATATTGAATTGAAGAGATACTGCGGCATACTTACTGAATACCAGGCTATGATAGAAATAACGTTCAAATAGTTACATTCCTTTAATTTATATCCTTCCTATAATATGTTTAAATTGATAAATAAAGTTTTGTACCCACCATCATTGTTCATTTATATCGTATTTAAAAAAAATTATGTAGGACTAATAATTATCTCATTTCTTATTTATTGAACCGTCTAGGATACGTGGTATTTCAAAATTTAATAGACATGCAACTCAATTATTTAAGTGATCAATCTGTCTGGTCTATCTGGTCGTAGAAAAAGCGACCCTGTACTTGGCTGCACTAGATTGCCAGTAGGACTTGAATGCGCGCACATAACCAAAAGTAAACGAACCACAGCTTCGTTTCTTTATATTGTTAAAAACTTATAACAATATACACTAAATACCTTAGATTATCGTCTATATATCATTTTCGTCTATATTTCATCCTTAAAAATCCAACGTTAGGAAGTCAACAACCATTATGTTTAAAAAGAATATTTTAGACGCGTTAGTGGAAGAACTGACGTAAGTTTTTGGACTTTACTTAGATATTATTTGATATATCTATAAGTTAACTTCTATAGAAGTTACGTATATATTATTAAGTCATTTGCGGTTGGACAGAAACCTGCATCCAGCGAACGTTGACGACATTAACAAGGTAGTCTTATTAGGTAGTATATACTTTGTAGTTAATTATATGTTTAATACTTTGTACTTAAGTATATGTTTATTGGCAATTAGATAATAGTGATATTGACACTGCTCACAAAGATATTTTCAGAGAATTGACAGCAATGTCCTCTGCCATGATACCACACTGCCATCGACAACCCGCCTGTCATGCGTGGTGATTATGATATATACCCTCATAGATATCTTTGGGGCAGGCCTATGCCTTATAGTGGGCCTCTATAGGCTGGTACGATAAAGTATAACTATAGTATTTATTATGTAAATATACAAATGGTATTTTATATGTTTTGTATAACTCCTTTTTGCATTACGACCTTTTTCCATTAGTCTACTTATTATTTTTATACTCTAGGTTGCCTGGTGCAAAATGAAAACAAGACAATAAACCCGCCATTGCACAAAGTGTAAATATGTGAAATTAAATAATACTCACCAAGCGATTTTTTTTAAAACACATTAATACATGGGTCTATTGAATAGATACCACTATATTTTAATCACCTCAGTCTTGTAATATTTAACACAATAGGTAGAAAGTAATTACCTAAATAAATTGAATTTCATTTTTTGTTAAAACAAAAACACTTACCCGTGTCACAAATCGATAAATCGCTAACGATATGAATTGCTTTTCTACCAATCTTCATGATTTGGCTCTCAGCGCCTACCGACTTAATGCAGGCATAAAAAAGATATTTCAGGGGTAGGTATTTGGCTCAAATGATATAAGTCAAAAAGACATGTTTTAATAAACACTAATTGCCTCATATAAAGAGCATCAAAACGTTATAAGAGCATTAGGACGAAGATGTCACTCTTGAAAGGAGTATGTTGATAAAAAAAGACTATATATTAATATATATTGGCGTATTTGTTACTAGCATACTTTAGTTCGTTCGCGTTAGGAATACAAAAAACTTCATTATCTGTAAGTATAGTTCTAATTAAAAAGCGTAGTTCACAGTAACCATTTGAAAGCATACTTTTAAATGCAGCGGCTAATTAAAATCGATTATATTAGTTACTGAGATGTGGCTAGCCCGGCGAACAATGATGATTAATTGCATTTTTAAAGCAATCGGACTGCAGACTTTAATAGATGACGCAGATTGACATTCTCGCGGAACCTAACACCAGTAAAAAATAAACTTTAACTTCAACAATCTGACCTACAAATGTGCATATTTTACAATCAAGAATTAACAGGATGATTGACTATAAATGTAAAATCTTTAAAAGGATAAAAGTAGTGTGTAGCACTTTTCAGTACAAAGCTTTAAACCTATTTGAAATCATCCTATATAAAGTAATCACTCTGAAATAAATTACATTTTTTTTTCTATTAGAATTCCACAATCCATTAGTTTCTAACAAAACAAAGTTGACAGGAACAAACAATAATTAATTTTCGTAAATACAAAAAACGCTATTTGTTACCATATTACCCAGTACGGTTTTTAATATTTCTGAACTCCTGTAACAAATAGCCATACACCTGTTAAAATAGAAATTTATTAGTCGACCAAGTTACGTAGTTGGTGAATAAAAATATATTGCGTTCCATGAACTTAACACATTAAGTAGTCAATAAATAACTCAATGTCAAAGTCTCTTCGTTAATTTGCCACATCTTTGGCAAGTACCCAAGCAATAGCAAATTTGTTTATTATCATTATAATAGGGAACGGTACAGTATCTTGGCTGAACGATGAGCTAAATTTAGTCCAGGTTATATTTAACTATGACTATAGAACTAGCTTGAGGCTTCGACTATGTTCATCTAATACTGAGAATTTAATGTATCTTTTCCAAATAAATAAGAACTGTAAATATTTTAATTCGTCATAAATTATAATTTTTAATTTTATATAGACAAAATAGAGTAACCGACATAGCTTAGCGTATTTACTTCAAGAGGTAGTGAGCAAATCGTGCGCAGAACAGATGGCTGCAAGGGCCTGCAGACCCTTTTCCAATTTTACTGGAATTCTATGGGGTGCCTTTGTCCAGCAGTGGGCGTAATACGGTTGATATGATTATGATAATAATAAAGCAATAAATTTTAATTAATTCTTGCATTGCTTGCTCATGTACCTACGTACAGGATAAATTTTAAACATAAACGTATTCTCGTATGTCATGACTAAATCAAAACTTCGTGTGTCCTTAATGTTCACAGCGCTGAAACTTGAGTTTACATATGTAACTTTACGTGCAATGTGTTTACATATAAGTTAAAAATGTTTTCAAATTAAACTCGGTTAATTTTTTTCTCCATTTTTACTTATTTCGTATATAGTAGAAATGTGGTTGAACGTATTTCACAAGAATCTTTTATCAGCATTCCTGTTAGAATATACATTCCCGTTAAAAGCTTCTAGAGTTTTTGTTTTATAAACTTTTTTACTACAAAATCAAAACTGACGTCTTTAATCTACGGCAGTTAAGGTACGGATTTATTACGTAGTACTGAACTACTACAATGAAAGAACAAAATTTTATTTTTTTGAATTTGATTGCTTTAATGAATATTAAAATATAATATATAATACACGCGTATTCAAAAGTCACCAATTTACACACAAAGAGATAATTGTCGCAATAAAATAAATTGCTTATTTTAAGTCTATATAAAATTATTAATTGAAGACTTTATCGATTGTTGTTTCGTTTCTAGTAATTCGTGAAGTTTGTATAATTTTTTTATTGTAGCTGATAAATCCTTGCTTAAGAACTTGGACAATTTTAAAGAAATCACGAGACTCTTCATTCTACATTGGGCAAAAATTGTCGACCTCAGCACTTTACCTTCTTAAAGCTGGTGTTTGTCTTAACTGTGGGAAGATAAGACTAAGCTATACCAGCCACGTTGAATTGTCTATTAGCACTGTTATTCAAAACCTGTATCATTCAAGAATATTAATTTTAAGTATCACTAAAAAAAATAAAGTGATTATATGTGAAAGAATTTTTACAAGTTAAATTTAAATCATCAACTAAAATGTAATATCAATGGGAGTGCACAATTGTTCCACGCCTATTAACCCATGTGCTGTTTGTTGTGAAACAAATAGTGCCAAAAATTGTAAATTAGGTAGGTAGAATCTATAAATACAAAATAGTCATTATTGTATTTTCAATATGTAACTCTTTCTCAGCCAAGTAATATGTACGACCTATGAATACGAGGAATAAATTCGTAATGAACTTGTATGTTTTGGAAGTAGGAGTGAGAAGTATAGCAGTGAAATCGCTCTTTAACCTACTGGAGGATTTAAGACTGTCAAGAGCGAATATCAGCTATTTCCAGAACAGATTTCCAATTTCTTTAGATAGGGACAGCAGTCTGGTCAATAAAGGTGACAATACATTGCAAGTGGTTATCTTTAAACCTGCTATTGCTACATGGGTCTACAGCGTCGAGCGTCGTACCCGACCCCTCGACGCAAAAAAGTTACGTCAATTTTCTGGCCATTGAGCTTATAAATTTTACATTTTAGTAAGGAAAGATTATTCTGTTTTCAAATTAAAGCTAACAATAAAATTAAAAATCTTAACTCTCAAGATCGTGTTCTAACTGTTTATTATTATTTTTCGAAATATAGATAACTTCGCGCCAACAAAAAAAATCACGATTAATGAATCAAAACAAAGCGGAGAGGAATTAATTACATCTTGCTGTTGTGATTCTTTACAAAGCTATTCACGGATATCTTTTTTAATACAAGATTTCAATATTTTTTGCCCATTTTTTAAATTTACATAAATGTAATTTGAAAATATGATATAATCATAGAATAAATTGATAGATAAAATAATAGGTTTTATAGACTGGCTAGAATTATCGATAGAACAAATTTTATGCACATCATCGCTGCGGCAGAGTTTTCGAGACTAATTAGGCTGACAATGTAGTTTGAAATCACAAGTGAATAATGTTGCATTTCAGAATAGTGCTGCATAATCGCTCGGCAATACATTAGCAAAAGCGAGTTGTAACAAAGTGGGCATACGCAATGTATTGTAATTAATAGCAATAGCTGCAATGTACTGCAAATATAGAATTTTCAAATTCCACTTACTGCTTCTGTAAATCGGACAAATCTAGCCGATATCGAATTATCTTTATAGTTGATTAATAGAGAGATCAAATTCTACGATTTTCTATAAAAAATAAATTTTTATACTTTGCAAATTCCTTCGATGTTATCCAACCACTTGCTTACCTAATACATCAACTAACTATAGTCAAAATATTTATATTGTTATCTGTGACCAGCGTGACATTAACCCTTTTTTGATAACATTTTGTTCAGTGAAGAGGTGTTTAACCCTTCATTTTTTCAGGCAACGTTTTTTAATTGACAAAAAGAAAATTATAGCCTAATGTAGTAATAAGTATAAAGAGTTATAATTAGCTCAAGAAAACTATTGCTTTGTATTCTTTACCGTTATCATTTGATAAAATTAATTAAGATCAAAGAAATTCTTTATATTAGTTCGTTGAAATTGCTTTCAATAACAAACGACATGTAACTTTTATTAGTACTACATTACATAGTTTCATTTCGTAACAAAGATAAAAAACAAATAAACTTGGTATTATAGTGATAGGTGTTGAGATAAACCAAGAATGCAATGCAATGCAAACAGAATACAATAGTACAGACTCCTATTATTATAAATATAAAGTTATAAAGGAGTAAAGTATATGTGTGGGCAACCCCACAAATGTCATAAATTTATGACAACGAGATGATAAGCATCGGTCGAATTAATTGCGTTCTGCGAAACTTATTATTATTAATTGGAGCGCCTCACCATCTCCACAAATGTACGTAAAGAGTCAAAATAAAAGGTCATAAAAAGTATGTAAGTAAATTAAAAGCTTTGAAGGGGCTATATACAACAATCAGTGTTTCCAGAATTAATAAATAATAAATAAGCTATACGTACTACACTACACTCCTTGATAGTTTTCAGTTGTTTTATTTTCGCTGCATAACCCGGTAAAAAAAATATTTGTCCGTTTAAGAATAAAAATAAATTTGTAATAACAGTTCGTTATATGAAAATGCTAAAGAATATACAAAAGCTTAGCCCAATAAAACATACTGTCCGCTAGAAGTTATGTAGTCACGACTAGGCGTATATACCTCATCAATCTCGGACGATAAGCCAGAATGTAGTAGCGGCGTCATGGTGTGTGATGGACCGCCTTTGTACCAATTACAGCGACTTGGTTTCATCGCTGTGATTAAAGTAAACATGTATGGATATATCATTTTCGTATTTCTCACACTTTTCATTCGATTCGATCATATTCTCTTTATTTTTCATTTACTTACGTAATATTTATAAGCTATAAAATCACTCGACATTTTGTAATATAATAATAAAAATAAAAAATATTCTTTCAAGTTAACGATTATTAATTAAGTTTGGCCTTTGTTGGAGTTAAGTTTGTATTTATAATTTTAAGTAATTATATGTGCTGTTGTTTTTTTCTTTAATAAATAAGTAAAATAAAAAAAAAAGATTCGGCATCATCATTCGGGTTAGAATAAGGACTTCTTCAAAATTGAATGATATTGTATTTATCATATGTTTGTCACTATCGTTAAAGTTATGACGATACACAGTCAATATATTATACATAGATCGGAAAACCTGGTTGACACATACGTATTTTCATAAGAATAGCAAAAACGCGTTAAATTATCAATGTACATAAGGCTACTTCTAGGAAGAATTACTCTGTTTTTCGTTTTTCCACCTTTTGTACTTCTTCTTTTGTCTATTTCTTATATTTTCTCTTTATTTCCTATCCCGATGGGTTATATATTATAAAAGGTTAAGTTTTTTTTTAGTTGTGACATAATTAGTTGGCTCATTGCTTTCATTCTATTTATGTCATTTTATTTCATACAATACTAGTAAACCAATAAAATCTTACTACTACAATATCTTCGTGAACGCGTTTAAATTAAATATTAGTTTATGTGGTTATAGATTTGCGACTAGATGCATTATCTGTAATGTAAAATATGTGCATATATTCGATTTTCAATATTAAATATAAAAAGTTAAAATGCCTTTTTATTTTCCTTCTTCTTCTTTTCAGTCTGTGGACGTCACACTGCAAATTATAAATCCCATAAATAGCTATGATGACCTTTTTCTTGACTACATAAAATTAATAACACCTTTTCAAACAACTGTATTATACGCTTGCTGCCTGTGAATTATTATGTGATAAATTTAGAAGATTTGTTAAACATTAACTAGTGAAAAGTCCTGTCTGATCCTAATTACAGTATAAAGGTGTGGGTAAATTATAATAAAACTTAATAATGAACAGCTTTTATTCTTGCATAAAAACTAAACATAAAAAGATTGACACAGTCTGTAGTCGTTTTCTCTGTAAATAGTTCAAAATAATAATATGAATTAATAATTATTAATTGGATCAAATTCACAATTCGAAATACTGGCCTAACAGTTAGAACTGATTCTTAATAGTAATTAAAGAAAATGTACTTATTTATTTTTTATTTGGTAAAATAATTTTTTTAATAAAAATAAATATAATTAACGTCTTATCTCAACACAAGGTTGCCAAGTGTCAATAGAAACAAAAACGATCGCCGCGATCGTGTGGACTAACACCTCTTGGATACTTTATTAGGTTATGTTAGGGAGTTCAGTGGAATAAGTTGCAATCGTGACGTGGTTAACAAAAGGGTACCGCCATTTCGTCAAGATTCGATCAAATGCTTTGGTGATTAGGCGACTTCTGCCAATATAATCTTTCATTTTTCAATATTGCTAAGTCTTGCTTTTTTATTTTATTACTAATTTAGGTTCAACTATTAGCACGCTAAAATATATCTAACATTAACATAGTTAAATATACAAATGTTAAGACAGAGTGAGCAATCCACTCGATGTGAACACCTCTAGCATTAAATTAATAAAGTATGTATTATCACTTTCTTTCTTCAACTTCAACTTTTTCTGTCTGTCTTTCAACAAAAACAATTAAGAATTTATTATCTTTTTTACAATAATAAGTTAAAGTTAATAAGAGTAACAGTTTGAAAAGAAAATATCAAATTGAATAATAAGAAGTAACAAACATTTTCTGTAGAGTACTGAGACTTGCGATCATAGGGCGCGGCTTCAATTCTCGGAATACGATCATATTTAATACTTTGTGCATTATTTATGTGGGATGGCAATGTTCACAAATAAATTTTCAGAGGATGGGCAGCAGGTTCCTCTGCGTACTGCTATCGCCCACCCGCCCGGTAATCGTGGCGATTATGGTACATCGCTCCACAGATATCTTTGGGGAAAGCCTATACCTTGCAGTGGGCATCTATGGCCTAAAATGACAACGTTGTTTAACAATATATAGAGGAATAATGTGACACAAAATTTTAAAAACGCAATTTTACTAAAAAAATTTCATTCATATGTAAGTACCTCAACAGTTGTATGATTTTTTAATGAATCATTTGTCACAGATATTATAATCACTTTGGTACAATTCATACCCGTAAATAAAACCTTTATGGAGAGTACATTACAATTGTAAAATTAATTTCGAGTAACGCAATAGCTTTCCAATTTTAAACGAAATTTGTATGGATTCGCAAGTAGGTACTATCTGAATTGTAAGCTAATTGTGAAAGCTATAATTAAATTTGGCAGCCATGGCTGACCGCGTACAGATTATGTATTAAATTTCACATTATTCAACCGTCAGAACTGTCATATTGCATTACATTTTAATTATGTAAGAGTTATTTGTATACTACTCAATCGTCTGACGGGTTTTTTAAAGTCATAAGCATAGTCTTGCGGGTAATTTCAGAAATTTTCGAAATTTGAATATGATTTTTATAACAGTTTTTACTATTAAATTTGCTGACGAACTAAATTCATCGATGTAGCTTACAAAGTTTGCAAACTGGCGGGGCCCTAAACAATACCTGTCATCCAGGCGACGATAGATAGAGGAGATCGTCCTAGAGTTAAGAGCGTGCATGATTAGAAAAGTTGGAGGAGCTTCTTTTTCAAATAGAAGTCGGAACATCGGATGGTGCAGTAGGTGAGAAGACCTGATGACGATGCTGATATTTCATGGAGTAGAATGCTTGACAAAACTTATATTTATCGTTTTGATAAATGTAGACAGATGATAATGTATTTTATTTTATGCCTAGTCTCATAAGGTAAATTAGAATACAATTTTAGGTATAGTATTATTATCATTTTAGCCGATAGTTGCCTATAGTTGGGCATGGATCTTCTCTAAAGATCACTACAATGTCTGGCTCTGCGCTACTCGCAATACAGCGATTTCTCGCGACTTTCTTCACTATATCGTCGGTCCACCGAGGGTGCCCCATACCACGACTTTATTGATTATTTAGTTAAAATTTATACATGATATGTACAATATTTTTTTATATTAATTCACACCTAAAGTCTTTTTTGAAATTTTATGTTTTAAATTTTATTTCTTAATGTAAAATATCTTCTTCGGTACTTAAGGTGTGATGGATCTATCAAGTTTGTTGTTTTATAGGTAATTTCTCACATATAACAAGCTGGGCATATAGCCCGGTAATAAATTTCTTACTCGGCTTATTGGATCTAACATATTCCCACTTTTGTAAATTACATCCATCAACTCGACCGCTGCGGCAATTTGTTCCTTTCTCACACGTCCCTTGATTGATAGCTTTTTTCGTTCAGTTTTAAAAGTAGCAGTTTAATTGTAGAAATAAATCACATTTTAATGTTTTTAATTATTTGGCACTCATTTTATTAAAAGATAATTGTAGAAATTCAATTATAAAATATTAATGATAACTTTTAATCTTTGTTTTCTTCGTATTATACTATTTCCTTCCGTAGAAAATAAAAACAGTCCTATTGGATATATTTGATTAAAACAGAGTTATATATGTCTATTCAATAATAACTTGCTTACCTAATTTTCTAATACCCGAAAACTTAATATGTTTTTATTGTTAAGTCTATACCATTACTTGATTTCTAAAAAAACGGGGTGTTGTGGTGTGTCATTAAAGCAAGTTAGCATATCGTATCATCATCCTCGTTTCAGCAGAGGGACGTTCAGTCCTGGATCTCAAACCCCAAAAGACCATCACCAATACAACATTGGTCGTTGACCTTCTTCTTCAAGCACTGAGGGATTTTGGAAGAGAAGATATTTTGTAGCGTGAAACCAAGCGCTGCCCGTCCGAATTGAATTTCAGTTTGATTTTAATATAAAGTTGTTGGCTATTGACTTCTTTCTAAAAATTGGGCTAATCAAGTTCGTACCAAACTCCAAATTGATTAATGTTACTATCACCTATATAAAAAAATAAATCTTTATCAAAAAATATACTTTTCTTTTTATAAAAAGGTGGCAGATAAGTAAAGACTTATATGAAAATAAGTTAGTTATTGTCATCGTACTGTAGATACATTCAAAACTAGGAGCATTACATTACGACCCTAGAAAAACTGTTTCAATTATTTTCACAAGAACATCACTCTCAGACCTGTGAGATATTGCAAGGAAGTACATTATACATTTTATCGCTATTAAGAGGAAAATAATTTAATATAGGATGAAATAAAAAAATCTTTTCTTTTTCTGTATCCAAATTTTATTAGGTTATTATTAACACTCTTCGTGGATAAGGGGCATCGATCAAATAATTTTCGCGTTCGCTTGTAAAAGTTTCCATCCATTATCATAATTAATTTATACATTATGCATATTTATAGTCGTGTTTAGTGAAAACAGCATATTTAATTTTGAAGCACTACTTAGGGAATTCATTCTCTTTGAAGAGCTTTCGGTAATAAATTCTTGTAACATAACATGTAAAGCTATGTCTTAAGTATAGTGTAACAGATTAGCAATACAATGAAAGAACAATAAAAACTCTATCAGTAAAGTTAGCTTATTTCTTTACTCATTTGACTAATATGGTGTCATCATCGTCAGTATCATTTCAGTCGCATCGACATTCACTATTAGACGTTGGCCACAGTCATAGGTTTCCAAAACGACCGATAGAAAGCCGCCAGCGCACAGCGTTTGCCGAAGATCTAAATCAATGTCATCCGTCTACCTTGTGAGTGGACGTCATGCGCTTTGTTTTATTGGTCATAGTCTGCACTTCAGAACCTTTAAGGCCTAAGTAGACTACTGGTTTGCGCGTTATATAGCCTGCGCACTGCGAATGCGGTTACTTTTCATCGGTTTTTATCGTTCCTTATACAATCTTGTAGAGAAATCCCAAGCATAGTCCTCTCCATTGCTGGTTGAGCATCTGTAAGCTTGCCAATGAGACACAGAGTAAAAGAACGCGTTTAAGTGCCATAAGTCACTACTTTTCTTAAAGCACCGAGGAATATTGAAAGAGAAGATTTTTCCAATATTGTAAACATAACATTATACATTGAACTGTCATTTCACGCTCATTTTTATGAATACATTTTCAGAAACAAACAGAGTTTTTTTTTGTCATTTGAGAATTGATATATGACTTTGGGTTCAAATAATTTATAGTAAACGTGACTTCAGTCTATCCATGACATAAAACACAGAAACGTATTTTACGACACTTGCAGACACGTCCCTCTTTAAGTTGAATGAATCGATAGTTTCTTTGTGAACTATTGATCTATTATGATTAGAATTTTTATAGAGATAACTATTTGTGCCGAATATATTTAAAAAAGTTAAAATTACTTTGCCTTCATATAGTAATAAAATTATTTAAAAATTATTCGCGACCATTCCAGATCCACGTCTAGATAAATTTTATTTCTTTGGATGAAGATTATATTTACAATCTTTGGGGGTGAAGTAATTGGTTCTGAGCTTAATTTTCATTTTTTCGATTTGAAATTAACTTAGTTTATTTGATAAATATTGTCCATTTCGACATTAAAGATTACCATAATTAACTCGAGGAGCATTTGCATTCATCAAATTTTCAATTCAGAAGTGTAGATATTTTTCACATTCAACTTACTCTTTCCACGGCATAAATAATAAGGAATTAATGAAGAATGAATGGATTTACTTCCTTTTTACCTTCGTATTGGACGCCTTAACATGACACCGGATTCACTGAACATATCGTCAGACATTTTTTTATAACGAGATATCCCCTTTTAGGCTGAGTGTAAACTGAGTAAGCGAAATGAACATATGTACATCTTGAGATATAACTAAAACTAAGTAATGAAAAACACTTAAAACTTTTTAATTCAACTACTACTATACTGTTATCGTGGGTTTTAGATTGCTGGAAACTACGGGGTTTATTTGTATTTTAGTGCTATAAGCCGTGCCGGGTGAATAAGGTAGACTCGGCGTCGGTATGCCCTCCACTAGGTGGACTGGCCTAATAGACAAGATCGCGGGAAGTCTCTAAATACGGGTAGAGCAAGACCAGTCGTCGTGGCGATCTTTAGGGAAGCCTTGCTGGGAATGAGGCTAGAACAGATTTATGCTTAGTTACAAACAATATCTATATTAAATATACAACTTCCTATAAAGTAATACTATGAACTCAATCTCTGATGTTCTTACTCACAATCACTAGATCGTAACTTCGAGTATTAGTAATGCAGTTACAACCTATACGATGCACAAATGGCCATAACAACGTTAAGTTAAACAACGTAAATGAATTTGGCGTAAATTTCAAAGTTCCCACCACGTTACATGACCGCTTGATGCGCTTCCAAATACATCGGTAAATCTCTGTTACAAGGTCAATAGCGAATGCAGTTCCAACGTTCAGTCACAGTTGTTTCTCTTAACATCAATCATAGTTATTTTTAATGATATTAAGGTAAGGGCACTAGTAGTTGACCATGTACTAGTAGTTGACCGTTTTGTATGAAATTTTAAATAATAAGCGTTGTGTTTATCGTATCTATATAAAAAAATTAATTTATAAGTAGCTGCTCTCATCTATTTACAACTGCGGAAAGCTCAGAACTAAAGCGCATTGTGTGTAGCAGGAGCCGATAGTTGTTTTTGACAGGGTTCAACTGTGAGGCACGTTTCTTGATTTCGTGACTGAATATTATATTTTTTCTATGTGAAAATTAAAATTTTAAGTTTTGACATATGTGTGGTCTTATTTACCATAAAAGTAGGTTTTTATTCATATGGTCAACTACTGATGCTAAATACGGTCAATTACTAATTTTTTTCAGATTTTGATTGGTCAACTACTGAAGCAAAAACTTAATATGAATCAAATAAAAATTTAAGTGTTTACGATTTGTTAAATTGAAAGACTTCTTAGCTAAACTTAATCTAAAGGGTATAAGAATTTCCTTTAAGCACCCACTGATATTCTAAAATTTATGTGGTCAATTAAAAAAAACATTTTAGCAGCGCTCTTAAGTGGTCAACTACTGGTGCCGTTACCTTACACTGTGTTCATTTATTAATATCATTTTTATTTTAAAATCGTTTCGCATTTTTAAGAATTAAATAATAAACGACAATCTCTATAAAATTCCACATAATTCTTAGTACATTAAGATGTAATCCTAAATATAAAAATATGTATCTCTTTAGAAATATAACTACTGTTGTTGAATTTATAGATTTTCCATATAAAATTTTGCATATACTAGTATATTGTACTGGAGTTCAATATATCGCCAATTACTATTATTGTACTTATAATTGTAAGGATACTGATGCAAATGTATACATTATTATGGCTGAATCTAATATAGTACCATCAAACAACTGTACCTAAGTGCCTAAGATAAGCGCGGCGACGTGTGGATCTATGATAACATTACATGATAATATTAGAAGAACATGAGTGCCGTCATTGACGGCTGACGATACGGCGCGGCCGATACCCGCCGTCTCGATGCGCGCATGTCCAAGGCGCGGTAAAGCGGTTTCGGAAGCTGTATAGGAACTTAATTTTCTAGAGGTCATTTATGTTATGCTTTGATTATACTTACTAAAGTGACAGACGGCTTAATAGCTAAAGTAATTACTTGACCGTCTGGGCATATTAACCAATGAGTCCATGTTAAATATTAGTTGAGTTCTTGCTATCAAACTAATTGGTCTGTCTAGGACAGAAAAAATAACTAAAGCATATGTATGTAGATTACTTTATTTTTTATTGTCCTAACAAAAACTATGTGTATTGTAAAAAAATCAATTTTTCACGTACCCTGCCAGATTTTAATAATAAGATTATATTTTCATTGTAAAAAAAGTTATACACCGTTTTTAGAATAGTGACCCAACGATAAAGGACTGAGTTGCGATTGTAGATCGCCGGTTTGATTCCAGGGATGCAATCTTACATAATTCATACTTTTTACATCAATTATATAGGATTGACATTGCTCACAAAAAAGTTTCCAGAAGATGGGCAACAATGTCCTCTGCGTGCCATAATACCATACTACAATCGTCAATCCGACTGATAACCGCAGCAATTATGGTGTATCCCCTACCTCCCCTAATAGAATTCTTTGGAGAAAGCCTTCGCCGTGAGCATCTATAGTCTGAAATGACGACACATATTTATACGACATTAAAATTTTGACAGTTATGGATAAGTGTATTAATTTACTATTTGATTTCTATAGATAAAAGCGTTATTATACTCTTACCCACATTATCTCACTATAAATATCTTCAAAGTGCTTCAATAAAGTATAAAAATAATTGCTATATTACTAGGGCCATTCGGATATTGCGCTTAACACATTTTGATTAATACTAATCATAACATTTATACGTATTTACACACTACCACAGTCTATTATATGAAAATTGCTAGTAACAGTACATCACATCCGCTCGTTTTCTGATTTGCTAGTATTGAAAACATTCAACAATTACACGTTTGTCCCATGTAATTTTTGAATATTTTTTATTTACCGTCATAATGTTTATAAACACACATGAACACAGTCATGCTAGTAATGTTGTCGAATATTTTTTCTCTTAAGCAGCCAAGAATTTACAAACCAAACATCTCTAACATAAGCCTTATACAAATCCTCTGAGTATTTTTGCAAATAAACCTATTAAGTGTTACCGAAAATAGATAAACGAAAGGATAAGAGTGAAATCCGCAGATTTCTATACGTCAAAAGCTATTAGAAAACTTCTTTGTGAATAACATAATGGCACCAGACGTAAGACAAACAACAGCCATTAGCAAACAAAAGGACCAATGGTCAATATTTGCTCGCGTCTTCAGTTACCCATTCGCTCGTTCGTTACATCCATTTGAATTATACTCAATTGATAATTTAGCTTCTAATTCTATAGTCTGTGCTAAGATTTTTATTCGATTCTAATATACTAAATAAAAATCAGCAATTAAGTAATTGCTTTATTGTACATACATACTAACCCATAGATACATAGACACCATTCCGTTCGAGACAACTAATCAATATTTACATGCTTTTCTCCTATTAAAAATAGTGTATCTCTATTTAAGTGTTATGTTTTGTGCGTCTACTTTGATAGGCTAAATTACTATATTTTTATTGTGCGCAATAAATACAATATTAATGTTAACATTTACAGATACCGCTAGCTTGAAGGAATAGAGACAGGAAACGCTTAACCTAAACCTTGTCTACATAACATAGTTCGAGGTCTCCCTAAATAACCTCGGCTCAGGTTGTATCATTTTACCGTATTGTAAGACTCTCAAGCTCTGAGATCGCTTAGGTAGGACTGGACTATCACTCAATCTGCGATGAGTATTCCTACTGAACGCCAACCGAAGGGGACGAACCTAAACTTGTTTTGATTGCCATTATTTGACTAATATTACTTCTACTCCAGGAAGAGTTAAGTCAGGGAGACGAAATGACAGAAAAAACTCCAACAAAACTTCCATGTAAAATTATCGAGCGTCGTCTACCTCTGTTCTTAACCATTGTACCTAAATGAGACAGATTCTCAATTCCTGCCAGCCAAAAGACAACCAATGCAAGGCATAGGCCTTTCCCACAGATCGTCGTGGTCCGCCATTCATGTGCTGCTCTCATACAACAACTTCATGCGATCTTCATTACGTAATTTTACACTAAAAATAGTATAAACTGATAGTGTAATAAAGACCATAAAATTGTATATATATTTTCTGAATAAAACAAAATCGATGCATTACATTTTTTCGCTATTTATTACAAAGAAAAAATCGTTGTAAACATGGTAAATACATTAAAACATCATCTAAATTTGTAAACATTTGTGTTTATACTTAAATTCCAACCCTATCAACATAAACCGGTTCCTCTAGATTATTACATTGAAGATGAAATCCTACATAGCGAGGAACGAAGAAAATTGAAAAAGGGCGAAAAATATCATGGAACCGGTCCCCAACTCAATTTCCCTATAATCCTTTCCACCCTGGTTATATAAAACAGGGAAGGTATTCCTACATTTTAACTTATTATTACGGCTTTTTAAATTTCTGGACGGAAAAAGCTGCATATGTTTTTGGAATGAAAATAGGTCAACCATTTTATATAAAATAATTTACTAGTTTGTTTGAAAACAATTTATCCATAAAATAAACTTCGTTCATTATTGACGTTCTACGTTGAAATTGTCGTGAAAATAAATTATTCTTAGCGATGTAAATGCTGCCGTGAAATGCTTTTAAGTTTTTAATAATACAATTATTTAATAAATGTAATAATCCTTCTTTGGTACAATTTTTTCGGTAACGTGCTTTTTGTTATCACACTAGCCTAGGATTTTTTAGTTGCCCGCTTCCGTAAAATATGTCTCTTCGCCGTGAACTGTTACATTTATAATTCGAAGTGAAGATGAATAATGAAGCAACTACTACTCAAAAAATTCTGTTTTCATTGTATACCAGTCTCTTCCAGGTTTTGTTTAAGTCAATATTTCATAGGTTTAGCGTAGTAATAATCGTTTGTCTTGTTGCATTGTGCTATAAAAGATATCATGAAGCATTTTACGATAAGTTGAAGTGGGTACTTATATCATATATTCTTTAGTTTTTAACTTAAAAATATAAGAATACTCCAGTTTAGTTCTCCACGGCTTACGAAAAGAAAATTTATGAAGGAGGTTGTAAAAGGGTCGATAAATTGCAATCTTTATTTCTTAAATATTTATTAACCCACGGGTTTTAGTGGCTGTGGACAGATGACCACTGGCACCTCAAGATTCTGAAATCGAGACTATGCACCGACTATACACGTGCAGCTAAGTATATCCCCTCACGATGTAGACAGATGACCCTCTTAAAGTCGTAGAGAGACGCTGGATAAAGAGCGCTACCAACCGGTCCTTTTAAATTTATAGTTGAATAGATTTCTATGTTGGAGGTCTTTGACAACACTGGTCGTCCTATGGCTGAAATAATGAGAAAGATAATAAATAACCTTAATATTATTGGTTTTTTTTTAATAATTGAAGACGGTTAGCGCTTATGATAATTTTATTAAAAAATATAACGTTTAATGAAATATGTCATAAGCGCTTTATATGTTTAACAATTATGAAATGAAAAGATATATTTACATGTAAATTTCTTCTTCTCATGAAAATGTATTAAGAAGAAAATAGTTCACGTGACTCCCCTCCCTCGAATGTGGAACGACGACATATTCAAGGTCGCTGAAAGTTGCTGAATGCGGGTAACGACTGACCGGTCATTTTTGCGATTTTATTCCTCACATTGTATATCGTCTGATATGATGATGACAATGAAGGAAACAGTAAGTTTCATTACATTGGAAATCAAATTAAGGTTGTTTTAAGTTACTATAATGTTGGTCTAAAGAAGGCGCGTCGTTCAAATGTCCACAGAGGAATTGCTTCGTAGATGGCCAAACATACAATTAACGGATTTGTTTAAAATTAAAATGAGTTACAACATTATTGAAATATAAATTTTGTCAACATTTATTTAAAAAAAGAACGTTGTTTGAAAAAAAAATATTGCCCTTTATCATAGCGTGTGAGATATGACGTAAACGATTTGTAATCTTTGCTAACTCATCCCTGCTTTACCATTATCCGGGCGGATAGCCATGTTGAGCGTTTTTATTTGTATAAAAAAAACAAATTAAATAAATGAAACGACCCTTTGACGTCTAAACCGAAATTCAAACCTCTCGTTTTATTATTTTAAAAAGAACTCAATTACTTGAAATTAAAGAGGTTTAACCTGAACCAGTTTTTCGTATATAATACATCTTTCCTAATAAAAAAGTAACTTGAATTTTTCTCAACACAATATCCACTTTAAAACAACACATTGTAATCAAAATTATGGAAATAGACACAAACTTAAATAAATACGTTTTTCCTTGCTGCTCCATCGCATTGTGAGCCCTAGGCCCTATGATGTATGACGGCGCGCATAGCAGATTTAATGCCCTCTTAGAGTTTTAACATTCACCTTCTTCGACCAGACTCCTCTCTCTACCGAACCAAATTTTTAATGATCCTACGAATTTTACTTTAGAAGCCCGATCCAGAATCAAGCTGAGGCTTACTCTTGACAATTTTAACCTAGTAGTCAGATGTACTTTATTGATATTAGTTATATATTTACTACACATTTCAACGTTCACAAATTAAGTTCGATCTAGAAAACGTGACGTCTAATCGGCATATGTTCAGTCTTTTTAGCTGAGAAATCTAACTCAGATGATTAAAATACTCGCTTATCGTTTTGTATCTATTTTTTAAGAAAGTAAAATATTACATAGTTTCTATAAACTGTATTCCTAACGGTTTATTATACTAATGCAGCCATCACGTCGACTGCTTCATGGTAATTTTTTTTCCTTATAACAATATATTTAATTAAGTTTGAAAATCATAATAATCTTCCTTAAATATCCATAAGCTAAACTTTAATATGATACGTAAATGTTATTTTAATAATTATAGTAATATTATAAATTATATTAATAAAATGTTGGTAATTCGAATTACAAATAATAATTCTGTGACAGTGTAGCCATAAGCTCTTTGCGTTACCGACGAACCTCCATTTAATTTATAAGCCCGGACAACCTCATCAGGGTGAGGATTAGGAAGCTTCAAAGAGTATCAATACTAGAGACGCTTATTCACATTTCATTCTTACATTCGTTTTAAGTTTTGTATCAAAATATTGACGTCTTACTTTTTTGTATAATAATTCACTTTTTATTATTTTATCTATTAAGGTAAATACCTTACTCATTTATTTACCTCAAGAGAAGAATCCCAGACGAGCTCGCAATGAAAAAAAAAATTTCGAGAGTCCTAAACGTTCAGGCCCAGTATTGAAAAGAGCTCACATAAAAAGAAGTCGTAATTAGAGTTACTCATACCACGTCACATAATATATATGATATTACACATCATATTAAATAACATCACATCATGTCATATATCACATCACTTAACGTCTAATCATATTACATATTGAATCGAATCATATCATGTAATATCATTTTTTATTATTCACTTTAATTTTACAAATGTTTAAAGAGCGTTAAGTGTTACACATGATTTTTATTTAAAAAATTAAGTAGCAACTTTTTTTATAAAATAAGGGACGTAAATATCTACGCCGGTTTGCAATTATATGTAATTTATAGAACTCGAACACGCGCAGTGCACAAGCCTTCAATTCACATGCAAATCCGTATCAGTTTTCTTTATATAAGTAATGTTCGATTTTAATCTCGTTTCACATTCATTCGATATCCACTGCCATTATGACTGCTATTGCACACGCCACCTTTGCATGAAAGTGTTTCAGGAATTACTAATAGGGTTCCTTATAAGCGCAGCGAATTTATTTTCAATAAAGAAATAAAATTGTGCTAGAATTTTTTTTTGAAATAAACAAATTCTTCTCCGGTATATACTTGCATTCTGTGTTCTGCTATGTTATTAAAATTGTAATATTGTTTGTCCATTTTAATATTTGCCATGTTGGTTATCCATAAATAAATAAATAAAAAAAACTTTTTTCACTGCACTCTTACGTTCCTCTACTTAAGTCTTTCACCTGGTAAATTCAATAAAATTCTTAACCGCTAATCATTTACACATTTTCATATACATATACAGAATGATTTAGAATAGATGTGAAAGCTTGAAAGAAGTGAATGTATAACTCACTGTCAATTAAAATATATATATACCCAATCAAAAAATCAATGGTGAGAAAAAACGTTTGCAAAATCGTATTATTACGTATTAAAATGAATTGTCGTTTACTATCTGCAGATTTTGTATTGCCAGAAGCTATGAGTCTGTCGCATTCCAATAGAAAAAATAAATAAAAGTTACATGTTTCAGAGTGATGACTATAGAAAGGTGATTGGATACTGACGTAAAATTTTTAAAGTTCTCTGCTGACAAATGAGCTAAAATGTTACCTCTTTAAAGCTTCCACACCTACAATCAATCAAGCTTTCTTCTTCGTTTCACCTTATAGACGCCCACTGCAAGGCAAAGGCTTCCCCAAAAGATTGCTACGATATCGGTCTTGGTCTGCCCGTATCAAGAGACTTCCCGGAAACCTTAACTCGGTCGTCCACATAATGGGGTCCCACCCACGCCGCTTCCACTGACTTGTGGGCACCACTTCAGAACCTTACGGCCTCAACGACGTCGGTTAAGCGAGCGATGTGCCCAGCTCACTGCCAAGTCAGATAAGTAATTCTGATCTAATCTTCGAGCTACGTCGGTGACCTTGCTTTTCCATCATTTCTAATTCGATCTCGCAGAGAAACTCATGCATAATCCTTTTTTTAGAAACCTGAAGCCATCTTATGAAGCCCATCGAAAGCGAGCTCATCTTTGATCCACAATGTAACAACCTTTATGTGGTTAGTAGATAGTTGCCTGTAATAAAATTGCTATTAAAATATACTAACTTTTTCAACAACAGAAAAAAAACTTTAAAATTATTTTTCTACATTAAAAATAAGACGTTAAAAAATTATGGAACTGTCTCACAAGTATATATAAAATAAAATAAAAAGGTATTTATAATAGTACACAGCTTTTACATCGACGACATGCAATTTAAAATAGATTCCTTTATTTATGTGGCCGATATGGAAGCAATTTCGAATCGATTGTTAGATACACGATTTGTTCCTCCGTAGCGTAAGTAAATCGAAGTAATTTAGTGAATTTACGGAAAATAACCTTTTTACTTATTCGAAATTTACAATCACTTTTCTACTTTCAGTCTAGTGTTACGGTTAAAACTTTATGCTATAACTATATATTAAAACGTACAAAAATATTTAGTAATTTGGACAATACTTCTGGTAAATATAACGTCAATAATAATAGGTTAAAAAGTTCCTTTGCATTTTATATGAAAACTCTATCCAAATTTTATTTATTTTTAAATAAAGTATGTTTAAGATTAAATAAAATGTTCACTTTTTAATTTTATCCAAACCAGAAAGATACAAATAGCCAAAAAGGTTTTATTTAATTTTCTATAATACATATTATTTGCGAAAACACTTTTTCCTTGAAATGAACGACAATTCTAAGAAAATTTGTATTTTTTTAATCAGACGTTGATCATTTAGAGTATATGGTTTGACAAAAAATGCTTCTTTCTCACAAAATAATTTTATTACGGTTTAAATTTTTTGCTTTCTTAATAGCTACTCCGGGTAATATTACCTGCCCTATAATATGATTGTCTTGACGTTACACATATGAAAGAAATTGTGACTAAGATAAAGTAAAAATTCATCTCTTTTAATTATATTAAAATATATAAGTTCAGATATTTTTAGATAATAAATATGTTAATTGACGTTGCTCATGCTTTAAAATCTTAAAAACGACAGCCTTTATAACTTACACTATTGTGGAGTTATTGTAATATGAAAAAAATATATAAACGAAGCCATATTTTTACAGCCAAACGTATTAACAAGTTTAATCTGGCGATATGGGCAGGTGCGTTCTACTTTATTACATTACCGTAATAGCAGTCATAATTTACAGAAACTCTTATAGCCCAACAGAGTACATCTTATACCTCCTATGTGTAACTCATAAGTTATGCTTAAAACAAGTGGCTGTTTAAAAGAAAGATTACACTTCTGCACCGTACACCTCTTTCTCTTGAATACGGAACTTTTACTCTACCTGAAAATTTCTTGTTGAAAATTTTAAAATTGTTATAATAAACTGCGTTACATTAAACTTGTAAACTAAAATTAAGACATCGTTCAAGCTATCATGAAATTTTGACATTATGTGCTTATGTGTTTAATTACTTTTGGTAAAAAAACATTTTGTTGTTGTTAATATGACGTTGTTTTTATTAAAGCTTTTGCTACTAGTCATTGTGGCTTTGTGCAGCTTCATCGGTAACGAGCCCGCGGAAACAAGAGGTCGGCGAGCTAAATAAATTACGTTGGGCGATCGTACCAAAATTACATCGAAAAAGTTAGGACAAAAAGAAACTATACCCTTAAAGGTCTATTGTGTTGTGTTAGTGATTCGAAGCTATAACGAGCGATGCGATATAGCGATACGGCCTAGGCGGACTCGTGAATATTTGTGTAATGCGTTTTCGGTGCATCGCGCCTAACGGGGGCTCGATGTGTGGTATTAATATGCCTAAGCAGTTCCTGCTATACTAGTGCCGAAACCGCTGTATCACGCCTTAGATATGCGCTCAACAAGATGCGTCATCGGTCGCTCCTTTCGGTCAGTCCAACGTCAACGGTGGCAGCGTTCGTGCTCTTTTCTACCAGTCCATAATTGGCCATGGTTTCTAAAAACGCGGTTCAGCGGTTTTATTAGCACTATACCACGAAACACAACAACAAAGTACTTCCGAATAAATAAACATAATATTATAAAAACGACAGTCTGACCAGCGGTGTGTAAACAATATACACAGCGATGTGTATACAATAATAACCGAAGAGAACAAACACTTAATAGAACAGAATAAAACAAAATATAACTTATTAGAACAGAGCATTGCGGAACATAATATAAGTATAACGAAAAAGAGCGGAATGCTTTAGGATAAGTCCAAAGGAATAAAATTAACGATAATGGTGGCCTTACCGCTGATAGAGTCCGCTTCCAGATAATTGATAGACAGTACTATTGGTAGATAAATATACAGAATGATTGGGTATAGATGTAAAGGTTAAAAGGGGGTAAATAAATAGCTGATTTATTGAATTTATGTGTAAAATTAACTGCTTTTCCAAAAATCTATGATTACAGAAATAATAAATAACGTAATAATAATACAGGAAAAAAAAAAGATTAAAAGTTTGAATTAATATATATTAAAATATATATTAAAAGAATTATTGTTTACTATTTGTCCCTTCACACTTTATATTGTCAGAAGTTATTGGACTGTCGTATTTCAATAGAAGAAATAAATTGATGTAATATAACATAATAATAATATTGATTAAAAATAGGTCTAAAACTTTTAAAGCTGTTCGCTAACAAATGAGCTACACTTTTGCTCTTCTAAAGCTTTTACATCAACAACGAATTACTATGTATAACTCTTGTAGGTCTGTCTATACATATAATACATCTAAATCAACACACATAACTATACTTATGCTTCAAATAAAGTATTAACATTTGTGATTTTAACTATGTAATAAAACTAGTTTAGTTATATTTAAAAATGGTAATATAACTGTGATTACAGCGAATACGTAAGGGTGCGTTCACCAAAAACCCTCGTCTAGGCCAACAAGCAAAGGCCATTACATTAAAAGCGGAAAATCGATCAATCAAGTCGTCTGTGTGTGAAGACTTCAAGTGTCGCGTTGATCGATGACAATACACGACGATAAAAACAGTTTGCGGCACGCGTTGTAAAATTCACGTTTAAAATATAGCACAATAAATATTTTTGAATGAACACATGTTCAATTGACTGAACACTGTTGGTATTCATTATTTTAAAATTTCACACGATTCTCTTTACATAATGGTCTGTTGAATTTGTGTAAAAATTATTTAACCTTTGCGATTACATTCACCAGAATTCAACAAATGCGTAACATTATGTTATACATGGTGATTGGTTATTCCTGTAAAAGCTTTATGGTGAAGAATGTATATTGAAGAAGTGAATATGAAGTATATGCACATTTGTCAGAAAAAGCTTAAAGCTTTTATTCATAATTTTTTTTTCCAATCACCCTGTAAACAGTGATCACTCTGAAACTCTTTTGAAATGCGACAGGCCAATAATTTCTAGCATTCGCAAGGATAGGTTGTGAACAATAATTAACCCTTAATTAGGCGCATGGGGTCAGGGCCGCTTGAAATTCAAAAAATAATGGCTTACAGTCTTCAGAGCGTGCTATCGCTCTTTCTAGCTTCCTCACTCCCCGCGGGGTACGCAAATTAGTCGCATCCAGAACATTAACTCCTGCGCACACATCGCTGTCCTTTAGAGAGCTGACCCCATGCGCCCAGTTACGTTCCATTTTTTGGCGAAGGTAAGTTTTTACTTTTGTGATTTTTTTTGTGTTTATATTAGTATATTGTTTACTATTTATCTTTGTATGTGTCTATTTTGATAAGGTATGATTTCTTTATGTATTTTTGTTTTTTTCTATGCTTTTTCTTTTTTTTTGAATTGAAATGCCTAACGACAAACAAGTATTGCAGTGGCTGGATGAAGTGCTTGATGAAGAGTAAGATGTTGCTGGTTCGGATTCGCAAGACGAAACTTTAAACGATGCTGTCATTGATAGTGCTCTTAATTCAGAAAGCGAAATTGAGGAGTCTGAACATATCCAAGACATCCCTGTATCAAATGAAGATAATTATTTTTTATCTCGACATACTCGGAGAAATGGCCCGAAAGTGAAATGGTGTAAAGTACCACCATCGAACGCAGTAAGGACCCGAGCACAAAATATTATTTTACATTTACCTGGAGTATAAACATACCTGGCATCAACCCATTTGTCATACACAAAGCGAATACTGAGAAGACTTTGACATATACAAGACGGATTTTCTTGAAGAAAATAGCTGCGGCATTTGTGGAAGATCACCAAAAACGTCGCATACAACTACGTGCTGTACCAGCGACAGCAAAAAAACGGCTCCATTAAGTTTATAATGTGAACAAGGCGGTTTATCAATCGACAGCTAAGCGCGGGCGCTGTTCATCATGTCCTAGAAAGGACGACAAAAAAGTGCCAACAAAATGTTTCAAGTGTCGTAAATTTATTTGTCAGCAACACTCAAGGATGTACTGCGTCGGATGCAGAACAGAAGATTCCGCTGATGAGGCTGAATAAACTTTATTTCTTAAGTTGATCTCGGCTATGCCAAAAAAATTAGTTTAAAGAGAGGTTCACTGTTTTGTTTTTTTTTTATTATTTTTAATATCATAGTAAGTATTTGTTTCTTAAAGTTAAGTATATTAAAGAACTTTATTAATTACTATAGAAATCCATTAAGTTTTATTCCTCTTTGATACTCTTTTTTCGATGTTTTTTTGGGGTCATGTAAGACCCCATGCGCCTAATTGAGTGATTTTCTTAATGCGCCTAATTAAGGGTTAATTTTAATATGTAGTAATTAGAATTTTTAAAACCTTTTTCTTACCATATTATATTTGTTATTATGATTTTAGTACAGCGACTGCAAAATGAGCAATACATTCACCATTTTACATGTAATTGTTCACGCTGTATATGGGCATCAATAATACTAATCATTATTCAACAATAATGCAGAGAATCAATGCGGCACAGGCAATGTAAAAGAGGAACCTAAAATTATAACTTTTGCTCCGGAAAAGAAACCTATCTATATATAATAGAATGTGAATACAAAATATTTATTTTTAATTACTATACTTTCCAAAGTTTTTCAATGTATACGTATATACGTATTTTAGTTTAGTTTTATGTAAAAAGTTTTAATCATCACTGTTTCATTAAATGGTCTTACACTTTTTTTCAAATAAAGAAACAATGTAGACAGACTGTGGTATAACCTTTTTGTGTTACAACTTCTAGCCATAAACTCTGAAGATAAATGATCCGAAGAAATATCAAAAACACGCTAAGCACGCATAAATTCCTATTTTATTGCAGAACTCTATGTTTTTGCTATGTCACATTTCAACGTATTTTACTATTGACTCTACATTTTCAGGTTGGTTTCTTGGTGATGTCATTTATATATTAAGTAAATATGAATAACGGAATAGATAACCATATAAAATAGTTCAAATATAGTACTCAATAATAAATATTTATTCAAACAAAACTTGATTACGTTGCAAGTAAACTTATAGCTGTGGATCACAATTACTAAGAGTAGCAATTTCTTATAAGTAAAAATTTTTAAACATTCATGATTACAATATGTTTAGATTACACAATACATTTCAAATTAGAATTATAGGCTACTATTATGCTGATAACTTTCTCGATATGATTTGACCTCGTAGAAAAATCTGAGTATAACACTCTCCATAGCTCGAATAACAGCGCGCAGAAGAAATAGCCGTTGGAGCCATAAAGTTAGAGAGTGGAACAGCGGACTTACCCGCAAGGATGTCCACTCACAAGGTAGAAAAACTTGTAAGGTTTGATGAAAGGCACTGAATGCAGGCCATTTCAACTGGTCTTATTGGAATACTGCAGTAGAGTTCCACGTCCAGCAGTTAATATCTTTCGGCTAAATTAGAAAAAATGAAGACGATTGTTCAAGCCAAGTATCTTGACACCTTCATGCATAATATCCGATACATTATGCATGACTCCATAGTCGTAAGGATCTAGATTCCATTTAAAAGTACAACTGAGAAAGGAATCGGTTAGCAATGACATGTACTAATCCAAGTAAATCCGCCTCGTGGTTTTATGTTCTCATCAAACATCGTGTTACATTTCTAGATGTCAAAGACAGCACAGGTAGCGCAGATTAATGAATATGAAGATTAAATTGTATCCAGTAGATCTTAACCCTCTGCAGTAATGATAACAATGCGGGGAAGAGCATATGTCAAGTAAGAAGTAATTTTAAAAAGGAAATCCCAAAGTTATTAGTTTTGCAAAAGTCAAATTTAACTGGTAGAGTAACGAAAATATTTCAAAAGTAACAAATCTTTATTTTCCATTATAAGATCACGAATACGAATACCTTTGTTCAGTTTTACACTGTCATTAAGAAAGATTATTATTAGATACTAAGAAAAACAAATAAAACTAATACATAAAAGAAATAAACTCATTCGAGTTTCTTTACTACTTTTTTTCTTTACTAATAAAAGGGTAAAACTTATAACGTAGATCAAGATTCTCTTGACTTATGACTACAGCCTTTATAGTACAATATTTTTCTAACCAAAAAATCGCGTTATGAACAATATCTACACTAAAATATCTCTAGGCATCTGCACAAAGAGATGTCACTCTCAGCATTCCGTGGATTCACCATGTGGGCGCAGGGGTCATAGCGTTGTAGACAGAGGGGTTAAATACCAGCTCGAGACTAGCAATCCGCGTAGCAGGTTAAAGAAGGTCTTCTCCAGCAACAGACTCTTTTTCCATGGACCATATTTTTAAACATTCTACTAATGCTGCTTCAGAAATACTTTTCACAAACGAGCTTTTTTCTCTTACCTTTATTTCTAGTTTTGTTGACTAGGCCATTATTATATATTGTTAGAACTTATTCACCTTAGTTGTGTGGTCTTAAGATATATTTGTTTCTCGGGGAACAGAAAGTTCGAATAATAAAACTAAACATTTCAACTTTCTTGAAAAAAGGAATAATTCTGGTATATATAATATAACATGTATGAATGGTGAAATTAATGATAAATTTTTCTTTATTTGTTTGCGTAATCTTAGATACAGCAAAACAAGGTTCTTATTTCTGAAGATATATATTTGTATACTGAAAGGCCGATCAAGTTTCTTAAAAAACTGTTTTCTAAAAGAGTCGTAACTTCACAACTTAATAGAAACCATAAAAAACTAGGTATAGGCAGCAGTTTTTTATTGCTAAGTTCAGAAAAAACATGTACTTTAGTTCGCGAGTCTTGCAGAATCTCAAAGTAAATAAACGAAGAGATTTCGAAAATAACGACCTACTTTATTCCCGCCTAATGTTAAATTAAATAAAAAAAATCCACAATCAAAATCACCTATAATGAAATAACGCATTAAAATTGGCTGGTTGCGACTCTATTTGTTGCTCACAATATAAAAGATATTTTATATCTTTTAATTAAAAAATTTCAATTGACTGCAAAAGATACGTTTAGATGTCTTTTACAAATCGCGGTACGCGGGGAATTTCCTTTATAATTACATAATTCGATTTTCAAATATTAAAAGCTACAGGTGCGCCGCGCCAACCTGACCAGCAAGCTGTTAGTCGACCCGCGAACTCCTAGTTTGACGGACGTCCGTGCGAGTGCCAATAAGGACACTCGATATGCCTTCGGCAATAAGAATAACGTATGAGTTATGGCCTGTAATTTAACAATAATATTGTTTTATTGTGAATGAAGTGGTAAAAAGTGTGATTAGCGCTCTGTTGCGTTTAAAAATATTTATATGTTAATCTCAAAACTTTGATTAGACGTTATTTTGTGCTTCTATTTAAAATAATTATCACAAAAATAAGATGTACATTTGTGTAGCACAAGTGAATGTGTATGTATAATTAATATCAAAACAAAAAATATCGTTAAAATGTGCGCAAACAATTCAGACTGGAAGTACAAACTTAGTTAAAATATTATAAGGAGATATTATAACAAAGTAAGTAAAAGTTTTCCTCTTTGAACGCCTTACTCCTAGCAAAAGATTTAATTTTCCAATACGATGATATTTTTAAAATTTTGTTATTTTAAATTATTTAAAACTCTTGGGCGATTAGATCTTAATAAAATTAAGAAAATGTATACAGAAAATATTTATTATATTCGGATTATTTATGATTGAATTAAAAATGCTGTAAATATTTTGAATGTGTAGTTATTAACAATTATTACAATATTATGTTTTTATATTTAAAGCGTTTTAAATTGTTTAATATCTGTATATTAAATAAATAACTAAGGCTTACTCCAAATTGTGATATAATAAAATATTAATTTTATGACAAGTAAAAATTCCAAAATTACCTATTAATATAAATACATTTTATAGGTAGTTATCATTGAACCTAGAGTTTTCTCCATTGGGATTGGACTTAAACGTTTTTTGCAAATCTTCCTATAACATCAAACAGAGACTAAAATAATGCTAGGTTATACTTAAAAATGTAAGTTTTCATTTTATAAAAGGGCGTTTAGTATGACTTTAAAGCACCTTATTAAATATATAACAAACTACTTAAATTTTGACCAACTTATGTTATAACTGGAACTGTTTTAACTCAGTATCTTCGTCTTATTAGTTGAGCTTATATTTATGAAAAAAATATAGTTCTCTATTTATATTTTTACTTTGTGTTTATTCAAGTTATGGAATTATCTTTGTTACAACATTCTGACCACTGATAAATGTAGACAGAAGTAGTAAAAAGAACAATTTTTCAAAGAATTATATATTTTTAGAAAAGATTGCTTTGCAATAAGAGGTAGACGATAGGTACTTATTATTTATTTATGTATTTGGCACCACAAGCGACAGTAACAAAAATATTGGAATGTGACATAAAATAACAAATAAAATCACGGACTATGAACTCCATCATTATAAGCGGATACAACATAGTAGTCATAAAGAAGAAATAATAATAACATATAATATTAATCTGATAATAAGAATTGACGTTAATTGAAATTTCAAATCATTGTATACAAAGCTCTGTAGAAACTTATGGTTGGATGCTTCAACCGAATTACATTCTTGTATAAGTAAGAGACTTCAAAAACAATGGAACCTCTAAGTATAAATTCTATGTATATATTTACTAGGATTAAATACCCGAGTAGAAAAAGACCTTTTAACCGAAGTTTTCTGTATGATACCAATTACGTTAACAATGATTTCAGCACAGTGTTTCAAGATAATAATATATATAGATTAAACGTAGGAAGTTTAATAATTATTTGTTTTAATTTAGGAAATTTGAAATAAAAAAATCTCCAATATTCTAGCGCTATTATCAATTATAACAACGAATTAACCTAGTGACAAACAATAATTTTACTCTAACTTCTCAATGTGTGAAAGTATACATTAAAAATGGCCTGAATCTTTAATATATGGTTAAGGAATGTAATATACCTTAGATACATTGAAAAAATATCAATATTAAACTGAGTCGTCATCGTTTCAGCACATGGACACCCACAGAAAGGCATAGGTCGCCCCCAAAGATATCAATGGTGTGATATATTTAAAGGATATATTTGTCTATACTTTTTGTGAGCAGTAGCAATCCTAAATAATTTATGCACAAAGTGTGAAATACATGAAATTGTATCCTGGGATTTGAACCCGCGAACTAAATATTTTATATAAGCTTTTATTTAGAATTAACTTTGCCTGTTTACATGTTTTATTATAAACGTTTAATTAATATATGTATTGTTTTCGAAGATGTAGTTGCTGTTAAGACGAGGTCTTTTACAGATTCAAATTAAAATTTATATAGTCCAGAATATATGTACGAATATAAAAATAAGCGTTGAATTGATCGAATAAAGGATAATACTGAACGTTACTAAAGAGTGCATAGATCAGTGTTACGGTCAACTGGATAGAGGAAGACTCAATTGAACTGTTAAAAGACGCTTGCGAATTGTAATGGCGGTAACAACCTAACAACTAGCGCGCGTTTCAATTTCGTGTCACAGTTATACGCATCTCGTACTATCGATTGTAATCAACATCGCAATCATGTTCAATTTCCTTTCAACGAACTTACTACCCGTTTACTACTGCATAACATTAAACTCAATTTTTAGCATCTTAACTTGTTAAGAATTTTCCACGTATTAATTGTACGTATGTATCTTTACGGTTGTTACAGTTTTATCGAAGCTCGTGATCTGATATTCGCTAACTTACATTTTTGTTCATTAAGCTTTTAGGATTATTTTAAGTTATTTCTTCGAGCTCCTTTAACAATGTTTCTGATATGTTTCTATTTATCATATATCGAATGTTTTTTTATATATAATATAATTCACACACATTTTAAAATAATGTATACAATGGTTTTTCATAAAACACATATAATAATAATAATAATTTGGGAAGTTGATATATATATATATATTACTTTATTTTGAGTTGTATCCCGCACTAGTGAGGATCGTGACTCTTTCTAGAGAGTCTTGCGCGGTGTGTATTGCTTCTATGACTATGGTCCACACCTGATCTGACCAGCCCAATGGACTTTAGCCTCGTCGCTTACTATTTACCTCGTAGAATATATAAACTCTATACTACGTGAGAAGATAGATAGAGATATTATTTTTATAACAACATTCAAGTTTCAAATATTATTCAAAAACTGAACACCTTTCAAACTAAAAATTGAATTACCCTCGATTCGTATGATCAATTCTGCAGTATAAATTTTAACACGAGCCACATGTAGCAGTTAACGTTCCCTCCGGGGCTCGATAGTCTCAATTTACTATTTTACGAACACAAACTTTACAAATAACTTACACTCTTGTCAACCAATATGTCCAAGTCTAGAGCTGCAACTGTTGAAGTTTGCTCAATATATTACGTCTGTCGGGTAATAATATACACATGCATTTTCAAAAGAGTATATTCAGTAAGAAATTTAAAATGTACACTATTTATTTTCTTTTGCTTTTATGAATACACAAAACATTATTAAGCTTTCTATAACCAAAACTCCGCTTTATCTAAATCCATTAACCTAATAAAAACTTACTTAAAAAGAACGTACGCTTATCGTTATTTTAAAACTTCAAAGAAAGCTTAAAGCCTCGCCCGTAATCAGTTATTTATATTTCATATATTAATTAATCTGTACAAACACAAAATCTGTGAGTTTACCCAAGCATCTCAACGTTGTTGAAAATTATTGTCGTTGTTCTGTTTAATTCGTGCTTAATACAGGGTGAAATATCACTTGTAACGTGTGTTACCAGTGATGACTTCGCACTGTAACGTGGTCTCATATTAGGCCTTATTGGCAAGGTTACAGTGGCTCAACGAAGCATAGTGCAGGCTATGTTCAGGATTTTTCTACGAGAAAATGCAGATGAGCAGTAAAGTGTTTCGTAGACGAAAGAAATTAACCGACATTGCCGAGCAGATTGGCAATTCGAAGTGGTCGTCATTTCACGTCTAAGTGACAAAAACGGCGAGAGATTTAACGGTGAGAGTTATCCGTTGAAATAAACATCTTTTGTTTATTTTTTAATGTATTAAATACAGCTGTATAACTAACATATATAGACTAATATATAACTATAATATAACTAACATATATAACATATATAATGTATTAAATACAGCTGTATAACTAACATATAGCTGTATAACTAACGACTTCATATTTTCATTTACTGGAGTTTTAATGTTTTGAAAAAGTATCTTTCTAACTTATAATATATAATAAATATTATATTTGTTACCATGTTGATCCAGTTTGACGCAATAAACGATTTTATGAACTAATATCCTAAGTAAAACAACATCTGTTATCATGTCAGTCGTACAAGTCTGTTAAGACCGAAGATGGTTGGCGTGATTAGAAAAATTCAGTGGTTCAAGCATTTACATAAAAAAAAAAAACTATTTTGCAATGTTCAATGAGATAGAAATAATAAAATGGAACGATGACAAAGTTGTTTGTAAGGAGGCATTACGCATGGTTGTTTAGGGATAACGATGTAAGCAAGAAGATACAACTTCTTTTATCAGTTATAAAGTTTAAGTCTGTATATTTGTTATAGTTTTTTTTGTATAAAACGGGTAAAGCAAACAAATTGAAAGCCCTTGTTTTGAATTATTTATAAAACACTTTTACAGGCCTTAATCAAAAATATCTATATATATATCTAATAAGACTCGTTGAAAGCGACCCACATCTAGCATTTTTTGACAACCCTTCGGACGGTCGTCTTTGTGGGTGAAGGTTCTATGCAAATCTTGTCTATCCGCCGCCTTCACTCCAAAACTTAAAAACCCTAGCGGTTCTGCGCGCTTTATGCACTGCAACATGAACTTGGCAATCCGCTAAGCTATGTCGTTACTTTTGTTTATCTTTGATATTCTTCGTTCATACTTCGATCTCGTAGAAAAATCCCAAGGATAGCTCTCGCCCAGGTTTATTGAGCGATTTTGAACCAACGACACCAATAAAATTTGAACAAGGTTTAAATGAATTTCATTTATTTAGATTTTATTTTACACCAAAGATAATAACTTAAAAAATGTATTATTATATAGACGTATAATAGGCGGTCTTATCGCTCGAGACGATCTCTACCAAACAACCTTTGGATGGAAATGAGAGACATTGAGCATAGGGCAGTTTAGGGTGTACATGCATACAAACCAACGCATCTAAAATCCATATTGTAGAATATTTTTGCATCTATATATAATTGATAACCCATGCATTCTTTCTTTCCTTAAACTTTTATTAACATTATATTATAAATATTAAATAAAATGAATACAATTTATTATATCGCTTCGTATAAACATATCATTATCATTATCATGAAAGCCGATAGACGCTCCACCAGACCAGTAAAATATATAGGCTTAATATGTATGGATTATTTTACTACAAATTATTATTTAGTATATATATACGATGAATCAGGTTTAAATACATATTACGATATATGTAGAATATACATTTTATGACATCATTTTATATAAACGATATCATCATCATCAACATTATCATGACAGACGATGAACGCTCTCTGCACTGCAACAAAGACCAATCTTGCACCTAAATAAATTTGTTGATACACACACACATATTTTATATGCAGTCATAAGTTCAAGAAGCACACGAAATTGGTAATATATCGCGACAGTTCAACCTATAGGTAAAATTTTTTTCAGCTTCATAAAAAGTACCTTCTTTACCTATACAAATTCCATTTCGTATGAGAATCTCTGATAGTTACAAAATTGTGTAACATACGTTATAAATGATCGATATAAATATAATATATAAACTGTTTGCTGAAAGAATAGTGTTTATAAGTTTTATGTAATTATTATAAATAGTTTTGTACATATGTAAAGCAGAAATTTCTAGATGCAACGAGAATCGTTATATAATGTTATTGCGTGTAAACGGAAACGCAGTCTTTTTATAGATTTATAAACATAGCAGTTGAAAAGTCGGTTGTCTATGCAAGTATTAATGGAACAGGGCATGCCATTACATTAGGTGGGAACTCATTATGTCAACAATCTCGCGATGCTTTGTGCACCTGTCGAGCGGACCATTCATCGTCATCGTATCGTCACACACCGCCTGTATAATCCACTCACGATTCCATTTTGCATTCGAATCGAGCCCGTTATTACTTCGCTTCCTAAGATTTAAGTGAGAACCATCAACGTCATGTGACACTTGACGCACATCATCTTACCTGCTTTATGTTTTATTTGTTACATGAATAGACGTGAATATCGTATGCCGTAAAAGAAAATAGCAGTCATGTCTGTCTTCAAGAATAAATAATAATAATCAATCCTTACTTATTTCATATAATTTAATTTTTACATTCCAAACGTTATTAATGTTGATTATAATATTTTTGTAGTCGTTGCATGCCCTAAAACAGAGTGTACCGATTAATAAAAAAAAAAAACTTTTCTTCACCAAGGATACCTTTTAAGTGTTAATTTTAAACTCAGTTTCACTGTTGTATGGGTGTATTCTTTACTTCGAAAGCGATCAAAACAGTACTTTTCTTTTTAAGGTTTTAATTTTTATATACATGTTTCACAATTTCCTTTTTTCTTTCTTAAAGAAAGACCTATGTCACATCTGTGCTATAATACCGCAACCCTAATGGAGCCTAAGTCTACTTAAAGTCTGCTGAAACATAAAACTACTCCGTAATATTCTCTACATAAATTATGGTTTTTTTTTTCTTTATTTTTCTCTTCGAAATATTACTTTCATTATAACATCAGATATTTTTTAGAAATTAATTTATAAAACACTCACTAATAACATAGTATAAAATTCTAATAGATTCAGGCGTTACTTTGCAGAAGTCCATTCTAAGTAAGAAAATAACTAATATATAGCTACTTCCGCTATGTAGCAGTAGTCGTGCAATAAAGTGCACTGCCCGTCACTCTCACACGGTGTTTGGCACTAATCGGTGTAACATTACTCCCGAGATGCCCCGTGGAGGGGTGAAACATGTGTTGAGTTGACATTAACGGTGGTAGTTGTGTAATTCGCATTGTTTCTGCACGCGCATTTATCAGCGGGCTGGCAGGCGGTGCACTTTGTTGCCCGACTACCTTTGCATGTGCGGAGGTGGCTAAATATTGGTCCTTTTCTTACTGATTATTTAACATATTTCCAGAATATAGCATGGAGAGCTTTCTAAAGGAAGCACAACCTTTTGTCGTAACATGCTTAGGCATTTTTTCAATTTTTATTTGAGAACAGAGATTTAATTTTTTTTATTAATTTTTTCAATCTCTTTATAAATTTACTTTCTCTTCTTTCATTCCTCACAATATTTGTCTTATTACTCTCTCATTCCACAATTGTATCTTTCTTTCTCTTCCATTATATTCCATTCATCCATCCTCAGTCACTACAGTTAGATCTATTTACTATTTACAATATCACAGATTTTTATTTTAAATTTTGCTCGCATACATATATCACTGTTCTTATTATATAAATCACAGTTTTTTTATTCTACGCGGTTACAGTATTGTTATTTCTAACATCTTAACTTGTTTCATAATATAATTAATCCTAGTTTACATTTATATCTTGCTTTTATCAAGCTTAGGCATTGTATCTAGGTGCATTGCATTGCGTATGATTTTAACTACATTCTCTGAAGTAGAGAAAGGCCACTGACTGTGTTTGTTGGGCTTAGTCCCGCATATTTGTTTTATCCGTAGAAAGAAGAGCTTTAAATATATTTAATCATCACAATCTTCATCATTCCACCAGCAGGAATTCATAGATTTCCAATAACGCCGGTTAGAAGAACCTTAACACGGTCATCTGTTCACCATCACCAATCTTCGTCCCGCTTATCGGTCCATGTCTTCACTCTAAAATATTATGTAATTAATGCGATGTGTGGTTTTGCCTGTTGCTACATCAACTTGCTAATCGGCTGGGCAAATTCGTTGGTTACTTTCGTTGATTTACGTATCTTCTCATTCCTAATTCAATCTTCTAGAGAATTTCTAAGCATAGCCGTCAGTCAGGCTAAAAGTAAGAAACTATGTTTCTGTACCGTCATCACTGATAACTGACAATTGTTGTAGACTTTCATCTTTATGTATTGAGGTAAGTTGGATGAGATGTTTCTTAATATATTACTCCAGTCTTAAATAAAATATTTCTGTTCCTAAGTTATTTCAGTCACAACTGAAAAACTGAATATTAAATCCCCAGATATAATGATAATTGGTTTTATTTATAGACATACACTCATTTAATAAAGCTTTCATTCGAATTATTTCTTGCGGTTCGGATTAATCTATAAATGTTAAATAAGTAAATGTGTGTGAACCACCACATGTCATTGATTCGTACATATTCAATATTCATCGTTGAATCAAATTTACTTCGTTCGGGAAAAAAGCCTTTGTTTGTTTCCTTACGCATTGTTAGAGTTTCGGAATAAATCTTATTATACAAAGTTAATTTTTTTATTCACCGAAACGAGAAATACAATAATTTGATGGGTTTTGATATTGTTCTCCTGACAGTAAGATGATGATATTCTGCACCTATAACTCTTTTAAGTGCAGATATAGTCACTCATCTAAATGGTGTATGGCAAATGAAATGAAAAATAATATAGCATGTGCTATGTTATGTAATGATAAGAGATTTTATGTTCATTATAATATAATGTACAGGAGTACAACAGACATTTGTAGCATTCTTAATACATTATACGGGTTGTTCCTAGTGACTTCGACGTGCTTCAGCGCCTTAGTCAAGTAGGTCAACAGGCCAACTTCCGCAATGGTTTCACTTCCTTACAAGTAACAAGGAAACGTCACCTTTCATCTAACAGTGTTTCTATTATATTTCTATATTTACACATTACATGCACATTTTTTTAATTCATTTTAGCAACATAATGATGTCACCAGTGTATAATCTCTCTAACAGTAAATGATCTTCTTCTCCTTAGCGGTATGTTCTTGGTAACGTGTTTATGAATGAGATGGTTAATAATCGTGATGGGGTCGGTTTTTTTTCCTACATTCCCTTTTCACTTAGCATTCAGGGGCGATACCGTGATAGTTTTCACTTGTCCCGTCCATAGCGAAGCTTGGCGACCTCTGCATGTTTAACCATTGTTGACTCCAAAATATCGGCAACATTTACCATTCTTGATTATCACCATTCTGTAAGATATAAACACGCTTTAGTTCTCTTCTTTTAAACGTACACATTTTTGTGCTAAAATTCAAAATAACAAAGATCATACAAATCTTGGTCGCTTACGTAATGGTTAAATTTTTCAATAACTTTTCTCTCTCATTGTATGGCCACGGCTCAAAAAGTGTAGGAATAGTCTTCCACGCACAAGATGGACCTTTTTGAAGTCGTAGAAAAACGCTGAATTTAGGCAACTTCTAATCAGAACTATTGGAAAGCTATGGCTTACTACTATGGGAGGCCTATCTCAAATAGTAGATATTCTACGTGTGAAATAATTATATATGTATGTGATAGTGTTGAAATTATTTATTCATTGCTTGCCAGTAATTAATTGTATAGCTTTACAAAACATTCTAATACAGAGCTTTGCAATCTATTTCGCACTTTCACGCTCATTCCCTTGAGATCGTGCATCTCATTAACATCGTAATTCCACTGGCTACAGTTTCCTTTAACTAAACATGATAATATTTGAGCGCAAGTGTTTTGTAGTCACATTCTTGATTATTTATTACTTAAGCATTATACGAGTAAGGTGTTAATTACATATTCATTTCTCTTAACACTTCTATTATCTACCAATTGCTAAAGAACGTTTAGTTCAAGTACTTTTAGAACAAGAATATCAAGATTCGTAAAAGAAGACGACGGCAAGGATTCAGAACCAGACCGAGGACTAACCGTGTTGCTCTATTTTTATCTTTTTGTAATTTAATAGGAAAAGCAGGAGACCGTTACATATAGAGACAACTGATATAAGAATAGTGGTAGTCATTAAGCAGAAGATTAATCGATCTTCAACTGTTAGGAACCGAATGAAACGTATTATTTATTAATTTTTCACATTATTAGTACTTCACGAAAAGAATACAATAAAGGCCCAATTTTTTAGATAATAGAATCAGAATGAGCAAATAGAATCATATTTTGTTTTAACGAAACTTTTCTCTAAGAGAGTCTGTAGAGTCTATATTTTTATTTAGGTATTCAGAATCTCTTACAAAAAAAACGATTATAGATAATTCTTTATACATTTTAATACACTATGACATTACTGCTATATTCACAGATACACAAACAGCATTTTACAATTAAAATAAAACAAAAGCTCAAAATTTAAACACTGTAACATCATTTTGAACTACAAGACTCACTTTGGCGTAAATAAACTGCCGTACTTGCCTTATTATTATTAATTAAAAAATGACTTGTTTACTAAACAACTTATTTCCTTAGATTATAGTAAGAATACATTTGCAAACAAGCTGTCTACATAATTAAAAATCTGTAATCATTCCAAACATACCTTTTTTTCTGTAATGTTTTATAAAATAAGTATCCTTTAAAAAAGTTCAGATTTTTTATAAAAAATCGTATTACACTCATTGGATCGGAGCGGTCCGTAGTCATGGCGACCAAAACAATTAGCAGTGGTGACTGCATTGGAAAAAAAACGCATTCCCGTATTTCTTCATCAAGCCATTAAAAAAATGTAATTTGATTCCTATAAAAGAAAATATTTATATATTCGATAAAACTACTTAAATCATTAAAAACCTGTAATTATTCCGTACATTACTTTTTTTCTGTGATGTTTTATAAAAAAAAATATTCCTAAGAAAAGTCCACAACTTTTTTATCAATTATAAATCAAACTACGTTCATTGGATCGGTGCAATCCGTGGTCTGGGTGACCAAAAGCAATTAACAGTGGTGACTGCATTGCAAAAAACCGCATTCCCGTATATCTTCACGAAGCCAATAAAAAAGTGTAATTTGATTTGCATAAAAGGAAAATATCATGTTCTCGTTTAAATTTACTATAAATTATTTTAATAATAGTTAGAATTTTTGTAAAAAGAGATGTAAATATTTTTAATTAGAAAAGCAAAGGTTATGTTCTAATGATTTAAAATAAAATTGCGTTTTAAAATCTCACGTTATCGGAAGACGTTGCGATGTAAATTACGTCACATATAAATACAAAAAAGAGTCCATGTCTCTTTTTGTTAGATCTTATTTCGCGTTTTTGAACCCTCGTAGGTTTCGGTTGAAATATGCCGTTGTATCGGGGCTCTATTAATTTCTGGCATCTGCCAAATTGGTCATCTATTAATTCGTCACGATCTATATAAATGATCGTAAAAATAACAAAATAGTGAATAATATGGAATGTGTATATATTTATGTGGTCAGTCTTTAGTAGACTGTTTCATATTTAATATAAAAATGTTATTTCTAAACTAGCACACCTTGATTCATCCTTGCATGCACAACGGTTATCATATTTCCTTTTTCATCATTTTCGTAACGGAACTATCGCTATTTAGCATTATTATGACACTCACAAATGACGTGTGGGTGAATTAAATAAATAAAAATTGTGTCTTGGTTATTAATCTCACCTCTAACCTGTCATATACGCTCATATTCATTGTCGTATTTTTAAAATCTAAACTAAGCGATAAGTAAATGCAATTGACGGAATATTGACAGATACAGTCGAAACATATGTGGGTGTATTTATCTAGTGTCTAATATATAATTCCAGGTATTATGGAAACGTATTACAAATGGACGGTAGTAGCGTAGCAGTAGAGTACAGAGACTTACGTTCGTACGTAGTGAGTTCGATTCCCGGGATACATTGTTATATAACTAACATTTTGGTACATTAATTATAATGGATTGCCATTGTTCACAAACAAATTTTTAGAGGATGCGAAGCAGTGTTCTCTGCGTATCATAATTCCACACTTCAATCGCTAACCCGTCTCTGCCAAGCGTGGCAATTATGATATATCTTTAGCGGCATAAGCCCTGCAAAGCTTTGTCTAGGGGTGAAACAACGATTATGGAAAGACTTTTCATTATCAAAATTATTTTCATTTCAGTCGTAAGACGTCCATTACTGGACACAGGCCTCTCTCCTATAAGGGAAATCCAAATATATAACAATAAAATCTATATTTTCAATAAGACTAGTTTGTCAAAGTGGTCACTTTAAACAGGAAAAATGTATAAAAGCTTCAAAGGTTTTTGCTGGAAAATGAGCTTTAGCTTTAAAGCTTTTACATCGATAACCAATCGTTCTATTCGTAGTGGGAAAATTATTTTCTTTTTAGCAAATAATAAATTTAAACTGATTGCAGCAAAAAACTTACAGGCGCTTGAATGCGTTTTAACAAGTTAATTACTAATGATGTGTATTATTAAAATTATTGCCCATTACTTTATTAAATACAGATGACACGAACATCAGCCGTAAACGAAATTAACAAATGGTTAAATTTGATATTATATGCCAATAACTGAAGGTTATACGGCTTTTCAACGGTTATTGTCCTTAGAGACTTAATGTCAACTCTATGACAATATAATTAAAATTATTTGAAATGAATAAATGAAGGATAATTTAATTACTAAATTGTTTGTATAATATAATATAATAAATATTCTGGTGTATTCCAAAAAAAAACTTTTCTGTTTTAATAATAACATTTCGGTTAATGTTTATAGCCAATATTCTCTTCGATCTTAATATCGGTTCAAAAACAAGACAAATCTTAAGGTTGAAAAAGAGTTGACTTATAATGTAAACATATTCTCAGATAATTATTACATACCAACAATCTTTCTGAAACTAGGTGTCTGTGTAATAGTAAATATTTTTCTATTACTTTTATACGTCACATTTACGAAAATATTTCGGCCAATAAATATTTGTTGAATTCATTATAGTGTTAAAAGTTTGAATGATAACAATTTTTTTCTTTGAATAGCATTGTTTTAAAATTTTAAATCTACTATATCTTACTTCTTTCAAAGAGTCTAGAGTAAGCGGGTTGTATTTTATCTACGTCGAATCTTTATCCACTGGTTTACAGAAAACAAACTGAGGTGGCGACAAGAATATTCAAGAAATGGAGAATTGTCCGCGATGACGCTATTCCGGGACTGAATAGTACTCAAGTCGGTCGGCAAATACTCGTCTCTGTATTTATGTAGTTACGTTAGCGTTTTCAATACTCATGACTTCATATTTTGTGTCAACGCTTAATAACGATGTGTTTAAAATAACATGAGGCTGATAACTTGAAGTTTAACTCCTCAAGTTACTTACAGAGAACTCGAATATTGTAGTCTAAAACTTTTGAATGTATTTCATTTGTTTATTTTGCATATTTCGTTGTTTCAGCCCATACGCTCACTGCAGGTTTTCTCCAAATAAATGTATGTAATATATTTATATATATATATATATATTGGTTTGACGATCGCAGTATGGTATTAAGTACAAATAGGATACTACTACAAAACCTCTGAAAACTTTTGTGAGTTATGGTGATCCTATATAATTAAAAACACATGACTCATGCAAATCTTAGCACTGCACTGCTGGGCCACCACTGTCTTAAGTTCAAGCGGTCGCTATAAATGGTCACCACATGGTCACCATAAATTATACATATATGTGTGTGTGTGTATGCATACACACAATATATATATATATATATATATATATATATATATATATATATATATATATATATATATATATATATATATATGCTAACAAAGTCAGAAGAGCCAATTTTAACAAAAACTAGAATCCGATTGAACTTCCCTATATGCATGGTATTCTTCATCCTAAAGCTAAAATTCGCAAACGCGCCTTTATCATAGAAAAGGCGACAGCAAACTCAAACGGGTTTCTTATGTGGCCAATTTTAGAACTTCTTTTGTTTTTGTGAATTTTGAAAGTAAAAAAATCGCTTATTATCATTTATAACTCTTTGAATGAGTAATAATGTTGTTTATATTTTCTCTTCTCTATAAGTAAGTCGATGTGTTTTAGCTTTTTAAGTATTTTGAAGTCTTCCCAAGAAGAAAACGTTACTGTATTTTTATGTTCCTTGCATTCCTTGTGGTATAAGACTTCGTTGACCTTCTTTTTCACTATGAACTTCCTTCAATGGTATTAAGTCATTTCAATTTATAGCCTACGCAGGTAACGGCGTCATTTTATACTTTTATCAAATGGAAGGAATATTTAAGACTCCATGCCACATATCATGTCGGAAATGTCTCCTAACCTCATCGGAACAAGGAAGGTTTACGTCGAACTTGCTCCAAGTAACGCCATTATCATATTTATCCATCCTTATTAAATGGACTGTGCCTGCCTCAGTACAAATAATTTGATTACCGCCATGAGACTAAGATCTGGACACTTTCCATTAAATAACTTTGGCTTTTTGATGAAAAACGTAACCTCCACAAACTGTATGATCCCATGCCGCTCCAAGTTTTCGGATTTATTATATTAATTATTAAAAGTTTCACACATTTCTTGTGATCTATTACATCTATTAAATCGTCCTTCAAAACATCAGTTACATTTATAAGTTATTTATAAATCAGTCCAAAATGCATCAAATCAAAGGATGAAAAAGAACAGTTAACATAGAAGTATAAACTCGTGTTTAGCTTTTTAATAATAAACATTTAAATTTTACTTTATTTGCGTGTTGTAATTTTAATAAATTAAAAGATATTAAATGATTTTACTTACGTATAATTTACCATCGTGTTGAATAATAATGATTTAACTTGTAAAAGATCTTATACTCTTTTGTTACTTATAAATGTTTATTCACAATCACATTTAGGTGTCTTATATAATTATGTATAAAATGACATAGTTTATTTTCTACGGTCTTCATTCTATAAACACTGGAGGCAAGGTGAAACCGCTGTCAAATATCAGTGGCAAGTGATGTGGAAAAAATGTCTCTGATCAATGGCTCGTAAAATCACTAAGAAAAGCACAGTTCACTGAAAGACGCGTTTTCTGACGTTATTTACTTGATGAATACCTCGATCTTTTTATTCATTAAGGTCGGCTTAATTATTATACATTTGAAAAAATTCTTTAAAATAAATAGTGTCAATCAATTTTTGTCTTCTGCTTATATTCCTTCTTCATTTTTGTAATTTGGAGAAGCACGTCAGCGAACGTGGTTACCACGTAAGCGACCGAGTCACTGATCGTCATCACCGACAACTAACACTGGCCAAAGACCTTCGTCTTCAGACGTTGCGTTATTTTTGATGAGATGAAGTTTCGAAGCTTTCCGAATGATTCCCAACCAAGCTGATTTCGACGAGTTTCTTTATCGAATTTGGTCTTTGGTCCGAGATAAATTAAAGTATTGAATTGGTTAGAGTAATATTAACTATTGATTTACTTAAGGCAAAACAGTATAAGAAAGTCAATGTAAGAAAACAACAACGATGAAAAAAAACATTTGCGCGGATTTTTTTATTATGACGACAGGCTTATGACTTCACTCTCGTAGTCATTTTCCGTTTGTAGTAATTCCTTTTTCATTTATTATTACTTGTATTTTTTTACTCTGTCCTTGCGTTGTGCAAATATGGTTTTGTATCTGTACTAAGCTTTAGATTCAGTTGCAAATAATATTATCTGCAATCACTGGAAATTCTACTATAGTTTCGAAACTGAACCTCATTCTAGTCATCTGAGAGATAAATCTTTACTCGCACGTACGACTGAAATGTATGTTTATTTTTAATTATTATTGTTTGTAACAGTTTATTTCAAAATATACAAAGAAAATATAAGTCGGCAAAATAATGAGACCATTAATAAATATTTTACCTAAAATAAAGTTAGACATGCATGCTTTACTACTTTCATAATTGCTAAAAAGGTATTCTTGTATATCAGTCATTGAATTTCCGGTTCCATTTACCAAGCGAAAAAATGTAAGAAAGATGGTTATCTGACCTATAAAGTCAAGTTATTTGTGCCGGTATAGCATTGCTAGGAAAATGCTATTATAGCTGGCGCTCTTTAAAAATGAAATCACAATGGTTGGACGTCACAATTGCGGCTCACGGGGCGACCGCGGGGCGTTCATTCACATGAACATCAATCTTACGCCACATTAAGCACGTAACCTTTAATAGTCCCTGTTCGGAAAGGAAGGCTCCGGGTTATATCATTTATAACTCAACTTTTGTCACATAGATATGAATTGTCAGTGTTAAGATTTAACTAAAACTTAAGAATTAACTATACTGCAGGGTGTTGAAGGTGCAGGCATAATTGTTATCAGTGGTCGTTCTAACGGATTATTTGTTTACTCTACCCTGTATTCTTCCTTCTTATTTCTACCGTTTAAATTGGTATAATGTCTGATATATAAAAAGGATGTTTGGTAGAGATCGCCTCTTGCGATAAGACTGCCTTTTGTACCTTTATAAAAATCGTTGCATTTTTTCGGTTTTTATCTATGGTGTACAAAAAGTGTATTTAAATACATATAATATATCATTTATATTCTCTTAATGATAATTTTAGCACACAAATTGACGTAATTATTAACAATAAAAATAAATTATTACAGCCGTTCTTTAATGCAAGCTGTTTACTTATGAATTAATTTGCAGTACTCAGATTAACTACCTATTAATATATCTAGTATAAAATAATATTGTGTACAACCATTTTTTACAAGATCATCTGGTATTTAAACTAAATATAAATGTAAACGCTTCCTTGCTATTATTAAACATTGTGATGAAACGAGGTGGTTCTGTAACGACTTCCTAAAAGGAAATATTGTAACCTCTTTTACATTTTATTTACCAAATACATACAATATATAAAATTTGTCTATATCACACGTTACCACGGTACATAAAATAGTTTGCATAGTAAAATTATACAAAATGCTGAATAAAAAATATTAATCTAAACATGATAAATATTAGAATGGCATCTATGACATAATACCGCTACCACATTATTTCTATTTAAAAGGCTCCGTAGCTAGTTAACTGATCGATATACTTTTATGTTCAGTTCCACGAGTTCAAATGTAATACGTAAAAAAAATGGTTATGTAATTCTTGAATTACATAACTATTTTTCGATACGATCGCAGTTTGGTATTACGGTACTCCATAAACTTAATATTATATAATTATAATTAATGCACAAAATTTGAGTTATGTAAGATTATATCTCAGGAATCGAACCGGCGACCTACGATCGCATATCTCAGTTATCTATCACTGGGCTACCACTACTGCAATAGGCTTTCTCTATCTTATATTTAATAATTTTGCATGTTTTATTTTATTTTGTCTTAATGATAATATAGTTAAAATAAAAGGTAATATTTTATATAAATAAATGTAATGGATTAAATCAATTATTAACTAGCTATTAAATTAAATAGATAAAACATCTTTATGTCTATTTAACAATTACTACCAGGCTTTACAAAGGTGAATCGTGTCACTGGTTATAAGATCGATGCCCTCTATTTTTTTACTCCTTGGTAAAAGAAACTTACAAAGAATATACAATGAAAGATTAAATTGTAAAGATATATACTTTGACTTCTTCAATGCTTTACTTGTATATAGCAATTATGATAGCGGCTTAGCTTTTTCGGCTATAGCAAATACTACTTTTAATTCATTTTAGTTATTACTTAAAAATTATCAATATAACGATGTGTACATTGTGTTAATGATTCTTGAAAAAACAAATATAAGAAACGTAATAATTATTTAGGGATAACTTTCAATATGTGTATTCCACCATAAATTTTTTAAATTTTTTTCTTTCAAATGATAGTAATGATGCTAACAAAACAAATAATGTGTACATCAAATTAATAAAATTGTTAATATAAATAATCAATTACAATTGTTTTTTAGTAAGCATCACCAAGAACTAAAAAATATACATCTAGTCGACATATCAGCCCTAACCCCAAAGTATATCTATAGGGCATATACTATAGTTGTCACGCTTGCAGACCGTTTGGTAATCCCAGGGTGGTACTATTGTATGCAGAAGACGCTACTGCTCACCCTCTGAGAACTTGTTGTGAGTAAGAGTAAACCTATATAATTGATGCACAAAGTGTGAATTATATAAAATCGTATCCGGAGAATCATCATTTATTCCCCTGTCCCCAAGATCGAGCAGAGGGCGTCCACAGTACGTCACAATCCCGAGCGGTTTTGAACCTCGTGCCTTACTTCGCTCCACGTCATCCCAACTGCCTTCACTTCTGCAGTGATCGTCCGCCGTTAGGTTTGCTTTGGGCGGCCACATATTCGCTTTCCTTGAGCATTCCATTCTAGGGCTTGCCTCGGTATGTAATCAGTGTCCCTTCGGAGCGTGTGGCCTATCCAGTTCCACTTGCGGCGTTCGATCTGCTGGTCGATCGGCATCTCTCCGCAGCGTTTCCAGAGGTCTACGTTGGAGACTTTTTCAGGCCAGTATATACCGAGAATACATCGAAGACAGTTGTTAACGAAGACTTGGAGCCGCCGCGTGATTTCTTTGGTAATCTTCCACATCTCGCATCCATAAAGCAACACGGTTTTCAAATTGAATTTTTAGCTTTACTCTCCTAGTCAGCTTCCGTGTTGCCATACAGAACGGAGCCGTGCGAAGGCTGTCTTTCCCTTGAAGATTCTCAAAACTGTGTCCTCTTCCATCCCTCCTGGTTCCGATAATCCGTAGAATAGAATCCGGAGAATTGAACTCGTGATCTACGATCGCAAATCTCATCTTGTACCGCTGGGCTACCGCTGTTCAACATAATATTTTCAGTATTTATTATTAAATTAAGTTTATACTTAGTATGTGCCTGCGTATTAGCGTATTATTCCATGAAAAATGAAAAGCTCATTAAAGAACTTTTGGCTAAGCTTTATTTGTGCTTTTAAAGCTCACGTGTATGCACCTTTATGTCGGTTTGTAAAATATCCACGGGTATTAAAGCTCCTTTTTCATGTTATCAGTGACGGCACTTCACTTAACGCACGAACTCATTATGCTTTACGGCGAGGTATAAACGTTATGTGTCCTATAAGCCTTTGTTCGTATACAACACATGCCTCTAATTAAAACACGGCGTTTCTGTTGTTGACGAATTCTTGTTGTAACCAAAAAGCTGGAAAACGGTCAATATACTTACATAATTATTGACTGCACAATACAGGAGAAATATTATTGAATAAAAAAAATTACAAATATTATTTTGTGAAATATTAATGATGAGAAATCTTGGTATCGTATCAAAGTACCCGGCATTTGTTTTAGCACCTCAGACAGAGAAGAATGGAAAACTTTGACCAGTTTCAGTTTTGTAGAGCGTCATCTACGTCACACAGTACAGTACTCTAACAGCTTGCTAATTGCAATAGGCAAAGATAACGCTTTATTAAACCTAACCTTGCCGAACATTACAAAGAATTACACAAATAACTTTCAGGGTGAATATTTAATGACATCTGCGCAGCCTACTTGTGAGACCGGTGTCCTGATTAATAAAATTGACAGTATTTTTAATAGAACAATTGAAATTAAATAAAAAATAATCAAGTAATAATATTAAAATAAAACACTATTATTTAATTTCTCTCAAATAACGAAAAATGTGCGTTTTAAAAAAATTATATAGTGCAAGAAGGTTTTTCTAGTAGTTTTGCTGGTTTTACACGTTTTAAACGTATTTGCTATATTTGTGGTATATGGGTACGTATATACCTGTATTAGTAATTAATCAAAGCCTTGTCATAAGATTAATATTAATCTATCTACTGATTTGACGTCACGCGGATGACAGTTTCAGATGTGGTTTAACTGTTGGGGCAAAATTTACCTGTTCGTTTGATTATTCACCAAGCTTCCATCTAACCGTACATTATAGATTTAACGGTCGATTAACTGGTAAATACATACTCCTATTGTTTATTTACGTGTCCGGAATTGAAATACCAAACTGGACTTAAATTTTCCGGCAGAAATGGACGCTTTGTAAAATGAATAACAACAATATAAATGACGTACCTTGCTCACTGCCCTTTGATATATTGTAGGTAAAGTACCGGGACAAGCGATCGCTATTCGAAACAAAACTGAATAAAATCTCTACAGTATATTAACAAATAAGTACATGTAAACGAATAAAATGGAATCGCCCTTTGATCTCTACATGTATCAATATTTAATAATATTTAGTTTATTTTGAGAAAACTACTCAAAGTTAATTTTGCATTAATGTGTTTATTTATATTGCTTAATTGACATTGTAATTTATGAACAAATACATTTTCACTTTTCAATAACCGATATAACTTATATTTTTATATAGATTAAATAAATAAAATCACATTTAAAAAAAAATTAATTATTTTTTTGCTTTAGTAAACTATCTAATATATAAAATTCTCGTGTCACAGTGTTCGAACTTGAACTCCTCCGAAACGGCTTGACCGATTTTTACCAAATTTTACATGCGTATTCAGTATGTCTGAGAATCGGCTACTATCTATTTTCCATACCCCTAAGTGATAAGGGTGGTCCACCCCTAAATTTTATTTTTAGTTTTTTAGACAATTTTTTTGGTTTTTATTTTATTATGATACAGCATACAAAAATACATACAAACCTAAATTTTCACTCCTCTACGATCAACCCTTATCTTACATTTGTTAATTAAAAACTTTATTTATTTTGCAAAACAACGTTTGCGGGATCAGCTAGTATTAATATAAATTAATATAAACGATATAAATAACTTATATTCGTCGTCATCATAGACAGTTCAGCTATATCATGTCTACTGCTAGACATAGGTCTCTGGAACAGATTTTCAACGGGATTGGTGGCTAGTTTTTGCATCCAGTTGAATCTGTCGAATTTAACATGGATAACTGTCCACTTTTTTAACGTACGTGCAACACACATTTGCCGCATGATCTACATTTTAGAACCTTAAGGTAGTAGGAACCAGCCTTTTGTGCTGCTCACTCCGTGGCATGTATTCCTGATTCGATCTACATGACTTGTGCTTTATGCGACTTATGCGACTGTAAACTTGCTGTTAAGATTGAAAAAGCTGAAACCTGGTATCTCTGGCTTACCACGTTACCTTTTTACTTTAAGAATTATTAGTATTTCTTGCTTCAGATCATTTAAGAGGCAATAGTTCATAAACATTATCGTCTTCTATTAATTTAAAGTACGCTGAATCTAGTAAAATAACGTTAAATAGCTCCGCATGCGCACAAACCCACACTACGACTTATTAAAACTGAAAGACTGTCAGACGTTGAGGAATAATTTACAAATTTATTTGCGAAGATTATATATTTATGTAAACACGAAAATGAGATTTCAGGCTTCTAAATTAAGTAATTTCAGGCGTAATATAATATTTTTGCGTTAACTACGTGGTCTCTTACTACGTGTCTATTGGAAATATCATAAAATATTTTTCTACAAGATTAATTAGACAAGTGGCAAGTTTTAATGGCAGTGAGCAGGTCACATAGCGCAAAGAATTGATCGCCACTGAAACCTTATGGATTAGGCTTATGGAACTGGCTAGCGCCTTCTAGAATTTCCGAGGTGTATACAAGACCACTTCTAACCTGAAATGTAAACTATTATGATGATATATATCTGTATTCTTGTGGACGTAGATGGGGTAGATATGGTGTTGATGGACTTTAAATTCAAATCCACAAATAACGAGGGATCAAGAAATTGTTTAGAAATCGATTGCCTTGCTAGAGACTGTTTGTGATCGAAAGTTCCATTTAAATTTGGACGTATTCCAAAAGAAAAATTAAAAATCTAAGATAAAATGAAGTAACGAAAACTGAAAAAGATATATGAATACCGAATTTAGTAGATTTGTTTATTGAATATGTCAATTTTACAAACAAAATATCCACTATTACAAGAAGTATACTTCGATTCTTTGAATAGTTTGAATTGGAAGAAGCGACTAAATTAAATTTGCCATTTTTGTGTTCACCCTCTTATTTTTTACTTGAATATGTATGAAATATCCTTTTTTCTTATTTAATGTTAAATGTCAGTAACTTTCGAATATATATAGCACATAGCTACAATACATTTTAAATACAGGTACTACAAAAAGGTATGTTATTCTACTTCAGAGTATGTTTACTGTATCGTAAACATACTCTACAAACATACTCTATAAACATCTTCTGAAATGAATTGTTCTTGTTTTACGAAAAAAAAAAACATTTTCTTTGCATTACGAACTAACGTAAGCTTAATGGAACGGTTAATAAATAATATCAGTAACTCAATATAATAAATAACAATTATGACATTAGCTACAACATTTAAAATATTGAAACAGCACATACACATTGTGTCCAATAATGATCAACACTGTCTATATACACACCAGTACTTAAATATAAACTCTTAAATATCTCAAAAGCAATTTTAATGAATATAATGCAAAAAATCGATTTAATTTTTTAAAAATAATTTTATTGCCTAAACTGTATTATTTAATATGAATATCATAGTAAACTACTATTTTCCTGTGTTATCAATGAAACGTCAACTTTTTATTCTATTTATAAAAAAAACGTCAGTGTATAAAATTAGTTCAATATGACTTCAGTTATCTTTGTCTTTTATAAAGTTAATCAAATACAACAAACATACATCATAATATATATTGCACGTAATTATTGATGTATATATACATTACCATTTTAGATGACAACAGCAAGCAAAGATTACATATCTATATTTTCCATTAGATGGGAAATAAATATCGAATTATATAGATAATTAATTAAGACATTTGGATTGGTATGTAGCCATATGTAAAATATATTAAGCGTCCACAAGATTAAATTTAAGAAAGATGTCTTGTGGTTTAAAAATGTATCGATTAACTCATCTTTTCAACAAAATTTTGTTAGAGATTGTTAACGCCAGCGGTATGCGGAGAATTAAAGAAAGGCGTAATTAACAATACGCACACGAAATACTAGCCAAAAAAAGGCTTGATGTTTGTCTACTTCTTCCGTCCTGGCAGATGATGCGTTTAATCACCAAAAATTGATTAATTCATGTTAATAATTATCTAATTAATAAAACCATTTTTGAGACTGTGTTTCAAAATAAAAAACGTGCAAATAAAATTTATTGAAATTTGTGAATTCGAAAGGGTAAGGTTTTCCATTTACAAACAAGGCACGGACAAAGTTACACCACGACGAATACAGCTGTGGATTCATTTATCATAATTTGCAATCGCAGCAAAATGGCAGCTTTCAACAAAATCACTATTAGGAAGGTAGATTATTTACAGAAACATACGTTTTTATTTAAAAAACTCGACTTTTATCCGTAAAAATTGTCCAAATCATAAATTTATAAATGGTTTAACGTCAACACGCAAAGGACAAATTCAAACGGTATATAACTTACAGATATATTTAAAAGCGATCGAAATTGGAACGGCGAAGTTGCGTGCAAGACCTAGTATATTATATATAAAAGCGCCCGTTTATGACACCTTTAATATATCGTATAAAGGTTTCCTTTTCCACGTTGTCGGCATGTTCTATTACCTCTGCAACTGGGTTACCAGGTCGATTTCCGATCGGCACTACTTTTCTAAAGGAATAATTAAAATTCCTGTTACCTTTTCTTATTTTTTTCTGTATCTGGACTTTTAAGACAGCACTCTTAAGAGTGTATTTGTCGGACGGTTTTTTCGAATTATTATTTTCATAAAAGGCATGCGCATGATTGAGTTATTCGTTATTAAAACTTTTTACTCTAAATCAGTTTGTTATGAAGATTAAGTCAATTTTTTAAAGATTTATTTATGATTGTAAGTCATAATTCTCCACCAAAGATCGCCTCGATGGCTAGTCTTGTGTTGCCCGCATACAGCTACTTCTTGTGGCCTTAACAATTTCGACGTGGGGGACCTACCCATGCGACGTGTACCAGCTCGTGGTCGCCAGTCGGGAACATCTCAGCCCCTATGACCATCAGATGCACCAGCGAGATCCACTGCCACTTCATAAGAGCAATTCTCCGAGCTTATAGGTTCTCTGCGGATTTTCAAAACTCCGAATTTTGCTCTCTGAGTGAACTTGATATTGTCTATTTACAACTATTATAACAATCATGTTAATATATCTATGGTATATGATTAATAAAATAATTATTGTTATAGTATCGTTACTTTTGTGTCTATATATTATTTACTTGAATAGGTAGTAAAATTTTTACAAGTATTTTTTTAAATATAAAAACACCATGTAAATTATTTTAAAAATGTTTTTCCCTGATTGGAATAATATATAAAGAAAAATGTCTAATTTTTTGTTTGATCAATACTCAATATATTTTTTTTATTTAAAAATCAGTATTATTATTGAGTTTAATTTAGTTTTACTCAGGGTCTTTAAAATAAAAACTACTACTTTTCCTCGCTTCAAAACACTTTATACAAATCGAAACACAAAAAAACTAAGCCTCTTTTTTGACCGTTGAGTTATTATACGCTCATTTGTTATTCTCTTTTCTATTGTATTCAATATATGATGCGAACAAGGCAAATTTCTTTGCATAGGAGCAGTAAAAGTGTACGGAGAGAATACGTAAATCGTGATTTTCGAGAAAAAAAAATGTTCTCTGCTTTAATTTTTACTGTACCGACAACTTTTTTGTAAACAAGTTATGAGCTTAAGCGTAAATTGATGTATTTATGGAGATACACTAAAAAGTTAATAGCTAATAGCGGAACAATTGACTAATTAAAATTTAATTTAATCCGATTAAAAGCTAAATTCATGATTATTACAAAAAAGTAGTATTACAAAGTAAAAAATATTCTTATTGGTGTTCAAACTTTAATTGTTATTTTTAATTTCTATGGATATGAGTAAATCTACATAAAAACTTTTAAAATTTTAAAAACCGACTGTGTTTATTGTACATTCAGTGAACACTTGTGTATGTCATAAGAAGAATCCAAGTGGAACCCAATTTGACCCCATAGAAACTAGAAACAGATTATGCACCCGTGTAATGGATTTACCTTTATAATCCTATACCTTAACGCTACGAGGATTCCAAACGCACACTGATCTGGAAAGAGCTCACAACACACAAACAGATTTTTCAAAGATTACTTTTACATTATCCCTAATGTAGTATATACATTAATTCCCAAGCTTCTTAATCACATAAAAATCCTTCACACTATAAGAGGATTATAATAAGCATTTTAGTGTTTTTTTTATTTAATACGTTATATTTCATGATATAATATGACATTATTTAAAAACATTGTTGCCAACAAATGTAATTTTATGAAGACAAAGCAAAATTTAACACTGTCAATGAAGGAGAAAATTGTTTATTAATTATTAAATTTAAATAATATAATTACGAATATACAACATAGCAATTTGTATGAACAAGAGGTATTTTTAACATTTTCTTGTCCGCGTTTGACCACCAACGCGTCTAAAATAAAGCGACTACGTTACCGAAGATGAGGCACGCAGACCCTGAAGAGATCTTTTCAGAAAATAAGGAAACTGCAGATGGCTTCATTTTCAGGCTGTGCGGATCAGATACGTTAAGTCGAAATGCTTGGTACGCTTTCAAGTAAACTCTAATATAAGAGTGGTAGTGGGCCGATTTACTTCTTAATACAATAACATAATTACATATAATATACTATTGTACTATGTTACGAATTCACTTGAATTAAATTACTTTATAAAGTCTATAGAAAGGTATACAATAACATAACTGTCTTCATGTAACTTGAAATACAAAAATCAAACAATGAACTGTAGGCAAGGATACTTCTAACAAGGATAATGAATTGGAGGTAGTATTCAAATACCAAAGTATTTTATTCATTACATTCTTAAAACGACCTAAGATATATACAAGACGATTGGTAATAGGACTAAAGGTTTTAAAGAGTTTAATGTACAGATCATTTGACAGCAAAAAGCTGTGAATATTTTAAAATTTTACACAAGTTTCCAAACACCTGTATAAATTATTACTGTGAAAATTTTATTTTTCTTTTGGAATGCAAATAACCAATAACTTCAATTACAAAGTCTGAAAGGACAGATAGTAAACAATACTTAGTTTTAAAATGAAGTAATTTGAATTTCGAAACCTTACTTATTATTTCTGAAATCATTGATTTTTAGATACATACCAACTAGTGTACCAAATTTTAATTGACATCAAATCAGCTATACATTCATCCTTTTAAATCTTTTACAATAACTAATCATCCTATATAGTAGTTTTAGAAACACGGTTAAAATTATTGTTCTTAACAAGCTACATTTGGTCTGATTCTAGACTTCCCCGCAAAACGCTCAGTCATCTCAGGCAATCTATCAAAATAGCGTCACTTTGGCGGGTCTGACCTAGTTGTAGAAGGAATTTATTTGCGCGTAGCGTGCCAATTTAACCTAAAACTACTGACAGCTGCCATTTTATTGCGTCGTGACATTGAAACACATAAGAACAACGAAGTTTAATTCTTATTATAAAGATATTTTCATAACTCATTTTCTATTAAATCTTTTTGATACGTCTGATACTGATGCTCGTGTCATGAGCGAAAGACTGACCCATTCTAACCCGTTCTCTGATGCTAAGAGATGAAACCAAATAATGAGTTGAAGTGGTAATCTAAAGATGTAGTGGGCAGGCCTGACAGCGCATAAAACAGATGGACGTTGAGGCCTTAAAGTATTGGAGTGGAAACCACGTAGCCGCAACCTACTAAGGGCAGCGCAAGACGTTCGTTGCATGAGTCTGAATCGATTTTAAATACTTATACTCCACATTTCAACTTTTTCAACGGCCTTATCGATCGCAATGTGTGCGCGACGAATCTTCTGTCTATTAAAACAGCGAATACATCGCCTCAAGCATATTTTAAAATTTAAGGGAACAAAAATACACACCGGGGTCAAGGGCTTAAAGATGAATAAGCCAAAAGTTTCATAGATTAGTGAAGTCCGAGAGATGTATATAAAGTCATCACTCATGATCACGGAATGCGCGATCGTTAAGGGAACATTACGCGTTGATGTTCCTAATAGTGATCTGATTTTGTGTGACACGCGTTAGTTTCATAACGCTGGTCAAAAAACTTAGAGAAAGATCTTTCATCAAGAAACTCATGTTCAGTGCCGGATATTAGTTTCCTCCAGAGATTTTCTGTAGGACCAGTTGGAAACAGTGTCTCCAGCGGCTTCCGAAGATCTTAAGAGATTGTTTGTCAACCTTTTACATCCTTCGCTGCGATTGCCAGTCCATGGTCTCAGAAGATCGTGTGGCTATCTGTTCTGTGCGCTTGGAAGCCTAGTCATTACCTCTACAGCTTTCCAATCCGCTGTATTAAGTCGGTCACTATCATTTATTTAAGTATGAAGATACAATTATTAAACAGACGGAAATTAAAATTTGAATTAAATAATTATTTGCTTATAAATACCTGTATTTAAAAAAAAACTCGCCAGTGTTCCGTACAAAAGTTTTAAGGAATAATTCTTAAGTATTAGAACTTTGTTGTTAAAACAAGCGCATTCGTAATAACTTTCTTAATAGCATCTGAAATCTTAGTGGATCCAATCGAATAAATTTCAAAATTTTATTTGGTAATTTCTACAAAAACGTTGGTTTAACGTTATTTATTGATAATTGCGTACAGTTTTTTTTTAATTTTTCTAAATTAATTATGTCTTTCTCATCAATAATATATTAGACAAGTAATAATCTATATCACAAATAGTAATTATTAAATAAAATTATATTATCAATAAATAGACTAGTAGGCAAATTAACAGAAATATTTTTAAAAATCATTTATTTATCAAAAATACAGAAATTATATAAGATATCATAAATCGTCCTTAATGAAACAAGCTGCCCTCTAAAAATACTGCAAAGATAAAATTAATGTCGCATACAAAACATACGAGATGTAACCGCTATCGTTTTCATGTCGGTTAAAACGCGAAATAACAAGACTCGGGGGAATGCGCTACATGGTTATGGACGTTTGACACGGTTATAAAAATATTAACAAAAAGCATAACATTCCAAAAGTCGTTTAAAAAAACATTTCGAGTTCTCTATTTTCTCTTCATATATTTTTCATCCAAGTTTTCAGAATAATGCCGGCAGTTACAAATTCAAACATTTATATTGCACAAGAAAGCTTATTATTACTTTTATCAGCTATAAGCAATCCTGAGAGCCTTTTAAAATATTTTTCATTAAATCATGCACCAAAAGAATAACTTTTTATATTAATATGTTTCAAGACCAGTAGATTCTTTTCAGGTCAAGTGGTAGGTCATGCCCAAAAGAGTTCAGTGCTCTTTATATTTTTCTAATGCAATATTTTTTCCAATATAAAACAGCGTGCAATGATAAACATGTCGCAATAGCTTGTTGTTTTGAGGTAAGTGATAGTACGTCAGTATACAACAATTATCATATAATTCTGATTTTTTTTAAATTGTAAAGGTAATTTGATGAGACTATCTTAAGCAGTGAACACAAAAAAAAATTAGCATCCCACTACTGCATGTTTTATAAAGTTCTTCTTTCAAATAAACTGATAAGCCTCCGCATAAACAACCGAAGCTCTGAATAATTAACCGGAGCAAAGCAATGCAGGCTCATGTTGGTCAGGGGTCTGTTTAAGCATCACAAAGGCCTTTGTTTGAGGGTCTCAAACCTTAAGCTTTATTAAATCAAACTTTAGTTGAGGCGTTTCCTCTAATTTATTTGACCTTTTTTTTAATTCACTAAAATGCTGCCAAAATTAGATTTCTTCTTTATCAAATATTTGATTTTTCTCTTCCTTTATTTCCAAAGTATTTAACTTAATTCCAACAAGATTATAAAAATTATCGTGATTATAGACTATTGTTATTTATAGCTATCTCGTCGTTTCAGCCTGTAGACGCCTACTGTAAGGCCTAGGCCTCCCCTAATGATGTCTATGGGGGTATTCCCCATATGTCAAATATGCCATAATCGCCACTCATATGCAGAATTATGGCATTATCAGATGGGGGATTATGGCATATTTGCCATAATCGCGACTCTTGGCAGGCGGGTTGGCGATCGCAGTGTCATGTTATAATACGCAGAGGACACTTGTTCCCATCCTCTGGAAACTTGTTTGTGAGCAGTGGCAATCCTATGTAATTAATGGACAAAGTGTGAATTATAAAAGAATGTGTCTCGAGAATCAAACTCGTGACCTAAGATCACAAAACATAGTCTTTATAGCTAAGCTAAAACTACCTGTTATTTAATGTATTAATTATTAACGCTTTATTATAGATTATTAAGTGATCGTGATCGAGAAAAAATCATTGATTTTATATTTTATTTATTTGTTAAAACACCTATTAATTAATTATTTAAATTATTTTTAAAACATTTTTATTTGGACAGCTATTTCTAATAAACACGGCGTGCTTAATTTAAAGGAAACTTTATCAATAATATAGGTATTAAAAAATAAATAACATAAACTTGCAAGTGTACGATGATACGCTACAAATCCAATGTAGTACATAAGAAATTAAACCACTTAAATAACTTTTTTGTTAGGCGATTACTATATTTTTTGTATAGACTATGGATCGGCAAGCCCAGAGTAAGGCGTCCTCCCATTGGTTGTACATACGATCTTGTTAAGATCTACAGGATGTTTCCAATCGTTCTTTTTTTAAATCTATGGGTAGCAGCAGGCTTCCTACGTCTGAACTATACACTAAAGCTCAAAATTATCATAGACGTAGCGGTAAGAAGGCGACACAGTGAGCAGAACAGGTTGCCGCTGAAGCCTTAAGTTGCTTGAGTAGCTTCGGACCTATAAGGTGTAATGTTTGCCGCTCCGAACTGATTCTCTAGACTATCTATATAGAAAGCTTTTGATCCAGCAGTAGACATGCTGCAGCCGAAATGATAAATAATGGAAATGAATGATAGACAATTGTAACATTTTAATTAGTAATTTAATTTATTATTGACCTATGGTACGTGGTGTTACATTCAATACAATATTATTAGTATTATTCCCTAGTGAATAGTGGCAATTAGAGATATTTGCACATTGCCTCCATAAAGATGTTACGACCACTTAAAAATTTAACGTAAACCTAATACAGTACATTTATGTAATAATATAAGTATAAATAATTATTTTAATTACCTGAAATTAACGAATTTGTCTTTTATTAACAATCTAATTATGGTACTTCTCGTGGTCTACTATAATGACCCAAGCGATGGTGAGTAGCAAAGAGTCAAATGGATTATTTCAATTCAATTCAAATTCTAAATTTCTTATTTAAAATAGAATAGATAATGTCTCTTATTGACTTCGAAATGAGTTTATCGCTTTTAAACATAAACTACACAAGTTTGAGGAGAACAGACGAAAGACACTCACGTGGGCTATATTTTTACAAATAATACAAAATTTCATATTTAATTAAAGTTAAAAAAAACTTGAGGTGAACACATCGTTCCCATGATGCATTATAGCACAGCTTGCTTTTATTTTCCATAATTTCTTTAGCGTAAGACAAGAAAACAATCAAAATATACAAACCTTTTTTGAAAAAATTACAGTCCGAAAGTGTTTCTTGAGTATGAGCTATAAATACACTTAAAGCAGCACATTTTAAGTACATTCAACTATATGACGCTCATATATTTTACAACGCCATAAACAAGAGAGCCATGAGGAGTGTAGATAAAATAAAAAATTACTACTTGATGATTATTCCCTACGATTTGGTGGAGTGCTCAATAAGCCCCTTTTAATTTTATTTTTATTACCAAAGCATCTATTTATTATTCAAGTGTCGTTCCGTCAATTTATTCTTTAAAATCTCACTTTAAGCCGTATTGGCTAGATCACAGTCGCTCAATGAACCATAAAAAGGCGTATCCTCTTCGATGTAGAATCAGATATGAGTAGATCCATAGACAAAGGAAAGTAACCGAAATAATCCAGCGTTGTAGCAAGTTCAAGTAGTGGCCACGAAGCAGAAAAGATGGTCGCTTGGACGTAAGGTTCTGTGTGATCACGGTACGGCAGATAATCAGACCATCTTCATAATGCCTTTGGGGGATGCTGGATGTAGGCCGATTTTAACAAGTCCTTTTGGAAATTTACGTGGGAGGCCTATGGGCTGCTGTGGGCGTTTTATAGCAAAGTGAAAAAAGTAGTGATAGTTATTTGTATATATAATTAAAAGAATACACAAATTATACTTTGAATGTGTGAATTATTTAATTTAATTATTGCAGATACGTTGTTTTTTTTTTTTTTTCCTTTTTAATTATATATATTTACACCATGCGTGCTCAATTTTTAACAAACACATATAAATATAAAACAATAAAACGATCTTAGTAATTGATGCTATAATTTATGAATTAATTAACATTGTTAAAGCAATTTTTTCTTTTTTTCAGGTTTCACAAATTATAAGCACAGATGGGATCAGCCTAAAACATTCTCGCGTACAGAGAGAAATTTATACAAATTTAAGATTAATTTAAACTTTAGACCAATCCAAAGAAGTTGTAACAAACAAATACCAAATATATTCCACCAAAAGTCTAATGGATTCTAGTCGAATTGTACATATCAATATAGTAACTCGACTACTGCTTGTTAATTACAGTAACAGCAATTGCTGTAAGAGATGGCGGCTTTATAAGTCAAGAATGCCCGACAAAAGAATTTTTCAAACCTGATTTCATGGAACTTCATAGAGCGTTTTAAACAACTGACTATAAGGGAACCAATGCATGGCAAACAAAGGCGCACGGACGACGTAATCAGTACCCCAGCCCGGGACTCGTATGGCGGCACAAACTCATAAATTCAACTGTTCACAGCCTAGCTTTGTTACTTTACCTTCGTGTCTTTTCATATTCATATATTTGGTATTGCAAGTAGATTTAGTGTTCGCGACATACGATACAAATGAAATTTATCTATCCGAATTTAATATTACCAACCTAAATACAACTTTCAACTGGACGCTTTTAGAAAATACGTCATCTGTAGTTAAAAATTTGCACATAAAACATACAAAGTACTCTACATTGGTTACTATTATACTGGCAGTAATCTTCATGATTGTAATATTCGGTACAATAGTGGGAAATATATTAGTTTGTGTGGCTGTTTGCCTAGTGAGGAAATTAAGAAGGCCGAGCAATTACTTGATAGTTTCTCTTGCAGTGAGTGATCTCTGCGTTGCTACGATGGTGATGCCTGTAGCTATGATATACGATTTACTAGGGACATGGCCGTTCGGGCCCGTTGTTTGTGATTTTTGGGTATCCAGTGACGTACTGTCGTGTGCTGCAAGCATTCTAAATTTATGTATGATTTCTGTCGATCGATATTATGCCATAACTAAACCACTCGAGTACGGAGTAAAAAGAACTCCAAAACGGATGCTTTTCTGTGTGTTTATAGTATGGATGAGTGCAGCTTTCATATCGCTCCCACCAGTTTTAATATTGGGAAATGAGAAAACGGAGACCAGTTGTTCTGTGTCACAAAATCAGGGTTACCAGATTTACGCGACGTTTGGTTCGTTTTATTTGCCACTTACCGTAATGGTAGTTGTGTATTACAAGATATTTAGTGCCGCTAGAAAAATTGTAAAGGATGAAAAACGAGCGCAGTCACATTTAGAAACTCATTGCTATTTGGAGATTAATGTTAAAAACGGAGGGGCGACCGAAGCAAAACTACTTGGCAACCAAGCTCCGCCGCCGCCGACAAGAGGATCTACTGCCAGTACTAACACAACGGTAAGAGAATATAGATGACTATTGGGAAAAACCTTTCCATTGAAACGTAGCAGATATATTTTCGACGGATACCAAACAGAAAACCTTTTTAAAAATATTTGTTGTTTACTGTTATCAATTCTTATAAGAATTAAATTCTTTACTGTAAATATCTGCGACAATCTGTTATTAATTAAAATAGCTTATATTAATATGACGTAAATATTTAAATATAGTAGGAAGGTATTTCATCTTATTTCTTGAAGCAGTAACAGGTTATGTGGCTCATAGCATACGAAAACTCTTTTTTTAAGACAACTTTTTATACGCTCGAGGGTAACTTTTAAACGGCTGTTGTTGACTTAGAAACAAGTAAAAAATGGTTTGCGAGGAACAAGCCGGTTTTCAAAAAGTTCGTTAATGATCTATTAAGAATGTGAATACACATATTTTGTAGTATAAATAAAACTACATACATTATGTCATTACATTAATATTAAGAAGCCTATGTTCCCGTGTTTGTATCGATTTTATTTATTAAATTTAAACGAGAATGAGTAAGGTGTATTTTGTGCTATTCAACACAATAATATACGGTAAAATTTTCTTTACAGTGCAGTATAGACAAATTGGAGAGCAGATGTTTTAGTGAACAACGAAAATCGAATGAGTCGCAGTGCCCCATGTTGCAACATACGAGGACACCCACGAGACCGATCCACACTATTAATAGACCGCCACCAAACATACAACACGCACGCGACAATAAACGACAGGCAAAAGAAAGCAGGCGACGTCAATCATCTGAAAGTACCCACAAATTAACTTCGAGTAGAATTCGTTCATCATTGTCAAACTTTGCTAATAAAAGTCACTTAGCTAAAGACTTGCTTCATCAGTCACATTCGCCGCATCAAAAAAAGTTAAGGTTCCAACTTGCAAAAGAACGAAAAGCTTCAACTACACTTGGGATAATAATGTCAGCTTTCATTATATGCTGGTTACCGTTCTTTGTTTTGGCTCTTATAAGACCGTTTGTTAACGAAGACACCATACCAGATGCAGTTAGTGCATTATTTCTCTGGCTAGGGTACGTTAATAGCCTGCTTAATCCTATAATATACGCTACATTGAATAGAGATTTTAGAAAACCTTTCCAGGAAATACTTTTCTTTAGGTGTTCGAATTTAAATCATATGATGCGTGAGGAGTTTTATCATAGTCAATACGGAGGTCCTGATCAACACTACTGTGTTAATAACCCGTCTAAAATGCAGAACTATGATGAAGGAGTAGAAATTGTTTCGGCAGTTGATAGAGAAGAAATTAAAGCTTCTGAGAGTTTTCTATGATTGTCAATCCCTCAGGTCGATCTTAAAGACCTAGATACTGTGATGTAATTAAGACAAAGGTAATACACGAACTGTAGTGTACCGTGTAGATAATATTTAGTAAAAACCTTCTATTTAACGAACAAATACAAAATAGTCTAATCACTTAACTTCAAATTACCAAATAAATAATTAGAATAGTTATTTAATTATAATGTATTTATTCGATACCGGTAAAGCATAACGGATTTAATAATAATATAAATGAAATATTTAGTTAATAAAATTCGTGATAGACTTTTGTAAATATGTTAACATTCTCAAAATCTGTTTCGTTAGAAAATCTTCGGCATTTATAATTATAGCACATGAACGATAAATTCCATGTAATAATTTCAAAAAAGACCATGTTAACTCTTGTAACATGAACCAAAGCGTTCGTTTTTATTAACTTTTATTTATTAATTTAATTATAAAGCAAATTCTACCGCAGTGCCATATTAAAAATTAATAATCAATCAATGTAAATATTTAATGAAAGTATTAAAAATGTATTATTTAAGGATTAATTTCGTAAAACAAATTATTAATGAATTATAATTGAATCAGTATTTCTATATTTGTGATAGTAATTATAGAGGATGTTACCATCTAACATATAACTTTTAGGTTATGTTTTTGATTTTTACATGTGATATAACCATTTTTTTTCATTGCTAATTGTTTATGTTCTCGTTATTTCTTTACGTTATAGTTTTATTTAAAATTATTATGTTAAAGGTGCAGGAAAACATAATCAAATGATTAGTCGTTATAAATGTATTTTTTTGTTATTTGTGTATGTAGTCATTATATTTTGGTGCGATTCAAGTAAGTTTCGATTTAAAAAAATGTTTACGAGAATACAGTAACAAGATGTGTTAATAACACTTTTGTAAATAGAATTATGAGCAGGAAATCCTTAAATGTTATATAATTTATTGTTATTATGTTAGTTTAACTATAAAGACTTTAAGGATATTATTAAAAAAATGTAAATTTGTGGTTAATAATAATTTAATTGAAATAATTAGATTGTAAAGAGATAGATATAAGTGAACATATTGCAGAAACCGTGTGGGGAAACTACGCTTGGAGAAAAAAAATAATTTCATGATTCGATTAATTGAAGTTTTCTTTTCCTTGTTGTAGTTTCTTTCGTTGCTTTTAATTATTATTAACGGGATGTAGAACTATGATATCTTTAGATTATAATGTACATATGTGCTGATTCTACCGACTTTTTTACAGAGAGAATAACTAGCTTATAACTTAATTAGATAAGACGTAAGATTATTTAACTTGGTAGTGTATTAAATAAATAAATGTAAATATAACAGTAAAGATATCGAATTGTTGAAAGTTGTATTTCTATATGTATAAATATAGTGTCGCAAGTATTCTAAATTACTAAAAGAAATATAGTAAAGTACGTTATTGTGTTTTCACTAGTTGATTTTACTGCAATAATTTTATATGTAATAACATGATCTATCTATTAAATTATTATATATGTATATTATGTCATGTTATGTATCATGTTATATATGTAGGTATTCGTATATACCTACTCATTTTATTTTTATGCTTTGAATATATACATACCATTATGTTCTCTCCCTATGTGTATTACATGTTTAATTTTTTCAAAAGTTTTTAAGGTTGTCGTAAGGCTGCCTCCTACCGGCCCTATTGAAAATTTATAAGCCTTTGTCCATCAATCTCTTACAGGTAAAATAAATGATTATAAAAGTTGCTGTTGCACAACTTTTTGTTTCTCTAAATTTAAAAATTTAAGCAAAGCTAGAAGATTCATATGTAATAAGATATTTTAAAAATAACTATTCTGTTATAAATAACTTTCAAGGTAGTCTATAAACGCCTGTTTTTAGTACTCGCCCTTATTAGTATTTAAAATGTGACGGCATTTTTTATGTATTCTTTTTTAATAAAATTCAACAATTTTTTTTCTGACCTAACGTGAGAGTATGTGAAACAAGGTTTATTTTTGTATATCATTCAATCCATAAGTATAAAACTATTAGTTTAACCAGTTTTACAGTTCTGTAGCAACTTCACAGACAAGTTCCTCTGTTAAAGTGACATATAGCAAATAAACTCGGCTCGCCGCAATACGTAGCAGAGAAATATCAAAGCAATTCGTAACTTTGTAAAGTTTACACCACATTCTTGTCTCAACGTGGATGCGCTGTCAACACAAGTAAACCTTAACGTAAATATAGTATAATAAATTTATTGTTGCTTCAAAATAGTTCTATTAAAGTAATACAGGCTGATTGATTAAAGGTTCTCATTTGTCAACAAAATACATGTAAAGATTACATCTATTTTCAAGCAACCCGTAAAATTCTATTTTCTTTATAAAGCGACAGACTAACTGTTTCTAGAAATACTAAGTCAGTAGAGACAGACAGTAAATAATAATTAATTTTGATTTGTAGTAATCCGAATTTTGAAATAAATTTTTCTTACTATGTTATATTTTGAAATCAATTTTTCTTACTATGTTATCGATTTCATCGTTATCAATTATTTGGAAAAAAATATTTTTTTGACATGGCGTGCCATATATTTTAATTGACAACAATAAAACTTTTTCACGTATAACTAAACACCATTTATTTTATTGGCTTTAGATGAGTAACAAAAACAGGCACAGTAAGAAAATCTTCCCTAATCTGAGTTAGTTTATATGTGAACTTGATGTCACTTGTGAATATTGCTTATAACATAAACAGGAACATTTTATTATCTGTGTTAAAAATTCAATTTAAAAAAAAAATATTCGTCACGGCGAGTTAGTACCAGAAAATGTATACCTAATTTGATTAGTCGGTAAAATTAATTGTTACTTACATATCTAAAAAGTAGTCACATGTAAAGTCATCTTTATTTTTCATTACTATTATTGATACCCTCTACAATTATATATCTCTTTCACTAGCCTACAAAATGTCCGACGCACGCCAAAATGCAGATTAACCTCTAAGACTATTTGTAATTTATTTTGTTTTTTTGTTTACCAAAGACTTTAGTACAAATATTTTTGGTTATTTTTAAGATGTTACCAAAACATATTAATTATTACGTATAAAAGAAAAAGTATCAAAAATGTCTATATTTTCTTGTAGGGTAAGGTCTAGTCTGTATCAATGATTGTAAAAAAACACAGCGAAAACTTGTGTAGAAAATAAGTGTGAAGAATACCTATTTATTAGTTATATATTAGTTTTGAAGACGTTAATTTTTAATCTTATAAAACTTTCACTTCGATAAAATTATTTCTTACTACACAGCATAGTTAGATAAACATGGCACGTAGCTGGGAACGATATACAAAATTAAAAAGTGAGCAATAATATTTCGTAAATTGAAATATTCTTTAATTCTTATTTTAAATCTTTTACCGGTATTAATGACATTCCTACTTAACCACTTAGAGTTCCTTCGAATATTTTGAACACGCGACCAATTTCTTTTTCCTTTAAACTAATTTGAAGTGGCAAAACTATCAGTATCAAGCCTAAAGAGAGCTTCCTCAAGAGTTTTAACATTCCAATACACAATTCACCTGATGCTACCAATAATTATTCTGTATTTATCTAAGATGTAATTGGCAAAATCTATAAACAAAGGGTGGTATTACTGCAACACATGATTTCTCCTAGACAACTAATGGTCTAAGTATTAGCATAGTTAATAAAAAAAACAGAACCGGCGATCAACAATGATGAAATGAATTGGTAAATATATTTCAAAATATTTTAATAGAAAGTACTTATAATACACAAATTATTAAATTTACTTTAATTATGACAGTTCTAAAGCTCCAAAATTCGGCTCGATCAATTGCTGTCTACATATCACACAAGAACATGATTCACTTGAATAAATAAAACACGTCAGAGGTAAAATAAATAAATGAAGAGCGACTTTGTAAATTGCATTGTAAATATATTAAAATAAGTCTATCGGTGTTACCCATGTCCTCATATATATGATAAATGTCTACCGCCTCTAGAAAAATGTCGTCACGTATCCGTATAGGATAAATTAATATTCACTGGCGTCCGCACCCGGAGGCCGCATTGCACTCGTGCGAATCTTCTATTCCGAACAAATAGCTGAGGATTATTTCAGATTTTTTCAGATAGAAAAGAAATACGAATTATGTACAGAACTTAACATAATAAATACAAGAATTAAAATGAACATTTATTTTTAAACAAACAAGTCTCCAAGATAGACATACCTCATCAAAAATATGACTAAAAACTCAGTATAAGAATGCTCTAACTCCTCTGAGTTACATAGCGACACATAGCGAGAGCAACAGGAACACCAGATCAGACCTGGGCATGACTTGTCTCCCAATTAAGTGCCATGTTTATTTAACCATAATGATATTGAAACCGTTGTACTGTGCCTTGGAAAAGCGCCACAAACTGGGAATCGAGGAATAAAAAGCACAAGCGCCGCCGCGATGCATTGACAGTAGACTGATAGAACGGAGCGACAAATCATCCACCCTTTCGTCGCACCGCGTGCATATCTACGGCGCGGTATAGCGGTTTCAGTAGGACTATATGAAATGTATTAATTTATAGTGCCTATCATTGGTTGTTATCTTCAATAATATCCCTTTATAACTCTCTTCATAGAGATATTGTATATGTAAATTGTTGTGGGGTTTTGTTATAACCAAAACCATTTATAGATGTAATAAAACTCTTGAGTAACTATTATAAATGTATTTTTCTTATGTAGATTCTAAAACCATGAAATAAAATAGTTCAACACAAAACATTGACGTATTCTTAACCTGTAGCTATACACACAAATACCTTTATTGTTTATACGAGTAAAATTTATTTAATCCATTAATTCATTTAATCAATAACATTGATAAATTTAGACTAAGTAGGGTAGGTCGCATAGCACGCAAAACAAATGGTAGTCTTAAGGTTCACGAGTAGAGACTGCAGCCTAAGCGCAACGAAGGATGTCCACCCACAAAGAGAACTGATGACCCAGTTAAGGCTGTCAGAGATGCTAGACACTGGCCACTTCCTACCGATTCTTCTGGGGATTTATGAAAGAGGCTTGTTAGTAAAGAGGCCCAGCAGTGGACGTCTTATGTCTGCAATGATGATTATGATTATTAAATAATATAATTTTTTGCGTTTGTTGGATTTCTGTTTTAAGATTGAATGAATTTAATCGCAAAGATTGAATATTTTGAGTCCTATAATCAGCACTGGGTATTCTACAACTGAAATTATAATACTGTAAAACAACCATTAGCTTGGTCTAATAAAAAAAATACCATAGTCAATGTTTAGGTTAAAGTTAAATAAAAATGTAGCAACCATACATTTAAAATAATGCATGCGTATAGCGAGAAAAATAAATTAGAAAAACACAATCATTTGAAACGAGGCCTGAAAGCGTCGAACTACAGTATATCGTTGGTACCTGTTATAAACTGTGTAACATCCGTCAGTGTCATTCTCTATTAATATTTAAGTAATTAATTTATACATTCAGATGTATAAATAACAAAATAATTACAACTTAAATACTCTCTTACCACATCGTCGTCGACATATCAGCCAATAAACATCAACTGCAAGGTGTAGGCTTACCCCAAAAATGTGAATGAGCGATAAACCATACGCTTTGCAGGTTTGACGATAGCAGTGTGATAATATGGTATACAGAGAGATGCCGAAACTTGTTTGCGAGTGACCATCCTAATTAACTAGTGAATTACATATATACTCGTAGTAGTATAATAGTTGTATCCCGGGAAACGAACACTCGACCTACGATCGCAATTCTCATACCTGTATCGTTAGACAACCATTGATCATCTGTTACTCGACTATTTTCATTTTATTAATTTCGTTTTTGCGTGTATTTAAGCATACAAAAAGTTCCGCGGAATTTGTTTAGTATCATGATAATTTTTTTCTAGTAGCCAGTTTTGAACTTTTTGCTTAAACTTATTTATGTTTAGAAGAGCAGAGCGTCTCCAATGGATCGACTGTTTATTATTCCAACCAGAAATCAACTGTCAAACAAAATTATATCGTCATATAAAATAAGATTGACAATTACTTCTCAAAATGGAAGAAGAAAATTAGATCTTTGACATTTCATTTCCCTTAGATAATAGAATACGTCTTACTGTCACGTAGCACCGCCCTTTTTGTGTATTGAACATTTGTTATAGCTACAGAGGCTATTGATCCACCGTATCAAGGGACTTTCCGAATAAAATTGACACATAATTTTCTTTTCTAGTGTTTTCGTTAGATACGACTACGATTGACACTGTACCGATTCCATGCGAAAAGTTAAGGTTTCGATTGCCAAGTAGCTATAGTACATTTTTTCACTAAGAGCCATAATGATATAACCAAATCGCAGTTTGAGAAAAATCGTAACAAGTTTTTTATGTCCCTATAACTAAATTTTATTTTTATGTTGTAAAATAATGTTATAGATATGCAAAATACTTTGACTATAAAAAGAAAAAATAACGTCGTCTTATTTTTGAGAATTTCATGTCTTAAAGTATTAAGAAATGAGCGACCAATCAGACGATGTTATCAGTGTAAAAATTTCTAATGTGACAACCTCATACCAAATGGGCTTTTAGCTCTAATTCGTATTATAATTTATAATTTAAATCATAAAAAAATCTTTACATGGCGCACTTTTCATGTTTCTTAACTAAAGTTATAAAAGACGTCGTGTTTAAACGCTTCATTTGTTAGTTACACGAGCATTAAAAAGGAAATAATTTCATCAACCAAACCAAAACTGTAATAGTAATAAAACATACAATCTCAGAGTAGATGGTCTACGAAAACGTGGATAAGCTTCCGTGACACATACATTTCATGGACTGCGCAGGTACCGCCTTGAACCGTAGTTCTATTGTTTGTGAGCAGCGCACAATAACACAATAGCATACTCGTTTTCACGGTCCGTTTGAAAGTCTATACAGAAGCAACCGAGCTATGAAACAACAGATTTGTATAATATGATAACAGATGTGTATACTCTAACATAATAGTTATTGCTAGTGTAAATAACTTAATATGAACGAAACGTAACTTTTTAGCACAGCAACAAAAGGGCCAAACTTAGGTAGCAGATTCAACGAGGCCTCATTGCTATGCTTTGTCGTCGTAATTAATAGGAATAATAAATAATAAAGTCGTAATTAAAAGGAATAATAAATAATAAAGGTAAAAATAGTACAGGTCGGGTAAGAAATTAAAAGAATAGAAAAAAAAACACTAGTATGAAATAAACAAAGCTAAAGTAAAAAAAAAAAACAGAAACCTGTGTAAATAAACATAAATTGTTTAATTGTGAAAGTAAATAAGTATTTTAATTAGGGATGTTATATATTATAATTAGATTGTAATGACCTGTCCCATAAATACGAAAGGGGAGAGCGAAAACCTCACAACAGCGGGTGCCATTTAAAAAAAAATTAAAAACCTAACTAAATCTTAAAAAATCCAGCTGGTGTTGCTTTGGGAGCCCGTTATAGAAATGTGCTGATTTCCGTTTTGGGCAAACCTAAAACCTTCAGCAGGTCGTACTGAGATTTCACTGCTACCCCCTTCCCTCATAACCACATCACGAATTCACACCGAAAATATTCATTACTATTTTGTTGACGAGGTCGTATTCCTTGTTCACCTAAGTTGTGTAGTCTTTGTGGAAATTCGTTTCAAAAGGAACAGTAAATTATATTAGTACTACACGTCACGATGTTCTTTAAAATAGGCAAGAGTCCTGTCTAAAATATTCTACAGGCATATACTCGGGAATTTCATTTTTTCTCAAACGTGTCTTATAATGGTGTCGAAAGAAAGTTAATTTTTGAGGATCGAATAAAACAAACGATTCATTTACGAGTGTAAAAATAAATATTTATTAATAATTTAAGTGCACAATTGTAGCATTTAGAATATAAAAATAATGTTAATCCTATAAAATATGTATTATAATTAAATTATATATTATATTATAAACCTTCACATTCGTGGCACTTGTTAAATCGGTATGTATATTTTGTCATCACAACTTCGCAGGTGAACTTTGGGATAGTGGTCATTTCATGAAGAATATCATTATTTTCTATAGCAGCCTAAAATTGGATTCGCATTATCGAACGATATATTACAAAGGATTAATTCCACTAAAATTCATTAGTTAAATCAGAACTATGGAGAGGTCAATTTATCAAAACATAATATGTAAAGGATATATTCGACGACTGCGACGAACGACCTGCTGGAATAAGGTGTCGTCCTATTTAGGAATCATGCTAATAAGGAAAGTTTTTTTAGTTCAGCCACGCGAGCTTTCGTGACACCTTTTATTAACTCTGATCATCATCACCATAATTTCATCTTTGGGACACTCACAGTTGGACATATAACTCCTACGTATATTTTCAAATGAATCGGTTGGAATCGGCTTGCATCAAATACCTTTAATGACCTTAATTAGATCTAGTCTTAGTCTATCCACCTGTGGTCATACAAATATAATTATAATAAATTTGAGATTTGATAAATAAATTTGACAGTTTACCATCTCACGCAAATCAGTCGTTCGTAAACTCTTATTGCCAAGAAAAGAACCCTCACATTCGAATATATTTCTAGCAGTATTTGTACACGGTTAGTACGAGAGTTGATACCATCGTATACTTTATTGATCTATAAAAGCCAAAAGCGCGCAAAAGTTATAATCTTATTAAGGTACGTATGATATTTTATTTTTGCTTCTCTGACAAATTATACATATATTCGAAATCTTAGTTAACGAGTATATCAAATATAATTGTAATATTATTGATTAATTATAAAATTGACTTCATAGGGACTTTGAAAAATTGCTTTACAAAGTGATTGGTTTTCTTAGAAAACGGGCAGAAACGACATGCGCGGGCGCAAAGGTCGCGCCCACAGAACCTGCTCCCAGATGGCCAGCGCACACGGAGACGACCAGACAACGATAGAAGCCGGACGCACGCCACTCACTAATTCGTTTCTTCGCGCTTTCACTCTACCCTGTGCCGCTAATTGTATGACACGCATTTAATATCCTATTAAGCTTTATTGAGTGTTTCATTTCTACACTCCTCGGATGGGGATTAATATTGAGGAAATACTAAAAGTACAATAGATAAAGACCATCAGGTAGATTAAGGCCTACGATTTATGCCAGAAAAGAATATTAAGCTGCTGTTATACCCTAAAAAAGTTACGAAAAGAAAGAAAACTGTACGAAAAAAATGATAAAAAAATATAGTTAAAAGTCTTACAACACATTAAAAAGAATTGAATTTTTATCTTCAGCTGCAATTATTAATAATCAAAATTAAAAACCTTTGTGCCTAAATAGCACTTAGATAATTCTATAGTGGTTTAAGCAATATTTAATGATAATAAAAACAAACGTGTATAAGCAAAATATCGCAACATTTTTATTAAACTTTAATACGTAGCGAGTGATCGAAAAACGATTTCCAGAAAATGGTGTCAATCGTATGTGGTAATATAGACGTACCTTTGAGATTCCAGAATTTCATAATGGAATTTCATAAGCTCGAAGCTATTAAGGCGACGGGTGACCGCCATTCTTATTCTTGTTTGTAGATTTGTTTGAAAATCAGAATATAAAGTCCATAGAGAAGACTTTTAGAACATGTCAGTTTTGAACTAAAAACCAGCAGAATTACAATAATTTGGTTCATCAATTAACCTACCTAAAAATATGTCGAATACAAAATTAACTAATCGACAGATCTATGTAGAACAACTCTTTGTTCATATATCTTTTTTTAATACATATTACACTTTAAGGCATATTAACAATATTGACACAATTTTATACGAATATCCTAATAGCGAATCTTCAAATTAGTGCTTATTATTAATGTAAATAATCATCAATATTATTAATGTAAATCAATCCTCGCATTTTCATTTAAATTTAATACAACAAAAACGTTTTTGTGTATATATAATACAGCATGATTTTACTATGTAAACCTCAACAACCAAAAATGTTTTATTTGTTACGATCTTTGTACATGAAATAAAAAAAATTGATATCGGCAAATCATTACCTCAAGTTTACTTTTTTATTCCTTTAATTAAATATTTCAAACAAAGCAATAGAATAGAAGTGTTTAACGAAAATTTTACCAACTAGCTGAAATGTTTATCCACTTCCAATGGTTGATGACGGTTTTATTAGTAAGGGAAGGATGTTCAAGAGGCCTGTAGTTCAATATCCCGACTGCGGATTGCTTCATTAGCGCTCTCGGTTTGTAAAAGAATTTTCTTAGAGAAAACTTTGAACTCTTAACAAATTCCGATATTTATTATTCTTTTCTAAGATCTTTTAAATAGTATCTTTATATTTTGACTTATATATACACAGCAATCTCCTTTTTTATGTTTTTGTATAGGCTAATTAAAGTTTTAAATATTATTTGTTTGCAGCAATTAACAAGACAAGATTCAACCGACCGTTCACAAAATAGTCAGTAGAACTTGTTGTTTTAAGGCGCTGGACATAGATCGCTTTCAACTTGTTCTATTGAAAGTCTATAAAAGAGATCTATGTCGAGCAGTCGACTCCTTGTGAAATTATGATGATGATGATGATGAACTTAGCAACTAAGGTTTAATTTATCCTTTCAAAGTTGACATAGTAGATATAAAACAATAATAGTAATAACTAAGAAAGCAAAAATTAAAATAGACAAACGGTTATTACAAAAGTCCAAGTAAAAATAAAGTAATTGCTAAAACAGTTTATTTAATGTCAATAAGGAAATTCAAAATAAAGATGACTTTATATTTATATAAACATCGCAAGTAAAAAAAGACATACAATACAATTTAACTTAATAGAAATACAATTTAACTTTAAAAGTCTTTAAACCAAACTAAATATCTAAATTAAATAAATAAGTTTATATGTTATATTTATTTCTACAGAGCTAAAGTGAATTAGGTGGACTAACGATAAGGTTAAAGTCACCGTAAGTTACTGGATGCGGGCAGTGTAAGACCGGTCATAGAAGCTATAATTAGTGGAAGCCCTTGCCTTGCAGTGAGCATCTTTTAGTTGAAAAAAGAAGAATTTAAAACAAATGATTAACAAGTTCATTTTTTAAATTTAAGTTTTTTTAATGGAATTTCGCTGATACCCAAATGGCACGGGTTTAAATTGGCAGGACGCAGAGGGCGTGTACCTCTTTTAAGGTAACAAAGCTCTTCAAAGTCTCATGGAGAAGCTTCAGCCCGAGCCGCTTCATATTATTATTTTGCCGTATTTGAAGGCCGCTGAGCTCTTAGATCGCTTTGGCGACGCTCATGTAAATGGTGAAAAATAAAGGAGCCACGTAAAATACAAAAAGAGATGGAAATATTTGACCCGTGTTTTATTTAACAAAGTTTCTTGTATTTAAACTATAAATTAATAAAGCACAAGGTTCGATTCTCAAAGGCTACATCTTCATTCTTTAATTAAAGGTATTTAATTTGGTATTCTTTAATTTGGTAAACGTTGGACAGTGTTGATAAAAAATACTCCGGGCTGGAATTAATCTACAATTATTTTGCATCAACTTTAAGCAGTAGTGGAACAATATTCTCTTTTACAAAAATCAAGACTTTGTACATCGAACGTTTTAAAACATAAATTTTCAAAACTTAAAGTTACTTAAGTGATATTAAGCACGTCTAAAACATGTCCCGCGGGTACGATTTCCTTTTCCACCGATTGGAAAATAACGGAAAATGCAATAAAGTAAGTCCAACCTTTTAAATTTATATGGGTTGCTATCCCGCGTTTGCGGAGTAGACATTTTTTACGATCACTCAAAGGGGAAATCACGGATACATCTGTTACCACATTTTTGTCACGAAACTCAATAACGCTTGAAAATTACTGTTTCCTGTTTTATTGTTCACGTTTATTTTTTTTAAATAAGAGTTTTAATTAACTTATTCAGATTTTCCTATAGTTTTTCCTTTTACTACTCGTCTGGAATAAATTACCTGTGTCAATAAGATCCAAATCTACTTGAAACTTTTAAAACGCAAGCTGCACTGTTTCACATTGCCTTAGAATTGTGTTTCCGTTTTTCCTAATCTATATATACTTTTTAACTCTTTTTAATGTTTCAAGTAATATATTTCGTATTTCTGTATTTTCAAGAATTTAGTTTTAAATAAATATCTATGTATTGTGTAGGTGTAAGTAGTAATCATATTAGTTAATTTCATGGCTACATCTTTATTCTTTGTATATTACATAAATTTGTGTTTTTGTCAGTTTTGAAACCCTTCTATTGAAATACAAATGTTTTGCAATTCAACCAAAGGGTTAAGCCCGCTTAAAGTACCTCTTAATTGTTATAAGTCTCTACCTTATATTTACAAGCACAATAAATGAATAATTAAAAAATAAGTGATAAATAAATAATTAAGAACCAGTTTAATTTTTAGAAATCAATAATAAGGTGCTGTCTATTAAAAATAATCAGAAGTAATCAACTTTTAATAATATACAATACCATTCAAAGTTAGAGATGCTTAAAATTTTAGACGTTCTAGACGTTACAGTTTCTTTAAATAAGTTGGATTTTAGTTTGACTAAATTCAATAGTGATTACTAACACTCCCTATCTATAATTTAATTTAATTTAATATTCTTTATTGTACACGATAAGATACATAATATACAGATACAATAATATACAGAAAAGTGCAATGGGCGGTCTTATCACACAAGGCAATATCTTACAGACAACCAAAGTAAGGAAATATAATAGTCCTTATAAAGGGTAGTTCACGTGTACAAAAAAAAATACATATTCACCAACAAATGAACATAAATATACATAAACTTACATAGACATGCATACTTAGTCATACATACATATCTATAATAATGTAAGATCTAAAATATAAAAATTTCTCTTCAAATTTCGTAAACACTGTATCATTGCTCGATTTGATTCCATCCTTTAAAAATGAAGTTTTGAAAGTTAGACCAAATTAAACTTAAATGTTCCTGATGGACTTTAAGACGAGGGTCTATCCCTTTTCAACCGCTTGACCGCAGCCGATCAAACTGACATTTCTCGATCGAACACAGTAACAAAATTAATTTGTAATTCTCGAAGAAGTCCGCGTAGTTTATACCTCGAATTGGAATGGTTGTTATGTGATCTATCTACTTTGATGTGCCGTGAATAGTGCGGTGGTTTCAGGTTGAATACGTTGCTAAATATTTTTTTATTCGATCACTTTTATCGACTTCTTTATAAATTGATTTCAAAATGTTTTGAGACGTGCATTGATATATGATGTTGTGTGTGTGTCGTGTAAGATAATTATTAACTTAAAAATTAAAAAAAATAACCTGTGCTTTAACCCTAAACTAGTAGGAACATCAAGTGAAAAAGTTTCGCTAAATCATAAGTTCAACAATATTTTCACTATACGTAAACGGCTCTGTTTTAAGTAATATTGATCATCATCTACTATTGATTACTCATCGCGTTGTTATTCTAAAGAAATTAATAATTCCTTTTGTATTAATAAATTTCTACGGGATTTAAAAAAAAAACTATTTTTATGGAGCCAAATCGGCGAAGACACGTGAATTTTGTGAAAGTAGGAATTCAGCATAATACTTGTCCGGCAAAAACTTGTCTTTATCACTACTATGGTAGATACAAGCGCTGCCCTAAATTTCGATAACTTATTATGTGAAAATCCTCACTTATATTTACGATGATATAAATACTAACATAAAACAAATTGCAACATTATTTCATAATATCCCTATAGTGTCTCTATATCAAGTTCTAAAAAGACCAATTTTCTGCATAAAAGTGAGTGTAGTATATTGAACGTTACCAAAATTTCCCTGTAAAGAGCGTAGTAAATTTCGTAATAAATTTTTGATACTGTTAGACGTGCTTTACCTGTTTTTTTTTCTTACTTTCAGGCCCGTCGTTTAGATAACCACGCTTATTGATGTTTTTATAGGTTCCCTGTTTATTTATAATCTTTTCACAGTATAATAAAACAAATATATTTTTAATTATAAATGCAGATACAAAGTTTGTTACATATATATGCATTTATAGGGACGTCATATAATTTTCTTTTCTCTTGGAATTTGATGGGGTGACAAGTGGAGCAGTAGAAGTCCTATATATAGCTAACATTTCTATTTCATGGCAACAATAACATTTTTCCTCGTAAGCTGTTATCTACAAATTTGTTCTAAGTTTATGCTCAGAGCAACCTTTTAAATTAACATCTGAATCTTCACCAATTTCTTCTTTGGATCCATTGTATTTGATTTATCCTCATTATCACGTCAACCAATAGACGTAACCCACTGCAAGTGATAATCCTACGCCCATCATCGCTATGATGATCAGTCTTGCATCTTGTTAAGTGACTTTGCACGACCTATGTCGTCGGTATACCGAATGTTTTATCCCGAAAAATATTTTTCCTTTATAGTTTTCAAAATATAGATAATAAATAGTGCCAGATAATAAAAAATAAAAATATTACTATAAGAGCAACAACGCATGATATTACAAACGGCCACCACTTTTTATGTACGACCATAAATACAAGACAAATCGCCGAAAACCTTGCTTATTCAAGAATGTAAGGATTTATCCATAAATCCATTTTTATGGAAACGCAATATCGAAGCAAATTGAACTATCCCATAAAATATTTTCCAATACTTCGCCACACGCAAATTCATTTATTACGGCTCATTTCTCTATCGAATTTATTTCTATAAACATTATTAAGGATTTTTTTTTCGTTTATTAAATAATTTAATGGAAACATATGTATATACCATAGTTTCTTTTTAAAAATGTTTTAAATTTTCTTCTTATCATCTCAGTAGACTATCGCTTAAATTCCCATGTGTTAACTCTCGCAACAAAAAAGTTTTCTTATGAATGAACTAGTAATAATCAGATCATGAACTGTTCCGACGTCGAAATATGTGCAAATAGTTTTGAAAGATCTATAAAATGTTGGGGTTTAATCTTTCAACATAATAAATTTACATTATTAAATGAACCAGGGACCTTAATATGATCTTAACAAGGTCGTCTATCCATCCTGTGAGGCCAAGGACAAGAAGTCCTTGTCTGCGCTTTCCGGTCTCCAGTCCAGAACTTTAAGGGTCTAATAGATCGTTAATGCCCTGTATTCTTTAGTATTGCATTTTATTTTATTTCATGTTATTGTATTTTTCGAGTAATGGTAGCCCAGCGGTAGAGAAATGAGGCTTGCAATCACAGGTCGCGTGTTTGATTCCTGGGATACTTTTTTATAGTTCAGACTTTAACGTGCATTATTTATTTTGCCACTGCTAACAAACAAGTTTCCAAAGGATGTGAAACAGCGTCTTCTGCATACCATAATACCACTCTGCTATCGCCAACCTGCCTGCCGAGCGTGGCGACTATGATATATTCCTCCATTGATATCTTTAGGAAACGTGTACGCCTTGCAATTTTTTTAAATTTTACTGTTCATTTTTTATACTTCGATCACTTATTAGTTGAAAATTATCTGAATTTTGTAACAAATTAAATTGTTATTAATATTAATTATCTTTAAACGTTAACAAACAATTTTATAATAAGACATCAAAATAAATAAGCAAATTATTTGTAATTTCAAAATCATGTCATAGATTATTGAATATTATTTATCATAACATATCTATTCGTATTGTTAGAGTAAAATTGTAGTCATATCATTGATATCAACTGTAAGTATTGGCAATTTTTCCACAAATATTTGGTACCGGAAAAGGAAAATCTTGTAGAAATCGAGAATAAACAGCGCGAAGGAAAAATAAAAAGGAACGTCTCAATTTCGCATTAAAGCCTGCCAAATATCGTATTTGTCTAAGGAGTTAAGGTCATTGCACTTATATCAGCAAATACGTTTAACCCAAATACCATTTACTTGGTGCTCTGCTTCTTTTTAAAATAACTTTGACCTAATAAGAAATGTTGTATAGGTACTAAAAAGTTATCTTTTAAAACGCAAATTTAGAGTTTAGAATACAAATTTATAGTAATAAAACAAAAGAGTTATTTCTGTACGTTGTTCTTAAATGCCATTGGTCTTTGTTTTTAGGCAAGCTTTACAAATTAATCAATAATAATTTTATTTTACTGTGATAAAACTAACATAAAAATGTAGAATACAAACATGTATAAAGAATATATATGTTTCATGTCATTTAAATGAAAAAGTAATTCGTGGTATATAAGCATTGTTACAATATTTACAAAATAATATTTGTTTCGTTTACTCACGCAATAACCTTAAAATGACTTTACCGATTTTAATCTTTTGTATAACTTACTTAATACTTTTTAGGAACGTTAATTACGTTGCCAAATACAAGCCTACAAATATATTACGATGAGGTGTTAAACTTTATAAACCAAACCATTAATTTCAAAATAAATAACTTCAGTTTATTGCCTACTATTACCAGAGAGCTATAGAACAATTCCGTTACGGTTAAGTTACTCTGCATAATACTGTTTTGTAACCGATCTAGGTGAACTACAATACAAAATACAAGCGTAAAGTTTCTATGTTAAGTTATTTAAATAAAACAACAAGACCACAGGTTAAACAACATATGCGTGGTAGTTTGAATTTGTAACGTTCACGATACGTGTACGGCCAGTATGTCAATCGGTCGAGTGCGGTGTGACTCTTCCTTTCCGTACAACCATCGTGGAAACCATCCAGCATCCACCTTGTGGTACTAATTTTTCTTATACTAGTTTTAATATATACTTATTACATTAATATCACCATATGACAGCTGTTATATGCTGATATTAATATAATATGCACATATGTGGGCCCATGATATTTAAAAAACAAGTTTTTTTTACTGACACTTTTTCCCTACTCTGTTAACTTTTCTTTAAATTGGTTAAATAATATTGTATATTCTTTGCTGTTCAAATAAGTAAATGGATTGGCATCCCGCCACTGAAAAGAGATTAAAAGTTATTCTGAAATTTATTCTAAAAATAAAAGTAATATTCATTAAACATTCATTTAAAAGAGATAGAGTAATACATTGATAATAAAACCGTGTTATAACGTTTTATTTATTTATTTTTAGAATGTGGATATTTGTAGAGAAACTAACCGATATAGCTCAATTAATTGACAAGTTAAAGTGACAATGGGCAGACCACAATGCGCAAATCAAATGGCTATGCCCTTAAGGTGCTAAGTTGTCACACAGACCTGTAACTGCTGCGTAGAAGGTTCACTTACAAGGTACGTAAGGACGTATTAGGGTCATTAGAAGATGCTGAACGAAAGCTGCTTCTTGCCCGTGTTATTTAAAATATATGAGAGAAGCCATGTCCAGCTGTGGGCATCATATGATATGTGAGAACTAAATTATGATGCTATGTGAGATATTTGTACATTTTATGTTTAATTAATAAATAATGTGATTGAATGATTGTCAATACGTTCAATATACCGCAAATAAACGACAATATATAGGTACATTTACAGTACGTAAATATTTGACAGACACGAAAATCGTCTAATGTGGAAAGTTTCAATGGCCTCAAGGAATCACACTTGAATTAATACGTAATAAGAGCCTTGGAGTGAGAGATATAACGGAGAACTGACTATATTCGATTGGTTCTAGTTTCTGTTAGCTGCTGTCCGAAGAAACTATAAAAGGCAGAAGCCTTTTATAGCTTCTGCGGACTCAGGTCAATAAATCAATATAATAATTCAGGCGATGTCACTGACGTAATTTTTTTTTATATTTATTAGCCGTCGGATCCGAAGTCTGAAGAAGCTGAAAGCGGAGGACTACGTGAAACTCATTGCAATGATTTCCTTGATCACGGCTGTTATTGTGAGGACAGAGGAAAGAAGAGAACAAGCGTCGCTTAAAGCGTTGACAGTGGACTGATGAAACTGAACGGCCGATATTTCTTTTGTCTCGCTGCACGTAAACCTAGGTCGTGATACAGCAGTTTCAATAGCACTAAGCAAACTAATAAAAATAAAAATATCAGCTGTAAGATTTTGTTAAAAAATAAAATAATCGTTTCTATTACATTCTTGTAATCATAATTAATTACGATATAATTAACTATTCTATTAAGTTCCGAGCGCCTCTTTTCCGTTCTTAATCATCTATTTTTTTCTCTCATTCGAAATCGTATCAAAGTAGATGTATCGCTATTGTTTAATTAAGTCCGTTAGTCGGTGCGCTGTTCTTCCAGCACAAAAGGGATTACAAGACAATGGAACTAGTAAGATTACCTTGAGCAGTGTTTCGCTAACGAACAATGTCCCTAGCTTATTACATTAATAATAATACGCATATACTTGTTCACTTCTACAGTTAAATATTAATAGCGTGGCCTTTAAACCGTATCGTAAATTATATGGTTACTCTCATCTATACGTCATCGCCATCATCATCATTTCAATCGTAAGATATGGACTGTCGAAAATGTGTAATCCACCTCTATATCACATTCATAATAAATTGATGGGATCAATGAATAAACTAGGTTAATGGAATTGTAAATTTTGCAAGCAAATCCCACTATGTTTTTCACTCATTACAGTTGCCTTAATATAAGCAACATTTCCACATAAATATTAACCCATGGGCCAGGACTAGCGTATTTTGAGCAAAATTGGTTTTCTTTAAAAATAAATTGTAAAACTAAGTAGTAACGGATGGCACATTTTTGATACGCCGCGCTTCTTAACCATTTATAACATTGTTTCTCTTCCCCTTTCGACCACCGAGTAAATCTCGCACAATAATAAGCCTCTATAACCTTTCATACAGCCACCATACTAAACAATTACACTAGTTTAGTTTATCCTTAGCTAAGGAGACTCAAGGCGTATACTGTGTATAGTACTCGACGATAAATATTTCACATCGACCTTTGAAAAGAAACAATCGGCTAATTTCAACTTCGTAGAGCAGTATCTCTGTAGCACGAACTACAATGACTGATAAAACGTCACATAGATAGTGTGGGAAAGAAAAAGTGCTCTACGAAGCCGAAATTAGCCGATTGTCTCTATCCAAAGGTCGATGTGCAATATTTATCGCCGGGTGCTGTACTGTGGTTAATATTTTTGTCGACTCCAATTTCGCTAAGAAGCTGTAAGAACCCCAAAGCTAACAGCTCGAACTTTATCGGAAAAACTAAGGTATATATAAGTTCACGCAATGTTTTATTCCAATAAGTTTATTATTATTATTATATTGTCACAACTTACATAGTTAAATTTCCATTCGTCTTGCCAGCGTGTTTATTTTGTCGCCCTATTGACAGAATTCTACATCAGCAATATAATTTGTGACCAACGAACTAGCTATGACTTTTTTATCCCTTACTGTCCAGACGGCAACTTGAAAATCATCGGTGCAAGAAATGGAATCTTGATGTTCTGTTACTTTATTACAGCTGAAAGTGGACTATCACGTTATTCGCTCGTAATTATTGTGTGGTTCTACAACACAAAATAACTTTTTTTCGTCTTTTTATTTACATTTTGACTTCAGTTCTGGCTTAATTAACAAATGTTAAATTCTTTGTTAATCTTGCCGTAAAATTCAATAATCATACTCCAGTATTTCTTATAAGTTAGCGCGTGACTTTTTAGACATAATGCTGAAATTTAAATAACAAGATACAGATGTGCCTGCAAAGTTAAATCTGCTTATAGTATCGACTTTACTCACTCCTCCTTCGCATTACAATCGGAATGATCATGATAGTTCGATTTTATTATTTATTATATTTATACAAATAGTATTACCAGATATTTAAATATATAAATTATGGCATATTTATATATATACATTTTATTATATTTACATAAGATGTTTTGTGAATATTTTCCCTCTTATTTTGATTTTATTTTTTATATTATTTTTCGTCTTCTATGACATTAACTTGATTCACCTACTTTAATTAATTTATCTCTGCACCGTCCAAACGATTAACTGGTAGAGAATGCTTTCGGTATTGAGTTCGCCTTTACACATAAAATGTATAAGAAGTGTTTAAATAAATAATTTTGCTTTACGGGTGACACGCACAAATATTGTAACAGTATATATCCTCCAGTACGAAGGCCTCATTATCATAAAAGTTTTGGATTAGATTATTAATGTCACCTCAATCCTGTTGTATAAGGTTATAATTTTTCGATGTATTTTTAAGATCTAAATTACACTATAAATAAAATACAATTTTGAACATTTTCATAGATACGGTCAATATCTTTGTTAGGCAATGTATTTAAAATGAACGATATCGTCCAGCAGTAGAGGGCAGAGACTTGCGATAGTAGGTCGCGGGTTCGATTCCTGGGATACAATCTTATATAATCGCACACTACGTGCATTAATTATGTATAGGATTGACACTGCTCACTAGGTTTCCAAAAAATGGGTAAGAGCGTACTCTGCGCATGATAATACAACACTGCGATCGCCAACTCGCCTCCTAAGCGTGGTGATTATAGTAAATCTCCCATGGATATATTTTAGTCTATGCCTTGCAGTGGGCGTTTTAGGACTGAATTATCGATGACGACGACGACGTGAAAACTCTACGGATGTTTAATTGTTCATTTATTTCTAAATTTATATTTAGAAATAAATAAATAGTTTAAAAATTAAAGTTGCTGCGGCAATAGCGCGCAGAACTGAAGGCCACAAGGGCGTTAAGATTTTGACAAAAAAACTTCATGACAACAAACATTGAGATCACCCGTCATGTTCACAATGATTCACATTTCGATGAATGGCATTCTTGCAGCAGAAAACAACAGTGTCAGCTTTTATTTTTTATTTAGCGTGTATGTATCGTTGAGTCTTCTAATAGATGTTCTTTTTTCTTCAGGTATATTGATGCGAAATATAATTTGGAAAATTTCAAACCTTTAAACATGTTCGCTACGATATAACACTGCTTATGCTTGATAACGCCGTGATTAATGACCATCGTGACCTACCTCCCTGAATAATACGCCTTTAAATTCGTACCTAAAATCGCAAACCGTTTTAGCCGCATTTTTACCAAATACCTTCTTTAACTTAATGTATATTGGATAGCGTGTTATTAGCGTAAAGGCTGGTTATAACAGTTTGAGCGCAGTAGTATAGTTTCTCCGATGAAAATTTATCGAAATTCATTTATCTTTTTTTAATTAAAAATCATATTATTCATAATAATTAAAAGCATGTAATAGAATATAATTAAATAAATCCTGTTAAAGCATTCAAGAGGTTTTAGTAGATCGAAATGTATAAAACTTGACTGATTTACATAGTTTATATTATGATTTTTAAATTAAACACTGTAAAATTTCATTTAAAAAGAGTAACTGTTGAGTGTCTGGCCGGCTGTTCTCAGCAATCAGATCCAGTGGTAGCTTCCTGCTTAAATTATTTAAATCTTATCATACACAAAGAAAAAAACTATTAACAGATATAGATTATTCTTAAAAGCAGCTTTGCCTAAAGCTTCTAGAATGTACTTCTAAAGCAACATTGGTCGATTCATAAAAAAATTGTTTAGATAGACAGAGGAGTCTTGTCCGTAAAGGTGAACGCCAGTACATCGAAAAAAGGTCTCACGTTGCGTATTATGGAAATCGTCAGCCCCAAGCTCGGTAGGCGGATCTTCTTACTACAACGGGATAGACCCGGCACCCCCACAGTGAATTCATGAAAAGTTACTTTATTTGATACTGATATTTGGAGGAAGCCTTTGATACAAAAGTAAAAACACAAAAATTTATATCATCATTATTTTTCACTCATGGAAATGGTCTTACTCAGAAATTTCCAATGGGACTTGGTTGGAAGTGGTCCAGCCTCACTCGACGTTTTGTCATCTGTCCATTTTGTGGCCTGGGCATGTCGATTATAGGTCTCCACTCCAGACCCTTAAAACGAATATAAGAGTTAGTTATAATAGCATAATTTTCTTTTAGTAAAATTGAGACATGTTATAACATACATAATACTCTTCAACAGAACTTAATACTGAATAAAAAGCCGTGAAATATATTCATATTTTACTTCTCATTTATCTCTTTTAAACGGGCTAAGTATAACGTTTTATTCACGGTGGATATGTTACACGGCTTATAGAAAGTAAATGGACCGCATTAACGACCCCCTATTGAAATTGCAACTTTAAAAGCGATGGATTTGTCAAGTGATACGAGATGAAGGCCCGATTTCGCTTGAGCGAATGGAGCGATCAAGCAGCTTCGTCGACACTTAATTCATTTATTTTTCTAAATATTTTAAATTCATTATTAAAATTAACAATTCAATAATCATTATTAATAATTTTTAAAACACTTAAAATGAAGCGTTTCAGCCCATAGTCGCTCACTGCAAGGCATAGGCCTCCCCATAATCGCCACGCTTTTCAGGCGGGTTAGTATTGTATTATAATGGTATGCAGAGGACGCTGGTACCCATCCTCTGGAATGTATCATCCTCTAAATTTGTTTGTGAGGCAATTCTTTGTAATTAATGCACAAAGTATCAATTTTTAAAATAATACCTCAGGAATCGAATCTGAGACTAACGATTGTAAGTATCAGTCCTTTACTGCTGTGCTACCACTGCTCTTGATGTATGAATAATAACAAAGAGTCAAAATCCTACATTAATGTAATAATGTAATATATGTTGTATATACGAGTATATTTTGTAGACATGTGTAATCAGTCTTTTGCAAAAACGCTGAATAGCGGAAGACGTACTGTACGTATGTACTTAGTTTTCCTCACATTTTCATAACACATGAAAAAAGTTTGCATTGAACAAATTACCAATAAACTATTCTTATACATGTGATTGTTTATAGATGTAACAGATTTAAAGAGGTGAATGTATAAATAAATATATCACATTTGATAGCTTAAAACTTTAAAGCTTATAGCTGACAAATGAGCTATATTTTTTGACTATTTCTAATTATCATATATAAATTGATCACCATGAGAAGCTATTGGAATGTCACAGGTCAATTACTTAAGGAAGTCAAGTCAAAGCCTATAAGAACAAGAACAAACAAAACTTTTACAAAAACTTATTTTAATATGCAATAATCTAAATTTTTAAACGCTTTTACTTACTACATTACCTTTATATTATTTAATAAAATATTTCTGAAACCATTTATTTTTGCATAGGGTATACCTATAAATTTGATAGCAAATGTTATACTTTCAATTTGAAACTAAACACTTATAACCAATCACCCTATATATCAATTTTCCCAATACAATCCGGTAGAAAAATACCAATGTTGTAATAAAAAATTCTTTACACTGTGAATAAAGATTCTAACGTAAACGATCTCAACGCTTAAGCTCTAAGACTTGTAATGAAAGCGTCTAATAAAAGTTCTTTCGTAGATCCTAGTCTTCGTAATTATACTTTAAAAGAGGCTATAAAGGAATGAATATATATTCTAAAAATATTATTTCTATTAGAATCGCCGATTATCGTTAATGGTTACGAAGCAGAAAAATTTAAATAAATAAATGATGATTGATTTGATTGTTACAAAGTTAATTTATTATACATGTCAAGGCTTTAAAGGGGTGAATGTACTGTTCATTTGTCAGCAAAAAGCTTAAAGCCATTACACCTATTTTCGATCACTCTGTTTAAAGCTGACCTAATAAAATTTGGATTCAATTTATTTGATAATGCGAGGAATTAACAATAACCATTTTAACCATAGTCATGGACGAGCCCTTAGATTTTATTAATCTCAATATTCAATTCATTGTGTGTTAGCGGCAGTCATGACTGTCGACTTTATTAAAAAAAAGTAGAAAATATTTTTTTGTATCAATGGTCAATTTTGATGGTCGTCTTTCAAACAGTTTTGTTACGTGGCAACAGTTACTAAAGTAGCTCGCCTCCAATAAAATATTTTAGCTGTAATTAACCAGACACAAAATCCACTGCAACTGCATGATGGCAACCTTTTTGTATACTTTTTTAAAAATTTTGTACAATGTTTTATTAATTAAAACAAAATGACTTTTGTAAATAATTAATTAACTACATAAGTGTTTACAGTTTACAGACTAGGTAACAAGATTGTTTTTCACTCGAATTATTGTTATTTTCACCACAGATAAACCAGCTCTCACTTGGAAACATATAGACCAGCAATCGTGTGAATAGTAGTTACCTCCTGAGGTATGCAAGCGGTGATACGATGAAAGGCGTAATTGATAAGACGCACAGAAGATATTTTAGAACAAACGGGTTGACTTTTGTCTACCGGATTCATCTAGACAGTCCCCTTCATCTTAAAACTTTCCCGTCCATAATCTTTAACACCAAATTATTTTCAACGCATAAAGTCAAACTAACATAAATTCCCATCAAATGCGTAAATTACTCCACAGTAACATATCTTACATACCTCATATATTTAAAACTTAAGTAAAAAGTGCTCAGATGAATCAAAATAGTTAATTAGTTAGCCTTTTAATGTACTCAGAGAGGGGATGCACGTAACATTATTCATCGCGGACCCAATGCGGATTGGTTTCTGTTGAAATATCAAACAGCACTTTACTTAAATACCGTACTTATGAAAGAAAAGTAATTAAAACCCACAAGTACAAAAATAAGTAACGTTTCATTCTGAACGTAATGGTTTCACGGATCCCTTTTCATAGCTTTCGTTACTCTCCTGTTTGTATGTTACAAAAATAAAAAAAAACTAAGCAAATATATAATAAAATAAAGCAATACAGTCTTGGAAAAAGTCCTCGGAGACTTTTATTTTTAAAAGCTCTAACAGAATTACTTTCTACTGATAGCACGATAAAACTCCAGAAACGAGATTCCGGATTAACCGATATTCCCTTTTTAGTATGCAGTTGGAACGCCAGTTCAATTTCCTTAATAAACGTACTTTATAAAAGGAATAAAAAGAAAAACTTCGTACAATTATTAAATAGTATAGTTAGTATAGTAGTTAGTATAATAGTATAGTAGTTCTATTGATCTAAACAAGATGTACAATATTGGGATATCTTCTTTATTTTCTATAAATTTATCTGAAATTATTACATCATTTGAGGTTACGTAATGAAATTAGTCAGTGTTTTGCGGGCAACCGTATACAGTTTTACAATACACTCCTGTGTGATGTTTTTAAATTAATATATTTTTAAATTTAGTAAGTTAACTACAATTTACTTTTTTATTAAGATTTTATTAGATTCTTAGGTATAGTGGTAGCGGTAGAGGATTAAGATCGTAGGTCGAGTGTTCGATACCGGAGATACATCTTATGAAATTTACACTTATTGCATTAATTACATAGCATTGCCACTAATCACAAACAAGAATCCAGTTCCAGTGGCAATGATGGACTGCAGCGTCCTGTGCGTACCATAATACCACATTGTGATTGTCAATCTGCCTGCTCATATATATCTTTGAGAGAAGCCTATGCCTTGCAGTGAGCGTCTATGTGCTGAAACGAGAAATAAAATTATTAAATTGAAACTTTACAAAATTATATCACAGTGTAAATTTTTGACGAAGAATCTTGAGAATCATTTGCTTTACCACTGTATTAAAAGTATTGTGAAAGTGGTAACAAATTAGAAGCCTGTCTGAGTTTCTTTACTCTGATCACGGCGCTGGGTACCAGCTTTAGGTTGAAGGATGATATTATTGGAGCCGAATTTGATTATTGTGCCTCACGAAACTGCTCTCTTTTTACTAGAAGAAGAATACATTCTTCTAGCGATGTACACTCTAATCAATATAAATATTGATAAGTTGATTTAACTATAAATAAAAAATGATGATTAAAAAACAGTACCATTTACATATAATAAATGTAATAAATATAACAACGAATATTATTTTAAGATATAGCAGATTTTGAATTTAGGAAAAATAGGGGGAAACCTATATTCAATACGCCGCAATAAGCATCTAATAATAAGATACGTAGTGATGTGTTTTTACTATGCTTTATAACATTATATTTAACATTCGTAGAAATATTATTTCGAATATTATCGAAAAATTCTTTCATTACTTAAATCTTCAGAGTTTTTATATATTTCAAGTAATAAAGGCATATGAAAGAACCTCATGTATGGTATAATAATTTACAAAAATAAGAGAGAGTTTTTTGAGATATAAGGCTTTTTATGTACCACTTTGTGATACAAAATTATAACTAACGGATTATAAATAACGGAGGAACGGACCCCATATTGATAGACGTTCCATGAACAGCATAGTTATTTTTAAAGTCTGATATATAATCCTACATTTAAAATGTCCGACTTTCGGAAATCGAATCTGCAACCTATACAAAACGTCTGCGTTTACCGCTGAAACGCCTCAATCGACAATATCTCTGCACTTATAAACACGTACGGCCTCTGTATATTTTCCACTCTTTCTTTCCCGTTTTATTCCTTCAAACGTTTTAAACACAATTTAGGTTTTTGCTAAAAATGTGTTATATCGACTGACTCTTAATACACTATCGATTCTTTGAAGTTTTTTGTGCAATGTTTTTTTTAATTACAGGCTTTAATTTGAAATTAGTTCGATAGGTAATTCTGAGACAAGTAGTCATTTTCTGATCCTACAGTGAAGTTATGGGCAGACAAATCTTACATGCAGTAAGTCTTTACGTTATATAACATATAATTACAAACAGATATCTAAATCAAATCGTTAATAAACATGCTTAAATAAATTTAATTATGTATGTATGAGGTATAATAAAAATATGTTAACAGCGCAAATTGGAGCTCCCTAGAGAGCCACAGAGCTTTCTAACTGCGAAGAAGGCGGTACTAAACTCCTTCAGCCTACTGCCAACTCAAACCTTGTGAAGTTGTTGCTGACCTGACTAAGCTTGCGTGATAGATTACGCCCAGTTCCCTTTATCTCTTTTCATCTATATCTCTTACACTATTTCTTTATCTCTTCCTCCTTCTCTGTCACACTCTTTCTCTCTCTCAGTTTTGAACATAATAATTTCCGTTAAAACAGGTTGTTATGAGAAGTTTACCACGTACTTCGGCATCGGTCGTTTCCTTCATAACTTATTTACGTGGACCGTCCAGAAACTCGGCTGCAGCCACCTTCATAATTGTACGTTAATTACAGTTGTAATTATTAATAACAGTTAGAAACCTGTAGAATATTCTCCTCGTGTGTAAAATTTATTTTCGTATTAAGCTTACACGATTTAGCTTTTCCTACATTAGAATCCTTCGTAAATATTAAATGTTTAAATGGAGATCTTAATCATTCGCTTAGCGCGATATACACAAATATTTAAATTCACATTTGATGCGAAAATTAAAACTTCAAGTTGTATTAATTTTTAACCAAACGTTTTAAAAAAGTTTATCTATATAAAAAATGTTTGCATTTTACGATGAACAAACTTTACGAGTCTACTTAAAAATTCCAAACGTTTTTATCGCAGTAAACGAACGTGAGGACGTTGTTAAAAACGTGATAAAATTAATTAAATAATTCATGTAATAAACCTTATTCTCATTGCTGTATTTTTAAGTCAAACCTATTAGTCAAGATTATTGATGTAATAATATAATTATAAGACCACTACACGTAGCTCACATAAAAAATAAAGAAAAGTGTTAACGATATATGAGCGACTAAATTAAAATTAATCTATTTTATTTTGTTCTTCAAAATACAAATTCTTAAAAAAACGTTCTTAAGAATTCCACCATAGCGGTCACTTATTAATTACTCTTTATAGTATACGTAACAGGAGAATGAAAAACACAGAGTTATTATAACATAAAAAAGTACAATGGGGCGTTATCACTCAGGAAACGGAAACAAAAGGAGAAGCAGCGGGCAGTGAACGTGTGCATTTTACGAGATAGTTTAAAACAGGATAAATATGTAATGTACTCGAAAAGCAAATATAAATACGTCCGTCCATAGATTTATTTATATACACATTTCATACATATACGATAAATTATCTATATAACTCATTTTATGTTAATGATATATGATACACTCTTTCCAAAAATCAATAATTTCTAAAATAATAAATAACAAAGCGATTTTAAAGAAAAAGCGTCTATTTTTATTAAGCGTCTATTTAAATTACTACATATTTAAATTAATAATTGTTTACTATCTATCACTGTAGACTTTTTAATGCCAGAATCTATTGTCCTGTCGCAATTTTAGAGTGATAACTTTCTACGGGTTGATTGCTTATAGGTGTAAAAGCTGTAAAGCCTTTTGCTGACAAATGAGCTACATATACCTCTTTAAATTTATAACTATCACTATGTATACCAAAAAGTCATTCTTCAATGACACCGCTATCACATAACTAAGTATAGTTCACAAAGTTTTCGACAATTTCGAATTTAGAATATGAAATTAAAATTTTAAAATGTCAGAGTAATATGTATAAAATAGTACAAAGATTAACGCCTTAACACGACGTATTTATAACTTATAAACCACTCAAAGCTCTTTCTGTTGAGAAATATTAATCTCTTCTGAAATATGGTAGTACTGTCAAACTTATTCAAATCTATTAATAATGTTTAAAAGAAATTTCATCAATTTATTGCCTGCGGTCGTTCAACAAAATTAACGAGACAAATAAGATCAAAGCTTAAGTTTTTGGTTAAATAAATCTTTAAGTTGGATTGTAATTATTTTTGATTAAAATTTTAAACGTATATATTGTGTTTATTTACACTTGAATAAATGAGAAATATAACTTGTCTAATACTAACGAAAACGTATGTATACATTTCGTTAGTTCTCAACTCGGATGGTTACCTATACAGCTTTAAGACCAAACTTTGTAGGTCTTCAAGCTAAGAGTGTATAGGTGTCTTGTAGCCAGGTATGTATCATCATAGACCTCATTATCCCTTAACATTAGGTGAGAGAGACATATTTTGCCTATAACCAATTAAAAAATACGCACGGTAAATTATTGTCATACGAGCGGTTTGAATTTTATTGTATTATATATTTTAAAGTTCTCCAGAAAATAATACATTAAATTTATATTCTTACCGTTTAGGAATGGTCATTAGTTTTGCACAATATTTGTTAAAATTTATAGACAATAATAGCATCTTACTCTTCAAATAAAATTAATTTCTAACTAATCCTCGATCATCGATTGATAAATATTTACTATCTATTTTTTTATTGCGATAAAACACTCATAATCCAAGGATCCAAGCCCACATTTTATAAATACTATATAAAGGTTGATAGTAATGATATAGGGATCGGAGAAGTGTTGGCTTAGAATAGGTCTCATAAGGAGGCTCCAGGTCACCCAGAGCGCAATGGAGAGGGCTAAGCTCGGAGCTTCGAAGCGAGATTTAATCAGAAATGAGGAGGTCTGCAGAAACTCCCAGGTCGTCGACGTAGCTCAAAGAATTGTTGGGTACGAAAGATTGCCGAGTGATGACCAAGAGCCGGACGATATGGTTAAAGTCGCGGGATGGTGCTGGTTGCGGATAACGCGGTCAATGTGGTGATTTTCGAGGGAGGGTTATTCCTTACAGTAGGGGTCTACCGCGTGGAATGACGGTGATGATTAAACAATCAAACACCATAATATTATGTAACGCAAAAAGGTCCCAAGAAAAGCTCTTTTTAAGTAGATCAGACGAACAATTACATAATGATTTACATAACTTCAGTCCTACCTGTGAACATACACAGTGCAAAGAACATCAGGAACATAAAAATAAAGAGCAATGTAGTAAGTTAAAAGTAGTAGTGATATCTATATTTTGTTAGTTTTTAACATTTATGTAGACACTTCCAAAAGCAAATTTACATCTGTAGAACGTTCTCCGCGATGATTTCAACATTTCAAAATTCTAAAATAACTTACGCGATGCGTGAATATTATCAAATGGAATTTAAATGTTTCATATGCATTGCGGTCGTAATGCCAAGTGGACCAGACGATCGTAAAATACATATTGAAGTAAATTACTCGACCCTTTTAACGTCATTAAATTCACATTCATGTTTCTTCCTAAATCTCTGCAATGTATTTTTAATAAAGATGTTTTATACTTTTTAAATATAAAATCATTGTTATAAATTTAATTTATTACAGCTTTAGTTACAAAGATAAATAAAGTGTATAGTATATTCACAAGGCATATCAGCTCCTGACGTATGTAACCAGCAGGACCGAAGATATAGACAAAAGATAAGCCGTCTGTTCTCAAAAGTCTCTTGTGTGTCATGTCAATCGCACTCTCCCCCTCATCACCGATCACATATCTCAACAGGTTACTATTACTTCTGCGCACACTAACACCTTGTAATATTAGCTTAGTAACAAAAACTTGATTATTCATAACAAAAATTTTTGAGTCATTTTCTATAAATACATATTTATTTTCAAATTATTACATACTATTCTTTGTAGCTTCTTTACCAGCATATAAATATTATTTCATTTCACCGTCGTCGTTTTAGCTCATAGACTCCCTCTGCAAAGCCTTCTCTAGTGATATCTATGGAGAGATATACCATTATCACCAAGCCTGACGGGTTGTCGAACGGAGTATAGTATTATGGTATGCAGAGGAAGCTGCTGTCCATCCTCTGGGAAATTGTGCCAAATCTATATGCACAAAGTGCGAGTTTTTTAGGATTGAATCCTGGAAATCGCACCCGCGATCTACAATGGCAAGTCTTAGTCCTCTACCCTACCTTTACTACTGTTATATTGTACTTGTCTTAAATAATCCTCGTTCTTGTTTAAGGTATGATCTAGGATGTAACACATAATGTTTTTAATAAATCTACAATTTTGTTCCCATAGAGATGAAAATAAAAAATAATATCGTTAAATAATATTTTTAAAAAGCAAAGATAACACCGTTACCAAAATGAACCAAAAATATAAACATGTCTTTACACCACAATACAGCAGAGATATGCTTCTATCACAATTAATTTAATTATTACACTAGGTAATAAAACTAATAATTGAATGTAATTGTATGTTATTGTACTGTCACATATATGTTTATCTATCTATATGTTTTTTAGGATGCGTTTGAGATGAGGTGCTGGAAGCGAACGTTACGAATTCCGTAGAATGCTTGGTAAACCAACGCATCGATACTGATAGATATAGTAGTCCACTCCTTTATGTGATTATTAAGCAGCGGGTTTTTGAGATATCTAGGAGAAGCACTGAGATCATGTTAAAACTTTTGACCATCCGAAAAGTGAATGGATAGTGACCAAGAGGCCACAGCTTCATGCATGATACCACAGTAGCTGTAGCAATATATATCGCTGAAAACCGGCACAGGTCTTGGGATATAGCGTGCAATAAACTTTTCTGGAAGGGTTACGATCGTCAGTAGTGTATAACAAGGCTCAAGAAATTGGATCTATCTGCCACACATATTATTATACCTTTTACCTATTGTAAATCTACGGGAGAGGCCTATATTCAGCTGGGGACATCCTATGGCTTACGTTCTATTACTACTATTATTATTCCAAAGCATTTATTTTTACTTTGCCGCAAAACCTGCCAATCCCACTAAGCCATAACTTGTCGCGCAATTCGCGTTAAAGGCAACAAAGGAACATATTCAATATACATGTATCAAATACGGGAAGTTAATATTAATAGTGGTTAGGCCCTTTTAAAATCAGGGTGGGCCATTAATAGGTCGATTCGTAGAAGACCGCTCCCTCGAATTCCATGAACTCGTAAAACACGCTACGGAACACTATGTATTTACGTAGGTGCCAAGTTACTTGTACAGGGCATTGTTTCTTAATAAGTACATCAGTAACCATTCATGTCAAAGACTTTATTAAATTTGATATGTATCGAGGTACGTTAGATAATGACATCCCTTGCTTTTGTCTCTGATAAGGAAACATCAACGATTTCGCTTGTTGTCGGTTATGCTATGTGCAAATTAATCAAATTACGACTACATAATACAATTACATTATGATCAAAACAAAGACATATTTAGTATAGGTACTACAAAACATCAAAGCGTGGCAATGTGTTATCATCGCTATGATTTCGGGTTATCATTAATTCAAATTGACCAACAAATATAATGTTTATATTCATTACGGAATACAGATATTAAAAATTATTAATAATATTTAATCAACATAAAAACTTTAATAAATGCCACTAAACATTTGTGATGAAATTTAAAGAAGCATTCTTTGTGATTATTATCGTTTATAATATGCATAAACAACTCACAAACAAGAAATAGATAATGGTCTTTATAACGTAAATTCATAACAAGAATATATGTACATATTTAAAACAATAAATAAACTTCTAAAGTAAATGTAAATATTGTAATATCCGTAATATATTTATAAAAATTATTTATAAAAGAATTATTTATAAAATTATATATAATAAATATTTTATTTGGAAAATACTTCTTTACTAGTTATTATTACTTAAAGTAAAGTTTTAACTCGATAAATATAAGAATTAAAAAAGTAATAACTAGGTAAAGATATGTCACCAATTTAAAATATGCGCACCAGTACACATTGCAGTGCTCTTGCGATCTAAAAACGGTCACCCAATTAAAAGTAAATTCTAATAGTTGATTCTACATTTATACATAATATCATTTTTTCAGTCCATAGAGGTCCAACCCCAAAAATATATATGGGAGGATATACTATAATCGCCATGCTTGGCAGGCGAGCAATCGCGTGGTATTATGGTATGCAGAGGTTGCTATTACTTTTGAATTATTTTGTCAGCAATGGCAATCCTATATAATTAATGCAGAAAGTATGAAATATATATAAGACTGTATACCGAGAATCAAACCTGCGACTGAACGTCGGACTACCACGGCTCGTAAATATAAATAAAAGTTCATATTTATATCACTTCAAATTCAACCATGCCATTCTTTACATTTTATATAAAAATTAAATGTTTTGAATGCAATATATCCCCATATTAAACATAGTCTTTTTATGACTACGATATTATATGAAATTCAGTGGTTATAAAGCGTTCGTTGGTGAAACGAAGTATCTATTCATATCTCCCTTTTGGCATTAACTTGATAATTAGCCGACAATTCACTTACTTGTACAATATTCCTTAACTGTTTATACTTATTTATACATACTTTAATCATTTATTCATAATATTATACACAGAGTAGATTTACAGTGGCGAATGTCAAAAAATCAGTCCTGATGTGAGAAGAGTTCATAATAAAATAATGTGATTTTTTTATTAAAATCCTTTTTTTAGATTTTACATAACTATAAAAAACATTAAATGAAATATGTGTATTTGTTTTGTTAAAAGAGGATTTTAAAGTCAGACTATTCCGTTTATTTGTTTAATAATAATTTAAAATAGATTTTAATTAATTACTTTTATTACAATGACATGTAATATTTTATACTCAATATACAATGTTTTAAAGTAGGACAACAAAAAGTGAGACAAAAAAAATCGATCGATGGATGTGCATGCAACATTGCACCGAGGGAGTATTGCTTATTACTTTAATGGCCCAAAATTGAAATATAAAATTAATGTTTAGATCATTAAAATATCATATTTATACGATGTTATATAATTTTTAAACAAAATTTTAGAATGTCGCAAAATTTATTCAATCCATTTGGAATTGTCTTTAGATGGAGTAATAGTATTAAAGTACTCAGAAAGCTATTTTCCAAACATTCTTTTTCCATTAAAACAGTTTTAGATGAGTCTCTTGATATATAGGATGATTGGTGAGAGGCGTTAAAGTTTTTAAAAGGTAAATGTGTAGATTATTTATTAGCAAAAAGCTTAAAAGCCATTTCATATCACCTGTATAAAATGATTATTTTGAAATATGTTTCATTAATTTATTTTTCTCTTGAATACGATAAGCCAATGACTTCTTGTAGTATAAAGTCTACAGAGATACAAAACTATAATTTATTTTAATATCTAGTGATCCGAATTTACAATACGGTTACTATGTTATCATTACGTTATTTATCATTTCTGAAACTGTTGTATTTAATATTGTTTAAGGTTTACTATACATCAATGACAGCAAATGCTTTTACACGAGTAACTAATCATGCTGTATAGTGGAGTAAACTCTATAATAAATAACGTGATACTTTTAAAATAAGATTTATTTCAGAGAAAATCTCGTGTTTTAGCTGAAACACATTTATTTTGTACTCCTAAGTGCTTGAAGACTTTGAGGACGAACAAGCTGTATAAAATGTATTTCTTTTTTTCGTATTAAAAACAAGATTTAACTTTTCGCTGAAAATTGCCATGCTGCTAGAAGATAAGTGTTACAAAACATTCCAAACTTTCTGTAATTGTTTGATCAGACGATGAATGTGCGAACCTTTATTGTTCTTTTGTATTAGTTTCAAAAAGATCATGGATATCTGACCGTAACTTAAGTAGTTACGTGCGAGAAGCTTAAGCATTTAGTTTTTATTTTATGTTACGTTCTTTTAAGATACTCGTATCTCCTTTATGGTTGGTAGCATGTGACTCTATTTAATAACAGTTGCTCATATATGTATTTACAGTAAGCAGTGGTAGCCCAGCAGTAGAGGACTAAGACTTGCGATCGTAGATCGCGAGCTCTATTCTCGGAATACAATATTCTATAATTCACAATTCGTGTATTAGTTATATAGAAATGCCACTGCTCATAAATAAGTTTCCAAAGGATAGGTAGTAACGTCCTCCGCGTACCATAATACCACATTACAATCGCCAACCCACAAGTGTGGTGATTATGGTATATATATCATAAGGGGAGCATACTCCTTGTGGTAGGCATCTATCGGCTAAGACAAGACAATATTTACAGTACGTTAACAATTAATTTTGAAGTTTTATTTTTATTACACAAAGTTTCTGACCACCATCGTAGGATATTTCAAATAATATCTAGGATAGTAGCCAGATATAATCTACATGAATAAAAATCAAGCGTAGTTCGTTCTTAACTGTGTTACTTAAAAACTATTTGACTGATTCGAATTATTTTATTTTTATTTTTAATATTTCAAATAAAGTTAAATATTGAAAAATATACTACAGAAGAGTTTTGATCTGGAGACTATTTATATTTAATTTTGGTGTAAGAATAATATTTTTTGTTCATTAATACCTTAAAATTAACGTTAAAAAATATATATTAAGTATTTTTTATCATTTCAGTCATAAAGCGTTCACAGTTGGACGTGACCTGCATCCAGCGTCTTTCACCGACCTTAAATCGTCTGTACGCCTTGTTATAAATTACAGGTGCTATTTGAGTAGTTTATTTTGCTTTTCTTTACTATTTCGAAACCTTAAATGCATAAAAAATATGTTGATTTTAATAAATAAATATGTCTTGTCCTTTTACTACCTCAACTGTTTTTAAATATATATATATATATATATAAATATTCGGTATATTTTATATATATATATATATAAATATTCGGTATATTATATATATATATATATATATATATATATATATATATAAATAAATAAAATATACCAAAATGTTTGTTTCATCCTTAATAAATGTTCTAATTTTACAAAAAGCAAAGAGGCCTATGGTTATTTAAATTTGTCTATTCCTGCCTGCCCTAACAGACTATACAGTCAAAGCGAACTGTTAAATGCGCAAAGATTCAATTTTTGTTAAATTCCTGTGCTATTAATCTGTTTTTTATGTCTTTAGTGTTATTAGAATGAAAAAAAAGCATATGAAGAGTATTATGGATATCGGTCAGGTCATTCTCAAGATCTTCCTTCTGGTAACTGATTATTCAGCACTATTCTTCTTCGTTTAGTTTTATAGCATACTATCGCTCTGTGCAGAAGTATGCACTCTACGTTAGTGAAACATCAAATTGTTGCGGCCCTACTGGCTTGCGGTCTGCGGTCGTTGTTTGCAGATAGCCTTTTGTCACAATTCAGCAAACATGGCTTTATAAACCAATTGTGGTTGACGAAACATTTCCAGAAATATGCAACTTCAATTATCATACGCATCATTGCGCTTTTCAAAACACATCCATGCTAAGAAAACATTTAAATGCGTAATGGCGAAGTTTGATTTAGAACAGCTACTGATAAATTTTATTAAGTCGGTACTAATAAAAACAACCCGGAGTGGATATTACTATTCCGGTTTGAGGTCAGGACATCACGTGTTTAGATATTTAGCTAAAGTTTAAATAAAAAAAATACATGTAATGGAAACCACTTTTATTTAAAAAAAAACTTGGCATCCGAATGAACGAGTATGGATACGTTAGTTTTGCCAGAGTCGAAAAATGCTCTCGCTTTTTTGCCCTATCGATGTTTTCCCTTTTTTTTCACTCTATTTGTGACTATTAGGTGAGCAGTTTGTTTCCACTTCTGAGACGGACAAAAATCATAACAGTAAAAATGGAGTACTAAGTGATGTATAGGTGAATGCTCACATTACGTCTAATCCTAAAACCAATCTTCGGTATAGCAAACAAAACTAATTATGTTCTATTAATTATTTACATACCTTTTATACTTTATCCGTTCGAATAAATTAAGCTTTATTACTATAGAAATAGCAATAAAATTTTAAAGTATATTTTAAAGTATATTTTTCGAAATCGATAAATCAATGAACCAGCCATTAATTCTATGCCATTAAATCTACTGGTGGTTGGAAATAGGTTAAAACATGTGTAAAATGTAAATACGTAACTTATTTGCTAGCAATTAATGGCACAAGCATAAAAAAATCAATAGTTTACAAGATAATTAGTAATGTAATGAAAATACAGTAAGTAAAAGCATTTTCAAAATTCAGATAATTATATATTAAAATTAATTATAGTTTACTATTTGTCCATGCGGACTTTGTACTGCCAGAAGATATAGGCCTGTCGCACACCAAAAGGAAAATTATTTCTAATTTAAATTATTTCAGAGTGATAACTGTACTGTACACAGGTGATTGGAAATGCGTACAAAAGTTTTAAAGCTTTTTCCTACAAACGAGTGATACTCTTTTCTCTTGCTAAAGCCTATTTCAAATCAACCTAATTTAATAAAATAAAAAGTATAACATCGTAATTTTGTAATAAGTAATGAAAAAATAAATAAAAATATGTATGTGTACTAAAATAACTAATTTGCAGATTTATGGTTTCAATAAGTGGACAAATACACTGATAAGGAATATTATCAACACCTATTAGGCACTAAAAAAATTAAAATGGACTGTTACAATCAGGACACATTTCTCCTCTACTTAAAGCACTGGTCGTCAAAATTTGATATACAGCGAAAAAGATCGATCATAAGAGAGAGGTCAAATGTGGCTGCAACATAAATATTAATGAGCAAATATTTGACCGTAGCGGTTTTTACATAATCCGAGTAAGCCTTTTGAAGTCATGGAAATATTTTATCTGTTACCGCAACACAATTTATATCAAAAGAAATCTTTTTACGTACATACAAAGATTAAGTAGATATTGTTTGATTTCATCCAAAAAGGTCATAACATCAATATCTAATAATTAATTGTTGAATATTATCTTCATTAATTGGAATATAGACTTATATTAAAAACTGTTTTATATAACTATAGTGGTAATAAGTACTGTGATATTTATTCTAGAATAGTTAATGCAGTTAATGGCAATAGCTTTGTACTACGTTTAACGCAAAGATTATGTACGTAGACCTAACAAAAGAATATTTGATAATTAGATAAAACAATTTATTAAAGTATATTAATTAATTTTAACAATTAAAATAGCCTCATTCAAAGCATTATCATCAATTCATAAGTTGAATGTCCACCGTTGGACTCTTGCCTCGCTCATAGATTTCCAATAAGAAGTAAGAAGTAAGTTTTATTTGTCCACCATTCAGCGTATTTCGTCCACTTTAACGAGATTATTTGTCCACCTTGTTACGAGCTGCGTTTGCCGGTCTGTAATCTCCACTCCAGAACCTTTAGGCCCCAGCTGCCATCTGTTCTGCTCACCACATGCTGACTGCCACTTCCAACTTCACTTACCAATCCGCTGGGTATTTATTTATTCTCGTTCCCCTATCTTTGGGAAGGACGGGGTCGACAGTTGTCTTAATAATTTTTTTTTCACTGTCCTTTTCATTTTCGTTCTCTACTATCATTCTTCACATAATCTATCGTTCCATTTTTTTCTTTCCACAATTCATTCTATATTTTTCTTTCATTCTAGTTCTCATTCATATTTTTCAGTTTTTCAAATTTGTTTACATCACATTTTGATTACAATTTTATGCTTACTCTATTACACTGTTTTTTATTTTTGTAACATCTTTAACTTTTACTGTACAAAAACTGAGAAACGATTCCCTACTTTTACCATCTTCTAATATAGAGGCGATGTTCCCCTCATTTATTTTTACGCCCAACCGGCATTGGGAGTCGACCCGGAGTCCTCCGAATGCGGGACAGTGGGCTACCAGGTGGACCACAATGAAGGTACTCGGAGAACCCCCCGTGCCCCGTGAAGAGCTGGACCAAAACTGCGTCCACCTCGATACTGCGGAGCACGCAATAGGCTGAGACGGCGTCCGAGAAGAATTTCCACATTGTTGATGCCGTCGTACTTTCTATAAACCGCTGGGCTTACCGGTTGCTTTCGATCGCCAACGCATTTCCACATTCTGATTTTTAAATTGTCTATTTTTCTTACATTCTATGTACACTAGGTTAATTGTAAATAACGCTTATAGTTCGTGGCCCCGATTACTTTTTACGAATCGTGCCTGTACGTAATAAAACCGACCAATAACGAAATGAGCATTCTGGCTTTGTACAAAGTAGTGATTAATGATCTTAACGATAACACATTGCAGAGTCGGTTTCCACTGTAAAACCGCGTGTCAAATTGCTACTGCGTGAAGATTAATATCAAAGTTAGGCACTTAAAGTTTACATAATACGTCATACAGAGGCTTTGTTTGAAATACATGTACAATTAGGCAAGTAATCGGTTAGTCAAACAAGCTTTTTTTACTTCTAGAGAAAGCTTTTAGTTCTCTTAAGTCATAACTAAAACCGTGTGTACAATGAAGTATAGAATATAAGTTGACATCGAATAACTAATAGGCTTAACTAAAAATAAATTGTTAGAAGTTTAACGTTTTTACAGCTTTTGTTCAAAGTGACTGCTGGATAACTACAATACAAAATAACTCACTAACTTTGAAAGTAGTAGCTGTGTATAAAAAGCAGACGAATGTGTTAGAGCAGTGATTCCCAAAGTAGTCTATATCGACCCCTAGGGGTCTTTGACAACCTGCAAGGGGTCTACGTCAGCGAAAAAAGATTTGGGGGTCCACAATAGTGGATCTCAACACATACACTGATAGTACCGATTTACTTCCATCATACTATCTTATAATATCAAAACATTTACATTATTTATAAAATTACCTATGAAGTAAAAAAATTATTATATATGTTTATAAAATGGTGTAAGTTGTAGGATGTTGGTATAATAGGTTGGTATAGGAGAAACAAAATTTTATTTTGAGTAGTTTTAATTTAATTCAATTAGTAAATGTATATATTAACATGTGTTTTTACTTTAAGTTTTTAACACTAAACTTCACTACAGTTAGAAATTTACAGGAAATCAATATCAGTAAGTAAGTAAGGGGTCTACCCAACACGGAAAAACATGGCAAGGGGTCTACGACACAAAAAAGTTTTGAGAAACTCTGTGTTAGAGGGATTCAATTTCAATAGACTCTCTCTGCTGACTAGAGGTTACTAAAAATTAATGTCTAATAATTTAATTTCAAACTTATTTTAAATAAATAGATTACTTTATGTTCTTGTTTTATTTTTCTATTACTCTATTTGATATCAAGTAAAACATATTTTTATCATTTCCTACCACTAGTCTCTAGAAATATTCTTCCGTTATGACTTACGGCGCTGAAACGTCCTCTCATCGTCACCCCACCTCGATTACCATTGACTAACTCACAGTCGCTCAAGTAGCCGTTGTGAATGCTATGCTCGAGATTTCTCTACAAGATCGATTCAAGTAGGATATCCATAGGCAAATCAAAAGTTGTAGTGGAAGTAAGCAAGCTAGACAGCGCGAAGAATAAGTAAATGAGCAGACGACTTAGTTAAGGTCGTCGGAAGACGCTGAATTCAGGCATATTTCAACTGACCTTTTTAGTAAGATTACATATTACATTATTTTTATACATTAGTTGGATGTATAGTCCATAGGTATGGAGGCCTTTATGCAACAGTGGACATCCTACGCTGTAACGACAATGATAATCTATCGTGACTACCAGTGATCATTAAAAAACCTGTTTTGTGTTGCGTTGTTGTGGTCTCTTTTCAGACCAGGGTGTAATTGTACCCATCGTATTAAAAGAGCGCTATTAAACGAGAGCTCAATTTGATTTTAGTTTCTGTCAAATTGCGTTGTATCTTTTTCTCCTAAGTCATTTTAAATTTCATGCATAAACGCGACTTAGATAGACAGCTTTCGTTTCAGTAACACTTGCCAACAAGTCTGTGAGAGGCCTTCACCTGGTGGATATTAAACCACTCGTTGTCATAAAGATATAGTTGGCCGCCGTCCAATACGGAGAGGCTTGGTAACGTGCTGTTCACCACATTAGCTTTGATATAGTAAACAGGAAAATTCGTGAAGATTTTAATGTCGGAAATTTTTCCTATACTGTTCACACAAGAACACCATATAAAATTCTGCACAGTTTTACCTGTACTATACCCGAAAATAGTAACTTATATCATCAGTTGGTCAATTCAAAGGTAACAAAGCGCTTCATTAGTGGCAAAATGCCTGTTTACACCTGCTGAAAAAATAAGTAATGTGCATATTACGCTTGTTTTAAATAAGTAGCAATGTGTTAAAAATTAGGTTTAAAGGTATTCTAGTGGCGGATTTATGTTTTAAAACTTAAATTAAAAATGTTGTTTGACACGTACCCTAAATAGAAGAGGTCAACAAAATAATCAAAATGCGGATTACGTTCTTTAAGATTATGTAATGCCAATGTCTTCCGTCCACACACTGTTCAAAACGGAGCCTTACGTTTTGCGCCAGTACGCCACACGCATACTTAATTCAATTAAGTTAATTCTTCGACGATTTTAAATTCACAAGAGTACAGGGATTGTTATTGCAAAATCTCACTTTGAGGTAGTCCTATGAAAAAAAACCGTTGGATTTAAGTAGGGTGACCTCGGGGGCCACGATATATCCCCAAAAGCTACTAATCAGTTTTTGGAGAAAAGCTTTCCGAAGGAAATTCTTCCGGTAGAAGTTCGCACATTCATAAAAAGTAAATTTGTAATCATGAATCGCTAATTCTCACTATTGACTTTTGTCGCCTGGCCTCGACCAATACGAAAATGTTCCAATTTTCCCATTCGTAGGAAAGGCAAACGAAACTATTAACCTGATATTTTAGTCGAAAGTTGCAGGTTTTTGCAGAACAGTACCAATAGTTTGCTTATTGAAAATAAGCCCCGTCGCTCTAGAAATGGAATTTACAATGCGAAAACGCTGAAATATTGCTTGACAATATTTTTTACGTCAAAGTCACTTTCTTTCAGTTCTTGATTTTGAATTTGGAAAGGGGGAAGTTTAGATCCTTTTTGAACTTTGCTTACTTGACCATGCTGCAACATCATGACGACACCGCCCTGCGCCTTTTATTGATTTTGGAAATAGTCGTATTTAACAGCATAAATTTAAAAGCATTAAAAATTTTCATTTGGAAGTATAAATACCAAATATTTATTTAAATTTAAAGGTATTTTCTTAATTTATTGATACATTTCGGCTTGTCAAACATAATTTGATCAGAGGTAGTCAAGCGAATCCAATTCCTACCACATCATAGAGACAAAATCTGAATGACATTTCAACTTGACAGGGGTAAGTGTTGGGTATCGGAAATTCATCATAATAATATCATAAACCGTTTATTTTATTGACGTGAAATCTAAATTGAAAAAAACTAACCTTATAAAAACAAGCTAAAAATTTTTCATAACCAAATGGATGCTTTTTTTGGTATAAACGTAAAAGTGTACAATGTTTAAAATGTCAAATTCATTACATCGCTAACCATTACGGGTTGTACTATTTCGTGCCTCAAAACGGATATTTATTAAAAAATAATAAGAGAAAAAACACCACATGTAAAAACATTGTCTGTAACTACTCAAGATGTCAGTGCCATTTACGATTGCAAATTAAGAAGTCCGTGTAATAATCGAAAGATAGCAACTAATATTAAATTTTCTGCTAATGTAAAAGAGCAATGAGCAGAAGCAGTTCAGCGGTAGATGACTGAGACTAGCGATTGTAGGCCGTAGGTTTATTCCCGGGGATATTGCGGTTGGCAACCCGCCTGCCACGCGTGACGATTTAATCAAATCTCCCAAATAAAAATAAAAAAGTTAAGACTCGATTTGTATATTCAAGCATTTAATATTGTGTAATTTACGGAAAACATATATTTAAAATAGTGTATCTGGAATCCGTGACAGCATATATGTTAGCATAGTAATATGACGATGAAAAAAAAATATGTTTTTTAAGTGTTCTAAGCGCTCTAATTCAAAAATAACTTCGTAAAGATTTCGCCATAATTGGTGCTCATTTAAAATAAAAGTAATCAATATTAAGAGCCTTTATTGTGTCATCTTCATCAATTCAGAAATAAGATGCCCACTGCAACTACACATACACATAGACTACTACTCACATAAATTTACGATAAGGCCGATTGGAAATGGCATTTACCAGTCTTCTTTTAACGACCTTAAGAAGGTCATCTGTTCACGTTATAAGTGGCTGTGTGAACTGCATTTGCTAGTCTGTGGTCTCCACTCCAAAACTTTAGGCCTTTCTGGCCATTTGATTGCATGCCACTTCAATATTTTCTCTTGCTTATCTGTTAGTATACATCGCCTACTTGCGTTTGTCTATGGTTATTTCCGTGCAAAGTCATTAGTTTTTATCGTGTGCAATTGTCTATTAAACAATATCTTGCTCTAAATGAATTTCTTTAAAAGCTGAATTATGAATAACAATTCGCCGAAGACATTACAAAAAGTAAAAAGATAAATAATGCATAGCCTCGGTGGTTCGTTGGAAGGCTATATGTGACTGACTTATATTTAATTTTGTCTAGTCTTCTAGTTCTTCCCAGTCAAGCATCAGTGATGGGTTCGTGGGTTTGTGATCTCCTATGAGTCCTATCGCCATATCGTCAGGAGTTTGTTATTTTGAAGATTTGAAAACCTAGAACTGTATTATTAAGTTGATTGGAATGTTCATTATTCTCTTAGTTAAGTATTAAGTAATGTGCATCAGAAGAAAGACATGATGTTATTAAGGATCAATTATTATAGACTACACCAAACAATCTTAAAAAACTTGCTTTAACTTTCAGTATAAAAAAATGTTTCAATACATTACTTACAATACGGTTACTTTATTGAGGATTTCGAGTGTTTCCGCACAGAATAACGTGTATATTCTATTTACTGACTACATTTTACAAAGAACATAATTTAGTATTTAAAGACCAAAATAAATTCTTTAAATTTTTTGCGTGACCTTTTCTTTAGCCGTATCCAATTATTTGATATTGATTTCCATCGTAATACTACGACCTTTTATATTATGAACAATGTAGAACGCGAATGTTTCGCGAAAAATATTTGTCTTCAATACCCCTTATTCTCGGCGAAGTATTGAGCTCCAAAACATCGGGTTGATTAATACTTTATACTTATTTCCCTTGCGTTTGTACGTCTTTATATTTTATTTACCATATCACGAAGTCTTTTTTTAAATTTGTCTATTGATATTCACAGCGTGAACACTATAAATGCTCCTGGGGAAAATCACTTTTATTTCGGACTATATCGTTCTTAAACTATACCGGTTTTGATTTAGAGAATGATAAATATAATTTTATTATGAAAGAGAAAACCTAAAATAGACAAAATTAAACGACAAAAATTTTAAAAACGCATTTTATACATAAATAAATATAACATACATACCACGTAAACATGGAATGTCTCTATATAATAAAACATAAACATCTTTATTTTAACATTTTACCAATTTATCATAATTCCGTTATCAAAACGATTTTCCTCTTCTGTTCTTCTGTGGGAGCAACGAAAGGATTATGCTAGTCAACAAAAGAACCATGCCGTCTTCTTTGACGTTTTTTATTATAACTACAGAAACGCTTTCACATAGTACCATAGTTCCAGTGGAATTGGCCTTCATTTGTTAGGGTGGAGATAAAACTCTTCACCCATTAGCATACAGACACGAACAGAATTACTTCCACAGGCCAGAACAAATATGCCGTGGATCATCCTGAAACAGCCGCCAAGACTTTCTTGAAAAAGTTGAATAGTATGGTAAAACCTTCCTGACGACAAACTCTAAATCAACTAAACACATACGACGCCTAGATCAAGCCCTTGTAGGTATACAGCTAGACTGTCTAATCACTGAGGCAAACGTAATTTTTATTCATAGAGTTTTACTGGTGAACGCCCAGCCACATGTCCACGAATCAACATGACTATATATAAAACAAATTACCTACGTGTCGGAAATAACCAAATCATATTTGACGTTCTAATGGTCGAGGAAATTAATTCAATCTCGGTTTTCAGTGTTAATTAAAGCAACGACTCGCCTCGTTAATGTAATAATGATGTGTTATTTTTGTACTGTGTGCTTTATGAAAGAATAATATTGGCTCAATATGACCTCATTTTTACTGTTAAAATAAAAAAGTAGTAGGCGTACGGATATTTCTAAACGTACCTAATTTATGTTGTTATAAAAGAATATTGTCTAGAAAAAAAATTATCATTTCACTTTTCAAAGTAATCTATTAACTTATGATATAAACTTCCCAATAATGATACTTTTTAACAATCGTTAAATCTTATAAAAAAAAAACAAAATCACTAAAATTATTATTACTACAATTTAAATAATTTTAATCAAATATCTACAGCAACATCCATTTTAGGTCATCAATGTAGTTTAAGGAATATATTATAAAAATATTCCTTAAACTACAATGTAAACTACAATAAAAATTACAAGTATTTATATTTTTCATTTTTTGCTAATAGAAATATATTTACTAACGGTCAATATCCAAGTTTGTCTTTCTTCCAAGTTCTAAAGCATGAATACTAGTGAAGCTACAAGTTCTTTTTGTTTATAAAAATAAAATGTAAATAATTAATATTAAGTACAATGAAAACCTTATTTATTAAAGACAAAAATATAAAACAACAGTATTATTAATTTACCTATTAATATCCTATCGTATAAAGAGAAGAGATAAAATATATAAGTAAAGATTTTTATTTAATATTAAATTTATTAGATAATAATTTTTAATGTGTATAATTGTGCACAAAGAAGTTGACTGTCCTCAAGGCATGATCTACTTAAAAATATTTACTATCGTCTTTCCACAACCATGATACAGAATAAAATCATACATAAAGTAATAAAACACATCTTTTGTTAGGTTAACAACCAAGCATGTACAATATTTGTTAGCTGATTATATTGACTGATCCCTCCTTTACAGAATTCCACCTTAAAAGTAAATATCAATTCCGAAACATGTTATTTGGTTGTTATAGAGGCCATCGAACCACAATAGGGACATCAAGAGATATGCTATGAGTTAATAAAAGTAATAAGAACTTCAATTGACTTCTATGCTTCTTACAAAAATACATTGACTAATATTTCTAAAAGAATCTATCGTCTACTCGAATAGACGCGTATAAGAACAAATAGTACAAAATAAACAATTAGTCGAGACTTATTTTGTATGTTGAAACATTTCGTATTGACCGTTATAAGGAAAATAGAGAAAAGTAAATACAAAAAATAGGGTTGTGGGTAAAATAATCCCCTATCGAATTTTCCAATATTGACACCCTTCTCACTAAACAAATATTACGGCGCTTTTGTTTCATGTTTCGCACTGAAACAAGTATTGGATATTTTTCAAAATTTAATTACTGTAGACTTTTAAATAATTTTACCACATTAAATTTAAAAGGATTATATATTTTATATTGTTTTCTTTAAGGTTTTTGTTTATATTTAACAGCTCTTATTTGTTTTTTTGGTTGAGAAATCCTTTATATACAACATATCCTGTTCTCTGTAATGATGGCAGGAATTTAAATGTCAAAAATGAAATAAGGCTTACTGCGATTCTGTTCTGATTCTTATTATATATATATTTATATATATATATTAATTAAGTTCTTCGTAAGTTCAACTAAAATTAACAAAAAGGCTCCGTTATTCAGCGCAAATCTCAATAGCGGCTCGACCAATTCGGTTAACTTTGCTTTTCATTTAATTGGTGAAATACGTGGAAAGTTTTTCTCAAAAAATATCGGAGAATTGATAGGAATATATTGAAAACTTTTTATTTTGCATACAAACTGCAGAATGATTTAAAACAACTGTCCCCAAATATCAAAATTGCAGTCAATGCAATCGAAACCAAAAAAAACTCTTAAGTAAATGAAATAAAGTTACTATTACATTTTTATAGTTAGTTAAATAGAAAACTTTTTTAAAAGTAATTTTTGTTTTTTTTTTATTGAATTATTAAGTCAATAAAGGGATAACTATGAAAATGTTATATTTATTTATTTTGGTTGGAAGACTGTCAACTTTACATTAGGAAGCCCATCGTAGCAGTTCTGACAAGCCAGAAAGGTGTAATATAATTTCAATTTTAGTTAACCTTTTCTTTCAATAACAGCATAATTTAGAAGCCTTTTATAGTGGGACCTGTTTCCAATAGGACAGCGCAAGATTTCATACATCCTATGAAATAGTAAAAATAAACTAAAGAAGAAAGGGACTAATATATAGCTACTTCCGCTATGCAGCAGTAGTCGGGCAATGAAGTGCACCGCCCGCCAGCTCGCTGATAAATGCGCATGCGGCAAACGATGCGAATTACACAACTGCCGCCGTTAATTCACTCAACAGGTGTTTCTCCCCTCCACTGGTCATCCTCAGGAGTAATGTTACCTCGACTAGTGCCAAACACCGAGGCATCATCAGGCTATATCGCATCGAGGAGACATCTTTTTCTGAGTCTAGATGTCACCGCAGTGGATTTTTTTTCTATCAGAGTTGCTTTTACAACAATTAACCTGACTATCTCAAAAATAATATTCGTGAAGAAATGTCGGTTATCCCATGAGTACTATGCCACAGAGATTTGACGAATTTACGGTCTAGATTTGAGAAATTTATATATTTAGATGGCACACACCTCAGTAAACATACAGAGAATAAATGTAACTATGTATTATAAATATATATTTTATATTATAAATGTAATTTCATTTTATAACATTTGTAGATTTTATTTCTATGATTTTTAAAATCCACTCAATTTTATAGCACACCCGTATTATAATAAATACTGCTTAGTGACATAACATGAAAGCTCGGTAAGAAGGAAACTGAAGCAAAGAAACTCCATTACTTACACGAATCGGACAGCTATTTACGGATAACTTTATTTCATCTCGTTTTTTAGGCCTGTTCTCGTGACAACAATTCACATCAATCAAGCAATGTAATCGATGTGCCTTAATAGATTCCTATTATCAGTCCCGCTGTCCGCCCCGTGTCAGTGGATAAGTTGTAAATGGAGCTTTCATTGATATCTAATAAATTAAGAAAATTGATCTTAATAGATAGATGGAAACAATGAACACGAAACTTATTTTCAATTATTACTATTTTAGATTTAAAATAAAAAATATTTTATAGTAGAACCAAGATGATGCAGTCAAAAATTTAACTTCTTTCTTTTATCTTTTTATTTCTTCCTCAACTATAAACTCATTGTAAGCCTTCTTCACATCTCTCTACTTTTCTTCACTTTAGGCAGCGAGGATCAAGTTGCTACCCGCCATCTTGATGCCGTCATCCCTCCATCGTATCTAGTTCCGTAGTCCAGAAGGCGCTTGAACCAGCAATTTTTTTTAAAACGATGTGGCACAATAACGCAATATAATCTTTAGGTATCTTATAATGATACTCACCAGCTGCCTCCACATTACTCTTTGAACTACTCTTAGTTTATTTATGAGTTATCAAGTAGCAATCTATGTTTCTGATCCATATGCTAAAACAATAATACCGCATTGGTCAAATATTTGTTCTAGCCATCATACGCTATATATTTTGTATATACAAACAAAAATAAAAAAGTGTTCATAAAAGTTATGTATGGTTGTTCTCTTTTGAGGCATAAATGTATCATTTTGGAAATACAAGCCTTCAAAGTAAGATATGTTTTGAAAGATCAATTTCACTCTTCAAGTCGGGATTATTGCAATGGGATAACCATTGTGTCATTTTGGTAAAATAATCGACATCATCGGACTAATAAGCGAATGCAAAGTAGTTGTTAATTACACCAAGATGCCAACAAGTTCTCCAAACTTGAAACTAATAGTTACCCCAACAACTTTGTAGTAATTGAATACGGCTCTGAAATTGTTAAGTATTATTATGAAGCAGATTGTTACATTTAAACACTCTATACCAATTTTAAATCTTAATGTTATCGACAGTACAACATTTATTCTGTTTAATTTATTTTTGCGGTGGGAAATCGTGTAATATTTTTAGTGTCAACCTCCGTAGTGTAAATTATTCTCCGAACACAGTAAACATATTGCTTTTCAAACCACACGTTTTAATCAAATCAAATTGACACGTGATTATAATAGGTGTCAACGATTTTAATGAAAACGAGTGCAATACAGTTAAAAGGGTTCAAGTATTAATCAATATATTGTAATTGTAATTAAAAGGAACATAACAATTTTTATTATTTTATTGATAAGCTACTATGCTCCGCTTTTTAGTTCGTGGTCTTCTCTCCCGAATTTTAAGACCAAAAAATCTAGTCTGCGCGCTATGCGACTCGTACACTGGCACTTCAAGTTGGAAATTCGGCTGTGTCGATTTCTTTTATACATGTCCACAGATTTCTTCATTTTTATTCGATCTCAGGTAAGCTGTATTCAAGTTCCTATGTAGTGCATGGGATTTTGAATTTGAAACAAACAATGATGACATTATTATTGCTAGTAAAATTGTATAAGATACAGACACTACCTGTTTTCAAACTATATAAAAAATCATTATAATTGAAAATAGACAAATATAACTAAAGGTGTTAAATGTTATTTTAATAGGTAAAGAAACAAAACTCTATTATTAGACTATTAAGTGTTATTTTGATTGCAACAATCTGCATGGATCATCTAAATAAATTATTCTTCAAAATACACCATTTTAGCTTCAAGATGTCCACTGCTAGACTTAGGTCTCCGCCATAGATTAAGACCGGTGGGAAACGGCCTGCAGCCAGCAATGTAGCTTATATTTGAGAAATAAATTTCTGATTATCTACACATAGATAATCAATTGACTATTATCATAGCGTATAATAAATTTTCTTTGTGTTATTTTGGAAAAATCAATGCTTGCCAATTTTAATCTTCATTATAAAGGATGAAGCGAATCGATTCATCAGAATATTCATAACAAAAGAACAGTCTCGTCGTACGACTTAACTTCTGTTGATAAAAAGGAGACGATGAAATGGGTTTTAAATTTCTTTTCATTTGTACTTGTAATAAAAATATTGTTGTTATAAATTACTTCTTTCAAGTTTTAATCGGAAATAACCATCACCACCATAGCTTAGAACATCAATGCATGTATTCCGCGTACCTCCCATCGTTCAATAACAAAGAAATTTAACACAACAACATTTAATATTTTCATACTACACCACTTGATTGTTATAAGTGTATAAAATATCTAATTTTGACATCTTTAACGACTAAAATCGCTTTCAAGAATGGGACGCAGAAACACTTTTACTTATATACTCCTAACTTATGCATTGTTAGTACTTTCAATTAATTTTAGCTTTTTAAATATTTTTCATTACTTTTAATACTTTCACGTATAGCTTATTAAACCCTTGAAAATATATAAAAATAGGCTGTTGGTGTGCCTTTATTTTATTAAGGCTAAAACTGTGATTTTTTTTTGTTTTCAAACATCAAAACAACTGTCAGAAACAAAATGTCATATCAAAGTTTGTACCAAACAAAATTCTTACTAAACAGCCTACAGAATTAAAACCGAGTTCCCGTTACATAAATATTATTATTAAAAACTTTGAAAGTAATTACGTCAACAATATTGTTTTGATGAAATTAAAAGAATTCAATCTATTTTAATTATAAATTATTTTATAATTTGATGACCCTTAACTATACAGAAATATGTACAAAATCCCAGATACCCATCTGAACGGACATTGTTTGTTGTGGTGAAGTGTACTCAATCATCGTGAAGTGGTCATTAGCACAATCTCATGATGAGTAGCGTGTATCCGTATTGTGTATTTCCTCTTTATAGCGGTTCCTGTGAGAATAGTTCAAATGAAACGGTAAAATTTCTTTACAGAAATATCTTGTAAGCTTTGAGGTTAAAGTTTTTTAATCGTGATTAGAATCTTTTGAAATTAGCACATTGAATGATGAAATTTACTTTATAAGCTGTAAATCCTTTGAAATATATATTTGGTGGAAAAATACTTAATGTATCTATTTTTCAAGATTTTATGCTATCGAAAATTAGTAATACTACACGAACACAATTCATTTCATAACATGAAATAATGGCTCAATTATTTAGTGTTATTTATGGCTTAAAAATAACAACGTAAGTAAAGGAGCCGTGGAGAAGGCTTTGCTTGGGATTTCTCTATGAGATCAACTCGGGGTGAGGAAATTATTAGATGAATGAAAGTAACTGATATAGTCCATATCGGCAAATTTAAATGGCAGTGAGCAGGCTACATAGCATGTAGAAGAGATTGTCTCAAGGGACTTAAAGTTTTGAAGTGGATCTGGATGCACAAGGTGGAGAGATGACCTTGTTAAAGTTTCGAAAGACGCTATATGCTAGCGTTTTTTAATTGATCTTGTTATATATAATTTTGGTATTGTTATATATAATCTTGTTATATATAAATCTGTGTACAACGCCTATTACCAGGACATTACCTTGTTAAATCGTAATATCAATTAGTAGTTACCTAAATTTTGAGTTTAAAAATCTTTTCCTTATGCAGTATATAAGTTCGGCTTTTAAATGTAAATCTTAAGTCATTCACAAAGGCGAACCAACGTATAATAACATATAATAACTGTATCAAGACTGCAATAGGTTCGAGGGCAGCATTTCTCTTATTATAATCATCATCATCATGACAGACGAGGACGACATAATCTCCGCGACGACTTGTCTTAAGCTGGCCGCATACTGTGACCTTACGCAACCTTGACAACTTATTACGTATTATCTAAATTATTAAACTCAAAAAGAATTTAAAATAAATTTAATAATGATTTAAGCAATTTTTTGTATCATTTGTTACATATTCAATCCTTATTTCACTATTCACCAAATGTTAATACGCGAAAATTTTGACAGAGCTTTTAAAAATAACAACATAATTCACTCCGAGCGAGTGTTGTTGAACGGTGTCAGCCGCACAAAGCGCCGCCGTGGAAAGTGTTAAGTGTTAAACGCTTTGTAAAGCTACTTCGGAGCGCAGTTTCACTTTATAAAAGTGAGAAGATGTAAACAAAAATACTAAAACACGGAATAAATGAATATATGTATCTGCATAAAGTTAATTAGTTACAACCAGCATCGAAGCTGTATCTATTCTTATGTATTTTTTATGATTTATGACTAAATAATAAAATAAAGGATATTCAATATTAATTTTTACTGCTGATTTTCTAGACGATTTTTATCGAGTCGGTGGTAGCTTTCTATTTGTAATGTTTAAATAATAGGCTAATTCAAAAGTTCGTACAAATGCCTACTTAAATAAATATATCTTGAACTTGAATTTGTCATTTACAAAGAGGAATAAACACAATAAAAATACGTATTTTTAAATATTTTAGACACTGTAATGTACAACCTTATATAGTTACTACGAAACATTTTTTTAACAAAAATCCTGGTGTTAAATTAAACAACTATGGGAAAGCACTCACCTTCAAGTATTTGTGTTGTTTTATTTACCATGTGTGAAAAAAACCTACACTAAAATTAAGTCGGAAGTTTAATAACGCTTGAGTCACAAATATTCAAAATTGATTTCGCTCTTACAAATTACATTAATCCCAAATCCTTAGTCAAATCGTCTCAGTTGTCGGAAAGCCGTTACTTCGACATCGACAAATTAATAAATAAACGTACGTTTGACGTGACCTGATTTCCAGCCCTTTGACCTGACGCGCTTTAAATGCTCTGCAAGGCTTGCTAAACGAGCATTTCCGAATCGTGATTACTTCCAAGGCAGGCAGGAATATCGGCAATTTATAGCCAGTTATCATATCGATTTTCGTCGTGTACCAACAGAAGGCAATTGTTGTATTCTAATTTATACCAGCGAATATCTAGTGATACCATCAGATTTATCATTATCATTATATTGAAACAACTTAAATATTAGATAAAGTGAGGGGCGTTTACGCGTAACTTGTCTCAAACACGAAAATTACGAAAAAAATAGGTCTTGATCCTGTCCTGATTCTTTAATATTAAAAATATTACGAGGTTCCAGAGCACTGCTGAACTATTTCTTCTTTGTATCGACTAAAAAATAGATTTAGTGGTAACTGCCAATCATTAATTACATGGCAGACACAACAATAAGAATCAACCTGAACATGATACTACACTAGATTAGGTGCGTCAAGCAATATTATGTTCTTACGTTATAAAGTGCCTTTATATTTTGTTAAATCAATTTTAGGTCTGCTTTTGGGGGAAAAAGGGATTATGTGTGATTTTCACCCAATAAAGATTCCAATGTTGATACTCACCAGTATTTTTAAGATTCATTCTCAAGGCATGGTTATGAAATAGCCTAGAGCCCTTGCATTCTCACTGTACCTTTGCAGCAAGGTATCACTTTAAGTTACTTCTTTCCGAAAGTTAGTTTTTCTAAACGATGAAGATTCTGCCGTCAACGCCTATCACAATGGGATACTTTAGATCTGTCCTCAAAATAAAAATGTTCCTAAACTAATGAGACATAACATTTCTAAGTCCCAAAGTGAATAATGTAAGTGCCGGCTACGTTTGAAAACTTTTTTAGATACAACCGTTACCAAGCACGCCGTACATTTAGAACACACATAGAAATACATTATTTTTAAAATAATCTTTCATCTGTTTTAATATTAGAGGAATAGAGTAACATAAGGTATATTTTAGATTAGTACTGAAGAAATTCTTACGCGAAAATTTCTTTTATTTCACGGGGATAAGCGGTAACGTAGTGGTAATAATTCTGTCTTTCTTCAATCTAAATATACACACGTGATCATATCAAAACGGTACGTGACTCCTTGCACTGCATGAGGATTTCCTCGGAGCAAAAAGTTATTATAAAACTTGATATAGATGCAACATTTGTCTGTAAAATTTTAACAAATAAAATAAGTGCTTCCACTATGAACAAACGAATTAGATTTAGATGTTTTTAAGTTAATAACAAAATTTTAACTGTATTGACAAGCAGGTAAAGGGGTATTACAATCAACCTCGTGTAGACACCGAAACAAATTGTCATTTCGAAAATAATATCAAAGAGAGAATATTAATTTGCATTAATGTTCACGTGCCCCAATTTCTTTACTTTGTATTAATTTTATGCAACTTATAATTTGTGAAGGAAATAAGCTTTAATCAAACTTGTAAAGTATCTATTTATGTACTAATTTTGTCTCTTTATTGTATATCAGGATTCAGGAAAATAAAATAAATCTTCTTTGCAGCCGAGACGTACACCGCAAGTCATAGACTTTCACTAAAGATCAGAACAGGTCTAGCGCAAGCTTCACTAAGTGGTTAATCGACCGTGTAGGGGGTCTACTCAAGCCTCGTGGTCGCCACTCAAGAACTTTATCGCCCCTACGGTCATCCGTAGACAAGCAGCTTACTCCATCCACTGCCACTACGACGAGCAATTTTTTGAGCTACGACATTAATTAACTGTTAAAATTAGATTTTCAGTAGGCACACCAACTGTTTTAAAGACATTTTACACATATTTAATACTTTTTATAAGCCATATTTTAACAGCTCCTTCTGAGATCAAGAATTCGTCCGAATGGATAGCTAAAAAAACTACGTAATCGTTTTATTATTAAAGAATTGTTTGCTAACGTTATTTTTAAAATTAGAACGCCCTCGTACTATATCTCTAAAATCTTACGAATTCGCTTATTTCACACCATGAATAAAAGTTTTTTTGTTCTGCGTGTATTTCGCTCAATATTGTGTAAAAATAAGTATATCAAACTGCCTGTTTAAAGGGAGTATACGATATTTTGTTATTGAATTAAAATAGAAATTGAAAATTATATTATATATATCTGCCTCTGTATGTTTTTATATGTTATTCGAATTGACTAATATCGCTAATATATATTTTGTGATAAACAACACACTTCCCATAAATTTCGTTTCAGGTAATTATATACTTAAATAATGGCGTAACAACATCTTCGGGGATCAACTTTCATATTTGTCCACCTTCAATGAACTTTTTAACAATCAGGTGCTTTCGAAATATGTATCTAGTCTTGAATTACTAAGTTTTCTTTGATTATAAGAACATGATCAGCGACCCTGGATACGGAAGCTCTAAAAGTTTTAAGAATACAGAACAGGATGATCAGTTATAGCTTGTTAAAGGTTTAAACATGAGGATTTATAGCTCATTTACTTTATATATTTGTAATACAAATAAAGCGTTTCAAAAATTCCGATTACTGCGTATTACAATTAATTATTTTTAACTGTCTGCCCCGGCAGACATAATGACAGAAGTTATTGGCTTGTGCGTTCCAATAGTAAAAATAATTTATTTAACATATTTCAGAGCGATCACTTTTCACAGGTTGATTAGATGAAAACGCTTTTAAGAGTTTTGCTGACAAACGGACTATACATTCACCCCTTTAATTTTTTGACTACATAGAAATAACTCAAAATAAGATAACTATATCGTACTCAGACTTTAAGAAATTAAAATTAACTAGTGTTTACGGAATCATCTCTTAAATTATTCACTTCGTCTAAGAGATGACACTTATTATTTAAGTTAAGCGTTATACTAAATGAGTACAGTTAGCGGTTTAAATGAGGTTTATTATCTTTATAAATAACAATCTTTAATATTAAAATCAAAATAACAGACGTGCCCTAGAAAGGCTCGGACGGATTATGAACGAAGCATCTCGGTCAGGTTTTCTCTTATCAATATTTATACCTCAACCTTTTTCAGGTCTCTTTTAGTACCGGTCTAATGTTTCCTTATTGCAGCCCTTAAATTTATTTAAAAATATGAATTTAACTTTACATATTTATGTTATACAGATGAATTGAATAAATTCATTTTTTTATTTATTTTAAGTTTTTGGGATCTTGAGAAAATGTTAGCAACCGTTTTAATACAATAAAAGAATAACGAAATAAAAAGTTTTATGCGTTTTGCGGGTGGCACTAAAGCCAGCTATGATTTATGTGGTTTTTATAACAGTGACTATTTACGATCGTGACCGGAACAAAAAAGCAGTGAATATCCGTCTTTCAGCGTTTGAATTAAAATTTAAAGAATTTGAATTCGTAAGAACAATAATAAGTCAACTCTGTAATAGCTGTTTGGCTTTATAAAGATATTTCTCTGTGTTGTTACGGCTTTAAAAACTTTTTAATTGATCAAAATGTGTGGTGTCCTAGTTTGTCGACTCACTAGAAGGATTGATAATATAATATTTATATTAAACATTGTAAAATTCATTTAAAAAGAGCAAATAAGAAAAGGACCAATATTTAGCCACTTCCACACATGCAGTGGTAGTCGTGCAACAAAGTGCACCGCCCGCCAGCCTGCAGATAAATGCGAATGCGGCAAACAATGCAAATTACACAACTACCACCGTCAAATCACTCAACACGTGTTTCACACCTCCACGGGGCATCTTCAAGAGTTATGTTACACCGATTAGTGCTAAACACACTTAGTGTTAGGATGAATTTCTGAAAGGTAACGCCTGATTCCATTGAATATAACAGAGCAATTGTTGAGTTTCTGGTTGGCTCTTCTGAGTAGATCAGCATTCTGAGCCGGTAGTACCTAACATACGGAATGATTACACTGACTTTTTAAAATGTTTTACATAATTAACGATTCAAAAGTGTGTTTAAATGCTTTCTAAACTGATGATATTTAGAATTTAGTTTTGTATAAAGTATTGATAACCACTATGGCTAGTTATGTGGAGTATTTTCATTTAAACGCTGCAAAGTTATTTATCCGTACTATGCCTCTTGCGGCTAGGAATGTAAACTTAATTACAGCTTACAGGTCACTACAACTGCCGTTCAAGATTAACGTGTATATCAAACATGGGGGATTTTAGAGATACAGATCAAGGATTGAGGTACTTGTAACGATAACAATGTATTTCTAATAAAGCATGCAGCTCTAGTCTCCCGTATAAGCATGTACTGTATCAATAGATACGTTGATACATAGCGAAGTAAAAGATAGTAAAATTGACAAAACATTTACGTCACGATTATATTTTAAAAAAATAAAAGAAAATATTTATTAAATTTATACAAACATTAATTTTGTTCTCATATGACGTTTCAGAATCAAATTATTTATTATGAAATAATGGTAGTGATAATTTAAGAATTATTTATTAGGCATTAATAAACACTCTGAATGTTAAATAAAATAATTCCACAGTTCATGTTAAAAGATTATCGCTGGAGCCATAAGGTTTTGACGCTGAGACCACAGAACGGCAAGCGAAGCGCCGTACATCCACTCCATAGGTGGATATACGACCTTGTAAAGGTCATCGGAAGACACTAGATGCAAGCCGTTTTATTCGGTCATATTGATAATCTTTAATGTTTTGCAGTGGTCGTCCTATGGCAAAAATAATGATGATGATGAATAATAATGATATTAGCGCAAGATAAAAAATAACTTCTTGTTAGCCCTAAGGTATTAACAGATTAGCATATGTTTTTATACGTCGACTCACTTTCCCCTTCACAAATAAACTCCACAGCTACACATCTTTTAACAAAGCTTAACACAGATTAATACAAGTACACTTTATTAGATACAGCCTACATAAAATCAAAATATACAGGCGACATCTCTGCCAAGGATTCTTATCATTTTAATATTCATTTAAAAGTAGTACCAAAATTCAACAGCAAAAGTACCTTGATACTTAAATTACTAGAAATATGTACTACAGTTATATAAAATTTCATATATTTGTGAAAATAAACCAATGCTCTATATATTGATTATGATTAATAAAATTATTTCAATTTATTTTCTATCTCTCTCTTTTGTAAATCTCCATTAAATATAAATATACTTACACTAAAAAAAAAAACAGGAAATTTATGCGAACTAGTAATACTAACGCAGCGCTATATAGTGCTGTACTTGATGCAGAAATGAACATACAGATGCTGCCCGGAACTCTTTCCTCACTCCAATATTCTCTCGTCATAATAGCAGAGAGAATATTGGTAAATTAACTACGAACTGTCCAAATTGAACAGGTCCCACCGATCCGATCCCGTCCAGGAAAATGCAATGTTACCAAGCTCCAAACTATCCGGACAAATCAATAACAGTCAACAACAATCAACATGATATCAACGTAAATCCAATAGTTAGGAATCAGTGGACTCAATCGACACAAAACCACATGACGTTGATATCCGTATCGTATGTGTCCAACAATAAATGCCAAACACCGAGTCAATGCACCAATTGATATAACATTACTCCTGAGGATGCCCCGTGGAAGCGTGAAACACGTATTGAGTGATTTAACGGTGGTAGTTGTGTAATTCGCATTGTTTGCCGCATGTGCATTTATCAGCGGGCTAGCGGGCGGTGCACTTTATTGCACGACTACTGCTACATAGCGGAAGTAGCTATGTATTAGTCCTTTTCTTACTTGAATGGACTTCCGCAAACTATCGCCTGAATCTATTAGACATTCATAATTGATATCCAATTATTATTATTTTTTTGTACATATCACGAAAAATTGTTTAAATATATTATGATTGATCTTCGCCGTCATCATTTCAGCTATGAGATATCTACCGTTGAATATAACCTTACTCAATGCAATACATAGGACCCCTTGGAAGCGGCAACATTTCTATTGTGACTTTTTTTTAATTCGGTGTAGATAACAATGAATTCTGTTAAAGTCGCCAATTTTAAAATGACAATTTAAAATAAATATTTGTATGTTACACAAAATCCAATGAACTAGATTCATTTTCAAATGGAAGTTATTTATAAATAGCTGCGTGTTTTATTTGATATTCATTACTTTAAATGTAGTTTTAAAGTAATGAATATCAAATAAAAGTTATGTTACGTTTTAGATATCATTTTATTCAATATTCTTTTCCATTATGATTAAAACTGTAAAATAACTGTTTTTATAATAATGTGAACAAATTATAATTAAAATACAGTAGTAATAATTTTGTTTTAAAAGATAACAAAAAAGAATTTAACACGTTCACTGCGGCTTGAGGTCGATTCAGCCTCATGGTAGACTTTGCACTGGTGCGGCGCGTAAAACTCGTGTTTTCTCTCTAGTGCGGCGGCTGTTTACACTCAACCGTATGAGGTATGACAAAGACAAATATAGCTTTCTTTGTGTCTGCGAAGCATTGACTCAATATTGTAAAAAAAAATGATTGAAACATGAGGCAGAAAAGGCCTCAACCGCACTATTAGGAAGTTCAGCTTGAGGCTGATTCGACCTCAGCCGCACCAGCTGAAAGTTCTTCAAAATAGGGCCCGCAGTGAACGTGTTAATAGTAATATATTACACAATAAGGTTATCGAGATTTCAAAAAAGATCGTAAGGATTCATTAGCAAGTCTCAAGTGACAATTTAATCACAGGGCGAAAACTGAGCTACGAGATTACTAATAAGAGCGAACTCCGACTCGATAAGAACAAACATAAACTTAACTGAACTTTGCTTTAACTTTATGTTATGAGACTTGTAATGTGTCCACTGTTAGAAAACAAGCAAATTTAACATTGGCTACCAGAGGGAAGGCACTGTAATGGATCCTTTTTATGAACGGACTGCCTTTACTAAAAAAATGGCTTTTCCGAATTCTGCAGCAGGGCGAAGAAGGCGCCCAGCCTATGACCTCTTTTATGGAAGCGATTCACATGGGCTCCCGGAAAACCGCCGGCTTGGGCCGTTTCTTACTACTATCTTACCGGATTAGGAGGCAGCCGACTTCTTAAATCGCTTTGGCGGATGTTTTATGGGGTACCTCAACTAGGAACACCACTTGTCAGCTTTAAAAAAGTTTAACAATAATGATTTATGTATATACCCTTTCTTGTTAGGCATAGCTTAAATAAAAACAAAATAATGAAGCGACATCATTTCCAGGGACTCCTATTATTTACATATTCGTTTTTTGAATAACACAAGTCGCAGTTTTTACATTTTTTTTTCAATTATGTAAATGGTAGTTTAATCATTTTTTGCGGAATTTCGTCATAAAATCAGATTCCGTTTACTAGAAATGAATAAGAGATTTTTTCCTGTCAAAATTTTGGTATAGCAAGTTTTTCACGTTGTCCTTCAAATACATTATGAATGTCGCCAATTTTTTTTTAATTTACTGTAATTGTTGTAGACGCAAGAAATATTATCATAAATATATTGTGAGTAGACAATAAGAACATTGATTGCTTTAAACGCTTTTCTCGAGGATATTCACGAACCTAAGTTGTATAATGCTCGGAGGGCCCTCTTTTGTAAAACAAATATATCACTTAACATCCATACCTCTATCCGAATGCGTCAATCTATAGGGCGTAATTTTTTGAAAATAACTAGAATACACTATCCTAACTGTATCAATAACAGAGCAACGTTTTAAGTTTCTAACGGCATAAGCTGCGCCTTAGAGGTGACTGCAAGAGACTCAATTCACCATTGAAGTTAAGAATCAATCATGATCATGTTCTGTTCTAAAGTGGATCATAGTTTTTGAAATTAATGCGTTTTAAGATATTTATTTATTTGTTCCTTTATTTGTATGATATATTAACATCTGTAGGTAGTACACAAATCAATAGAGTAGTGATAGTAAGTACCAGTTACAAATCTTCACTTACAATATTATTATTAAGTAAACATATTTATGTCTCTAATAGATTCAGGTGTTACTTTGCGGAAGTCCATCCTAAGTAAGAAAAGGACTAATATATAGCTACTTCCGCTATATAGTAGTAGTCGTGCAATAATGCGAATTACACAACTACCATCGTTAAAATCACCGAGTGTACTCGGTGTTTGGCACTAATCAGCGTAACATTACTGAGGGTACTCCGTAGAGGGTTGATAGTGATTTAACGGTGGTAGTTGTGTAATTCGCATTGTTAGCCGTATGCGCATTTGTTAGCGGGCTGGCGAACGGTGCACTTTATTGCACGACTACTGCTACATAGCGGAAGTAGCTATATATTAGTCCTTTTCTTACATATTTATATTGTATATGTATTCTTTACAAACTTTTGCCAAAAAAATAAGGATTACCGAAAGAACGATTGTCGAAAAAAGATCAGTGTCATGCAGGTTACAGAGGCTATTAAGGTTATTGCTCACTCGCATAACTTTTTCCTATAGTTATAATAAATATTGTGTTGTTGTGGTACTTCTATGTGTGTATAGGTCTCCCACTAGGTGAAGCGATGACATGGTTAAGCTCGCCGAAAATAGTTGGATGCGGGCACTGTAAAATTGGCCATCGAGGCGATCTTTGGGAAAGGCCTATGCCTTGCAGTGAAGGTTTATCGGAACAAAAGTATACTGCATGGTTTATTTTGCATATATTTATTTTGAGTTTTATGAATCCAAAACACATAGGATTCTCTCCATCCAATCATTTTGAAAAATATAACGAAAATGTTAAAGCATATCAGTAATTATCGGCATCATTAGTTACAATTACTTCCAACAACTGTTTACTAAAAGGCCTTATGTTACATGTAACGCTAATAGTCCCCACCTGTAAACGACCGCGGTTGCGCCTCTTAACGTCACGGCCGGTGGGCACTAATGGACTGTTATTGTGTATACTTTAATGCAGAGTGTCCCCAAATGATTTTCTTCTAAGTTTTTTATAATAAGAATACGTACATGCTTTGTAAATGTTTCTCTACGGGTTGATTAGCAGTAGGTGTAAAGCTTTGAAGGGTTGAGTGATTAGTGTTTTAAAATGTAACATTTAATTATAAGAGAAAATAAATAGTATAGCATAAAATAAAAAGTCAATAAGGCTAAAATTAAAAACCTAAATATTAATAAAATAAATAAGTCATTACTTTTTTTTATAAAATGTAAATAAAAGTAAAGAATCTTAAAATAATATTTTACTCTAGATTAAAAGACTGCCAGTAGTTAGTAGAGGTTATAGAAAAAAAAAACTGGTGTTAATGAAAAATTATGTGGGTGGTCTATGTCTAACATTAGACTTCCTGCGGTTGAAATAATGATAATGGTAATAAATGTAATAAAGTAACAATTAACTGTTATTTCTTTACATAAGTGAGATTTTAAGTTTAAATGAAAATTGTTCAAAAATTTGCATTTTTGTTTTCATGTACAAGTCAAAAAGTGTCGGCGAAAAATATATTCTGGACATTTTGACCCTTAGTATAATTTTATCCGCAATTGCTGCGAACAAACCTTGTAATAAAATTCTGCAAAGATACGTTTACATTATACATTTCGCCGTTCTTGGTTAACAAAAATTTGTATATTTACTTAAATTTTATACATTCACTTTAACTTTTTTACGTAATTAATTAATAAATAAATCCTTATATTTTAGATAATTTAGTATCGACTAACTTTAATTGAAAATATAAATATTTATTTGTCTAAGTCAAATGAAGAATGCCTCGGTTTCAGGATAGGATCAGTTGGGATACCATCACTTCGCTGATGAACAGCCAAGATGGTCGCCGAACCTTCCTATAGTACTGCAGGAGGGTTATTGAAATAATTATATAGAGAAACAAATAGGCTGAGTATAACAAAAAATATACAGGAAAAAATAGTGGCACGTGGAAGGCAGCGTAAGTGAGACGATGTATGAAAGAAGGACAAAGAATGAAATCTAATGCAAGACTTTGTGAATGAAGAAAGTAAAGTATGGAAATAATAAACTTAAGTAGATTTATTATGATTGTAACTGTTATCCCTTAGTACCCAGGACTGTCGAAGTAAAAAAGGTAAATAATGCCAAAAGAACTCGTTTAGATAGAAACTAAAATCAAGTTCAGCTTACATTTAATCACATCTTTTAAATTAAAGTGCTTAGATGTAGTAACCCTGGCGTTCTGATCCGAGGAGAGCCCACAATGAACACGGTCATGTTTTTTTTTGTAATCTCTTTCACATTTACCCTAAATTCGTTTCTTAGCATTTTTAAGATGTTTTTACAGGTTATATAGAATAGAGTAAATTTTAATATTTATTTCACAAAAATTAAAATGAGTTTCATTGTTAATTTCTCGTAGCAACGTAAACAATTGCCTACAAAGAAGTTTCTAATTTCATGGAGCTTACAGAAATATATATAGAGAAAGATATCATCATTGTAAGGGTTAATAGCGGTCATCTATCAGTTGTGTCGGGGCTAATATTTTTACCATCTTGTTAGGTTGAACAGAAGAGCATAAAGAATGTTTTCAAAGTAAATACGGGATAACGTTCGTTATACATGTCTAACTCAAAACAAGGCAATTAAAAATCACATGCGAATGGCAGGAATTTTTTTTATTAACTATAGTGGCACACTGAAACAGTTGTACATCGCCTCGTACATGCGTGGAGCGAGGTAAGGAAAGAATGAGATACTCTACCATCAGTTCGCTGTCAACTCTCTAGACGACAGTGGTCCTGGTCCTTTTTCCTCACCCTATCTCATCGCTTTTTTATAAGGAGCGGTACAGCGGTTTCGGTAGCTCTGTAGTTCAGTTTGCTCGGGAACGTTTGTAGCTTTAACCTAGACTAAGCTCGAACTCTTCGGGAACCTAGGTTAAGGCCGTTTCGTTATAATTTGCATCGGAATGAATGCCGCCGAACTATATTATCACTAAGACGAACGCTTCATGGACTGATTGAGCACTAGGGTCTAAAATAGAGACCCTGGGGTTAGGCTAAATAAATTGGAATCTTGTTTATCGTTCTGATTCAAGGACGCCAGAGAGTAATTCACAAGGTTTTAACCATCGGTTTGAGAAATTTGCGATATGTAGTTTCAGATGGTAGTTTATGTAGTCTTTCGGCAATATGCCCGTCTCCAGAGTGCATCATTGAGTGCAATCTCAATAAGGTGATATACCACAGAAAAAAGGGGCCCATGACGGCCTTAAAAATGCAATTACTTAAATAACAAAAGGTCATTTTAATTAAAAAAAAACAAGGATGTACAAACTTCTTTAGCTTTAACATAAACTCGTTAAGTTGTGTGTATGATACGTTACTGATATAAGATCTATCATCATCATTATCATCATTTCAGGAGGTAAGAGGTAGATTTCCAGTATGACCGGTTCAATAATAAATCGCACATGGATTAAACAGTATCAGTCTTACAAAATTTTCGCACATTATTTACACTTCAACCCAAAATCGTAACTATAGTGAGTGGGTTATTCAGGGCGATGACCCAAGTGTTCATGATTCTATTTAAATGCCGCGTGTTTCTTTTATTACAGGAGAATAAAGAGAAGCAATCATAGCTTACACAAGAAATGGGGTAATCAAATGACAACAAAACACATTAATAAAAACTGTCATGTGGCAAATAGTTCTTTTCGGCGACGACATTTCATTCTATAGTGTAATATTTTCTTCAATCGTTAGGGTAAATATTGTACTAATTTTTTAACAAATGATTTCAAATCACGTATTGTGTTATAATGTAAAAAAAGTATTGTGTAAAAACTGTATAATATTACTGAGGCGCTAGTACACTTCTTGAATTTTTTATTATTTTATATACGAGTAGTAACTTCACGGAACGGATAAAATTAAAAAAATAGAATTATTTGCAAAAGACTTTTATTTGATGATAACGTATTCTTAATGTTTTATTGCTATAAAATTTTTGCGTTATTTTAAAAATTATAATATTGACTATGAGATGTTGCTTAAGTTAATTTAATTAATGACGTTGTATGACCCTACGGTCATTAAATTTTTAAAAATCAAACGGATTGGCACAATTCAAAAAAACTACTATGTTAAGACCCGAACCGTAGCATCCCAAGAAGCATAGTCCAAATATTCACTGTCTTACAAGAGGTTTTCGCGTCATCATCGCAGAATCTGCCAACACAATTTGGCAAGTCGGGTAAAAAAACGGCCCGTGCCAATACTTAGGTACTACCAAAAATAAAACGAATTTTTTCCCCTAACTTCTATTACACTATACCAATAACAGGTATCACAGAAGTTTTAAACACATTTCATGTAAAAATGTTTAATCCAACATTACGTATAAATAGAAAAAAATAAAGCAACGTGTTGTTCTGCCTATTATTTTCCAGTAGTAGTAAAACATATTTCCTACAACGAATACGCAAACAGTTTTTTTACAACTACGCCGTTTTAACCCTTAATTAGGCGCATGGGGTCAGGGCCACTTGAAATTCAAAAAATATTGGCTTACAGTCTTCAGAGCGTACTAACGCTCTTTCTAGCTTCCTGACACCCCGCGGGGTACGCAAATTAGTCGCATCTAGAACATTAACTCTTGCCCACACATTGCTGTCCTTTAGAGAGCTGACCCCATGCGCCCAGTTACGTTCCATTTTTTGGCGAAGGTAAGTTTTTACTTTTGTGATTTTTTTGTGTTCATATTAGTATATTGTTTACTATTTATCTTTGTATGTGTGTATTTTGATACGGTATGAATTCTTTATGTATTTTTGAGTTTTTTTCTATGCTTTTTCTTTTTTTTGAATTGAAATGCCTAACGACAAACAAGTATTGCAATGGCTGGATAAAGTGCTTGATGAAGAGCAAGATATCGCTGGTTCAGATTCGCAAGACGAAACTTTAAACGATGCTGTCATTGTTAGTGCTCATAATTCAGAAAGCGAAATTGAGGAGTCTGAACATATCCAAGACATCCCTATATCAACGGAAGATAATTATTTTTTATCTCGACATACTCAGAGAAATGACCCGAAAGTGAAATGGTGTAAAGAACCACCATCGAACGCAGTAAGGACCCGAGCACAAAATATTATTTTACATTTACCTGGAGTATAAACATATCTGGCATCAACGCATTTGTCATACAAAAAGCGAATACTGGGAAGACTATGACATATACACGGATTTTCTTGAAGAAAATAGCTGCAGCACTTGTGGAAGATCACCAAAAACGTCGTATACAACTACGTGCTGTACCAGCGACAACAAAAAAATGGCTCCGTGAAGTTTATAATGTGAACAAGGCGGTTTATCAATCGACAGCTAAGCGTGGACGCTGTTCATCATGTCCTAGAAAGGACGACAAAAAAAGTGCCAGCAAAATGTTTCAAGTGTCGTAAATTTATTTGACAGCAACACTCAAGGATTTACTGCATCGGATGCAGAACAGAAGATTCCGCTGATGAGGCTGAATAAACTTTATTTTTTAAGTTGATCTCGGCTATGCCGAAAAAATTAGTTTAAAGAGAGGTTTACTGTTTGTGTTTTTTTTTTAATATGTTTAATGACATAGTAAGTATTTGTTGCTTAAAGTTAAGTATATTAAAGAACTTTATTAATTACTATAGAAATCCATTAAGTTTTATTCCTTTTTGATACTCTTTTCCCAATGTTTTTTTGGGGTCATTTAAGACCCCATGCGCCTAATTGTGTGATTTTCTTAATGCGCCTAATTAAGGGTTAAATGTGGACGGACATACGCAACTCCATTTATTATATAAACATTAGAACGCTCATTTGAAATTACTATATTTAACAATGGAATTGTTTAGCTAACTAACTTTGAGAGTTCGTTAATTTGTCCAGAAACTAAATTTTATTTTACAATTACTAGATATGAGAGAACTAGTGTAGTGTACCGTTTCAAAGCATCTGTGAATTTTATAGCCAACCAATCTTAAAATTTTGAGGTTATGTCAGAAAATCTTATCTGTTCAAAAAACCATCAAAATTCGTTGTGAGTATTTCCCATTTTAATGAGCCTGAACCATGAGATACCAAGGTTCCAAATACCTTGGTATATTTATGTTGATGAATTCCATAGAGGAGCACTACGAGATTCTAGTTTTTATGAGATTAGGCTTTTCTGGCATTTTTCTCTTGACTTTACAAAAATCGTCACTGTAAATAATTCAATGAAGATATTATTGTAAATAAATAAAAATTTCTGTATTAACAATAGTAGCCAACACTTTGTAAGTGATAGTTAGCTTTGCAAAATTTTTTTATAATAACAGACAATGGAACCAAGGTTCCATTTTTTTGGGGACCCTTGAATAGGACTATTCCATCTTAATCGGTGAAACCGTTAATGCGAACACGCAAACAGCATAGTCATTGCATATCTGAAATTGTTATTTTTTACTCAAGAAAGTTTTTCAGTAGCAATTTTCGTTTAATAACTTTAAGTCATTCAAGAGCGTCTATAACTAAAACAAAATTTAATGTTTGCAACTTCTTGTTACATAAGATAACCAGAACTTTAAGATTTGGCAAGCTCTAATAACTTAGTCAAGTTAAAGTCAATATCGCATGAAAATCTATTAAACGGAAGTGAGTTCAAACCACTGTGACGTTGTCTAATGAAATGTGTGAACTTTGTTAGTCTGAATAAATTTTGGATATTTTAGTTTGAACAAAATGTTTGAATCAAATAACGTGTTCAGTCGTTTGTAGGATAAAATAGTTGGTATTATGTTATAATAATAACAATAAATGAATTAAACGATTACATGTATTGTTACATAAAAAAGTAAACATTTGTTATTTACATAACAACATATGTGACACATAACTTTTGTCATCAAATGTGCCAAAAACTTTTATAAAAATAAATAAACGAATAGTTTAATGAAAAGAGATGAAGAGAAAACACGGATTATTGGTTTGTAAGCAAATAAACGCAATAATGTTTGATTTTTTTAGGGAAAGTATAATTAACATATTTCCTACGATATTAACCGTGTATTTAAAAGTCTTGATATTATAAAGCTAAAAACCATTTTAAAAATTTCGCAATTTTTTCACTACTTAAAAAGTCTTCATCGTTTTTTTACAAAATACTGTTCTTTCAATTGTATGTGTTCTATGCAAAAAATATGTAAAACCGGTATGAAAATGTATTTAAATGTACTGCATCTAATTGGTATGTGCATAAATCAATGTATGAAAGTGCCTAGTCAAAACATGTCTTTGGGGCTTTTATCTATATTTATATATATTTTTCAACCAGAAGTCGACGGACAAAGAACCTTATTAAAATCTCACAGTGGAGGTCATTTGGCTGAAATTATAAAGATAATAAATTGAAAATATTCAAATCATTCCAATACCTACATAATTATTGATTTTTTTGGTATTTCAAGTGCAAATAATGGCCATTGGAGCCAAGAGGTTCTAAAATGACGACCACGGTAAACGCTCCCTCAAGATGGATCGACATATTCAAAGTGGCAGGAAATTTATGGGAGCAGGCAGCGGAAGTCTAATCATCGTGGTGATCATTGGGGAAAGGCGTATGCCTTGCAGTGCATGTCTATCAGCTGATATGATCATAATGATATAACAAGTTTCAGACTACAAGAATTATTATACGTGTATGAAACTAATGCCTCGATATTTTTAATAGAATTAACTGTTTTCTTACATAGATTATTAGAAATAAAGAATAAATTAATTAATTTGAGAAACTATTAGTTAATACCAAGATAACTGATCTAGTGTACAACAGTAAAAACTTTTTCGATGTTAAGTTCGTCAGAAAACTTTGCATTCAGTGGACTTCTATCGGCGGACATTATGTGGACTAATTAAATTTTCTAAGCACTTTTTGTCTCAGGTGTACCTCGTATTTGAGGTTAAAAAACGTTCCTTTTGTGATTATAGATAATGAATGACTCCCGACCACATGTTTCGTATTATATCCTGGACAAGTGATAGATGTAAAGCATTTCCTTTTGCCACCGACGTTTAAGTTCACTATGTACTACTTTTCGTAGATCCATATCTTCGAGAGATTTGACAAATTCATTAAACCGTACCAGACATAAGCCTCTTGTCTTTAACAAGACGATATTTCCCAACAATGGTATAACTAGGTGTCTATTAACTATCAAGACTTAGTTTCAAAATAGCGTAAACAGGTTTTTCATGTTCCACTTTTAACCAAATGTATTCTATTTCCTCACCATTCATAGTTATTCTCCGTTATAGCTCACGTACAGCAGTATACGCAAATCAGGTCGAATTATAAATCGCTGCTAGTCCATTTTACGCATTGCAAGTGTGTTTAAAAATCTAAAGAAATTTATTTTTTACATATTCCAACAGACAAGAATCATTGTCGCTTATCACTTTTAACATTCATTCGTAAGTATGATTTTTTTCAGGTTAAAACGATAGTGAAACTCATAGTTATTGGTACATATGGCTAAAATAATGAAATACATGAGATATCTAAGCAACCGAGAGCATTGTGAAAATACTCTAAGAATTTATTAATCAACGGTTGATCGCCCTGCACGTGGAAACGATTTCTGTTAAAGTTTTACCACAGGCATTATGACTATCCGCTCTGAACTACACATCTTACATCTTTAAAAAAAAATCGATTATTAATTAAATAGTTCGCAAATTTATTTTTAAGAATAAGTAATAAAAAATATAAGCTTCTATTTTCCCGCCAAAGATACTAAGCATCATACTTCCCTAGTATTCCATGAATTCACAGCGACAGGAAGCAGGTATAGTGCTTGGGGTTGACGACCCGTATAGTAGATTTAAGTTTCCTTGCAATGTATAGACTTTTACCTTATATATATACTTATAGACACCTCTCAGGTCAAATATTAATAATATCCTTAACGAGCTTTTAATCACAAGTTGCTGATAAAATATACAGCTTCTTCGTATAATGTAAATAGTTTGTAATAGTATAGTTTATAATAGTATTGTTTATAATAGTTACTTCTACTCTCTCATGCATTTTACAGAGTTTAGCAATACAATATCCTATATTTATACTTACCGCATTGGCAGACAAACATTACGTGTCATTATAGCTGTTATTTGTTTAGTTACGGCGTCCCTAAAACTTAAATATATGAGTAGCTATTACAAATTAATGTTCCGTATTACTGACTACTACGGTCACAATACTATTAAGAATTTATATTTATAATTCAAATTCGTACGCCTATTTGAATTCGGACATCTGCAATGATATAGTTGCTGCCATTGTCTTTGGTGCAAAGTCGTTATTTGTAAATATATAAATACTCTACCTTAAACACACATATTTTCTATTTTCCGCGCCAACGAAGAAGAAACAAATGTGTGCATGGATGGTTTCTCATTACCACCTGTATATTGAGCATTAGTGATTGCTAATATGTTTTTTTATAAACACAAATATGATTTACTGAAGGAATGTACAAGGGAAGGAAGGGTGTAAAGGCAAAACATCTTTTTAACTTTCTCGTTTCTTTTCGAAACTTTTATTAAAGAACTTGGAAAGAATTAACATAATCAAAGCGACGTAAAACTGTGATTGGCTTTTAGGTTATTTTTAACACTTTTTGAATTTTTATCGTTCAAAAATGTTACATAATTTTGTTTTTTTTGACTCAAGCAGTTTAAAAGTCGTAACTTATATATTTTGATCTTTCAAGTTACTTTTATAATTCCCGAGAATAAATTAATTTGTTATTTATGCCATAAATTACTGATAATAGTATAATTAATATATAAATAGATACGTTGTTAATCCTGTTTAATGGACATATTTAATAGTCTGCCCACTGTTATTACAACTTGTCATTTTCTCGCCACTTAGTCATGTGGGATAGTTTCGTTCGTCTTCATTCTTCTGTTTTCTGATTCAATAATATTTAAAACATTCAAATATAGATATTTTCTTAAAACTCTTCTCCATTTAAACAACGTACCTAAATGTATTAAAAGTTATGATTATGTCATGAACATCAATCGTTGAAGTAGATTACGGGCAGACACAGTTTTTAGTTCAAAGAATTCACGGACAACTGAAGCAATTAATTTTTTTCTATAGTACAAATGCGCATGTATGTTTTATGAGGTTGGCCAATGTGCCGGTCGCTAAACAGTTTTAAATTTAAACACAAATTCGTTATCCAAGTCGAGAGAGGCTTGCGGATAGCAATCTGCTGATCCGGCGATTACGCTAATAGTCTTCTGTATCTCTATAAGAGAAACAGTTTGTAACCTTGGCTTACTTTAATGTTTTAGAATATATTTAAATACTTAGCTAACTAGTCACAATAAAAAAGGCTTTTTAAAGCTGTTTTAAATAAAAATATAACAAAAATGTGAAAATGATTATATTTTTGGTGGCCAAAAGTCGGTAACCAATATTATTGATGTTGTCAAAAGTATGAGTGACAAAGATTACCTATCAAATATTTTAAGGAAATTCTATAAACTTTACGAATGAATAAGTTTACCGTCAACGATCGGTCAACCCTCCGAGTTAGAAATTTACTAAGTTGTTTGATAAGCCGATAAATTCGCAAAAGTACATTGTCATTCCATAAGGACTTCATAAAGGTTATTGAATATTTGATCGCGTTTTCAATACTTCGAAACTTTTTACATTCTTCCTTAAACATTTTTTCTTTTGTCTTCCTTATTACCTCAAAGGGACACCTTCGTTTCAAAGAATGAGTCGTTGAGACTAATGCTACTAACTTATGCTTTAATCCCGCGATTTATAAAAAAATATTTAGATTTTTTTTAATATTATAATTAGAAAAAAATGTGGACACCAAGTATTAAGTCACTGCTATTCTCATATTACAATTTTTGTAAATGTAGGTGCATTGTCAAATACGTAAAATAACTAATAAATTTACATTCTTATATCGCGTTATAACGTCTTATCTATTGTCTAATGTACAATTTTTTTGTAACTTGTAGAAAGTTGATGACTGATTACATATATAAATGTTATTTTTTATTTCGAAGTATATTACTTAAAACTATATATTACATATTTTAAAGCCATACATGTTAATGACATCAGGAATTTTGGCGATCGTTGGGCGAAGTCTTGTCTTGTCTTGTCTAGCCGTGAGCGTTTATTAGCTGATATGATCACGATGACATTGTCTATAATTTGGTTAAATAGGGATAGGAGTTAAGCCTGGGAAGGTGAATTTCAATGCAATGGTAGATAGCTTTCCTTTAACCTATTACGCGTGTCGTCAGCACCATACACGAACCCTCTCCATGCAACGCAATAGCGTGTGGTAGATCCATGGTATACTGAGAAATAACGTTTTAAAAGTTTTGATTTGTTTACTTGTTTCAGTCAACTAAGATATTTTTACGATTTTTGTTTTCTAAATTTCAACATGCACAAAAAGCGATAAATATTGTTGCAAATTTAGGATTTTATGATCTTTTTTCAGACAGCAAGGAGTATGAGAAATTTTATTACTTTCATTTTATAGTTGTATTGCAATAAGTTGTGTTGAAGAAATAAAATAGTACGCCCATCAGTTTCGCAATAAACATAAATCTCAAGATCCGTTGTATTGAAAAATTTTATAGTTACTTATATATGAACCTCTTTTTTAAATAGATTTTTATTTGATTCTATATATATATATATATATATATATATATATATATATCTTAATTTCTAAGATCCTTTTATGTTATAACTAACTTAAATCTCGATTAGGGTATTAGATACAATTTCGCAAAACGAAAATAGTATATAATAATATAAGAATAATCTTTATATATAGTAATAATAGATATAGTAATCAAGATATAAGTAAGAACGAAAAAAAATTTGTTCAATGAGGTTTGATACCCGTCTTTCATTCTTATAATTGAAAATTTACTAACCTTTAATTAAACAAAAACGATCACGCCACATTAAAAGTATCACATGATAAATTAGCAAAAATATTTGCAATAACTTTAATAAACTTATTTTTGATTGTATTAACCTCCTTTATATGTAATTAATATTACATTTTTGTGTTAAAAACTTTCGTTTATTAATCGATTTCAAATTTATTAACTTAAATGATTTTCAAAACTTGTCATTATTAATAAACAAACTCATTGTACCAACAAAAACAAAGGTTTCATATAGATACATTTTACTCTATTTTTTGTTAAGAGAATAAAGTGAAATCGGTAATAAAAACGACGGTTTTGTTAGGACCTAATAAGAGGGCAGCATTTTATGACGCTAATGAAAGAACGTATACATTTCTGTAATTAAGCAGGGACGAGTCTGGTGTGTGAAACACTACATCAGACGAAATGCTTCAGACTTTTCATTTGCTGTCCTTCGTCCATTGTGCATTGTTATTTATAAACTTAATTTCCTATTTTACATTCACTATTTTAAATATAAATAAATGTATAGTCTTTCTCTACTAATAAAATTAGTCTTTTTTATGCTTTTAAAATAAATTAAAATGTATCTGAATTATCAAGCAATAAATTCAAAAAGTTTGTCAAAAAGTAAGAAATAAAAAAAGTATTTGATGACTGATAATATTTTTGTTAATTAAAAATATTAATTTGCAGACCTTAAAATGCTGTGTCAATTTAAATTAAGAACGGGCGCAGAAAAAAATAACACTGATAGCACTTCTCCGATCAGAACGCGTTTGGAACACTCGTTTATTAAGTATATTAAGTTAAAAGATGCATTTATAGGGAATCTCAATTTAATATTACTTTTTATCATATTATGTTCTTCTCATGACGTACAAAAGTAATGGCTGTGACGGATCGAAACTGGACAGTAAAAAAATATTGACGTCTCAAAAACTAGAAAAGGTTTCGGTACCTGAATGGCTCCTACAAACGTCACATCACTATTAAAGTGTTTATATGAGAAATAGTGCAATGAAAAAAATTATGCCCTACACGCTGTTAGACTTTTGACTAGAATGAATTATAATCAAATAATTACAATCAATTCCATAAACAAAATACCAAGAACAACGTACAATGTTTTTTTGTAAATAATAAGAGTACACTACAACGAAATTGTTATTTATCTAAAGTATAACATCAAAGACGCTACATGTCTTGCATCCATTTTCATTTCCTTCTGACAAACTGCTTTCTAGTGTATACAAAGTTTACGATAAACAAAAGCTTCTTTTGTGATCATTTTCTCTGGTTACAGTATTATTATTATTTTCTATTTGTAGACTTTAATTTAAATAACACGAATAGCTATTTGTTACAATTGAGTCCTTTTGTTTTCTTTTTTAATATGTATCAGACAATTATTTAGAATTAATTCTGTGATAAAATAATATCATTTTAACATTGCTCTGTGTAATTGTTATCCCCAGTGAAATATTTTCTTTATTTAGTGATTTAGAATATATCTCGTTGGGATATCGTATTTGTGATAAATAGATTGATTTTTTGCATTTATAACATGCGAGATATTAAAAATAAAGTAATAGCGTTAGTAGAGTGTTTTACCAGAATTACACTGCTGTGGCGCTGTGGACGCTTAGCTTAAAACTTCTGTTAAGGTAGCGAAGCTTGACGGGTCCCTGAGAAGCCTCGACCGGGACCGCTACATCCTTCAATTGGGAGGCCACCGAGCTCTTAGATCGCTTCGGCGGACCCTTCATGGAGTGACTAGACACAAGGACCCCCACGGGGTTTACTCAGCTAAAGCGTCCGAGAGTGCTGAACCTCGACTTGATTGGTTGTTGTTATCTGAGAACGTTACGATCACTTCGAAAAGCGTTAGTGCTGGAAGAAGATGTGGCAGAAGAAATTCAAGCAACGATTTAATTATAAAATGATTTGGAGATGGTGATATCTGTGATATGCTATATGAATTGACCTCCATTCCGACGAGCCCGGCGGGTTTCCGAACGGCTGTGAAATGTTTTGTAAAATGCCTGCAATAAGATTGTCGCGTAGTCCGGAGACTGTGCCGGGTTTGATTTGTTTATGGCGAAATCTACGATCATCGAGTTTGTTTGTTGAGCGGCACAATCACGGTAATAGATCGATTAATCTTTTAAGAACTAGGCAATCGTCGGCAGTTCCAAGTCTACATAAAAGTTATGCTGATACGACCGAAGCGGCGTAAGTAGACTCCTCACGAGGTGAAACGACGACATAGTTAGTCATTGTGACGATAGATAGTCATTGTGATCGATAGCCGAAGCTGATGCCATTCTGTGGGCGTGTAACAGTTAACATGGTAATGATGATAATTTGTATTATGAAAATGGAATCAGTAAATTAGGTGACAACTTTAATATCTATGTTTATTCAAATAATAAATAAAATCATAATTATTTATTTACTATGTTAACACAAACATATAAGAATATCTTTGTATTAAATCTTATAGTTTTACATCAATAGATGACAACAACATTTAATCTAAAGCAGATAAAAAAAGATTTTTTTTCTATTTTTTACTATGAGACTTTTTAGAATAATAAAAACAAAACATAGAAATAATATTAACGAATAAAATAAAGGTAAAAAACAAAGAGAATATTAGAATCATAAAAATATCAAGCAAGCAGCCTGTGCAAATAGTTATATTTTTTTTGCCCTACATACACTTCGCACAAAACTACACGAGGGATCACGTTTAGACAATATTTAAAAATCTCTGGTAAGCCTACCCAAGTAGTCCATGATGAAAATTTTGTTTTATGTCATTAAGTCACGAACAGGTCATTCAATAGAAAGATACACCTCACCCATAACAATGAGTTGGTATTTGAACTTTTGAAATGATTTAAGTGTGCGCATATATAATGAAGTTCCAAAATATATCTAAGATTTCCATTTCTTAGATTTAAATCTAAAATTTAAAGTACATTATTAAAAAAAAACTATATTACATTATTCCAGTTTAAAGTTTTTAGTTGATTGAAATATGTGAAGCATTTGGAGCCGGTGATGATAGCTTATTACTTAAAATCTTAAAATAATTTAGAATTTTAAAGTGCGTGAATATGCTTTCTTAAAGAAAGATATTTTTTATTTTGAGTATGACCAATATGCAACAGAGATCAATTGCTTTTAAAATCTTGACCCATCTTACAAATTTTTCTCATTATCAACAGAAGCATACAGTCATTTTTTCGATAAAATTGTCAAATAACGAATTAATCTAGGGGCAGTGATATCAAAAGAAAATATAAGGCATACTTTGATATTTATTTGTAATTAGATTGACTGTTATTTTCAACAGTCACTCTAATTACACTAAAAACTGAAATACTTATGTTTTGTAATTCACGAATTACAAAACATAAGTATTTCAGTTTTTAGATTTTCATTTCACTTCATACACAAAACAAAAATTTAAAAATATTTCTTTCAATAATATTTCGATATAATTCGTGTAAATGTTTAAGTCAAACGATTGAAAGTAAAATTTAAAAACTTAATTATTTTTCGTGATTGTCGTTCTTAGGCTACCAATTACTTTTGTCGTCACCATCGTTTATTACTTTATTTACAAAAAAAAAACACAAATTTATGTATTTTGTCATTGTCCCGAGATATCGATGTCAAATTTATCAGTAAATGTCGTATTTGATACAACATGTTTGAAAAATATTCTCGTGCTTTTGGAGTCGTCTGTCGAGATACGCCAGTTTCTTTACAATGATTTTATTGTTATGTATGACGAGATGAGATGATGTGGTTAAAAATATACCATCATAGATGAGTATGTTATCTATGATGGTATATTTTTAACCACAGACTCTATCTAATGCTCTTTAGGTCTAACAACAATGTTCATAAATCTAAATTAATCGCCGCACAAATTAGAGTTTGCGAGAACAACAACGAAATGTATTGCGGACGTCGAGAAACAGTTTAGAGTCGTTTAATTAAATTAAGGAAGATTTAGGTAAGCATCTATTAGAACCTTGCATTATAAATAATATTTTACCTAAACAAATCCGTTAGATGTTTAGAATTTTGGTAGTTTTTTCATTGACAGTTTCTTCTACAAGAGGCCGCTTAAACATTATTTTATTATTGCAAACATTACTGTAATTTTATCGACATAAATTTGAAGGACTTTATTTAACTCATTTGCTTATATATACTGTGATTAGTTACAACTGTAAAAGCTATAATGGTATAGCTATATATATAGGTATAGCTCATTTAGTGGCTTCTACTATTTTAGAAATAATCAATGATTTAATAATAATATTATAATAAGAAAAAGCGTTTTCAAATTTCGAATTACTATATATGAATATTAATTATTTTTTACTATCTGTCCGTACAGACTCTGTACTGAGAGAAATAATTTGGCTGTCGTATTCCATGCACGATTTGAAACATACTTCAGAGCGATTATTATACACAGCTTGAATATGAATAGGTGAAAAAGCTTTAAACCTTTTTACTGATAAATTCTTTCACTATTTCAAAACTTTCACACTTATAACCAATCACTCTATATTGAGGAATACGGAAAAATTATTTTGAATAATTATTAATATTCAATGGTATATTTCATAAGTCGCTGTTCCACAAATGTTTTTAGAGTTGTATAAATTGATTAATTTTAAGTAATCCTAAGTCAAAGATAACAATCTCGTGTAACAAGTAATTCACATTAAACACGAAACGAAGCTATTTATAACAAAGTACAGCCATTTGTCTAGCGGAGACAAATTAGTGAATGTATAATCCGATTTATGACAACGACACATTAATTAGAACAAATACTTTCTAATTTCGTACTTAATTAGAAAAGTCTAACACGCTACTAGTACCTCGACGTTATATGATTTTTATTGAATCTTTACTAGCAAAAAAGACAGTACAAATGAATACTCCAACTTTATAAGATGATTGGTTATAGGTTTGAATGCTCCAAAACGGTGAATCTACAGTTCAATTACTGTCCGTTAATATATGGCAGACTCTATTAACCAATTCAAACATTTTAGAAATAAAAAATAACATAACCGTGAAAAGCGTTTTCAAAACACGGTTTACTGCATATTAAAATTAATTAAATCTTTACTATATATCTCTACAAACTTTATATTGCTAGAATTTCTTGGCCTATTGCATTCCCAAACAAAAATTTAAATAAATGTAACATATTTCACAGTGGTTACTTTATAAAATGTAATGGGAAATAAAATAAACTGCAAAAGAAAGCTTTATACTGGCAACAGATCTATACATTCAATCCTTCAAAGCAGAACCATTTATCATCCATCTAAATCATTTACTAATCATTATATAAATAAAAAATAGTCACATCTGTTTTAGCGCACAATTTCAGAACGGTTAAACGAATTTGTCAATTTTTTTATAAACTTTTTTTTAAAATTTTTTTTTATAAAATTTAAAATAGTAAAAAGAACCTTTTTTTCTTTACAAACCTCAGAGTAAATTAAAATATCAGCTAAACATTTGACATTAATCAATAAAAAAAAAACTATTTTTACTCTCTCTCTCTCTATATATATATATTTTTTAAGTAATCGTTGTTTGTTATTAATACTTGAATTGAATTGAGTATTTTTCTAGGGTACGTTTTATTTACATATTTATTTTTCTTTTTGAATACGACAGGCTAGCCCAAAATGTTTGTCAAAATCGACGAGGTTTTGAAAATAATGTATTTAATATCATTGGATTTTTTTGTAACAACTGTATAACTGCATATCGATGAAGTCAACTACCAAAAGATTCTTTTTTTCTCATGCAATATACCCTGTTTTGCACTTTTGTAGTAAGTTTTCTTTTATTATAAGGTCTTCAATACTTCACAAGGGGTTATATCTCTATTTAGTATGTCTACATATACCAATCATTGCTATATTTATCGTTAAAACATTAAGCTTTACCCGGTACATTACTTAATAATAAATAACTATTAAATTTGTTAAGAAGAGTCTTAAAATTATTATTTCTAACATTTTTATTAAGCCCTAGGCAATACACAAATTTGGAACACAACACTAATTTTAACTTTTACACCATCTGTTCGTAACTTAAAATATGGCCTAATAAAATAAACGACCATAAATAAACTTCTGCTTTGTGTTTAAAATTTTTAACTTGGATATTCAAACACATGGCGAGTAAAATATTTCAGAGGGCTTTACTAATTACGATTCAACTTATTATTTAATTAAAACTGGTTTCTTTTGCTCGTAATCTGGAATAATACTACGGTATTTAAATTATACACCACTGTCACATAGATCCTTAACCCTTAATTAGGCGCATGGGGTCAGGGCCACTTGAAATTCAAAAAATTATGACTTACAGTCTTCAGAGCGTACTAACGCTCTTTCTAGCTTCCTCACTCCACCCGGGGTACGCGAATTAGTCACATCCAGAACATTAACGCATATGCATGCATCGCTATCCTTTAGAGAGCTGACCCCATGCGCCCAGTTACGTTACATTTTTTGGCGAAGGTAAGTTTTCACTTTTGTGATTTTTTTTGTGTTTATATTAGTATATTGTTTACTATTTATCTTTGTATGTGTGTATTTTGATACGGTATGATTTCTTTATGTATTTTTGAGTTTTTTCTATGCTTTTTTTTTTTTTTTTAATTGAAATGCCTAACGACAAACTAGTATTGCAAAGCTGGATGAAGTGCTTGATGAAGAGCAAGATGTTGCTGCTTCGGATTCGCAAGACGAAACTTTAAACGATGCTGTTATTGATAGTGCTCATAATTCAGAAAGCGAAATTGAGGAGTCTGAACATATCCAAGACATCGGAAGACGGTAGATAATTATTTTTTATCTCGACATACTCAGAGAAATGGCCCGAAAGTGAAATGGTGTAAAGTACCACCATCGAACGCAGTAAGGACCCGAGCACAAAATATTATTTTATATTTACCTGGAGTATAAACATATCTGGCATTTTTCATGCACAAAGCTAATATTGAGAAGACTTTGACATATTCAAGACGGATTTTCTTAAAAAAAATAGCTGCGGCACTTGTGGAAGATCACCAAAAACGTCGCATACAACTACGTGCTGTACCAGCGACAACAAAAAAACGGTTCCATGAAGTTTATAATGTGAACAAGGCGGTTTATCAATCGACAGCTATGCGCGGGCGCTGTTCATCATGTCCTAGAAAGGACGACAAAAAAGTGCCAACAAAATGTTTCAAGTGTCGTAAATTTATTTGTCAGCAACACTCAAGGATTTACTGCGTCGGATGCAGAACAGAAGAATCCGCTGATGAGACTGAATAAACTTTATTTCTTAAGTTGATCTCGGCTATGCCAAAAAAATTAGTTTAAAGAGAGGTTTACTGTTTTAGTTTTTTTTTAATATTTTTAATGTCATGGTAAGTATTTGTTTCTTAAAGTTAAGTATATTAAAGAACTTTATTAATTACTATAGAAATCCATTAAATTTTATTCCTTTTTGATACTCCTTTCCCAATGTTTTTTTGGGGTCATTTAAGACCCCATGCGCCTAATTGAGTGATTTTCTTAATGCGCCTAATTAAGGGTTAATACGACCGGTTTGAAACGGCCAACAGCTTCTTCTAACGACTTTAAGCAGGTCCACCAAGTGAATGGACGTTCCACGCGGCGCAAAGCTTAAATCAAACATGTAGAAATGGCACGTAAGCATTATACTTCAATTTGGGGAAATTTTTATAAAATAAATATATTACACATTTTACCACATATTACCACATTTCATCGTTGACTAGTATAGCAAAAAAGCGTTATTTATTACAAAGATTACAGAAACATAGAGAATTTTCTTGATTCTACAAAATTAATTCGCGAATGTAAAGCTTAAATTTTGTTAATAATTTACTACAAAATATGTAAACAAGTACTAGATGAAGTAAGTAAATTCTGTAAAGATACTTTTTATACGAATTATTTTTATGCGATTTTTCAATTTTGTGGACAAAACAAACTATAAAAACAATGTTTCTTAATGAATACTCTAAAGAGTTATGATACGCTACTATATATATAAAAGTCTACGAAATGTACACTCTGTTTATCTTGAAGTACACACATATTTTTGTACTAAGTCAATGGAAAACTTTTTAGAGGTTGTAGTTTAATTAAATATTAGTAAATAATTTCTTTGTTGATGCTTGTTTAGTACTTATGCCCAAACTTTTAAATACATATAGTATTATATCAGGCACATAAAAATATGTAAATATTGCAATAAATATTACTTATCCACTAAATTACATGCCGGGCATATGTTCATATAATCTTTAAAGTAATTTAAACCGACTATGTTTGTATAAGATTAATATACCTGATGTGCCAAATTATATACCAGATAATAGTATCTGCCTAAAGAGGCACCATATCCGCTTTTGCTATTCGTGATTTTTTTTTTGAAACTGTTCGTTAATGACTGAAAAGTTTGTGTTATAAATATTGAATCTTGGCTGGTCCTGTTTATTTCCTTTTCTGAATGTAATTTTTTATTAATCCATCGCCTCTTTTTAACCTTAAAGGAATGAGCTTTTCGAATTCAATTAAGTGTGAAATACGTTTCGACGGTTCCCAATCACTGTTTAGATGTATTCATTAGAACTGCGTTCAAATTTACTTAACGATATAGACGAAGAGAAGTGTAAAAACGTCTTGTTGATGATTAAATACGTAGCTTTTTGTGTAAGACAGTATACTGTGACAGTTTAAAGTATTTAACATGTTTAGGAACTGTTTTCATTTTTGATAGCATGATCAATAAAATAATTGAAATTAACTTGTAACGCCTAAAATTTACGTTTAAAAAGTTAACAAGTCATTTTTAGAGCTGTGTGTATGCATACTCATTTTAGGTTAGGCTTTCCAGCCAGCTTTTCAGATCAGCATTCCGAAGCGATGGCAGCTAACTGTTTATAATTTTAAAATAATTGACTATTAGAAAATTCGTCTAAATATCAATGGTGGATATTTTGAATTCGAATTTTGAATAATCAAGATTTTTTAGATATAAATGAGTGCATATTACAGAGACTAAAAATCAGTATTGCGTACATAGGTCTAAAGAAATGGTTATAAATTACATGTACAAACACGTGTACTATTTGAGACTCCTCTTTCAGCTCTTCAAACTTCTTGTAATTGAATTTCATGTCCGCGTTCAAATATTTTAACATTTCATCTATTTACTTGAATTAAAAAAGCTACTGGAAAGTCATTTTAAGTTAATTTATTTTTAAGTTTAGCGAGTCAGTGAAAATGCCTCGGCGATGTTTTTAAAAAAGCGTTATGTCATCCGACATATTAATCATTATTTTGTGGAACACTCTTCTTCCAGTAGAACTCAGTTTCGAGGAAAATATTTATATTTGGCTAACAACGTTACAATTTCTTTAGAGATTCGAACGGTTCGAGTGACAACAATTCTTATTAACAAGACATAAACATTCGTCTATCCTTATTAATTTTAACAACGACATGAAAAATTATTATTTTTTATATATTTTATACCTTATTTTATATATTTAAGCATATTAATCATTTTTATTTTTGCGTTTACCAAGCTTAAGAATTTTTACAACGAATAAGTAGGTTCTTAAAAGTTCTACGAAATGCCAAATCCAAAGGCTAAAGTGGTAGCCCTTAGAGTGCCGTCGCAACCGAGGTATTAATAAATAACAAGTCATCTTAAGTGAGAAGAAAAATTGTGTGTCAGATGAGTTGGGAGTAGGATTTGTAATCCATCACACGCTATACTGGGTCTCTTAATCTTAAAGTGTATGGTGAAAAAAAACAATGATAATCGTCGACAAAAATATTCAATAATTAGGTAACGTAGGTAGCTTTCATTCATTTATTAATGTATTTACAAGTAATGTTGTCAACGTAAAAATATTATACTAACTGGTATTTATACCTAAAATAGAAACAAATGGATGAAATAATTAAAAATATATAAAATTAATCTATTATCAATCACAAATTATAACTTTCTTTATAATTTCTTCTAGAAAATATTATGTTTAAATAAAAAACTTACCTAGAACAGAAATTATTATTCAAAACAAAGATACTAAAGACTACCATTAAAATTATCATGAAAATTATATTTTACAAATAAATAACTATCTTGGTTTCATATGAATAGCTCTTAAAGAATAAACCAAAAACGAGGTGATTCATAGACGAACTAAGGTAACCGACATTGCTCGAACAGGCGAGTTTAAGCACCAGTAGGCAGCCATATAGTGTGCAAAACAAATGGCTATTGGGGTTTTGGGTTCTGGAATGAAGAATTACCTTGTTGAGGTCAATCATTGGAGGCAAGCCGCTTCCGGTCCTCTTAGAAACTATGTTGGAGACCCATGTCCAGCGGTGGACATCCTAGAGCTAAAATGGTGAAGGTAAACGGTTACAGTAAAAGAAAAACATAAAACATTTTTCACACAAATTTGTCTAACAGTGAGTATTTTTAACTCAATATAGGAAAAACAATTTTATTCAGTAATGTACGGCTAGTGACCGCAACCGGAGACACAATTGGATTAATGGCGACCTGCTAGTCCATGCGTTAGAGGTTACGACGCATTTGCATCACGATTCTTTATTTAAAAGAGCTGATCACGAATTATTGCAAGTATAGTCAGATATTTTTTCTAAGATTATACGTATATTCTTTGTATTGAAATAAAACTGCTAAATTTGTGTCATGAGAAAAAAAAAAACACTTTTGCTAAGAAATTTTTATTTAAATTATTACATTGATTATTCACTTCTTTTGCATATTGCCTAATGACGGATTTACCGCGTTATAGGCATAGACTATTTAATGGATTTAGGCGTTACATTGCGGAAGACCATCCTAAATAAGAAAGGACCAATATCTAGCCACCTCCGCACATGCAGTGGTTGTCGTGCATGAAAGTGCACCGCCCGCCAGCCCGCTCGTAAATGCGCATGCGACAGACAATGCCAACTATACAACCGCCACCGTAAATTCACTCAACACGTGTTTCACCCCTCCACGGGGCATCTTCAGGAGTTGATACACAGATTAGTGCTAAAGACTCGGTGTTTAGATTTACGGTGGCGGTTGTGTAGTTGGCATTGTCTGTCGCATGCGCATTTACGAGCGGGCTGGCGGGCGGTGCACTTTCATGCACGACAACCACTGCATGTGCGGAGGTGGCTAGATATTGGTCCTTTCTTATATAGGCATAGACTAGACAACTCAAAATGGTGTAGATGAAAAATAAGTAGATGTGAAAATGTTATAGAAAAATAAATAATCATATAATACTGTACTAATAAAACCCCATCATCAAATATGTTGGTTAGCAAAAAACTCGAAAAAATAAGATCAATATTTCTGCATTTTAAACATTTTCAAACAGTTTTAATTTGAATACCAATAATTAAAAATATCTCTTCTTGTTCCATAAGACTTTACGATGAAATTAAAATTACATTTTTATTTAATTATTGAAGTGTATGAAATGGAAATCATTTTTTATAATCTAAATATCAAATCAACGTATGAAAGGGTCAATCTGAAATACAACCACCGAATGGACCTCTTCCTTAATTGAGTGGATTTTAAAAATATTATTTTTATGACATAAATATTATAAAATTTGGAAAAGAAAGTTAAAATTTAAAATAGAGTAAATACTTCGGAATTTTTTATTTTTAAGAACATTATTACTGTAATATATACCACCTAAAGGTGCACACTCTTCGAGTTTCGAGCTTGTCACTAAAACTTGATAAAATTAGCCGATACATCTGTCATGTAATAGCGGACATTTATTCGTAAATATTGTTTTAGAGTTGGACAATCGTAGTCGACTTAGTTTTCTTCTAGACCAATCGTTTACAAAACATTTCTTTATGACGATTAAAAAGTAAAATTAGGACGTCTTTCTGGAGCACCCTGTATAAGATTTAATGTAAAAAAAAACATGCTCTAAGTACATTTGATCTAAAAGCGCAATGTCAATAAGAGATATGTATGGTATGTGACAATCGAAGTGACTTTAAATATTTGATCAAAAGTATCTTTAGTCGAAATTCCTTTTTATTAAAAAGGAAAACCTAATTTAGGTGTATATATTAAAGCGGAACTGGAATTAGAATTTTAAAGTATAACATTCTGAGCTCAAAGCTAGCTAGCTCCGTCTTCACGAAAATAAATAATGCAGTTGGAGAATAAATTTCCATGGCGCTTATATGAGTTTACTTTTGGGAGATTTAAGAAAAATTTCAACATTTTCACCTTTCCTTGTAGACATTTTATTACCGACTAGAAAGCGAGATGTAAAGAAATAAAACTGCGAAGAATATATTTTTGTTGTTGTATTTCAGCCCCTCAGAAATATTTAACAAAAATACAAACTTGTTCAATATATAATATTGTTATATTAATCAGGAGTAATAGTTCCTCTTAACGTTAAACTTATACTGCTAAATACAAATATATCGTTTGTTTGGCAATAGGTGTAAACGTTTAAAAAGGGTAAATATACAACTTATTTGCTGCCAAATAGTGTGTGTTAAACCCTATACAAAATTTTTAGATTTCAGAAATAATAAATAACGTAATGATAATATAGTAAAAAAAAACGTTTTAATTACTGTTTACTATTTGGCCTGTTGTATTCCAATAGAAATATTAAGTTAATGTAACATCTTTCAGAGTGATTACTTTATCTAGAATAGTTGTATAAGAGTTTATAAAAAATTTACAGCGCGGATTAGCTCAATTATTGACAAATGATCTATGAAAGCCCTTCAAAGCTTTAACTGCCGTTAGTTCTTTCATATTTCAGAGACTATCTCCAGAACTTTACGTTTAAGTAAATAAATAAAAAACTCTATTAAAGAATCAAAAAAATGTTATATTCTATCACAAATAAGACAGTTCCTGATGTTTATATCATTTACAGTGTAATTAGAGTATAGGTAAATTAAAAGAAATTTAATAATATTGTTTTTTGGGTAATGTAAAAATTAATGTAATATAAAGATAAAACATAGTATTATAAATTATGTAATATATAGTAAGAATTCCTCATCTTAAGTGGCAATGGACGGAGCACACCGCCCGTGCAAGCGATGGCCGTTGGAGCCGAAAGGTTCTCGAGTGGCAGCCACAAGCCGGTAAATGCGGCACAGGTGAGCTCCTCACTAAGTGGATGGAAGACTTTGAAGACATGGGTCGCGGAAAGTCGCTGAATGCGGCCACACCAGGATGGGTCATCATAGTGAGTAGATGCCTATACGTTGCAATGGATGTCCATCGACTAAAAAGAAGAAAAACAATAATATACTCAGTAACGGTACGCGCTTCATAATCTATGAGATCTCTTTAGGTTTTCATATTTGCTGAATCATTACAGCTATAATTATTTCATTGTCAAAATAAGTTTATCATCGAAAAATTACGTTATAAACATATTATTTAATTTTAACATTTTTTTTAAATATTATAAAATTAACCCTAATAATAGCAGTTATGCGATGTGTGAGTATGCTTAAGCTGGTTTAAATGTGGTAAAAAGATAAGTTGATTCCCTAAATTTAACCTAATATACAATATATCTTTATAGTTATTTCATTCAATATATAAAAAAATTAATTTAATGCCCAAAGTTGTCGACAAAGTAAAATTGTCGGTGCCATTTCATACTACTGAAATAGCGACACCTGAATGTTAGTACACTCTGCAAAAGCATTCATTTTCCGTTGCACTATAAAACGATTTTCATACAATGTTGTTTTATATCACACAATAAATAACCTGTTCTGCAATAAAACAGACCGTTATCTGCACTATGCACGCAAATGGAGATTTCATGTGAAAAGCTATGGAAACATTTTAATTTTGATATAGCAATAGAATCGAAGATTGTTTATTACCTGGGAAATTGTACTATACTTGGTTGTTGGGAATATTTCGTAGGTTTAAATAAATAATTGACCCATCAGTTTGGTTAAGAACGAATAAAATTACTCGAATTGTTCTTAGTACGTATAACGACAAATTTGCCCTTTATTGAAAAATTCCGTAAATGTTAAAATTTTTAAAACTAATACATTTTGTGATTACAGTATCATTTAAAAAATCACTTATCATACCTTAATAAAATTAGATTATTAGTCCATCGATAAAAAGTAAAAGTAAAATATCATCAAAAATACTAAACTCCGGGTTCCCGAATCGAACAGTAAAATTTTGTAATGATGACTCGGCGGATAGACGACTGTGGCTGCCATTTCGTGACGAATATTTTATTATGACTGCGCCAAGGAAATCGATTTATAACTGTAACTTCTGATTTCATTTATAGAGTCAGGCAAATACTCTGGTTATATAAGAATATATGAAGACCAAATTACATTACTTCTTTAGGAGAAAGTTGACTTTGAAAAAGTTTGTAATTTACCACATCATGTTCCAGCTTGTGAATTGGCGTCCTTCGCTGTGCGCTCACAGCTGGACATATAGGCCATATAGGCATAGGCCTCCCCTATTAATTTCCAATAGGACCAGTTAAAAGCGGTCTGCTTTCACTATCTTCTGATGACGCTTACCGGGTACCACCAGGTGAATTAGCATTCTCCGCTGTAGTTCCTAGCGGCCATCAGCTGCTCGCACTATATGGGCTCCGACCGCTACTTCAAATATTAAATTTAGTTACATACAAATAATTTATCGAAAACTAAGATTTAGTTTTCATTTCGAAATGTGGAAAAAAAGAATGTCTAATAAATAATACGATATTTTATTTGCGTATTTTTCGATGTGATAAAAATAAAAGTTTTACTTCACTTTTTGATTACAAATTCGTAGCTAAATATAGTTACATAAAGATTATATCGCACGACTCGAGCCTGTCAAGAAATAGTCGTGAGTTATTACAGCTCTAGATTGTATAACTGATTGGTGTTCACCATTACAGTCGACATTTATATATAACGTTTATATTTTTATTGCAAATTAATCACATTTCGTAATGTTAATTTAATAAATGTAATAACATACGACATGGATGACTTTAACAATTCTGTTAATAATCAAATTTCTGGAATTTTTTACTCATTTTATCGTTAAAGGATTTAATTGGAAATAATGCTTTCATTTTAAAACTATGATAATAAACAATGATAAGTTACAATACCAGAACTTTTAAACAATCTGCGCTAACAAAATACTTTTTAACAATAACGACAATTTTGGTTTACCGTATTGATTAGTTTTTGTTATACTTGCATTCCATAATACGAAATAATTTTTTAAAATTCCATCTTTCACTATCATTTTTCCATTAACTTTTCAATCCTTAAGTTCATAATTTAAAAACACAAAGTACGTGAAATTTTATTTAAAGCTTGAATATATTCCACGCAGTATTAAAATAATTTTCCGACGTAGTGGACGTGGTTGATTTCAATTACAAATAGTTTTATTTTACAAATTTCCTTACTTAACATTATTTAATTCTTTAACTACTTTTAAAAAATACTTTACTGTTCGTATGTAAATCGCATTAATTAATTAGGATTTTAAAGTAGTAATTGATATTTGTTTTTATTTATAATTATTGTCTAATTTATTGATTTGCAAATATGTCTGCACATTTGTATTTGTTACATAATTTCTTAATACAACCTAAAACCATTCGTTTCTCTTTCACATTAGAAACGGCGAAGCGAAACATTCCATTTGAATGCAGATTTCCGCGCCGACAACAAAGACCGCATTGCTTTTCAATGTGCTGTAATAACATTGAAAATATATCACTTAGTTCCTATGCATAATTTTCAAAATACTGCTTATGAAATTCATGTGCAATAGTGGCAAAGCGGTACAGAACTGAGACTTGCGACAGTAGGTCAAGGGTACGATTCCTGGGATACAATCATGCATAATTCACACTTTGTGCATTAATTATATAAGCTTATCACTGCTCACATACGAGTATGGGATGGACAGAGAATGGGCGGCAGCTTCCTTTGCGTATTATGATACCACACCGCGATCGTCAACCCGCCTGCCAAGCGTGGTAATTATGATATATCCTTCCTTAGACATCTTTGGCCTCTCTCGAATGCCTCCAAATGCCTCTCCTATGCCTTGCAGCGAAGTCTGTAAGCTGAAACGACGACGACGAAGTTATGAAGTCCTATCAGCTTATCGATTGGGAGGTGTTCGAACATCTAAATAATCTATCACGTCTCTTAACTGCATTTTAAGCTGTAAGTTATAGTTTTGCAGTACCCAGTAGATAAGAAAGTAGTGTTGTGTCCTAATATTAGATTTAGCTTTGTACATTATCAACTGCCGTCACGGAAAGTTGCCCTTACAAAAGCCAACTAAGCTTCCTTGCCTTTCTTAGATATCATGAACTTTAAATGGTTGGTTTACGGTTTGTAAAGCTGCAAGTTTTAAAATTATCATACAGGAAAAAAATAATTATATAAATTGTTAAATAAATAAATAAAAAATCTATTTATGGCATTATTATACTACAATAATAAACAAATTTTACTACTAACAAAAAAACAAAGACAGAAAGTAGTTCAAATTGTGCTGGCCAGGTCGAGAATTTTAACTAGCGCTACTCTAAACTTCCTGTACATCTCAAACTGTTACGTAGGAAATTGACCTACCGAAACTAATCGTAACTCTAGCAAGTACGCATGCGTATGTGCGTGCTACTTGTTGTTGTGTGTACTATAGTGCTAAAAACAAGATAGAGAGGTAGGTAAAACATGAACACGTACTCTTTTAAAGAGGTTTGTGAGAATGACCGAAGAAACACGATGCTATAGATTTCAACTCGCATTCAAAAGTCTCGTAGTTTTATTTTCAGTCAAGAAATATAATTACAGGGGCGCCAAAAATGATAGTGTATAGGATAAATTGTTTTTTGAAGTGATCTCTTAGTAACTGCAAGTTATAAATAAATGAATAAATATATTAGCTTTGTTTCGATAAAATATTCTGTATGATAACATTTGTTACTATTTTAAATTGTTATTTATTTTATTAGAATGAATTCTGAATCTCAAAAATAAGTTGTGTCTCCGTTGATTCTTAATATAGCTCATCGCGCGCGGTTTTGTCGGAATTTATTGAGAGGTTGACAACCTTTAAATTTTTATGTAATAAAATTGTGCATTAAAAATTTTTAACGTTTCATTTCTCTGATTCATTTGATCCACGCTACCATTGCACCTCTTTGCGGTATAGTGATAATCGCGTTTGTAAATTGACTCAAATGTAAACCCAAATTGTGCATCCATTACCAATAGATAATCGAAAGCTTTTGAATTATAACCGCCATAAGAAGATAGAAACTTATTGAATCTTATCGCTTCAAGTTTACTGTAGAGTAACTCATACAAAGTATTTTTGAAAGAAATTTCTGTAGAATTTTTCATCCTTAAGCCATTAAATTTAAGTGGTAAGATAAGTGACGCAAAAGAACGGGTAATGAAATTTTAATGTTGCCAACGTAAAAGGGAAATTTATTTAATTACGCCATGCTTACAGGTGATATACAGATAACGAAAGATGATGTATTTATAACATCCTTACAATGATAAACAATAACAATTTTTATTATCCATCTGGAAGCGTAAGTTAATAATGTAACATATATTAAATTCATTGCATTTATCTAGGTTTCTAAAAAATGCACTTTTTTATCTAATGAATGTCCAGAAACGTGATGAACAAATGTGTATCATAAGATTTTCAGTTCTTTGAGAAATGTTAAAAATTTACGTTAGTAAGGTAAAACGCCTTTAGTATTCCTACAACAAAAGCTTAATCAGAAAACTGTCCACCTACTTATATACTACGTTTTTTTGTCATTGATATAATGCTGTTAATACCGACCCGATCATGCAAAAACACTTTCACTACTAAATGGTTATAGCAGAAAATCAAACAAATCAAGTACATTATTAAATAACAACAGATACAAAATTCCAAATGAAATGGGAAATTAAAAATCAAGAATTTATAATATATGGATTTAATTAAATATGTTACATTTTCATATTATTTTCTGATGTTATAATATTATTTTAGTTTATAATTAATTAAAAATATTAATACATATATTTATCTAGTTCTTAACTGTGTTACAGCCTTTGGGGTCCTTCTCTTTAATAGCGAAATTAATAATGAATTCTAATGCATAATGTAAACAAAAAATATTTAAAACTAAACAAATTTGTGAGTTTTGTGAATATTTTCGTTGTCTAAAAAGTAGCATAAAATTTGCTTAGCCAACTTTGAACTTTTAACTTACGCTTAAGTAAGGTAAATGAATAAATAATGTCTTTACTTTTGGTAGTATTATGTACTACTTCGTTGTCATTTCAACCGACAAACGAACACCGCAAGGCATCGCTTTACTTAATTGCAGACGGGTTATCGATCGCAGTGTGGTATTATGGTACGCAGAGGACGCTGGTGCCCATCCTCTGGAAACTAGTTTGTGTGTAATGACAATCCTATATAATGCGCAAAGTGTGAATTATATAGAGATTGTAACCCGGGAATCGTCCCCGCGACCTATAACCTATGTACTAATTAAATAACTTATAAGTAAAGATTTTCTATTCATTGATATTTTTCTTAAATATTCTTGTGTTACTATACAATTTTCTTCCTTTAATCTAACAAGCGATCAAAAAGCTTCGGCAACATACAGTAAACTAAAACGGATATTAAAGGCAGCGAGGCACGATTTATTGTTATGAAACCCCTTTTATGCAAAGTACATCATGCAAATTGCCGTTGCCTTTTAACTACTTAAAGTTAAAGTTCTAGTAAAACTATTCTTTAAATGCTACAAGCTCTCGATAACCATTTATGTAAAAAATGTAAAATAATCACTCTCTACACCAATTTTCTCGGGAATTATTATATATATTCACAGTGTAAATCAGCAACATTTCAGTCGTAAAACTTTCACTGTTGGACAGAATCTTCCCCATAGATTTCCATGAGCACCGGTAAGAATCGACCTGTAGCCACCGTCTTCCAACAACCTTAACAAAATCGTCCAATGTAACTACCAAAACACAAATAAAACACATACTTTAGACCCGATTTCATCGAGTTAGTAAATCTTTTTATGAACAAAGTACTTTTACAATAAAATCCTAAGAAATATTCTAAAAGCTCCAATTGCTCGATTTAAAAATATGGTGAAGAACTTTTATGTATTAAGGGTTACTATACTGTTAATGACATTATAGAAGATTACAAAAGGAAATAAATGGCGTTTAGTAATTTAAAACTAAGTTTTTTGTTTAATAAAAAAACTTCAAAAATTGTCGTAAAATGATTCTAAGTTATTCTTCCAAGTTGATTTACGAGAAAAATGTTTGTCTTAACATCCCTCGGAAAGCTTAATTAAGGAGAGAATAGCCGAGGAAGAAAAATATCGTCCACTAATATAAATTGCAAGATAACTCCACAGAAGTATGCGGTGTTCTCTCTGCTTCATTTGTTAGTGCCAACGGCGTCTATTCCACTCCGTCGACCCTTAGCTAATGATTTCGCCGACGTACGCTACGGCGAGATGATCGAAACATCAGACACACTCGCACTTATGAATAATATCTTTCATTTATTAACACAAATATATCACACTGCTCTTTATAAAGATGTTATAGTCTTATGATTCGGACTTGCGAAATAAGTATACATTAAGGGAAAAAAATTATTGTATGTATAAAGAGTAGTTAGATTCGATGGTATTTACACACATAAACTTTTCTTCACTTATGCATGTACTTTTGTCTGTATGCTGTTATATTACATAATTTAATTGTTTGTGGCATAAACCTATACTTAGTTTTGCCATAAATATTGTTACAACAAAAAACATTATTTAATTCATTATATAAACAAAAAAATCCAACAGTTTACAATTGGCCACAATAGTCTTTAAAATGTTTAAGCTTTCAACAACAGTATACACCCTTCTTATAGGAAATTTCTATACCGCCAGTCATCTGTAATTGTTTTGGTATTTCCAAATTATCATGGCGTTTACTCTCAAAAACTTAATCATAATTCTATCTTCAGACGCTAGTCTTCAGCTCTGATGAAATCCGGAACGTTATTTTCTAACCAAGATTGGTTGGATCGGATCGAACTTTATTACCCGGCACCGTCTCGCTGAAAAGACGTGAATCGATGGTGTTATTAAGGGGCTTAACTAACTTCTCTAGAATGGTATTTTGATACATGTGTGCCAATGTTCTGGTACCTTTTTTCATATGTCAAAGTCACTCCTCTAACACTCTGCTAAACCATTACTGAAATCGGATAATATCCACGTAGTGATCTGTTGACTGACTGGAAAGAATTTAGCATAAATACGGTCATTTTTTTGTTAAACTATAGTAAAAATATAAGTATAAATTGTAAAAATTATCTCATCCGTAAACAAAACTTTTCTGTGACCCCCCTTCGCGTACCGCTGAAGTAGTTGTTTTTTTTTGACCACCCTATTTTTTTTTAAATTATCGGTTAATAAATATTTAGCGCACTTCTTATAGGCAGCAAGACCTAAGTCATCTTTTACAATACCCTACATGCTTCTAGGTGCTATTTTCATCTTCCGAGATAGAATCTTTTACTTTCGAACAGAATTTCTTAGAATTTTTTCCCTTACTGCTTTGATCGATTCTTTCCTACGATACTACGTGGACTGCCCGATCTTTTGCTTTCACAAACATACCTTTCATTGTATTTATCAATATCCCGGTACAAAAATTGGACTTGAATAGATGCTTATGGAGGATTTTAAAATTATACTCGTCACCATACTTACTTTATGTAATGTCATAACTGCAAATCAGTTCACTTTATCGCCCCACTCTATTTTAATAATACAAAATAATTTAAAATATATTGGCGCGCAAATAAAAAACCACAATGTTTAATCATATGGATATGACAGATTCCAAATTTAAAAGTAATATTTTGTTTATTTTTAATTATAACGGTATTTATAGTCAGAGAAAATAATTTAGATTAAAATTTGGAAGACTCTGGTACCTGTAATTTAGATAACCTAAGTTCAGAACCCATAGTCTCACAAATTTTGTAGCGATATTTATTAAAATAAAAATAAATATTATTATGATCTGAAATATATGAAAGATTAATATTATCGATCAATGTTTCACTGGTTTTATTGAAGCGCCTTAAATTAAGATCATGAATATTACCTAAATGCCTGATCGAAGAATGGGAATTCTAACTCTTATGAATTGTGTCAAGATTTTATTATTCATAAGAAAACCATTACCACTTTTTTAATGACGGTTTTCCTTACTTTTTTTTGTTCGTACATGTTAATTTAATTAAATTTTAGAATCTTCACATAACTACGTGTACATTTTAGTTCTAAATGTTTCAGGACTAATATTGCGCAAAGAAGACGGTGTAAGACAACATTTTTAATTACTACGTTTTCTTGTATTACGTTCATCATTTATTTTAATAATACTATCTGACCCTACAGACTTTATACTGCCTGAAGTAATTGATCTGTTGCATTCCGTTAGAAAAAAATGAATAGTAATCTATTTATAAGGATCGCTTTATTTATTGATGTAATATAAAATAAATTGATTTTATGTATCCATAAATAATAAACTTATTGACCAGCGCAGCTGTTACATGACTAATTTTGCAACGTGTGAACTATCAACCGTATGAAGTCCAATTATAGTTCGTTTGAAAAACAAACGCGCGAAGTGTCAATTTTTCATTGATTTTTGAAATTTCCTGTGCACTTTTTCTATTTTTTTCCTCCAAACGACTTTTTTACACAGTAGTGGGAGTTAAGAAAAACACGAATGAAATCGGTAAAATCGTTCTCAATTTAAGGCGAAACTTATCCTTTCCAAAGAAATTACGGATTAACTTTTATAGACTGGGTGAATGGTTATAGACGTAAAAGCTTTAAAATAATAAATACATAGCTCATTTATCAGTAAAACCTTAAAGAAAAGAAAAATCTTGCAAGCACCTTATTCCAATTACCAGCAAAAAGCGATTTCTCTGAAACATGTTACAATTTTTATTGGAATATAATAGACCATTAGTATCTGGCAGCACAAAGTCTGCAGGGACAAATATTTAACATGTAGTAATCTGAACTTTAAAAAAAAAATCATATTATCAATATGCTATTTATTATTTCTGAATCCATTTATTTTCGGGTATTAATTGACATCAATTGAGCCATACCTCTGCACACATTTTTTCTTTTGTTTGGTTACAAAAAAAAAAAAAACATTTACATAATATCGTACTTCTTATTTACCGGCATATAAATGATATGTACATTAAAACTACCAAATTATAAGATAAGTAATATAGAAAACAATAGAGTAGAATGAATGCTGCCTTGAGGGGTGCCAATACCGCTATCGCACTATTTCGTGATCTAACAAAAGCTTAATAATGTAGACCCGGTATTTAATGTAATTATAGACACAATGGTCGAAGAACAACGACGATATTATGATCACAAAGGTTTTCGCGCATGATCGCTATTTTATCCATTAAGACTTGTATAGGATATATTATTTTACGGTGATAGATATCTATTGTAAAAAGTTGACCAGGTAAATACAACGTTTACAGAGACCGTTTCATGTTGAAAGGGTGCGCTGTGTGATCTTAAATAATTGAAGTAATGTAATTGTATGTATACTACATTTCCCAATCGTATAAATTACTAACGAATTTATAAATAATATTTTATTTCTTAAACTTGTTCACCTGAAATAAGTCGTTTTAAGTTATTTTTACTAGTGAAGTTCACCATTTCAAAAGCTTTTTCGAGAATTTTAATTCCTTTCATTAGACTTGATTAATATTTAACTTTTAGGCACATCAATTATGCGAACAAAAACGAACAGGGAAACATTATATTCAATTTTAAAACTAAAGTATAGGTCGAGTTTTGAACACCCGTAGCTTTAAGTTGAACATTAAAGGGTTTTTATTTTTGAATGGGCTCTTCTCTCCTCTCTCCTTTTCATTTTCTCTCTTCTTCTTCGTATACCTCGTTTGTCAGCAAAAAGCTTTTACACCTATTTCCAGTCACTCTGTATAAAGTGAGCACTGCGACAAACCGAAAACTTTCGGCATTACAGTCTCCATGGATATATAGTAATAAATATTTAATTTTAATGTGTAGTAATCAGAAATTTGAAAAATCTTTTTACACATAAAGTTATTTATTATATCCAAAATTCATTGCTGTATAGGGTGGACAATACATTAATAGGCAGCAAATAAGTTATAAAATTTAAAGCTTTTAAATATATCACTAATTTAATACTGTCATAGGTTTTGTAACAATTAAATATTGTTACAGATGGAAAAAATTAATCATAGATACAAAGTTCAAGTTAATTAATTACTTCATCCCCTCAGCAAGCAACTTCGCAGCACCCGTTAATTACACAAAAGTACAGAATTTCGACTAGTTTTTAGTTTCCAAAATTTATACGAACAGTTTGCTTAGTAACTTTGAAATAATCGTAACTTTACGGACTAAAACAATATTACGGAGTATGATTATTCAATTTAAGTTTGATAACCATATTAGAATAAAATATTCTTTATCACAACATTAGGATATAAGAAAGATCAAGTTTCTTTTCTACTTGATATGATGGAATATTTATACAAAGCACATACTTCACTGACAGTGTTAGATAAATCGCATAGATGATAAGATCCCATAATTTAATAAGTAAAAATAGATTACTCGCTGTGATAATTTATTCATATTTTTAAATAATTACCCACATAGGATCATTTACAGCGACTATTTATATATTTTGATAATATACAATGCACAATTTGATTGAAACTAAAATCAGATAGACCTCCTCTCTCAGGGATCATCCTTCAACTTAAAACTACAAAATAAACTATAACAATACCATTAAAAATACAGAAAAGGAAATTTCTTTTCAACTTTTTTTATCAGTTTGAGATCCTTCATACTTTAATAAGAAAATTTGATTCGTTTCTGTTTAATGAATTTCTTAAACTTATTACAGTAATGCAATAGAGCTATAAAGCTGAGCAGTGGTAGTCTAGTGGTAGAAAAGTGAGAATTGCGATCGTTGGTCGCGAGATCAATTCTCAGGGTACAATCACACTTAGTTCATTAAATATATGGGATTGCCTCTGCTCATAAATAAGTTTCCATTAGAAGGGCAGCAGCGTCCTCTGCATACCATAACACGTGACTGCTAAGCATGGCTATAATGGTATAACCCCCATAGATATCTTTGGGGAAAGCCTTTGCCTTGCAGTGGGCGTCTAAGATATGAAGCGACGATAACATTATAATTTAGAGACCTTACATAGGAGTGTATTGTAACTCCATACACAGTTGCCCACGAAAATATTACATACTTTATACATACTTGTGTTTCCGAAAATATGTGGATTCCATTATTATTTACACTGTGAGTAAATTTGGACCACATATTTACCTTATCAACAGTGAGTTGTTATTTCTGACAACAGAGCGGTATTATTTTAAAATTTTATACCATAACAAACTGCGTAACTTATAAATGATCGACGGTTTGTTGATTTTCAGAATAAAGTTTCAGAATGAAGTTTCAGAATAAACTCCAGCAAAGCTTCTATAGAAGCTAACGCGACCGATGTGATCTACGACCTTTGCCGTAGCTCGCATATATAAATTTATTCAGAGCTTATTAAATTAATTAGGTTTTAAAATTCTAACCAATTTTTTTTAGTCAGAGGATAAAAAATGTCACCATGGTAATCTACTTGTACTCCAATATAAATAACGCAGCGACTTACGAACATGTTAAATTAAGAAAGATCGAAATATAACTGAAGTGAAGAATTTTCGATTGGAAAATTATATTTGAGCTTATTCATTATTTGTAACATAGCTAATTTCTGTCCGGTTTATAAAGGATTGATTTACCTTTTAATTGCTTGAAAAATGTCAAAAAATAACATTATCATATTGAAAAGGTTGCCTAGAAGATATAACACAAAGCTGCAAAAGCCCTCCATTGTACGCTTAAAAATTTTGTACAAAATGATAACAATAGATTGAGAATTTTAATATTTTTGTACAACAATATCATGAAATAAAAAGAATGGAATTTATGAGTCGATATGAACACGTCGTTTGTTTTAAACAACACAGTATTTTATTCAGCGATTATTTAATTAAGTCCGTTAGTTTTTTGTACTCCCATAACAATAGAGATAAAAGTACTACATAAATAGTAAAGCATGTCTTTATTGAAATATTGTAGTAATATTAATATATAATTATACTGTTTAGTTTACCAACAAGGATTAATAATAGGGTTATAATTATACTAATTACTACATAATACTGAATACAAGAAACACGAATGAGAAGAGCCGTCAACGAATGAAAGGAACCGACAGCGCAGAGGATTGGCAAGATTAAGTGGCAGTGGGTATACCAGACTGCGTACAAAGAAGATGGTCGCTGGGATCTAAGTGGACGTCCACCAGATAAGTCGACAGACGACTTTTAAAGTAGTCTGAAGACGTTGGGTTCTTGCCGCTTCCAACCAGTCCTATTATAAATTTTTGGGGAATTCCTAAGTCCAGCAGTGGACATTCCACAATAATGATGATGTTGATGAAATGTTAAAAAATTGTAAAAACCTATGTTTTCTACATTTTGATGAATCATTAATTTAATTATAACTAAGCATATTATATAAATATGAAATTTTCTGTTTGAGGTTCCGGAGCGAACGCCACGATCGCAAAAGCGTTGGGTAAGATATCCATCTACGATGTGAACAGATGACCTTGTAAAGATCGACGGACGACGCTGGATGAAGACTGCTTTCGACCGGTCTTTCTTGTGATGATCTATTCTTATTATGATTTAGAATAACATTTAACGAATAAATAAATTTTTTAGTTCGTTATTTTTTTGGCGCACAATATTAAATAGATTAATTACGTCACTATTTAGAAGTAGTTCTAAAAATTTTTACTGGCATTATTTAAAGATTTTGCAGTTTCTTTGTATAACAGCAAATGCTATTCTTAAGTAGTTTAGTCATAGTTGTATATGAATTTTACCGAAATAAAGAACTGCGCAATATCTTATCGTTCATTCTCTAATGAACATCCTGTGGAATATTTATAATAATATTTACGATATTTTACAGGAGAGATATGAAAGGCCGCAGGGGAATTATCTACACTCAGTAAAATAATTTAATAAGTTTGCATTGGTCAATATGGAAGTATGTGAATGAAAGAAAACATGATCTAAAATGTTTTTTTGTCTGGGCCTTCGCATACGCGCTCTTACAGAGGCAACGACGTGACGTGTTATGTCAGACTTGGACCGACTGAAAATTATACTTTAAATTGGAGTTCCATAAACGTTTTCATACTTCCGTGCGAGAGAGATAAAATCTGTTTCTCCTCCCAAGTAAAGTAGCACCGGAACCGTGCGGCCACATAAGCTAACTACTCGTAAAAACAGCTAAATCACTATCCGGTGGGATAGACGAGAAAATGTTTTACAGTTTCCTGAACGCTATCCAGATAATACGAAATGAATGAATGAGTTTAAAAACATGTGTGTGTGTGTGTATTTAATGCATTAATGTAAAGGCTGCGTTAAAAAACCATTATGGATTTTAAAATTTGCTATGTTACGATTTTAGCGCATGACTGGGTTTCCTCCTTACCACTACTCTTTATATTATATAAATGTGTGTATCGAAGGAGACGCTAGATGAAATTACATTTATGATATTGGCATTTAGAATAAAGCTTCGGGAGAATTCAAGCTTTCAAATCCCTCGTCAAATGCCCAGACAACTAATTCCTTTTTGACACAAGTGTCAATCCTCGGAATTAATTGTGGGGATTTAAAAAATATCTGTAATAGAAAGAGTATTTACAATTTTTTTTTTTATTTCTATGACCTAATAAATCAATTTTCCTTGACAAGCCATGCTTTGGCATTCACTTTCACCAACTCGATTCCTCTCCCTAAACAACTTTTAAATGATCCTACGAATGTGTATTATAATCAAAATCCCGACCCAGAAATTAGTTACTATTCATTCTTGACGGGTCTAAATAATTCTGCAGCCAGTTAAGTCAAAACAAGACAAAGTTATGTAGAGATTTCTCTGTTATATCTCACTTCTATCTCTAACGTAAAAAAATTAGTATAAATTTATCATTAGTTAAATCATTGACTAGTTCATTCTGCCTTTGGCCTTAATTCTTTAGGCATATTTGTTTTCCAGGAACAGTAAGTATTAACAATGAAGTGCTGTTAGAACTTATTATTTACGTATATATGTTCTTGAAAATAAGATTAAGAAGATTTTACCACCATATCCTCATTCTCTAGTGTTTTTCATATGTGTACATGTTCACACTTTGTGCATTAATTATTTAGACATGCCACTGCTTACAAAAAAGTTTCCAGAGAATGATCTAGCGATGCTCTCCGAATACCATAACACCACACTTGGTTGAAACTTCGACGACATCGCAAGTGTATAATCAAAAGTAGCATCGAGGCAATAACGCTTTTGTTTTTTTTGTTCATGAGTCTTCCGTCATAAAATTAATAGGTCTTTTGATAAGTAAGATATAAACGTCATAAGTTTTATGATAATCCTAAAGCAATTCTTCAGTATATATCAGGCATACAAAACCTCCTTATTAAGTAAACGGTAGAAAAACAATAAAGTCGCCGCCATAAATAATTCATTTTATTTAAAAATTTCGATTTGGGTTTATTCTCTCTCGCACCAACTTTTCCATTAAACGTTTGGAATTTAAATAGACCGCATTAGTACAAGAATTTCACGTTTTGCTGGATTTTATTAAGCAGAACGGATGCTAAGAATAAAGATTATTTTTCTGAATATAGATAATAATTATATTAAAAATTCTTCTTAAATGTGAAAGTTTTTTTTACTTATAATAGAGCTCGGAAATGAATTATTCTACTATTGTGTTAAGAACATTGTGATAGTTATCACATAAAGCGTTTGTTGTGGCTCTTCTCAGACCAGAGCGCATTTGGAACTCTCGTACCTTTTAGTTACCACTATAGTGGTGTTTTATTTGATCCTAGTTTCTACCAAATTTGTCTTCGTACGTGGATAATGACATAACCAAATGAAGTAAATTGAAAATTAGAAAGAAATGCGCTATTCAGCTCAGGACCTGCGTAATGTGACATTATATATTACTATTACAATGTTGCTCTTAGACGACGCCTGTACTCCAGTAGGGAAGACCATAAAAGTTTAATAATAAGAAATTGATAATTTATTGAAAATAACTCTTACAGTACAATTTTGACAAATTCTACTACCTACTTTTGTATATGGAATAAACCAAAAAAAAAAAGTTCCAATTTAAAAAGAAGCAATCGAAAATTTTTATTCCTTTATAATTTTTTTTTCCTTGGTGGAATGTTATTTGCTCACTATCTACTAACTACGGCTAATCAATTACTAGAATATAAGTAATGGTAGTATAGTAAATGTTAATTTGTGGTTATATTTTGGTTCTAAGCGTCTTCGGAAGACGCCAAAGACATGCCACTTCCAACCGGTTATATTGGAAATTTACGCGGGAGACATATGTCCAGCAATAGACATCATATAACTAAAATGATGAAAATAAAATATGATAAAATGTTTCCCTGGAAAGATAAAACAATCAAAGAATTTAAGTAATATTTAAATAATTTGCAACCCAAACATCGACCTACCAAAAGGGGTGAATATAGTAAAACAAAAATAATTCTCAGTGCACAGTGATATTTGATTGTTCGACGGCGCTGATTACCAGTCATCAGTTAGCTACGTTGAAACTTTAAACGTGCAGCGCTTGACGTGACCTGGTTTCCACGCTTTAACCTGGCGCGTTTAAACTGGTAATGCGTTTAATATTTTCTATCGAATTTCCTTCAGAGCTTGACAAAATTTGATACGAATTTGGGTTTTGCTTTAAAACATGACAGTTTATTATCACCAATCATAATCATCGAAAAGAAATGTCTAATTAGATTTGAAAATCGTTTTATAAAACATTATAAAATTCATTATAATTTTAGGCGCCTCTGTTTACCAGCGGACGCCTTGTCCACTGGTAAATAGAAGCTTCCACCGGTTGTGTTTTTACTGTTTACTTTGTAGGTTAAAGTCCTACGCTACGCTTGATGGAAGTGGTCTACACTTCAGAACCTTGAGTCTATATTCGAGCGGCCATCTGTTTTAGGTGATCTGCCCTCTACCTCATCAACTTGCAAATCCGCCCAATTATCCGTTACTTTAATTGCATATTAATTAAAACATAGTCTTTCATTTATTAAAATTAAAACGAGTTGAAAGCTAACAGCAACGAAACTGCTCAAGAGGGTTATCTGGTTTCTGTACCAGATTTTCAAGGCCATATGTATAACAACATTATACCACCTTTAATTGTAAGATGGTGTGTATGTGTTAATATGATTATACATTTGTACGGTAGTGATACTTTAGTAGATGACTTTAAGTTAGAGTAATACAGATTGTTACCAATTGTTAACTAAACGAAACGTAATGTTGTCAGGTATAGCAAAGTGATTGAACATCTTAGAAAACTTTTATAACTAAAGTCTCGTTATAAATGGGAAACTTACAAGAGTAAGTGTATGAAGTAAATTCATAGGCATCAATAGACTTCAAAACTTATGTAAAATAATAATTAACAGTTCAGTACATAAAAATTTAAAATTATAAAATTAATAAAGCTAAATTTATTTATGTATTCATAAGGTATAAATTATATACAAAAGAAAAGAAATCGATGAAAATTATTGTACTTAATTAATTATAAAAGAATAAAAGAATATTCAAGCTCCTTTCGTCCTTATAAGTTACAATTATATTTTGTAATCTAGGAAGAAGAGATACTCGTATATATTTAACAATCCTGTACATAAACATTACGGAGATTTTCGTACAAGTATTAATAGAATAAAAAATCAAAATGTATGAAAATAAATATTGCTAAATTATAATGAAAGCTTAATAGTAACGATGTTTTAAAATAATAATTAATGTAATAATAAATTTATATTGATCACAAACTGTACGTATTTGTTTGTGAACCGAAACTAACCAACAAATGATAATTTTACAATAATTCATACGTACCAGAATTTGAGAGTTATTTAAATTAAATGATTCCGCTTTCGGAAATCGTGTCAACCCTTGTTACAAACGGAGTTTTACTGAAAAAATAATAACTGAATTTTAAATTTCGAACATGAATCTGATAGTGAGAAAAATATATTTTCTGTTACGTATATATACTACACACTATATGAATATAAAAAAAACATATATTCTATACAATACGTAAATATATTTATTATTACATATTAATTATATATTTCAATAAAATTTTGAGCTGATTGGTAAAATATTTAGTCTTTAACGTGATGAATGTACAGCACTTTGCCAACAAAAATGAGTTGACTCTGAAATATGTCGTATAATTTACTTTTGCGACAGGCCAATAACATCTGGTAACATTACGTCTGCAGATACAGGTAGTAACCAATAATTAATTTTAATATGTAGTAATGACAATTTTGTGATGAATTCACATTAATTTTTGGATAGGACGTTCTGTACACTAATTATGCATATGACCTATGCCTTCACTCATTTGTTGTCCAATATTTTTGCCTAGAAAAACAAAATAATAATATAAACCAATAAAACTATATTCCATTTTTCTTAGATAGTTTATATTATGGCTACAATCTTTTATTACATTGGATACCTGTCACACCAATTTCGTAAAAAAAATTGGATAGAGCCACTGTGAATGGGAAAATATCAATGCGATCCATTTATTCGATACGTACCGTGTGACACATCTATCAAGAAAAGACATTCAATGCCTTTCAGTGGGATCAAATTGAATAAGTTTCACTTAAGTTTATGAGTGTTTACTTCTTCGTGTCTTGTTTTTGTTCAAAAAGGTGGAAGATGTATTAATGGAAATTGATCCAAGAATAAAATGCGATTAAAATCTTTTAGGTTTTCAAGGTGCACCAGCTTTTTCACGAGCGACGTCCTCCATCCACTGTCACTTTAGGCGAGCAATTCTTCGAGCAACATCGGTCTCTTTTGTTCTTTTGTAGATCTTCTCATTTGTGATTACATCACGCAGCGAAATTTGGGCAAAGCTCTCTGGGTGATCTTGATCCTCCTTGTAAGGCCCACCGTAAGCAACCATGTCTCGAACACCTACTAATCAAAGACTTTGTCTTCAGGTATTGTAGAGTTTTTAGTACTTGGTTAAAAAGCAACTATTGAGTGTGGATGAATATAATAAGTTTTGTTGTAATGAGATGATTACCCAGCTACTGTACATAAAGAATCCCATACCGGATTTCAGCAATAGTGTTTGAGGAAAGATTTTTTTCCCTTTCGACCACCTAACTAGATCTCGCTCTAATGTGTAATGAAACCAAACATACATAGTTATCACACTAAGCAGTTACACAGTTTCAGTATACCTCTTTTTACTCTATGGTGACGTGTCTAGAATTTTTGTAGTATAGCTTATGAAATCAAAATTAGATAAAGCTCTGAAAGCTAATAATAAGTTTCATCGTGTTTTTCGCACTTTTTAATTGATCTACTTTCATAGTGTTTCATAAATAACAATAGCCATCTTGTGGATAGATTTTTAAATTCCATAATGCATTTTATTACGTTAATGGACTATTTGAACATTTTAATTTCAAAAAAGTTCAAAAGCTTTTTATGGGAACGCTATAACGGACGACATTGCCATTTTGTTTCGCTCCTACAGATAAGTCATCAGGCGCTCCCATTGGTCGTGGCATGTTATTATGTTGCATTGTCAGCAGGAAATTTATTTTCAATATTTTATTAATGTCCCGGTTTAACGAAACATTAAAGATTATGATAATAATAATGTTTTTAATAAATTATCTAGATCTTTTACACTCATCATCATTATATCAGCCGTTGGACGTCCACTGCGAGACATAGGTCTCTCCCATAAATTTCCAATTTGACCAGTTTGAAGCCGCTTACATCGTCTTAGGATTTAAACAAGGTCTTTAATCCATCTTGTCATACTAAACCAAAACCCTAAGGGTTCCAGTTACGTGGGCAAAGAACAGATTGGTTTTCAGCCCATTATTCACTACCGTTTCTACTTGCCAATACACTGGGCTATGAAGGTTACTTTCAGTCATCTACGGATCTACTCACTCTTGATTAAATCTCGTAAAAAAAGTTTCGAGCATAGGTTTTCCTGTGGCTCGTTGAGCAGCTGTGAACCTGCTAATTAGGCCCGAAGTCAAATATAATATTTAAATAAAATATATAAAGATTATTGGTTTTGTAATTTTCACCGTAGGAATACAAGTCTATTTTTACAAAGAGTAAGGAACGTTATCTACTGAAATGTTCAGTGAAAATTGAATAATACTAACTTACGTATTTTGCCTCTATTTATATGTCGAGCGCCAGTCTATTACATTCATCGAAGTTTCATATCACACACTCAAAATATTCCCTCTATCATGGCTGCGACTGTAAAGTTCTGATCTTAATAACAAGCAGACAGATCACGAGGACATCGACCCAAGCAGTAGACTGGGCAAGATCGTGCTGATACGGTTCTTTCCAAAGAACATGTCACATGGAGAAAAGCCATTGTCGTTGGACAGAAGGAATCATGATCCCTACGTTTGCAGGATAGAACCATACCTGTCTGTGAATCACGTAAATGACATACATTTTAATTATTGAACCGTTCGTCTATTGTAGATAGTGATAACTATTGCACATTTGTTCATTAATGTATATTTACCGGTCTTACATTATTCATACCATAGTTCACAATAATTTTTACAACGGTTTTTTTTGTACGTCATAATAAAAATGTGAGAAGAGTTAAAATATATAGAAATAAGTTGATTTCGTATATAATGCATTTTTAAACTTAAATCTAAGATGATTCCAAACTTCATTTGAGAAGAGACCCCAACAAACTCAGCGGTTTTTTGTGATGACTATTACAATTATCTTTAATAATAACAATTTGTTTTAAATAACTAATGTCATTATGTAAATATTTCTTCGTTATTTTTACATAAAACCAAACAGTATAATAATGTTTTTTTATAGAAGAGCGTAGTCTCCTTATAAAGTCACTTATACTTAAAAGGGAACTATTGTAAATATATCATTATTATTACTCTGTTCCGTTGTAGTTACCATAACTAGTGATAACCAGTTAAGCATGTTTTTTTTAAATCCTAGGTGATACTGCTGACCATTAGATAACTATTTAGAGTAATTTTATTTCGTCTGAGTTTCAGATCACTGATGTTTCAGTTAAAAATTTTCTCATCAGATTTCTAACCGATGGTAGCTTACTCACGGACCGGTTTCATTGACCTTATATACACCTTATATACACTCAAATGTAAATAAGCCTAGTTAAATAAATTTATAATATCTAAATTTTATTCATAAAATTTTATACGATTTTTAATATTACTGTTACTCGGTTCCGTTAATAACTACCATAGCTAATGGTAACCAGTTTTAAATACTTTTTTTATTCTAGTTAATGCCGCTTTGAGTAAAAAGGGTCGCGGACACGATCATACATAATACACACTTTGTGCATTAATTATATAGGTTTGTCACAACTTACAAACAAGTTTGCAGAGGATGAGCAGCAGCATCTTCTGTGCACCATAATACCACACTGCAATCGCCAACTCGCCTGCCAAGCGTGGCGATTATGGTATATTCCCCTATAGATATCTTAGGGGGAGGCCCATGCCTTCCAGTGAGCGCCTAAGACAATACTGTATTGTTAGTATTACATCTCACACATATCATCAGATATATACACATATTCTATGTTTCTTCGTCTTTTACAATAACCATAGAAAACCATAGAAACTAAATTTATTCACCGATGAACACCGAACCAAAGTGTGTTTAATCAAAGCGGTTACCTGTAATTCAATTTACTGCGGTGTCGATATACTAATACTAAACAAATTATGTTGTCATTAAATCCTAAATGGACCTGTGGTTTTGGGCATAATTATCCTCTAGCCGGAATAGTAAACACTTATATTACGTTAACTATATTGCTCAGTTATTTCTACGAAGTATAGTTTGGTTAATTGAGATAAATTTGAAAGGTTGAATAGTAATATTGGTTGTTTATTGGCTGAATATAATTACTATGGATACGTAGTATAATTTATTTTAAATACCAAATATATGACGAAATTGTTTATGAGTGTGTAACCTTTAAAGGAGTGAATCTATAACTTATTTGTCAGCAAAAAGCTTAAAAGCTAGCAACTATTTTCAGTCACCGCGTAGAAATTGATCAAAAAACAAATTGATCGCTCTAAAATATGTTACATTACTTTAGTATTTCTATTAGAATACGACAGACTATTAACTTCTGGCAGTACAAAGCAGGGGCAAATAGTAAACAATAAGTAATTTTAATATAATTCTAATTTTTGATCGTTTTTTTTTTTTGTTAATTAATTGACAATATATGAGTTACGTATTTCAATTCCTTTCATTCACTCCTTTCAAGCTTTTACACCTATAACCAATCACCCTGTAAAAAACATTCTATTTGAGTACAATTTCTTGTCATTATAAACTAAAAAGGTTTTAGACTCGTGGACATTTTTAAATACTAATTACAATTAGAAGCTCATATCAATTTCAAATAATGTAAAGCTTTTGAAGTAATACCTTTACTAATTACTATTTTAGAATGGTAACTCCGATTACAGGTCGTAATTATACTGGCATTTGAGGATCGCTAATGAGTAGGAAGCCATCTAATCGTCGATGCTTTGACGTTTACACAAATATGAAAAGTTCAAATAAATGAAATAAAATTCTGTTTCAATGGAAAATCTTCATTTGATATTTTAGTCACTAATGTCATTTATTTTTAGTGAAAATTAGTTTATGCTGATTGGAATGTACTTTACCAATTCACTGCATAATTATAATACTAAGAATTCCTATAATTTTTTTCTGTAATATACATGTATAACGAAAGAACTTAAGTAGTAATAAAAACATATGGAATGATCCAAGTTAATTGTTGTGTAATGTAGGAAACTACGCCGAAAACGATAATATATAGAAATACTACAAAATGACTAGTAATAATATTTTTTTTAAAGGTTCAAGTTAACTAGATAATACGCAAAACAATATAATTAAGATTACATAGAATAGGAAAATAAGCTCAATGTTAAATATTTATTTAAATATATGTAGACAATAAGAAACAATATAGTTTAGTTTTTATTTTTTAGTCTCCGTTTTAAAGTCTCTCGTTCCTTTATATTTTTGGGACAGGAACTTAAATTATAGTATTTTTTTAGGTTTCCGTTAAATTTTCTCTCTCTCTTTCTCTTCCTAATCTCGTCGTTCACATTTTCTCTCACTCTATAGCATTCTTAAACATTTCATATATCGTCTTCTTTCCTTTGCCTCATTTCATACACTACTGCTTTCTATCATAATTTTACTTACCTTATATCAATATCGTAATTTATCGCAAGGATCTTCTGTACTCGTATATACCTATTTAGATCTTTTACATCTATTTCTTATCTACTCCCTCTGCATTTACAACCAAACGTAATTTTATTGAAATGAGATACTATAGCGATCACCTCAAAGAAATTGATAACCTCTTCGATATAGCGACTGTTAAATATTGAGTATGAAAATGTTAGTAAAAAATTTTTAAAATCAAAATAACGTTGGTTTTAAATTGATTAACGCATATAAGGAATTTATGTTTTATTTCGATCATTTTGAAGCAACTACGTGGTACAGAACCGTAATTTTTTTAATCAAATTAAAATTTACCTTCTTGACCAAGCTTTTATTCAAACATTGCCAACAAGTAAATAATATGTAATTACATTAAATTATACATACATAAAATTCGACTACGTCGATGTGCAAAATGTAAATAATTTACACCGATAAATCGTTGTGACTGTTATTGCTGTTGTGAACAAACAATTAATGATTTGTGCTTGGATTTACAGTTTCAGTTTCTGAATATGTAATATACTGTAATTTTCCATTGTTTTAGGTTTTAAAGTTTGGACATCAATTCTAAAATAACTTAAAGCAACTGATAATTTAGGAACAAAATTAAAAAGTTGATACCAGTTATTGTATTTGTTAACGGTAAAGGGCTCAAAGTAGTTTGTTAAGTTATTTCAGTTCAAGTTGTTGTTTGAATTGAAAGCGAATATAAGCTGTGACAAAGAGGATAAACCTCGGTAGTCAGTAAAAGCAAAGCGAACTGCTTCGCATTGGAAGGAAGAATGAAGGTGTGATACAGTGAAGTGATGAAAGTTGCGTAAGAGTCGTTGACTAATACCGGAGATTTACTTCAGTCACGAATCTCAAGACCATAAGAACACTTTTGGCTCGCGCATTTTGAAGCCGCCAGCATCGAGTACTACAAAACTGTAAAATCTGACTGTATCTAACATGACTAGTTATCAATGATACTAGTTTATCATTAGAACTCGACATTTTGCAATTAGGTAAAGATACGTTAAATCGTTACTGTGCCGAATATAATCGATTGATAAATGTATTGATTTTAAGCGATTATTAAGTAGTTGTACACTGATATTTGGTTGAGTCGAAAAATAAAATAATTTACATAAATAATCTACAAATAGACAAGTATATTATCCGCAAATAACGAGTGTCTGTAAATTTCCTCTTCACGTAAATCGTCAATATCGTCCATAATATTTTTTACATGTAAAAACTACTGAAATAATTGCATATTTATAAGTGTTTTTTAATAAAAAATTGATATTGTTTTGCAACTATAGACATGGTTAATTTTAATTGTCTTTGCTTTAGCGGTAGTAAAACTTTTTGTTACGGTTTAAATTTCAACAAAACCACAATTAAACTCGTGTTCGGTGCTCCCCCGTACTTCCGTACATTTTCTGTTTCCTGATCCCTTTTTGTTGCTTTATATTACTATAGTGCGGTTGTATTACGATAGCGAGCGCGTACTAAAAAAAATATTCACTTAACATTTGTAATTTAAATTTGGGCTTTTAATGTTGTTGTTGGAAGATCAGTGGGATGTTATTAGTGATTTTTATTCTATGAGAAATCCAATTTGTTGACAACTCTTCTTATTATTCTCGTTCTTTAATGCTGTATCTTATTTATTGTAAGTAAACCTAGTAATGAAATGTAAACATAGGAGATATTTGAAAAATATCTATTTTCAATTTATATAAAAAATCAAATGATTTTGCATTCCTTACAACATGAAATCCATTTCTATCCATTATGCTTATCTCGTTTTAAACAATGGAATATTTATATAATAAAATTAAATAACATGCTCACAGTTACTATGATCTCTTTCGTAATAATTGATTATTCTTTTTATTTTATTTTGCCCTTATTCAAAGAGATCCAAAACAAACACACGAATAAATATTTTGTACCGAAAAAGAGAAACTGGCTAATTTATTAACCCTAGGCTATGTGTTCACAAGAACAATATTTGACTACAGAGAATATAATGACTGGTTTTTAAGCTATTTATTTCACTAGAATCCTTTCATTAATTAAATAAATTTCATTTTTATTTTTGTACGTACTATGCGTTTTGTGTATATTTTGTATGGCCACTGAAATAGTATTTACACGCTTTTTCTTTATTTACAAATACCGTTCGTCAATTCACATTTAGAGCTTCAGCTTCAGAGTTTAAGAAGTGGAAAGCGCTAAAGAGGTTTAATCTTTTATCATCATAATCATCATTTCATCCGACATAAGCTTTCCCTATATATTTCCAATAGAAACGGTAGGAAGCAGCCAGCATCCAGCGAATTCCAAATTCCTCAACAAGGTCGTCTGTCCGCCTTGTGAGTGAACGTCCTTCGCTGTGCTTGCCTTTTCGTGGTCTCCACTCTAGGACCATAACACCATATTTATAATTAATGTTTATATTTTCCACGATGGACTCGCGTGGTTAACATTACATGTTCTATCGAATCAATTTAAAATTAAATTAGGGGACCAATCTAATCTTGTGTTGCTTCGATGGACGCTTTATGGAATAACCTTAAAGAATTTGTAACAGATATTGGAAATCTATTTAAAGATATAAAAATATCCGTGTCTGAACATTGCATGTTATGATTTTTACTAGCATTTTATACGAATATATATTGAAGACTTAAATTAGAATTTTATTCACGTGAGTTAATATGTGGGACCAACCACAAAGTGGCAAGACACCTTGTTAAAGTTCTTGAAAGATGGTGAATGCAAGCCATTTCTCACGATTGTTATTTGAATTCTATAGGAGAGGCTCATTTTTGTAAAGTCTATAATTATTTTAGGTACAAACAATATATTTTCATATTCGAAAAAGGAAGCATCTGTCAGTATTTTAACGTCTTTTAAAACACTTTACGACTCTTATAATAAATAACACGAATAGGTTTTTTTTACGAATGTTTTGTACGAAAGTTTATTAAAAACTAGCTGTATATAAGCAGTTTGATTATTTCAGTGATAGCAAAATTCATATATTTATTTATTCGATAGAGAATTCTTAAACTTATGACTGCATGTGCGGAAGTGGCTAAATATTGGCCATTTTACTTAATATTATAATTTTTATTATTATATATACTTATTATAATTTTACTTAAGATAGACTTCCGCACAATAACGCCTGTTTCCATTAAATAAAGAATAAATAATGTATCAGTAGGAGATTCTATGTATTCTAGGAACTGATATTGAATGATATTATATATAATAATATTAAATGAAATGAGTGCTATATGAGATTCCTGCAGAGAAAAAGGATCTTCGTTATATGAAGTGAAATTGAGGTAATTAATGGCGGTAAAGTCGTGCTTCCCTTTATACACCCGAATCCTTTCTTGTCAAAGAATATACGCATTAACTGAATTGGGTCTCATCAAGGATTCTCCATTATGCTAAAGAGATCGCTGTTTTTGATGCATATTGTATACCAACAAAAATAACGGTATTAAATGTCAATAAAAATAAGACTGGCATGTCAATATAATAATTAACAATTTGGTTAACTAATAACAAGTTAACTTGACTATATGGTATGGTATGGTAACTTTTTGTATTATATTCTTGTATTATATAATATTATATCCGATAGTATATATACTATCGGATTAGTACATATCGTGAAGAACAGTTAACCGATGGGGTCTTAAGATTCTGGAATGTGACATTTTGGCAAGGACAGCTTATGACAGCCAAAGTCATCAGCCAAAGACTGTTAAAGTCATCAGAAAAAGCTGGATGTAGACGGAGGATGGTCTGTGTGAAACTATATAGTTCTACTGCTAAAATTATGAATGAAAAACTTTTTTTTTTCGTTTTATTGAGATAAAATCTTTTACGTTTATTTTCATACTTTCTTTTTTCAAAGGATATTTAGGTTATGTTAGGCTTAAATAAAGAAAATAACCCATCTGAAAGTGAGTTGTAAAAATATTTATTTAGGGAGCTACAAAGTAAGAAGAACTAACATCTTAACTATGCCAACTTCTTTATGGAAATTATAAAATAACATTTGTGTGCGTTCACGCTCTGTGGTACTGGCCACTTGCCACACTATTTTAATGTTAAATCATTCGTGCGCGTACGAATTCAAATTAGAACTCCGATTTGAATTCCGACGTCATCAATGATGTGGTCGCTGTCGTTGCGTAAGGGTCATGTAAATTTTAAATACTCTTTGTGTTCTAATCTTTCTCTTAAACGTTTTCGGCTTGTAAATCTGTTTGTAATTTATAATTTACCTAATAAATTATAAAAACTATTTACAATTCGTCAAAAAGTTTTTTAACGTGTTACTAAATTTAAATTCTTCTTATTGTTGATCAAAACGTTACACAGGCATAAAATAATAAAAACACATTATAATATTAAGTTATATATTTTAATGAGACATTTAACTTATATGTGTGGAGTGATTAGTATAGTTTCTCATTTCACTTTCGATTTTTTGTCTCAAGATTCCACCCGACATTTTGCTCTTAAAATAATTTTTTTTTTAATTAAATAAGACGCAATAATTATTATTTATAGTTAAAGTAATTTGTGTTTTATTTGTCAATAAAGCCTTTCAAAAGGATATCAAATCATCAGGTCTTTATAATATGTACATGACAGTATACATAATTCGCGATTTTAAAAGAGAAAAAAGAACACTCTTTAAGATTTCATCTTTTTAAAGTCTCTAAGGATGAACGTAAGTATTTATTCTTTTAAGTAATATAATTAAATAAAAATCTCTCTAAAATCATATTCATGTAATCACCTGGTCAATAATATTAAATACCTAAGATTGTTGTGAGTTTTGTAATAGATTGGAGGATTATATTCAACAAGAAAGTATATTCTACAATATGTGTGTAAACCAAATTTTTGTTTGTTTTGAAGTAACTTCATAGCATTCCATGGATTCACTGTGCAAGTTCCGGATCTACCGTGACGAAGGGAGAGAGGCCGGTTACCGTACTCGAGGCTGATGGTCCATGCAGGAGATTTCAGTATAAATCCTTGTTTTGCACTGACGTTTACTTTTACCTCTCGACTAGACTCCTCTCACACCTAGGTTTAAAATGTTACTTTAAAAAACTGTATTTAAATTTACTAGCTGACCCGTCTAACTTCTTAACCCTTTACAATCGATGAGTTAGTAGATTTTGAATTTTCAATTCATACAATATTACAATTTTCACTGGGGTTTAGACTGACATTTTTTAATATTTATTTCTAAAATTGAAATTAATCATATTACATATGTATACATACATTACAATAACACTTGTTATCTAATTCCGGACAAAGATAATCCAAAAACACAAAAAGTAATAAAACTGGTCATGCCGTTCTTGTATCATAAATGGTGTATCTAACACATCTTTGTTTTTATACACAGAGTGATTGGTTACAGGTGTGAAAGCTTCCTAGGAGTGAAAACATTATTTATTTTCTATCAATTAATATGAAAAGTTTCAGAAATAATAAATAACATAATGATAGATTATTAACTATCTCTCCCATATGTATTATAAGAGGTTTTTGGCCAATTAAATTTCAATAGAATAAATAAATTAACGTTATATTATAATATTTCAGAGTGATAACTTTGTACAGGATGAATGTAAATAGATGTAAAATCTGTAAAGCTGCTAGCTAATGAGTAGTACATTTACCACTTTAAAGGTTTCACCTCTATTGTCAATTACCTTATATATTTACAAGATTTGAACGTTATCCACGACGTACTTAGTGTAATAACACTTAGAATAAAATCATTTTAGGATAAGCCTCTATAAAGTGTTCACAATGAAAGTCGGTTAGTGCCCACCAACCGTGACGTTAAGAGGCTAAATTGCGGTTGTTACAGGTTAATAGACAGTTGCTGGAAGTAATTGTAACTGATGAAATAATTACTGAAATATTATAATGTTTTTGTTTTATTTTTCGTCGGTCCGCCAAGAGGGAGCCTGCCCACGCCACGTCTATCAGCTCGGTTGCAAGTCGATACAACTCATACCTATATGTTAAAACACAATTCAAGAGAGATGATACAACAGCACATATTTAATTATTACACATATAGGCAAAATAGTTATGTTCTGCGATGGAGCAATAACCTTAATGGCCTCTGTAAGCAGAATGATATTGATACTGTTTCGACGAAAATTCATTCAGTGAGGAAGTGTTTAACCCTTAACCCTTTCACGACCACGGGGACACCGGTGTCCCAAGCAAAAATCATGGATTAATTAAATATTTATGTAACCATTGTAAATTATTTTTTTGTTTTAATATTTCGGAAAGTACCTTTTTATTATTTTTTACTGGCAATATAGGATAACTAACACCGTTTATTGTTTATCGTCATCGGAACGTTGAGTTCTTATGGCGCGAATGATCTGCTGTTTGGAATAAATAATAGATATTGTAAAAGTGCTTTTCAAGTTTTTACAGTGTCAAATTATCATTACCTGTTAAGTAAATTGTTATTCTAAATATTCAGAAGTAATGTATTTATGTTGTATTCTGTGATAAATCGTTATAAAGATTATGGGACACGGATGTCCCTGTCGGCGTAAAGGGATACTTTTTATACGGAATTTCTTAACTTTTGACCTGGTGATATACCAAAATGCTATCATTTTCTTATTCATATTTTTCTCAGAATATGTTTCGTAAGGGACTTGGAGTTTTTGAACTTCGAAAAAATAAAATTCTTCAAATTTTTGTGGGCGACAATAGCGATGAGGAAGATGACTTAGTGCTTGATGACGAAGACCAAAGACTTCTAGTACAGGATGATGACCAAGGGGTATTTGATGTCGAGGTTGAAGAGACGACGACTCTTCAACGGCAAGAATCACCTGAACCTTCAACGTCTCAAAAAATCAATCCATCTAATCATTAACCAATCCATCAACAACAGGAATTGTTTTGCCGAGTACCACAAATAACTTGCCCTATTATATTTATATTATTCATAAAAAAGTAAAAAAGAGTACACTAAGTAACAAATGTACATTATTAACAGCAAAACAGACTTACCAACAAGTAAACCAAAATTTAGAGTTTAAGTAGAAAGTAACCCTTAGCGACCATAGGGACATATTTGTCCCATAAATTTCCAAGAAAAATGTAAAACTTTTTTGAATTTTTAGTATAAATTATGTTTTTAGGATGCCTATTAATTCATTACATCTAGCTAAATTAATTAAATAAGGTACCGTAACCTTATGGTCCTGAAAGGGTTAATTTTTATTTGGGAAAATTTTATGATTATGTAGTTAGTCTTTTCATAAATATTGTTACGAAAACCATTCTTCTTTTGTACGTAAAATGTATTACTGTTGCATTTTGTTAGTATAATATATTAATATACAACCATTAAAGATAAATTTGTTCTCGATAGGCTGCAATACAATCCTTTTTAAAGCTAAGGCCAGTTATTAACCATAGCACGCGCTCTTTTTATAGGAAATGCTTCATTTCTATTCGTATGACTAGTTTTAGGGACTCCTAAATAGCATAGCATTTAGAGCAATCCTTTTTCTCTAAAACTGATCATAAATCATAATCCAGTGGATTAAAATCAAGAATAGATCAAGACCAGACTGCAGCTGTGATAAAGGAGGCTACAGCTCTGCTCTAAGATGCTCAGACACTACACCATTCGTTGACACTACCCTAGTATACCATAGTGTTCCCATAGTTATATGCCCGTGGAATTAAAGAATACACGCTTTATACAATTATAAATATTTGGTAGCAACACAGAATATTTTTTATAACATTAACGTGTGTTGAGAATTTTTAAAATTAATTTTACTTTCTTATTGAAACCAAATACTATTACACATATACTTAATACAAAACTAAAGGTGAATAAATATAGTGCATGATATAGCTACAGTTCACAAACGGTAATAATATAGGTAAAGAAAGTAAACAAAGTGAGGAAACCGATTTACCAAATCACCAAAATTCGGAATTAGTTGTAACATCCATATAATTTGCGTTTGTTCTGGATCCATTACAGTGTCTTCCCTCTGCTGGCCAATGTCCAGTTGGCTTGTTTTCTAACAGTGGACACATTACAAGTCTCATAACATGAAGTTCAAGCAAAGTTCAGTTAAGTTTATGTTTGTTCTAATCGAGTCGGAGTTCACTCTAATTAGTACTCTCGTAGCTCAGTTTTCGCCCTGTGATTAAATTGTCACTTGAGACTTGCTAATGAATCCTTACGATTTTCTTTGAAATCTTGATAATCTTCTTGTGTATTACAATTACTTTTTTATTCTTTTTTCGTTACATTTCAAAGCATAATTAATACTATATTTGTTAAAATTTATTTGAACTTATTATAAAGACTAATTTAACATACCTTTCATCAGAAAAAGAATATTTGATAAAATTATATTTTATATATAACTTTTAAGTAGTTTTAAAATAAAAGAAATCAAATAAAACATATGCAGCAATTTATAAATGTCTCTCGCTCTGCATTACATACAAATTTTTATTTAATTTTTTTTTTAAAGTGTGTCTATGATTCCATACGACTTTAACAAAGATCATAATTAATTTACCAAAATATTATTAATAATAAAATTGGATGCCGCTTCCAAATGATCCTGATGTATATGCTATTCAGTAGTGAACATCCTAAAGTTAAAGTAGTGATGATGAAGATCAATAATAATAATTATCAAATTGCTTTTGGTGATACACATAAATAAAAAAATGGATATGAATTGTATTTTAAACGATGTTCATTTATGTTTGAACACATACGATTCTCGTTTGAATATCTACGACATGCGGTTTTGTGTCGACTGAGTCCATTGAATCCTAACTATTGGTTTTACGTTGATATCGTGTTGATTGTCGTTGACTGATATTGAATTGTTTGGTTAGTTAGCCTGCCGACGTTGCATTTTCCTAGACGGGAAATCAATACTCTAAAAATTAATGTAATTTGGTTATTTTTGGACCTCTTCATTGTGGACGGTTCGTGGTCAATTTACCAATACTCTCCCTGTTACTAGACGTGTTGAAACAATTGCTGAAGGAAGGAATTCCTCTCTGCACCTGTATATTCATATCTAGATCATGTACAACTCTATGTAACGCTAACGTTACGATTAAAATTATTTTCCGTTATTTTATTGAGTGTAAATATTTTTATATTTAATGAACATCTAAACAAAAAGAGAGATGGAAAAAAATTAATTTTACTAAACATCTTTAGAACATTGCTTTATATTATAAAATTGATGGAAGTATACAATATTACTGAATCAGTTCTATGGTTGTATTTTGGTTCTCCTATTAAACATGTAAGGTGTACTTGATTTATTTTACCTTCATACATCACCAGTCTTTCTTATCAGTTATTTTAATTAAAAATAATTCACATTTTAAATAGGTTTCTGGTAATATCGGGAAATTTGCGCCGCAATAATGTCTCCATACTTTGGTTTATTCATGTATAAATTTATTTTACTTAGAGTGTAGCTAAAATTAGCCTAACTTCAAAAAGTTCCAAGGGCTCCTATTGGAATTCTGTGGAAGAGACATATATCCAGCAGTGAACGTCCTATGGATGGAATGATGATAATCAAACAACTATTCTCATTTCAACACTCATTCTCAAATTTTAAAATACTCTGGCCATGATATGGTTATGATAAATAGGACGCTATAGAGAGACTTGTTGTCTAGATGTCGCCTAGCTTTACGAAAAATGGATTAAGTTAATCGGCCTTGAATCTATGTCTGTTAAGTACCTTAGTGAGTCATAGAACTCAGACGAAGAACAATCTCCATTGAGATAGGCATCTTGTCGTTAAGTCATAATTACCTTTATTTTAGCTGTAAGAGAACCATTGCTAAACGTGAGCCTGCCCCACAGGCTTTCAATAGAACTGATTAGAAGCTGCCTGTATCCATTGTTGTTTATCGACCTTTATCAGGGTCGTCTACTAGGACAACGCTTTACTTGCTGGTACTCGGTCTACGCTTCAGAACCTTATGGCTCCGGCGACCATATTTTAACTGGAATCATGGAATTATTATATATCACATTCAATGTGTGTAATAATAAATATTCCATAAACAATCATCTTTATTATTGCCTGATAAACAATTTGTTTCTAAAATTATATATAAAAAATAAATTAATAATTGTAAAACTTCATAAACATTTTATTTATTTTAATTAAACATAATCGTGACGTAAATGTTTTGACATTTTAACTATCTTTTACTTCGCTAAATATGAACGTATGTATTGATACAGTACCTGCTTATACTGGATACAAGAGCTGCATGTTATATTAGAGATACATTGTTATCGTTACAAGCACCTCAATCCTTGATCTGTGTCTCTAACATCCCTCATGTTTGAGACACACGTTTATCTTGAGCGGCAGTTGTAGTGACCTATTAGCTGTAATTAAATTTACATTTCTAGCCGCAGGAGACAGAGTACGGAAAAATAACCTAGCAGGGTTTAAATGAAAATACTCTATATAACTGGCCATTACCGTCATCAATACTTTATTCAAATTCAAAACATCTTTATTTAGATAGGCTCAATGCCTACGCACTTTTGAATGGTAATTATTTTTAGCGTTATAAAAATTCACTATAGTCCAGTGTTCCTCAACCAGGGGCCTACGCCCCATAGGGGGCAATTTAATTTTTAATCGTCGTAAGAGTTTTAATCAGACTAAAGTGAAGCATGGCACATAAAAATACTGATGTATCTCATCTCTGTCCGTGAGTTAGCTGCCATCGTCTCAAAACGAAAAGAGCAAGCCAGAACAATTGCATTTTTTAAATGAATTTTAAACAATGTTTATTTAATTTATACAATAAATTGCCTGCTAATAAGCCGACAAACCATGTTCCACACATTTCGATCAACTAAAAACCTTTGAATACTGTACTATATGTAAATAGTACTACAATAGTAGTTTCGATTTGGTATTGTTCTTTCGAGTTCGAATTATTTTAATTTTGATGCTGAAAGAAAGATATTCGCTGCCATTCTGTTTAGGTCACAATAGTAAACCCTCATTTTAATAAAAACGACATAAACCACAGCTGGATTTAGTACCGCTCGCTAAACGCATGTAACCTCTGCTTATTTTTTTTATATTAAAACGGGTGGCAACATTTTATTTAAATGAAAATCATATAACTTAAAAATAAATAAAAAATGAGTTAATTCAGTTCATCTGTATAGGGAAAATTTATAAGGTCGAATTCATATTTTTAATAAAATTTGGGATGCAATAAGAAAACATTAGGCCGGTACTAAAAGAGACCTGAAGAAGGTTGAGGTATAAATAGAAAATCTGACCGAGATGCTTCATTCATAATCCGCCCCAACCTTTCTAGGGCACGTCTGTTATTTAGATTTTAATATTAAAGATTGTTATTTATAGAAATGATAAACACATTTAAAACAGGGTCACTCCCGCTAAGTATACTCATTTAGTATAACGCTTAACTTAAATAATAAGTGTCATCTCTTAGACGAAGTAAATAACTAAAAAGATGATAACGGAAATACCAGTTACTTTTATTTTATTAAAGTAACCATCACAATAAAGTTATCTTTATCTGAAATATTTTCTAAGTTATAAAAAAAACTTTAAAAAATTTAAGGGGGTGACTGTATAGCCCGTTTGTCAGAAGTATTCTTAAAAGCATTTACACAAAATCAGCCCGTATAAATAAAGTGATGACTCTGTTATATGTATTTTTTTTCTATTGAAATGCAATGAGCCAATGACCTCTCTTATTGAATCTGCAGGGGCAGACAGTAAAACGTAATTAATTTCAATGAGTAGTAATTGATATTATTTAATATCTGAAATCATAGATTTATGAATAGGGTGTACTATACACTAATTGACAGCAAATTAAATATAAACTCCAATAATACAAATTAAAAATAAATTTCAACCTTCGACATATTTTGCTTGGTTATTAATAATCATTACCTACAATAATCCGAGATCGATCTATTTTTTATACCTTCGAATAATTTTCGAAAATTTCAACCGCGGAAAATGTAAACGTATGCCTTATGTCCCAATAAAAACATGACCTTAAGGTTCTGAAGTGGAGATCGCAGACCATCGTCAAAAGACGGTAGATGCGGGACTCTTCTAACCGGCCCTGTTTGAAATCTATGGAGAAGATCTATATCCAGCAGGGGACGTATCACGTCTACAATGATGATGATGGTACATAAGTATATTACAAAAAGTGACAATGAGTTAATGACAAATACCCTTTAGTGAAAAACCAAGTCATTAATTCTCAGAATAATACGTTTGTAGTTTACTAATTTCATCTAACGTCGAATCTTTTTTGACATATTTTAAAACTCTTATTCAAGTTGGTATACAACATGCATCAAAAACAGCGGTCTCTTTAGCATAACAGAGAATACTTGATGAGACCCAATTCAGTTAATGTGTATATTCTTTGAAAAGAAAGTATTCGGGTGTGTAAAGGGAAGCACGGCCTTACCGCCATTAATTTGTATGATGTTTAATTACCTCAATTCCACTTTATAAAACAAAGATCTCTTTTCCCCGAAGGAATTCCCAGAACGCTCGTATCATTTAATATAAGTTTTCACAACATACATGAGCTCCGACTGAGATATGATGTATTCTGTTTGTTCACTTTTATTGAATTTTCTGAACAATACCTGCGAATTTTTTTATCACTGAAATCCCCCTGTATAAGGAAAAGTTTTCAATAAACATGATCTTTAATAAAAGAGTTTTTCGTCCTAATTATCATTAAGATCGTAAAGTGTCTTTAAAAGAAAATGTTGAAGCAAGTATAACATTAAATGTTGCTTCTTATTACATATATAATAATGTATTGCATATCCTCAAAAACATTAACGACGTTACCACAAAAACAGGCCTCTCACCTAGAATTCCAATAGTAATGGTAAAAAGTGACATCATGTTACATTCATACAGAGCGCGAATAATAATTATAACATACAATGTTCGGACATTGATATTTTTTTTTATCTTTGAATAGGTTTATAAAATCTGTTATGAAACCTTCATGGATGTGACTTGAACCGTTGAACCAACCGACAAAAGATTTGACTGGTCTCCTAATATAAATTTAAATAAATCCTAAAGAATATGTAATGGTAATCATTCTAGTCCAGCGCGGAAAACGTAAAAGCCAAATATAAGAAAGGCTTTAAGGTTCTGAAGTGAGGACCACGGAACGGCAAGCGCAACGAAGGACGTTCATCCAGGTGTACAGTCGACCTTGTTAGGGATATTGGAAGTCGCTAGCCGCTTCCTACCAATTCTATTGGTAGTTTATGCTGGAAACTTATGTTGAATAAAATGACGACTATGATGATGAAAGATTAAGCTGCTTTAGCGCTTTTCACTTCTCAAACCCTGTAAAGCTGTTAATTCCAATTGATAAACAGTTGTGTAAATAACAAAAAAGCGTATATATACTATTTCTGTAAACAATAAATTTACACAAAACGAATTGTACGTAAAAAATAAACATGTAACTTTTATAATAAACGAAAGGATTCCAGTGAAATAAATTGTTTAGAATCCAGCCTTTATATTCTCTGCAGTCAAAGATTGTCTTTGTGAACGCGTAGCTGAGGGTTAATAAATTAGCCGGGTTCCCTTTTTCGGTAAAAATTATTTTTATGTGTGTTTGTTTTGAATCTCTTTGAAGAAGGGCAAAATGAAATAAAATTGTGAATAATAAAATATTAAGGGAGATATCACTGCTACTGCGGTATTTATAATTTTCTTTTTAATTTTAACAGTTTTTAGAAAGAGTCAAATCTAATATATAATAAAATATATATATATAGGCTATAAATAGATTTCATATATTTAATGAATGTAAAATTCATTTAATTCTGTGAAATAACATTTTATCACAACCTTCAACAGAACTTCCAACAACAACATAAAAAGCCCAAATTTAAGTTACAAATGTTAAGTGAATGCTTTTTTCGTTCGAACTCGCTATCGCAATACAACCGCACTGTAGTATTACAAAGCAACAAAAAGGGATCAGGAAACAGAAAATGTACGGAAATACGTGGGAGCTCCGAACACGAGTTTAATTGTGGTTTTGTTGAAATTTAAACCGTAACAAAAAGTTTTAGTGCCGCTAAATTAAAGCAAACACAATAAAAGTTAAACATGTTTAAAGTTAAAAAACAATGTCATATAACTTTTAATAAGCAATTACGTGAGGAGTTTTTATGTGTGAAAAAAATTACAGACGATATTGACATTTTAAAAGGGGAAATTTACAAATATTCGTTAATTCCGGATTTTTTACTTGTGTATTTATAGATAGTTCATGTAAATTATTACCTTTTCCGACTTAACCAAACAGTACATCAGTAGCAAGTTAACTATCGCTTAAAATCGACACATTCATATGTCCATCATTTACAGTAACGATTTAATGTATCTTTATCTACTTGGGCAAAATACATAATTTCATATGTGAAACTATTTCAAATATAATTTCATTGATAATTGGTGATGTTAAGTACAATCAGATTTTAGGTCTTTTATAACTTTGTCGTACATGAGGCTCGCGTCATCAAAGTGCTCGAGTTAAAAGTGTTCTTACGGTTTTGAAGTCCACGATTGAAGTCAATCTCTGGTTTCAGCTAACCGGTTAAGATTTGTCGCGAAAACAAGCTGCTGAGTTATGTAGGAGATCCGTAGACGAAAGATAAAGTAATCAACAGTGTCTAGCGGATTAGCAAGTTTTAGTGGCAGTGTACAGGCCACATAGCAATCCACAATAACAAATGGTGGCCGGACCTTAATGTAAATAATAATTCCAATTGGAACTTGAATGGAAGAGGCCTATGACCATGAGTGGACGTCATACAACTGAAATGATGATTATGATGATGAAATATAAAAATACATAAGTGCTTTAATTTTATTTAAGTACTATGTGATAATATTTGGATTGCTATGACTAAGATTATTTAATCTTATAATTAATTTCACTTTCATTATGGTGATAATAACCCTTATGTGAATGCTAATAAATTTCAAATAACACTTTGTTTACAAAATTATTATTGATAAGAGACATCAAAAGATAACGCGTTGTTTTTTTGCACTGGATTAACCTTTACCTGTCCTATCAACCAATTTCGACTTGACATTGATTTTTGTGCTGTACAATAACATTTCAAATACTTTACCATAATAAAAACACGCACTATAAGCGAAATAAGAAATAGAGAAGTGCTCTCTTTTAAAAATGGAATAAACGTATTCTTAGACATTTATTTCTATTTTGAATGTCTTTGTTTTCATAATAGAAAACAAAACAATATACACGTTCTTTTTTTAAATTCTATTTCCAATTGAAAATAGGTTCTATGTTAATTTTACAGGGGTTTTAGTTTTAATCTGGTAATAATCTTTGGATGGTGATTTTTATGCAGTAACATAATTTATGAAATACCTGGTTTGTTAGTTAACATTTAGAGCTTCTTTTTCTATTTTGCTGCATTATATTAATAATACTATTTCGTTTATTATCAACTTGACTTACATCTTTAATAGAAAATGTATTATTACTTATACAATTTTGAGGCATTTTTTATAATTTTTTAAAATACTTTTACACAATATACAACAATTAACTCGTGTCCTTCCTTAAGTTTCTGTTACTGCTTAAATTATTTGTTTATACATGTTCTCTTATTGTTAAAAATAATTGTTAACATTTTATATAATTTCTTATTTAACATCAAAATGTGACTTGATTTCCTATAAACACAAAATATTATACTAAAACATTTACGAAATCTTAATATCAAAATTATGCAGTGCGTTGTTAAACCTTGTTGGGAATAACTAATTTTTGCTAAAAATAAACGATATTAGTGTTATTAAAATATTAGATATAAAAATAGATTTTCATTAGCATACATTTGTGTAAACGTACATATGCATATAATACACATAGATACGAAGCTGAAAAATCACCTTAATTTACTACTTTTTAATATTGTATACGTTTGCATAATACGATGTTACATCAAAACATCGACAACTAGATGGCTCCCTGCTCATTAGCAATCCCAAATACCAGTATAATTACGACTTGTAATCGGAGTAACCTATCTAAAATTAGAATTTGTAAAGGCATCACTTCATAAGATAATCAAACATTTGTAATTGATATAAATTTATATTAAGGATTTATTGTAAAAACAAATCAATTTTGAGTTTATGATGACAATAATATTTAAAAATGATTTATATAAAATTAAAATGAAAAATTGTATACAGGATGATAAGTGAAAAAAGCTCATTTGCTGTTAAATTAATGGAACACCCTATTGTGGATACCGTAATCAATGTTAATAGAAATAATAAATAACAAAAGATACGCTTAAAAAATTCAGAATACTACTTATTTAAATCAATTATGATTTATTATCTATTCCTGCTGATTTTGTCCTGTCAAAAATTATTGGCTTGTCGCATTTCATTAGAAAAATAAATAAATGTTGCATATTTCACGGTCATCATTTTATACAGAATGATTAAAAAAATAGGTTAAAAATCTTTTATTCTCTTTGCTGACAAATGAGCTATACATTTAACACTTAAGTTTACACCTATAAACAACTACGCTATATTTGGTATATACAAAATCAATTTCACGTTATACCCACAGTAATTATATTCACACAACAAACAACCGATATCAAATTTATATCAATTAACTAAACTATGTTTCGTTGAAATAACTCAGCAATAAAGTTAGCGTAATATAAGTGTTTATCATCCCGGCTAAAATATAATTATGTCCAAAACCACGGGTCAATTTTGTATTTATTGAAAACATAATTTATTTAGTGTTAGTATATTTACACCGCAGCTAATCGAATTACAAGTATTTTATTGGTGTTACCGCTTTGATTAAAATATTTAGGCTTAGTGTTCATCGGCAAATATATTCAATTCTTATTAATTTTATTATTGTTATTTATAAAAGCGACTAAACATAGTGAAAGCAAATATCTGATGATAAATGTATTAGATATAATATTAATAATGTAGTATACAGCACCGTTTCAACCCATAGACGACTCTACCAAAAATATCTAGTACATACGATAATCGCGCAGGCTTGGCAGGCGGGTTGGCGATCGGAGTGTGATATTATGGTACATAGAGGACGCCGCTATCCATCCTCTAGACAATGTTTCCCATATAATTAAAGCGCCAAATTTAAATAATATAAGATTGTATTAAATTGAAGTTGTGACCTTCGATCCCAAATCTTAGTCATCTACCGCTGGGTTGCCACGGCTCAATGCAGTATTATCTGGAATTTAAAAAATATCTTTAACGGATTACCAATAACTATGATAGTTATCAACACAGCCGTGTAAAATTTATCATTTACACGCACTTTTAATTCGTTATTTAATTTTAACTTCAAGTAAACTTTGGTATAGTCAGTCCGTGAGTAAGTTACCTGGGGCTCGGAATACTGATCTATTGAGTAAAGCCGGCTAAGAACTCATTAAGTGCTCTGTGTTATTGTTATGTGTGTTAAAATGAAATAAAATTAGTTAAAAAATATCTGATGTCAGTAACATATTTAATACGTAACAATGTAGCATCACCCAGGATTTAAAAAATGCACCCTTAACTGATTATCACTAGTTAAGGCAGTTATCAATGCAACATAGTAATAATAATGATATTTATCATAAAACATACATGCCTTTATTATTTACGCACTCCTGTAACAAAATTCACATTTAGACACGATGTAAAAATAATAATAATATTTATAAACAAATTGTTATTACTAAACATAGTTGTAAAAGTGATCACAATAACCGCTGAGTTTGTTGGGATCACTTCTGAGATGGAGTCGTTGGAATATTCGTATACTTCAATTGAAGTATTATAGAAGAGCTTCATTTGATTATAATTTCTATAGAACTCGATTCTTATGTCTTTCTACTCATGACGTACATAAGTAATCGCTATGATTGATTCTTAGTGAATAATAATATGAATAAATTACTAAATTCCTATCAATATATCCAAAAAAATTATAATGTAAATAAATAAAACTGAAGAAATCGAAAAAGTAGAAAGCGATTGCTTATTTAAATAAAATTGGAAGCGAGTAGAAAGCTAAAGAGGCAAGATATCGTATTTATATTAACTACGGATTAGCTACAAGACTTTTTTCCGGTAATAACGTTTTAATTAGTGCAAGTAAGATAGTACAATGGCTGGGATGAAAAAAAATTATAGAAAACTATTCACAAAAATGATATTAGACATAATTTAAAATCGCAAAATGAATATAAATTCTATTAATAATTTCTTATTTAAGTAAACATAAAAGGCTTTTGGGGCCGATTGTTCTCGAGTCCGCGATCCTGTAGAAGCGACGTGGGTACGCACCCCACTAGGAGGATCGACGACATACTCAAGATCACAAAATGTCGAGCAGTGAAAGACAGATTATCGTAGCGAAATTCGGTAGAGGCCTTGCAGTAGGCATATGTTGGCTGATATGGTGATAATTAGTTAATGAATAAATGTGAAATAAAACCACTATCTTCTATTCACGGAAGCAGGGTACATTAACTCGAACTTATGTTATTTATATGACTTTCAGACAAGCCGATTAATTCTATCTCTCAAACGTGAAGATCATGATTCTTTCTGCCCGATGACGACGTCTTGTATTCGAGTAATCTCCATGTAGTATAGTCTCTGACAAGAAATAGATCAGCAGGAACTTGGCCAGTCCACTGCTTGGATCTGCGTCCTGGTGATATGTATGTTTGTTTAGTGACTAAGATCAGGACTACACAGTTATAGCCATGACATGCGAACATTTTGGGTCTGTAATATAAAACTACGAAGAATAATAGACTGGCACTTAACATATGAATAGAGGAAAATTACGTAGGATTTGTATTATTTAATCTACACTGAATCCTTCCATAGATGACGACTCGTACTCGTTGAAAAAACTAGAGCTGTATTCCAACGGTGAAAATAAAAAAAAAAACCTTTATGTATTTTTATCTAAATAGCGTAAAAGATTACCAATGTGAACTTACGGAATTGTAACATAGTATTTAACTTCGGGCCTCATTGGCCAGCTTACAGCTGCTCGAGGAGCCAATGGGAAAGCTATGCTCGGGAGCTCTTAATGAGAATTTAACAGAAATAAGAAGATCCGTAGACCACCAAAAGTAACCAACATAGCGCAGCGTATTGGCAATGAGAGATGCCCCGTATCATTCGTCAAGCGACAACTGAGACTGGAGTCGCTTGACGAATGGAACAAGAGGTATATGGAAGGAACGACGGCTTCAGTGACGAGGATATTTTTCCCGGCCGTCACTTCAGCCTACCGCGTGCTCCGCAGTGTCAAGATGGATACGGTCTTGGCTCAGCTCTTCACGGGTCACGGGGGGTTCTCTGAGTACCTTCACAGGTTCAAGCTCAAGGAGGACCCCTCGTGCTTCTGTGAACCGGGCGTGGGCCAGACCGTGGTCCACCTTGTGGCCCACTGTCCGGCGTTCGGAAGACTGCGCGCAGATTCCGAATGCCGAATGGGCAAAAAGATAGAAGAGAGGAATATCTCGGCCATCATGCAAGACGAAGGGGAGAGAGTATGCTTCCTCAGCTACTGCAGGAGGGTGGCAATGAATGCAGTAGGTAAAAATAAATAATGTTGCAAAATAGAATGGTAGGGAAATCTAGAATGTAGTGGTTGAGGATGAATGTATGGTTAATGAATGAAATGAAATGGGAAAATTGTAGAATGAAAGAAATAGTACGACAGATAAGATGATATGAAAGAGAAGAATGATAATAATAATAAAAAAAAAGAAATGAATAATTACTAGAATTAAAAAGTCCCTGTCCCACACGAGATAGGGGAACAAGAGGTCACCAACAGCGGGGACCATAAAAAAAAAGCGTATTGGCAAATAGAAGCTGCAGCGGGCAGGCCACATAGCACATAGAACAATTAGCTAAAAAGCAATCAGCTCTGGGCGTGCTTCAACACGACTAAGGGTTTTCAATCGGATACCATGGACTAGCAAGCGCAGCGAAGACATCTACATGATGGACTTATTAAAGTCATAAAAATACACTGGATGCAAGCCACTTCTAACCGGTCTCATTGGAAGACTATGGAAGAAACCTGTATCCATTATATTATGAATAAATTAAAATGTAATTAAGTTAAACTGTAATAAAAAAGACAAAACTGGATGGATGAATGGGATAGAATAGAAGAGAAAGATAAATAAAATTGTAAAGTCAAAGGAAGGAAAGACAGATAATGTGATGTCTGGAAGAAGAGTATGGTAATAAAAATAAAGTGTGAGAAAATTTATAAAAGAAAAATGAAATTCTCAAAAAAAAACTGTATTCAGCAGAGGGCGTCCAACTGCTAAAATAAAGACGATGAGTGTAAAAGATCTAGATAATCTATTTAAAATATGATTATTATCATAATCTTTTATGTTTCGTTAAGCCAGAACATTTATAAAATATTGAAATTCAATTTCCTGTTGACAATGCAACGTAATAACATGCCATGATCAATGGAAGCGCCTGATAAGTTATCTGTAGCAACGAAACAAAATGGGATTGTCGTCCGTTATAGCGTTCTCATAAAAACCTTTTATACTGCTTTAAAATTAAAACCTTAAAATAGTCCTTTGACCTAATAAAAAGAATTATTTGATGTTAAAATCTATCTAAAAAATGAGTCTATTTCTATGTATGTAACACGATAATGTCAATAAAAAGTCCAAAAAATATGTTAAACACTCATTTTGTAGCTATTCCAACTTCATCCCAAATACACTTACGGAATCGTATTCCATAAAGTACAATACGAAAATTCCGGACACGTGGCTGTTGTGTGAAGATGGAAACTAAATCAGTATAGCTGTTTAGAGGTAACTGTGGCATCGTTATTTGTTAGAGCGAAATCTATTGAGTTTTCGAAAGGGGAAAAGAACTCTTCTACAACCTCCATAACGATTCTTTATATGCAGTTACTGCATAATTATTCATACTCACTACAACAAGACTTACTATATTCATCCATCAATCAATAATTGCTTTTTAACCAGGTAATCAAAAAGTATATTTTTGTGCAATAAACAATAATCTAAAATGCGACAATGCCTGAAGTCAAGGTTTTTGAGTAGCGGGTGCTGCCAAAGATTATTAAAGGATCTCAGACATGGCCTTACAAGGAAGCTCAATGTGTGTGCCCAAAATTTCGCTGCGGGATCGATTCAGAAATAAGAAGAACCACAAATAAACCAAGGTGACCGCTGTAGCTCGACGAATTGCTCGCGTAAAGTGGCAGCGGTCAGGTCACATCACTTGTGGAACCTGTGGTCGTCGGGGCCGAAAGGTTTTCGAGTGGTGACCACGAACCGGTAAACGCGACATGGTGTGGGGTAGGCTTCCCACTGTGAGGTTCGACGATATAGTTTAGATCGAGAGAAGTTGCTTGATGCGGTCATCGTGGCGATCTTTGCGGGAGACCTTGCTGCCGGCGTCTATCAGCTGATGATGATGATATCAATAACCAAATTCCAATAATCACGTGATTTTACAATCCTGTCCAGTAGACGTTTATTTCATATTTTATTAATTTTATACGGGAATTTGCAATAAAACAGTTTTAGAGCATAATACATGACTTACTGATATTGGTTAGCAGAACAGAACATGTTTTATGCTTAAAGAAGAGCTAGTGTTAATAACAGTTTATTATAATAATAGCACCTTGAAAACCTAAAAAGATTTAATCACATTTTATTCTTGGATCAATTTCTATCGATACATCTTCCTTCTTTTTGAACAGAAACAAATCACGGGGAAGTAAACACTCATAAACGTAAGTGAAACTTATTCAATTTGATCCCACTGAAAGGCATTGAATGTCTTTTCGTGATGGATGTGTCACACGGTACGTATCGAATAAATGGATCGCATTGATATTTTCCCATTCACAGTGGCTCTATCCAATTTTTTTTTTACAAAATTGCCATAACATAAACTATTAATGAAAACGGAACATAGTTTTATTGGATCATATTATTATTTTGTTTTCCTAGACAAAAAAATAGAGCAACAAATGAGTGAATATATAGCTTATATGCTGTCAATTAATCTGTGGTTCAGTACAGCCTTTTATAAATTTAAATATTTCTGAAATAATAAATCACGTAATGAAAATATATTACAAAAAAAAATTTAATACTCGGATTACAGCATATTAAAATTAATAGTTGTTTACTATCTGTCCGCAGACTAAGTACTGCCTTTTTGACTTGTCGCAAAAATAAGTTCCGTTTAAAGCTTTTACACTGATAACCTAGTATGGTTTATTTTAACAAATAGTTTTTTTTTTTCAATATATTATTCATGCTAATTTGCATTAAATTTTATAACTTTTTTGATAAATCACCGTTTGTAACAGATGCTGACACCACTTTCGAGAGCTATATATAATAATTTATTTAAATATATTTCACACTTTAAAAAATGTGCAACGTATGAATTTTTATAGGATTGTCACTTGTTATTTTTGATTCACGACAGAAACGAAAGCCAGACTTTACTTTTAACTAAATGATTTACATTAGCGCTCCGCAACCGGTGTGCCGTGTGGCGGATACAAGTGTACCGCGGTAAAAATTATTAAATTAAAATTTTACAATTTTTCATTGTACATGTTTTTTTATTTGAGACACGATAGCACGTCACGTTCACTCGTCTCTCAAATATAGCTTTCGGTATTCCGCAAAATTCTAGGAAAGTTTTAGTGTGCCGTAAATGAGAAAGATTAAATAAAGAATAATAACCAATGAACTATAAATCTAAATTTGGACCTTAACAATTAGTTATCAATATAAATTTTTATAAAATTGATGTTATTTAAAAAAATCTAATTTACTACTTTTTTTTAAAGTTTTAGCATTTAGGCTTACATTATAATTTATTAAAGTGCATTTTAAAATATTTTGATTTGTTTACTCTTTAAATAGGTACATAAAAATCTCGAAAATTGTTAGTTTATTTTCACTATTACTTACCGAGTTGTTTACTAAACTATACTAATTTATGGACTTAATTTTAAAGTCCAATTATTATAGCAACACATATTTATATCATGTGTGAAAATTATTACACAATATATAATCTTAATGAACTTCATAATAAAAATATAATTAGAAGATAATAAAGACGAATGAAACTTGATTACTAAATTTCTTATTTGATATCCAATTAGCTATAAAAAATCTAATCAATCTTTTACATTTAAATTATAACTATTAAATACATAAATACATACGGCTTTTTCATTTTAATAATTCAAAATCTTTATGTACTGTACTGTTAGTAATTGTTTTATAAAAAAATTTAAGTCTACTGAAGGCTCTAAATTTACTTTATAAGACATATTCTTGTAAGTTTCCCATTAAAATAAATAAATGAATAATAAACAACACATTGGTGATAAAAATTGACAAAGAACCGCTTCGCTATGCTTGGCAGTTTTATGTTTATTTAGTTAAAAGTTAAGAAGAAACCACGTTTAAAAATATCTATGCTAACTTAAGTAACTAGAAAATCTTTGAATTTATACTACTTATAGGAGTATATATGACTCTTTAACATCATTGAGAAATATGTCAGTCTTGTATCTTACTTTTTTACCACACATACACCATCTAACGATTTAATGTTTGACAATGCTACAGATCGGGCCTTTAAAACCCAGTAAAGAACAAGACAACCTTCTCGATCGGTCCTAGCTTTAGCGTTCAATTTTCTTTGTCTCTTCATTAAACGAAACACCGTTTTGTAATTTATAATCAATATGAAATTAAAATGACAAATAATCAAGCCGATTCGCAAGGAAGGCTGGCCACATAGAACAGATAGCAGCTGGTGCATCAATGTTCTGGAGTGGAGACCACGGAATGACAAACGTAGCGTAAGACATCAACCAATACGATAGAAAGTCGATCTTGTTTAGGTCGTGAAGACACTGGTAAACGTATTGAAATATATGAAACGTATTTTATAATTTAATTAGAGATATCTTTCCATTTCCATCTTTTCAGCCATGAGGATTGGTGATAAGTAATTGATTTATTTCAGAGACAAAATAAACTATTTTATATCAAATGTTATCATGCTCTGAAGGAAATACGATAGGAAATGTTAAACGCATTATAAAGCAGTTTTAACGCGCCGGGTCAAAGCGTGGAAACCAGGTCACGTCAAGCGCTGCACGTTTAAAGTTTCAACGTAGCTAACTGATGATTGGTAATCAGCGCCGTCAAACAAACAAATATCCTTGTGCGATGAGAACAATTTTTGTTTTTCTCCATTCACCCCTTTTTGTAGGTCGACGTCTGGGTTGCAAGTGATTTAAATGTTACTTAAATTATTTGATTGCTTTATCTTCGTAGAGAAATCTTTCACCATCTTCATTTTGATTTTAGCTACTGCTATATATATGTCTCCTCCATAAATTTCCAATATTACCGGTTAGAAAGGGCACATATCCAGCGTCTTCCGAAGCCCTTAACAAGATCGCTTGTCCATCTTGTGCTACAAACACATTTTTACATTTACGATTATATCAATATTTATATTATAACAATTCTTTATTCGTTGTTTGACACACTTAAATACTGTAAAGAAGTCTAGACCAGTGAACGTGTAAATGACAATAAGCAAATAATATTTCACAAAGGCAGAAAAATATTTAAAAATCAAATGATATCTACGATACCTTTTTTCCTTTGCAAATTTTTAGTATCGTTTACATCGGATATTCAATTATGTGTGGTAATAGATTATATCAAAATTGAATTGGAAGACACACCAAGGTCATATAAATTCATCGCTCACTGTCGCAACGCCTTAACTGAATTGTTTACTAGTTAATTTTTTAATGAATTGTTTTCAATTTTTTTATTAATCTTTTCATTGTAATTAACCTTTTATTGTTTTCAATGTTGCAATATAGACAGACAGACAGACAGTTAAAAAGAGTATTACGCAGATCCAGAGCTTAATAGTAAACCACATTTTTCTAGAATGTTCAATTTACTTTATTTATACATATTATTAACTAGATAGGAACATTTGTAGTGTCCCACTGTATACGTCGTGGACAAACTGACAGCAGACGCCAATGGTAGAAACAAGAATAAGATTGAGCACCACTATATTGATAACTAAAAGCTACGAGAGTTCCAAACACGTCCTGATCTTAAGGCAGCCCACAACCAAGTCTTTTTTTATGATAATTCACACTTTACATGGTTTTTTAATAAACTTCTTAAATTTATAGCATATTAATTCAAAGGACATTACGCATGTAGCCGTTTTCCTTGTGAAAATAATAAGATATTGACCATCGATGTTCAGTAAAATAATCATTATTCTTTGCCTCCGTTCTGCTTGTGAAAACGTAGAATTATTATATTAATGCGGTCTATTGAAATTCCAAACGTTTAATGGAAAAGTTGGTACGAGAGAGAATAAATCGAAATCGAAAATTTAAAATAAAATGAATTATTTATAGCAGCGACTTTATTGTTTTTCTATCGTTTACTTAATAAAGAACTTTTGAGTCCTTGATTTATATTATATTATTATTTTTATATTATCATAAAACTTTTGACCTATATAGACACTTATCAAAAGACCCATAAATTTTAAGACTAAAATCTCAAAACCTAAAATATAAAATAAATAAATCATTATTGTCTTGAAACTTGTTTGAGAGTAGTGGCGATCACTTGTGAAAAACAATATACAAGCAATAAGGATATCGTGGTGACAACTTCTACACATGATTTAATCCTATTTTCAAGAATATTGACACGTAAATTTTATATTCTAATAGTACTTGACTATTATAATTTACTGTTCCCTAAGAAACAAATATGCCTTGAGACCGCACAACTAAAGAGAACAATTACAATGACCTAGTTAACGAAATAAGTTATAATACATTTGTAGAGAATTTCTATACCCCCACTATACTGGAGCGAGATGTATGTTACGGAGAAATCTCTACATAACTTAGTCTTGTCTTGCCTCAACTAGCCAAGGATTATTCAGACACTTTAACGAAGAATAAGTAATTTCTGGATCAGGATTCTAACGCAGAATTGGTAGGATCATTTAAAAGTTGATTACGTCGGTAGGAGTATCTACTCGGTGAAAGTGAAAACAAATGTCTGGCAAAGATGCCGCATTGAACCTGCTACGCAGGTCATTAGCCCCAAATACCTTACCTGGGCTTTTCCCTACAACGCAATGTAAAGAAAAAATTCACCCGCACGGTAAATTGTTTCAGTTTTTATATGTGCTGCAGATATAAGTAATATAATTAAATTTTTACTGAAAAGGAAAGCGATAGGGTGTGGAGATCCACTTCACACTACTTACATCATAAAAATAAAATTAAACTATTTAATCGATACTGGTTTTTTTTTTCATACGTAGTTCTCCTGTCTTGGATACTCAGGAATATTATAACAGTTATAATTTCTTTACAAAATTTATTTTATACATCCCCATCTTTCTTCCATCTTAATTTAAATTATCCTTTCTCCTTTTATTCCTCATATACCTTTTCATTCATTTTATTCTATGTTCCGTTCATTAATAATATTTTTAAAACAGATATTATTTTAAATTCTCAGGATTAATTTCAAGAACTTTATACTTTTTTGGCACAGGTTGACATCTGTGCCAGAAAGGTATTAAGTCGCTGGACAATTGCAAGGGTTAGAGATATGAAAGCATTAATTCCTGCAAAGCCTAATTCTAAATGTCAATGCCAATATTATAACTTTAATTTCACTAGGCGTCTCCTTCGATACATACATTCTTATAATATAAAGCATAGCGGTAAAGAGGAAACCAAGTTATACGCTATGATTGTTTAAATATAATCCATAATGTTTTTTAAAGTAGCCTTTACATATATACATAAAATACACACATACATGTTTTTATCTTCATATTCTGCGGGCAGTGTTCAGGAAACTGCCGGATTGTGATTTCCTCTTGTTTTTATGAGTAATTCGCTTAGGTGGCCGCATGGTTCCGGCGCTACTTTACTTGGGTAGAGAAAGAGAATTTGTCTCCCTCGTGCGTAAAGATGTTCATGGGACTTCGGATTAAAGTATAAGTTTCAGTCGGTGGCTTCGTTGCCTCTGTAAGAGCGTGTATGTGAATGTGTATGCGAAGGCCCAAACAAAGCGTTAAGCTCGGCTTAGACTATCACACATGTGTAAAAGTTTTAAATCACGCTTTCTATTATTCACACACAACCATATCGACCAATGCAATTATTAAATAATTTCACGGATTATTGGCAATTCCCTAGCGGCCGCTTGGAGATCTTTAATAAATATCTAAAATATAGCGAATATTAATAAAGACATTCTACAGAACGAACGAAGATCATTAAACGGTGAGCGATGAGGTAGTGTGCAATTATTTATTTTAATAAAATTCTTACATAACCATGACTAAGCTACTAAAGAATAGTATTTGTAATAACTTAATGACACTGCAAAATAAAAGACGCTTATTAACGTATGCTCAACATTTTCGAATTTGTGACATAATTAACCTATGAATCATTATGCATAAATAAAAAATAACTATTTATATAGCATAAATTTAACAATTTCTTAATTATATTCTAAATCATGATCATCGTGGTCATCTTAATAATTACTATTGTTATATCAGCTACAGGACATTTTTTAAAACCCAGCGTCTTCCGAAGATCTTAAAAATGGCGTCAGTCCATCTCGTAGATAGACATCCTACGTCGCGCTTTCCAATCCGTAGTGTCCACTATGGAACCCCAAACAGATAATTAAATAATTTTATAATAACCTTAATTATAAATGAAGTTTCAAATGATTCATCAAATCATCATATCAGCTGTAGAATGTACACAAGTGGACATAAATCTCGCCAAAAGATTTTTAACAGGACCGGTTAAAAGCAGCATGCATACACCTACACTGCGCTTGCTGGTTCGTAATCTCCACTTACATAAAGATCCTGCTATGCGCGCTATCTTGTCTCACTGTCACCTCAACTTGTCCTTTGGGCTGACTTGTCTACTCATTCCTGATTCACTATCGTATTCAGAATTATATAATAGTTAGTATATACAACCCGAATATTGATGCTTGGTTATAAACTATGTGAACAGTTAATACATATTTATATAACTATACTATTTCAATAAAGGCACAAGGTTCGCTATTTCTATAGCACTTTAATCCCTATTGTTACGGGAGCACAAACTGACGGATTTAATTAAACAATTGCTGAATAAAATACTGTGTTGTTTCAAATAAACGATGTGTTCATATTCACTCTTAAATTTCTCTTTTTTATTTTATGATATTGTTGTACCAAAATATTAAAATTCTCAATCCATTGTTATCATTTTGTACATAATTTTTATGCGTACAATGGAGGGCTTTTCAGCTTTTTGTTATATCTTCCAGGCAACCTTTTTAATATGATAGTATTATTTTTTGATATTTGCCATGCATTTAAATGATAGATTAATCCGTTATATAAGCGGATATGAATTAACTATTTTTCAAACCATAAATAAGTTAAAAAATTATCAATTCAAAATTCTTCGCTTAATTGTATTACATATCCAATTTTAGCGTAATTTTTTTCAATTCCGATATTCTACGATCGTAAGTCACTACATCTTTCAAATCTGAGCACAGGTAGATTAACCTAACATAATAATGACGTTTCTTATGTTCTGATTGTAAAATAAAGTAGTCGGAATTTCAAAAGGTATTTAATTGAATAAGTTCTAAATGAACTTATTTAACCGACCTCAAAGGCGAGGTTGTCACTGGTCACATTACTATGAAATGTTGGTGACGTTTCTATGTTCTGATAAAAAAATAGTCCGAATTACAAAAGATGTTTAACTTAATGAGCCCTGAATAAGTTCGAATGTACGACTTCGACACCGAAATCGGACTACAGTGATCGCGAATCGCAGTGACCGCGAACCTTTAATCATATTCGATAGAAACTTTGCTGGAATTTCTTCTGACACCTCTTCTCAAAATGATTTTCAAAGAATCAGTAATGTTATTCTTCAATCCTAATCTTGTAATAAAGAATTTTTTTTTCTAATATTATTATGAAATTTAAATTGATTAATCATATTCGATAATATTGTTTTAGTCCGTAAAGTTACGATTATTTCAAAGTTACTAGCAAACTGTTCGTATAAATTTTCTAAACTAAGAACTTGTCGAAATTCTGTACTTTCGTGTAATTAAGGGGTACTACGAAGTTGCTTGCTGAGGGAATGAAGCAATTAATTAACTTGAACGTAGCATCTATGATTAATATTTTTCCAACATTAACAATTTTTCATAGTTACGGAACCTATTACGGTTAAATTGGTTATGTGTAATTGTAACTTCTAATTGTAGAGATCATTTGCTGTATATTAATGTATGGTACAATCGATACAATAATCAACGGTTCCAGAAATTATAAATAACGCAATGCGTAAATAGCGTTTTCAAATTTCCGATAACTACAAAAATAAAATTAATTTTTGATAGATATCTGTTTCTATACACTTTGTATTACGACAAGTTATTGACATGTCGCATTCGAATAGAAAATATCATTTGAGACTGATCACTTTATAAAAAGTTATTAGAAATAAGTATAAAAACTTCTTTCCCACAAATGAGCGATACATTCACCTCTGCAAAACTTTGACATTTAACAAAACATTTAATACAGAATGTACGAAAAGATCTTTACAGGTGGCCTTATATTAATTTATTTTTATTCATTGAGATTTACTTCACTATATTCAAGAAAAAATAGAGCAGGCGGTCATTAAGTAACAGGTGTCGGAAATCAAATGTACATAAGTATAAAAATACAAAGTTAAAAATAACGTAAGGCTGCGTCCTATTTTTTCATAAAAGTTGTTAGCTATATTTTAATATGAAAAACAAGATTCCTATTTATTCACGGAACATTTCTATGGAAATATAAGAAGGAAGTAATTTTAAAAAATGTACATTGCCATTAAAAGTGCACAATCGATAGGAATGCAATCAGAAGGAAGTCGTTTCCGAACCATTGAATTCTGATTAAGACATGATTTAACGATTCTTTGTGAAGCGCTTGCGAATAGCTGCATTGAGAACAAGAATATTGAAAATCGCAAATGTACTGCGCGGATAACATAAAGGAATAAGAAGTACGATACTATTTAAATATATTAAAATAAATGACAAAAATGTATGCACAGGTATAACTCAAGTACTATAAATTTATGTTGGTTCACCATATCCAAAAATCATTGATTACAGAAAAATAAAACGTCGTAAAGATAATAAAGTAAGAAATATCCTTTTTAAAATTACTATCAATAATTTTTTGTCATTAATATATAAATCATACATAATATAATTTAAAGAAACTTGAAAAGTTAGAGACATCGGTCTTTGATTTGGCACGTTGGAAATATTCGTCATGATAATTTCAATCGTAAGACGTCCACTAATGGACATAGGTCTATCCCAGATTTTCTATATAACCAGTAAAATATTGATCAATATATCATAATATTTATTATTATTTTAATAAATACCACTACAATATTTGTGAGACCTTCGCCTATGAACTTATGTTCACTAAATTACCAAAGGACCTCCCTAAGTGTACACATTTAAATGACAAGCAGGATAATTATTCAATATACATAGATTCCGTAGAGCAGTCAGTTAAAAATTGTGTGTAAGATAAAAAACAAAAACGCGCTTTCTTTTGGCGTTTTCACGCTCGTTTATGTGTGTAAATATAATCAGTTTTAACTACTCTTCACATATAAACAATAAAACTTTTTTTTACAATATGTACACATTTCGAATGTCCGAAATCATAAGACTATAACATCTTTATGAAGAGCAGTGAGATATATTTGTGTTAATAAATGAAAGATGAGTGTATCTGATGTTTCGATCTTTTCGCCGCAGCGTACGTCGGCGAAATCATTAACCAAGGGTCGACGGAGAGGAATAGACGCCGATGGCACTAACAAATGAAGCAGAGAGAACACCGCATACTTCTGTGGAGTTATCTTGCAATTTATATTAGTGGACGATATTTTTCTTTCTCGGCTATTCTCTCCTTAATTAAGTTTTCCAAGGGCTGTTAAGACAAATATTTTTCCCGTAAATCAACTTAGAAGAATAACTTAGAATCATTTTACAACATTTACGATGATTTTTTAACAAAAAAAAATTAAATTACTAAACGCCAATTATTTCCTTCTAATAACATAATTTCTTAACACCGATATTTAACTTCAAAATTTTCATTCATTCAATTGTTTCACCATGGAATTGATAGCATCTCTCATGAGCTTCAACCGTTGTTCGGACAATAAATGTCTCAAACCTGATAAAAAAAGAAGAGAGATTTTTTTTAAATAATATACAATTATATATTTAACAAGCATTGAAATAGCCTCGAGGTGAAGCTGCAATCTTCTATAAAGCCATTTACAGTGCAATATACCTTAACCTTCCTATACCCGCGCGTTTGTCTGAGAGACCGACAAAATGATTTTTCGATTTTAAATAAAGAATGAATAATGCTAGTTTAATGAAGTTTCTAGTGCTTGCCTAATTTGATACGACCTTGAAATTGACGTGACGTGTGACCTTGAGTGAGTGCCACATTTGGGTGAACTGAGCGTCATTCGGGCAAGACCGGCGCGGGTACACGTGTTATTTTATGTGAGTTATTTTTGGTGAGTATTATTTTTTATTTTTCAGGATTTTCGTATATTTATTTTATACTTTGCATATTTTTTGTAAAGAAGTTTACTCGTATACATTTTTACCATCGTTTTACCTTAATTTTATTATGATATTACAGAGTATTTATGCTATATGAAATAAAAAAAAAATATTTTTGTTTTAGAGCTTCGTTTATGGGCGTGATAATGAATGAGGAACAGATAAGACTAATGTTGGATGAAGCTGGACAGGATACAGATTACGAGGATTAAAATGACAGCGAGGTGGAAGATCACGTTGAAGTAAGAGAAGAAAATACGGATACCGAACAAGAAGGTGACTCCGTTTTTTATAGCTTGATGAATGTTGCAGGAATTAATACATATATCATATTTTCACAAAATAATCCTAACAAAAAAATTGAAAGAAGAATTTTTCTGGAAAAGCTGTCGAATGAACTCATTGACGCGCAGTTGAGGAGACGGGCGGGAACTACTTCTTTACCGAGAATGATACGACAGAGGTGTGCTGAAATCTGCAAACTAGACGGTCCAGAATCATCAGGTACCGCTAACAACTCAGACCAAGGTCATTGTAGCTTTTGTAGTTCGAAAAAAAACCGTAAAACGCGTTACAACTGCCTTACTTGCAAAAAATATTTTTGTTTGGAAGACGCGGTTATGGTTTGCTCTTATTGCTATAGTAATGAATCTCAAGAGGATTAGATTTTATTTTATTATTCCTAGTTCTGTTAACTAGAAGATTTACGAAGATCTTTATGTTATGTTGAAGAAGAATTTTAATTTTGGTTCATTTTATTTTAGTTTGTAAGAATAACTAATGTTTTTCAATGGCTGTTACTGAAGACTGTGCAACAATAATAAATGCAAATAATTGTAAAAAAATGGTTTAATTTATTAAACATATCCCTAACTTTAAATACAAAGGGGCCCGCCCAAAGGGTGCTCGCGTTTAATAACTGCCGCCACTGCGCTGTCTGGCCGCTCCTAAACTTTAAATACGTGAATTAGATTTATTCTACATGAAACAAAATGTTCGCAAAAGAAACCGCCGAAGGAAGAAGAAGAAGAAGGCGCTCGCGTTTAAGTGAATATTTTAATTTCTTTACATAAAGGGTTATCAAGTGCTTGTAGTATTTATAAGATAGTTTTACTTTAAACTTTAAGTAGTTAAAACGCAACGGCAATTTGCATGATGTACTTTGCATAAAGGGGGTTTCATAACAATGAATCGTGCCTTTAATATCCGCTTTACAGTAAACTGCCGAAGCTTTCCGATCGCTTATTAGATTAAAGAAAATTGTGTAGAAACCTAGGATATTAACCTATTTTAGTAAAAGATCCATGCATGGAACATCTATACTTAAACATTAATTAGGTAGTACATTAGGTAAAACAGTAAGTCCGGTTTCTATTCCGGGGATAAAATCTATTATTATTCACATTTTGTGCGTTAATTATATAGGATTTCCACTACTCGAACAAGTTTTCACAGGATAGAGAGCAGCGTCTTCAGTGTACCATAATAACACATTTTGATCGTCAACCCGTCTGCAAAGTGTATCTCCCATAGATATTTTTAAGGGAGGCTTAAGCAACGACGATATAAAAATAATAATATAATATTAGTGAAAAATGAGAATTTAATTATAGAAACATTAAATACGTCTATAGTTTTTGTTTTCGACTACAATTTATTTTTATTGAAATTGTTTACACAAGAGAAGTAAACGTAAAAAAAGGTAAATAAATATTGTCTTAATCTACATAGAAACTACAATTTTTTTTCAATATCGTCATATGTTTTGTCCGAATTGTAGCTTCTTGTCCAGTTAAATCTGAAGATTAAGATTTTTGACCAACGTGTGTTGCCGGAGATAGCTTCGGGGTCAGAGATGTAATCGTTTACAGTGGATCTTATAAGAAGGCTCCAGGTCACCAAAAAAAACAAAAGAGAGAGCTTTGCTCGGAGCTCAGCTACAAAAGGAAATTTGAAATGTGAAAATTCGCAGAAAAACCTAGATATCCAACCTAGCTTGAAGAATTATTCGCCTGAAGTGTCCGTAGGTGGGCCACATTGCTCATGCAACCGCTGACACCCGTTGAGGCTGAAAGGTTTTCGAGTGGCATGTGAACAGATCTGGAAATAGAATTGGGAGTCAAAATAGACAGTGGCAGCACCGCCTCCCTGATGAAGGACGCAGAATACCGGCACACTTTTTGCAATATTCAAAAATTATAATAAAATTAAAATTAAGCTAAGGCAATTAAATAAACAGGTATATAAAAATAACTGTGATATGGATAAAATACATATTCTAAAATAAGAATTGTATGTAAAAACTTTTAAAGAAAAATCACATGAATATTATAAAAGAAAATGCAAAAAAATAAATGAAGAAACGTGTATTATAAAAAATAATTATATTCTAAAAAATTTGGCTAAGCATGGAAAACGATGCATAGGAAATATGTAAATAAAAGCAATTGGAATGAAATAAAATCAGAAGAAACAAAGACGATGGAATGCCGATATTATGATGGACGAAAGAAGAAAAGTAAATAAAACTATACTATTAAAAAGTAAGAGCGACAGGTCTCCAAAAACGGGGTCTATTAAAAAGAGCCGATACATGCATGCATGCATTGCATTTTGCGTTTGACGTGATTGAAGTTTTTCTGCTAGCCGATTTAGACTTTGTGTAACTTCATCAAAATTGAGCTCACGTATCTATACACATACAGGCCCATATAGGTACATATAGGTCCGTGAGCTTAAAAATACTCAGAGCGATTGCATTCCAGTTACATTGATGACGTTCACAAGAAGTGGGACTATAACCGTGTAGGTGTATAGTGTAGTGAATGATGAATTGTGATGGTTTGCGAAGCGAGGGCTACAATGCTGCCCACCCTCGCTTGAACGTGGGCGAGGCGGACGCGGCGGCCGGTGCCATAAGTACGAGAGTGATGAATGTGTAGTACATCGCGTCGGAAAGGGGCCCGACGTGGGATGAGTATCGTAGCGTAGAAACATAGAAGAGAATTTACAATAGACGCGGCGACGGTAGACCCTTCACTGGGTGTACCGACGATGTAGTCAAAGACGCTGGGTATAAACATCGCAAAACCGGCCATCGTAGCGATCTTAAGGAAGGCCTATACCTTGCAGTGTGCGTCTATCGGCAGACATAATATTGTTGAAAATAAATAAAAATGCTCTATTGCCTTTCATGGTTTTGTCTATAGCTAATTTGGCATCTATTAGATAATAGACGAACAAAAGAATTGAAATAACGGAGCTGAATAATAATAAAATAAGAAACAAATGTTTCTTATTTTATTATTATTCAGCTGACTGTTCAGGATTGTTTTGGTTGTATTCAATTATTATGGTTTATATATATTTATATTATATATTTATTGTATATATTACAATAGACATAAATATTTATATTTATACATGTTATACATTTTTTGCGAATTGCATATCTAAATCTTTAAAAATACAAACATAAAGGAATAGATGAGCTCCTAAATCTTTTTTATCGATGTTTTACAAAGCAAAACAAAATTTAAGATTAAACTAAATATTTACTTTATGTGTTATTTCAGGAATATATTTCAATGAACCTAGCAAAATCCTAGCGGCTGAATTAAGTGTAATGATAAAGTACCCTATTATTATTAATCGATACAACAGCCAAAGATGTACAATATTTGATCGATGTGATAAATTTTTAATCAAATCAATTACTAACGGCAGATCTAAACATCACAAAATTACATGTTACATTTGCACTTTTATTACATAATACCTCATCAAATATTGATCACTTTAAGTGTATATTAGCCTTAAAATCTCCACAACTGGGGTATAAAACACATTTTAGAATGAGGACACGAACGGTATCTAAAAATCCTTTCCTATTGCGTATTGTCACATGTCACATCTATCACATTTTGCTTGCTTTTCATATGTCAGTACATTTCTATCAACGTACGCGAGAAATGACAATTATACATAATTCATGCGATACGAATAAGTCTTCTAGGATTTTTTTAAGATTAAAAATAAAGTGCTACATTTTTTGACAGTGGTTAACAAAAGAAACCTGATTTTGCAACAACAAGTCTTTAAGAAATAAAAAGATTAAGAAATTACCTCAGCAAATCATTTTTGGTTTTGTGAATTGAATCATCATCATTTCGGCCGAATTACCTCCACAACTGGACATTGGACTCCTTCACAGATTTCCAATAGGACCAGATGTAAGCAACTTGTATTCAACATCTTCTGATGATTTTAACGAGGTCGTCTATCCAACTTACACTTACCGGTTCATTGTCACCTCTCCTGAGCTTTAAGGCCTTTGCAGCCATCAGCTTTGTCCACTACGATTTCTTAATATTTACTATACTTATCGGCAACTTAATATAGCCTTTCTTTAATAATCAACACAGATCACATACACTCTGATATACATCATAAACGTAACTAAAATTCATAGAATACAAAAGATTCTATTTATGAACATTTTCTATAAAAGGAATATCGCGAACGCTGCTTTTGTATGCGAGCTATTTCAGTTCCGCTTTATACTCGATTCGTCACTTGAATACGATTGTTTAAGCTTGTAATATTAATTAATACTGGGAGACATGTACAGACACGGCTACGTTACTACATCTAAAGCATCATTAAGATTAATTTTGAAACACGACAAGGCGTATAATACTCGTCATTCAAAGTAATTAGAGATCGATTCCGGCATCATTACCTATCTGCGGAAATTATTGTGTACAGGTTGATTGATTACAGGTGTTAAATTATTAAATATAAATGTATAGCTCATTTATTGTCTAAAATGTATACAACAATGTATATATACATCATATTTAAAAATCTATGGATTCAGAAATTATAAATAACGTAATGATAATATATTAATAATAGGTCATTTCAAAATTAATAATACTCCATAATAATAATTAATAATTGTTTACTATCTAACCCTGCAGACTTTGTACTGCAGGTAGTTATCAGCCTCTCGTATTTCAATAGAAAAATCAATACCATTTATAACAAATGAATAATATTACAGAGTGATCCCTTAATACGAAATTATTATAAATAGATTTTTAAGCTTTTTGCTGACAAATGTACTATGAACCCGTATATATATATGTATATATATATGTATATATATATTTGTCGGATAATTTTTACACAGTGTCATCCAATGGTATATAGGGGAGAGTAGGGTAATGAGAGTCAGTGGGTAATGAGAATCACCCTCACATCCACAAAACAGTACACGAGAGCGACTCGTAAATGAGGCCCTCTATCCTGCCCTGGCCCCCAGGCGTTGCCTCGAAAGTCTCGCACCAGCTGGCGCCCGCACTTCTGAGATATGGCTGTATTTTGTTTTTTCGCTCCGCTGATCTAATTTTTCGTCAATGTAAATTAAAAGGTAAGTGTCGAATAATTTGCAGTATACGATTAAGACATTCACACGTGCTTAGTTAGACATTCAAAATTGTGATGTGCAGTTCTTAGCGTGTTAATATGTTACAGTTTTATTTTCATTCATTTTTTTTCTAATTTGTGTAGAAGTGGGTAATGAGAGTCGAGTGACTCCCATTTCCCACGAATGATCATGTATCGAAAGAATCATAATCACCCGTTCCGAGCACATCAAAAGAATTTCATCCCATAGTACCGAGCACACCAAAACAGTCAGTGTCTGCGATTAACCCATCAGATCCTAGCACTTCAAGTCAAATTACATTGCATGATTTAATCAAGTTACCAGAGAAGACACGTATTATTAATACAAGACAATGCCGATAAAAACAACATGCAACACTTTTAACTTCAACGCCATTGAAAGAAAACCTTGTAGAAAAAGAAAATAAGAAAGAAAAGAAAAAAGGAGAAACACAGAAAGAAAATAAGAAATGGAAAGGTAAAGGTCAGGGAAAAAAACTAAAGTAGTGAAGAAGACTCCTGAAAAGGTAAAGCGTCAAATACTTCAAGAATCGAATGAAACCTCTGTATCTAATGTTGGTACTAACGATTTGTGCCAGCATGATGAGGATGATGACCTAAAAGATGTGGGAAACAAGTGCCCAGTATGCAACGATTTCGGCAGAATCAATGAGATATGGTTCAGATGTACCTCATGTGGTCTATGGGCTCATTCGGAATGCACTGGGTGGGACTCAGCTCAAGGTTATGTCTGTGATATGTGCTAGATTTTCATTGACTCTGATTGCCCCCAGGGTGACCACCATTACCCTCATATCGGTGCAATGGGAGTCAAATCTGTTTTTTTTTAAACTTGAATAATTTTCAAAGTTGATTGCCAAAGTGATTGAAACTGATCTCAATTGATAGTATATTAGTTATATTATATTTAAAGGCGGTTGCAATAAATATTTTGTTTTATAATTAATTTTTATTTGATTTCTCGCTTAAGTGACCCCCATTACCCTGTTTTACCCTATATTTAAGCAAATACATTGATTGCTTGAGCAGTATATAACTTCATAATAATATTTTCATGACAAACTACTATCACATAATATACAATAGTAAGAGAACCGAGAGTTGTTTCAAAGTTTGTAAAATGAACGCCATTATTTTCAAAACAGAATGCCCTAACGATTGGGCCAAAAACAAGTATTGAATGTAGAACGATATTAAAAAAAAGAACAGATGTCAGTGTAACGGTTTCTCTAAGAGTAATGCAGAAAGGAAGAGACTCGTACTCGACCGATCGTCAACGCAGCCAGACCCGCGTACCGCCAACATCGCGTATAAAAACAAGTACGCATCACTGTCCTCTGATCGTGTATTTGTTAAAAATTTCCACAGTTTACACAAAATTCCGTAAGCTGTCATCGTGTTGTTTTATTTAAATCAACTCTGAAAGTACACCGAATATGCTGTGCTTGCCGCTCTGTGGTCTTCACCCCAGAAGGTGAAAGATAACACTATTGAACATAAATTTTAATTTATCAAATGTGTCTCTTAATTCTTGGTATAGTATAAAAGATTTATTGAAAAAATAATTGATATTTAAGGTTCAAACTCACACAAAAGACATCTACGCATACAATTTAATAAAGGAAATTTTAGCGAGCGTAAAACTAATTGAGTGTAAAGAAAAATCCGGCAATATTTTTTTTAATAAAGAAAGCCATTGCCAAGATTTACAGAGACAGGCGGGAAGTTCATAAATTACTTTTACGATCCGATATTCTTCTGTTTCTCATTCCCGTTTTATTGAATAGGACTCCCTTGACACATTCGTCTATAATCACGCTAATTAAACATTTTGAGCTACTAAAATCAATTAAAATTACCTAATATAGTTGCCATTACTCGACACTTTTAAGGCTGTACTAATTTAAAAGGCGAGCTTAAAGAGGATCTAATGCATGGATGCATAGACCGCGGCCCGCGACCCATCGAATACTGGTGGCCCGCCGACAGCAAAAATAATACTTTCGTATATTCGAAAAATGTAGATTTTTATTCCAGAATAAAACCAAAAATAATTAATTACCTATACTTATAGCGGCCGACTCGTCATCAGTTCATGATTTGCCCGAGTGGCCCCTAGTCTTAATAAGTCTGTGCAACCATGATCTTATGTATTTACTAAAAACAACAATTTTTCGACCGGTAAAGAATGTTCATAAGACATTAAGTCCATCATTACAATTTCGTTAAAAGAGTAAAAAATAGATATGTTAATTGTTGTGAATTTATAATTTGTTTGTAAAGTAGTATTTTAAGTTACAAAAAATTAACTAAACTACAGTCCGTTCGCGTTAAGAATACATATAATCGTCATTTTCAGTCGGCTAAAACTCGCCCCAAAAACAATTAATTACTCCTTACTAACCGACGCATAGGAAATTATAACCACAACTGATCACTATGAGATTTACTTTCTAATTGGCTAACGCGAATGGACTGTACTCTTTTTCCTACAAAGTAGGATTTCCGACGGGAAAAGGAAGAAAATAAGCTTAAATACAAGTCCTAAGTGACTTTTTGTGCTATATACTATCAAAAAATTTAATACTCCTTATAGCAGTTAATTTAAAAAAAATGTACACTGACAAAGATTAATAATTACGCTAAAATAAAGCACAAAAAAAAACTTAATTTATGTAACAATAGACGTTTAACCACGTTTAAATAATATTTTTGTACAATTACTTAGTCGTCCCAAATGTGGAGTCACAAACTACTGAAACTTAATTGTTAAACTGTGTCTACACGCCAATGTTCCCGACTAACAAAATCCATTTTCTCAAAACAAACATTTAGAACAACAACTTTTTCTCTCATAAACAATTAATTGTTTTTGAGTTTTGTTTTTGACTAGTTCTTCGAATAATGTCATTAAACGTAATTGTTCAATAAAATATTTAAAATTAAATCGTTAATTACTTTTAGCCTTTAAACATCAATTAAGGGAAAATAAGCATATACAGAAGGCTCTTATTTTATCTAACATCTAGTAGATATAATTCCTCTCCAAAATGGAACGAATGGCTTCACAGTACCGCTGTGTATTCTGGATGAGAGGGTTGCCTCACATCATGTCAAGTTTATGTTTACCTATTCCTTGTTTCTCATATATTGTATGTAAGAAATGATGATTTAAATGAAGTTAAAACCATGTTGTTTGCATGGATTCATTATTTCGGAAAAAAATTGTTTTAATTTACAAACCAATGACTGTTTTTACGTATTGTATAACGGCAGCCTTTATTATATATTACATGTATTTTCTATGTTGAATATCATATCAATTGGGGAAAAAAGGTACTGATCGATTAGTGTTATATTCACAAACTTTAAGCTGCGAATGTTTTAAATATAATAACAAAATCAATATAAAAGTCAATAAAATCAATATCATATATAATTACCAAGACTACAACACCCGCATGGATACAAACCAACACAAATTGCTTATAATATATTATATAATACGATATATATATGTATAAGACGATATAAAGGGAGCAAATTTATACGTATTACCCACCGGTGGGAAATAAATACAAAACATGCTAACGGCTAATGGAGATAGGATGCAAAGATACGAAGGGTTATGCAATAAAACATGTTCACTTTTGTAGCTTGTAACAATGAGGGTAGATAACGTAGGAAAGGAAAATGCTCCGAAAAAAAATTACTTTTGTTATACAAGGTAATAGATTATAGGAGTAAATTTTAAGATAGTAAATGCATAGCCCGTTTGTTACACCTCAACTGCACCACTTCAGGTTAACTGGTAGAAATACCTTTACAGAATTGAGTATGCCATCACACAAATTGTAAAAGTGTAAATAAATGACTTAGTGTGATGTGTTTGTCTTTCTGAAGGGCTTCAACTGGTCATTGTGAACACGGCTTTTCATTTTAATTAGTTACGAAATATGTGTGTGTATCAGGAGAATTTACAATCGCAACTGCGATGAAGGTTTAATACTGAATGATAATGTTATAGAAGATAATAGAGCAGCTTGATGTTACCAATGTAGCGTTTGCGCGCCGAATTTCTGGGCTCTACAACTACGAAACTTTCAAGTTAAATCATTCTTGAGCGTTCGAATTCAATTTTAAACGTCGATTTAAATTCTGTCACCTTCAGTGATGTGGTCGCTGCCGTTGTGTTAGGGTCGTATTAATTGCTAATACTCTTTGTGTATATGTAAATACACCTTCAATCACTCTTAGCTATTATCTTCCTCGCCAACGTGTTCGCGCCTCAATTCACCTTCACCCGCTAATCGCGTATACCACTATATTATTATAGACGTTCTTCACTAACGCAAAATCTCATACGATCGCTACATCCCGCAAAATTTAGGCCCCGTCCATAGATTTCAAATAGAACCATATAAAAGTGGTCTAACCACCTTGTGAGTGTACATCATACTCTATCTTTGCCCATCCGTGGTTTCTACTCCCGAAATTTAAGGCTCTGGTCAGGTCATCTGGTGTATGCGCCTCCCCGTGGCCACTTCAACTTGCCAGTCCGCTGGGCTATGTTGCTTCTTTTCTTCGTCTAAGAACATATATAATACGTATTGCGAATATTACTTTTAAAATTCTGCAAATTTTTAAGGATTTATGTCTTACTTTACTTTTATGTTTCCTACATTTTCAGTGTTTTGTAATACCTACAATTTTCACGGGTAGGACGGTTTATTTAAACACTCATTGTCACAGTTATACCGCGAAATAAATAAGCTTCATGTTACATTGTTTAAATTTCGAACGCATTTACTTTTTTGTAAATATAAAAAACGTGTAAAAATTTAAAAGGAACTCGATCTAAATAATTAAAAAGTTAAAAATATTAACAATTTATTGATAAAGGAAATAATTTAACTCGAATGAGAAATTCGACGATAATAGTACAATAAATGGCTGCGACAATATTGTGATAAAGGAGCAAAACTTATCATTTCTTATTTTTTTGTTTGCCACACCCGTGTCACAGCAAAACGTCACTTACATGTCACTGCGTCATGTTACATGTTTAATGACACTTAAAACTTATGAAGTGTGCCTTTTGTATTTTATTTTCCTTTCAATATGCTACTTTTGAAACAATAACGGAATTAAATAAAAACTATAAGGTAAATTTTGTTTTTAACAACCTAAAAACTAACGAATTTTATGGTGATATTAACACAAAATTTCTTCCCAATAAAAAATATTGTAAAGAAAGTTTTGCATTATTGTTTCCTTATAAAAATAGATGTTCTGTTACTTTAACATTTCTAGTATTATTTATTTGAAACATTTGTAAATTTTTTCGAAACTAAAATAAATAATATCAAGGAAATTTAGAACAACTTTACACGCTATTGTTGTATGATCATTTTCTTGTGACATATATTTTATAATACAATCACATTGTTATTAAAACCTGTAGACTTAAATCTCTTAAATGCTTTCTGAAGCTTTACGAGAAAAAGAACAGTATGCTAATTCCTTTTCTATGGTTGTAAACATAGATCTTGTATTAAATTTAAAAAAGCGTATTTCTTTTAGAAACCCAGATAAATGGTGTCAACTTATTATAACTTATTACAAACTCCCAGATTGATATTAGAAATTATTGTTATTTATTATTCTAAACATATCATAAATACAACCCTTTCATTATACGTACATCACCTGTTAAGAATGACGTAATTAAACAAATTTCCTTTTAACGCCGGCAACATTAAAGTATTATTACCCGTTCTTTTGCCTCACTTATCTTACCACTTGAGCTTAATGGCCAAAGGATGAAAAATTGTACGGAAAATTTGAATAAAATTCTTATGACTTACTCTATAATAAACTTGAAAGGATTAGATTCAATCAGTTTCTATTGTAGTTAGTTATAATGTAAAATCTTTTGTCTATTACAAATAGATGGTCAATTAAGCCATTAATTTGTATCAAGTCATGTTTGTAACATGTTTGCGACTATTTTACGAAAAGGTGCAATGCTAGCAAGGATTAAATGATTCATAGAAACGGATCGTTTAAAATTACTAACGAACACTTTAATCCATAACAAAATAAATGTTAACTTTTCGAGAATATTTCTCTATTTTAATTTGATGCATTTGGATACTGACAATTGAACAAAGGTGATAATACCATCGCCCATGTGAAAGATTATTCTTCGTCTTATTTCACTCAAAGAAAATGGCTGTTGAAGTTCAAGAGATTTAGGGAAATACTCTTCATAAGTGCAGGTTTTAGAGTTAACGACTGATTGCATGAAGGATGGCCAAAAACATTCTAAAACGATGAACAGAAGAAAGTACTCGATGATAACCCATGTCAAAGGCACGTATAGCTTTTGTGCCCCCTACCATTTCTAACAATATATTTGTCGGAACTCTGTTACTTCGGAGAGCGCCACTAGATGGCACTGATAGAAAATTTGCATCGCGCTATCGTTTGACGACTACTCGACTTGCCAGTCTGATTTTCACAACAGCCAATGCTAATTTGACGTAATTTACATAAAGTATTCACGCTTGTTACGAATCGAACAATTGACCTACGAATGTTATTCATAGTTGTTAACTATTTAAGTACCATTGAATTACGTGTTTATTTCTCTTAGAATAAGATAGACGTAACAAAAACATTTGTTGAACAAAACATCTCTCGAGTGTAAAAGTTATTTTTATTTTGCCTGTGAACGTTTCCCCTCTTTTTTGACGACTAATATTGTTTATTTAATATTAACTTCGTAAGTGCGAGATCGTGTGTTGTGTACAGTTTTATACGGCCTATATAAAATACTTTAACAAAAACAAAAAGTACGAAAGTTTGAAAATTAAATGAAAACTTAAAAATTCGTTTATTTTTTATAATTTTATTTGAAAGTCTTGCTAAACAGTCGTTATATAAACTAGGTATTTAAAAGTTAATATATCTTACAATAAAAATATTTATTTTAACTTAACGGACATCTTACATAAAAAAAATAAAAAAAATAATTGAAAAAACTTACTACCATTATTTTTAATTTCGTTGAAATATAGTTGGGAAGACGCAGCACATGATGTTCGTCCACAAAGTGGACAGGCGACCTTATCAAGATCGTCCGAAGACGCAGAGCAGGCAGCCAATGGGGCCTTCAGGTTTTGGATTGTATATCATGGACTGATAAGTGAAATGTCCATGCGTAGTGGACAGACGACCTTAATAAGATATTCGCAGGATGCTAAGCGCAGGCCGCTTCCAAACAGTCCCTTAATTTCTTAATAAAATATAGAAGAGCCTATGTCCATCATTGGAAGTCCGAAGGCTGTAATTATTACCATGATCGATACAAGTAATAATAAAAGTAAAGTTGCATCACAGACTAACGAACGAACTCTTTATGACTTTCAACGATTGTTCGCCTAGTTTAATAACAGTAAACGCATGTGTTTCTTATTTTAAGGTTTTCTTTACTGTTTGCTCTCTACCAGCTTCTTTTGGCCATCAGTACCTATATGCCAAAGAAAGTTGGTTAAACTTACAGACAGTTGACATACAATACTTGTGGAAAAAATACTTAATAACAACAATCTTGATATTTTAAGTATTACATTTCATATTGTAGATATCTTTCAATTACCTTAGCTTACACTTTTAATTAATTTATTAATTTATTTACTTTGTTTTCTTACACTTTAAATTAGTTACAGTAATTAATTACTTAAATTATCAGAAAAATGCCGAAATAAACAGATTTGATAGAAGCTAATAGCAATTTAAGCTCATATATATGAAATCCCTCAGCCAAAAACGCGATCGGATTAGAATAGGCCATAACAGTGTCGTGTTTCTATAGTAATTTTCCTAAATGTCTCAGAAATAATGGTTAAAGGAAATATTACTTAATTATAATTAATAATTATATAATTTGATTTATTAATTTTATATAAAAAAATTTCAATTATATATTATGTAATTTTCGAATATTAATTTTAAAAAAAACCATTACACTGGTAAGTACTAGTAGTGTCGTAATGATAAACCGAAATAGACAACACGTGAAAAATAGATGATCTATAATTTTACTTATAATTGTAAATATAGCGCTAAAAGAATAAATATCGAGTTTCTTTATACCAATACCTCACTTTGCGTTCCAAAAAACCTCGACGCAAAGAGAATTAAGATTTTCTATAGCAAACCATGTAAAGGCTTGAACCCAAAACAACGCAAGCTCAAAAATCTAACGACGCACAGTGAAAATTAGTACTAATTAAGCAGCGACGTAACTCGAAAAAAGGCAAAACGCAACGACGAAAAGCGAAGTATTGGTGTATTTATTTAATATTTTATTTGATTGGCTTTTGAAATTTTCTGTGTGATAATTTCGGAGCTTGCAGCTTTACGGTTCACTGACCAGTTTAAGCTCATCATAGCTAAGATAGGCATGGAAGCTTAGTTAAGCTAGTTAGCTTTTGAAAGCGCAAGTCGCCGTGACGGCGGTTGATAATAAACAGAGCTAAATCCAGTATTATGGACAATACTGCTTCCATATTTACTAGGTACGTCAAACGATTTGCAGCTTATGATTTATTGAAGAGACATGAGAAGATTAATTTGGTGTCCGAACTAAGGGATTCAGAGTTTCATGTTCTCTAGCTATCAGCAAGTTGTGATGAATCGGTAGGCTGACGGCATTTTATATGTTCGTTGTCATCGATGTCGTTTGAGCCCATAGACACCCATAGCAAGGCCTAGGTCTCTCAAAGATATTTACGGGAGATTATACCATAATTATCGAGGTATTACTGTACGCAGAGGACATTGCTGTCCATGCTCTGGAAACTGGTTTATGAGCAGTGGAAATCCTATGTAATGAATGCACAAAGTTTGAATAACATAAAATTGTATCCTGGGAATCAAAGCAGCGACCTACTATCGCAAGTCACTACTCATGAATTTCATATATAATTTCATTTTAAATATTATGCATAGGAATTAAACGATATATTTTCAACATGTTATTATTGCGCGTTGAATAGCGAGGCGCTCTTTGTTGTGGGCACGGAAACCCCGCATTCAAATGGAATGTTTTGCCTCACCGTTTCTAATGTGGAGGAGAATAGAATAGTTTCAGATCGTGTTTAAAAATTTTGTTACAAATACATATGTGAATACATATTTTAAAGTCAACAGTTTAAACAAAAATTAAACATAAATTACTATATTTTAATCGTGTTAAACTTATAAATTACATTAATGCATTTAAGTATAAGTAAAGTGTTTTTCAAAAGTAGTTAAAGAATTATTTTAAGTCAAGTAAGGTATTTTGTAAAATAAAACTATTTCTGCCTTTATTATTAACGTCGACCACGTGTAAAATAGATTTTTAACACTCACTCTTTAAAAAGGTTTTTCTCCTGTTTTATGTTTCTAATTTTTGGATTAATAAATTTTGGAAAAAATATCAATAAACGTTAAAATTAAAAAAAAATAGTACGTACCATAGGTTGTAAGTAAGTAAAGGACCAATATTTAGCCACTTTCGCACATGCAGTGGTAGTCGTGCAATGAATTTCAGTACGTATTTAATACAAATTTCAAATATATTATTATCAAAAAAATGTTAGCAGTGTCAATAATATCGCATGTTATTACATTTATTAAATCAACATTACTAAGTGTGATTAATTTGCAATAAAAATATAAAGGCTATATATAACTGTCGACTGTAATGGTGGACACCAATCAGTTATATAATCTAGAGCTGTAATAACTCACGACTATTTCTTGACAGGCTCGAGTCGTGCGATATAATCTTTATGTAACTATACTTGGCTACGAATTTGTAATGAAAATGTCAAGTGAGACTTTTTAATGTTGCCACGTCGAAAAATACGGTAAATGGATTTTCTTTATATTGACAGAATTCACAAAAAAATTGTAACGGGGAACTTACAAGCTAACTATAAGATTATATCTAAGAGGTAAACCGTACTTCGAAATATAGAAAAAAGCACAAACTGTGATACATAACATATTTATTACCACAATAATTATAATAGTACAGTACAATATTTAAAGTGCCAGTGGATAGCTCACATAGCGCACAAAACTGTTAGTCGCTAGGACCTAAGGACTATGAATCGGAGAACACGAAGCTTGAAGCACAGCGAAGAACGTTAATTCATAGGATAGTACATCATCGCAAGATATTGAATGCAGACCGCTTCCAACGGGTCCAGGTTTGGACGTCCTATGGCTGAAATAATGATAATGATTATTAAACTGAATTTAGGTAAGAAAAAAAATTGAGCAGAGAAATTTTACATTATCTAAGAATAGTTTAGAATTTCAAACTTCAAGGTATAAAATATAAAAGATGTCTCGGATGTAACTTTATCTTTGCGTCTACAACTTCTCGGTGCCTAAACTGCCAAACTTTCCTGTGTATATAGCGAATCCTTTAGTATTCAACCGTCCTCTGGGTGGAATCGTTGTCACACATATCCACTACGTCTCTGCCACGCGTGCTAAACTCTTTCAAAGCAAACTTTTTCCTAGAGGAATAACATAAGTTGGCCTTCTTTTTACTGTTCAATTCACGAACCCCTAAGGTTCATATTTAGATTTTTATTATTAAAAACATTTTTATATGTACACTTCCCTTTATGGATCTACCATAACTCTTAATTCATTGAGATTTAAGAGACTGAGACTTGCGATCGTAGGTCGCGGGTTCGATTCGATATATAATTTTATATAATTCACACTTTGTACATAAGTTATATTAGGTTACCGCTGCCGACTAACTAATTTCCAGAGGAAGGGCAACAGCGTCTTCTGCGTACTATAACACCACACTGCGATCACTAACGTGCCCGCGAAGCAAGGTGATTACGGTGTAACCACCATATACATCTTTGGAGAAGGCTTATCACTTGCAAAGGACGTCTGTAGGCTGTAACGAAGAAAATTGAAAGTAATATATAAACATAAAAATATTGGTTTAAAAATATTAACGTTTTGGGAATTTATCAGTTAAATTTGTCGTGCCAAGAACAATCTAAGAAACGGTCTAAACCAAACTGATAGGTCAATTATTTATTTAAAGCTACAAGACGAGGTATACCCGACTTCCGAGCACAGTTCAATTTTCTAGACATTAAACTATTCTCGAATCTATTGCAATGTCGTTATTACAATGTTCCTATAGCTTTTCACATGAAATCCCCATTTGCGTGCATAGTGCAGATAACAGTCTGTTTTATTGCAGTACAGGTAATTTATTGTGTGATATAAGACAACATTGTATAAAAATCATTTTATGGTGCAATAGAAAATGAGTGCTTTTACAGAGTGTACTAAAATTCAGGTGTCGCTATTTCAGTAGTATGAAATAGTACCGACAGTTTAACTTTGTTGGCAACTTTATACATCAAATTTAATATTTTTTTTCAATTGAATGAATTATCTATACAAATTAAAAAAAAACTATTACTCCTGCTTAATATTAAGTAAAATATTATGTATTAAACTCGTTTGTGTTTTTGTTTAATGTTTCTTAGGGATTTAAATACAATAAATATATATTTGTCTCAGTTTTATTTATTTACTCCTCGGTTTCTAGTCGGTAATAAAATGTCTACGAGGAAAGGTGAAAATGTTGAAATTTTTCGTAAATGTCCCAAAAGTAAACTCATATAAGCGCCATGGAAATTTATTCTCCAACTGCATTATTTATTTTCGGGAAGACGGAGCTAGCTAGCTTTGAACTCAGAATGTTATACTTTTAATTCTAATTGCAGTTTCACCTAGTATGTTAATAGTAGGTTTTCTTTTTTATAAAAAGTAATTTCGGTCAAAGACACTGTTGATCAAATATTTAAAATCACTTCGAATTTCACTTACTCTATATACATTCCATATGGACATTACGCATTTAGATAAAATGTATGTTACGAATGATTACGTGTTATTTATATTTAATGAATGTCAATTTCAATTTTTAGTAACTACACACCAAAGTTACGTAATTTTTTTCCCTACAACTGCGTAATTTTGAAGCCTACAACAGCAAGCTCTGTCAATAAAATGACGCTAATTCCTATGCACCTAATGAGCCTTTAATAGTTGTAAAGGAATTGTTTAGTGGAAAACTAACATCGACGAGGGGATATTACGGTGCCTTCTCGGAGCCCACTAAATCTATTCTCTGAGGGAAACTCAGTAGCTTCTTTTACGCCAACAACCCGACGACAATTGTCCAACTTGAAAACAAAGTTTACGAAGAAAAGTCCGCTATCCGACGAGCCGATGTGCCTGTAAGTTTTGACAAGTTTGGTCTAGATTCGAAAAATGTGAAGGTTAACATATCACAATAATAATACTCTTAAAATATTAAATTTCAATGTGTTTTCTATATTTTAAATGTTAACTTTGTTTTTCAAATAATGTAATAATTTTTTAAATATGCTCAATTTAACGAGACGTCCATTCGGTGACTGTATTTCGAATTAATCACTTCAAACGTTGATTTGATGTCTTGATAATAAAAAACAATTAATAAAAAAAATATTTAATTTCATACACTACAAGAATTAAATAAGAACGTAATTATATTTTCATTATAAAGCTAATGGTACACGAAGAGATAGAGTGATGTAATTAGTTTTGTAGTATTAGAAATATATGTATAAATCTGTTTTAAAATGTAAAAGGAATGCCGAAATGTTGAACTTATTTTTGGAGTTTATTGTTAACCAACAAGTTTAATGATTGGGTTTTATTAGTATAGTATTATATAATTATATATTTTTTCTATATAATTTACACACCTGGTAATATTTAATCTCTGCACCACCTTGGGTTGACAAAAACAGAAAATAATCAAATATTTTGGCTATCGTGTCTTTTACTCATAAATAAAATTAAGCAGTTTTATTTCTATACAATTAATATAGGTATATTCGGAGAAAAACATCTGACTATACTTGCAATAATTCGTGATCAGCTCTTTTAAATAAAGAATCGTGATGCAAATGCGTCGTAACCTCTAACGCATGGACTAGCAGGTCACCATTAATCCAATTGCGTCTCCGGTTTCGGTCACTCACGGTACGATATAAGATCTAAACCTGTAATTGGAAGAATAAAATTGTTATTCCTATATTGAGTGAACTCACTGTTACATTGACTAAACAAATTTAAAACAAAAATTTGTTATTTATTTTTTGTTTTAGCAAAATAGTTCATCGTCATCATTTGAACCCTAAGACGTCCATTGCTAAACTCTAGTACAGATTTCTAATATGACCAAAAGTCCGTGTCCACCTTGATAGTCCATGTTCTTGAGTCCAAAACGTTAAACCCCTCACGTTATGGCTGCCCAATGCCATTTCAATTTGCTAATTCGAAAAATGTTGATCACTTTAGTTTGTCTACGAATCAGCCCATTTCCCATGTGATATTTTAGAGATATTTATTTGAAACCAAAATAGTTATTTATGTGTATGATATAATTTTCATGATTATTTTTATTTTAAAATAAATGTACTGTATTTTATGACTTCATTATTAGGGCTAATTTTGACTGTCATTTAGTTTTTTTTTAAATTATAAATTTTTAGGCTTACATAAAAAATAGGCGTGTCTGTAATAAATATAAATGCTAGTTAATGGATTGTATTGACATGATTTACATACGTTGTAAATACAGTAAGAAATTTAAAAAAGTTGTTTCTAAATAGCATATTTTAATTAGCCTACGTATCCGCAAACATGGCTTAAATGTTTAATGTTTTTTATTTGTATCCTTATGGGTACAATTAATTTTACTGAGGATGACTAGGTATTCACGATTATTACGGTGGCTAAACTTATCTAAATATATCCCTCTGACACAGTTTAATGTCCAACACAAAAAAGCTACGTCTTTAATCATAAACAAGACGTTTTTACACTTCTCTTCGTCTACATCGTTGAGTAAATTTGAACACAGTTCTAATGAATACATCTAAACAGTGATTGAGAACCGTCGAAACGTATTTTCACACTTAAATGAATTCGAAAAGCTCATTCCTTTAAGGTTAAAAAGAGGCGACGGATTAATAAAAAATCTACATTTAGAAAAAGAAATAAACTGGATCAGCCAAGATTCAGCACTTCAAATACAAACTTTTCAGTGATTAACGAAACGTTTCAAGATAATTTATCCTACATTCAGTAAAAGAGGATAAGATGTCTATAGTATCTGGCTTATAATTTGGCACATCGAAAATATTAATCTTATATAAACACAATCGGTTTTAAATACTTTAAAAGTCATATTTACAGATGGTCAATAGTTAATTTAGCAGGTAATATAATATTTATTATATACATTGCAAGATATTTCCGATGTGCCAAATCTAATGCCGAGTGCTAAACTATTTGTATTCCCAACCCTGGGCATAAGTACCAAACAAGTATCAATAAAGAAAAGAATCACTGGTAGTAATATTAACAAAAGCTTTTAAAAAGTTTTTTATTATAATAATTAAATTTTAATAATATTAATTGCTTCAAAATGTGTTTGTATTTCACGCTAAATAGCCGTAAAGTTTGCACTTATGTATCTACTAACTTAATATACACAAAACTGGAAAAAGGCAAAAAAATAATACGTGTAAAAGGAAGCCTTACAAAATATTTTAAGTTCTATCTACTCGTAGTACTTTGAATATGTCATAATTCGTTGTTCACACTTTTAAGCTTACATTCGCGGTATAATTTTGTAAGCATAACAAAATTCTCGCTGTTTCTTTAACTTTGAACACTTTAAAAATGGTAATGTTTTTTTTACAATAGTTTCCTCAAATTGCATCATGATGCATGCGTATGGTATTCAAATTACACTTCTAGACGTTGGATTTAAGCATTGCAAAGCGAAGGACGTCAACTCACATGGTGGACAGACAACCTTCTTAAGGTCGTTGGAAAAGCTAGATGATATAGGCTGTTTTCAACAGGTCCTATTGGAAATTCATGGGGTGGCATATATCTAGCTGTGGACGCCGGAGCACTATTCTAGATTACAAGCTAAAGTAACCTGCTAAAGTTAAATAATAACCTAAATTGTAATTAGTAAAGCCCTTTAAAACATTTTACTTGCCATGTGTTTGAATATCCAAGTTAAAAATTTTCAACACAACGCAGGAGTTTGTTTATGGCCGTTTACTTTATTAGACCATAAATTTTACGTTGCGAACCGATGGCGTAAAAGTTAAAATTAACGTTGTGTTGAAATTTCTGTTTTTCGTCTTGTTTATAGCCCGGGGCACAATAAAAGTAATGAAAAAAAATATATTTTAAAACGCTCTCAAAAAAATTACATAGTTTTTTTACTGTAAAGTACCTAGTAAAGCTTAATATTTTAATAATAAATATAGAAATAACCCCTAGTTATGTATTCAAGGCCTAATAATGAAAGAAAACTTATTACGAATGTTCAAACAGTGTCTAATGAAAAAAAACGTAATACGAAATAAAATAAGAGCTTTAAAAATATCTTTATTAATATCGACAATTGATAATTAAAAATGTAATATATTAGCGACATCTATCGATTAGTTTCTAAGAAATATCGAATTTTTTTCTTAATTTTCTCAATTTTCTTTATTTGCATATATATTAAAGTTAATCGGCATTTATTTTTGATAGACCATCTCATATAGATGAAATTACAAAAGTTTTTAATTAATTAACTATTGCAAACATGAAAAAGATCAAATGTAGTCCATTCCTCGAAGATATGCATGTTTACATAACATTCTAATCTTCACGATTAAGTGGCCGATATTGCACTTATATTTGTTTCGCACTTATTAATTTTTACATGAAAAAAGTAACATAAAGAAATACTAAACTAATTATTAAAAAGGTATGTAGTGTGTTTATAGTGTTTTAAAATATTCCAAAAACGACACAGACGTATGAATAATTAAAGAATACGGCAGGCTATTTTTAGATTGCCATCTATAAATAAATAGTACTTCTGTTTTTAATTTTGAAGTATCATATCAGATTATTCTGTTAATCACCCAACGAAACAATTTCTTACGTTTTATCCTAATGGATGTTCATTACCCCATTATTAATCGAAGAATAATCTGTGTTTAAATTTAAAGGGAGCTCGCTATCGACTTCAGTTGATGCGTTTGAGTCGCGCTCTGAAAGAAAAGCGGCCACAATACGACCAGAGACACGACAAAGTGATTTTATTACATGATAATGCTCGGCCACATGTGGCAAAACCAGTCAAAACTTACCTGGAAACACTTCAATGGGAAGTTCTACCCCACCCGCCGTATTCACCGGACATAGCCCCCTCCGATTACCACTTGTTTCGGTCGATGGCGCACGGTTTAAGCGAGCAGCACTTCCATTTTTTGAAGAGGCCGAAAAATGGCTTGATTCATGGATTGCCTCGAAAGATGAGTCATTTTTCCGACGGGGGATTCAATTGCTACCAGAAAGATGGAAGAAAGTGGTCTCTAATGATGGACAATACTTTGAGTAATGTCATTGTAAGCATTGTATTTTAAATACATTTTTTTTGAAAAAAAAAACAGCGAGAACTTATTCAAGGTCCTAATAGTACTTCTGTTGTTAATTTTAAAATATCATATCAGATTATTCTGTTAATCACCCAACGAAACAATTTCTTACGTTTTATCCTTATGGATGTTCATTACCCCATAATTAATCGAAGAATAATCTGTGTTTAAATTTAATACTATTTAATTGAAGTAAGTTTAACTCTTAAAAAATTGTATTCTTTTATTTACTATTGTTTGGTATTTAAAACAAGCACATGGGAACATCGGTCCCGTAATGACATTAACCAAGCAACAAACTGCTGCGTAATAGCTTAAATGCAATTTGTCTCCGGATAATGCAAGATACAAAAGATAAATATTATTAAATGAATCCATTATTTATTATTTATTTTGTATACAAATAGCCGCCAAGATTTGTGACTGAATTTTTCAATGTTAAATAATATCTGTGAGGTCAGGTCGCGGACGTGTATGTTTTTCTTTTGGAAGTTTTTTTTTAACAGCTGTCGGTAGCATTTTTAACAATGAATACTAAATATGACCGATCGAATCATATATAAAAGCAAAAAGGGTAGACAAGACGATTTCTCTTTAGTTATTTTCTTATATATTAATACACATCTACGTCTACGCCTACGTCTTCGTTAACGTTTTTATTATTTTTTTATTACTTTTTTCGAGTCCTTGGCTATAAACAAGTCGAAAAACAGTAATTTCATCAAAACGATAATTTTAACTTAACAATGTGCCTGACAAATACTCTCGTGCTTAAGGAGTCTTATTTCGAGATACGCCAGTTTCTTTACAATGATTTTATTCATCTATAGTATATTATCTATGATGGTATATTTTAAACCACAGGCTGTATCTAATGCTATAAGGTCTAACAACAATGTTTATAAATCTAAATTAATCGCCGCACAAATTAGAGTTTGCGAGAATAACAACGAAATGTATTGCGGACGTCGAGAAACAGCGTAGAGTCGTTTAATAATATTAAGGAAAATTTAGATAAATATCTATTAGAACCTTGCGTAATTATTAATATTTTACCTAAACAAAATTATTAGATGTATAGAATTTAGGTAGTTTTCTCATTATTTATTTCTTTTACAAGAGGCCGTTTAGTTTTGTCTACGAGGGCCAAACTGAAAGTTTTTAGAACTGGCAACTTAAAAGCATTATATTAAAAAAATAAGTTTAAATTTTGAAAATAGAACTCTTTACCAATAATATTGAGTATACATTTCATTCATTTGTCATTTGTTTTACGATTTGGCGGCAAATTGAAAATTGTCTGTGCACGTCAGAATGAATTTAAGCCGAGAAAATTTTCGTGCAATGATTTTTTTATGACTTTCGATGTCATATAAGTCAACAAGAAAGTTATGATAGACTTCGATTGGCTTTTCACGATGAAGCCCCATCTCGTGCCACAGTTTACAACTGGTTTAATGAATTCAAACGTGGTCGAACTAATCTCACCAATGATTTGCGTGAGGGACGGCCTTCTACAGCGACGACTGAAGACAATATCAGTGTTGTGCGGCGTATGATAGAGACTGACAAAAGAATGACCTATCAGTAGATTCGGACAAGTCTAGGCATAGGTATGAGTCAAGTGCACAAAATCCTCCATGAACATTTAGCGGTCAGGAAGCTTTGTGCCCGCTGGATACCGCATAATTTGACCGAGGCTCAAAAACTCCGCCGTGTTGATTGGTGCCGAGAAATAATCCAAAAATTTAACGGAGGTGACTCAAATGCTGTGTTCGACATACTAACGGGTGACGAAAGCTGGATTTACTGTTATGATCCGGAAACCAAAAGACAGTCTGCTCAGTGGGTGTTTCCTTCCGAAGAGTTGCCAACTAAAGTGAAGAGAGGTCGAAGTGTTGGAAAAAAGATGGTGGCCTCGTTCTTCGGAAAGACAGGTCATTACGCGACAGTTGTCTTAGAGGATCAGAAAACGGTTAATGCAGAGTGGTACACTAACAACTGTTTGCCACTTGTCTTGGAAAAAGTTCGAGAGAAACGACCTCGCAGCAGGATCCTCCTTCATCACGACAATGCCTCGTCGCACACCGCCAGGCAAACGATCGACTATTTGGCGACCTCAGACGTGGAATTACTGGGTCACCCGCCGTATAGCCCCGACCTCGCACCCTGCGATTTTTATTTATTCCCGAAAATAAAAGAAAAACTTCGAGGAAAACATTTTATGGACGCCGAAGAAGCAGTGGCTGCGTTTCAAAACGCCGTCGAAGAGACCCCTAAGGCCGAGTGGGCAAGGTGCTTTTCTCAATGGTTCCAACGAATGCAGCGATGTATTGATGTAAATGGACGCAATTTTGAAAAGTTATAATAAAACTAATAACTTGCTAGAATGCTTAGTTTTTGATTTTCTAAGAACTTTCAGTTTGACCCTCGTATCGTTGATGAGAAAGTTAAGAGTTCGATTTTTGGAACATTATTAAGATTTTATCGACATTTCAAAAGCAATATTTATATTACTTGCTTGTATAAACGGTGTGATTTGTTGTGTTTTAAAGGGGTCAAAGTATACCTCAATTGCTGTATGGTACACCCTATCCATAAATGAACGTAATTGTAAGAAAAAACGTTTTCTTTATTCAAATTGCTACATTTAAATATTATTTATTGTTTACTATATATTTGTATATACTATGTACTACCAAAATTTATTCGCCTGTCGTATTCCGCATATGAATAGAACATATTTCAGAGTGATTATTACATACAGTTTGAACGATAAAAGGTGAAGATTTAAAAAACTTTTCCGACAAATGAGCTATACATTCATTCCTTTAAAACTTTACTCCAATAACCTATCACTCTGGATAAACAAGTATGATATTATTCATTTTAAATAATTATTGACGTTGAAGTTTTATTACCTAAGTAGCAGTTTCATAATTTTTTTACAGTTGTATGAATTGATTAATACTAAGTAATCCTAAGTCAAAGATAATAATCTCGTAAAACAACAAATTCACATTAAACACGAAACGAAGCTATTTATAACAAAGTATAGTCATTTGTCTAGCGGAGGCAAATTAGTGAATGTATAATCCGATTTATGGCAACGACACATTAATTAGAATAAATACTCCCTAATTTTGTGCTTAATTACAAATGACTAACACGTTTTTATAACATTGAAGTTATATGATTTTTTTTATCCAATATTAACTGTTACACAGTATCCAAAATCGAGGGTGTGAGATAAAATATATATATAAATATAATGCCATAATAATAAGATTTCTTTAATAGGTCGGAAGGTTTAAAATATCTTGTGGAACTCTATTAAACATGTACGCCACACTCAAACCCAATTAGGATTTGTTAACTTTATGGACACGAAATTTAGGCGTTATGAGATCAAGAAAATAGGACATCATTAGAAATCAAGACAATTCTTAAACATGGGTCGTATGTTAAACTATATATAGCTCTAACACAATTTAATATCAAACACAAAAACCAATAATTTAATTATCACTTCGTCTACAGCATTCAGTAAATTTGAACATAAAATGAAAAATATCAACCTATTTACCTCAAATACAGACAGTTCATACGATATCTCTACAACATATATTCTACATCACTAAATAAAGAAAATATTTCACTGGGGATAACAATTACACAGAGCAATGTTAGAATGATATTATTTTTTCAAAGAATTTAGTCTAATTAATCGTCTGATACATATCACAAAAAACCCAAAAGGACTCAATTGTAACAAACAGCTGTTCTTTTCATGTTATTTAAATTAAAGTCTTTAAATAGAAAATAATAACAGTGTAACAAGAGAAAATGATTACAAAAGAAGCTTTTGTTTATCGAGAACTTTGTATACACTCGAAAGGAGTTTGAGAGAAGAAAATGAAAATGGATGCGAGACATGTACCGTCTTTGATGTTGTACTTCAGATAAATTACAATTTCGTTGCAGTGCTCTCTTAATATTTGCAACAAAAAAAACCATTGTACGTAGTTTTCAATATTTTTTAATGTAAGTAAGTTTAATCATTAAAGTATAATTTACCTGGTGATTACTAAAAATCTGAAGCATTTAGCCACCTATTACAAATTGCAGGTGGATTTAATCCGAATTATAACTTCTATTGTCTATGATATTGAATTTTCATAAATAACGTTGATTCTCTTTTTTATTTCAAGTTGAATCTACTACCGATTCAAAAGAAAAATGGCTGACTTGAGAAGACCAAGCGAAAGAAACTCAGGGGAATTATAAATATATATTCTTATTTATTATTCATTACTTCATCAGACCAGATCAGCTAGTATGTATAATATATCTACTAGCTGATCCCGCAAACGTTTTTTGCGGTTTTTTGCGTTGATATATATAAAAAATCGAAAGCGTTAGAAAGAATAAAAGTATGTTTTACCTAGGTTAATAAATACATTATAAATACATCTTTATTAAAGTAACGAATATATTTTAAATTACAATCTTTGATAGCTATCTGAACATCAAAAATAATTACTCATATTTTTACTATCAATTATAGCAGTTGAAACAAAATTAATCTCTCAGTGCAATAGAATGTACAATATTCTTGGTTAGTCCGTCTTTAGCCAACACAAACAAACCCGATAGTTTTCCCACGCGAGAACGTGCCACATATAGGTGTCCGTGGGAAAAGCACGGTGTTTCCAAATCTAAGCCACATACAGACAATGTTTGTCCTTGTGATTTATTGATCGTCATAGCGAATGCCAATCTAATTGGGAATTGAAGGCGTTTGAATTTAATTGGCACATCTGTAGGAATCATAGGGATTCGTGGCAGCAACACATTTTCGCCTTGAAGCTTGCCATTCAAGATGATGGCCTCAACAATGTTTTTCATTAATTTTTTAATGACTAATCGTGTGCCATTACATAGCCGTGGTGGGTTTAAGTTACGAAGTAATTGGAGATCCAACCTTCAATTGTAAATGATGTGGTGGCATGTTTGACAAATCCAATGAATTTAAGAACTGGATAATTCACAGTCTCGTTGGTATCGCAAACTGCATCGATAGATTTATATGACACCAAGTCCCCGAGCAACAGCTGTTGTATAGTTGTATATAAATTTAACCCATTAACGCCCACATTTTTAGCTGCTAAGATCGCTTAATCTGCCAGCCACTTAAGATCTGCATATTGTGTGTGTACGTCGGGAAATATGTGATCGATAAGAGTATTTTGCGAGTCAGTGATTGTGCAGAAGTCCATCTTTAATTTTATGCATCCAGTATTTTTATGTGCAGTAACTTTTCCATCACCAATATCTAACAGTTGTTTAGAGAAAGTTTCGGCGTATGGATCCTGAAGCATTTGAATGCGCATATTCACCGTCAGTTGCACTTTTTCAACATTACACCATAGTCGCGATGATTTTAAGCAAGCGTTGATTTCATCAGCGTACGTTGAACGTGGAATAACGGGAAGTATGTGTCTAAAATCACCTGAATTAGTAACAAAGTGCCGCCAAATAGTTTATCGTTGTTTTTTATATCCTTTAATGTCCTATTCAATGCCGTTGTGCGCCATTGTGCTTTCATCCCGGATAATAATTTTACTTTGTTTCAGCGCTGTGGTCATAGATGATTGTTTTTTTTATGTTGCACACTGCATCTAGATTACTTTGAATGTTCAACAGCAGCTTAAATTCTGAATGAGCTGTTCTGCCTGCATCTAATAAAGTTTCTGCAATGCCAGAAGATGCAACGGCCAATGCGATGCTACTTTTATATCGTATCTCGGGAAGAAGTAGCGAAATAAGAAATGTTTTGTCAGTTCTACCTGGTGCATCTAAAAAAAAAAGAATCCTCCTTGTCCTGCCGAAACTGCCAGCATGATGCGGTCGTAGATAATATTCTTGTTGATGATTAAGTAGTAGAACATTTTGACGAACAATGCTTGCCATTTCTATAGTATCGTACTGTAGGTCACGATTCATATCTGTGTTGAGTAAATCTGATGAGCACTTCGATTCGGTGAGCTCATACCGAAATAAATGATTGGTAAATTTGCAATAGCAATGCAAAGATCCTCGATAGCAATCAATACTTCATTGTACATTGCATCACTGAATGATGTTCTGTAGTCCATCTACCTTCCGTATATCTTGAAATAACAATGGTCCGGTGACATTAACCAACAATAGTCGCCGATAAAAGCACTAAGACTGCCCTGGATTGACTGTATAAACACGACCAAAACTATTTGATTTGTATAAACCGGGGCACGCATCAACTGGTGTCCCTTGCTTGTGGGGCATTTATTTTTTCGATTGAGACCATGTAAAATACCGTGGAACTTCAGAATAGAGCAGTTTTTGTGAAAAGGCACCAATAGCATCCGCACGATTGCACAGTTCAAAAAATTCGGTGAGCGTAGTTTTTTATCGATTTATAGAACGATCAAGCGCTATATCGTTCGTAAAATATACGTGCTAGCCGTTTTCAAGATGGACAGCTAAATGGATAACTGCTGGATCCCGTTAATGAATTGGGAAACCGAAAATACGCTAGACAGCTTCATTTTCACTGATATACCGGTCAATTTGGTAATTAGTAATTTCATCATTTTAATTCAACGGAGGAGAATGAACATTAGTATTTTCAATCAGAAATACAGCCATATCACTTCTGCACTTCTGAACTGCATGACTCAACATTAATATAAAGCGTTATAGTTACTTTGTAATTTAATGTAATTTTAACTATGGTTTCCTCATTTTTTTAATATTTAAATTTTTGACGCCGCACATACTTATGGATTTTTAGATCCCACTTCTGGAATATCAGAAAAACTCCAATTCACAGTACAATAAATACTTTTATTCCACTTTTAATACTCTTACAAACCAACTAGCATAGTTTCCACTAGACAACTTATCACTTCGATGGTTATCGAAAGAGTGCCCGAGCTCCCGACCTAATAATCAAAACGCTATTTCAACCCCACCACTCTCAATCCTTTTACTGGAATTTGTCACAAAAGAGTGACGCGGTCGAGTAGTGTTGCCATTTAAGAAAAATAAAACTACCTTTTATAAAATTATTACACTTAGTTATGAGTTAATAATTTACAACTTTCGAATTGATGGACAGGTACCAAGGTAGATTTAAACTAGTAATAAAATATACAGATCTAAGAAATGTTAAAAGAAGATTATATTTTTAAAAAAGAGTTTCATATATACGTTACTCAATTTCTTTTCAATCTAACGGCATCTTGAGATTCATATTTATTTTGAATCTTATAGACGTACTATTTTATTCGTTCCACACCACTTATTGCTATACAACTAAGAAATAAAAATAATCAATATCATATATTTGCAACAATGTTCATGATTTTCTGTACATCTTAAAAATAAGAAAAACAAAAATCGTAAATATTTATATGTAAAAACGGATTCAAACGACACATTACTTTTTAGTATGCCATGGATCCATCGTGTAGGCTCGATCGCGTTATATGGAGAGGATCCAAGTACAATGCTAGGGGCTTACGACCTGCGCAATAGGTTTTAGAACAACCTCCTAGCAATGCATTGACGATTTCCCTGACCAAACCTCCTCTCCCAACTTAACCAAATTATATACAATATCATCTTCATCATCATGTAAGCCAACTCGCACTGTAAGACATAGGCCTCGGTTAAAAATCGCGATGATATACATAAATAAACAATGTTTATTTATGTATATCATCGCGATTTTTATTTATGTATATCAACCTGGTTTGAAAAATTATTTATATATACTTTTCAGTAATATTTTTCATAATTAAAATATTTTTTTATATGATCAAACATCAACAAGCAACAAGGTACGGCAAAATTCAATATAAAATTGTAATTTTAATTTTACGTAGTGAAAAACTCACATACATATTATCACATACACATCACATACATTAATACCAGATGTCCATATTTTTCTCTAATTTTTTTTATTATTTCTGTTGTTATTTCAGCGAAGTATTAAAAAAGAATATTTTTTTTTCTATTTTAACTTATGAGATTAAAGTATTAGTTTTAGTCTCGCAGCTCAAGCTTAGACACCAAGGCAACCCTTCGAGTTAATAAAGAAGATAAAAGAAAAAAATGTTTGAAGGAAAAATGTAAAAAAATTCCGAAGCATTGAATATTTGATTACGTTTTCAAAATAAAATTTCAATAACCTTCATATAGTCCCTATGAAAGGACAATATACTTTCGCGAATTTATCGGCTTATCAAACAACTTAGTAAATATCTAACTCGGAGGGTTGACCGATTGTCGCCGGTAAACTTATTCTTACGTAAAGTTAGTAGAATTTCCCCAAATATTTGACAGGTCATTATTGTCGCTCATTTTTTTGTCAACGTAAATAATATTGGTTACTGACTTTTGGCCACCAAAAATATAACCATTTTCACATTTTTGTTATAGTGTCATTTGAAACTGTTTTAATAAGGCTTTTTTACTGTAACTAATTAGCTAACTTTTCAAATATATTGTAATGAATTAAAGTAAGTCAAGGTTATAAACAGTTTCTCTTATAGAGATACAGAAGACTATTAGCGTAATCGCCGGATCAGCAGATTGTTATCCGCAAACCTCTCTCGACTTGGATAACGATTTTGTGTTTAAATTTAAAATGCTTAGCTACCGGCACATTGGCCACCTTTATAAAAACATACATATGCGCATTTGCACTAGACCAAATGATTAACAACTATAGCTGTCTGTGAATTCTTTGAACTAAAAACCGTGTCTATAAGTAATTTATTTCATTGATTGATGCTCATCGATGACATGTTTAAGTGGAGAAGAATTTTAAACAAGAGATTTATGAAATATTTGCTTATTTAAATACTTTCATTTTTAAGTAAGAAAAAGACCAATATTTAGCCACTTCTGCACATGCAGTGGTAGCCGTGCAACAAAGTACACCGCCCGCCAGCCCGCTGATAAATGCGTATACGGCAAGCAATGCGAATTACACAACTGCCACCCACACAGACTCTTTGTTTGGCACTAGTCGGTGTGGCACAACTCCTGAAGATGCCCCGTGGAGGAGTGAAACGCGTGTTGAGTGGTTTGATGGTGGCAACCATTGCATGTGCGCAAGCGGCTAAATATTGGTCTTTTTCTTACTTAGGATGGACTTCCGCAAGGTAACGCCTGATTCCATTAAATACTTTCATTTTTATCGAATTCGGTATGAGAAGAACAGAGACGAACGAAGGTAACCGACATAACTCAGCGGAATGACAAGAAAAAGGGCAATGGGCAGGCCACACGGGCGCAGAACAGACGGCCGCTGAAACCTTGAGGCTCTGTAGTTGCTAACATGAACCGACCAACGCCGCGTAGAACGTCCGCCCACGAGCTGGACCATTAGTAGACGCTAGGCGCAGGCTTTTTTTTTAACGGGTTTATAGGAACTCTACAAAAGAGGCCTATGTCCATCCGTGGACAACCTACGGCTGATATGAAGATGATAATTAAATTTAATTAAAATAATTTCAATGCACGTATTAATTATTAAATATGTCCATTAAACTGGATAAATAAGATATCTATACATATATTAGTAATAACATAAGGTACCTATATTATCAGAATATGTGTCAAGAATACACATTAGTTTATTGTCCGGAATCAGAAGAGTAACATGAAAGATGTAAATATTTACATATCATATGTTAAACTGCTCAAATAAAAACACGAAATTATTTAAAATATTTGAACGATAAGAATACAAAAAGTCTTGAAAATAATCTAAAAGCCAATCACAGTTTTACGTCGCTTGGATTGTTTTAAATTCTTTCCAAGTTCTTTAATAAAAGTTTCAAAAGACAACCAAACTCTTTAAAAGACGTTTGGCCTTTATACCATTCTTTCCCTTATGCATACCTTTCGTAAATCATATGTGTGTTTATAAAAAAGACATTTCTTCTTTTCTCTTTTTTCTAAAGAATTTGAATACACATAAGTGTATTGAAATCGTTTCTCAAAGCGTATTCAAATGCCCTCTGCATATTGAGCATAAGCTCAGAAGCCACCAACACATATTTGTTCTTCTTCATTGGCGAGGAAAATGGAAGCTAAGTATGATTAAGGTGATATAATTAAATATTTACAAATTGTAACTTTGATCTAAACACAATAACAACGGCTATATACATATGTCCGAATTCAATTTGGCATTCGAATTTGAATTATTAATAATTAAACTCTAAAAAGTATTGTGGCCGAAGTGGCTAGTAATATGGAGCATTTGCTCGTGATTAGCTGCACACTCTTATATATTTACGTTGGGGGACCCTGTAGCTAAACAAATAACAGCTCCAATGAGATGTAACACTTTTGTTTGTCAATGCGGTAAACAACAATAACGGATTTGTATTGCTAAACTCTGTGAAGCGCATGAGCAAGTAGAAGTTTCTTTTATTTAATTCTTTTATTAAATAAACTAACTGTTTACTTCATCGCCCACTTGTGAAAAGTTTATTAAATATATTATAAATACTAGATCAGGAAGGCGCTATTCCGTGAAAGTGATCGTCTATGCATAGCAAAGTTGCCTCCTTCAACCTGCCACACTGTAGTCAACTCTGACCATACCGCTAGCAGTGAATCCATGAAATTACAACTCATATTAAAATACATAAAAGTTTATATACATTGAATATTATATCCTTAAAATGAAATTTACAACCTATTTAATCATCAAATACAAAATAACATATTTTTTTTAACAAATGACAGATTTCTACATTAAAGCGGATAGTCATAATGCCTGTGGCAAAGCTCTAACAGAAATCGTATCCGCATACACGAGGATAGACCGTTGATTAAAAAATTCTTGGAGTATTTTCACACAATGCTCTTGGTTGCTTAGATATGGACTTCTATCTTTTTTATTTCATTACTTTAGTCACTTGCACCAATAACTATGCAGTTTCACAATCGTTTTCTGGTGAAGTAAAAAACCCTATTTTAAATGAAAAGGCGAGACCTATCTCTAGCATGGTACATCTTACGGCTGAAATTTTGATTATGATAAAAAAAAATGTTAAAAGTAATAGGTTAGGTTATAATTTAAATTGATTCGTGTCTGTATAAAATAAATCTCTTGAAATTTCGCAGAGCCTAAAGCGATGTGTAAAACTGATTTAAAAACACGGCCCACGATTTATAACTGGATTTGATTTGCGTATATCACATTACGTAGAATATACCAATGGCGCACAGATAGGGCAGGGAATAACCACATTTAAAAATATATTTGTTTTCGACGCCGATCGCCTTGCGGGCTTTTACAGCTTCATCGAAATGAGTTTGCAGAAACAGTGTTCCGCGAACTATAAACATTTGCATTTCGAAGGCAAAAAAATCAATAATTATGTAGACATCGAAATAATTTTCAGACCTTATACGTATATTTCTAATTCTTCATCCTTAACATTTCAGCCGTAGGACATCCACTGCTAGACCTTAGCAGGGTCGCCTGACCACTTGTAGTTGGATGTAGATATAAATAGATGTAAACATATATTCCATAAACATCTTTTGACTTAGCACTTTCGATACATAAATCTAAATGATCGTTGCTATTGTAACACAAAAGTAATTATGTACATATGTTATTTCAATTATTAAGCTAAAGTATGGTTAGAACTTTCTCTGTACCTTATAAACCAAATACTAATCATTTATTAATTTCATAACTTATCTGTCTAAATGCACAGCTGGGAATTAGACTCCGTTACTCTGTACGTCCTAATTGTTATAAAAGGCGATAAACTTCTCATGCGGGTATTCGTTTAGTCATTCTCTTCAATTAATATCAAATAACACCTCAGTTCGCTCCAGTTACGTTCGTCTATGAATTTTTTCACGCTAATTTATAAATAATACGCTAAATTATATTTTTCTCCATATATTTACTTAACCATATATGCAACCACCACTGCAAGTCATTGACCTCCCTCAAAAATCGCCACTTTGGCCGATCTTGCACTGCCAGCATCCAGCGACTTCCTGCGACTTAAACTAAGTTGTCGGTTTATCTATTGGGGGACCTATCCACGTCCGATTAATGATTCATAAACCTACAGGGCCCAGTTAATCAACCACAATTACAATCACTGTATTTACACCGTGCGATATTAAAAGAAAAACATTATTAATAGTTTATATTAAAGAAAAAAGTAATCTCTTTACCTAAATGTCAAGAGCGAGTTCTTCTAAATACTATACATTGGTGTTATCAACAGAGCTAAAAACTGGATTTCCGGCCTAAGTAAACTTTCACGGGATGGCCCGATGTATGTATACGCGTTGTTTACATATGATACAAAAAATAGGTGGAGACGGGTCCTGCCCTACAGAAGAAAGCAGCAGGTAAAGGGGAACAACTGCTTCTAAGCTTACAAATTCCACTTCTTTCAATAGCGTAATTTGATATAAACACGTATAGATTTTACATATATATATAACTTGTAGAGAATAAATACAATTCCTAAAACCATATCATGTAAAAGACTATGATTTTTATAAAAACTGTAAAAAGGCCGCGAAATAGTGTCGACATTGACAAAAACAAGGTTCCTCTGGGAAAAGAATTTCAAGCATTATATGTTATTTAAAAAAATGATTGTCTCTAAAAATCATGAAAAATTACATAGTTTTACCATCTTTTTCATTAATTTGTACACTTATTACTTTTGGTATTTTTTTAAATTACTAAGAATAAAGACACTGTCTGCAAATAAATATTTTACTGAAATAAATACAAGATATTGTTATTACATTTAACAAACGATTACATATTACAAACGGCTGAACACGTTGCTTGGTTCAGTTAATTCGTTCACAGTTGAATATCTAAGATTTATTCAGACTAACAAAGTTTCTACATTTCATTAGACAAACTCACAGGAGTTTGAACTCACTTCCGTTTAATAGGTTTTGGTGCGATATTCGCTTTAACTTGACTAAGTTATTAGCACTTACTAAATTTTAAAGTTTAGGTTTCCTTATGCAACAAGAAATTACAAACATAATATTTATTTTAGATACAGACTCTGATCTCGTGAATGTTTTAAAGTTAATAAACAAAAATTGCTACTGAATAAAATAATTTTGTAAACAAAAAATAACATATTCAGATATGCCATGACTATACTGTCTGCGTATTCGGATATACAGCTTCACGGAATATAAAATGGCATAGCTCCATAGACTGACCGATTTCAAGGAGTAATTAGGCATAAATGGCCGTTGAAAGAGAACTTCAGCTTGGGCAGTTCTTCGTATCGCATATAACATTCCTTATCAAAGATCTCCAAAAAAGCACTTTGGCTCGCTCCTCTTCCATTATCGGGAGAACATCACGAGCTTACGTTACTATCAATTTGGAAAGAGTTAGCTTGTGTAGATGTTGGATAGGAGATCTTTTTTTCATAAGGAGATCAGATATTATAAGATAACCTCAAAATTTACAGATTGACGTTCTAGTACAAAATTTACTTATGCGATTCATCATAAGTCTACATTGGTTATCTCATAAAAAAAAAAAATTTAACTATGGAGATATTGAAATTACTCATAATTATTAATCATTATACAATTACATAATCTAATAGTTAACACGTTTACTGCGGCTTGAGGTCGATTCAGCCTCGTGGTAGACTTTGCACTGGTGCGGCGCGTAAAACTCGTGTTTTCTCTCTAGTGCGGCGGCTGTTTACACTCAACCGTATGAGGTATGACAAAGACAAATATAGCTTTCTTTTTGTCTGCGAAGCATTGACTCAATATTGTAAAAAAATGATTGAAACATGAGGCAGAAAAGGCCTCAACCGCACTACTAGGAAGTTCAGCTTGAGGCTGATTCGACCTCAGCCGCACCAGCTAAAAGTTCTTCAAAATTGGGCCCGCAGTGAACGTGTTAAAAAAGTCTTAAAGGCAGTCATCTCAAAAACTATTACTTCGTATTTACATATAACAATTTAAAATTACCTTTTTAATTATTCAATATAAATGGAGTTGCGTATGTCCATCCACATTTACAACAACGTAGTTGTAAAAACTGCATTGTTATAAAAATAAACAACACAGTACAAAACAGTAGTTATTTTTTTTAAATTATTCGTTACATTTAAATTAATATTTTTATATATGTTAAAAACTTCTGTACTACCTTATGCTATAGAAGTCATGAAAAGGATTCGTTTTAATATTTTAGTACCTTTTTATTGTACTTATTTCGGACGCAACTTTACCATGATAAAGCTTATTTCCAATTATAACAGTTGGTATAGGCCCTTTTTTATCTGATTTGCAATGCTTTCCAAGTGGTATTTGCATCTGCAAATACCCCATTGTACCCGAGGAATCTTCCTCGGGTACAATGGGGCAGTGCGCTGAGGTCACTTAACTTCAAACCTCTTTTAAGTTAGTAAAGCTCGAGGGCTCCCAGAAAAGCCTCGGCAGCGACTACAATTTCAACGCTTTGGGTCATTTGCCTTTGATATTTTCTATGACCGGACCACGTCATTAAGTAAATAAACTTACTATATAAAGTTCCTTTCTTTATTTACAATGGTAATCCAGAGGTAGAGGACTGACACTAGCACGAGAATAGACAGCAGGATCATATTGAAATCCTGACAACTATAAATATTGAATAAAAAGTTAAAAAGCCTTAAGAATTTCTTATGTAGCTTATCGATATCTAGCTAAAAATGAAATAATCTTCCGTTGCTAAAAATATCTGTTAAATAAAATTCATTTTGTAATTTGAAATCACACGTTAATAAATTATAGCAATAATTACCCTTTCGATAAAAAAAGATTACAAAAAAGAATGAAATGTAATTGTCGAAAAGAACTATTTGCCACATGACAGTTTTTATTAATGTGTTTTGTAGTCATTTGATTACCCCATTTCGTGTGTAAGCTATGATTGCTTCTCTTTATTCTCACGTAATAAAAGAAACACGCGACATTTCAATTCAATACTAAACACCATTGTTGTCGCCTTAAATTATATATACGGTATAGTTACGGGTGTGCTTAAGTGTAAGTTATGTTATCAGTTGTGATGCCTTCTGTAAGACTTGTTAAAATTCTGAAAACAGAACTATAGTGCTACCAAAACCGATTTACCGCGCCATAGGAAAATGCGGCGAGGTAGGCGCCGAGAAAAATCTGCATGACCACTATCGCCGTGAGCGTTGACAGCGAACTGATGAAAGAGAGCAGCTGATATTCTCCCATCTCGCTCCATCCATACCTAAAGTACTGTACAACGATTTCGGCAGCACTATAATCAATAGCAATTTTTTTTTCGCGCCATTTGCTTTTTACATTGCGTCGCCTTATTATGATTTAAACATATATGCCACCAAGCGAACGCTGCTCCCTATATACTTTAAAAAATGTTCTTTGTCCTTCACCGCGCGTGCTACACACAAAACTGTGAAAATATAAGCCCCGACACAACTGATGGATGACCGCTATTAACCCTTACAAACATGATACCTTTGTGTACATATTTCTCTAAGCTCCATAAAATTAGTAACTCTTTTCTAGACAATTGTATACATTGTTACGAGAAACTAATGAAATTCCTCAGAATTATTTTGAAATAAATATAATAAAGTTTATGAAGAAATTATAAGTAAAACATTCTATTACAGTGTAGAGTGTAGTATATTTTAGTGATATTGAAGCAAGGAGATGAATTAAGGAAACATGTAAAATTGATCACCAAAAAAAACATTACCTAATTGATAGTAAACTATTTCGAGATTGGAGCGCCTTTGTAACCCTCTTAGATATGTATTATCAGTTAAAGTAAGCCATTATATATGAACTGATTCTTGTTTCTCTTTAATCGAGTTATTCAGGCATTCTTCACTCGACGTACATAAATATTTATTTGTTTCAAGGAAGACTGGTCATAACAAACATTATCTAATATTTTAGTTTTTATATATAAAAACGTAATAAATTAGTGATTACATCAAATTTACTTAATTGAACTAATGTTTGTTACCCAAGAATGTTGAAATGTATTATACAAACGTGTCTATGCAGATTTTCATTACAAAGTTTATTTAAAGCAATTGCGGGTAAAATTATACTTAGGGTCCAAAAAATTTTATTCGTCGTAACTCTGCGAGTTCCATACAAGTATAAATGCAAATTTTCGAACAACTTATACACCTATTATGTTACGTATATAAAGAAATAACAGTTAATCATTATTTTGGTACTTTTATTACCATCATCATTTCAGCTGTAGAACTTTCACTGCTATACATAAAACACCCTCCATAAATTTTCTTTAACACTAATGGCTTGCATCGTTCATCGGTCATCGGAGACCTCTACGTCAAATAATATTTTAACTTTTTCCACTAGATCGGTTTTCGAGGTATTTACCTAATAATTATTACGTAGTAAATTTCCAAATAAGCAATGGGATTATTGATACAGGATAACACTTTCTGAGAAACCCACAAATCCATTTATTATTTTTAGTTATTTCCTGTATGAAAGCAGTAAATCCAATTAATGCCAATGTTTACATTTCTCATTCAAGCTAAGCTAAGCAAAGCTCCGAGAATAGCACTCTTCATTGTTCTCTGAGTGACTTTGAGCATTCTTATTAAGGTCATCATCAGCGACCACGTCTAGTTTCCATATGTCATCACCGGTAACACTCGCTGTCAAAGATCTTCGTCTTCAGGCATTGCAGTATTTTCAAGATGTTACGGAGCTTTCCAAATTTTGTTGCCCTTCCGACTTGATTCTACAACTTGTTTATCTAAAATTAATTTTATATAAAATATATACATATATATATATATATATATATATATATATATATATATATATATATATATATATACATATATATATATATATGTGTTATGTTTAGCAGTTCACATGCTACGGCTAAAATTATAAGAATGAGGTAGACATTAAAATAAATAATTGTGTATATTTGATAAATGCTGTTTGCCCGTTGGAATTAATAACCGCGTTTGTTGAAGATCATTGAACTCAGTCTCTAGCTTAGACTGCGGCAATAAACACGACGGCTCCTTCGGAAATCTTGGCCCGAAGAGCTGCATTAGATTATCCATATGTTTCATGGACTTTTTAGACGAGCATAGCAACCTCATTTGTGGGTGCATAAGGGAGCCAGATCATGACTAGGTCGGTTTAGATCTAGGATAGGATCTAGATCTTAGAAAAAATCATACCGCTTCGGAATGCGACCTATGATTTTGCTATACATATTTAAAATGTATATAACTAAAGCTTTCTTCTTATTCAGTCGCCTGTTAGGCTAGCGAAGGTTGAATGTCAGTATTACATTTCATGTTATCTCTAGTAAGAATATGTACATGTTTACATGACCTGATGTTTCGTAGCCAATACATTTCCCCACAACCACGTCTATTTGCTTTTTCAACCATTATATTCTGTTCCTTTATACCATTGTATTAAAGCTATATGATCCCCAAAATTAATATCACATTGATTACAAAATTAATAAAATCACATATTATTTCCATTTCTAATTATAAAAACAATAAAACTATTAATTGTATTATCTTGTAAATGCGAAGGAAACATAAGCGGTCGGTTGTAGTGCGTAATGGAGTGGATTACCGTAATCATATATACATATATAATAATAATATGAATAAGGTACGCGTAAGAAAAGGACCAAAATTTTGCCTTCTCCATTCCATTTAGAGTCTCTGACTCTGAAGAATCTATGTTTGGCACTAATCGGTGTAACATAACTCCTGAAGATGCCCGGTGGAGGGGTGAAACACATGTTGAGTAATTTGGCGGTGGCGGTTGTGTGATTCGCATTGTTTGCCGCATACGCATTTATGAGCGGGCTGGCGGGCGGTGCACTTTGTTGCACGAAAACCACTGCATGTGCGGAAGTGGTTAAATATTCCTTTTCTTACTTAGGATGGACTTCCGCGAGGTAACGCCTGATTTCATTAAATAAATAAGGTACGCGAATATGCATTGAATATTTTACTGAAACTAAACATTTTTGTTTCCAAGCCATTACGCAGTTTATTTAATTTTTATATTCTCAATGTTTCAAGCCATTTGCAGCACCTGCGGGGACAGATAGCAACCAAAAAAATGGTGCAAGCATGTCAATCAGAGATTTGACCTGAATACAGCTTTAAGTATTATTATTTTTTAAAACTATATACTTTGTAGATTAACGAAAATTAACAGCACTTTGGTTTTTGCTAAACTATTTCTAACAGTCTTTCTCAAATAACATAACCCTTATAGTATTTTATGGCCAAATGCGTTAATTATTACTTATAATTAATTTATACTTTTAGCTAACTGGCTAACAAAACCTTGTTTTATATATTACTATTGTTTGATAACATTATACGACCTAGTTAAAATAACTAGGAAGAAAATTTAATTTAATTTGTGGAGAGAAAAGCGAAAATCATTGCAGCAAAATTTCTCTACAATTTGCTGAAGGCTTCAGACTTCTCAGAAGCAAACATAAGCTCATTTCTAGAACGAACTTCAAAGAAACATTGGAACAATCATTTAAAATTTGGTTAAGTGAGAGAAGTTTGTTGGGTGTAGGTGAATACCGATGCATTGCGAGGATCCTACTTAAACTTGATTCGTGAATCATCGGCCCTCGTGGTGCCGTGGACCCGACACCAGCATAATGAATCCATGGTAAAAAATTATGTCTCTGGGAAGTATTTTAAATAATATTTAATAACACAATTACACATGTTTACAGAGCAGTGATATCCCAGCGGGAGGGGATCGAGACTTGCGATCGTAGGTCGCGGGTTTGATTCTCAGGATACAATCTTACGTAATTCGCACGTAGTGCACTGTTCAAAAACTAGTTTCCTAAAGATGGGCAGCAGTACTCTGCGTACCAAACAGTGTGGGCAACTGCAATCCCTCCATAGAAATGTCTTCGGAAGGTCTATGCATTGCAGTGGGTGACTGTAGGCTGAAACGTCGACGACGACATTTTTTCAGAAATGGATAAATATTACGTATAATATACTTATGAACTTCCTTAAGCGAAAAAAAGGTGATAACTTGACAAACAAAAGAACACAAAGCGCTTTCTTATGAAGATTCAAAAGAATTAGCTTCTCGGTGCGTTCGATAAAAGACTAAATTCGTGGTATTACATTTAATAAATGAACTCTGTAGGCATTTAAAGGTCGTTAGCAGGTCTAAGCTTTAAATAAATTACGTACATTTAACTGTCCGCTACACGCGCGGTACGATTTATGTCTCAGCTACGTTTTTGGTTTAGTGTTTACTAAATGTCTCGTTTATAAATTATATCTAGATGGATTCACAAATCAGCAAACAGATAATGTGTATGAAGATATCATTATTATAGTGTGGTTAGGAGAAGAGTAAAACGTAGTCAAAATTCAATCGATCTATTCTCAAATATCTCGTGTGCATTTTGCTAATATCACCCTGCTTCATCACCCCTCTCACATACCCAAGACGATGAATAATACTTCAGCTTACACTATTATAACAACCCCACCAAACACGTAGATAGTACATCGATGACATTATATGCTTGAAGATAGTAGATCTGTACAATTTTAGGTAGCCTATCCCTAGGTATGCCTTGTTCACGCTACCTCTGAAACCATTGTGATCCGGAAAGTTTGACACATATCAATCCTTAGCCAATCTTGGAATCGCTAAACCTAGTGCCAGTTTAGAGCTTCAAAACTAAACACCAGCATCTTCAAATGCCCCACTCCTGGTAGGTACACACTATTATCCGAAAGTAGCAAACACAAACCTGGTAAAGGCAATATGACTATTTGCTTTGTAAGAGGCTATTTCACTTATGGTTCAGTAACAAAATATAACTTCAGCGATGTAACTATCGACCATATATCTTAGTTTATAAGGAGATTGATTTTATAGTTACAAAAGCTTTGAAGCCTTTGTGTTTAAGTACTTCTCTGAAAAATGATACATAATTATTTTTTTTATATTGAAATCCGAAAGGCTTATAACTTCTGACAAAACAATAATTAAATTTAATCTGTAGTTATGCGAATATTAAAATTATTTTTTCTTACTGCATTATTAACCGGTAATTTATTACTTCTGATACCATTGACTTTTAGATAGGGTGTACCATACATTGATTGAGAGCAAATGAACTGTACATTCTCAACAGAGTCAGAGAATAACCCAGTTTGGATAATAAAAAAGAGTAATTCTGCATAACTTCTACAAAACTGTCAATTTATCAACTGCGCCTTAAATCTCTGCTATCGGCGCAAGTATAAAACGATAATTACAACGTCATCATGATTAAAGTTTAATCGAAAGAGTTAAATCCTTTAATCCTTTTGTTATTAACAGATTTCACAATTGTTGTCACAACATAATGAAAAAATAAGAAATATATTGAAAAGCTGTCATTACCAGTCGAATAATATTGTAATTGTTTTAAAATATTTATGAAAAACATGGTATAATAAAGCAAATCTCTTGTTGTTAAAAAGAAACAAAACATTTGTGTTTCATTCAGTAAACAGCTGATACAACAATCACCAACATTTTAGCCGTAAGATGTCCACAGGTAGACCTGGGCCTCGTAAGTAGATTTTCTTCGAGCGACCTGCATCCAGCGTTTTTGGCCGACCTTAACAAGGTCGTCTGTCTACCTTATGAGCGTCCTATACTGCACCCTAAGACTCTACTTCCATTTCAACTTTCTAATTCTCTCGCTGCGTCGATCTGCGTGTTCAGCCTCTCAAAAATTTCTATCATGCTATATGGATGTTTCAATAACAGGTCGTTATTATTACCTCATGCTAAAACTCGCATAAAAGATAATTTATAGCAGAGAGTATCATTATGTTTGAACGGCAGGAAATAATGATTTTTAATGACTGCATTTGATAGTTGTTTATTATTTACTACTGGACTTCCACTCCAAAGCATCATTCTGCTATCAAGTGTATTTTTTTATTGGTAACGTCCCATTGAACCATATCGCTAACGATTAACTTTTTTTCTCTTCAGATTTTCCAAATATGTTATTAACAAACTGATGTATTGAACAGAATCGAATAATTTAATATGTCATATAATTATGTAAAAGTATTTTTAAAAAGAATGTTAAATATTTTAAAACTTTTAACAAATTGGAATGCCGTGAATAAATTTCATCGAACAAAAATAACTTTTACATATTTAAATTTGTATTTTAGTTTTACTGAGAGAAATTCTGATATATTACTAATGTGACAAAAATGATGTCTCTGAATATTGGCAAATTGTTATCAACATCTATAAGTAAAAACACAAAGTGGTTCCAGTCCCGGCTTTATGAATCACTATACAAGACAAAATCCGTCTATATAAGTTAAAAGTTAACTTTAAATTTAATAAGAAGTTTTCAAGTCGTGTCTCTCTAGTGACACAGTTATTGACAATTGACAAAAGTTTGGCAAAGAAAAAATTATGACGGTTTAAAGTTGATATATGTAGTTCAATGCTATGTGCATAAGCATATTAATAAATATGACATAAATAAGGATGCACATAAAGGTAACATCATAAACAAAGAAAGGCTTGTTACAAGTTTTCTCTAGACTTCTTAAAATGTGAAACTCTTTTTGGGCAATTGTTTAAAGTATTACTATACACTTCCATATCATACAACAAATTTAAGAAGTTCATTAAACAAAAAGTTGTAAAAAACCCTATAACAGTATGAAGAATTTTTAAGGAATAACAAAGATTTGGGATGAATTGCACTACGATTCTACTAAGGTAAGTGGTCACAAAAACACATGTCGGAAACTGTCGCGAGCTCTTTTCTGATCAGGACGTGTTCGGAACCCTCGTAACTTTAAGATGAAAGATATCAATACGGGAGTTCAAAACTAATTCTAATTTGTCTCGAATTGGACGCTTCTTAAATTTTTTTCATGATGTTCAGAAGTGATCACTGTAATTGATCATGTGTGAAAAATAATATGTATAAATTAATAAACAGCACAGCAAAAAAAAACACCTAGACAGCGAGGAGAATGAATAAATATATCTTAAGAACTTTTCATGACCTGGGTTACACTGCTGTTCAAGTGTCATTTGCTTATTTTGCGATTTTTTTGAAGGTGGGGACAGAGAACAGAGGGTGCTTTGCCTAAAACCTAAGGTAACAAAGCTTGAGGGCATCGTGGTAAGCCTCGGCTCGGTTTGCTATGTACTATAACTTAAGTAAGAAAAGGACCAATATTTAGCCACTTCCGCACATGCAGTGGTAGTCATGCAACAAAGTGCACCGCCCGCCAGCCCACTATTACACAACTACCACCATTAAATCACTCAACACGTGTTTCACTCCTCCACAGGGCATCTTCCGGAGTTATGTTACACTGATTAGTGCTAAACACAGAGTGACTCTGTACTGGTCGTTATCTTACTTAGGATGGACTTCCGCAAAATAGCGGCTGATTCCATGAAATACACCATAACTTCACCATATTGGTAGGCCACCAAGCTCATAGATCGCTTAGGCGGACGCTCCGTGAGATCTAGGCTCCAGGGTACCCCCGAGGGGATCTTATTTTGAATTGTCACTTGTCGATAATACACGTTTAGATCTTTAAAACCCTTTCCGATAAAGTTGAAGTATATATTTATTTTAGCATCGTGTATTACCAAAAGCATCAAATTAATATTATAACTGTCCATTACGATTTTCCTCACTAAAATATGAAGCCATGTCAGTTTTCTATACCAGCACTCCTATGCAAATTTTTCCAATAAACCCGAAGGCAATATTCCCGAGCATTTCCATCATATAAAGTTCGTTTTACTTAATTTACATTTATGAAATTGTTATAAACGGTTTTTACTTACAACTTACTTTACTTTTTTTAAATTAATAAAGTAAGAAGCAATACGGCACCTCTTAATAAATGTATTGACATCAATGTACTCAAGTTTTAATTTACCATCTTAATCTGGATCATAAATTGTTAATAAATACAAAATATACGCAAAATTTCCAGTACATTGTAGGCTTCACAGTACATAAGTCAATTTTACATAAGTTCGGAGAATTAATACGTTATTTTAAACACAGTAGATCCCTACGAGAGTGACCGAAATAGCCCAACGAACTGTCAGGTTGAAATAATGATGGAAAGACTACATAGCGCGCAGAACAGATGACCGCAGGAGCCTTAAGATTCTGGAATGGAGACCGCGGCTCGACAAGCGCAGCGTGGCGTACGTTCTACAACCACTTCCATCTACCCACAACACTTACAAAACTCGAATAAACTATCTTACTAAGATTGTCGGAAGACGCTCGATGATCGGTCTGATCGGTCTTTTCAGAAATCTTTAGTGTCTTATTATTATTAATACATTTTTAAACTTTAATTTATTTCCTTGACGTTAATACCGAAAACATTTTATAATTTGCATTGTAATTACAACACGTATAATTAATTGACTTTCTACTTTATTTTTTCAAAGAAATTGCGAAGTCACAGTTTTATGGATATGGTAAAAAAGATTTTTGACGCGAATGAAGCTACAACGGCCTTGAACGCCCCAAGTTCGACCTTTGAAAGCCTTTGTTGGCACTGATAAATGATACATTGGATCCAATTTACATAGTCCGCTAAAAATAACCCCGAACAATAACCTCTACGGACTCCTATCATTATTCACTGCAAATAAAGCATTCGCTTGTTTTCCTTAACATAAAATATTAGCTGTACAAAATACTAAAGTTTAATCATCATCATCATAATTATTTCAGCTATAAAAAGTTGGACATATGCCTCCTCCATAGATTTCAAGTAGGTTCGGTTCGATGCGGCCTACATCTGGCATTTTCCAACTACTTTAACAAAGTCATCTTTCCACCTATCGGTCGTACTACTATTGCGGGTCTGCGATATCCACTCCAGAACCTAAAGGTCACAACGGCATGTCTGAAGAGAAATCCTATGTTTAACACAATATATAAAAAGTAATAACAATTAATTCTATACATCTTCCGCAAACTTTTCCTTGATCATTATAAAAAATAATATCTGATTTTTTCATTATAAATTGAAATGTATTTAGATCAAAGCGCGACGCCACCAAACGAGATAACAATAGAATAAAGGCGTCATTTTAACAAGCGTTTAAGAGTCTTTAAAAGCTAAATAAAACCAAGCTTTGTTCGATATAAAACTTGCTCAGAACAAAGATAAGATATGTCTCTAAGATATTTTATTTAAGCTGGGGTATAATCTGCAGGTCATTTTAATATAGTCACAATGGTTATTGGTCCAATTTTTGCAATGCCAGTAAATTTGTTGTGCTATTTTCAAAACAAACTTCAAGCTCTCTGTTTTGAAAGATCACGTGTGTGTTTGTATGTTATATGTAAAAGTAGTACAGGAGCGTTGCTCTACTATATATAGTATATGTATAGCGGGATCGTATTACATACACGCACTTGTTATTAATAAACGTATGTTAAGGATAAGGAATATACACACTAATATACTCAACAATGATCTAGCCGGTAATGAAAGCTGAGTATATACAGATTGTCCTAAAAACTTATGTCAACGGTCATGTCAAAGGATAGGGCTTGTTAAAGTGACTGGCCTCAGAAAATTGAATAAAAAATTATCTATATATGGCCGCTGTACATTCACTGATCCTGTATAAAATCTGCCGAGATTAACGTCAAAATATAAGGTTTTTTTATTGGACGAAGAAAGATGTCTAGGCAACGGTTTATCTGATAGCAAGATAGTCGTAAGTAAAGGATGAATCATACTAAGATTGATCATCAATCCGCCCTTACCCGCGTAATACAAACATTATATATTGAAATTAGCAAGTACACATTCTTCGTTCTAATTTGTGAGTATTGTTAAAAAAGTACATTACGAATACCGAATACTGACGTCCAGTTGATTTATTTATTGGAATCAACCAACCAACACGTCGTGAAGCATAAAGAAGTACAATTTAATACACTAATAAACATATAACAAACTAGATTGAAACGCATTCTGATAATCCACGCATTGGAATTTAAATTGAAAATAAATCTATATTTAAATGAAACAATTTATTTACCAAATTGACTTTATAGAGCTGTATATGTTTAATTGAGATAACGATATAACACACAACTGATACCACAGAGCGCAAGGCAAATTAAATTGATGTTTTATGTTTAAAATAATAACCTTAAAAAAATTATTAAAGAACATATACATATAAAATTTCTTAGCTATTACATTTATTTTAAATAGCAATTAAAAAGACGTTACATATCTATGTTTCGTTTTATTTCTATCAATCAAAAAAGAGTCATAATTGTGTGGCACATTTTATTAAATTAAAAATAGAATGAAAAATACTTTTTAGCACGTAATATAATAGCCTTTGAACAAGCTGTGGCCAAAGACACCAAAGTAGAATTTTAAATTGCGTACACTGTCACGGGTGCTTTCAGTCGTCTACGGACCTTTTAAGTATAAGCTAGTGTAATACTCGTAGTTTTTGTCTATTATCTAAAACATGCGGAGGTTTCTCACGACACTTTTTCACCTTAATCCAATAAACAAAGTTTAATTAAAAAGAAAAGTTAAATTCACTCTCAACGGCTTTATTTATAATTAAGAAAGGGATCAGAGTTACGTCTCACTTAAATATTTAGGTCAGACCCGTTAAAAGCTTACGGGCAGCCACAAAAAGAATTCCTTCGAACAATTGTACTCAGAATGAATGATAATTTTGTTTGATGGGCTTATGGATACGTTTCATTTTTTAACAAAAAGAATCTGCGTTATATATAAAAGGTTAGGATTTATTGTGATCTTAATTTGTTTAAACTCTATTTCAAGCTAGGAGCAGCCTTTTAAATTGTATGTTCGTCGAACCCAGGATGCGAGTTATGAGATATTGATTTTTATATTATTACGAGAACAAACATTGAAATTCAATTATCCGCTGATAACGTAAAATAATAACGTGCCACCAGCAATGCGATCGCGCGATAAGCTATCTACGGCAGCGGAACAAAACGTTATTGTCAATTTCATAATAACTCATCACATAATAAAAACGTTAATATTTCTAGACGAAATTATTTACAAATATGTATATTAATTTTTGGTCAAAATATGTTTGGAAAATCAATGACACATCTAACAATCTTTTAGTATTATTTGTATTGTCTGTACGAGGAAAGTATTACATAAAAAAACAAAATATATTATTGCGAATATAGCTCAAAGCGATACCACATTTAAAATAATAGAAATTACGAAAACGTTTCTAATATAACCTTTAAAAAAACTTCTCTAATCCAGAATATTAACATATTCCAAAATACAATGTTTAAAATATCTTCAAAAGTTGATAAAGATGTCAAAAATTAAAAAAATAAGTAATGCCATCGAAACCAGAGAAAATAATATTACATGGCTTCTTTATGACATTCTTTCAAATATTTTATTCTAAGAATCTGCTTAGTACTCAAAATAAAAATATTCGCATACACAAAATTAAATGGTTTACGCATTAGTCGATTCAATTTACTATAGACAACTTATCCTTGTCAAATAATTAGGCTATATCTTCCATAGGTAGCCTCCATATGCCATGATGTGTTGTGACGTCCCTCACCTTATAAATAACAATTGTACAAAATCCATAATTAAATTGTATATATCTTTAATATAATTTAATGGGGTTTGGAGGGACTTTTGTAATAAAGTGCGCCATAGCTAAGATTTAGAAGGCAGTTGGAAAATTACTAAATCACTTTTACGATGGGAATACCTGATATAAAAACACCATCCAAATTTCCGTTTTTGTGAATCAAAATTGTTTGAGACTTTCTTAGATCATTGAAATAAATTAAATATGTAAGATATTAGAGCTGGAGTATCTTCGACCTTACTTCTCCCAGTGCTAACGATTTCAGATGAGATGGTAGAGTTGCTTAGCAACGGATCAAGACGAAGTTCGATTCTCTTTGAGGTTCTTGAGTCGAAATGCTTAACGGGTTTCGAATTACAGCGCGTAAAATTAGTTTATAGCAGATAGAACGGAGGCTTTTGAGGGTGCCACTTCGACTTTGTTACCAAAAATGAAATTTAAGCTAATCGCCAACTGCAGCCTACCCCTCCTGATTCTGTAAATGCCCATTCGGTAACAGTAATAACTAGTCACAAAAATAGAACGCTTTGTTGTAAGATATGTTGCCTAATATATAACGCAGAAAAAACTTTTTTTGGCAAAATTTACTTGATAGCAATCTATTAAAATTAAGGAACACATTAGCCTTATAATGTATGGTTTTTTGAATGAAACAATAAATAAACTAATAATAATATATTTTGAAAAAGCGTTTTCAATATTCGCTCTGCAGATTTTGAACTTCCAGAACTTACTGGCCTGTCGCATTCTAATAGAAAAAATAGCTTATGTTATATATTTCATAGTGATTGATTTATACAGGGGGATTAGAAATAGGTGTTAATGCTTTAAAGCTTTGTGGTAGCAAATAGGCTGCTAACTAATCATCCTAAATAAATGGTGATACGTCATCATCATGTTAAACGATAGATACAAGGCATAGGCCTCTCTCAAAGATCGTCACAATAATCGCTCTTAACTTGACTATGTCTTCGGTCCACCTAGTATTCAACTCACACCGCATCTACCTGCTCGTGATCGCGAATTTAAAAACCATCATCTACAGTCATGAATCATTAGGTTCCTAACAGTGGTTTCCTAATCTTATATTGTGAATAATGTAACGGTCCTAGGTTTCCGAGGGAGCCATCCCGTATTATTCTGTAAAGAGGTCTAGCTTAAATACCGTTAGCGCTCTGTGACCTCAGAACTGGTAAAAGTGTAAATACCAACACACTAACAACTATTATTCATAAAAAAAAAAGATTTAATAAGTTTGTGGCTATAGTTTAATAGTTATTTAATAGTGACTTGACTTTGTAGCGATCTTGTAATATGTTCTTCTGAGTTCTGAGAGATAAATCGGTTGTAAAGGGGTTTCCCCAACTATAGATAGCAACGGATCGTTGTCCTTGCGCGAAGTGCGTTCGACCTCTCGAAATCTCTGATGGCATTGATGGATGATACTTTACAAAATTTACATAGACAGGCCGCAAGAAAATTCAATAAAAAGTATTTTGGTATGTATTTGTTGATACTGTTTGCATCAATGTTTTTTATGTTAATATTAACTGTTTTACAAACCAGGCTTTCGAAATACATATATAATTATCATCAATTCAAAATAAGATTAAACTGTATTTGATGAAGACCGAAAAAAAATATTTTTTGTTGTAATATCAAGCTTATTTAAAAAAATATGGCAGACTATGCTATTTAAAAGAAACAACACCTTTTGTATCGCTAATATAAAGCTAGTGCAGTGTAGGAGGTCCACTCACAAGGTGGATAGACAAACTTCAACTGATCTTATTGGAAATCTATGGGGAAGGCCTTTGTAGAGTTTTAAACGTCCTTTGGCTGAAATGATGACAACATAAACCTAATTAATTTTTTTTTACTGCATTCGCTAAATAGAAGTATTTCCAGAAAATGCATAACTCATACAATAGATTAGTGATAATGGGAAAAAGCTGCGTTTACATGGCCATTAAATGTCTGTATCTGTACGGGGTGAACCCGTTATTGGCCCTTGAGTTAAAATTTTAGTTAACCTACTTATTCCTACTGTTTGGTGAAACTCATTTCTATTTAATCTTTGACTTAGCGGGTTTTGGCATTGATTCCTTAATTTAATTAATTAATTTTGAGTCTCAGTTTGTTTTTCGGACAACGCTTGTAAAGTATATCGGAAAACGCAGTAATAAGAGATCATAAATTTTTACATGCACACCTTTTTAAAAACAAACTCATAAAAACTGATCTTTATATTCTTATACATTTTTGTTATTTTTTATTTTTTCCTGTACCTTTCACATACTTATTAAATTGCTGTTTTATGTTCAGCAAATTATAACTCACTTCGAACTCTCTATTAGACTACTGTTGCACTAAACTTCGATATTTATTATTATTTATATACATCGCGTTTTATAAAATACAAATTAAACCACAACTTTAACATACAATTAAAATTCATTATTAAAAATTACTACGTTTATATGTTTTTTCTTTATATCAAAACTGTATACTGCCAGTATAAACATTCATAAAAATAATGCGAGTTTCATAAGGCAAAGTTATATTAGTTTTCCGTTTACTCTAAAACACATGAGAAAATATTTGTAATATGAACTCACTTTCATGTCACGTATTTTTGTAAATTTGCAAGCGGTAAGTTCATAATATAAGCTTTCACGTCCATTATCCCAAGGCGGTTCTGGTTACTAAGTATTGTCAAATCACCTGTGCCTTTCGGGTCAGTCCTTCTTATGGGTCAGTTAATTTAATCCTAAATGTGGTCTAAATTGTTACCTGCAAAAGTATATTTTGTTTTCAAAATAACGTTGTATGAGTAAACATGATGTACAATAAATCAATGTTAGAGAAATATCGGGAGAAAAGAAAGATGATGGCTAACCTTAAAAAAAATATTTGCAATATCCATATATAACTTTTTATTTAAAATAAAAATGAGTTTATGCACCCGAAGGATTTTTATCTTGCTGTAATTACAATAAAAATCTGTACTATATTTTTTAATTTTCATTTTAACAACAAAAATCATATTTAATTTAAAATATTTTTTTTATTAATAATAAACCGCTTTTCTTCAAACCATGTACTGAATATTCGGCTCCACAGCCGACTACTGTGGAGTACAGACCACTCATCACCAGCTCGGATACACAACACACCAATAGACGTGACGCAATAAAAAGAAATAAAACTGATAAATGTCGGGCAAGCAACCAAATAAACAGGAGGTAAAGAACATAAAATAAAACTAGGATTAAAATAACTAGAAAGAAGTAATATAAACCCAAAATAATGTTTAGTAAATAAAATAAAAACTGTGACAAGCTGTGTTAAATTGTAATTAATTAGCATATTAAATAAAAATGTAAAATAGCACAAAACAAATATAAATTAAGGTAAAGAAATGTGCTATAACCCGGATCTGTGAAATGTGAAGAACCAGGCGAAGGAAGTGAGGCGATGAACGGAAATAAGTATGAAAGAGCATGATAGAAAATTGTAGAATGAAAGTAGAGGAATGTTGGATCATACGAAAAATGATATGAGAGTACAGAAATAAAAGAAAAAGGAATTGAAAAAAATAATAAAAGAATATCAAACCCTGTCCTACAACAAGATAGAGAGTACGAGAGGTCCTCAATAAAGAGACCATTAAAAACAACCAATAGACGTAATCAAGTGACATTTTACGAAAACCTTCGTATACTACCGTCTAAGTTGCCTCAATAAAGAATCTACTGTAAAATGTTTTAATGAGCTAGCTCGGTACATTGTTTGAAACCATAAGGCGCTTAACGGACTGTAGCGCGTCGGCAGCGACTTCAAGTATACATAAGAAATGTATTATACAATTTAGCCTGCACCCAGTAAACGAAAGAAAAATAATACAATGTTAGCAAACAACTGTAGCGGTACAAATTAAAATTAATAAAAAACGTTGCACCTATTTTTATAAACATTGATTTAATATAACAACTTAATCATGTAGATTATTTCTTTTTTGATATCATACGATACCAAAAAGGTTGAGTGCTTTGTTTATACAAACAGAAATTGACGAAAAACCTGCGTTTCCGAATTAAAGCAATACTTGGTCATAATAACATAAAAGCATTGTGAACGCACGCATACATCAACGAAGGGTATTCGGGCTATAACATTCGGTGAACACGACGCACGTAGCCATTAAAAGCAGTAGCGGAGCACCGAAATTAGAAGAGTGGGACGAATAACTCTGTTAGGGACAAAAATATTTCAGTATTGTACAGTGAAATTGTTGGCTTAAAAGTTTTCGACATATACTGCGATATATAGGTGTTAAGGACTGATTTCGATATTCTAATTTAAATTTAAAAAGTTCTTGAAGTCAATTTGAGTCTACCATCTGTTTGGATGCAAATGCCTCTGAATCTGAGAATAACACGCTAAGGAAACCAACATTTTATTTTTTTTAAATAATATAAAATTTTATTTAATAATATAAACTTACATGTATTAATAAACATTGAAATATCCTAGAGGCCGACCCATCATTCATCAAGCGCTATATCCCATGAAATCATTTACAGTGTAGTCACCATAGTCAAGGAACGTTTATGTTTTTTAACTAACAATAGAAACTGATCTGGGATCCTGTTGTAAAAGGATAAAATACATGGCTCATAGAAAGATTTGATAAATTAATGAAGTCGAATAACATAGGTTGCAGATTGGTTTAGTTAAAGATTTATATATCTTATTTAATGTAACACACTTTCTGTAAGATGGTCGACCTCCCGTCGACCTCAGTGTTATGATATGACGCTTGATCTCTGCTGCAACAATGCTATATTAATGCAATGCTATAGTTACTAATAATCCTAATCTTATTGTAGAGAATATAACTTTGACAGCGTGTTTTAAATTGGACCTATTCTAAATATAATATTTTACTTTTTTCAATCAATTGCTTAATTTATCACTTTTGTCTTTGCTCCATTTGCACGGGATGGCCACATTTACATTTCTTTTGAGGGTTAAATTAAACGTGTTACGTTAAAATACTATTTATATTTTATTGGTTTGGACAATAACTGTTATCATCAATAAAAATTAAAGACCAGTTTTTTACTTTGCATGTTTTTAAAATTATTTTAGTGCGTCGCCATAACGGCCGGCCCCGCGTTTTAACTCTGTCCACGTCTTCACTATCTGCTCCGTTTCCGCAATTGTCGTCCACCAGGACTACTTAAGACAATCACGTTTTATCTTTCTTTGGATATTCCATTCTAGGGCTTAGCTCGGTATATGTAGGAGGTCCTTTCATAGCATGTAACCTTTCTAGACCCATTTCCGTAAACATACCATAAAAATGATTAATGATAACATTGTTTTAAGTTTAATTTAAATATATAAATTGATAATATATTTACAGCATTGAATAGTTTATTATTATAATAATTCCAGATAAAATATTATAACAAAGCATGCATGGCGGGTTCTGCAAATAAAATATAAAATATGGATGATTATTTTAATAAATGAAATAATTATGTGAAATTGATGTATGAAATCCTACTTCCGACCGATTATTCGAATTGATTATTACGTAAATATGTTACGTGATTTTGCGCCAACAATGGGAGAAGCAGATCGTTTATCCAATACTTTATGAGACTCTGTCCATTTTTTTTGAGCTACCTGTAATTCTCTGCCTCCAAATGGCAGAGATCTTTTATATGAGTTATATTTATTATCATTATTATTTTTTCCATTTGCTTTTGATTTCAGATTTTCATCCGATTGCTACTTCACTGCAATCAGTGACGCTTTTTTTAGGTTTCATACAAAAATCTACACCTTCAAAATCAGCCGCAAACGAATTTTGTCTATTTATTTCTGCGCTTAAAAGTAGCGGGAAGGTTTATTCTCTACGTAGATAGCAAAACCAGTTCAGATCACAAGATATTTGATAATTACTAGTGGTTGATAATTATGTAACCAATCATTTTTTTTCCTTTTATTTCCTCATTTTCATTATTTAATTTTATTACTTTGGTCGTTACCTTGGATGTGTTTTCTAAAATTATAATGAGGATTTTTTTTTATTTTTATCATAATTATGTAATGTACACATGTTAATGACCCTATCATAGTTGTTGTTATTTCAGCCGTATGACGTCTACTATTGGACTTGGGCCTTCTTCAGAGATTTCCAATAGAACCGGTTAAAAGCAGCTTGCTTTCAGCATCACAACTTTAACTTTAACAAGGGCATCTCTCCAACTCATAATTATATAATAATATATTTTTAAATATGAGAACTCAAATCCAATTACATTGTCCATGAAAAAAAAACAAAGTAAATATTAATTTTTATAACAAATTTATTTTAAATTATGCACAAGTATTTTTTGTAGACGGTTTTACATTACATTCATATCTCTGAACTATCGTGTAATAAAACCCTATTACAACGCAAACGATTTTTAAGTATTTTTATTTATATCTCGTTCGTTTTTTGAGACAGAGATACATATACCTTCCTATTTTCACGCTCTCTCTCTCTCTCATCCTCCACAATTCTCTTTCTTCCCTCTTTCATCCTTCATATATTCTATCATTCTCGCCTCCTGTACCTCACCACATTTCTTAAAATTTCAATCATTTACATTTCCAATCGACTATTTCCATTTTTCTTTCCTTAAATTTTAGGGTAAATTAAACTTCGGGAATTAATTTCTCTACTACTTTATGAAGGATATTATGAAAAAGACTACAAAAAAATCGCGTCCGAGTTAATTACAAGCTCTTCTTTGTTCATCTTTAAGACTAAGGATGCCATTACAGCGGAACTCTATATCTAAGTGGCATATGTTAGTTGTTTTAAACATGTTAATAATTCAAATAATACGTAAGCTGTTTAGTAATTATTAGGTGTAAAAAATATTTGAACAAAGAGGCAACTTTGATACCCCAAACATAAACAGATGAAAAAAAAAACGATTTTGTAAAATCCTTCCCGAAGATATACCTAATAATTCACCAAATTATCACGGCAATTGGATGGTTTTAAATCGATCAAGTACAATCATCATACAGACCGACATATTAATTTTTATACAAATAAATTGGAGGACGTTATGATACCACTGTTACAGTCTCACACAATTTATTGGCTATAGTTTGTATTTTATTTTGGCTTGAATAACCTGCAAAATATGAAACTACTAAAGGATCAGTACTAAATTTAATAGTCATTTTTATGCTCATTTTTCTAATTTGTCGTAGCCTTTTAAAATAACTTATTGAATATTTGTTATTGATGCTTATCACAATGATCTCTTTATTACTTTATCTTCCCCTTTCTTCGAAATAGCGATCTAAATATTTGTTTCGCAATTTATGGCAACTTGAGAATATTACCATGTATCAGGACGAAGGAATTGATTAAAAAGACTCACACGAGATATTTAAGAAGCAACTGCTTCATATTTTTAGTACTTGCTCGCACACCATACCATATTTTATTTCATTTAAAGCAGATTTAGAAACGCCTATTCCATTACAACTATATATAAAAAATATTTATTCACTTTACCATGAGAGTGTACATCTTCATCATCATTATCATTAAGTACTACAAATATAACTCAGCCGATGTAAAATTCATCATTACCACCGTTTCAGCCGATACAGGCCCACTGCAAGACAGGCCTTCGAGTCCAGACATCGTCAGGATGAACGCTCTTGCGCTGCCCACATTCAGCGCCTTCCCGCCTTTCGGTTCGTGGTCGCCACTCTAGCACCATTCGGTACGTCTTATACGCTTAGTAAGCGTAATTACCAAAAGAATATTAACATCTGTTAAAAATTAATCTTTTATCAAGATAATCATTCAATACGAGACACTGGAGCTTCTTTTGAAATTACTTCTAATTACGTAGCAGTTACCAATTACAAACTTTTCCAAACTCAGTTTACGCACCGTGATTACATTGTCACTTGAGATTTGCTAATGAATGCGAAGCGATCGCGTTTGTAGCCGTGACAAATCCCAAGTGCCTCATTACACACTTGGCCTACCGCAGACAAAGACGTTTACAAACTTCGTAACGGGAATACATTAAAATCTACAATTCGAACATAATTGTTTTAATTCCCGAAATTAAATGGCTTCAAATACTATCCTCTGTTAGAATTATCTCATTGACAGATTGTCCAGGCCAATATATATAGATATATAAGCCTAGTGCTAGAGATCTTTGCAGACTGTAAAAATTGTTATAAATATAAAACTTTATTGCGTGCATGAGTTTTCTTAAGTTAGCCCTAATTTATTATGGCTATCAATGAATGCTAATTAAATTTAAGAATAATTTTCGTACTATAGAAAGTTTTAGAAATTGAATATAAAACATTACGTGCCAAAATGTTAAGAGTTCCAAAGAGTGATTATATTGTAGTATTGTTAAACAAACTTTATTGATACAATTTATTTTCGCAAATTAGTAGTTTGAATAAATCTAAATGTAAGTTAACAATGTGTTTAAGGGAAATTAGCCTCGCATTGACAAACAAACGGTAAAATAGACGCTCGATAACAAGCGGTTGTTCAAATGGACAGCCCAATTAGAGGGTATTATGTCTACGTATTACGTCTCACACTCGTGAAAGTTCAGGAAGATCTAAGTTAAATTTCGACGCAAACCTATTAGTGTCTATTTAGTTGACAACGAATAAAATTAAAGAAATAATACGCTATATAAGTAATAAGTATATGTCACAATAGTTTTATGTTATATTTCACGGCGGGTAGGCGTAGAAAACTATTCCACTCGGATGAGATGGACCCGATTCGGTAAAAAATCTAAATAGCATCACAAAGCCGAAGACCCCGAACGAGTTCTTAAACTTCGTTACTAAAAAACAAGGCACAGCCCAGCGCATTCACCGCCCTGGCCTCTAGTCCACGAATTCTATAAATACATGAAAAAAAATTGAGCTGGCAATACACAAAGAAGTAATAAAAATAAAAATTGCCATCGTGGCTATATATATCGGACATTAGCAAAATTTTCTTTTCTTTTCAAACAATTCTTTAACACAGTAGCATCAATTATATCATATAATTGTGATAATTTACAGCGATTTTTTACTACAGAGTTTTTGCATGTTCGCATGTTTTTTAAAATTTTTACATATGCATTGTTCGCAAAATTTTGTGAACAATGCATGTTGTACTGCCTATTTTTTTAAAAAGACATTAAGGAGAACGCTTAATTCAGGCAGCTTTGAACAAATCTTATTGAAGAAGTTGGAGGAGTATCAAGCAGTTGACTAATTACAATTGAAATGAGAACAAGTTTTATTCTATTGTGTTTATAGTCGAAATAGTAAGTGCATACTCTAACTTGTAAATCCAAAAAATAAAAAAGAGAAGAATAACAACCAAGATAAATAAAGCTGAAAATAAACCCATTAATATAAATAGGAAGATAGCTTCTTAGAAGTATGCGGCGGTCCCCGCTCGGCATTTGTTAGTGACAACGGCGTCTATTCCTCTTTGCTGACCCGTGGCTAATGATTTCACCGGCGGTCGTTAGAGTAACGGGGTCGAAACATCAAGAACATTCGCCACTCGATGAATAATATCCCTCATTTATTAACACAAATGGATTGCGAATTTTTTGACATGACAAAAACGTTACTCTCACTCGGAACGTTAATATAAATCAAAGCACAAACGTATTGGTTATATTTTAAACTCTATCAATATGCGAATCTGTAATTTAATTTATTTTCAGTTATGTTAAAATGTTGCGTAAATGTTAAATTTTAATTTTAACATGGAATATCAACGCAAATATAAAACAAATTCATGTTATGCCAAAAGTGGATAAGGATCCATCAGACTCGCTTTTTGTCATTGATATTTAAATTTCACCAAAGTTGTGATGGCATCAGTACAGTATTCATTAATTTGAAAGTCATGTGTTCAGCAATATTTATTATTTCGTTACACTGGTTAGCCTGGTAAGCATGGCTTGAGGTTGCCCGTTGCTCCATGAAATGAATAGGCACAGAGGCTCTCAAGGTGGACCTAAACTTGGGCTTTCGATTGCTTACAATATGACAAGCCCCAAGGTAGGTCGGATTAATCAGACAAAGCATCAGGCAGGAAAAAGAATCAGAGAACAGCCAGTCCGATGAAGTGATATTTCTCTTTTACCATTGTCACCATCGTTTCGGCCATAAGGTACTTCTGAATATAGGCCGAACATAGACTTGCAATAAGACCATCTGTACGCGCCTAATGACTTCCGACAACCTTAACAAGGTCTGTTTAACTTGTGGGTGGACGTCATGCCAAGCGCAAAGGTGGTCCGAGGTCCCTACCCATCTCCAATTCCCGCATTCATTATTGCAAATTTTTAATTATTCAATTTAATAGTTAAATGAAAAGTTGACCGACGTCGAAGTGTTTCATCAAAGTGCGAACCAAATTGAATAATTATATTAAGATTCCTCGGGACATGAATGTTAATTCAATTACTTTTAGAATCAAGTGCCGTGTTAATGCAATAACAATTAGTTGCTCTCATTTTCAGACTGACCTTAATTTATAACACTCGCAAAGCATACATAAATATTTCAGTGAAATCGTTTTAAAGATAAATCAATCACTACAATATTGCATATTGCAATTTTAGTAGCTATCCGCAATTATGTTAGTTCAATTAAATTCGACCGCACCTCGAAACACGATTAGTTTTGAAGGATTTTATTAAAATGAAATGATTTTGATTGAATCCAAACATATTAAAATTTCAAACAATTCAATCGATATAATATTTTTATTTATAATCTGTACTCTTAATTATTTTTTAAGATTCTTTTTACTAAGGTTCGAAAATATGAAACACCCAAAAGTTGATCAACTTTAAATGTTATTATTATTTCGTTATTCTTTAGCTGAGCTAAGAACATTCTTCTTCTTCTTCTTTTTAGTTGATGGACGTCCACAGGAATACATACGCCTCATACGCCAGAGAGCCTGCCAACGCCACGTCCACCGGCTGGTGGATGCCACTCGAGAATCTTTCAGACACAACGGCCACGGATTGCACGAGTCATGTGTTCCATCCACTGCCACTTTAGACGAGCAATTGTTCGAGTTTCGTCGGTGACCTTAGTTTTTCCGCGAATGTCCTAATTTTAGATTCGATCTCTCAACGAAACTACAAGCATACCCCTCTCCACTACTCTCTGGCCTTGAGCCTTCTTATGAGTCCCAATGTAAATGAACACGTCTTGGTTCCATATCACGTCACTAACAACAAATTTGATCATAAAAAAGGGGTAACGTTGCTGTCGGTATAATTGTTTTTTTGGGCCATATAAGGGAAAAAATTTTCTTATTAATTCGATATGAATAGCCGGGAAGAATGTTGTTTTTTAGTTTATTTATTTCATCATCATCATGATTACAGTTTAAATATGTCCACTGTTTGCAAATTCTTTTAGCCTGAACATTGCAGTGTGCGTTTATCGGATGCTATCCTGATGATGATGACGATGTTAACATTGTACAAGGTAGACTCCGAAATATTAATTACGTAATGTACCCAAAAATAAACTAATAAATGTATAGAGATACGTAACAAGTTTATACATGATAATAAAAGATAAATATGTGGCGGCATTGTTTATTTCTTTAACGGATGCATTTACTGCCGAAATTGGCGTAATATGGTGTATAAAATCGTGTTTGTCATTATGTATGTCAGTAAGTAATTAGTATCAAACCCTTTATCACAATCTAAAGATTTGTATTTATTTATATTGTTCAACACTACATCACTACATAAATAAATTAATTAACTTTTCAGAAAATTAAATGATTTCAGTACATTTTTAAAATCGCCTTGTTTCAGATTTACTAAGCCAGATTTACAGCAGGGATGAAGTTAACAGAATTTATATTCCGACAGGAAAGTATAATTAAGAAAGAAATTAAGTGGCCGAAACATAATTATGAATCATTAGCGTTTGCTTAAAATTTAGATAAGAATACTTTTCAAGGTTTTTTTTGCATCACAAGTTATTCGAAGTTAATAACATTGATTTAGAACAAAACAATTAATAAAAAAAGTACATTTCTTTCACATCAACACTCCTCCTTTTCCGTCGAGTCGTGGGTTCGCGATATAATGTCACTTGTTTTAAACGCGGTATACAGTGGCGTCAAATTTGGTGAGGATCTTATCGGACCGCCGTAATGAAACAACGTCCAAATTAAACGTCCAAAAGAGCACTTTCTTTTCCCCTCCTCTTTGCCAGACATCACTAAACTGTTAGTCGTCGTCCAGGCAATGTGTCTAATACGAAAGCACATGTTTGAAGCAGTTGGAAGAGTATTTGTATAACTTGACTATAGAGGCATTATTTCATCACACTATCTAGCTAATTCACAATATTTTCCTCCAGCACCATCAAACGCATCAATCCGATACCTGTTTACCATCTTAAGGGCCACTTGTTAGCATTTCAGAAAAGATGACATAATGAGTGTACCAGTGAACCTTTAAACCTTTAAAGGAAGTGGTAAAGTCAGGGCTATATAACGGATGCGATAGAGGTGATAATCTTTCAGTAAAACTAATTTATTTAAACATGCCAATTGCGAAAACAATCTCAGTCTTATTTTATTCTTAAATATTTTTAAGAGAAGTAAAAGGAATCTATGCTAGAGACCTATGTCCTGCGGTCCAAATGATGAAGATGATTAGGAACTCCTGGGAAATATATCATTTTGTATTTTAATACATATGTCATACTATTAACAGGTCCAATACTTACATGTTTATTGCTCAAAACATACAATTCTCATATATAATTTCGACGACATAGTTAGGTCGCTGGATACAGGCAACGCACACCGATCATGTTGGCAATCTTTGCTGGAGGCCTATGCCTTACAGTGGGTTTATCAACTGAAAAGAATAAAAATAACCTTTAATGCTTGATATTCCAAGTTAATTTTAAGAAATAATTCAATAATTTAAATATATATAATACTTAAAATAACTTCAAGAGACGGTGCTACTAAATAAACATATTAATCAACAAACATTAAGGCAACACAACGCCGCAAGGACTCCCGTTATTCAAATGGATTACATTTAAATAACGAAAAGACATAATTGCGTTATTAACCCGCCGGACTAAGTTTTGAACATTATTATCAGAAATTGAGTTTCTAGCTTCCTCTTAACATAAACTTTGATCATTATTAAGGTTGTTAGTGTTACTAATTACTTTTAAACAATCACTATTGAATCATTTTTGTACGTTTGTACGTTTTTTGAGTGTTTCACTTCTTAATTATCCGATATAACATTAGCATATTAGATAATATCTAAGCAAGGTTTTGTAATAGAAAAATAATAAATAAAACCTATTTCAAATTATTTTCTCATTTACTATAAATAATACTACAAGACTTTATTAATAATCTGATTATGATTTCTTTGTATTGTATTGTATTTTTACACAATCGTTTTTTGTTAGATTACATCCTAACAAACCCTGGCATAATTATGTAATTTACTTATATTTTACTTCTATTCACCTGTATGCAAACATATGTAAACACGAATAAGATTTTTACGTTGTTATTTGCTAAAATATCACCTAAAAGAGAGACAACGGTATACTCGTACATAACCTTTTTCTACTGTTAAATAGATTAAAAATCTATTTAATCGCATAAACAGATAGTACAATAAGTAGTTACAATTTTAATAATTTTTAATTATAAATATATAGAGAAGTGATAACCTAAGGATTGAGGAATGAGCTTTACTTACAAATTGTAAAAATGATAAACATCGTGAGTAAACCACGACACATTAAAAATCCAAAGAAAAAGGTAGAAATATTACAATATTAATATAATATATAAAAATATATAATAACTACTAATGTTGCATTATGTAAAATAAAACATTTTCGACATTTAAATGTGCTTAATCTTCCTTAGAGTGTAAAAATGTATTTTCAACCAGCATTAACCACGATATACATAAAAAGCATTAATCATTCATACTACCCGAGATTTACGAGTATTCCGACATGTTTGGAAACGACGTGACTTCTAATCTCTGCAAGAAACGACCAGTGCGCGCGGTTTGCGGTTGTCGTTTCCAACTACGTTTCGACTACTGTATTATGTCAAATTTAAGATAAGCACAACGTATTTCGGGGCTGACAAACTAAACTTCTACAGCACATTTGTAAAGTGTGTGCTAATGGGAAGAATCCACAGATTAGACGAATACTGGATGATCTCGAACAATATTCTACGTTTTATATTTTTATCACTTAAATATACCTAAATAAGCTGGCTGAAAAGAAATTCAAAATCTTTATAAAATTATATTTTTAATTTATTACAATTGTAATTATTATAAAAAAAAGTATTCTTCCGAATTTAATTCGTAATAGTTCTAGCAACGCGCCATAAATCCTTAATCCTGAACGGGATAACGTCACTCACCCGTGAACGTTCTCTGTAGTGTTATACTTGTGAAGCATAAGTTTTTCTGCCCCTTTCCGTCTCGCATTTTCGTAATTCTGATTATTTAATAAATTTAAATATTTTTAAGCTCCTGTGCCTAGTTTCTCAAACATCATGCAAATGAATTTTTCGTTCCTGGAATTTAATTTGCCTCAATATTTTTATAGAAAATTTACAAAGCTCATAATTCAAGTTTGTTTAGATATTTACAAAAATATGTAAAGTTGAGTTAAGTTTGTAATTATAAAAGACAAAATTATAAATACAATTTGTCTCTGAGTTTTATTTGTAATTATATAATACAATGAACACTTGTACTCACCGCTTGGATCCAATCAGGCAATGTTTTAATTCAAGCGACGACGCGCATTTCATTCGAACGAATAAACGAATCATTTCGTAAAAAATACAGCTCCTGTCATTCAGTCAACTACCACATCGCTTCGTTGAATGCTTCATTGAATGAAAATGTGATAAACATTGAAAAGAATATTAAAACATATATGGTTAAAATTACTTCAAATAACTTTAGTTATTATTTCGAAAATTTACAGCAAGATAAATAAAGTTTTCTTAAATTTCCTTTACCAATTTAGAGGCATTTATTTTGACGCTATATAGTAGGAGAAAGAAAGTTGTCTGACATTGACAACGCATCATATGGAGCTAGAAAAGAAAGACAGGCGCTGTTGAGGAGATAACAAAAACTTCTCTCCTGGTAATACTAATTTACGACATGTACTAGATGCCAGAAGTGTTACATTCTTCTCCTATTCTTATTCTTACAACGTTAATCTCCTCTTCTAAAGTTCCACAAAAATTAGAAGTGTTTGCACAAATTACAATGCTACTTGACAAAAACTAGCGATGATCTTTATTCTTCTAAAGTTATTTTAAATGTGGTCTTAGTGTAGCTACTATGTAGACAATTTAATGTTAGTCTGGAGAATTTGTTACACTGATTTATTGCTTCTCTTACCAACACGCCGGAACACTAATAAATAATTTTACTTTAATGATTTAGTGCGACACGTGTTTGTTAGTTGATGTCACTTAAATTATATTTATCACGGATATGATAAAATAAGTAGATAATAGTACTATATTCTCTTTATATAAATTTTCGTCATTTTTTCCCGCTATTTTACTGTAGGCATACTACTTTTATTAGCCATAGAAAGTTATATAACGCCAAAGCACGCAGCACCGTATCCTATTAGGTCCTATCGCTGGCGAAGAAGGGATTGAGAGATCCGTATACGAACGTAACCGACACAGCCTAGCGAATTGGCAAATTGAGGTAGCAGTAGGCAGGCCACATAACGCGCAATACGGATTTAAAGAAGACAACTTCCAGGTAGCCTTTGTTTGCCTCCAGACCATTTCAATTCTTATTAAATATGTAATTTTATATTATTTTAAAAGTGTATGTATTACTGTTGAGATTCATTCGCCTATTCTGCTCAAATTTTAAAGAAACAAAAAAAATATTGAATAAGAGTTTGAAGACCTATTCTTACTCAGTGCATTCTTTCTGTTGCGAACATTCGTCAACGCCACGAACAAAATTATGTAATATTTTATCTTTTTATTAGTTTATACTTTTTTTATATACCATAGACAATAACTAAAAAAAAAGATACAATTTATATATATAGAGGTCTTATCACTCGAGGCGATCTCTACCAGACAACCTTTTGATGGAGATGAAGGACATGAAGAAGAGAGCAGTTTAAGGTGTACACACATACAAATACATACAATACACATGCATATGTAAAAAAAAATTATGTACTCATGTACATAAATATATTTATGTGGAAAAGGTATTACGTAAATACGAATAAATAACAAATACTACACAATATCCAAGGACGTGCATTTCATCATTTCTTTAAATTCTGATTCTGTAACCACACAATTGTTTGTCTAACAAAAAAAGAAAATAAACGCAACACAATCAAACTTTACAGCCTCTTGTGTGCTGTGGAAACGTCAATAATGACACGGGTCTATATAAAAAGGGACGACAAAAATTTAAGAGGGTCATATTTTTGACACGGCCGCAATTCTCGCCACACTGGTTATCCCATTATTTACTGATACTACAAAGACATCAATCGTTCAGTTTTACTATCATAATAACTGAATATTGGTACTGTCCTATCTCTTGTTTTTTCGTAGCCCCCTTTTTTGGCGATTCACGTTTCCCTATCTTAATTTATGACAGGGACTCGGCTTACGAAGTAATTTATGCAGTTTGTTGTTTCTTTTTTTTTTCTTCGCTCTATAACTCTCACATTTCTTACAATATCACATTTTTATTATTTTTTCTTTTTAATTAGCTACATTATTACGAAAAAAAATCTCTTGTTACATCATTGTAATGGTTAAAAGACTTGCATTATTTAAGATTTATTAGCATTTTTATATTTTATTATAAAGGCCTTCTTCGTCTACACTAAATACATCGACTCCAGATTAAGCACATCATCAAAAATATTATCATGAAGAGGATATATATAAATGAAGTTTGTCTACCTTTGTACTGACTTAAGACAATATTTCTGGAACCACAAAACTAAGAGACTTGAAATTTAGTAGGAGTAATCTTCTCGCCAAGTAGAGGTCAGTTAAGAATTTACGAAACAAACTCTACGAAACTCCACCTACAAGGGGGGTTGAAGGGCCTTTCTTTAATAAAAACGCATGTATTCAAACTATAACTGTTATAGGTATAAAACTTGGCCAGATTTTTTGGTAAGTTAAAAATTATTTTATGAAACTACATCCACACTTCCCGCTTTACGTGGCCAGGCGGTACGGACGGAAGAAGGCAGCAAGTAATAAATATTTGTTAAGCAAAGGAAACCAAGGAATATACGTTACATTTAAATAGAAACCGTGGTTTTAAAGCTATATTTTAATCATTGTCATATTTTATTAAACTTAATTAACATCAAAGTATATATGGATTCCATTGTTTTAAATAGCGACGAAATAATAATTTAAAAACAAAGGAGAATTCGTAGCGATGTTTGATAAGGATTTTGCTAATGTCCTTATGTTCCATTAGAACGTAACATCAATCGATCTCTGTAATAGAAACGTTCCATTTCTCATTATATGCTTCGTTGTACTGTCAGTCAATCTGTCCATCCCACGTCGATTGATACTTACCTATTACCAGATAACGGACTGATAACTAAATGAAAATTACAGTCAGATAGCATTCGTCGAAATTAAACATTATTTTGTCTGTTGTTGTATAGAAAGCAATAAAAAATTATGAACTCTAGAAACTACGTAAAGAAGATAATTTTTACTGTTTGAAATTATAAGCGAAGTATGTGACATTTCGTAGTATTATAAAATTCAAATAAATAGCGACACTTTTTCCTCGTAAAATTAAAATGTATAAATTTTTATTTACGTTAATAAACTCTCGAGTTTTATAGTTAACAAAGGGAAAATCTGTCTTTTTAATTTTTTGGTAAACAAAACTTTTATCGAAGAACTTGTAATGAAGAATTTAACTTAGTCAAAACAACGCACAACTGTGATTGAGTTTTAGATTCTTTGTAGAGTTTGTTCCTAACTCTACACCAAATATCTCATTGAATTTATAATTTTAATTTAATTTTGATAAGGAAATCGACAACAACTTACATTTAACTTTTTTCATCAAAAGATCGTTAAACAGAATTCCGAGATTATGTTTTTTTCTCGTACTTTTTATATTATTTAAGATCAAAAAATGAATAAAGCGTACACTTGTTGACAAATTTGGTCCCTTACACATAGCAGCGTGATGCTGTTAAGGCTTTGACAAAAAAGAGCCTAATAATCCGATTAATCTTACATTCTTAGTTTCAGACGTTGTATAGTTATTACAATAAATTGTATTTATATTGCATATGATGTTTTTGGATTTTAGTTTACTTAATATTTTCCTTTCTTTGTTATGAAATTAATGATAATTTATATAATATAATAGTTCCAATTGTTATGAAACATATAAAAACTCCAAGTTTTAAGGATTCTTTAAGATTGTGCACAAATTTCCTAAAATTTTCCAATTGAAATTAACAATTTTAGACTAATACGTTGTTACTCAATTCATCAGAATAAATATCATACCAGACGCGATTGATAGCGAAACAATTAATAGTTACATCTAAGCAGCAAACATTTTATATATTTTCTATGGTTAATTCATTTCAAAATAAAATTTGTAATATATATTTAAATACATTGTTTTCAAATAAATAATCCGTGACTGCTTATTACTAGATTGTAACTTTCAGATACTTTGTTAACAGTTACCAATTTGTAAGCATCTTATATTTTTACGAAAAAAATTTGCCCGATCCACATATTCAAAAGATAACAGATAACAATCTGCTGATATGTTAAGTTTGTTCGTACGCGGGCGTCTCTAAGACTTACGAACTTTCAACCTTGACTTACTTGTACCAAAAAAAATAATGGAATTAAAAGTATAGTTAATCATTATTAATATACAAACAAAAACAGCAATAGTAAAATAGGTATATTATCCACAGAACTTCACAATGACTTATTCTAAATTATTAAAGAGGTCGAAAATATATCCATTGCTGAACATAAGCCTCCTTTATTGATATCAAATAAGACCTTAATTAAAACGGCCTGCGTGTGCCTTAACAAGGTCGTATGCCAATCTAGTAGATAGACATCCTAGGCGGCGCTTGCCGGTCCATAGACTCAACTAGAGAATCTTATTGCCCCAGCTTAATTCGACCTTCGTTAATAGATAAACTCGGAGTAAAATAATCTGCGGTCTCTTTTATTGACATCTCTTACTGTAATCATTTATAATATGTGTATAAAAGGATTATGAATAACAAATTAAAAATAACAGTAAATATATAGTTAAAAAGTAGGAAAGTAAATAAGTTGTACGTCATATTCTAACAAATAAACACGATTTATCTATATCGGAGAAATAGCTTCGGTAGTCTTTTTAAAAACCCATGATATATTATCAGCAATTCTTACATCACTTACATTATTGCCACATTACAACACACTTCTAATACAACGGGATTTCAGCGAATCATCTTTTTTCGACTAAAACATTAACAAAGTCTTCAGGAATTCAAAAAAGAGCAGTTGGGGCGTTCAAGCGTCAACTGACTCATTTTTTGCGTCAGTTCGTCGTTATTTACATACACTATCAACACTTAGATATGTCGTTCGTGTCGTCAATTTTAAATAATAATTTAAAATTGAAGACACGAACGATATAAATTTGTTTATCGAAAGCTACCATTAATTTTCTATAATGACACTATTTTAAAATGCGCTCTTGGCTACATTTATATATTCTTGACACATATTTTTTGAACAAAACCATTTATTAGCAACGAAACTTAAAAAAATAATATGAGATATATCTTGTATTTAAATATTATACTGAGTTCAGGTAGAAACTTGTAGAGCTCAACTTGTGAAACTCCTTAGGGAAGCAAGTTTCTTAGTAGCGATTGTCCATTCAGAAAAGTATCAAACTTAAAATCATTTGAGCCACCGAAGTAATAGTTTCCTGAAATAAATGAACTCATTTTATTAAACACCTAACATGACAAATTCCCTTAAAGTAAGCTAATATACAGGGATTATTTCTATTAAAAATCTATGGGAGAAATTTATATCCAATGGTACACATTATATATGTCTGAAATGATAATCATTACCAACTTTGTTGAATAGAAAAAATAATCCCTAAACATTTCTCTGCATTTCCCTAGGATGCAAAAACAGTGTTACTTTGATTAATTGTGAAGACTCGTAGAATAATCTCAACATTACCTGCCTTAGACTGGCAGTCCAAAACCAACGGACTGTTCTCAATCAACTTCATATAAAGACTAGGTTTTCCACTATCAGCTAGCTCTGATGCAATCAGAGAGATTCGATACGCTTGTTGTCGCAGGAAAAGTACAGGGAAAGAGATTAAAAATGCAATACCAAGCCCATGGGCGGACTCGATACAGGTGGTGACCAGACTCATAATGACGGAAGCACTCAGGTCATAGAGACTTGTGAAGCCAACTCGTCAAATCCTCGACCAAGGCTTTCGAAGAAGAACGCGACCTTCTGCAACGAAGATAAACGACCAAGAAGTTGAAGTAGAAAAAGTTAATAACATAGTTTGTCTAATAATGAGCACTTATTGTTCTTAAAATTCTTCTTGTCATATTCCATATTCAAATCTATATGCGTCTTGAAAATATAAAAGTACCATATATATAACCAAACATACGAGTATGTATGACTAATGGTCTCTCAAAATTGTGATTTATAAGCAATATTTTTTCTGACCGATTTAATATATTTTTATGTACAAATAACATTTTCTCATATCCCTGAGTCAACTGAAAGCAATAAATACTTTTGAAACTCACATTCATCTTTTATGATTGGCCTTTTTGACAATATGGTGCGCGTGAAACTTTATTTATTTCAACATCAAAACCTAATAAATTTTATATTGAAATAAATTTTTGTTGTTATGACAAATAGATACCAAAAACAAATACACAAGGATGATTTAATCTTAAGTAAACAAAAAAGTATTTCCAAAATTGGTTTTACATAATAATCCAATACTAAAACATCTTTATCAGGATAGTGCGGACCATTGCATGTTATCATTTAGTTAACCTGTAGCTTTTTTTCTAGTGACGGAGAGCAGTTTATTTCGAAAAGAGAGCTTTATATGGGAAACTCCTATACTCTTTTATATTCTATATCAGCTGACAGATTTCCACTGTCCGCAACCGGCGACTTAGTTTTTTATTATGAACCTTAACTACATGCCTGATTTTTAAATTAATTTAATTATATTTAATTTAAATTATTATGATTTAAGTAAGCATTTTTATATTTTCAATCATAATTATTTTCATTAAACTTTAAACGCGGTTATCCTTTGAGAATAAAATAAAAAGTTCAAATGGCCAATACTACTTAACTTTTTACAATCAATTAGAAGATACAATGGTAGTTTCGTATCGAATCTAAACCAATCGGAGTCAAAAATATTTAAATAACTGGTTATTTATTTTTACTGGATGTTTATTCTCGGAATAATATTTTAAATTTCAGATATATTCAGGTATTCATTAAATCGTTTGACATGTTGTCTATTTTGATGAAAGCTATAAAAAAATACACAGGGTGATTGGTGGTAGATGTAAAAAGTTTATGTAAAGCTCATTTGCTGTTAAATAATGTATGATAATCCTGTCCAAAAGTGTCAATAGTTTCATAAACAATAAACAATGTAATAATAAAAGAGTAAGAAAAACCACTTTCAAAATGCATGCAATACGTATAAAAACTTATTATTTTTTAAATTCAAGTTCAATTCAATATTAATATTTTCTATAACTGATTGATCACTTTATTCAGAGCGATAACGACACACATTTAAACTATACACACACTATAACTAATAACCTTTTATAAATTGCAATAAATTAGTAAAAATTATTGTACATTAATCCATTTTATATAAAAGGTTGTCAAATATCTCCCTTCCGCCTTTTTGTCTTTTGAATTTCGCGGCTATGTACAAAGCGCTACAGAGCTCGTATCTGGCAATACTATACATAATTCGAAAGGTCTTGACATAACCTACAAAACGACGCTATGCATGATTAGTTTGGATATTGCGTTCAACAGTTATAGACGTGTAAACATGGAGTTCACTAACGCCGAAATTCGCGCTATTTTAAAGTTTTCCTTCGTTAAAGGCAAATCCGCTAGAAAAACGTTCCGTGAGATTAATGGTGTTTTGGGGGATGGTACTCTATCACTTCGAACCATGATGACCGATTCAGAGCCGGCGAAAACGACACCATGGATAAGCCAGCCGGCGGAAGACCTGTGACGACAAATACCGATCAAATCATGGACTACATCGAGTTAGACCGGCATGTGGCATCTCATGACATCGCCCAGGAGATGGGAGTTAGTCACCAAACCATTTTAAACCATCTGCAGAAGGCTGGATACAAAAAAAAGCTTGATGTTTGGGTGCCGCATGATTTGACGCAAAAAAACCTTCTGGACCGAATCAACGCCTGCGATATGCTGCTGAAACGGAACGAACTCGACCCATTCTTGAAGCGGATGGTGACTGGCGACGAAAAATGGATCACATACGACAATATCAAGCGAAAACGGTCGTGGTCGAAGGCCGGTGAATCGTCCCAAACAGTGGCCAAGCCGGGATTGACGGCCAGGAAGGTTTTTCTGTGTGTTTGGTGGGATTGGAAGGGAATCATCCACTATGAGCTGCTTCCATATGGCCAGACGCTTAATTCTACCATCTACTGCGAACAACTGGACCGCTTGAAGCAGGCGATCGACCAGAAGCGTCCATAATTGGCCAACAGGAAAGGTGTAGTGTTCCACCAGGACAACGCCGGACCACACTTCGTTGATGACTCGTCAGAAGCTACGGGAGCTCGGATGGGAGGTTTTATCACATCCACCATATAGCCCGGACATAGCGCCAAGTGATTACCACCTGTTCCTGTCCATGGCGAACGCCCTTGATGGTGTAAAGTTGAACTCAAAAGAGGTTTGTGAAAAGTGGCTGTCCGAGTTCTTCGCAAATAAGGAGGGGGGCTTCTACGAGGGAGGTATTATGAAGTTGCCGTCTAGATGAAAACAGATTATCGAACAAAACGGCGCATATTTGAACTAAATCCGATCACTGTAACACTTTTTATAAAGCATTGAATAAAGAGCAAAAAAGCGGAAGGGAGATATTTGACAACAACCTGTTATATATTTATTTTCTTTAAATATTATTATACATTTTATATCAATGTTACCTAATGGCTTATGAAAATTAGTCATGTGAGTGTAATTAATCAATGCCTGAAAAAGCTTTTACAGGTCGAACGAACTCCTCAGAGAACAATAAATATCTCTATCAATAACAAATGGTGCCGCTTTACAATGTTCCCTGTAATACGTTCTAATTTTCCTTAACAATTTTCCACAAATTTACACGGTTAATAAAGATAAGTAACTAAAAAGTTAAATTTCAATATCTTTCCTTAAATTTCATTTAAGAAAACTGTGAAGTGGTGACTATGATGGAACAGCTTTCTTCACCTTCATCATCAATCAACGCAAATTAATGTTTCATATGAAGCATTTATCTTTAAATACTACCTCGGCGGTCTTTACACCTATTGCGTATTTTTATAGGAACTTCTCATTTTGCTTATTGTTTGATATTACATCAACCGTATCAAGAATCCTATGTTTCCAAAAAAAAAGACATCCGCATTGCCGTCGCCATCGTTATTGTCTTGATCTATGTTTGTTAGTACGTAGTGTCACGTTTCCCGTGAGGTGACTAACACATGCGCCCCATATGTACTTGACACATGTCATCATAATGAATATTTTAGTCTCGAAATGATAGCCGTAATAGGTACTGTTGATCATTTCATACATATATGAAGACACCTGGTTGCAACCAATTATAGTAGGGCAATAGGCATCCACAGTGAACTTCATAGTTGATGTGTCTTGGGTTTCGCGCTTCACATTCCTCTAGGACTAGCCGGTCATTTCACTTCTGCCAGTACAGTACGGTGCCAGGTTCTCACTGCCATTTTTGTGCCTGTTAAATGTAAAAAACATGGTGTTCACTTGGCCAGTGCAAGATCGTAGTAGGCAAAATATTGAAGGTTATCTGTGCGGGAAAGGCTACTAACAAACTAATATTTAAGTATTGATACATGTTGCAATGTACTTAAATAGCGCTTGAAACACTATAACTCCGGCTGATGCCGATAGATGGCGTTTGCAGACGTTTACCTCGCGATATAGTTTGACAAGGTTGGTCGAACAAACAGGCTTGATTAAGTCTGTAATTAATAAATAAAAATCTTATCTGACACTAATAATACATTTTATTCTTCGGCACAACAAGAAATTGCCTTATTCCCGAAACACATGGATCTGTAACTTTCATTATTATATAACGTCTAAAGGTGCCTTTATTACTTTACCTTAATGTTGCTGAGAAATTTTGTTGTTTAAGTTTAACTTAATATCGTACCATTAATCAAGTAACCGCCCAAAAGTTATTTGACGTTAACAGTTTAAAACTATATCCTAAAGATTAATTCATATTATTGATAACAATTACTATTCAACAATTACTTTTAAAATGACTAGAATTTCAATTCTATTCATTGTGCTCAATGTACAGATTATAGTTAATACAAAAAACATTTACAATTATTTTAAACTTATAATACAGTTGTATGATTTTGTTCATTACAATAAAGATTTGAATGAAATGTCGGTACATTTTATTTTAAATAAAGTACAGTAGTAATTCACAGGTGGTCTCACCAAAAGCCGAATTTTTTAATTCTAACCTCGCATTACAGATGTTTGACACTACCAGCATAAAAGTAGAAATACAGGATGATTGGAAATGTATGCTTTAAAAGGATGAATATATAGTTCATTAGTTGACAATTAATGGATAGCACACTCAATCCAACAAACAATAGTTTCATAAATAATATATTCGTATATTCGTAACGTTAATATAGGAAGGCGTTTTAAAATTTCGGGCATATATATAAAATAAATTATTGTGTACTATCAGATGCTGCAGACTTTCTACTGTTTCGTTTAGTTGTTAGCACGACGCATTCCAATAGGAAAAATAAATTAAAGTAGCGAATTTCAATGTGATCACTTTATACGGGTGCTTGGAAATAAGTGTAAAAGCTTCCAAAAAAAGGTGCTGACGAATTAGCTATGCATTTACAGGTATAAAGCTTTTACATCTTTTTCCTTACACCATTTATATTTGTGAACACAGTAATGAAGGCAAATTTTTTGTGACGACAAATTTTGTGTACATAAATTTAATTGTGCAATTTCAGAATACTTCACTCCTATTAATTTTTCGCAAAAAATATCTTAAATCACATCGGATGAGACAAAACAAACAATCTATTAATGTTGTATCGAGTATATTTATTTCAAAGGTTTTGGTGTGATTTGCATTTTGAAGTTATTGTTCTTCGGTTTCACCCTTGTTAGGCAAAACGTCAATTTCAAACAGACCCCCAGGAGTTTGTATTAAAATCAATCGCAATCGCTTGTTTCAACTTTAAAATTCGCCCAATTAAATATTTCAAATATGTCATTGTCTTTATGGTTTTCATTATTTCACTACCAAATATAAATATTATAGAAAAAAATTATAAAGAACACTTTGAAGGATATATTGCGCCTCTATTTCAATATTTAACCAATATTTTGTTTTCATTTATTAAATTGCAAAACTAAAATAAACATACATCAAAGTATGTACGTACTGGCTTACGCTATGTATATGCAAGCAGTGGTGGCCTAGCGGGTCGATTCTTGGAATACAATCTTATAATTCACACTTTGTGCATTAATTATGTGGGATTGGCACTGTTCACAAACAAGTTTCCTGTGGATAGGCAGCATCGTCACCTACGTACAACAATACTTCACTGCGATCGACAACCTGCCTGTCAAGCATGGCGATTATAGTATATACCCCATAAGTATCTTTGGGAGATGCCTATGCCTTGCAGTGAGGATCTATAGGCTGAAACGATAACGATGAATAAGATTGATATACGCTGACGCTGTTCAAAGATAACAATAGCTATTTAAGATGTTATTCATTTACATATATGTACAAGTATATTTTACACATATAATATTTACAGTATATAATTTGCAACGGTTAAATCCAATAATAAAGTAGTATTTAACGGCCAGAGCCGAAGGTTCTTAGGGAGATACTTTGCTGCGTAAAACGAAGTTTAGGCTAAGCGCTCAGGTGGCACCCGTGTTATTAAAAGCACATTATATTATTTTTATTTATTTATTTATCACAAAAAAAATTGCATCACAGTTTCGTTAGTTAATATCCCCACTAGGTGAAGCCACGCCATAATTAAGGTCGATCATTATAACGATTTTTGGGCGTATGACTAACATGGTGCATATTGTTACAATAGAATAAATATAACGTAACGTTTGTAACCTCGTAAAGATACAAAGCTGTATAATATACATATACATTTTCTATATGTGAATAATGTTTACGGTATATATAATACTATCATTGATGTAGGCTGAGACGGAGCTCCTTATCCTTTATTACCAAAAACAAGGTATTGACTAAGCGTCATCTGCACTCTGCTTCCTTTAGCCTGCGGGATCTGTAAAGGACAATACAATGATCCTTAATCATAAAGAAGCTTTCAATTGTGTATAAATTATTCCCCACTAATCCGAATCGAAGATGACAAGCGTAATAGCAATTTGTGTAAATCTTTTTAGCTGTGAGCTATTTATTATTAAATGAAAGTAATTAATTTATAACAGATACTACGGCAATAAATAATCAACGGATCCATTAATCACCTAGATCGGTAGCGATAGACCGCTAATTCTGCTGCTAGCCGATATCGTTGCTAATGCTACGTAATAAATCAATGTCAAAGTAACAAATTATTAACAAAATTTTGTGAATTTCATTTTTTGCACTGTATTTCATTGTACGAAAATTATTATTACTATTGTTGTTGTAACTTTTATATGCATTTTACAAATAACATGTTCAAATTTGAAATAAATATGACGAAATTATACAAGAGAAAAGCGCATATTTGTCTCAATGTTAGTAAAATAATATTAATTAGATATGTCGAAGACATAACCTTAGTAGTGGTTTTGTAGAGAGCGTGAGATATGGAATTTTCCATCATAACAAATATAATTTCGGTAATGATAACACACTTCCTATACAACACAGTTTCGACGAATCTCGGGTGAGTAAACAAAAATAATATTAGTAATATCGCTGATATAACGTTTATTAAAAACGTGCCAAGAGCCTCCGCTTCGACAATAGCAAACTATTGAGCCTTTACTTAAACCTCTTAAGCTCCCACAAATAAAAATGCGTATTGTCAGTCCAAGGTCAAATTTCTTTCTCGAGGGGGACCTAAAACCTAATTATCACATAGTCTCAATCTGAAAGCTCAAGAACCTTACAATGCAATAAATCAACTTTGCAAGTACCCGAGCCGAGTTTACAGAGATAGCCAAAGAATGTTCACTGCTTGATATAGCTCCACTATTCCATAGATTTTTAGTAATTTTAAGCAGTTTATTCCGTAACAATTAATTGAATAGCGTTTTATTAAGTTTTGACATGTACTCCATTAAAGTTTTGTAGATTACAATTTTACGCATATAAGCATCAATACGTTTTACTGAAATAAAAAGTTTTATCATTATTCGGGAGACACTTATGTCATTAAAATTATTAACGATGTTAGTATATTAAAAACAAAATTACGATAATCGTGATGGAATAAATACTTTGACATATAAAGAACTCTGTACGGCAGTAAAACGGAATATATTACAATTTTATGTTAATTTTAACTTTAAACCCGTCGTTTCGTTGTAAAAAACTGCACTGTAATTTCAGTTTATGGCTTAATATAGTATACGGTCATGGCCGAATGCTTCCGTCTAGTATGTTTCTAAGGAATAAATGAAGCAAATTGTTTTACTTTAAAACCGTAATAGAATAGGTTTTAATTTATTTTTCATCCTTGCAATGACAACATTGCTGCTTTCTCTCGTCAGCCTGTGATACCATCATTGTTCGTTGTTCAAACAACAGTATGACGTACAACACTCCACGCCTTTCTTACCGAACCTATCAATTATGACACCAGCGTAGACCCTGTAAACTAATTCAATCTCATCAGACATATTTTAAGGTAGAATGTCTAATTTAAACACGAACAAAATAATTAAAATGCAAATGAAAGTAATATTACGAATTTAGCAACGCGGTTTAAAAACGGTCAATAGATTGGTATGTAGAAGAGGTATTGGCCAGCCCACGAATCGCGCTGAACTGATGTTCGCTGGACCCTTAAGATCCTAAAGTGGAAACTGCGAACCGGTAAGCAGAATATAAGACGTCATGTTACCACGACATTAAGTTCCTATGAAGTCGCGGGATGCTGGCAGCGCAAGCAATACACTGAGTATTGCCATTAATAATCCTTAGGTTGAGAGCCGCTTCCAGCATATATTTTTAAAAATCTATGATGGAGGCTTCGTTAAACCCTCTATGACTGTAATGATGATAAGACCTATAAAATTATATTTGAATCAGTAGAGACTGTCTAAAACTTTAAATCGATAGTTTCCTATTCAAACTAAAGTTACCAAATTTACAAAGTTATGTAAACTTCTTAAACTTAATTCAACACGATTCGAGTAGTAAGTGTTTATTTTAATTTACTTAAATTGTAAATGGATACTATTAATAATATATTCGTCTATAAATAAAGTTTTTAAAAAATTTTGTTATAGACAACTTTCATTAAACCGGTTTAAAAAAACTAGTTAGTTATAAATAAATGAAAATGAAATAAATTTCCAATGCTAGAAGACACTTCTTTCAATATATTTAAATTCAGAACCGGCTGAAGATAATTTCTCATATTCATTCAAATATATGTAATTTATATATCCATCTCTATTTCTACTGAATACGTTGTATATATGTTACAATTTTTTTTCTATCTTTAATGCACCTTCTACTATACCAACTTTTTACTCCTGCAACGGGAATAGATGAATAGGATGTGTATTTTTACGTATAGATCCTCAGCGGTACGCCCGTAGTATGAACACCACAGGCTGAGTGCATCAACTGAAAACTGCAGCTCACCACCCTTTATCTTAAAGACGTGAGCAGAACTAGCTATATTAGAGCATGCACCACTGCTAGACCAATATATAGATGCGGGGTATCACCTCTCGTAGCGGGGTTTGATGAAGGGCGTAGTGTAACCACCGTTCCAAGTTTCCTAACTACGGATAAGGAGCTCTGATGTTCTTCCACTCACCCTCTCCACGGTCTCTTTCTGCAACAAAAATAATAACTACCAATTCTATCTCTAAAGCTATAAAGCCCCAACAATGTCAGCATTATAGAGCTAATAACAAGCAACAAAACAAAGTGGAACGAACCTAATACGAAGTCCTATGTAAACTGTTTTGTTCTAAATAGTTCTAACAATAAAGTTAACCAATATAGGCCTTTTGATAACTTTACCGAGCGATTTACCCGCCTATTCGAATTTAAACAATGCAAATACTTGACTGCCGATTAAATAACGCTATGTTTATTTACGTACACCAGCAGGACATATAATTTAAAAATACAAAAAATATTGACTTACAACTTTTGGAAATCGAAGATTTCTTAAGGTTAAAACGTCTTTCTCAGATTACAATCTGTTGTACAGTTAAAAGCACGTGAAACTTTTTAGTTTGGATGTTTGACTTGTTTAAACATAGGTTTTTAGAGATAAAATAACGGAGCGTGTTTCGAATAATGTAAATATTAAATAACAATAAATTTTAAGGTGCAATAATCGTTGTTTCTGTTTATTTATTTATTTCAATTAAAAATCTTGAGGATTACATTAATTTCTTGATGAAAGCTTTGTTTATTAAATATAGTCATAATTTTTTTAATTAATTTTCGAGCAAACTGCAATTGGTTGCCACAAAAAGTAAATATTTCGTGATCGTTAACGAAACCGTTGCCTGGTCTTTTATTTAATTAAGCATGATTTATGTAAGCTGGATATTAATCTTTCAATATGACGTAGTATAATTTGCAACTTCTTTCTTGCTGTCAGACGATCCTTATTTATATCACATTTCTGTTAAAGTGATACACAATCCGTTGTTGAATTTACAAGTTAATGCACATCATAAATACAAGAAACATTTACGAATAACATTACACAATAAAGTAGTGCACAACGTTTATTGTTTAAATTAGTTACCAGCTTTCTCCTTTTTTAATTTATAAGCTAACTAACAAACAACAAAATTAAAATAAAAAAAATATATTTATACGTATATAAATCTTTTTTTGGCATATCTTTTTATTGCTCCTTTAATCGTACGAAAGTTTTGGGCGGTTCTTCTTTCGTCATTTTGGCGAACGCTCCATGGATAGACCAAACAAAGGAATCCTTGAGAGTGAACCTCATCTTACTCTGTCACACGCTTCGCATTCTGTCTGAACGATGTCAAAGAAAAACCTTGGCTCGTTATTATTGTCGAACTATAATTGCTACTCGAAGTAATAACTTCTAAATTAAAAAAAAAAACTTTCAAATCAAAGTCTTTTGTTATCGTACTCATCGTTTTAGACATCGGAAGTCCTCTGCTAGGTTTAGCGTTACCCGACGATTTCAAATAAGACCTGTTGGAAGCGGCCAGCATTCAGCGTCTTTCAACGACCTTAACGGGGTTGTCTCAGCATATGGATGGACGTTCTACGCTACGCTTCGCGATTCCTCAGTTGCATCCCCTTTAAAGCCCCTGTGACTATCCCTTATGCTCTCTATGTGGTCTCTCCTTTCGTTCGAGAACGGATCATCCCTTTCCTGATTCGATCCAGGCATAGAAATCCCGAGCATTACCTTGTCCATAGCACATTGAACGATTGTAAGCTTACCAATCAGGCCCAAAGTGAGAAACAACTTTTCAGTGCCGTATGTGATCACTGGTAACTCAAAGCTTTAAAGGGCTAAATATATAGCTCATTTGTCAACAAAAAGCTTCAAGGGTTTTACAACTATTCCCAATCACTATGTATAAGGTACCTACTCTAAAATATGTTACATTAATTAATTTTATATTGAAAATAACAGGCCAATGACTTCTGGCAATACAAAGTCTGTAGTAATTGATAATAAATAATAATTGATTTACTTATTTAAAAATTCGAAATTTTAAAATTCTTTTTCTTACTATTAATATCTACTTTATTATTATTACGTTATTTATTATTTCAGAAACCTTTGGTTTATGAATAAACTGTTCCATATACTAATTAACAACAATTGAGCCTTACAAATAGCCCTTTAGAGCTTTTACACCTACTAATCAGCTGTATATTATTAGTATTAGCAATAGAATTGTTTATATATTATTTTAATGTAATGTAACCGACGCCGTATACATACTCACGCACAATTAGGGACAGTACACAATCAAAGTCCATTAGCGGGCTACTACCGTGGTGTAAAGAGCGGTTCGACCGCAATCGTCTCGTGAAGGCTATTATCGCCACACAATACGTTACGTGAAACCCTCTGTAAACATTCATACTGAGTAATCGTAATTAGTATATACCTTACATTGCTTAAGCTCAGGTGACACGTTTCTTTTGTGAAATGCTACGAAATAATAAAAATATTCTCATGGTACAGTCATGGTGTGGTAGCTGGTATTATTATTTACTAGTCTAGATTCTAGTTTAAATTTTCCCACACATGCAGTATCGCATGATTTCACCACTTTTAATTATTAAGTAACATGTGCCAAGTGCAGCGAAAACCTTCCACTCACAGCGTGATAGGACATTCCCAACCAGTCTTTTTGGAAACCTTTAGGGAACTACTATTTGCAGCAATGTATATGCTACGGCTGAAATGACGATGGTTTCTCAAAAACGCTGTGTAACAAATTTTGAGTAACACAAATAGTTGTTATCTTAGATGCGAGTATCCCTAAATTTTATCAAAAAGATTTCTGGTATCGAAATTATTATGTTAACCATATTTATAGCCATTAATTAAAATATATAAGCAAAATAAACAGTCGGAACAAAAGTATTGGGAAAATGCCACTTTTGCTTTTAGCCACAACTTAACAAACAAACACTATTTTATTACATAATACCAAAGAACTTATTTTAATTTAATTTTGCAGCATAACCTAAAACTTCTTGTATTTTGCTCGCTCTAAAATCCCTGACATGAAAAAGACAATAAAACAAAATTCTTTTGAATAATTACACAGTTCATTTTTGTGGTGTGTCTGTTTAATTTTATAAGAGACATTCTATGTAATGTTATCTATTCGTATAAATGACCATTTATTAATTAAAAGTAACTTGCGTAAGTTTCACGAAAACTAAATAGAAAAACAGGCTCTCAGTATACAGTACATTATAGCCTTTATATGCAGTATAGCCTTTATTAGAAATGAACACATTTTAATTTTTAGATAAAGGTTATAAAATAATATTTCCTTTATCTTTTTTGCAATGAAATTATTTATGAATTAATATAATGATCATCAGTTATCTTCTTAAAAAACTAACAACTCCCCAATCGTTTAGTTTTAATTGGGAATTTGGTTTAATCAAATTATTTTTAAACTTTTGTCGTAAGTATTTGAAACCTTACTTCAACTTCAAATTTTATTTTATTGCCTTCGTTAAAACAATTATTTCATTATTATTTACCTACACGGTATACGATATAGCCCAGCGTATTGGAGAGTTGAAGTGGTAGATCAAATAGAGCTTTGAATAGATGGCCGCTGTGGCCACAGAGTTTTGGAGTTGAGACTACGTACGAACCGACTAATACAGCGGAGGAGATCCACCCCCAAGGTGAACAAACAACCTTGTTAAGGTCATTGGAAGGCGCCGGATGTAGGAGCAGCTTCGTGCTGTTCGAGGAGTGAACGTCCTACAGATGAAATATTGAAAATTTAAAGTAAATAGGTGTTGCCAATAAATATGATTTCCTGATTTTTGTAGACACCATACGTTGAGTAAAACCTGTGGAACTAACTCAACTTTTTAAATAAATATAAATGCATAAAAATGTAATATAAATTCAATACCGACCAAGAGGAAATGTTAGGTCAATAATAAAAGCGTAGAAGAGGCTGCCGTATAAATATTAATGAGGGAATTTCTGACCGGGACTTGATTCATAATCTATTACGACCGTACAAGGGCGCGTTAATTATTTTTTTTTATATAAATGGATTAACGACGTCATCACAAATATAATTTTTAAAAAAATCTTTTTGTACTATATTGTTACTTTATTTTTTTTAAATAGAGTTACAGACCGTGGTTTTCTTATTATTAAATATAATGTGAAAAAACTAGTTCAGAGGTGGGCAAATCGTAATTCGTTAACCACGTATGAATCATTTACTAATGTTAAAAATATTTTTTAAAAGCGAAATGTAAACGCTTTAGCAACTACACCTATTTTGACATTGTTCATACAGAAGAATTTAAATTTTACAAGTGCCTTTAAGGGTTTTTAAAATAAAAATTAGAAATATACGTGGATCAAAGGTAACATATTTGTATCATTTTATTTATTTATTACATATAAATTATTTGTCACTTTTTTTTTGACGTTTAACATAGTAGAAATATTTAAATATGAAGTGAAAAAAAATTTACGCTGTTAAGAATGAAATAAAGACTTGTGTTCGGGACCGCCGCCTTTATTGTTTGACAACCCCACATATATTTGTTCACGCAACTTTTTTATTTTTATTATGCAAGAGATCAAACATTTATGTTTTATTTCTTTTTTCACCTTTTCCTTGCTATTTAGAAAAACAGATCAAGTGACTCCTGTTATCACCAATTATATCCTTAAAAATATTTGTACGAAAGCAAAAGATGGTTTTATATTCCATTTATTTATGACCCATACATGAAGGCCTGAAGATAAGATAATATATCTAAATGGCGTAGGCTTAGATAGGCCCTCTGCCACGACCAATTTACTGCGTAGTGTTGTAGTGTTGTAGTTATAATTTATTAAATTTGAGATATTTATTTTTCAAAATTTTGAATAAAAATCGTGTGTAATAACAATAAAGTTTCAGGGTGGTACTATTTAAAGGTTATTACATTGTTTTTACAATATACTTTTTTTTTTCAGAAGAAAAACTGTCTGTGTTCGTAACCTTTTAAGTTAAAGGATGTCATTATAGAAAAGCTTAATATATAAATATGGAATAGAATAAATTTTAATTTGGGTGCAACACTTCTTTCTTTGACTAAAACAAAAAAAAACAATTCTTTCCGATGACTAAATTGCCTACTTGTGTATTAGTCGGTTTCACTGACATAAACTCTCGTCTTAGTTGTTTCGGCTCATACCTGATCACTGCAATGCGTAGGCGTTCGCCAAAGGTTTCTGAGGGGGACACACCATTATCGCCACGCTTAGCAGGCGGGTTGGCGATCGCAGTATGTTATTATAGCACGCAGTCGACGCTACTCCCTAGCCTCTTAAAACTTTGTTTGTGTGCTGTTGCAATCTTATATAATTAATGCACAAAGTATAAATTATATAAAATTGTATCACGAGAATCAAAACCGCGATCTACTACGGGATATCTCAGTTCTTAATGCTGAGTTGCTCAAAGTAGCAACGACTTAACAATAAAAGATCGCAATCAAACGCTAGACCATGAACGTTTAAAATGTGCTCCATTAAACATTTTACAAAAACGTAGTTATTTAGCTTTTTAATGTTATCATTATCATATATTATTCATCATCACATCATATATTATTAGGCTGAAAACAAACCTTTCTGTAAAGAAAGGGGTTACTTATAAATAATATTAATTCTACAATAGCAACTGAATTTAAGCTCACTAAAAAGACTCAGAAAATAGCAAATAACTTAATGTTACATGCAAGTTATCGATTATAATAAGGAAAGTAAAAGCTCCCGGAATAGCCGAGTATATGATGATCTATTTTTACTCCATTAATTTTTACTGTCTTATTATTAACATCGTGTAGGTGCATACGAGTACGAGAAATGTTTTTATAAGAAGCTATTCTAAACTATTATGATCTATAAACTAATTCGTTATAAAAGATTCCTTATCTCTTGTATCTATTTTAATAAACAATACACTAAATATGATACAACTAAAAAAAATTGCTAATATATACGCAACAAGATAGACTAATAATCTTAAACATCGTTACTAACATCACAGCTACAAACTAGAAAGGGAACTTAGAAACATTAACAGTGTGATTGATTATAAGTGTAAAAGCTAAAATGGTGAATATATGCCTCATTGGCTGTCAATTAATATAAACTACCTTACCCAAAAAACAATGGTTTCAAAAATAATAAATAACATATAAAGTATAACATAGAACGTTTTCAAAATTCGGATTGCTACATATCGAAATTAATTGTTTACTATTTGTCCCAGCAGGCATTGTTCCAACAGATGTATCGTATTCAAATAGAGATACAATTTAAAGTTAATTTTTTTTATTATTTTATTTGGATCACAACTCTGAATATACACCAATCTTACTTAATGTCTAAATATCATAAGAAACATGTGTAATTCCTAAAGTTTAGTGAAGAAAAATTGCATTATTAAAATTGAGCAACCAATATTTTTAAAACTCTTACTCATTTAAAATTTTACTAATCAGTTTATACATTGTTATTGTAAATAGGTTAATGTCATGGAATATATTTTATATGCTTTCTTCTTCTTGCTTCTATATAAGTAAATTTTGTAGTATAATTTATTCCACACTAGTAACTTTAAACGTTGGAAGGCTAAAGGTCGTAACTAGTGTTATTTAGTAAAAAAAATTGAATTAAAAAGTATTGAGATGATTTTTATTTTCTGAAAATATCTCTTAAATTTCTCATATTCCTTAAAGCATTAATATATTAGGGGGACCTAAAAGTAATGTTTTTTCTATCTGTGATTTTTACCGCTCCAGCGTTGAAAATTTTTATACTATATGGCATTATAGGGCATTATAGGTAGTAACTAGTATACGACTAGTACTACCTAACTACTATACCTATAATAGGTAGTATTATAAATATAGTAGTTGAGTAGTAAGGCAATAACGAACGTGTGAATTTAACTTAAAAAAGCGTCATTACTTTCCGGTCCCCCTAATATTTTAAAAATATAGCTATATTTGTGTATTAATAACAAAAACGATAAACTAGTTGACTATTATGATAAATCACAGCAAGCTTTTGTTAAGAACGTATCTCGAAGTCTCTCGAAGAATAAAGAAACATCGGAAATAGATAAACTAATTCGGATAGCTTCTAATAAGATTACATGTTGTTTTTTAACATTAAACAAACAGTAAGAACAAGTAGAAAGTAAATTAAAAGAATTTCCAATACTCCATTAGGGCAAATCGCAGAGTTCTTTATTAGTACAACTTCTTTAAGTGCTTTTGGGAAACTTGTGCACTTTGTGCCCCGTTTATTTTAGCTTAAGAGAAAAGACAAGTTATGCGACGAAGACTAATATTAATGGAAATTCTTTCATGTTCTAATTCTGTATTATTCTCATTTTATTTAAACAAACAGCCAACGACTTTTGTCCTTATATTTTAACACTATTAACTGGGTTGTAAATAAATTATATTAATGTTTTGTCTATAATATAAAGTAGTATGTAATGTAAAGAGTAAAATGTACTTGACGTCACCTGTTTAGATTAGAGTACACCTTGCTTACAACAATACAGAAATATATATTAAAATAAATAAATCATTATCAACAACAACTTCTGTTGCCTGCATTGCGGTATTATTCTGGCTCCTGAATTGCATATATTATTCTCTATTATGCTTTCTTGTCATATAAGTCTTATTAGCTAAACAATTTCACAAGGTACGCGCCCCATAAAACATGAACAGAAATATTCGCTTCGGTTTTATTCATCGACCTATTTTCAGAATCTTAACTTGACCTTTGTTTAATTGAAATTTGGAAATAGTATTTGAGAGAGTAATTAAGTTGGTAATGTAAGAAACCTCATCATCTTCATCGTGTCGGTCGATAGACGCCAACTGCATGGCCTATCCTCCACCAAAGATCGTCACGTCTTGCGTTTCCCTCATCCAGCGATTTCCCGCAACTTCGACTAACTGGCTATGGCTATGGGCCCACCCAAGTCGCTGAAAAAAAAAAAAAAAAATAAGGACTGATAAGAAAATCTTAATGCTACGTAGTTTTGTTATAACCTCCTAGTTAGAATACATAACCCAGATTGATCTCCATAGGGTCCATAGGGTCTCCACTTTCCAACTGATACCGACATGTAATGAAGGTCTTCAAATTTATTGTCTTGCAATTAATAAAACATTTTTTTCCTCAATGTTAAAAATTGCTTTGTATTTATTGACAGCTAATGTGCTAGACATTCATACCTTGTATAGAAGTAATGTGATTTTTAAATGTTATTCTTATTTGATTTATTCTGATTTTTAATGATACGATTATATAGTCTTGAAAAGATATTTATGCACGTAATGTTTCAAGTTTCAAAATCGGTAGGTGATTTTGTACTGGAATTCCCAAGTCGTAGAAAAAGTTATTCCATGTAGCCAATCATACGTAATGCGTTATGAATAATTTTATAACATCTTTGAGAGAATATTTCTTATTCCGTGTTTGTTACTACGCGTTGGCGCGCTTGGCGAAACACGTAAAATGAAAACGGATACCAGACGTAAGGCTTCTTCAAAATTGAGTTTCAAGCAAATACATATTGTATTGCATTCAAATGAAGTTTATTTTTGGAAAACATTTGTAAATTGAAAACTAACAATAAATATTATTATTGTTTGTGTCGCGCCACGTATAAATCGAACACATTTCGTAAACACTTTATACAATAACGGAGTACAAAGGAAAAGAATATTTTATAAGGCGTCTCGATTTTACATAATTCTTTAAGTTTATTATGTGGACATATAGAATGGTTCCTAAAATTATTTCACATCTGTAGCAAAATTGTTGTTTAAGAGACTATAAAACTTTTTAGAGTAAAATTCGATAATATTTGCTGTTGAGCTTTCCGACAGCTCTTACTACAACTAATAAATAAGCTAATTTACCTTTTCTGTTTTCTTCTTAGTCAATTCAAAACCCGATCTTTCCATGTAATTTATATTTCTTATAAGATAAAATATACAGGGTGATTGGTTATGCCTGTAAATCTTTAAAGAGACGGATGCATGGCTCATTTACTGTTATGTATGGTACACCCTATCTACAAATCAATGGTTTCAGAAATAATATAAAACGTAATGATTACATTGTAAGAAACGGTTTTCACTTATTCGGATTATTACAAATTGAAATAATAAATAATTTTTATAATAGAAAATAGGTGCAAAACCTTTTATTTACAAACGAGCTACAGATTTTCCCATTTAAAGAATTTACATCTTTAAGCAATTACCCTACGCAAAAAATAATTGAGCGTCGGTGTTTTTAAATTATTTTTTATTTATATTAATTTTCAATCCGTACAAACTTAAAATTATAAAATAAAATTATAGTATTAGATGAAACAGGGCGCTAGTGGTAATTTTAAAAAGTAACTAATACACAAATGCAAAGTTTTGACCGTTTCAGTTTACAGTTTAGTGTACTTACTACTTACTTTGACTTTTACAGTCATCTCTAAGAAATAAGAAGACGTATGGGTAAGGTCAGAAATGCAATTTTGTTGCTGGATAAAACATGGAAAGATCGTAACATTATAAGAAACACCAAAACAAAATTGATCAATTTCTTGGTCTTCTCCATATTCAGCTACGGGTCAGACCTTAAAGATACCCGATGGAGATCCCATGGATGCTTCTGAGATGTAGTGCTCGAGAAACATGCTCTGTGGACTGCATTCCGCACCAATAAATCCATTCTGCGCGAACTCAGTAGCACAAACAAGCTTTGAACCTGAATAAACTAAAAAGCCTACGCAGTACTTTTCGCTCGCAAATTTTTGCTGAAAGGACCATTCCCGGTTATTGAACATGATATTTTTAAGGGACATACTAGTGTCGATGTTTGGATACTTTTTTCAAAAAAATATATCTGTCACTCCTTCTTAGCTAACACCCCCCCAAACCATCACTGAAGTCTGATACTACCCATGTTTTACTCTGTTGGCTAAAAATATTTCTCAATCATAAACATTTTCTCAACCGTCAACAAAAATTTTTGTGACCTCCCTTTGCGTGCCGCTTAAGTAGTTGTTTTAATTTTACATCTTATTCTTTTTAAAATTATCAGTTACGAAATAACCAGTAGGTATAGCCTGCATGTCCTAAGTCATTTTTTAAAAAACGGTATATGTTTCTAGGTGCTATGTTCATCTCCCAAGATAAAATCTTTTGTTTTCGCATAGGATTTCATCCAATTCTTTCTCTTACTTCTTTGATCGCCTTTTATATACGAACACTACGTTAACGACTTGATATTTTTCTGGCACAAACACGGGGAATCCATAGCCTGGGACACAAACATTTGACTAATACCAAGTGTATGAAGGATTTTACAAATTGTATTTGGCACCATACCTACTTTATGCAATGCAGTCATATCGATTCAGTTCTCTTTATTACCCCACTCCATTTTAATCTTACAAAATATTTTACAATATATTGGCGCCAAAGTAAACAGATTGTTCAATCATATAAAAATAACAGATTCCAAATTCAAAAGTAATACTTTGTTTATTTTTAATTAAACAGTTACAGTTTTTATAGCCAGAAGTATAGTGCAATGGGTCTTCCATACCTAAAATATTAATGATTAATGAAATCTATAAAATTCTTACATTAATTAAAAATTTTAAAATCAAAAAATTTAAAATTATTTTGATAAATTAAAATAGTATTTAAAATAAGTATCTTATATAGTGTATTTAACTTAGTAATTTGTTTATTTATGAGTACAAGATGGTATAATAAGAGTAGATGGTATATATAGTATAAGACTCTGGCAAGAAATAGATATTACATTCAACATTAATTAGGTTATAATTACTAACCACAAATAATATGTATTGTTTGTCCAGATAACTAGTACTTATTCATACTAACCTTGAAGTATCTAATTTGGCTGTAATGTATCTAGAATAAAATTTTAGATAAATATTCCAATAGAATAGAACATTTACGAAAATTACAGATATTATTTTTATGGAAAATAAAATCATATTAGTATTAAGTGATAAATTAAAAAAATATGCATAGGGATCATACAATTTGAAGCCATCATTGACATTCACATTTCAAATATAGGATGTCCAATGCTGGACCTAAGCCTTCCCCATAAATTTCCAATAGACCCCGTAGGGAATCAGCCTGCATCCTATGACTTACATTAAAGTTTAGGTTACCCAAATGTCAAAAGTGACTAGCACCAACATACACTCCTCTTTATGATTGACAAAAAAGCCTCATGTTTTACATTTTTTTTCATTGGTTATATATACTTTGAATAACCTTGCATGCAAATTTGTTTAGTAAATATAGTACAATGCTTCACTAATCATTATCCATTGATCTTTATATTTGGTTGTACTTTACTGCCCAATCTTAAAGAAAAAAGCCATTATATTCTCATTTCACTTTAATAGTTATACAATAAGATAGAAAATACAATGAATTACAAGACTAATTTATCTTGTCACATAAAAAAAGTTGTATTAAATTGTAGGTTAAAAAAAAAGTTGTAGTACATAGATGTAATACCAGAGATAAAAGTATAAATTCATTATAATTTCTTATTTATCATCATCCTCTTGCACAAGCATAACTCTATTCTTATCAACCCTTACATTTGGTGCACTTTTCAATTTTTTTATAAACTTTTCAGCAATCCTGTCATCAACATCATTACCAGTTATTTCTGAATACTCAGCGAGCACTTTCTTTTGCAGTCTTTTAAAAGGTACCTCATTATCTTTCTTTTGTAAAACTGATACTATTACTGAATGCCAATCAAATTTCTCTTTCACTGCTGTAGCTTCTTCATTGCTAGCTATATTCTGCTCATGTAAAGAAGCACTTATTTCTTCAACTTGCACTTTTTGTTTCTTTTGCTGGACCTTTACATTATTACTTGTGTTTTCAGTTTCAACTTCATTTACAATTACTTCAGGGACAGTATTAACAGTATCTTGTCGTTTCCTCTTTTTATTTTTATTCTTTCCTTCCAATTGTTGTCCATCTTCAGTTTCCTCTGTGCCATTAACTTTATTTTTATTTTTCTTACCTTTCTTTTTCAATTGTATTTCACCAACTTCTTCTTCTGCAGGTTGTTTTTCAGCACTATGCAGTTCTGCTTCATACTTTCTCCTTTTTTTTTCTTCTTTACGTTGTTTCTTTGACAATGTTTTTGTTGACAAATCATCATGGCCATTTGTTGCAATTGAAATATTATTCTCTGCTTCATTTTCATTGTTTTCTTTAATTACATTTTCTTTTTCATTAATATCACCATTCTGGTATTTATTACTGGATTTTCCATTATTTTCAGATGTATCATTCTTCTGTTCTTGATTTTTATTTTGAGCATTCAAATTTGATAATGCTGAAAGCTTAACTGAAATTAAATCCCAAGCTTGATCAATGTCTTTAGGATTTGTTTTTTGTCCACATACATTTTTTACAAAATTAATAAACTTTGGTTTCTTTCTGGGAGTATTGTTGTGCTTACTAATTGTTTCAATAATTCTAAGAACATTTGGAGATGTGGTTTTGGACTCATCCAACACAGACTGTAGCATCTCAACCCAAGCATTTTGCTTTTTCTCACCTTTCTTTTCTTTAGCTGTGAATCCTTTTCCAGAATAACGCTCTTCCTCAGTTATACATTTGATATGGGCTTCATAATCATTACCTCTGAAAAATAAGAAAACACAAATGAGTCAAAACATATAACAATGATTAATGATGAGTTGACCATACAACATGATAACATTAATATGTATTTAAATATTGTGTAAAAAATTGTAATGCATTGATCTATTAACACTATTTAAAAATGTTGTATTAGATAACAAAAAAAAAAAAAATAATTTTTTTAAAGATTGATATGTCTAAAACCATTTAAGAATAACTGAATGCACTTTGAAATCACTATTGTAGAATTTTGCAATATTTTATAATAATACCAAATAAATACTAAATTTTCAAGTGTAAGCAAAAATTTTCAAATAAAAAAATAAAAAGCATAAGCTGTAAACCTATCTTTGACATATTTTTTAAAAAAACCTATTGGATTTTTTACTTCGGCATATAATTCGTTTAGGACTATAGATAAGTAAATAAACTAAAATTTATATGAAAAATAGTTTTAATAACAGCACCATAAAACAAGGAGAAAAGACTTTAAACTCTAAATGATATATGTCTAGTGAATATGGTAAAATACAGAATAAATTATAAATTTACTAATTTTGACCAACTATTATTACCTTCAACACAATCTAGATTAAAATAAAATACTTTTCATTGAAAAAATAATTTACACATCCTGTTTTTTTAGGGATATTTCTTGTAATGTAATTATTATCAGGTTTATTTTAATAAAATAATCTTTATCAAACCTGCTCCCTCTAACTTTATCTAGCTTCAAATTTCTTAAATTTATATTATGTAAAATTTATGTACTTTGTTTGAATTAATCCTCACACTTTATTCATTAAATCTAAACACCGTATCTGCTAACTCCATTACTCCATTACTCCAAACTTCATTACTGATTAATAACTTTACACTATCATTATATCAAGTTCCCAAATAAATTTGATTTTACTTTGAAATTTTAATATTTTTATAAGATTTGTGATACTATTTTACGTCTGTTGTGCTTAGTAGATAAAAGAGTTTTGATTCAAATAAATAGAAAATATTAATAAAAATACTTACAAAAAGTCTTTAAAACAATCCATACATGATAGGTTGGGGTTGCGATTTCTACATTTTGTGAGATAATGCTTTTCTACTTTTGGTTTTTGTACGGACTCCCCACAATGTCCGCAAGTGAAAACTACCATGTTTTTACAGTTTTACTTTTGTGAAAACCTAGTATTTCAAATTAATACAACAACAGAAATACAAAATTTCGGTAAAAACACTAACTGATGATGGAATTCAACGAATTAAATAATATACACGTGCTATACCTATAATTATAATATGTCAAGTTGTCAAGCGATCGACCTTAATAGCAACAACAAATTGTCTATTTTTATTTCATGAATTTTTTTTTGACGTGGATATTTCAATTCCATATAATGAAAAACAATTTATGCTGAATATTATAAATAGTACAGCAAGTAAAATCAATTAAAAATCACAATTACACTTTAATAATTTACAATTTTAAATATTTCTCTTCTTAATGAATTCTGTCCAAAGAAATCGGAAATTAAACCGTACATTGTGCAGAATTAATATGCAGAACTTATTCCATTTGTAATTAAGAAAACAGATGCGTTTACAGATGGGCAAAATAATAGCCGAAATCTATCGAGGAAAAATAAAATGGATGTTATAAAACATAGTCTTTATATCACAAACAGTAATGAACAAGGAACAAGTATAAAATTAGTCCATTTAACAGAAGTAGACTCTCACTAAAACCCTTAAAACTATTATGACCTTTTTTAAAGAGGCACTGCAACTAATATTTATATCTTTCCATAAATCCGATGGATTTATTACTTAAATGAGGTGTTCAAAATTTACAATAGAAGTGCATGTTGTAAAAATTAATTATTAGCGCACGCGACCTAACAATTAAAAATAACTCAATTTTTTGACATATTTTTTACTAATAACTATATTGTTTCTAAAATAACGTAACCTAATGCCTATGTTAAATTTCTTTGCAATTGTTGCAATTTACTTTTGATCGTTTGTTACCTGTGGCTTCAAACTTATTTCTTTAATTTAAAAACTTCAAACAGTTTGTTTGGGGTGTGTCATTTTTACTAAGTTTGCTTTTTAAAACTTTAATTTAGAATTTTATACATATGGGTTTAAGAGTGTAAAAACAGTGAATATTCTTGTTAATATGAAAGCGATAAACTGTTTTTTGCTACTTTTATTACTGTTTGGTAAGTCAGACACGCATTGTTTTTATTTAGACACTCAAACTAATTATTTTTAAATAAAGGTACTGCTTAAATTTACTCCCATTATTAATTAACGATTCCGAAATCATAATTTTCATTTTAATCCCAGTCTAATAAAAAGTTTTTAACAATTTTAACTTTTTGACAGAGATCTTGTTCTTTACATACTTCATATAAAGACGTCATGTATTGAGCTTACTTCATAAATTAATTCCTAAAAAATTTGATTTAAAGTCATTACTAACATATATAACGTATAATATATCAAATAAAATGTTTAATTTTCAGGAATAACAGAAGCTAGTTACAGTTATAATGACAATTTATCACAAGTAATACTGCAAAAAGAAAGAGATAAAAATCGAGAAGTTGTTACATGGTGCACTACATCAATTCTGGAACAAAAGAAATGTGAAAAACTGTCAAAAGCTGCTATGCAAGATAAAGGGTTATTTGAAGATGACTATATTGAAATTGCTTGTAAAAGGGTAATTCCAAATTTCATATAAATTTAACAAGTTTTAGATTATTTTTTAAATATCCTGCTTTGTGCACATTTTGGAAATTTTTCTAAGCATTAACTAGCAAACCCATAGTCACTTAAAGTATGTTTTTTGTGTATTTTTTTTCTTTTATATCTTTGTACTTGTGTATACACAGATATTAATGTCATTGTGATGGTTTCCTTTTCTTAGTATTCCTTAATAAGTATGGCTAGAGATTAAATTGTTGGATGCATATTTGCCATATGGAGTTTTAGAAATGCCTCTAATAATTTACTAATAGATAAATTAACAGAAGAATATTTTCTGAGTCTACTTGTGGTATACAAGTAGGTGTAGATTTTGTCTAACTTGCATAACATTGAAATGAAAGAAATTATTGTTTCAGTCATAAGACTTCCACTATTGGACATAGGCCTACCCCATAGATTTCCAACAGGACTGTTATGAAGCAGTATGCATCCAGTATTCTGATGACCTTAATAAGGTTACCTGTCCACCTTGTGGGTGGACCTTCTATGCTGCACTTACTAATCCTCGGTCCTTCTTGTTTATGCACTATGCTACTTATTTGGTTATATAAATATACATAATTTTTTTACAGGCTTTTGATACAGAAGACTGTATGATCTGGGTGGATCAGGGAGAAGCATCGCTTTTGGCTTTAGATGCTGGTGAAGTTTATATTGCTGGCAGATATCACTCACTTGTACCAATAGCACAAGAGGTAGTAAGATTTTTATAAAACAAGTACTTTATATTTTTAACTTTTAAAAATATACTTTATTTTAAAAGTTCAAAACATTTAAATAACAATAATTATTCACCATTTTTAGTTATATGGAAATGGGGAACCTTACCAATACTCTGTAGCTGTAATAAAGAAAGGTAGTCTACCATCAGTACAACCAGGTAATGGACTCTATGGATTGCGAGGTGTTAAGGCATGTTTTCCAGGAGTTGGAGCTCTTGCTGGCTGGGTTATGCCAGTTCATATTGTAAGTTTCAATACATACCTCTCTGACATCTGATTATTTTTACAACCTCTTCCCCCTCCTACAAAACATTTATAATTCAAATTCAAAATGTCTTTATTTGAATAGACATTTACACACAATTTAGAATTGTTAATAAATTTAAATATAAGTAATAAAATACCATTGTCTCAAAATGTTAATCTCGGAGAAGAGCCAACTAGAAACTCAACATTTACTCTTTTTAAATGCTATTTAACATATTTAATGTAAACATTATAATGTCCACCCTGTCCCAAAACCATGTTCCTACTATTTCAATCAACAAAAGTCTTTTTTTTAGATTTAAAACTTAAAAATATGTTTTAGATACCCTGTTGAACTTAATTACTTAAAAAAACACTCTAAACAATTTTTATATATTTTATATTGTTAAGCCTTAGGAGATAGCAATACCCATAGCATATTGCAATCTTGCAGAAAACCTTTTGACTTCATGTTGTACTTATCACTCAACTCAGTTACTACCACATATTGATATGTATTTTGAGAACAATATAATCTAATAATAGACATATTGAGGCATAAAAAAATTATGAACTGTTTATTACTTTCTAGCTTATGCGAGAAGGAGGCTTAAAAATAACTGATTGTAACAATCATATTAAATCAGCAGTAGAATTTTTCGGAGATTCATGTGCACCAAACTCATTAAAAGATATATACAATCCTATTGGCGACAACCCTGATAAGTAAGACTTTCATTTTCACTTTAGTTTTTATAGTTATGTTTATATATATAAATATAATTACTTATACTTTCTTTTCTTCTTTTACATAATTCTTTTCTCCTTTTACATAATTACCATAATTTATTTATAAGCAAGCAAATAATTTGATTATTATATCTCTGTTTATAGTACTTTCTTTAACAATAAGGTATTGAATATAAAGTTAATTAAGCTGGCTTTTTAACAAGAAATTTATGTCAAAGGTCATATTTAAATGATTTGCTTTAATTGCAGATTATGTAGACTGTGTTCAGGCGGGGCTGGTATAAGATGTACATTAGCCGACCCTTATGCGGGCTATGAAGGTGCACTCAAGTGCCTTGTTGCTAATGGCACTGGAGAAATTGCCTTTGTGAGGGATACAACAATACAACATGCTTTATTGTCACATAAAATATTAGGTAAGCAAGTTATGTATTTTTTATTTGAATAACTGACGAGGCTCTCATCTAATAACAAGATATCATTAAGTCCTTTAAAAATAAAATTGTCTTTTATTTTACAAAGTTTATGTTACATAATTTATTACCTGCATTTGCAATTACAATTACGAAATAGATTTTCGTACATTTTTTTTGTTTATCCTGTAATTTAAAATACTTTTGTGCCTACCAAGACTGTTTGCAATGGATGTAGCATATAATCTAGTGTGCCTATGGATTATGTCTTGTTGATAACTCATGGAAACTATATCTATAATTTCCTAACGACGAAAAATCCGTAAATATTAACCGAATTATCTCTCTGTTACTATTTGTTGTTATTTCACAAGGTAGTGAGCATATAAGGGGTACTGTGCACAAACCAGAAATTTCCAAGTGGGTACCATATCATAACAAGTAGTATAGAGCGAAACAAATAGTTAAATGCTTTTGGGATCACTATAATGTGTAAATCATACTACAGGTTAGTATGTGTAATTATATTGATATTTTTAAAATGTGTTAAAGGAGGAATAAGCGAGAACAATTTTGAGTTGATATGTCGTGATGGTTCGCGTGCACCGGTGACTGATTGGGAGAAATGTAACTGGGGTCGAATCCCAGCCGATGCAATTGTTACCAGTAGTGCAGTACCTCAAGAACAACGGAAAAGGTAATGTTTAATAAGTAATTTCAAACATTTAAAAATACTTTATTTATGATAACAAGTAATACTCTTATTCAATTCAAGTATTTTTTATTTATGTATAAATTTTGGATGGCGTTTGTAGATTTCCCGTGTTCGAGGTGGCAGTGCACAGAGAGCACCTCCTAGTTTAGACCCACCGCTTAGTTTAGACTTTTAAAGTAGTAAAACTTGTGGGCGAGGAGCTTCTGCTTGGTTCGCTACATAGTACTATTTTACCAGAATGGGAGGCTTTGGTGAATGCTCCATGTAGTGATGAGGTTCATGGGCTCCCACACGTCGATAATACTCGCTTAGCATTCTGACACAAAGGCGCTCGAGGGGACCGAACCACAGCTTAAACAATTGCTATTACATGGTTAATATCACTACCGCCTCTTCGGAATGCATCAGCACTGGGAGGAGTGGCGGAAAAAACTCCAGCAACGGTTCTATCTAGTATGACCGGAGGGTTGACGTCCTCTGTGATATACGATCGTTATCGTTTTGGACGAGTCGGCCTGGTTATCGAACGGTGACGATGACGGCGGGCAGTGTACGTGGCTTATCTTATAGTGGTCTCGTCGTCTCTCGGTCTCAGGACTGTGCGGCGATGGAATGTACCGGATGTGATTGTATTGTAGGCGACGGCACCTGTTATCAATGCATTTGTGTTGAACGAGACAGAGTCAAGTTTAAGCAATGTGCGATGTCAACGTGCAGGTCTTCATTGCTTACCAACCCTGGCGCACTCATTGCCTACGCATAAACCTGTTCTATATGACCAGGAGTCTGAATGACGCGCGGGCTAGCATGCGCAAAAGCTGGCGCTTGCCTATGTGAGGACTAGTCTGATTACAGCTTTATAGTGTTATTTTATTCGACAGTGATATTTTAATCCCGATGTTCAGCAATAAATAGAGGTGGCCGAGTACGAAGGCAGTTTTTTTTTTCATGCGATTTGACGTGCGCTTTGAAATTGTGTTTGTCACTTATGGCACTGAACTGTCCATGAGTGTGATTGAACCTAGTAGAAAGTTCTTTAGTATTTCAAAATTGTAATACATAATTATTGTTTTCTTTTTAGATACCAGAAACTTTTGCAAAAAATGGTACAGCTGTACGGCGAACCGAATCCATCAAATAAGAATCCTAACAACACATTTGGACACGAAAGTCGCGACCAGTTTGGCAACTCAGTTTTTTCCACCGAACGGACATCATACGATCCATATGACCCATACAGAAGGGAAAAATTCTACTCCGATAGGGACAGACAAATTGATGATTTTAATAAGTAAGTTTTTTTTTAAATTTACCATTAGTAGTCTATTACCAGAGATCGATTCTGATACACCTTCACGATTGTTAGCAAAGCAAATTATTTCATTTTGGAGTAGTTTTCAGGAAAACAATTTCAATTTTAAATGAATAACACGCTTTTGATTTCATTAATATTAATGTTTATAATTTGTATTATTCTGTTTTTTGTTTCTATCTTTTTCGTTTATGAATGTGGAACAAACCTGTAAGTAATTGCTCCATTAGTATTGAGTAACAAATGTATATATCGCCTACATACTTTATAGACTCCAATAAGTGTAAACTGTTACAAGCTAGTCATGAAAACAATAAAGTTCACCTTATTGCAGATAACACTTTTGTATATTAAAAAATAAGAACACAAATTACCGAGAGAGATTGATCAATATAACTAGGAGGTTCCAGAAATTACACATTTATTAATTTATTTAAGTATATTTTATTGTACACCAAAATAGCAAAAGAAATTAGATGTATTTAAATGAAATGCAACAAAAAAACACGATAAACAATTAAAATTAAAAACTATGTGCAGAGGTGGTACAACAAGCGGTCTAATGAAAGGGTAGTTTATGCCCTGTACTGAATTAAAAAAATCATAAAGACACACTACACATTTTATAATCATTTAGTACATACACATACAAGTACATAAATTACTATGCATAAATATGTACACACTTTACTTGAAGAAGATATTACATATGTATGAATTAATTACAGTTGCCAGTCAATATCCTGTTTTAGAGACCAAGGAACTTTTGCCGTCTTTTTAAAAACTAACAGTGATATAATACGTCAAATTATTTCTGAATATTCATTCCATAACTTGACAGCAACAACAATAAAAGATTTCTCCAAAAATATAATAGAGTAAACAGGCATTGCCAATTTCAAGTTCTCCGATAATCTGAACAATTTACCGTATGAGTCAGGCAGTTAGAATTTTAAAAAATACTACAGGAAAGGGAATACTTGTAGGAATTCCTAAGAGGTTTATACTAGTGAAATCTTGGTAGTTAAGGGTAGGAAGTACAAGGACTTTCATTATTTATCATTCTTTATTATACTTATTTATTTATCCTTTAGAAAGTTATTGAAGCCATCTTAATAATTCCAATCTCAATTATTTACATAGATTCCACTGATTTTGGATTTAACATAGAAAAAAAGTTTGGTGTTTATGGCTAATCATTTCATCACATATAAGCACTGTCGGTGTTCACAGCTTCACAGTTTGGATGTCGGGACAGTACACAGGGCTGAATGTGCTTAGTCAAACCTTTTTACAGCAACTAAAGAAGGACTCTCTCGGGTGCCCCAGCTTGAGTTGTTATTATTTATTTCATTAGACAACATAGTAAACCTAATATTAATTGATTTTCAATTACTCTGAATGTCCAATGTACAAGATTCTTAAAATTGCAGGAAAGTTATATTTTTTAAATGACGAATATAAATAAAATATATGCATACTTTTTTATTTCTAGAGTTAGCACACTTGCACCCTTCCAACCAAGACTTGATCGCAGCGGCCAACCAATTGAATTGGCCTTTCAATTGTTCCAATCTAATGCTACTACAGATTTATTGATGCAGGTAAAACTTCGTTTTTAATGTCTAAACAAATTTATCCCCTTTGTATTATATGGAAATTTAAAAAGGTCCTTGTCTCCAATTTTTTTTATGTGCAAAATTATGTAATAGTGAATTAAAACTTTTGTATTATTAATTAGTAATTTTGTGCAGTATAGTAATGTTTGAATTTAGGATGCATTTCTTCACAATTTTCCCGCTCATAGACTGTTTACCACCTTTTTTTTGTTCAGTTACTAACAAACTAAAATAAACTATCATTGCATCCAAGCAATGTGTTATCATTATTTAAATATTTCATTTTTGGTTTTAATGCCAAACAAAGCCGCATATATATACGCTCCAGTGATAGTGACTAAAAATTGAGCGCATATATACACTTATGGTGCAAATGAATTAAGAACTAAACATAACTTATAATAGACTCTCTATTCAGAACATATTTTCGTCTAATTTGTGTACATTAAATACAGGATGCCACAATAAACTTTCGAATGTTGTTGGAAGAAGAACAAGCCGCAAAGCACATTCTAAACAACAAATTTGTTGGTGACCAAGCCGAGAAGGCGGTGCTCGGTGTAAGAGATTGTCCATTGAAAAGGGCTATATTGTGTGTTACAAGTGATCCTGAGATGGATAAGTGTATTAAAATGAGGGTAAGTTTTAACACAATTAACCTTCAAAATTATTAATTAAAAAGTTAAATCTCTTACATTATTTGACTGACTTAAATTATTAAAGAAATTACTAAATTAGTATATAAAATTGGCCCCAATTAATAAACCGTTTCTCTTTTAACATTGAACTTAAAAATTTTAAGAAAAATATATATGTACTTAAAAATTATATAATTAAAAGTTATATGTGCCATAATATTCATACATTAAATTTTTAAACATTTGCACATGTATTTGTATAACACTCATTTGATCAGGCCTTTGATCTGTGCCAAATATATATTAAGGACAATAGAATTTTCCAAAGGGCCAGGTATCATATGATTACTAAAAGAAGTAACATTATATTACATTTATATTTCCCATAACTACCATTAGTAGATTTATGTGTCCTTTTATTGTATTTACATGTGTATCAATCACTCCAGATTGCACTGAAGGCAGCGGTTTTATCTCCAACACTGTCGTGTTGGCGAGGGCATAGCGCCCGTCACTGCGAGCGTGCAATAGCTGACGGTTCCGCAGACTTCGCGTTATTTGACGCCGCTGATATGCTACACGCCGCCTATAAATATCGACTCGTGCCATTTATGCAAGAGGTATATATACAAGACGATTGGTATTAGATGTAAAAGTATCCAAAATTCGACGGCTTCAGCTCAACCTTGCTCATTGACCATTATATCATTTTTAATCCTAGTTGGTGATTTCATTGCAATATTTGTGAGCAGAGGCAATCCTATACAATGTGGCTTGTTTTAGGTGTAAAAGCTTCAATGGTGTGAATCTATAGCTTGTTTGCTGTTGATTAATGTATGGTACATCCTATACAAAAATCAACAGTTTTAGAAACAATAATGTAATGATTATAACATAGAAATAAAGTGTTTACGAAACTTGGATACTACATATCAAAATTAATTATTTTCTTATCATCTAACTCTACAGACTTTGTACCGCCTAAAGTTATTGGGCCATTAAGTTAAGAAAGATATTTTATTCACCACTCTGTACAACCCAATACTATTTCCAACTTTTATTTGCAAGCAGCCATCTAAACGTATACCAATGCTGCCTATCGTATCTATTGAACATGTTTGCATCTTGCATGAACCTACATAATATATATAGGTGCCGCCATAGCCACTATATCCATCAAACAGTAATGTAATACCTTATTACCTCTAAATTCAGATATAGATTAATAATTTTTACAATTATTATTTTGCATTAGGCGAGAATTGTCAGTTTATGCACTATTCAATACAATGTACAATATTGTAGCCTTGTTTTTATATATACTGGCGAATGCCATCCCCTGCACTGTAAAAAATGAAAATCAAAAATATAAAATAATCACATAAAAGTAGGTTTTTTCTTCAGAAAAAAAATAAACTGTTCTAGACTGTGAGTTAAGATTCATAGTGGTCCAGAATTAAGTTAGTTTATGAGGATTACGATATGCATTTTCTTCTGACAAGTTGCAATTGGCAAGTTCTAAATTCAAGTAAGAAAAAAATATTAATTAGTGACAAATGAATGCTTGTTGTTCTGATTTTGTTACAGAAAAAACGACCCATTTACTGAAAATTAAATTAGAAAGAATTTGACTTCAATATGTAATATCTAGTTAAGGATAAACTCTGTATATTTTTTAATAATTACACAACAGCAGAGTTGAATCATCACCGTTTCAGTCATAAGATGTCCACTGCTGGACCAGTCGAAAGTAGCCTGCTTCTAGCATTTTCCAATAACCTAAACAAGGTCAGCCGTCGATTTTGCGGATGGACGTGGTCTGTACATCAGAACCATTAGGCCCCAGCGGCATTGTGTTCTCAAACTTGCCATTCAACTTTGCTTTTGCTTAATTTCGTTCGTCTAGTTGAATATAAAGTTTTAAATGATACAAAAAAATTTTCAGATTTATACCAATGGCCAAAGTTGGTATTATGCAGTAGCTGTCGCTAAGGAACAAGACCCTGATACCGATCTAACTTACCTACGAGGCAAGAACACATGTCATACTGGCATAGGTACAGCTGCTGGATGGATATACCCACTAGCATACCTACTGTCAAATGGATGGATTAGGTATGTTAAATCACTTTTAGGTATTAAAGTCTCAGTGTAAAATATTACAATATCTTTGAATAATTTGCAAAAATAAAATTAATGTTTATCTCTCCTTATACTAGAATTTTTTTTTCGGCATTTCGCAATTTTAATTTTATTGTGAATGATATGTTACTAATCTATTACAACTATCGTATCGTTTTACTAAAACTGTGTGTGGACTACACCAACTTGGACCCTGGAAATGACTTTACATGAATATATTTACTAGTAAATTGAAGTCATTTCTATATTTCTTTATCGGAAAATAACTTAATTTGTAAGATCTGATTATGGTTTATTACACTTATTGATGTACATTTATCTAGTTTACAATCATACTTTATGTATTTTTACTGATGGATCTGTTTTATGTAATATTGCCAAATATTTATTATTCAAATCATATTTCATGTTGATATTTTTATACACAGACCTTACGGTTGCGACGGGGCGCATGCAGCCGCGGAATATTTCAGTAAATCGTGTGCGCCCGGAGCTTTGAGCAGCGAATACGTAGATGCCGCTACTGTGCCACATGACAACCTCTGTCATCTTTGTCATGGAGCATCTTTTAGGTAAAATATACATTAAAATACTTTATTACATATGGTTAATTGTTAGGGTCGTCGAAAGGTGTTGGACACAGACCACTTCCAGCTGGTGTTATTGAAAATCTTTGATGGAAGGAACTCTATGTCCTAAAATGGACATTCTACAGCTGAAATGATATTTAATGGAATCAGGCGTTGCCTCGCGGAAAGTCCATCCTAAGTAAGAAAAGGACCAATATTTAGCCACTTCCGCACATGCAGTGGTAGTCGTGCTATGAAATGTGTGACTCTGTGTTTAGCACTAATTGGTGTGGCATAGCTCCTGAAGATGCCCCGTGGAGGGGTGAAACACGTGTTGTGTAATTTGGCGGTGGCGGTTGTGTGATTCGCATTGTTTGCCGCATACGCATCAGCGGGCTGGCGGGCGGTGCATTTCATTTCACGACTACCACTGCATGTGTGGAAGTGGCTAAATATTAGTCCTTTTCTTACTTAGCTGAAATGATGATGATATGTTATCTTTTTAACCTATCTATCTGCTGTATGGAGAATATTTGTGCAATTGATGCCAAAAATAGAAGAACTGAGTTAGTTGCAGGAACATCTCCGATCAGAACAGACAGATTTGAAACAAAAAAAATATCTTATTTTATGTTATATGATGTCATTATAAAGAAGCTTATAATAATATAAATTATAATGAGTTTAATAATTATTATTTCTTGTTGAATATCCATTGTACCAGTATTGTACTAGACTTAAGAGCAATCAATGAGTGGAGGCTGATTTAATTATTCATTTAGTTTTTTCAATGTACTTTCAAATTCAGTTCTGGCATTGATCACTTGACATTTTTGTCTAAAAATTATTAAAAGTAGGAAATAAAGTGAATAATTATAATTAATGTCTATAGACGATGCCGACGTGATGCGAGCGAGGATTACTATGGACATGTGGGCGCACTGCGTTGTATGGTGGAAGGTGGAGGTGATGTGGCTTTTGTGCGACATAGTGCCCCGGCTGAAGTGTCGGGTGGACGTCGCCGGGAATGGTGGGCTAGAGACCTGTTGCCTGACGATTTGCAATTGCTCTGTGCTGATGGTAGAGTTCTTTTGTTAATTCTTATACCTTAATGTAATTGGAAGTTTCTTCTTGAGCGCTAAAGGCGCTCAGCCCAGAATTTTTACTTTGTTCTAAAGCCTTGGGGCAAGGTTAAGGGTCTACAAGAAACTTAACATGGTCTACATTGACGTGACAAAAGAAAGACTATTCATAATTCATAAAGACGTGAAAAAATGTATCTGCTTTCAGTTTTGATAAACTAAAATATTGGTTTAATTTAACTTTTCAATGTAGGCAGATAATATTTAAAAAAAAACTCAACTGTTATTTGTAAAAACTTGTACATTCCATATTTAGTACATTTATTTAGGTATAATCTTCACATTTTTCGACGTATTTTGGAAATATGTAGAAATGCTTTAGGTCCATCAGAACCAGCTAAATTTTGAAAGTGGTGTATGAGAAAAAAAGACTGTGAAACTGCTCTGGCAAGACATATGCCTCCTAGAGAAAATTTTGCACAGTGCTATCACTACATGCTTTTATAATTCCGATTACAGAAATCCAAAAATGCTGGAGAGGTTGATATAATCTAATTGTATATCATGTGAAAACCAGACATATTACAAGTGCTCAGTGTTGGAGAGGAAGTTTTGTGCTATGTTTATAACTTTTGTATTGAAAAATATTGTTCACCAATTCGTTTTTACATAACGAGATTCCTACCCAGATAGAACAGTCAATAATAAAAAAAATGTCTAGCGAAAATTAAATGTCAAGGGTATAACTTACAAACCAAACCAATTACTGAGTATTAAATTTTTTAAACTATAAAATCCAGAAATTGGCAGTGTATAAGATAAGAACGAATATTTGGTTTACTATAAATAACAATCAAATTGTTAATTACTACACTTTGGATTTTAAAAAGTTAGCCTGTGTAAAATAATTTTTAAATTACTGTATGATATTTAATTACTAAAACTTTCTAGGTACACGGGCCAAAATGCATGAATATGAACACTGCAACCTTGGCAAGGTTCCGGGATCAGTTTTAATGGGACGCGCTAATCACACCGAATTAGATACTTTTTCTAATCTCATGGTATATGCGCAGCAGTTGTATGGTTCTACTTCTACAGATGAGTTCAGGTAATACAAAATACTCTTATAACTAGGTAAATAAATAAATCAAAGTTGCCACTAACAGTGGCCAGTCATAACTATTTCATTGCATTATGCTGCACACTTTCAACACACTGTTTTTTATCAGCTTAACTTGCAAATGGATGCACACTCCAAACCCCTATAAGCATTATGCTTTTTTAAATGTTTAGATGGTTGGGTAATTTGGCTATTATAGCATCATTGGAACTGAGTCAATCTGGGCTACAACAAATTTGGCTAGATTACATAAAGCCGTTAACTAAAGAAGTAACAATATAGATGCATGTATATTTGTTTATTGTAACATGTGTAAATGGTAAGGGATAATTAATGTACAGTGAGATGTGCTTGGAAGTTGAAGAACTCTTCTTTTTTTCACTAACAACAGATGAGAAAGAAGGCAACAGACACTCCGGGGCTCGGAAGGACATGTTTTGTGTGATGAACTTTTGAATTGAGCACTAGGATTGTGGTGTGATGTATTTGGCATAGTTTAGATAATTTTATTTATGCATACAAGGTGGTAGTATCAATGATGGAAAAGGAGTGGTTGACAAACCGAGAGAGAGTATTAGCAAGGATACTGCCTCCATATCTTGGAGAGGGAAGTAGAAATAAAGCAAGCTAAATTCCCTATGAGAGGATTGAACAAGGCTTTCTTAGAGTATCTCTTTGTAAAAGCTTTACTTGTTAATTTTACATCTCTGTTCACATGATTGCGAATGCAGAATATTCTAGTTATTTCACTATTATTTAATTCATTTATTTCTTTCCTTTTGGTTTGTGATCAAAAAATATTCTATTTACTCTAAATATTTGCAAAAATACAAAAAACAGAACCACAAAAAATGGTCAAAACCGTAACGACACTTATTTTCGGATGTTGTAGAGGAACCCGTAGAAACAATATTCGACATTACATTATATTAACATATAAAAATAAGATTATTCATCATTTATCATTTTTGCTGCAGTTTCAGCATGTTCTTCTCTCAGCCGCCATATGCTGATTTAATCTTCAGCGACGCAGCAGTACGTCTGAAGCCTTTACCGCATGGTAAGCGATCCGCTGAGATAATCGCCGGTCCTGCACTCCTTCGAGCCGCAAGAATAGTTTCATGTGACGCCCCACAAGCATCATACTATGTGGCACCAGACCCAGAATTTTTGTCACATTCATATAGAAATTATGTCATGGGACATGTCTTAGCAATTACCTTGTTTATGGTTATTTTAATACAATAAATTGTAGTTATAATAATATTTTAAGTAATAAGTTAAATATTAATGATGATAATGTAAAATAGTATCTATAGCAGCTAAAATCTTGCTGTCTACTTTAATTGACAATAGTACCTTACTCAAACTGTGTTTAATTTTCTTTGTGAAATAATGCATATATATGTAATATTGTTAAATATATGTTATTTTAATCTCGAATCCATCCAAATAGGTGATACAATTAGTATTTTAGACTGATACATGTATATTTTTTATTATAATAATAAGTGATATGTATGTAGCCAACACTTTTTGTTGTTTTGTAATGCATTCCGTCCATTTAAATCTCGTTAATACTTTTTTTATTAGAAAAATAAAAATAAACTAGATTATTATAAAAGAGGTATTTTATTTTGATTCATTACATAATTTCTGCATTCTGTAACATTGAAAGCCATCAGGTAAGTGATCAAATTTTTTCATAATTATTTTTAAATCAGGTCGTCGGCATATTTCTTTTACGGCCTTCTGGCAAATTTGTCCATCGCTATATATAACACTGGCATGCTCTTTCCATTTACCAAATAAACAATTACACTTTGATAGTTCAGTTTTTACAAGCGGTACCAGCTCATGGCATTTTGGAGTCATTTTCGAACATAAAAATAGAGCCTTATATGATAAAAAACGTAAATGATTTATACAATATACAAAAGCTTGGTCATTTGGTTTATTCTTCATTATTGTTTCGATTATAACATTGCACAACTTCACAGTGACTTTTTTTTTATATAGTGAAAAATAATCTACTATTTGAGCCTGATCACAAACAATTGCCAGTATTGTACAAAATTTATTAGCTGCTAAAGACAAAGTTACAAAAATGTTCTCCCACACAGATGTCTCATTATTATGGTGTAAATTAAATACATGACCACTGATTTGTATACTAGATGATCCTATACGACTCTCCAGGAATTTGCAAAGATTTTCAATAGCACTGGAAAAAGAGATTTTGTAACATATTTGCCCTGAATAAACATTATTTGCTTTATTTACACCTAAAGTCAAAGTGTCATAGCAATGACCTAAAAATGTGATATATTTACTGTATTTTATAAACTGATGGGGAAAGTTTACTAAAGTCTTTTCATAGTTTACATTTTTATAATTAGAGAGAGCAGCTAAAAATGATTGTGCATCTTCAATGGAGTCAGTTATGTATAAATAATCATCTACAACTCGAATAAACAATTTTACTAAATTTGTATGCTTCATATGGTTTTTGAAATAAATATCATCCATATGTGAATAATAAAGCTCGGAGAGAGCTGGAGAATATTTATATCCTTGAACTAATCCTCTTTTCCATTCATATATTGTAGAGCCAATACGAACTAAAAGTGGCTTTTGTAACTCTGTAATAATTTCTTTGAAATATTGAGTAAATTTCCTCTTTAACAAAAAACAATTCTCAGATGCTTGAAAATTTAAATACTTTTCATTAAGAATCTTTAATAATTGTTCCCTATTAATTGACCCAAAAGCATCACTTAAATCTGTTTTAATAAAGTAAAGCATTGGCTTATTATTTTCAAGCCATGTTGTATACAAGATTGCATATTTCTTTTCCATTTTTTCTTTTCTTTTTTTACCTGTCAGCATTTTCAAAAATGTTAATTTTTCTTTAATTTTGCTCTTATCTACTTTACTAAGTTGCCCATTTTTGTAACAAACAATCGGTCTGTAATTCATTTTTGATTTAAGTACTAAATGCAACTTTGGGATATCTCTCTTTAAATTATTTATCATTAACCTATATTGAAGATTATTGTTAGTTAATTTACCTGAATTCAATTCATGTCTTCTAATAATTCTTGTGAAAACCATATCAGTAATAATTTTATCGTAAAAGCTTTGCCAATGTTGTTTTCGAAAAAAATAAAGTTTATTTTCATCTGAATCTAATTTACATGTAGTAACATAAAAATTAAGACAAATTATTGGAGATAATATATATTTCATAATCCAATGTAAAAATTTATAAAGTATCTTATACGATATTTGTAGCGGAAGTAAATGCCACGGTGACATGGAAAAATCCCATTTTTTTAAAATAACTTCATAAAAAATATGTTGTCGATTCATACTATAAATAATCGTGAACACAAGTGTCCTAAATATTTTATAATTGTGATTTCCGCCAAAAACAGCTTTAGGAACTATATCCTGTAAAGCTTTTGTACAACCTAATAATACATCTTCTTTCTCAATTTTTACCATCTTTTTGGAGTACTTTACGAAATCGAAATACTGTTTGAAATCTTCTTTGCAGTTACTTCTTAAATTTTTTCTCAGTTCGTCCACTAAATTAATTAAAGCTTCCGGCATTTCACTGGTCAAACTTTTGTCTTGAAATAAATTCTCTAAAAAAACTGCTTCCTCCGTTAAATATTTATAATGTATAATGTTATTAAATGACCTTACGTTTTGTTTATTTATAAAATTACGGGAAAAACATATTGGTTTATCCATTATAGACCAAAATGAAATCTATCAATCAGCACGGAACAAGTGTTTGCACTACAGCATTTATCAGAAAAATTTAAATTTTTGCGGTGACTTGTTTCAACTTGTCCTTTGTAATTACGTTCCATTTTTGTTGATCCTGATCTAAGCAAACAGAACAGTAAAATAAAATAATGTCTTCTTGTATAATACAATGTTATATCGTATTGATTGTATTTTTAAAGCAGGTATAAACATAAATTTGCTAGAATGTTTGGAATTTTATTGATAATAATCTTAAAGTTACATAACGTATTTTTTTATTATTATTCGTACCGAAAGTTATTAACTATTACATAATTTTGATCTATATCTCGAAAGGAGTATTCAAAAACACGTTTATGTTATTAATTTAGATTATGTTATTGACGGATAGGAAAGTAGCGTAATGTCGATTCTTTTGAGAAGATGACATACGAAAAATTAATTGCCCATGCGCAGTTATTTAAAAAGGAATAATTTAGAGAATAATATTTGTGAATGTTAAGAACAAATCTACAGGCCTACTGCAAAATTTATCTTATCACATTGTGTTATCTTGTAACCTTTATGATATAATTGCTTTTTATTAACTAATATACTACTAGTATAACCGCATTGTATATACGACAAATATAATAATTAATTATTTTATTATTGTCGCAATGGCAAAAACCATAGTGAGTGATTTGATACAAATTTTTAAAAGTGGGGTGACTGCAGTGCTGCCGGAGAATCTCGTCAAGAAATGTTTACATTACAGTCCTGTAACGCAGCAATTAAAACTTTGCGACGACAATTATGACTTAACCAATAAGAAAGTATATGTCGTTGGAACAGGTAAAGCTGCTCAGAATATGGCTCTTGAGGTGGAGAAAGCACTGGGATCGAAAATCGCAAAAGGTATAATTAGTATACCAAAAGGAAATTTGAAAAATACTTTATTAAATTCAAATATGTTATATTTCGAGGGAGCTAGAAATAATTTACCAGACGCTGATGCTTTGAACACTGCTAAGAAAGTGGAAGATTTAATAAAGAGTTTAGGGAAAGATGATTTTCTTCTAGTATTAATATCTGGAGGAGGTTCAGCTTTACTACCATTACCAAGAGAACCAATAAGTCTTGAAGAGAAAACTGTTTTGATTAAAAAATTAGCCCATGCAGGTGCTGAAATAAAAGAATTGAACACTGTAAGAAAAAAAATATCTGGTCTGAAAGGAGGCCAGCTGGCTTTAAAAAGTAGAACAGCACAAACTGTAGCTTTAATACTTTCAGATATTGTTGGCGATCCTTTAGATTTAATTGCTAGTGGCCCAACCATAGAAAATGAGGATAATCCATTGGAAGCTCTAAACATTGTGAAAAAATATAATTTGTATGAAAGTCTCCCTCATTCCTTAGTTACAGTTTTAAATGAAAATAATGGTCTAAATCCATTTCCCAAGGAAACTGTCAAAAACATTATTATAGGTTCTAACAAACTGAGTACAGAGGCAGCTTGTGAAAAGGCTACACAGTTGGACTACACACCAATTGTTCTTTCAAACATAGTAACAGGAAATGTTAAACATATTGCATTAGAATATGCAAGATTTACTAAATTGTTTTGTCAATATTTAGATAGAAAAATAAGTGAAACAGATTTCAAACAGAACATTAATGATATTAATATACCTGGTTTCCCCACAAATTTTGTTAATTCTTTAGATATTTTGCGAAAAAACAAAGATTTCTGCTTAATATTTGGAGGAGAAATTACAGTAGAAGTGAAAGGAACTGGTATTGGTGGTAGAAATCAACAACTAGCCTTGGAATATTCAAATTGTTTGTTTGATATGATAAATGACTTGAACAATTATAATGTCTATTTTCTAAGTGCAGGCACTGACGGAATAGATGGACCAACAGATGCTGCAGGTGCAATTGGCTATCGTGATTTGATTTCTGATTCTAAACAGGAGAATTTAGATCCTAAATTTTATTTAGATAATAATGATTCATATAATTTTTATAGGAAATTTAAAAATGGGTCTCTACATATAATAACAGGTCACACAAACACCAATGTGATGGATATCCATTTAATTATTATAAAAAGATGTACATAATAAATGTTTATGAACATGGTTTAAGAAATAAAGATAGTTTATCTGGTTTACTTTTTTTGGTTTTCTTTTCAGCTTTTAATTTTGCAGCTGCTAATACAGCTTGCCTGCATAAACCGGCAAATTTATCCTTTTTCTTCCTGTCGTTTTTCACAATTTTAGGTACTCGTTTGATGGTATTAGGAAGGACATTTTTCTTATTACTCAATGAAAACACATCTTTACTTTGACTGTATACATTAAATTCTTTAATATTCTTCTGAATAGGCTCTAACTCCTCCTTTTTAACTAAATTCATTTTTGGCAAAGTAATTTTGGTATTTTTAACATCATTCTTTATTTTTCTATGTTCCTCTTTGGGTTTTAATATCTGCATAACATTACTGTTTTTGCAAAATGAGCAAATTTGTTCCTGAAAAGAAGAATAGTTATTAAAATGAAAAAAAATATAGTTTTAATTTAAATATTTGTACTCACAAGTTTATTACTGTGTAATAAATCAGAGTTCCTCTTTTTCTGCTTAATACGCTTCCTTTGTCTTTTACTGAGTTTTAAAGGTTTAACCTAAACATAAGACAAAACATAAATAACTTTTTGATTATTTTTATTATCTAAGTGTCCACATGATGAAATAAAGTGATTTAAATATAACTCATGATTTAAAATATATTGATATTAGTAAGAATAAGATAACTAGTTCTTAATTATAATTTCGCTGGATTTTTCTAAGAAAATAATGATTGAAATTATTATTGGATAAAAGCTCTCCAAGTGTTACTTTTCACATACATTAATACCGATTTTATTTGTCCATTCTAAACAACAATGGGAACATCTGTTTTTAACTGAAAACTGCTGCTGTGGTAATCCATAGCCCCTTGTGATGTCTACACATCGCATTCTGAAACAATATGAATTGTAGTTGAAAACTACTGTGTATACTATTTGTATACATATAGTATGAATTTAAATAATCTTACAAGTAATAACTTCGTAAATATTGACTATGTGAATTTTGTTCAGGTGCTAAAGTAGAAGCAGCTTTATATAAAAAACCTATTTGTTTTTCCACCATTTCTCTTAAATTTCTTCTTTAACTGAATTTAAATAATGAATTACGGTGTAATAAAAACACAATGATACTTATTTAACTTATTATTTTACAGTTAAAATTAATTCTCGTCCTATTACAAATAACAAACAGTTGCTTTTTTGGTTATAATTTACGTTAAGTACAAAACTACATTGAGGTGTGTCATTTGTCATTGTACTTCATATCAATGATTCTCAGCCACTGCTATCGCACTTCATTATATATTTACATAATACAATTGTTTACAGAAAAACTTAAAACGTTATTTTTAATTGTGAGTAAATTTAAAGAGCAGTTTTTGTAAATATGCAAATTAAGGCAATGTTATCAATTTCTCAATAAAATTAAAATATGTACAATTTCATATCTATTAAGCTTTATTTTAGATTCATAGATCATAATTAACGTTTAAAAGTTGTTTAATTATAAGTATGGCACAGGTATATTATGCCGGATATTTTAAAATGTGTATCGCGCTTATAACCATTTGTTTTTGTTATTTGATTTAAAAAATATGTACAAATTAAACAATTTTCCAAGTCCACGACTTATCATTTTAAAGAGGAGAAAGTTTTTGTATTAAAATCATTATTATTATTTCAGAACCTAAAAATGTTTCTTTAGCTAAGGCATGCACAACTACTGAAAAAGATTCGGTTCCCGCCAAAACGCTGTTCTGTCAATAAGTTTATGGGTTACTTTTTTTTTGAAAAATTCAATTTGCTGATATATTAAACCATTTAAGCATCCTACGTAATGAATGATTAGAGCATAAAAAAGAAGAACAAGTGGTTGGTGTCGTACTTTCTGTTCAGTTATAGTAATTACATGTGTAATTTGTATTCGTAGTGACTTATCATTTATATTTGTTTTGTTTGAAATCACAAAACTAAGATTTTGAATATATGTAATCATGGATGTTGCTGATACATATGCTACTCAAAAACAAGTGAAAGATGAGGTTGGCGTTCGTTGTCAAAAGTTATTCCAAGACTTCTTAGAGGAGTGAGTAATTTTCTTTTTTCAAATAGTAAGCGTTGCTAGGAATAAAAGTTGCTAGGAATGAAAGAAATTGTTTAGAAATAACGTTTATTTGTATTCCCAACCACTATTAAGCATTGGTCAAAAACGAAATACAACCTTGTATTTTTTGGCCTAGCCAAATTATTTGAAGATGGTGATTTTAATAAATAATTATTGTATTATAATTAAACACTTTATTATAATTTTTTATATACTACAGATTTAAAGAAGATAACGAAATAAAATATGAAAAACTAGCTAAGGAGCTGCTAAAACCAGAACTAAGCACTTTGGAGGTCAGCTTTGATGATGTAGAGAAATACAATCAAAATCTTGCTACAACCATTATTGAAGAATATTACAGGACATATCCTTTTCTCAATCAAGCAATCTTAAATTATGTGTTGAGTTTAGCCGATAGTGGAATAAAAAAGGATTTACAAGATAAGGAATGTTATGTATCTTTTGTGGATGTTCCAACACGACATAAAGTTAGAGAACTGACCACAGCTAAAATTGGTACACTGATTAGAATTTCTGGCCAAATTGTAAGAACTCACCCAGTTCATCCAGAACTAGTATTAGGAACATTTGTCTGTTTAGATTGTCAGACTGTTGTTAAACATGTTGAACAACAGTTTAAAGTAAGTACATGGAATACATATTTATTATATTTAAGCATAAACTTTATGACCATATATTTTTAAATTGTGACTATATATTATATTTTTGTTGTGTGGTGACCACAATCTAGTATATACTGAGTGGATAGGTACTTCACTAGGTAGACCGATGACATAGTTAAGGTTGTAAAGAGTTGCTGAATGTTGGCAGTGCATAACCAGTCATTGTGGAATCTTTGAGGAGATCCTTTGCCTTGCAGAGGATGTCTATTAGCTGTTATAATGATGATGAACATATTTGTTTAAAACATTGTTATAAATATCTATTTTAATAAGTTCAATTTGTTTTATATTCTATTCTTAAAGGATCTATGTTTTTTTCTGTTAAGTACACCCTTAATATCAAAGTACACTGCTTCACCTTTTTACCTTTTATAAAACTTCAGAAGGAAGACATTATCTTTTACATAAAAGTGCATTATGGTCTTTCGCTAATTAATTAATTAATGGTTGTTCTGAATTTTTAAGGAATGTGTACTTTTAAAAGTTAGTTCATGTCCATTAAATTGCAGCTAACATATATTAATCAAAGTTATACCAGATGATTGGTTATGGAAGTAAAATCTATTAATGGGAGGAAATACAGCTCATTTGCTGTGAATTAATTTATGGTACACTCTACCCAAAAGAATTAATGGTTTCATACATAATAATTAGCAACATTATGAAATAAAAATTAATTTTGATTGCTATCTGTCCCTGCAAATTTTGTACTGCCAGGAGTTATAAGCTTAACACATTCAATAGATAAATAAAAACTCTTGAAAATAGATGTAAAAGCTTTAAAGCTTTTTGGTGATAAATGAACAATGCATTCACCCTTAAAACAGTGTTTCCAACCTTTTTTGTGATGTGTCTTTCTTAGCCTTTCTAAAATTTTTATGCTCACTCTAAGCATACATAACCAAGCAACAACCTTTGTAACATAACAAGTTATTTTAAATTAAAAATTTTAATTGTGCTCTTGAGAAAGTTAAATGATAGAATTTAGGAAGAAAACATTAAAAAATTGTTAAGGAAACAAAGTGAGTAAATTTTCAAAAGATACTGATAAAACAAAACTCAAATTCCAAATAATTTTAAGATTTATTTTTCTATTAACTTTTTAATTTGTTGCTTCCTGCACAGAGATGTTGTATAAGGTTTCATTTCTGTTAGTGGATTTTGTTTTATTTGCAAGGTATTTACAAACTAAATCCAAATCTAGTCAAATTTATATTTAATAATAATTTACTACAATTTTTTAAGAAGCTTTTAACATAAACTTAACATTGAAATATAGCATAGCATTGCATTTAAATGGATCAGTGCAAAAGGGTGTAGTCTATTTCCTAATTGTTCCCTTTAAAAATCAAATTGCCCAAGTGCCCTACTTGGACTCCACATTGGGAAAAACTATCTTAAAAGGTTAAAAAATTTTGGGTTTAGAACTTATATACCAATCACTCTGAATATTTCTTTTGTCATCTTATTTAATTTTTTTGGTCTGCTATTTGTGTGTAAACTCTTACTCAAAAAACAGGCAGGAGTATCCAATTTTATTGTTACTATTAGTTTGTTTGTTAATAGCAAACAATCTTATCCTTATGAATATACACATAATAGTGTGTTTCACTTTTAATTAGCTAGCAGGTGCACTGCCAGTTATATAATTTAACATTATATCTCATCAATTTAACCAAATTGTCATAATAAGATTTACGAAACTGTTTCTTGCCCATTAATTTGTAAAATTTTCATAAAATTACTGCTTTATATTCACAAATAAACTAATTGTAACAATAAAAACTAGTATAATTTTTCATTGATATTGACTTTGGATTTTTAAAAATTCTTATTAAAAACAATGTACATGTAATTATGGCTATTTAATAATTTTTAATGCATTACAGTATACAATACCAACAATATGCAGAAACCCAGTGTGTGCAAATCGACGTAGATTTATGCTTGATGCTGACAAATCTGTGTTTGTGGACTTTCAAAAGATAAGGATTCAAGAAACCCAGGCAGAGCTTCCTCGGGGATGTATACCAAGGTCTCTTGAAGTTATTTTACGGGCAGAGGCAGTAGAATCAGTGCAGGTATGAAAATAAAAAACTGGGTTACTTTGCAACATCCACTGCTGGACATATGTCTCCCCCAAGAGCTACCCTGGATCATGGGATGTGGCCTACATCCAGTGTGTTCTGACCACCTCAACAATGTCCATGTTGTGGGTGGAGATCCTCTGCTGTGCTTATCTAAACATTTCCAGTATATTGTATCTGTTAATGTTTATGCTGCTAATCTGGATGCTTTTGCAGATCATTGCAAGAAATAAGTGATTTTCATGTTTACATATGTTCTATATTTTTTACTTTTTTAAACATATACAATACTTGATAATTTAAATATGAAAATTATTGGATTTAAGAGTAAAAAATAAAATTTTTTCTCTTTTTAATTTTAGGTGTATCTAATAAATATTACAGTTCATGAAGTCAATAAATCAATAATCACATGATAAACATAAATTTGAATTTACTTGTCATAGTTCTGCTACAAAGTGATAAAATTAATCTATAGTGATTATTATTTTGATTGCAGGCGGGTGATCGTTATGATTTCACAGGAACTCTCATAGTAGTTCCCGATGTAGGATCTCTGTCATTTCCTGGTGCTAAAGCAGAACTCACCACAAGAACACGGCAGGCGAATGAAGGTCAGATGGAAGGTATCAAAGGACTTAAAGCATTGGGTGTACGTGAATTACATTACAAGTAAGCATCATTTTTTATACACATGATTGTCCACATATTGCGTTTTTTTTATTCATAAAATTAAAATTTGAAGCAGTTTTTTTTATATATTAGTGCTGATGTCAGTTTGCCAGCAGTGTAAATAAATATGTAATATCAAAGAAAGTATGAAAATAAATATGCGGCTAATTTTCATTATTTTTTTGGAAAATATATTATATTCTATCTCCAGCCTTGGTCAGATATGTAGCACAAACATTATAATGTTAGAAATATTGTAATTAAAACCTGACAAACTAAATCGAAAACTTATTATGTAATTTTGAATAACATATCAAACAATGTTTTAATTATTACTGAGAAAATTAGTATTGTTCTTTTATGTAAGTAAAATCATTTATCTTCAAATATTTTCATAGCATGACAATAAACATTTAAGTAATAAACACCAAGTTTATAATGGTTCATTATCATAAAAATAGATAGCTGTGATGTAGTCTATGACTTTGGGCTTAGAATGTTCTCCCATAAGATAGACTGACAACCTTGTTTCAAACTAATTTGGATGCTACACATTGTGTTCTGACCAAGAAACTGGAATACCCTTGTAATGCTATTCTTACATATCAACCAAAATTACTACAATTCGCTTTTTTTGTTTCAGGACTGCCTTTCTCGCTTGTAGCGTGCAGGCGATATCTCGTCGGTTTGGGACAGCTGAGCTCGCTACTGATGATCTTACCACTGAAGATATGAGAAAGCAGATGACTGATAAAGAATGGGATAAGGTGAGGAAAGCTTTATATTTTGGTTAATGATAACTATACATAGTATTTTGTCATCATTGTTATTGATCATGTAATATAATGTTCTAAATGGGAGGCTGCACAACCCTTCTGATCACTCAGGGTAGAAATCAACACAAGACTTATGTCCATACTTTGAAGTGTTCGGTTTTCAAAATAAGTCAGTTTTTATTAATACTTTCTTCATTGTCAGTAAGCAATATTTACATTGTAATTCACACAATGAGATACTTATTTCAGATTTTAAACATTAAACCTGCAATCATAACCCCAAGCTCTAAAAATTATGCTAATTGTTGAATTTTATCTCTTTGAATATTGTTTAAATTTGTTCACCATACCAATATTTGCTCTGGTGTAATGTAATAACTCAGCAGTCAATGTGTTGACATGGATTGAGTTTATTGTGGTGTGGAGTATGGGAATGGGTATGGTTCTTGGTGCTTTTGGGCTTAAGCTTTAAGCTAATCCATGCCAACCAAACTCCTTCCATACAATTTTTTCTTCTTCCATTACCGTATTTTCAATTATCTCACAAATGCTGCTTTAGAAGCCTGTTGCAGAAATGAGCTGATGTTCCTTCTTGACTTGTCTAAATCTTGCAATAGGTTAAGAGAGAGAGATTTCGTTGTTATTCCTCTAGGTTTTGTCTTCACCTCATAAAAATTGACTATGAATATATTAGTAGTTATTTTCTTGAATATGTTGTAATATTTGAGGACAATAGTGTGAATTTATTTTACGTATTTACCGTAATAAAAGAATATTTATTTTTTCTATTTATTTAGGTTTATGAAATGTCAAGAGATCGAAATCTTTACAATAATCTGATAACAAGTTTGTTTCCAAGCATTCATGGAAATAATGAAGTGAAGAGGGGAATTCTATTGATGTTATTTGGTGGTGTCGCGAAGACTACTATTGAAGGTAACTTATTTAATGACAATCTAAAGTTGAAACTTAGCTTACTATGGAAAAAGTTTTAAATTGAAAAAAAAATCCTAGTGGCCAATAGATAAATAAAATAGCCTACTACATTGTGCATGTAATATGACGTTCTTCATCTGCTTACACTCAGGTTTTAAAGATATTTCATCATTATCATTTCAGTTGTGTTGTCTCAGTTGCATGTCCTATACTAGACACAGGCTCTCCCAAAAAATTAATACAACAAATTGAAGTTATGTTATTTATTTGGCAGTGCTACAAGAGACAATCTTATTGAACAAGGTGTTCTACTTGACATCCTTTTGAGGACTTACTTATTGAAGATTGTAACTAATTAAAATAATTTTTATAGAAATATGTATTTTGTTATGGCGACTTTGTGTTAATAGGTCTTAAAACTACTATTGTGAAGGTTAGGAATCCTCTGTGTACACTTGGTAGTAGAATTACACAGATTAACGGAAGAGTGAAACCCTTTTCAAATTCAAAAGATTAAAGAAATTCAACTTTGCTTTTGATTAAATTTTATACTGTTACTATATTTTGTATAAAATGCTGTTAAGAGAGGAGAGAGGTCATGGTCTATAATCCATGCTGGTCTTAATGCCCATTGGTCGATGTTAATGTATCTCAGTTTGATTCTAGGAAATACTGGTTTCTTTACAATGTTTTGCTTCACCCCACTTCTTTACCGGCGAATAAAGTAGTATTTACTACAGCTATTCATATAGTCAGCAATCAACCAATCTGTTCGTTCCTTGACACTAATCTTAATGCCTTGTTGCCAATAATAAGTATATGTGGCCCAGTGTAATGAAGATTACTCCTTTTCCAGATCATGTCCCTCAATAATGTAGAAAAAGATGCGATAAGGACGCTTCTACGATATATTAGTATAGAGAAAGTATAAATTACCCAATTTATTCTATTACACAGGGACAACTCTCAGAGGCGATATCAACGTCTGCATAGTAGGTGATCCAAGCACAGCCAAGTCACAGCTGTTGAAGCAAGTTAGTGAAATAACTCCACGGGCTGTTTACACGAGTGGCAAGGCGTCGTCGGCGGCCGGTTTGACTGCGGCTGTTGTTAAGGTAATCATTTATTTATAGATATCAGTAGAAAGACATCGAACGTTTGGATACATAGTGTTGACATGTTGGAAAAATTCCAAAAGTATTTAAATATTTCTTTCTTAATGGTATTATTATTAACAAAATATAACTAAATAGCACGAGACATGTAGTTGATATTTCAAATAACGTAATATCAATAGAGTGCATTAAAATTCGAACTTTTGCTACCTATCTAATGCTTTTTAATACATAATCATACATGACTGAATTTCAAAGTTTTTGAGCTAAGACTATGTAGATATTCAGAGTCAGTTACTATGAAGGGCTTTCTCTTAGAATGAGATTGGTTACTGGCCATATTCCACTCAAAGACCTGGTGCTAATATAGATTACTTGAAATCTATGGAATAAAATGTAGAGACTTTTTAAATTAAATAATTGTTTGTGCATGTTGATGATCAAACCAGAGATCTTCGATGGTAAGTCATATAGGAAAAATGGTCTTAAAAATGTTCCTTATTACTTACTTATTTAAATATTTAAGATTACTTATGAACTTATGTTTTAGGATGAAGAGTCGTTTGACTTCGTGATCGAGGCCGGGGCGCTAATGTTGGCTGACAACGGCGTGTGCTGTATCGATGAATTCGACAAGATGGACCCTGGGGACCAAGTCGCAATTCACGAGGCCATGGAACAGCAGACCATATCTATTGCAAAGGTATTTATATGTTCCTGATTAATGTGGTTTATCTTTTGGCATCAACAACTTCACTAGAAGGCAGCAGATATCTGGAAGCGCTTAGTCTAGAGCTCTTTATATGGCTTGCTGTTGGTTACCTCTGAAGGTTGTACCATTGAATTATAAATGCCGACAGATAACGGTACAAACACCGTTTAAATTAATTAAAGCGGTTGCTTTGAAGTATAACTGGATGCTTAAGCCCCAAGACTATATGAGCGCAAAAAAGTTCTACAGCGGAAAAGATGTCGAATATATACTTTAGTTGGTCCCTTATTATCTTACAAAAATTCTCATCCTAACTGAAATTATGACAAACTTGTTATCCTTTAGAGTTTAATATAAGAACTCGAGATTGATTTATAGAACAATGTTTTTTTTAAATATGTTTTGTAATGACGTTAATATAAAGTATCACTTGATTTGCAAATATATTAAGGGAATAATCGGGATCATGACCAGAATCTTGTATGTAAACATATATAGCATATACATAGCATAAACATTCTAAATAATATATATTTTCCAATTATGCATTAAAAATGTTCCTAAAGATATGATGGAGATATTATTTGTTTAATAATATTTATATTTCAAATTCTTTAGAATTAAGGACTTTTACACATGTTCACATTTTATTGTATTAATTTGTATTCACATATTAGTAAGGGTAACTTTGCTTTAGACATTTTTAGCCACTATGTAACTGAAGCCATCAAAGTTGATGCAAATTTCTATTTATGTATTTATTTCTTTTCAGGCTGGAGTACGTGCAACTCTAAATGCTAGAACGTCCATCTTAGCCGCAGCAAACCCCGTAGGCGGACGATACGACCGTGCCAAATCTTTGCAGCAAAATGTGGCTCTGAGCGCGCCAATTATGTCACGATTTGACTTGTTCTTCATATTAATTGATGAAAGTAGCGAGATGGTTGATTACGCGATTGCTAGAAAAATTGTTGACTTGCACTGCAATAAGGAGGAGACGTACGATTGTGTATACACGAGAGAAGACTTGTTGAGATATATCGCATTTGCGAGATCCTTCAAACCTATTATCACAGAGGTGGATACCTTTCTATTACTTATTTTTTTATATTTGAACTAGCTATCTCTCACTGTGCCCATTTTTCTACTTGTACGCTGGTTTCATAGCACTATCATAGATATATTAATAAAACTAAATATTTTTGTACTTTGTTCACAAACAATACTTTAGCATTTATATACGCATATCCGATCTTCAGTTCAGTTTTAGTAGATAGGTATAGTCCAGTTATAGCTAATCCTTATTTGATTATATTAAAAATATTTTACTCGTGCATTGAATATCGGATCTATATGCAGGGATAAAATAATTTCCAAAAAATTATTGTTGTTTGCAGGAAGCAGGTAAACTCCTTGTGGAGTACTATACGACATTGCGGTCGCGAGACGGCAGCGGACCTCATGGCGGGGGTGCTTGGCGTATCACAGTTCGTCAGCTGGAGTCGTTGGTGCGACTGGCTGAAGCCATGGCAAAGCTGCACTGCAGCGGACACGTCACCGTTAATCACGTACACGAGGCTTACAGGTCATCATCATAATTACATACATATATAGGTCGCCCACTACTGGACAGTTCTCATGAGACTGCTATGATGTTATTTCTCTACAAGGTTGAACGAAGAATAAGATCTGTAGCCAAACGAAAGTAAACAACATAGTTCAGTGAATTGGTAGGTAATAGTGGCAGTTTACAAACCTGACAGCACTCAAAACAGATGCCCGCAGTGGTACTAAAGTTCTGGAATATAGGCGGATCTCTTGAAAGACCGCTCATGATAAGACCGGGTAGAGGTGGCCTGTATATAGCATTGTACAACCTTAACAAGGTCATCTGTTCACCTTTTGGGTTACCTTATGTTGCGCTTGCCAGTTTATGGTGTCCACTACAGAACCTTAAGGCTAATAGGTACTCTAGTTATACTATAAAGCGACTGGATGACAATACCAGCATTTTTGTAACATAAAACTCATACATTGTACAATAATCCGAGCCACAGGTCATAAGAGATCCAACTTAAACAAGTTTAGACTAAGTGCTAGAACTCTGCTACTTCAAACAGGCAAACATATTTTTCTAAAGTCTAATAAGACAGTCACTACATATTACAACAGGTTTTTAAAAATTAAATTCCACAAAAAAGTTTCTCACTGGTCGCAACTTTGATAAGTTTTTCATTTTGATTTTCAATTTCACTGAATTTGAGGCAGCACTAAACATAGAGGTTTAGTACCTAAGCTTCAAAATTCCACGCAGATGGAACTAATGTATAAATATTAAAACTTAAGATCTCGAAAGTGAAAATTAAAGGGTTAATTTAATTAATAAGGTTTTTTACAACAACATATCCCAATCAATATGATTACAGATAGTTTTAATAAAATGATTGAAAATATCTACATATAATACAGATTACTTAGTTTTAGGTAATACAGTTTAGGTTTTATGTGTCACAGGTTACTAAATATATAATATAATTGGTTTACAGGTTACTAAATAAATCAATTATTCGAGTGGAACAGCCTGATATTCATTTAGATGAAGATGAACCTCAGTTTGAGCCAATGATGGATGTAGACCAAGAAACACCCGGCTCCACAGGTTAGTGCATTACATTAACTTATTCAATACATTCAATCATTCTCTTGTATCTCATCATATTTCTAAAAAATATGAGAATTGATTAAAACGTGTTTGGCAGCATGTTTAGTGATTGAAACATTCCAGTCACAGCTTCTCTAATTTAGATTTTAAAAAGCTGTAGTTTATAATATAAAAACTTCAGACACTTTTTCTTATAGTAACTTGCTAGTGCACTTTTGGCCATCTCATAACCATAATCACCTCTGATTTATAATAAAAGGCTGTTATCAGAGTGACAGTATTTAGTATCCATGTGAAAATTAGCTAACATATGCAATATAAATTTATAAGATATACATTTAAATTATAGGAAATTCTCAAAGTCAGTTATTATATACAGGTCAGCCCGTTAATGGAGATTCTGCACCTAAGAAGAAGCTCACCCTGTCATTTGAGGAATATAAAGCTCTCAGTGACATGCTGGTAGTGTTCATGAGGAAAGAGGAGGCAGAAGCTGAAACTAGAGGTAAGTGTTAAAAAAGTTGTTTACTTAATAACACTTGATAGGTACTAAAATATATTGAGGTTTTTTTTTTATATTATAATGCTATCGAATCTAGACTATAAATGCAGACCGCGTCCAACCAATGCTAGGAAATCTATGGGGCGTTTTGCGTTTAGCAATGAAGGACTTCCGACTAAAATAATGACGTTGATAGAACCTAGCTTATTTACAAAATAAGTACTAATTTTCTTAACTAATATTTTTTTTAATAATTGATTATTATTTCTGTCGGTCAGAAATTATGAGAGTTCAAAAGTAGAATTTAAAAAAAGACTTAATACTGGAGACTACATACTTACATACTTATATCTTAATTTCAAAAATAATATTATTGTATTAGGTTTTTTTTTTTCAATTCACTTTTAGGTATGTTCCAATCAAAGTCTTGATCTTGAAACAAATGTTGTGGTTACAGGAGAAGAAAACGCGGGTATGCGGAAGAGTGCGGTGGTGAACTGGTATCTAGAGCAACTGGTGACACAGGGACAGATAGAAAACGAAGACGAGTTAGTGGAGAGAAAAACTTTGGTTGAGAAAGTCATTGACAGGCTTATGTATCATGTGAGTATTAAAATTTCATTGTTAAACAAGTTAATTTAACAAAAATATTTGCCCATATTAAAAGTAAAAACAAAATGCTAGACCAATATTACAGTACAAACTAGCCCTTGCGAACTTCATGAATGTCCTTTCAAACCCCTTACATGTGGAATTTCAATCCGTTTATAGTTAGTTCCTATACTTAATGAACATTCAAAATGGTCTGTTGCAAATAAAATGAATGCTTGACCAATATTGCACTAACTGCTCCCTTCTCGCTTTACAAATTTAATGGAAACCACTTCAACCCCCTTTGTGGGTCGTATTTCGTACAATTGATACAGCTGATCTCTACTCGCCGAAAAGAATATTTCTATGAAATTTACAGGCATCAGACCTTTTAGCCAGAGACAATTGTAATGATTATCCACATAAGTTGACCTATATCTTATATTATAACTTGTAAGTAAATAATATTTGTTTGTAACTTTGATTTTAAAGTTGTATTTTTAAATGCCAAAATGAATTGGTGATTATTGAATACAGCCTCCCTTCAACGCTTGCAGCAACGTTTTTAAATGTCTGTTACCGACTATGATATGTTCTCTTGACAGACTTAATACAGCACTCTGTTAAATGCACTTATGTAAGTTAAAGAAAAGTTAAGATTCGTTTATAAGTTGTTACTTTTTAGATGGAGGTAAAAATTTATAAAATCTACCAGAAATATAAACTTCGTAGGATAAACATGGACGATCAATACAACGCATGCATGTTAATGTTAAAATTTAGGCGATTATTCCATTGTACAAATGCATATCACAGATTTTTATAAATGCTTAGATCAATTCTTTTTTGTAAATTGTCTCTATTTTCAAACTGCTGGTTATGAATACTACTAGAAAGTAATGTAGTCGTTATTAATTGCTTTCATTATTTGTTCTCTAGGATCAAGTTATCATTCCATTATCGACTACCGGTCTGAAAGCGAAACAGAAAACGCCGGAGCAAGAAATCGAAGACGATCCTTTGTTAGTCGTCCACCCTAATTATGTTGTTGACACCTAATATAGTTTTAGTTGTAAGCAGGTCTTTTTATATAAACAATCTCATTTCTTATTTGTCTTTTATTTTTTAATACATCTCTAACCTAACCTTAATATTTAATAATCATTTATTCAATTTTGACAACAAAACTTTAATTTCAATTGTTTTATTATTATACCACTAGCACCTTTGATGTACTTCATACTTGAAAAGTTAATGGCCTATCGCAGTCTAATACAAAAATTGCTTTTTTTTTTAATCAACATGATTTATTGTCTTAATAAACACAGTACTGCATCATAAAAGGCATATTTTGTATTTAGTACATAACTGTAGAAGTCGCCACCTACAAAACAATCACACCAGGTAAACTCACACGACGCGCCTTCCTGAGACCAAGGCATGCGCTTGCGTCTCCGTACAACGTGACGACCTTAAGTCAGGCATCATACAAAGCATTAACCAACTGATCTCTTCGGAATCGAGGTTGCCTCTTGTATTAAAGGTGTCACCAAACCTTTGATACAAGAGCATCATCATTTTAGACATACGCGTTGCTTCTCGTGTAGTTATTATAAGTAGAGCCCCAAGCAGAGAATTCCTGGGGAATCCTCAAACTTTACTACCTTAAAAAAGGCTATAGGATAACCGCCCTCAGCGCCTTGCCCAATCGCATCCGCGGAATATCACTTGGGCAGCAGTTTTTTTTGTTTATTTTAATTAATGTTAATGATGTAATTTTTTTTTAAATATTATGTCCACACACTTTTTGGTTTTGAATGTCGTTACATTTTTGACAGCTATCGACAAATGTTTAGTTTACGGTTTAAAAGAGAAAAATTATGCATATAAAAAAAAATTGGACCGTTCTCGAGTGTTGTGCTGAGAAACACATTAGGTGAAATAAATTATAATCACCATGCTACTTATATACATACACATTCAGTCGTAAGACAACTACTGCTTGACATGTGTAGGCTTCCTTCATATTCCTACCTTCCTTTCATATAGGACCAGATGGAAGCTACCAATGTCTTGCGACGCCCTTAACAGTAAATCCATAGGTCGCTGGTTCAATTCGGCTCAAAGGATCACATGCACACAATGGTAGACTGCTTTTCAAAGTCCAGGAAGATAAACACAAATTTTGGAATACATAATTATTTATTATGCGAAGCACGTATTACACGCACAGAGTGGTTTTAAAAGTGTCCTTAAATTAGTATCTCGTCAATGGGGCTTAATGATTAGCGCCATCTAGTAAGTTTTAGAGAAATATAATAATACAGGATAATACCGAAATATAATAATACATAGAAATGTATTTACCAAAAGGTATCTATCCACTTTGTAGGTGGACGTCCTATGCTACAATGACCGGTCCGTGGTCTACGCTCTAGAACCTTAAAGACCCTAGTTATGTAAGTTCTGGTTACTTTCTTTGGTCTATTTGTTGATCTATTTGTGGTTGTGAGTTCACCCATTCCTCATAGCAGTGTATCATATGATTTTTTTTAATATGTTGAAAATTATTCAAATTTTACTTGCATATAATTTAAATTAATCATATGTGGAAAAATAAAACACAAAAATTATCAAAAAATGTATTAACACCGTTCAAATACTTTATAAAGATCACTTAAACTGGCTATTTGCAAAATCACTCCGTTACTCACAAAACTAGTGGGCGGTAAAAAGTTTCGTCTGATCGCCGGAAAAATGACATGCTCCTGTCTCCACTCCTCAGCTTTCTGTACCTCGGGCGTAGGGTCTGGGTTAGGTTGAGAATAGAAAATCGCTGTCTGTCGGCAAAACGTATCGAAACACTGCTTTTCCGACTCCCAGTTCACTTCGGATACTAAACGTACTAGATAAACTGGTAATGCACCCATAAATGGGGTATGGCCATCTGTAAAAAAAAAATAGTTGATGTAGTACTCGGCATTTAATTTGGCAATAAGACCTAGATATACGGTTACGTGAAACTATATCTTTTCCTATCGCAATTACTATTTTTTTACAACTCTTACATTTCTGGCCAACGAGTCAAATCAAATGTCTCATACTTAACTATAGACTTTTTAACATAGCAATTAATTTAAGTACGACTTTTATATAAAATAAGCAAAGATGTAATATTTGTATTTTGTTCATGTAAGATGAAGGCAAACACTTCGCCTCCTTGTATACATAATGATATAATCCAGTGATTCCTAAAGTGGTCTATATCGACCCCTAGGGATCTATGACAACCTGCAAGGGGTCTACGTCAGCGAAAAAAAAATTAGGGGTCCATGAAATGAAAATAGGGGTCCACGATAGTGGATCTCAAAACATACACTGATAGTACCTATTTACTTACATCATAATATCTTATAATATCAAAACAGATTGAATTGACGTCAAATGTTGATAATTTATAATTAAAGCATCAGGTTCATCCTTCTCACTAAAAATATTGACTTACTGCTTATGTTATTTTATTTATAGTTTATTTTATGTTTATTTAATGTTACGTATATTTTAAATAACAGATACAAAATTTTATTTTGAGTAGTTTTAATTTAAATTCAATTAATTAATGTATAAATTAACATGTGTTTTTACTTTAGGTTTTTAACACTAAACTTCACTACAGTTAGAAATTTACAGGAAATCAATATCAGGTAAGTAGTCTACCCAACACGGAAAAACATGACAAGGGGTCTACGACATAAAAAAGTTTGGGGAACTCTGATATAACCAATGAAATAATTGAACATTTTCTGCTTTAACCTCTGGTGAATAGCTGTTTCCTATGGACCTCCAGCAGATTTCTGCCATATAATATACATAATTTATGAAAATAGACCTATTACGAGTATAGTGTGCCGGGTTTTTTTGTGACAATAAATCATGGGCATATATTAATTCATACTACTAATGAATTAAGGCCACATAAATACCAAATTTTTCTGTGGGTTCTTCTCAGATAAGGTCGTGTTTAGTACCCTAGTACTTTTAATGTAAGATATCAATTAAATGGGGGTACAATTTGATAATAATTTCGGTTGAGTTTTGGCAAGAAGTACAAAAGTAGTAATTATATAGGAGCCTATGAGGAACGTATGAATGAATGAAATTAAATTAAAAAACTTACAAAAAACACTTTCTAAAAATGATTGCTTATAAACTTACCTAGTAACAAAGGCAGTGCCAACAATTCCCTTTCAGCAGATATTTTTAGTGAGAAATACTCATAAAGCATGTCCTTCTTGCTCACCAAGAGCATTGTCATCTGTTGACTGATTTCGCGCATGTCACCTGTTAATTAAAAATAAATAATTTGTCACATACTTTCGTAAGCAAGTGAAGGCGACAGATGATTGTAGTTATTATCCGTTGACAAATACCATATTCAGGATTCCATTCATCCTCCTGTGAGCGCAGACCGAGCATAATCAGTTCTTCCAGAGGCAAAGGATTCGACAGTTTAATCAAACCAAAGTTTTGGAAATCGTACAACAGAGTCTCGTAGAAAAGCTCCTCCCTGTAATTTTAATGGATTTGTTTATTATAGCTTAGTACCGAAAAAATTATACATGTTCACTGTAACAATAGGGGAAAATGTAGAAAAACAAACATTTGTGATCACAGTAATGGAAAGAACATGGGCTAGGTAAAATTAATTTACTTTTTATTTACGATAACATATTTTTTTATTATTTCTAAGGTAACATACCTTTTTTTTCTATCGTGGGTAATAAAGAAAATATTAATTGAATAAATATGTTTTATTAATTTTCTAGGGCTTTATCTCCTATTGCTACCTGCCCTGTAACTAGATTCACAGCTTTACGTTGATTTATGGGAAACAATTACACTAATACCCCGCTCTCAAATCAAAAATCTCTTTTTTCGAAGTTGCATCGCTGCTTAATACTATATTATAATATTGCTACTAATTTTTATGAGGTTGTATTGTTTTGGCTTTGAAATTTTTTTAAAAATTTTCTTTTCGTTCTTAAAGATGCCACTTCATCTCTACTCTTTCTATAACCTAGCAAAGCTTAGATTACTCTAACGAAAAACTTTTGCAATTGAAATTGCTATTTGGTAATGAAGAAGATGACGTTGACCGTTCAATAGAAATCTCCAAACAACAAAATTTACCCTTCAAACAAATTTCTAAAGCGATGTGTTTGATTGACGAAGCTATGGAGATGTTTTTAAAGAAATGATTCTGACAGAGGAAGGAGTTTCAAAGTGTCCCAGGCGGTAGCTTCTAATATCAATTGCTACGAGCAAATTTATTTTACAGTAAAAAAAGGTGTTCAGAAAATTTTGGACTAATTTTTGTGAAAGAAATTCGACTTACAACAGCCACTATGGAATCATTAGACGGTGATTAATTTTAATTTTGTTTTTCGTAAATTAAATGATAAGTTATTTTTTTAATTAAACACTTTTTTGGTTTTTTGTTCAATTTTCTTTTTAAAAAGTAGTATTTTCGTGACTCTGGAACCTATCTTTGATCTTTGCGTGGTTTGCTATAAAAAATCTTAATTCACTTTGCGTCGTTACAATTTGCATCGTGTTTTTTTGGAACGTAACCACGACGCAAAGTGAGGCATTAGTGTATATATTTTATAATATTAAATAAAATGAACTCACGTCAGTTTAGTCGTATTACACAAGTAGAGTTTAGTCGAATGTTGAATTAACGACTGATTACAATCGATGCAGGCGATGAATATCAAATTCGCTAATATTTCTCTCAAGTTCGTACTGCATTTGCTCTCAACATCCACTCGTAATTGTTTAACACTCGTCAACTTCGTTTCAACTCTTTCGTGTTTAAAGCTTCTAGTTTTGAACGATTCCTTTGGATCTATATATGTTATATTGGCGTGATCTGTCCCTGTATTTAAATTCCATTTTTCATCGGATTTACTTTTTTGTTTCGGTTCATTAACTAGAGAACTTTCTAGAACATCTGAATCATTCTCTGTATCTTGTACAATAACATCTGGTTGTCTTGTATCATTCGGTGCATCATTTGTTTTATCTATATTGTCTTCTGGTTTATCTGTAACGGGTAATTCATTGTCTAATGGTAATTTTGTGTTAGTTGCATTTTTCGTGGTTTCATCGTCAATACGTTTGGATGCGACTTGAAAGAATTTGTCGATTTTCTGCGTGTCCGAACTAACTCTTACCAAATCTTTAGCGTATACTTTGGCACCGTCAGTTGTTTTCTTTATTATTTCATCAACCATTGTAGCTCCCGGTAAACGAGCCTGTAACATTTAAAAATTCGCATGCAATTTACTACATCATTCGCCTCGTCAGGTAGCGATGGGTGCGGGCCGCTTTCTTGCGATCTTATTTTAAACCAATGATCGCATGTCCAGTAGTGGAGATGGAATCAGGAATGAGGAGATCCTTAAACTAAAGGAAGTAAATATAGCCCCTCGGATTGGCAGGTTGAAGTGGCAGTAGGCAGACCACTTACTCGCAGATCAGATGGCCCCTAGTGCCCTAAGGTTATGGTATTAAGGATACAGACCGACAACGAAGGATTGCCATTAAAGTAGTCGGTTCTATTAAACCAAAACACCTGTTCTTAGGAGGCGGCCGCCCGCACCCTGACTGCGAACAGAGTGGGTGAACTGAGGTTGGATCCGGATCCCTTGCCTCGTCTGTGGTCCACGCTGACGTCCTAAGCCGCACATACACATCAACACTACACAGATCTACTCGGGTAGAGCGGTTTACTACGGGCAAAAGACATCGTACAACTGGAATGCGCCTCTCCAGCTTTTGTTAAAGTTCACGGACCCTTCCGCTCCGTGAACTCAGTTCCGATGAAGCTGTAAAAGCTCCCGGGCTAATAGCATCAACTTCAACCGAAACCAATCGTTTCTATTGGAAATGTATATAAAAGGCTTACGTCTAGCTGTGACGTATTACAGCTGAAATGATAATAAATTGAACAACTATGAACAGATTTATCGGAATTTTTTCACATTTCTTTGCATACCCTGACATTTCAAAAGTATTATAAACAAAAATAATTAAGAAATTTCCTCTTACCTGAGTGTACATAACTCTAGAAGAATTGCAACTCAGCAATTTGCTCTCAATGCACGATTTGATTTTGTCAATAATCTGTTCTTCGTACAGAAATTGTACCTCGTGTTTCGTTGGATGTACATTAACGTCCACATTTCTTGGATCTATAATAAATAATTTTTAAATGGTATTGCATTTTTAATATTGAAGCCTTTTTGTAGCTGCCACTTGAACCTTCATATTTTATTATCCGCCTTCTAACCTGCGAGTCCCGACGAACGCAAAAATAATCGTCCTGTTGACAGACGATTTTTCATGCGCCGAGCGACTATTGGAACTCTACATTATATTATTCCAGCAGGTGTATAAATAGCCTAATAGCCTAGCCTAGCTAAAGAACTATGTAACGTTGACAAATACAGTCATTCCATTATGGCGTTCCGTATGTAGCAGTCACGCGGTTCGGTTTAAACAACAGTCTGTTATTTTCTTTAGGTTAGAGAACCCCTCTTTTTATTCTTTAATATCTATTAAACACACACAGATGGCCACTGGGGCCTGTCAAGGTCATCGAAAGACGCAGACTCAGCTCGCTTCCAACAGTCCCTTCTGTTGGAGGAGCCCCATGGTCAGCAGTGGATGTTCTACGGCTGGAATGATGGTGAGAGATTTATTTATTTGTTTACTTTATTGGAGATAAACAGTAACAAAAGGCAGTAAGAAAGTACAAACTTAGAAATATAAAATTAAATACAATTGTTACCTTATAACTATCTCATTAAGAACATTTAATGATTTAAAGTCAAACAATGACAAAACAAAGAAAAACATTACTAAACAGAGATCAAAGATCCAGCGCATTCTGCAGATCACACCGCAATAATTACGAGTCACAGTTATATGATAAAAATACATATAGCTACGTATATACTTTTATAAAAAATGACCGCACGTAAACTCAGATTTCTTAACTATTATTGACGACTAAACCCATCTTAAAATTATAGATGTAATTAAAAATGTTCACAATTATTGTTTTTCACTACAATCATATGATCCTTTCACTTACTTTCATAAGGGGGGTTGAAAGAGCGTTTTATTAAACGTGTTCGGTGAACGTAATACAATAATAGTTTAAGAGAGTACCTAATTCAATGCTGAGGTAGACAAAAGAATGAGCATTCTTTGGTAAATATGTTGCATATACCGAATCCACTGCCTTTCGTATACCTGAAACAATAACATGTTCAGTTACTTAAGAGGTATTGTATGAACCTTTACTGTTTCAATTTCTATAGTGCCATAGCAAACGAAATCACTGAGATAATAAGACAGATACTATTTATGTAGACATACAAAGCAGCCATTTTATGTCTGCCTTTGTCTGTCATTGTGAAAAAAAATATCTTGTATATGGCTGATACAATAAAAATTAAGATATAATAAATTTTTCTGTACATGTTATGTCTGTATGCATTATGTTAATGTATTTTATTTACAATTTACCAGGGACATGTTCCATAATGATGAACACAAAAATTATGGTACATATTATTTTGTACGAGTAAATCAATAAATAATATACAGGATGATTGGCTATACATGCAAATGCTTAAAAGGAGCGAAAAATGAATAGTTAATTTTATGTGAATGGTACATTCTAACCAAAAATTAATGGTTTTATAAATAATAAATAATGTACTTATAATACAGTACAAATAATCGTTTTCAAAATTCGGATTACTACACATTAAAATTAATTACTGTTCATGCAGACTTTGTATTGCTAAAACTTATAGACCTATCCTAGTTATTGACATTTCAATAGAAAAAAAGTTAATTTGACATATTTCAGACTAATCACTTTATATAAGATTTTAGCTGGCAAAGAGATATACATACAACTCCTTTAAACTTTTACACCTATAACCAATAACCCCTTTATAACATTGTATCCTTACAGAGGGGCACAATCAATTACTATATGTTAAATGTAAAACAAGAAAAATGCAATTGTTAAAAATTATATTTATAAATTATCTTAAAGGGAAAAGAAGGTTCTTGCGGAAAAGTAATGTAGTAGTTTATCTGCCTACCAAGAATTGAAAATCTAATTTGGTAATTCACAATCCTTATGATTATGCCATAATGGCTAGGAAAAAATAACTCATACATCTAAATAATGTGATATAATACGATTGAAACAATGCTTACTCTGCGATCCCACATATCTATGGTTAATAAATAAAAGCATAGTGCCTTTTTTATGTGAATAGTTCACATTAGTAACAAACCCATGAAGGGACATTTTTAAAGTGCTATCTTTCAATTCTATCTCCAATAACTCACGTGCTATTGAGTTGCCGTGGATCTGAAATAATAGTAAGAAATATATTATATTATTTATCAAAATATAATAGATTTCCAATGTAACTATTTCCAATATGTACTAGCTTATCACATTATTCTGGGACTATATGGTGCAGAATCTTAATATTTAGTAGAAGGTATATTTTTCGCCAAATAGAGGTCAGCTAAGAACATACTTTTTACACAAAATTCCACCCACAATAGCAGTTGAGAGAAGGCGTGTGTTAAATTGGATGGGATAGATATTATTACATTAATCTGTATTTTAAAACTTATTATTACTTAAAATATTTCTTTGTAATACACATTATTCAACCTTATTGTCTTTTTTCTATAACAGTTTTAATTAATATATATTTATTTATATAATAAGTGTACATTGGCATGTATATTTATTTGATAAGTATTTGTAGGAACATGCACACCTCCATTTGGTTAGAGATTGTTCTTAGCGTCGAACCTATTACTCATCATCATCATCATATCAGCCAAAAGATCACCATGATGACTGGTCTTGCGGTGCCCACATCCAGCGACTTCCCCCAACCTTAACTATATTGTTGGTCCACCTAGAACTTGCTATATCAATTATAAGCATTTTAGTGTTAAGTAAATACCCATTGTACATATCTATACATACATGTATTCATTTTCCATTAAAATACTTACAATTCTTATATTCTCTATCACTGATGAATTGATAGCAGTTTTTAAGTCTGTGTTTTCACCAAATTTCTTCAGTGTGAATCCAACTTTACTGTTATGTATGGCATATGCACCTACAACTTCCATGATATGTGTGTATTCTTCAGTAGGGCTACAAAGGGACTTCTTGCGAGCAATTACATTGTAAAAGAGATCCTCAACCGTTATTTGTGTTCCATTATTCCCAGCACATGGTTTCACTGTCCCTTTTAACTTTCCATTTTCATAGGAGGCTCTGAAAAGTCAACCAATAAGTAACAGTAATTAATGGTTATCTTCATGCTTTTGTTTTTAGAATTTTCAATAAATAGAAACTAGTAACAAGTCGTCTCAGATTCACATAAAGTATTTTACGTATTATCAGATATTGAATTAACATAATTATGTCAGCCAATAGACAACCACTGCAAGGCATGGGCTTTCCTGAAGATCACCACCATAAACCTTAACCTTGATTAAAGCAATAACCAGTAATTTAGTTTAAACTTTTTTTGCTATGAAAAGAAGATGGCTTCAATAAGTTAATATATTATAAATAAATAACAAAAGAAACATTTTTTTAATGCTACCTTTGTACAAAAAGATATACTTCATCATCTCACTTGCACAAAGAGTTATTGTTATCCATGTCAAAAGTGCTTTCTGTAGAATAAACCAACATGCCAAGGCTTGATAAACACATTTTTTTTTAATTATTGAAGGCCCTATTTATTATACATTTATGTACACACATATACATATCTATCTCTACATATGCAAATATATACATGTACATCATATAGATACATAGGCTAGTGTTGCTTATTAATGATTGATATTATATGATTAGACATTTTAGATTTTTTGAAAGGTTTTTCATTGCTATCTGGTTCAAGGCGGCAGGGTGTAAAGGGCGCCTAGCCCATGACATCTTATAATGTAGCAAAGCTCGTGAATTCACAATGGAGCCTCGGTTCGAGTTGCTACATACTACTGTTTCACCAGAGAAAGAGGTTGCCAATCTCTTAGATAGCTTTAGTGGACGCTCTATTGACCAACTAGGCCCTAGGGGAGCTCCATGAGGGGGCCTCGGCTTGAGCTGTCACTCGTTCATAACACTAGTTTGAATGCTAAACAGAACAAGGGCCGAACCTCAACTTAGAAGGTTGTTATTGCCTGACTAATAACACTGCTACCACTTCACTTGAAAAAAAAACTTTGCTGATATAGACACCGCTATATATAAGATGGGGAGTGTCAGCTCCTCCCTTCTGTAAGTCTGCCATCAATGTTTACGACAGCAGTGCCTGGCTTTCACTGCGCTGCACTTTCCTAATGTATAGTTCAAAAGTTTTCATATCAATATAGTAGAGCAGATAAATAGCATAAAGTATTTTTCTATTATTTCTTGTTAAGATTGTACAATGTTTTTGTCAAGCCGAAATCATGCAATAGAACAGATAATGGTTAACCTCAGAAAATTAAAAAATGAAAATATGGCACATATTTTCAGAATTACTGCTCTTCAAACGATCAATGAAATGCACCTTATGATATACTTTCTTTTACACTAACTAGAAACCTATCTTTTTTAACCGTAATGTTACTGTATGTCACTAATTATAAAAGCTAGCTAATGCCTGATTAATGAGCAAAACATCAATAAGTGTTAAACCATGGACTATTGACTTAATACTACCACCCTAAAACCGACAATGTAAAAAATACTACAGTTTGTACTTGTTTTTAATAATTTTCTTGGTTTGGCTATTACCTACAGTATTACTTTATTACAATCTGGGTGACATATGAGACACCTGTATATGCTATTATATAGGTATCTCATTCTGTATAAATTAAGGAAATTTCTAGAATTAATAGTATCATACTTATAAGCACATTTATCAGAAGCGGTCTTTGTTAGAATTGTGAGATGGGAGATATAACTTATACTGGCCAAAGCCTCTCCTCTGAACCCATATGTACTAATTTCTTGTAGATCTTCATAGTGACAGAGTTTTGAAGTTGTGAACCTTTCACATACAATATCCAAATTATCACTTCTGATACCAGTTCCATTGTCTTGGATCTAGAAATAAAAATATAATATATATATATATATATATATATATATATATAAATATAGAAAGACAAAAGAATTTTTCAGAAGTAAAAAAAAACAATTAAAATGCCAAAATGTAAGTATAATCACAAATACAATAGATCAATATTGCTAATATAACATATTTAATTGAGTGTAACCCATAGATCTGAAATTGGCGTCATTCATCAATATTAAAACCTGGTCCTGTTTAATCTTTTGTTCAGTAATGTGAAGTAAGAAGAAAGTATAAGAAGTAATTCCTACTAATGTAAAGATTCAAAACTTGTATAATTTGGATAAAAACGAGGAGAAACAAGAATAGAAGCAATGCTCTTATTTATAATTTACACCCGTTAATGACAAATAATGAAAATAAGCAATTAGGAAAAAACAAATGAATGGACTATATTTAACAAGAGTCGAGTTAAAGCTTTATTTTACATTTACCTGAAGGTACTTTAGGCCTCCGGCTTTTACGGTTATTATGATATTAGTGGCATGAGCATCTAAACTGAAAAAAATTACATTAAGAGTAAATTAAAGAAAACAAACACAATTTCTTATATTTATAATGGTAAATTAAATTTATTTAAAAACACTTGCCTATTTTCTATCAACTCTTTTAAAGCGTTGGCCGGTCTTTGAACTATCTCACCGGCTGCAATGCGATTTACGACACCTTCGTCTAGTTTTTTAATTACTCCTGGCTCTGCCATAGTATAAAGTTTATTTATAACATAATTATATACTAATGAAAGTATAATCAAATAGTTCGCGCCATGACAGTGTAGACACAGGCTATTAATATTTTTTAGTAATATGTCACACACTAAAAATCATGAAGGCATAATTCAAAGTTATTTTGACTATGATGATTATAGGTAAGAATAACTTATATTTTATACCAAGTTTTCTAAGTAATGTGTGAAATAAACCGACTAGCAGTTTTAAACTAAATGCCTTCATTGATAAATTTGAATAGTACTGGTCGCTGTTAACCTTTGCATTACTACTTCTCAGTACTAGTAGTCACGCGGCGTAACTTAAGGTGCTCTTTCCTTTAATGGCGTAACTTAAGGTCTTTCCTTCGTTTATCAAAGCGCTGTTTTAGTGTGACACAAAGAACAAACATCTCTAAAGCCGAGATAAGATTTAAAATTTACTGGTTGCTCGCTGCCTATTTTATATACAAAGATTTCACAGTAAAAATAATAGAAAAAGTTTAAGAATAATAAGGAATTATTTATAGTAACAGAGAAACTACGGTTAAAATACCCTTTTTGCAATCATTTGTATAATCTATTATTATTCTTGAAATATAGTCTATGTTTAAACATAAGTTCAAGTTGCATACTTGATAGTGTCAAAATATACATAAATATTGGTTTGCTTATTACCGTAATATTTATAACAATTATTTAATAAGAACCAAACTTTCGTTTTTAGCTTATATTTAACAATGAGTTTCGTGGATTTTGATTTTGAAGAAAGTGACTGTGATAGTGAAAACGAGTTACAGGATTTACAACAGTTGAATGCCGTTCTCAATTCGGAAGAACCGCAACCAAGTGCATCTACTTCACAATCACGATCTCCTACAACCAGCCTCTACAGTTCGTCTTCAAAAGTAGCACATGAACTCTCCAATATAGAAACAGCTTTATCGTTGAACAAGTTAACTGACGAAAAGTTACGAAGACTGGAAACGATCCTGGTGGGAAGGTTGCAGGAATGTAATCAAAAATTAATGGATATAATGAAATGTAATAAAAATAACAAGTCTTATGATAGACAAGAATCTTTTAGATACGTTAACTGTGGTAAACCTTATTTTAAAGATAAATCAAGTTTCACTCCACCTAAAAATGAAGACACGATCACTATGCAAAAATCTGGAATGTATGACTTTTCGTCAGTTACTTCTGTTCCTGGGTGGACAGTAAAAGATAAAAGTCAATTTCTTACCTTGATTCATAAAATGTCACAAGACATAAGAAAAAAAGAGATTGAGTCAAAAATATTACAATTAAAACGAGACCAGAAAAGTAATCCAAAGCTTAAAAATGACAATAACATAGAAGTACTAAAAAGAGAAATGGAAAATGTAAAGAATAAGACATTAAAAGAAGTTGCTTTAGGAATTGGTGAGGAATATGATTGGGAGTATATAGCCAATAAATTAAACCGTCGGCATACAGCACAAGAATATAAAGCTCTGTGGAAATTATTTCTACATCCTAGTATAAACAAGAGCAGCTGGAGTAAGAATGAGCACACATCTTTACAAAAAATTGCACACAATAATGAATTTCAAGATTGGGATGACATTGCAAATAAACTAGGCAGAAGACGTACAGGGTATCAATGTTTCGTTTATTTCCGTACCAACATGAGTAACACATTTACAGGTCAAAAATGGTCAAGAGAAGAAGAAGAATATCTAAAAAGGTTGATTGATTTTTATAGAGAAGACAATTACATCCCTTGGGGTAAAGTGGCAACATCGATGGAGAACCGAACAAAGATCCAAATATATAACAAATACAATAGACTTCTAGAGCAAAGAAAAGGTAGATTTCTAGCTGAAGAAGATGCAGTAATATTAACTTGTGCAGATCATTTTGGTCTAGATTTCAGGCGGATGACAAGTTATTTACCAGGTCGTTCAGTAGCACAACTACGCATTAGATATCAGATATTAGCTAAGAAAAGGATATCAACAGTATGGTCTATAGAGGAAGACAACAAACTGATTAAGCTGCTAGCAAATCAAGATTCACCTACTGTATATTCAAGCCTTACAAAATATTTTCCAGGTAAAGATAGAATGCATATAAGGAGCAGGTACATTACTTTAGTTAAATGGATGAAAACACATCCTAACATGGATATTTCTAGAGCACCGCGACGGGCTTCTCGACGATTAGGTCATGGTCGACCTTTAGATAATCTGAGCAAAGCCATTGAGAATCTTAAAACAAGAATACAGAATGAAGTAGAAGATCGTAAATGCAAGAAAATTACTTCTACCTCACCAGACAATGTTATTGAAGATGCTATAATGGCAACTCTGGCTACACAGATGGCTAAAGATGAGGAAGCTAAAACTTTACTTAGGTGCGAGGATGATAAACTAGAATTATTGGAAGATACTGTTATCTCATCACAGAGTTTAAATGCAACTAATTTAAGAAAACTTCTTATTTTACTTAAATCTAAACTCAATGCAAATAATTTAGCAGAAAGCAAATATTGTACAATTTATCCAGATTTAATTAAAGGAGAAAAAGAAGTGTCATTAGTCAATATGAAATCCTATTCCAAAAAAGATGCATCAAAACTTGTAGTAAAAAGAAATCCAGATATATTTGGAATAGAAAGATTAATGGAGTTGCAATATGTTTTGCCACCTCATTATGCTACAATCACTGGTTGCAAACAATTAATGGCATGGGTATCAAATAAGAAAATAAACAAAGGATGTGAATTTAACCTAAATGTCTTGATCAGAAAAAATGTTAATTTTAAGACACACTTCTTTCTTCTAATGGAGAGATTTAATTCTTTGTTTCTTTGGCCAATGTTACTTTCAAATCAACCACCTGGTTTTGGTAAGGATGCCAATAAAGATATTCCTATAGATTACCCACTACCTACAAATGATCCTGCTTCAGGAAAAGTGGTAACTATACCAGACATGAAATCAAACTTTGTGAATGAGTCAATAGATTCAGAAGAATCAGAAATAAGTAAAAATCAAATTAGTCTGATTGACTCCCATGAGAGAAAAAGGAAAAATTGTAAAATATAATCCATCTTCTTTATATTTAAGGTACAAGTTCATAAACATGTTTATATGCATACAAGCAATATTTTCCGTATTTTTTATCTAAGTTTGAAATTATGTATTAAATATTTCTTTTGAAGAGCTTTCTGTAAATGTAAATTATTATTATTATTTATAGCTAATTGTATATTGTTCACTAACATCAACTAAATCGAAATATTTATCATAGCTGAAAAAGATATTGTGGCTGCAATTGGCACAAATAGATATTGGTTATAAGTCATATTAATCCAACAAGGTTGGGCAGCATTGCGGAAGCTCTGAAACATCTTTTCGTCGAAAATACCGCAAGGTCTTTAACCAATGTGTATGGCCAGTGGTAACATGGTGATCCAAGAGATGGTTTCTTATTTGCTTCATAAGAAGGCTCAATGTCACCTTAAAAGCAATGGCTATCCTCGGAGTTTCACTGAGAGATCGAATCAGAAATGAGGAGATCCACAGAAGAACCAGTCACCATCATAGCCCAAAGAACTGCTTGTCTGAAGTGACGGTAGGCGGGGTCTGTCGTTCAACCGATGGCTGTTGGCTTTAAAAGCCGACCATATGCCGGTAGAAACGCGGTATGGGTAAACCCTCCATTAGCCGGACCGACGACATAGTGGTGATCTTTGGGGGATAACTATGTCTCGTAGTGGGCGTCCAACGGCTGGGAAGAAGGATTACTTTTTAAATAACAATTACTTACCATTGTTAATTAAAAAATAAACGTAAATAACAATGAATTTTATTATTTAAGTTTTTCAATTGTTTACTTTAAACATCACAAAAAGTTACAAATTCTTCTTTCAATAACATTTTAACAAACAATGTACATGCAAATTATTAATTCACATGCACATGTCAATGTTCCTTTCCATTGAAAATAAGTCTAAAGTTATAGTCATCCTTGACCAAAGATATACCAATAAAATCTATACCAATCTATAGCAATAAAAATATTCTAATAAAATTTATAATTTGTCTAATTGAAATTATTTAAATGAAAGTGAAAACTTAAAATGTCCTAGTAATTTGTAATAGTCAATTTTTGAAAAACAATTGCTTTAGTTACTATAAATATTAAATTGTGCCAATTGCAGGTGTGTCAACATTTTTTGATGCCACAGCTGAGATGTTGAGATCTCAATATAAAAGAACTATTCTTCTAAAAAAAGTGTTATTTAGTGTCACAGAGTATAAATAAACTGTCTAATTTTGAGTATTGTAATTGGATAAAATGTAAAAATGAGGTTCTTTCATTTTTTTAAATGATTACATAACACAACTTATACATTTAATGTACTAATGTATAGTTTATTCATGCTGAAAATTTGTCATTTTTATGCATTGTATTTTTTTATTCCTAAATATGATGCCCGAAGCTTGAAGAATCGTTCGTCTAAAGTGGCAGTGGGCAAGATGCGACTACCAGCCGGTATACGCGGTATGGAAAGGCCCCTCCATAAGTGGCCCAATGACATAGTAAATGTCGCGGGAAGTCGATCATCATGGCGATCCTTAAAGCACGTCTATGCCTTGGTGACATGATGCTGAAGAATATCATGTCCATAGCGAGATAATCAGTGTTTCGGAGATGACAATAGCGTAAACGAGGCTGTGATAATTTAAGATGATATATTACTGTGTTCTGTTTTATAATTAGATAGATTGTAAATTAAAAGGGAGGAATTTTATCTTAAAATCATCTGTTAAAATAAAAATAAAATCGGGTTTTATTATCCATTCCAGGAGTACAACTTGCAGATAAATTGTCTAAAATTGTAATAGGCATATATATTGAAGTCAAAAACTTTGTAGCTGCTGTGAAAATGTGTATTTTGGTTTTTACTTCTAAACACCTTGTATAGAAATGATTTAACTCATTCCAATCTTATTCTCAAACCATTTTAAACGTCCAATTTTAAGTTATTGGCGAGTGTTGTTTTTGATATCATTAATCACTTTAAATACCTGAGATTCATATTAAATTTGTAAAAATTAACATTTGTTTTATTAGTGCTGCTTACATCATTTACAGAGATCAGATTTTCTTAAAGTAATTTTTTGACTAAGAAACAGTCTGTTGTAAAGAGTTCTTATAGATAAATTGACAAAACGAAACGCTGTATGTGTAATACAAAGTTCTCAAGATTATCGCTTAACTTGGACCACCAGGTTAGATAAATTCCCAATATAGTAAAATATGGAGGCCCGAGCCGAGGCTCCCTTAGGAGCCATCGAGCTTTGCTACTTTAAAGTCTTAGGCTAGGCGCTCTTCTCGTGCCAGAATTTTATCAATTTAAAACTGCCTTTATGAGCCAAACCTTCAAATTTAGTAAAATCTACTTTCGAATATCTGATATGTTATCATGAAGTAATATCATCGTTGCCTGATGTACATTATTTTTGCAAATATTTTTGTTTTTCATCGATATTCTTAAAGGTTTATTAATTTCCTAATGATTTATTGGGACTTTATATTGATAGTACCTAAAGTCCTAAAGCTGCCCGGTATTTGATATTTCAATCATCGTAACTAAAACTCATCTGTAAGGTTTGTTTTTTTATGGTCCCCGCTATCGAGGACCTTTCATTCCCCTATCTTGTGTGGGACAGGGACTCTTTATTTCTAATAATTTATTCATATAATTTTTTATTATTAGCATTCTCCTCTTTCACGTATCATTTTATCTGTCGTACTGTTTCTTTCATTCTACAATTTTCCCAGTCTTTCTCTTTCATTCCATTAGCCTTACATCCATCCTCAACCACTACATTCTAGGTTTTCTTACAATTTTATTTATATAACATTTTACATTTTTTTTCAACATTACATTTATTGTTCATACATTTAACACATATTTTCTTTATAATTCTCTTATTATATTATACTGTTTATTGCACTGTTTTTGGTACTACTTTATTTATTTTCTTTCTTTATTTTAGTGTTTGCTTTACTTTTTTATTCATATTCTAAATAATTTTAATAAAAGAACATTAAAGTACTCTTTAATTGTTACTCTATTCTGAAAAATAAAATGTAGAAAATTGATATACAAGACGGATATTTTATCGTTAATACCTCATTTTACTTTTCTGTGATTCATAGTGATATTATGGCATCGACCAAAAAAACATTTAAAAATTAAGCTTCAATTGGTATTCTTATTACATTGTGCTTTTGTAATGCATAACAATTATATTTAATAATTTGTAGAAAAATATTCAATGGTGTTTTCTATGAAAATAATAAGGAAAACTGAATTATTAAGCGTCATGTTAGATAGTTACTTCATAGAACTATTCAGTCGGTTGTAAACAAACATTGTATTTATAACTCTGTAATAATGATAAATAGGTTACGAAAATAATGCCAATAAATAAAATATCGAAAATAATATGTTTTATTTTTGTCGTATGGTGGAACTATTTTATCTTTGAAAATTGTTTGTCTAGCTCAGAAGTTTCTAGTATTTTTTCGCCATAGATCACCTTCAATATTTAGTTGATTCCGGTAGACCAGTTCAGCTACATTTCTACAATATTCCCAAAACTCGTCAAAAAATTGAAAGTTTGATCAGCGAATTACAATTTTTTACCAGTGACAGTTGCCGAGTCCCTTAAAATATTATTTGTACACGAAAACAAATAAATTTTTGACCACCTCTCGCGTGGGCACCTGCGGGTCCACCTGAACCACTTTGGTAACTAAGGGCTTAGCCTGACCTTTTTATAATAATTAAGCTTCAAGGCCCTTTCGAGAACTTTGCCGTGCCGAAACATTACGTTTCTTACATGATTAAGAAACCGATAAGTTCTTAGTTTACATGGATGGACGCTGTACGGACTTTAAATCTGTTAATTATAAGTATTGACAATTACAAAGCGATCCCCACAGGGAACGAAACGTCGTCACACCTTGCGCCATCCCGAAATAGAGACATATTATATATGCTCCCGATGACCTGACGACAATAACCCAAATCAAAGTGCATACAAATCTCAGCCAGGAAATACTGCATCGCCACCAGGAAGGTTTTCTCTAAGAGAACCGTTGCTCTCAGAGGAGGTAGCGATGGCAGCCAATCAATGACAGTGAAAATTGACGGTTAATTCGTCGTATCGGTGTATCACAGTCACCAGTGTTGAAAGGATCACTGTGGAGTAAATAAAAATTTTCTATGACCTCCCTTTGCGTACCGCTTAAGTAAAAGTTTCGATTTTACCACGCTATTTTTTTTAAATTACCTGTTAAGAAATGACCAGTGAGTCTCTTATAGGCTGCAAGTTCTAAGTCATGTTTTAAAATACGCGACATGGTTCTAGGCTGCTACCTTTATCTCCCGAGATAAAATCATTTGTTTTTCGAATTTCTTCGAATTCTTTACCTTACAGCCTTGATCGCCTTTTTTGTATGAACATTACGTGGACAGCTAGGTCTTTTTCTATTACAAAGAGAGGAAGTTTCACTGTACCTATCAATTAGCCCGTACACAAACATTTGACTAATATCAAGCGTATGGTGGACGGATTTAAAAAATTGTATTTGGCACTATTGCATTCATAGCGATTGAGTTCTCTTTATCACCCCACTCCATTTAACTATCACAAAATATTTTACGATATATTGGCACGAAAATAAAAAAAAACCCGCAATGAACAATCATGTAAAAATGACAGATTCCAAAATTAAAAGTAATATTTAAATAATATAACTATTAAAAGGAAATAATTAAATTAATAATAATATTTTCAGACAGCCAGAGTGAGCATAATTAATTTTGTCAAAATCGTCTGTGTAAGTTATTTTATTAACACATTACTCCAGTGCCTAATAGATTCATATTTTAGTTAGATGTTTGAAATAGAAAATACAGCGATGGGCGTTGTGAGTAATAATAACGTCTCAATAAGTCGTTAATGAATTAATTAGCAACTATGAATATTACAATTAAGAGTGATGTTTGTTAACACATTTGCATTTGATGCCGATTGTTTTAGCTATGTAGACCTTAGTAAATGGGTGGAAAAAATATGTTAAGTTACAAAATACGTATATAATGAAATATGACTTAAAAATATGTATTTGCTTATTCAATGCATTTTTTTCAGCTTTTAGGCTGTTTTGACAAGAAAAAACTGTAAATCATCTAATAAAGTAATATTCGTTACTACTTTTATGTAACTTGAATGTTACTATTAATTAATAACTTTCAAGTACTTTGTATTGTTAGATAAATAAGAAAATATATAATAATGATTGTTTGAAATTAACGATCGTTGGCCATCTTTTATCTCACAACACATATACAGGAAGTTACATTGCACAGAGTAAATATTTAATTGTCACTTGCATATTTACCTTATAATTTTCAGCGAAATATTAAAAGCTAATATCATATCAAGTTTTTGAAATATGAGTTGTTATTCAGATTATTTTGCGGTGTTTTTGCTTCTAAAATTATACTATTTAAACCAATTTATCAGGCTACTATTACTAAACAAAATTACTTATAACATTAAAATAAAAAATTGTATTTTTAACAATATTAATTATATGTACAAGCTTGTGTCTGCTGACTCATTTTGTTACAGCGAGTCACGAAGTAAATATCACTGTGCCGTAACAACGCTCTTCAAACATCATTTAGATGTAAAAAATAATTATTAATCATGAAAATTATGAAAAATTATAATAATGAAAAAAACTGTATTTAAACTTTATGAAAAGAACTTGAATGACTATTGATTAAGACGACCAAAGGACTAATATTATGTCAGGAGATTTTTGAAATATCTTTTTTCTACAATTATAGTATCCATATTTATTTTGACATATCGGCAATATTTTTCGTCGGTAATATTTTTTTATAAACATAATATTATTTAACTGATACTTACAAAAATCATGATATTGATTATTTTAAAAATCTTGCTTAAGAAATTAGATTTCAGTTAAAGTTATTATTATCGTTATGCATAACTGTTTGCTTTCTTTATGTATGTCTATGGAATTATAAACACATCCAAGTGACTGTAATGAATTTTGTTTCAATGTGTATAGATGTTTTATTTTTGTTGTAATTCATAAACTTTAGGTTTTACTGTAAATGTAATAAAATGTGATTGTATTTAATTTATTACAAAATGATGGATCTGAAAGCATGTGCTGTATGTTTGAGCACTGACTCTACAAACGTTAAATTGTATAATATGGACACAGGAATTCTTAGACATGATTATAACTTAATGTCTGGACTACGAGTAATTTCTTAAATATCCTTATATTCAATAAAACTATATTAACAATGTTGTATTAATGATTAAATCTGTTCCTTGTTTTCTAGACACAAAAGGGAAATGGTTTACCTGGATACCTTTGTTATGAATGTTCGGCCTATATTAGACGTTATAAACAATTTAGGTATAAATGCCAGAGGGCACACTATGCTCTTAAACAGCTCATTGATAATCGAAAGCAGGTTAGTTCAATTAAGTTACTAAAACAAACTTTTCTAATAGTAAGTACAAGTATCAAAATTATCAATCATGAATTGTTTTTGTTAAAGTTATTTTATGAACTATCTTACTTTAAATATTCTCCTAAGTTAAAAGATATTCGCCGATTGTCATAAACCTTTTATATTCAAGCTTCTGTTAATCTTTCTCATTTATTTTTCAGTACTATCAAAGCCATTGTTTTTATAACCAACCAATAATTTATTGTTTTTAACATTATATTTGCTAAATGTAATCAAGAAGTAACAAATCAAATATCCACTTAGTAAATGAAATATTTTCTAAGTAATTTAAAACAAGCTCCTGTTATTACAAATATTTTTTTCTTTAATTGTTAACACCTGAAGAAAAATATTACAAATTATCTATAAAGTTTAAATTTTTTTTATCATTTAGAAAATAATCAAAACAATTTTCTATGGATAAGATATACCAAATAATCTTTAAAAAAACCTTTGTGTTGTATATAGTTTGTATAAATTATCTAACATAGTTAACAAGAAACTGCATCAGTATAATTAATAATTACATTTAAAATTGGAATTAATTGGTAACATAATCAATATAGAAAGGTTTCTTTCCTGAAGTCACCTCCTTAATATCAAATTAATTTCAGGTGACCAAAGCAGCTATTGAAGTTATTGATCGTAAACTTATAAACATATTGCCATCTCTATCTTATGTAGATAATAGTAGAACACATTATGAACAAGTCAAGTTTCAATGGATAAAGCACAGTCGTTGTAGCAATGTAAAAGGAGAGATACCTATAGTTCATCATAACACAACAGACATAAGTGAAGAAATTTGCAAGACTAGAACACAAAATGGCAATGTCTCTGTGAAGAGTGAAACGGAAGAGAACTCCTTTATTGAACAAGAAGTCAGTTTGGATTTACCAGATTTAGATGTTGATCCCAAAGCATCGGTTAATTTTGACCAACCTATCCAACAAGACCCTAATGTTTCAAATGATGCAGATATATTCCAAGAGTTTTTCATCAGTAATCAGAATGATAATAATTTAAATGATGATGGAGATACAGAATCTAAAGGAAATGGTGAGATAAAACATGAAGATGATGATATAGATGGATGTAATTTAGATCAGGAGTATGCCAAAATAGTGCCAATATCTATGAAAGAGGCAAAAGCAGCAGTGGAAATATACAAAATGTTTGGTCAGGGTAAATATTCTTGTAATGTGTGCACTAAGTCATTTTTCAGTGAAAATCGACTGTCCAGTCATATGAGAATGCATGATAAGGTTAGTAATACAATATTGTTCAGAATGGCTTCAACATTTTAGCTACAATTTTTTTATTTTTATTAAGGTTCAGGAAATGTTCTTATAGAAAGAATAGAATTTTTTTCACACCAACCAAAGAGTAAATTAAAACATCAATCTCTGGTAGTCAAACATCTGATAATATTCAAAACTATAAAAAGCTGTTAGGATAAAATTAAACAAAAAATTAGTAACCCAGAAAGTATTACATTGAAAATATATCATATTATTTATTATTAAAATTTTGACTGAACCAAACAGATAATTTATTTTTTAGTACAATTGTTATCTGTTAAGACATTTAATTAATATATAAAGTAAATAAAGGATCAATAAGATGAAATGAAAAAGGTACAATTTCATTTTTATTGGAAATGCAGAGGCAGGCAGGAATTATGTCTAGTAGTGGATGTGGAATCAACTTGATGTATGGTCTCTAATGACAGACAGTAAACTATTTGCTTATAAATAGATAAAACTTTTTAAAATTTCTATTTAATATAATGTAACCAGTATTATTTTAAAATTAACATAGTAAATCATAACTCTTTATTAATGAAACTTGCAAATACTTAGATTGTGGGTTTTAATAAATTTTTTGAATTTTGAAAGAAGTCTTTAAAATGTCAACTTAAAAATTTCAGTATACAAGTGGCGGATACTATTGTGAGCTTTGTAATTATTATTACAAAACAGATTTTCTTTTGAAAACTCATATAACTGAGAAACATATGTACAAATATCTGTGCAGAAAATGTCCTGAAGTTAGTTTTGATAGGTGAGTATTATTATCACGTTGGTGATTTTAAAAACTATATCAAAAAGTCTGAAATTTCATTAAAAAACATACATAGCTTATATATTGTTAATATAATTAAATTATAGAATTTCATAGTTATAATTTTCTTCCACTACTCCCAGCAATAAAGCTATCAGAAATGGTAGTATTATAATTGGTACATATTTGAATGATTCTCCCTATGATTTAATAATTAGCTTGTTTCAAATGGTATGCTGAACCCATTTCGAGTGACTGCCTAAGCCAAGGTTTTACTTGTGGGCCTTTGCACAGAGTTAGTCTATGGAGCATTATTTTAACCTATAAACATACACACAATGTGAATTCGAAAAGCAACAATTAATGTACCCCTTGGGATTAATGTGTTGCCTTCAAGCTATTTGTCACACTTGAAATTAACCTGTGAAATAACTTTATAATTTTTTTTTAAATATGCTCTGCCACTGAGTTTCTTTCGCCTGTTATTCTCAGGTCTAGACATTTGTTTTCCGAATCAATATGATCCATCTTAGATTGCATAAAGAATATTTAAATTTAAAGACTTTGTTTGGCTAAGTCCTCAAAATTTTGACGGTAAACAGGTCAAGGGGGTCAGAGGTCCTTCAGTGACCCAACACTTCAAACCTTGTGAAGTTTTAAATGACAATAGTCAAACAGCATTTGCCAAAAACAAAAAAATAACAGTTTTAGCCTATTATTTACTCCCCCTTTAAAAAAGTTCTGTTGTTTTCAGAACATCAGCAAAGCAACATTTTATCTGGTCACATCTGCAAAAAGGGAACAATAAAAATGCCAACTGGTATGAATCTCGACCAGCTTGGCTTAATAACAAAGGCGGAAAGAGGCTGAAAGGTGTAGTATCTCTTCGCCCAGTAAGGAGAATTAAAAAATTACCCGATGACTTTCTGGTATACAGTCCAGTATCACAGGAGGAGCAGTACAGATTGGTGCAGGCGAGACAAAGGAGTATGAACTACATTGAGGCTGAATTTAAGTGTGATATGTGCTATAAGGGTTTTAGAGAAACTGCAACATACAATAAGCATATGAGGAAGCATGATCCAGTAAGTAAAGTACAGAAAATATTATTAATTTAGGCAGTGTGAGTACGCCTGACACTAGGTGGCATAGTGAATGCTTTGCAGTGGATGTCTATCACCTGACATGATGATGAAGATAATGAATTTTTGTCTTATTTTATACTATTGTATGAATTAGGACAAAAAGTAATTAAACCTACAAATTTATATAAAAAATTCTACTTATGTACTGACTTATTACTATGTAAAAACCATAAAGCTTGAAGATTTGAAATTAAATAAGGATATTCCTTTCATTGAGATTAGCTAAGAAGGAATGGATTTTACGAAATTTCACTTTGACATCTAGTTTGTTACAATTCTTACTGGTGTTAATTGATTTATCAATTTCCTTAACATGGAAAGTACTTTTGAATCTATAACATAGCAAAAGTTATGGTTTCAACTAGATGGTTAAAGAGAGTGAGATAGATAAATACAACTGTTTATGTTAGTGAAACAACAAAGTAAATTTGATTGCACATGATGCTATCTTCAATAATAGTAAAGCTCCCTTCATAAGTTTTCTTTATCAAAATTTGTTATGCATTACAAAAATAAATGGAAATAATTAGTTGCAGGAGAAATTTTACTAAATTGCTTTTGGTGCTATGAGAAAAAGTTCAAATGCAGATATGATAACCTGAAACCTGCTTAAAAGTTTCTATAAGGTCTCCAAAAATTCTGTATAAAAGTTGTCTTTGTTATTATTTTTTACGTTTATAATACTTTAGAACTACATTTATTTTGATTATCATCATTATCTCAGTCTCAGAAGTCCGCTGCTGTATGTAGGTTTCTCCCATAGATTTCTTTAATAAGGTCAGTCTTAAGTGGCCCACATTCAATGATTTCCTTAACCTTTCCACCTTTACAAGGTGTCTCCCAACCTTATGGGTGGATATTCTATGCCGCGCTTGTAATGGTTTACAAAAAAATAGTACAGATCATAAAAATATTGGCGTCTACTGCAAGAAATAAGCTTAGCCCAATGATCGCCATGATGACAGGTTTTACGCTGTCAGCGACCTTGACTATGTCGTCATCACCTTAGTAGGGGGCTACCTATGCCACGTCTCTCGCTCGTGATCGCCATTCGATATCTTTTCGGACCCAACGGCTATCGGTTGCACGAGGGATGTGCCCCGCCTACTGCAATTTCAGACAAGCAATTCTTGGAGCTACCTCAGTGACCTTTGTATTTTTGGAGATCTTTTCATTTCTGAATCTATCCTGAAGAAACTCAGAGAAAAGCCCTCTGGGTGACCTTGACTCTTTCTTATTAGGCGCATTGTAAGCGATTGCCTCTCGTCTCCGTAAGAAGAAAGACTGTTATTATTATGTAACTATACTTTTTCAGGCAATTGCAGGTGAACTTCAGTGTGACATGTGCAAATTATATTTCAAGGATGCAAGGAAAATGTACAAACACATGAACATTACTCATCTCTTTAAATACTCCTGTCAGTTGTGTAGTTATGTATGTTTTAATAAGTAAGTAGAAGCACTATATATACCTCTAAGATGACAATATGTATAGACAATACATATAACCATAGACATATGGATAACCATATAAAAAATTTAGCTGTTATTTTATAAAATATACTTGCTTGACAATGTTTTCAAAACTTAAGGTTTAACAAAAATATAATACATAATTAATCAATTTAACAAGGTGGCTTCCCATTAGCTGGACCTCTTTTTAAGGTCATTGCATACGGGCAGTGCATGATTGGTCGAGGCTATCCTTGGAAGAGGCCCAAGCCTTGTAGTGGGCATCTATTGGCTGATATAATGATGATGATTGACAAAGTGCCAAAACATATAAAAACACATTGCAATGAGTTTGATTACTAAAATGGAAAACTTTTTGTTGTACTCAATATTATTTTAAGGAAGTTCTGTGTTATAAAATTCTATAAAATGGTTGTTATTATTTTTTCGTATTATTTCTGGGATCTAAGCTATGCTTAGACTGTCTCCTTGGATACTAGAGAGTTTCCGTCTATTACATGGTACACTATGTATTTGTTTTCTACTATATAATTAAAAATAAAAAGTAAGAATTACAATCAAATAGTTATTTACTCTTTTCATTTTAATCTTGAATAATTAATATATGATTTGTAATTATAGAAATAACTTAGTGACGAAATGCTTAATAAAAAAACTAGAAACTTTGTACTATTGTACTGCTAGGAAAATGTATTAATATTTATGTATATTGATATAACTTTTAAGAGAATTTTGAAAAAATTCTTAAATTAGATGATATGTTTCTATACAAATCCTAGGTAGGAAAATCTTGAATGATTATAAAAATGCTGAATATATCAGAGAGAAATTATTTAGATGCATATTTTTTAAAGTTTATGTGTTGTATTATTATCGAAATTACTTTTGTGTCGAAAACTCTCTTGTAAACAGGTGGAGATTTCGAAATTGTTATTTGTGCTTTTATCTTCTGTATAATTTCTTAGAAAAAATAATATAACTTGAATAAATATGTATTCATACATGCAATCTCCTTTGATACAACAACAGGAGCCAGAGCCATTTTTCAAAAAAAAAAAATTCAGTAAAATTACCGAAATTGTGTTATTCAAAACAAATTAAATTATAAAATGTTTGTATGTAATTTTAATTTATTTTTAAACACATGTATTTTACTTCTTTAAGTAATGCTTTAAAATATATTGAAGAATTAGAGATGGAGTTTATTACAATTGTACCTTTAAAATGGTGGATAGTTTGAATTGAATTTCATGATATAACATATTAATAATAATATTTTATATAAATTTGTCGAGAGCCACAAATAATTCTTCAAACAGCCATAGGCTACCCTTTCCAGTTATAGAACGTTAATTATGAATCTATTTATAAATTAGTAAAAATCTATGCATTTGTTTGCGCTTGTGATTAATTCAATGGGTGTGTTGTTTACAGAGGCCAAGCGCATTTGCACTACAGGTGGCACAAGAATGTAACATATCAATGTCAGCACTGCAATAAGGAATTTAAGTATGTTCTTTTAATAATAACCCTCAAGTAATTTATATTTTCATAATGATAACAAAGCCTAGATATTTATATATTTCACTTTTAAGATTTTTGATTTTTTGATTGTCGAACTCACAATCGCTTAGTGTTATGGCAAGCTTTAAAGTGGCTCAGGTTGATTCTCCGTGGAGTAAACAGGCGCAAGGGCCTCCAAAAGATGACTTCGACCATGGGCTGCCATTAAAATAGCCGGCGCTGTTTTTGCTCATTCTTCCTCGCTCCTCACCGCTGTTTTCTACGCCGACCTACAGCAGTTTCGGTAGCACTGTAGTAGTTAATCATAAGAACTTCATTAAAAATTTATTTTTATTTAATCAACACAGTTACGGTAAGATGTATTAACAGTTTTGAGCACATATTTTGGAAAAAAGTGCTATTTTCTTTGAATGTAAGGCCGAAATCACGCTCAAGCTCTATTCTCATCGACCTCCACCTTGCCCCGCTTTCCTATAGTGCGGTACAGCTGTTATGGTAGTATTGTTGTAGCTAACCCTAGGAATTTCGTTAAAAATTTATTTCTTTTAATCGACACAGTTAAGGCAGAATGTAGTTAGAATTTTGGGCATATAGTTTGAACAAAAAAATTTATGGCAATTATTTACATGTATTTAAAATTTGTAGGAAAGCCTCTACGCGACTGACGCATATAAGGATCAAGCACCCATCGACTATTATCTGTTGTCTCTGCGGACACAGTTTCGTGAGTGAAACGGGATTGTATTGTCATCAGAGAATGGCGCACAGTAAAGAGGTAAATATATCATTTCTGCATTTTCAAGTACTCTGAATTGTAATACAGTTAACATCTTTTAAAAATTTTATCTATTATTATGTCCAGTCTATCGAATCGAAGAATGCGCCGGCATTTTTAATTTCAGATTCATTTTATCTTTATTTTTTTATTTATTCTGTAGTTATTGTTTGTTGAGTGAATTTTAACTATAACTTCAAATAATTTTTTTGTTTACACAATATACCATATGTATATATACGTATTATTTGTTAACATAAAGAATATTCTCATAAAACACACGTTATACTATGCATCCACATCAGCCTCTAAATTTTACATATTTAATCGCCAAATTGATTTTTCTCAGGAGTTAGAGGCGAGTGAAGAGACAGAAGCAGACGTAAACGATCCACTGTACTGTGCAGACTGTAAAATACAGTTTAAGAATCAAGAAGCTTACAATATTCATTTTGGTAGCTCCAAGAAACACTCTGCCACTAACCTGTAAGTAACATAATCAAATTAAATTTTATAACTTAAAAAGTTTACGAAAACCACTTAACACTTAAGAGTAGAATTAATGAAACTTGGCGTTTATTTTGCTAGAAGTATCCATGTCAGAATATAAGACTTGCAGCAACTAACATATTATCTCGTAGTTTTGAGTGAATGTATTACGTTATACAGGATTTCCCATAAATCAGCGTCAAGCCGACATATAAAGCAGGTATAATGCTACCGTAACCGCTGTACCGCGCCTTAGATATGAAGTGTTGGGGGTTCTTCTCTGAATGCCTTTAGAACTCTCGAAGTTTTAGTTTAAAGCCATTATAAGATAAAAATGCCTATTACTTAACTATTAAAGTTACATTGTTAAGTACCCATGAGATCATTGTAAATAATCCTATGTGGGTTAGTATATGTCTTCGTCGTCATTCTTTTAGCCGATAGACTCCCACTGCAAGGTATAGCCCTCCCCTAAAGATATTTATGAGGGAATATACCATAATCCCCATGCTGAGCAGGTGGGTGTGCAATCGCAGCATGTGGTACGCCGAGGATGCTATTGCCCATCCTCTGGAAATTTGTTTATGAGCAGTGACAATTCTATTTATAACATATAAGACTTTTTGGAATCAAATCGGAAACCAATGATTGCAAGTCTCAATCTTTACCGCTAGGCTACAACTACTAGGTTAAAAATACGGATTAATAAATATGTAATATAAAAAATACGAATAAATAAATGAAGCGTAACCAAAGCAAACCAAGAAGAGATAGCCTCTCGATCTTGTGAAATGAAAGAGCCTTCTCCAGTTTAGTTACAGTAGGGCTTTGAGTGCTCAAATACATCACCCAGTAATGCTTTTGACCTTGAAAGCCTGCTGAGATAATTTCTTGACATAAAATATTATCTGAAATGTTATTATTGTTGCAGCTCAATTGGTAACAACAACCAGTCGACGAGTGAACGTAAAGTAAGGAAGAGGAAGGTCACTCGGCGGGAGACCTCAGTGATAATAAACAACGGGGTGCCTACGTCTACGCAATGCGAAGTGGTACGTGGATTTATCATTAGTTTTTTTTTTTTTTTTAAATAAGCCACTTAAGTATTTTTTTTATTACGCCACCTAAAATCTGCCTCCCATCACTCTGAAGGTACCTTTAAAAAACTTTTTAATACAACAGTTGGAATTCGGTATTACAATATTTACTGAGAATACTATTAATTATATCTAAATCTAGAATTTTACTGAAAAAAAGATCTAAGATTAAAATTACAATTACATTACCAAAAGATTACTCTTAAGTCTGTAGTGAACCGAAGATCAGAGTATGTATTTTACGTTGGAATCTCTTTGATCCTTATTAATAATTACATTGTTTATTTAAAGTGCGACAAGTACCTGTCAAACGACGTACAAGCAAGAAAGCATTACGAGGCGGAGCATCCCGGCGTGGAATATCTGAAGCGATACATGTGTGATGTATGCGGACACACCACCAAAGTGAGGATAATTTTATTTTGCCAGATCTTTACTAGTTTAATCAAAAATATTGTGCCAATAATTTATTGCTTTTTTCTAATTTAGGATTATTTACAGTCATCACTTTTACACGTATGTAGAATCCCAGAAAAACTGGATATAATAACAAATATAATTAAATTAAGCTCCTGTATAATGATTTAACTAATAAGGAGCTAGGATGCCAAATGTTACCTGAGATTTACCCACAGTAAACTCGGCTCATTTTTATATAGGGCTTATTTGTGAATGTGATCACAAAAAACATTAGTTAACAACACTCAATTTTGAAGTTGGATTATGGCTTAAAATATTTATTACACTAATATGTCATAATTATTAAGGACGTTCGTTGAACAGTAGTTTTTTATTTTTGTGTTGTTGTGTTGCAGCAATACGCCAATCTGATGGTGCACATGCGCACGCACACCAATGAGAAGCCCTACCAGTGCCCGCACTGCGACCGCCGCTTCAGCATGCCCAGCAACCGCGACCGCCACCTTGTCGTGAGTCTCTATAATTATACCTTCATAATATTGTACTCATATGTTTACAATGGCTTCACTTGTAACCACGCGTTATTATAATCCAGATAATCTAAGCGGCCGTTCATAAAACACCTCACCAGAAATTACTTTTCTAGACCGTTCAAAGAATCTTCTTCGTGCTTTATCAAGAATATAAAAAGTGAAATGGTCCCGCAGTTCCCCAATTTTGTGTTTATTTAAAGGTTTTACGATTATTTTTTATTTATTTGTTTTTTCTTGTTTTGAGCTGCGCTGTTGTACTGCTGCTCAAGTAGCATGTAGAGTTTCCGTAATTCTGAAGTGACAGGGTGCAGATGTCCTTTATCTTAAATCTTCTTTATAGGTAGCGAAACACGAGGAATCCCTCAGGAGTCTACTCGAACTGTTACGTCCTTGAGACATCTGTTTGTCACTTAATATTATTTATATGGATGAGTTACAGACGAATGAGGGTCATCATGATCGTTTCTGCCCTAAGACGTCCACTGCTGGACAAAGATTAGAAGTGGCATGTATCCAGCATCTTCCGACTACCTTAACATGGTAGTCTGTACACCTTGTAGATGCACGACCTAAACTGCGTTTGCTGGTTCACCGGCTCCTGCAGCCATTTGCTCTGCGTGCCATGTGGCCTGCCTATTCGCTGGCCTAAGTTAGTTTCTTTCGTATATGTATCTTATGATTTAGATATCTGTAGAAACTCCGAAGATATTCTTATCCAAGATTTGTTACTCATTGAAGTACTGCCTAGGAAGCTCAGAGGATAGTATGTAGTAGGTAGTATGTATGAGTATGGCAGGTATGGTAGATAGTATAATTAAAACAAAAAAAATTCTTTGTAGGTGCACACTGGTGAAAAGCGTTATCAATGCCAGCTGTGCAACAGACGCTTCACGCAGAGCAGCGCTGTGAAACTGCACATTCAAACTGTGCATCTAAAGATACCGTACGCACCGTGGGACAAGAAGAACAGGTACCTTATTTCGTACTAATAAGAGAATCTGGTATTTTATACTTATTACATATTCATCAAATACAGTTGATAAAGCGATGTTTTAAACGCACTTTCGTAAGCAAGTGATTTCGTAAGCAAAACACTTTTCGTAATACCAGACAATAAAAAGTAAGCGAAAGTGACATTTAATTTTATAATTTGTAAGTAAAATTGTAATAATCCTGAAATACTGGGATTATTTTCAATGCCTCCAGTTCTTTTTATAAATAATAATCGACCTCTGGTTATAAATTTGTGTATATATATCGGATCGTCGTTGATTCTTCAACATCGAGCGGTGTCTTTTTTTATAATTACCCGCATTAAATCATAGCACGATTTAGTCGCGTACTAGCGCCATCTATCGACGCCAGCTGAAGTTACAAGGTGATTGATTATAGGTGCAAAAGCTTTAAAGGGGCGAATATATTAGTGCTTATTTGATGTCACTTAGTGTATTGTACGATTCGATCCAGAAATAAATGGTTTTAAAAAGATAATAGATAACGTAATGATAATAAAGTAAAAAAGTGTTTTCGAAATTTCACATAACCCATATTGAAATTCATTATTGTTTACTTTTTGTCCATCCAAATTTTGTATTACCAGAAGTTACTGGCCTATTGCATTTCAATAAAAAAATATTGTAACATGTTTCAGATTGACGATAACTTTATACAGGATGATTGAAAATACACACAAAAGTTTTAAAGCTTGCTTATAAAGACATGTTATATATTCAGCCCTGTAAAGCTTTTACGCCTATAGCTAATCAGCTTCTATATTTATTTGGACTTCAAGCCTGTATTAGTGCCTCAACTTACGACATTGCTATTAAATATTACATAATTACAGAAAACGCAGGCGAGAGATGGAAGCCGCCTCTTTGCCTGTCATGCAACCTCCAATACAACACAAGGTCATCTTGGAAACCAACACAGACTACATTAACGCTTATATATCATATAACGATGAATAAATGTAATAAATCGTATGTTGCTTTAAATTTATATAACTTATTTGTACAGTGCACCAAAACTGCCTTGAATATTCACTTATATTCCCAAAATGTAAGTTTAGGTCAGAGGTCGGTAAACTTAACTCGAAATAGCGATATGTTAAATAAAATAATTTTAAAGAATAGTTGCTTTTAAAACATAAATCCTTATTTATCGATATTTTGGAGAAAATAATTCGGGAAATAATATGTAGATATTTTTAAATGATACATTAATGTGAAATAATTTAATATATTGGCAATTTTAGATAATGTGCCTATGGGTTTAACATAAAAAAATTGAATTTTAAATCTAATATTTATTGTTTATGGTATGGACGTGTGTTTGAAGACAGACACTTGACATACCTTAAAATGCACTATAACACGCAATTAAAGATTAATAATAATAAAATTATATTTCTAAATGACTTCAAAGCTATACTAGTCACATATATATGGCCCTTGAGCTTGTTTCCCGACCTCTGGTCTATGTAATTTGCATTATTATTTAATACAAAACACTTAAAGGCATCCGAAATATAGTCTTAATAGGCTTTGACAACAAGCTTAGTGTTAATGAGAATTTTAGAAGTTGTGAGTCTCTTAAAATATTTATGTAAGATACTGTTTGTCTATATATTGTCATGGTATTAATTTGTATTTGTAAATACATAATGAATGAAAAAAATATTTTAAGATTAGAAAAATTTTAATTGAATTGGCGAAAAGATCAGAGTCCTAACTAATGTTATGCTTTACTTTTCTTATACAGTGAAGTATATTCTAGAAAGCTGATTTATATATCATTAACTAAATCATACATCCTGTCTCTATTTTAGTTTATAATTTACATCTTTTATGTGGAATCACTTGTATAAAAATCCAACCAGAAATTAACAATTTGAAAATAAATAAATCAGAAGAAGAATAAACAACTAATATACTGTTGTTGTTTTATCCCATTCTAATTTTAAAAGTGTAATTTTGAAATCTAGAATATATTCGTCGATTTAATAATTGAGAATAATGATTTGCGTACTATATTAATTTATTAAACAGATCGACCACTTATGACCTAGTCTCAGAACAAAAGGCGAAAAAGTATTTTTAATGAAGATTACTTATTTAAATACGTGTAAGGTGTTTTTAAATGCAATATAAATTTAATCGTAAGTCTATGTTATATTTATAATTTTAATGAAATTGTGTTACAATAAATAAATATCGACTGCTTATTACTTAATGTATTATTACAATGAATTATTTGCATATTTTAATATTTGAATACATTGTCATGCTCGCAAAGTGCATTCCTTATTGACCATGTAAATTGTATTAATATAAATAATAAAAAAATACCTTAATTAATCTCATATTATTTCTATTTGTTGTACCCTGAGTTGAAATAGTAATATAAGTGCCTTAGTAAAATCATGGCAGTTATAAAATGATACGAGAAACTACCCACATAGTCAAGCGAATTGCCAAAAAAATATAAGTCACAGGCCACATAGCGCACAGTGACTAACTGATGGCCGTAGTATCCATTGGATCAGATCAATCGTCGTACAGCTGGATGTGACATAATTTTTGGACATATAGTACTGATTTTTACTCGAATTTAGCTTCCTTGGCAGTTATTAGCAAGATTAATTACAGTGTTTCGAAGTTCTTTGGTGTTAGAACGCAATGTATCATTGTGTTGCCTGTTGTTCCGTTGATGTTGATGCTGTTAAGTTTAACATCTTTATCGGAGCGAAGTTTACGGAGCAGAAGGGTCCGTGAACTTAAAAATAAAAGCTGGACAAACGTATTTTACAAGTAGAGCTGTGTAGTGTTTATGTAGTATATGTTCGGTTTTGGACGGAAACGTGGACCACAGGCGAGTCAAGGAGGATCTATGTCCAACCTCTGTTCGCCCACGCTACCCGCGGTTAGGGAGTGGGTTACTTGTCCACATTCTTTTTACCAATAAATTCGTTTCTCTTTAGGAAGTCATTTAATACATTGACCAGTTGAAAGCATACTTTTGAAAGGATAATGTGCAACGAATTTTTTAATAGGCTGTATCTCAAAGATTTCGAAATATCTTTAAACTTTCATCGTCATCATCATATCAGTCATAGGACATCAACTGACGAACACAAACTCGTCCAAAAATTTGAAAATGGAAGCGGCTTGTATTTAGCGACTTCCGACAACCTTAATATCGTTATCTATTTTACGTCAGTCTTAATTTATTGATACAACAATTTAATTCAAATGATGCATTTCATGTGTTCGTTGTTTCCCAGTATAAATGAAAACTATTTAGTATTTTGTTATAACGTATAGTCTGTTAGTAAACGACACCCAAATTTAAAAAATACAAAATTGGTACGAAACTCGCCATTTTAATAACAATTTTAATTTTGTAGAGGCACTTCTAAGAAAATTATTGTGGTTACTAATACATTCTCTAGCTTCTCTTAGCATAACATGTTTGAACAAGCCTAACGGTAGATCAAATAAAAGTAATAATGAAAATATAAGTATTAATAAAATCATAAATGCAATGAGAACGATTTTCTCGCATTATTATGGAATGTAATTTACCATACAAAAGTTTAATTTCACTTATGTTATTAATCAATGAATCACTTACCACGTTTCCTAAGTGTTTTATAAAAGGTTAAAAAATTTAAAATAGGCGTTCTAAACTAAATCTCGCTCAACAATGCCTCGTGAAATATATGTAGTGTTTATATTTAAAATTGGTATGAGACATCTGTGCTTTCTGAAAGGCTTACTTCCACTGGTCACTGTGAACACAACCTTCTGGATTTACTATGAATGAATTTGCGAGTAACAATTTTCTTAATCCAAATACACTATTTTAAAACAATGTTACTTTTTAAAAAGAAATGAAATATCAGATGATTTGAAGTGGTTTAAAATAAAAAGTTGGGGATTTGAAATAAATAAAAAAGTGGTAAAAGAGTTTTGCAATTTAATTGTGTTATTTAAACCGCTGTATATTTTGTTTCCACGATGAAATGTGGAACAAATTGACAACATTTTTTAAATTCTGACTATTCATAACTCTTTTAAAAATTATTAGTTTAGTTAATTAAAACAATCTCACACGACTTATCGGGAAAAATAATTAAATTAATTATTTAAATAAAGTTTTGGCCAAAATTCGCATATCATAATCAAATTAAAATCCTTTCGCCACCAAAACTTATTTAAAAATGTTTTACATTATTTTTCACGACTATAACTACATATTAAAACTGGAACTAATTTTAATACATTATTATTATAATTATTATATTGAAAACATTGCTATTGTTTTAAAAATTTTTTGATATTTTGAAAATACAAAAAAATTATTGAATATATAATAACCGTCATAAAAATGCGAGGAAATAACTTTACAATCTAAACTAAAGTAAAAAGTACACGATTCTAAAAGTAATACACATAGATACTATAAAAAAAACCGTTTTTCATGTTTTTTTCAACAGCTTCATGTCATGCAGCAAAACCGATACGCCATATTGATTTTCCTTAGGATTGAGTTTCTGATTGAAAGTCAGCCCAGACAGATTATTAATCACTCGTATTTTTACTGCTCTGTAACAACTTCCCTTACGGTAACGACAGATTCTTCTCTAGCCTGCAATAAGAATTATTACGCCATAACAGTCTATAGGCAATAAATAAATCGTTTTTATTATTAGTGGCTGCCATTTTGTTTTTTGTTTATGATGTTATTTTTCTTTCACAGTTGCATTTAAAAGTGCCTCCTAGAGAGCTTTCCTTCTGAAGCGAAGTGTTCACGGATTTTAATCCATTTATAAGTTATTGTTAAAATGCCAAAAATAAATTTTTAAAAAATAGCATATTTACTATGTAATATTTATGAAGATAAAAAATTTCATTTGAATTTGTCTTAAATTAAAATTTCTTTATACTTATATTTCTTTTAATATAGAATCAAGAATTATATTGATGACAACGTTATCCTCAATCAAATAATAAAGTAATAAATATAAAGAAACAATGTGAGTTTGTCCCGAAAAAAATAGCTCAAAATATATTCTCATTATTCTGTAGGTTCGGTAATAAGGAGTAAAACTAGATACATTTAACTATATTTAGCATATTTATCAATGAATTAAAAAAAAAACTAACACCGTTATCGTTTAGTATGCCCTTGAACTTTTAAATTCAAGGACAACGATATCACCGGGAGGCACTAGCCTTTATCTTTTAAATAAAAATATTCCACGTTTAAAAATATGTTGTTGAAATGTATATATTTGTAACTGTGATAAAACTATCAAAGTTACAGATTTCAACAAAACTGTTGAAATAGTTTAATAAAAATAAAAAAACTGAAATGAATTAATTTTTTAATAATGCTAGTGATTATAAATAAATAAATTTTAGTCTCCCAGTGTTGTTATTTCTGTTAAAATGACTGCAAACATTTAAAATATTTTTTTTACCTTCATGTTAACATGAACCCTTTTGTAAACTACAGGCAAAAATTCATAATGCAATGGCCTGCTTTTAAAACAAAGTACTTGCATATTTTGACGAATCGTGGTTTTAGCCCATAGACGCGCACTGCAAGGCCTACCCCAAAGTTATATATGGGGGGATATACAATGATCGCACCACTTGGCGGGCGGGTTGGCGATAGTGTGGTATTAAGATACTCAGAGGACGCTGAAGCCCATCCTCTGGAAACCGATTAGTGAGCAGTGTAATCCTATATAATTAATGCACAAAGTGAGAATTATACAAGATTGTATCTCGGAAATCAACCCTGCGAGCTACAGTCACAAGTTTCAGTCCTCTACCGATCGGCTACCACTTTCACAAATCATGTATTACATTTTATAACCTTCCCTACCGCTTGATTTCATTTTGACGTTGATTTAATGTACAGGAAATCCTGGGTAGTCATAGGTGTAAAAGTTTTAAAGGTTTAAATGTATAGCGGCTTTATCAGCAAGCTTTTACACTTATTTCCAACCACCTTATATAAAATGGCCACTCTGAAATATGTTACATTAATTTATTTTTCTGTTTTTAATGCCACAGGCCAATAACTTCTAGCAGGACAACAGAAACTCTGCAAGGACATATTATTACATATTAATCAATAATTTATTTTAATTACTACTTCGAATTCTGAAAACAATTTTTCTTACTATATTATATTTTCGTCTTTTACTATTTCTGAAACAATTGATTTTTTGAATCGGTTTACCATATATTAATTGATAACAAATGAGCTACACGTTATAGCTTTATCTTATCATTGCTTTTATACATACACCGGGTGTAAAAATAAGTAATTTTTCAGTAATAACAGCACAAGGATAATAAATTACCTTCTTCACACATTCGCCTTAGCACCAGGCCGGATTTATTATTATGTCTACCGTAAAACCTGTACATATTATTCATTTATTATAAGTAATGTTTTACGATGATAATGTTGCATTAAAAAGTGTATATGAATTATTTCTTACATTTTGCCCTTTGTATAATCACATTACAAGCCCTTGTTGAATACTAATTCTTTGAGTTTTGGATACTTCTTCTTTACTATGTCCTGTAAGGAAAAAAAGTGAAAATTTAAGTTTTGAAACAAGTATGTCGTCGTCATTGCAGCCCATAGATGCAGCCCCGTAAGGCAGAGGCCTCCCCCAAAAAAGTCCGCGGGGGGATATACCATAATTGCCACATAATATGTAGAACACTCAAAAGGGTATAAATAATTCTATAGCAGAAGGACGTAGGAAGCCTTTAGCTTTAACCTCGTTTTTGATAGAAAAGTGAAGGGGTTTCGGCCCCATCAACTTTATGGAGTGATCAGGTTCGCGAGAAGTAACCTAAGCTCTCGCTTATTACGTGAATTTTATTCTGAGCCAAGAGCGCCCAAAAGGGCTCGACTATTATGTATGAACATTACTAATTTGTGTTTTTTGTTGCGCGACTACTACTACATGTGCGAAAGGGGCTAAATATTGTCCTTTTTCTTAATTACTACTAATCCAAAAAACTGGGAGAAAGAGGCGGAAGAAACTCCAGCAACATTTCTATCTAATGTGATCAAGGGGTTGGAAATCCCTGGTATTTACAAGCCGAACTGTAAACAATTATGTTTTCTATTGTTAATTCTTTCATATAGTTTTTAAACTCATGTTATAGTATTTGCTCCATCAGTCAATTAATTTATTAACGAACTTAGAAAGGCTATGCAAAAAAAAATTCTAACTAGTTTGTTGCACGTACGGGGAGTACTTTTTAATTCCAACATTGGTTACATTAAAAACAATTTAAAATAATTAGAGGCACTTACTCTTAACTCGGGTTCTAATTTAGAAACGCTGATATTTGCTTGCTGTTCAAAGAGCGCGCAGCCCAACGGCGTTGCGAAGACAACGCATAGGCCAACCATGACCAGCTGGAACGGTATCACAGCTAGCGGGTAATGGCAGAAGAGGCCGCGTTTTGTCGCTATGTTAGTCAATACAGGCGTTAGAGCTGTAAAAACGTATTTAAACTTAATTTTTTTTTTCAAAAAAACTACACATATCCATCAGACATAGCTTACACCTTATCATAAAAACATATACCATTTTTCTCTCATCTAATATTTTATAATTGATAATCTAATAATGGTACATGATCAAAAGAACCAAGTAGAGGTCTGGACCTATCATAACTAGACGGTCTCACTTATGAATGGAATTTCTGACATAGACCAACGGGCTGGTACCCTAGTTTACAAATGGCACCTTCGTGTCGTGTTTTGTCCCTTTTGGACACCCTGATGTCCAAATACTAAATGTGTATGGAGTGACAGTCTTTGCCTTATTTAGAGCGAACTGCACCGCCCATTGTCACTTCAGATAAAAAATTTATCGAGCTAAGTCGGTGACTTTAGTTCTTCTATGGAATCTCTCTGTTCGACATACAATGCCTCAATTCCAAGATTTATCTTCAAACCGACGTCACTGACAAGGCTGACATAATCGGCCCACGCTATAAGGGAATAAAAGGAAAAAAAAAATAAAAACACACAAGGTACATAACTTTACTTAGTACAATGAGGCTATAAGCTAAACATTCTTAAGCCTAACACAAAATAGGAAACTTCACAATTTAATTATTGTCAACGTTTATTGTATTATTTCAAATCGCTTTATATTATTCATGAGTTTCTTTGTTCAATCAACAACAACCATTTGTTTTAAAAATATCTTGGTTTACTGACATCACGGAAACAAGAAGAATGTGATGTTATGGGTAATTCAAGCAGATAGCATTTGTAAATACTGTCACGGCTATGCAGTAACAATGGAAGAATATTCAGAAGTAAGAAGAACATACGGGGAGGACTTTCAGGAAAAGGTGAAAATCGTTGGATTGATGAAGTGTTGTCATCATTTCACTTGTAGGCTGCAGGACATAGGCCTCTATCATAGATCAAATGGGTATAAAGCAGCTCATAGTCCACATCCAGAGTATTTAGATGGCTTACGTTGCTTTTGCTGGTGCGTGGTCACCACGCCAGAATCCTGAGCATGCTGTGCATATTGAAAGTGGGCTTGTCATCCAGGACGACACCTAGGGTTTCAGACACACATGAGCCTTGAAAAGAACATTGTCACGCTTTTGGATTAATTTCGATCCTTCCTTTTTAGAATCATCGTGCTTAAGGCGCTGACTGTGTTCTGGATGCGTTTGGTAATGGCGCCTGTGGCGTCACCAGAAGTATAAATGTAGGTCATAAAGTCGAGTCTTACACCTTTGACAGGTGAGATGTAGTTGGTACGAGTAGCTTTTGGGGCACGTCCGTATCAGGAGTAGTCGATATAAGAAACGGTCCGAAAACCAACATTGAATAGCTTATTTACGAATCTGTTATTCCACAATTTGTCGTACGCTCTCACTACGTCGTAGAAGAAGAAGATGGCTCCTTTGGTCTTTGAAAACATCAATACATCGATTATGATTTTGATTTTGCTAACCGCCACGATAAGTGAAATTTGATCTCAAACAAAAATTATTCGTGCACACAATAAAACTGTAGGAATGTATATGTATTATGTTATTTACATTACAAAAAGATTCATAAATTATTTTATAAAAATAACACAAAAAATTTTTAATTCTATAAATTATAACATAGCATTTACCGTAATTACCGTAGGAACAACTCCCTCTATGTAAACAAATATATTAATAAATTTTCACCTCCTATGGATTCTGGTAACTTGAGCACGTCAAAGATTGCCTTAAGAGTCCAATTTGATTGAAACTTATCAGATTAAGCTTCCCTATAATGGCAACCTTCATCTTCAGGCTACGAGAGTTACACAAGCGCTCTGATCTGAGAAGAGCTCAAAACAATCTTAGACGGGTATTTAATGTTGCCGCTTGCACTATGTCTTATTAAAGACTGTATTTAGTAGATCAATTCTTAACCAAGGCGCTATTATTAATTATATTTTAAAACGTTAGATTTCCACCTCCTTAACACATGACTTGTTTTTGATAGTATCTACTTCATCAAAAATACAAATCGATATAAAATTAACTGCGTTACAGCGCAACTTTTTTCGCATTATAATCTATATGTAATATATTTGGCGGACCGGAAAGTAAAGTTACTGCGCATGTCGATATTTGATTGTCATTTGGTAGCTTATTACGTACTTGGAAGACATTGTATACTAGATGGCAAAAGGTTTGATAAAAAAGGTAAATATATTGTTGATTAGAAATAAAAACTTGTTGTAGTCGTGTGAATTTAACTTAATTAAGCGACATAACTTTCCGGTCCCCCTAATACATAGATAATAATAACAATATGACTACTCGGTGACAAACAAACATAAATGTTATATTTAAATTCTGTCATTTGAGTTTAATAAATTTCTAACCTCTTAATCAGAGACCGAATATTTAGATTTTGTTGGGATAAGAAATTATGGAAACTGCTTCAATAATTAGCAATTTATAAATAATCTATATATATTTGTATGTACGTGCACCCTAAACTGTCCTCTTCTTCATATCTCTCATCTCCATTCAAAGGTTGTCTGGTAGAGATCGCCTCAAGCGATAAGACCGCCTCTTGAACCGTATGAATTGTTTCTTTTTTTCTATTTATTGTCTTTGATATACAAAAAAATGTTAATAAATAATGTAAGGAATGTATATGGGTGTTTTTTTTCTTCCTTTTATTTTTTTATAATATTTACTTATTTCACCAAAGTTCATTAATTTACATCTGCACCGCCCAAATAGTTTACTAGTACAAAATGCCTTTGACATTAAGTTCGGAGTTACACTTTATAAAAGAAGCGTTTTAAAATATAAATAATTAAGGAAAGAAACTAATGTCGGGGTTTTTTTCTAACGTACTAGTCGAATACTTTGTCGTTTCAATCGTACAAACTATAAAAGTTTTTTTTTTTCATAAAAGTGTTTTCCATACCAACCCAACATTTCATTTCGGTCTTTGGTTATAATTAGGTTCGAAAAAAAATGTGAGTATTTCAATGATTTCAAGATTACAGATATTGGAATTGACTTTAAGTCGGTTTAGTTTATAATTTACATTTGAAAATTGTTTGAAAGGCTTCAAAATATCTATTAGTAAATTTAGGTTTACACACTGTATTTAAAAAATTATTTTAAATTAATTTAATTGATTTTTGTTTTGTATGTGTAATTATTAGATCTTAACTGTTCTTTTTTCATTTATTTCCTGTTGTACATCATAAATATTGTACACATCTAAATAAACAAGCGCATTAAAATATTTAATTATTATAATGCATTTTACCATTTTAATGCACCTGTTTCTGTTGTGCTTTTATAAATAAATCTATGCTTCCATTAATCACTCAATATGACATTGGTACAAGGTTATTTATATATCAGATCATCGATGTCACAACCTAAAACTTTGAGCATTATTTACCCGAGACACATATAAATAATAAAAATATAAAAAAATTAAATTATTAACGAAAAAAAAACAACATTTGGGAATGTTAGAGTTTTTTTGTATAATCCCATCTAATTGATTATTCTACTTATGTTTATACTTAAATTGCCGCCTGCGATAACATGGAGACCCTGCTAAAAATATTTTAATATAAAGTGCTCAATGTGAATTGCGTCCAAAATTATATACATATTAACCTTATACTAAAGAAAACTTCTAAAGTATACAAATTCTTTTTGTAAAAAATCTTTGAATAATAACAACTCTGCTACCAATTGATCTAAAACGCAACGAATATAAACAACTATAAATTAATTTGTCTATGAAGTAACAGGACCCAACTAGTTTATGGAAATTCAGTCACACGCTCTATTACAGTCCCTTGTTGAAAACAAGCTCCTTGACGTCAGGATGTTTTTTCTTTACTTCTTCCTGCAAACATAAAACATGTTTTAAGATGGACCAACCTGTCATTTCACGGTAATAGAACATATTTTGACTATTACAATAAGGCTGCTGGGGTCCTAAGAGTGACCATCACGAACACGAAAGCGCAGCGCTGGACTTGCACTCACAAGAAGACGGTTATTAAAGTCATCGAATGACGCTAGATGTAGCCAACCGCTGACCGGTTCTATTAGAAATCCAAGCGGAAGATTTATGTCCAGCTGTGGACGTTCTACGGCTAAAATGATGAGGAATATAATAAGTTGTTACTTAGAATTTTGATCTCACTGATTTTTTTTAATATTCTTTATTCTACACGCTAAGACACATTTAAATAGTTTCATAATAATAAACAAAAAAGTACAATGGGCGGTATTATTACACAAGGCAATCTTGTACACACAACCATAGTACGGAAAAAGTTCCAACAACAATAGCCTAAAATCAAATTAAACTGCATCGTAATTACACACTTTCCTAGACAGCGAATACGGCCTATCACATACTCTTTCTCACTTCTACCCTCTGCAAGATTTCTAGTATAAACGATAGAAGAATTGCTGGAATTCTTCCGCTTTTTACCAGCGCTAGCGCTTTTCAAAGTTATAGTTTGATTAGCTTATTATATTTTGAAAGCAAAACAAAAATGTGTGTACGCAAATTTATGATTATTGCAAGTCTGGATTATCTCTATAATGATGTACACAACAAAAATAAAGCCTAAAGAAGGTCTTACACCTTTTCTCTCTAGTCTATTTCCCGTTTTTGAAATGATTCAAAGGGTTTTATGCAGGAGAAAAATTATATTAACAATACCCTCACCTCACGAATAAACACTCTCATATTACACTCTTACATTTCATTAACTACATTATTATTTTGTTTTTGCCTTTAATAATTTTTCTTTCGTATTTATATACATTTTACCTAACATACAGACAACTATCTATCGTATCTATTTTTATGAATGTCTTTGTTCCAAACTAATATTATTATTGTTATTAAAAGGGAACTGCATACCTGAATATGAGGTTCAAGTTTGGACACGCTGATCGAAACCTGCTGTTCGAACAATGCGCAGCACAGTGGCGTTGCAAAGCTCACACATATACCCACCAGACCAAGCTGGAAGGGCATCACGGCCCAGGGGCGTCTCTTGAACATACCACGCTTAGTCGCTATGCTGGTTATGAAAGGTGTTAATGCTGAAAAAAATTTAAAGGATTTATTAGAAGTAAAGAATTGATAGTAAAAGATTTAACTACACAATACATACTATTAATGGATATTAATTACTCTATTTACTCTATAAAAACTACGAACGACAATAAACCTTTTTTTATCAGCCCAAAAATTGTCGCTTATATTTGCATATCGGCCGGCTGGCATATGGCTCACAAAATGGATATTAGACATCAAGGTGTTACTTTAATTTTTACTTGTGTTTTAATTTTGATTTAATGCGACACCGACATAGTTTCGCTATACCTAATGTACTACTAATTTAATGACACGATTTTAGTGTACGTTGTAAAAATTAATAAAATTTACAAGTTCTAAAATATCAACAAAATACTGTATGATTAATGAGATCATTACTGTAGACATACATGTTCAATAACTAATATTAAGTTATATTTAGATTCATTATTTTAATCAAACAATTTGTGGGTACTTATAAACAACAGTTCCTTAGTTTCTTGATTCGCACGTAAAACGTTTGCAGGCACAAGGGTTTAAAAAATAATTTAGAATCTTTTATTTTTATTATAAACAGTAACACATAATCTCATTGCATTTTTGGCAAATATTTCATTGGTTAAAAATTACCAAACATACAAAAAATTCTCTGGACTTGTTGTATATCTGGGTACGCCATCACTACTAATGGTCGATATAAAGGAGCTATGGTTTCAAAATATGCATTTTTTTCGTCTAAATTCTCCTTGTTAGTGCATATTTAAAAAAAAAACCTTTTTAGCTTAGCTTTGCTCGGCAAAAGGAATATTTCTACATAGCCTGGAGGCGAACACATCATTTCCAAAGTCCTTCTATCTTCTATGAAATAATTCAATTTATAGTAACCTTTAACACAAGCGACAGAATAGATGTATACTCACTCATTCCGGGTATGGCCATGAAAACTCGAGACACGCAGACGAGGGCTATACCAAGACGAGCGGCGCGCTTCGAATCACCCACACGTTCCCCCTGAGGAGTGAACACCGGTGTACCGCCGATAAGTTCACTACAACAAAACCATACACATTAAACAATGTTTAAAAAAGATAACTATTTCATTAATAGTCATCTTTTACAAATTAAATTGATTAAATAAATCAAATGAAGCTTTCGGTTACATCTCTCACCTGCTTCTCATCATTGGGATGTTGATGAAGTTAGCGCCGCATACTGCTGCGAAAGGCACCAGGCTTGCAAATATAGGCGGCATGTTCTGTGACAAAAATATATTCTATTTCAAGCATATGTAGGTACTTCGATTTTTTTTATCTAAGTTGCTCTGCTGCCCAAATGACATTTGCAGATTAGCCTAACATCTCTTTTAAGATACCAAAGCTCGAGGAGTTCCTAGGTAGCCTCGGCTCGAGGCGCTACATACTATAATTTCATCAGATTGGGGGGCCCCTCAGTTATTAGATCGCTTCGGTGGACACTCCATGCAGTGATTAAACTCAAGATTATCTGCGAAGAGGCTCTAGAAATTCATCAAGATGACGACCAATGAAAAGCAGCATTTAAGATAATCCGAAGGTCAAGTAAGGTTCTGATACACTTTGGATAACTTTACCTATTTGAAAATAATTTTTGAAAAAAGGTACTTATAACAAGAATTATTAAAGTTGGAATAATCTGATTTTATAATATATTGTATTAGAGATGTGTTAGCTGGCGAGCTAAAGACAAGAAAGATATATCTTTTGCAAAAGATTTAATCACACTCTATTTGTATTTGTTGTGAATGATTTTATGCTGCTAGCCGGTTTAGGCTTTATACAGCTTCATCGAAATTGAGCCCGTGGAAACATAGGTCCACGGACTAAAATTATACGCTGGGGATCGTACCACAGTTACGGCAAAGACGATTAAACGCGGAAAACTACAACCGTATAGGTGTATAGTGTAATGAGTGGGGGAGTTGAGTATGTAGCGCGAAGCGAGGACTACACGGCGGTCTGGAGAGACACGGGTCTCTCCGGATCACACTCTAGCTCGCGTGTGTTCAATTATACTTAAGCGTCATTCGTTTAGAATTAGAAAGAAAGAGATGGGCTTATATAGATATTCACACGTAAAAAGGGAAACGGATAGCTATTACATATTTGTATTAAAAATGTAAATTACGTTTTAGAAACGACATCATCACACGTGCGTTCTTTTTTGTGCTTTATGACAAAGTATAAAATGCTTAATAGAAAGGAAACACAACCAACAAAACTCTCTACTTCGCCATATTTTTAAGATTCCATTATTTAAATTTCACACGTTCTATTATATGTCGCCTTACTGACTTCGAAGTCTAAACGAAAAAAGCACAAAAAAAAGGGATATGTTTTTAGTCCTAGCTACCTTATTCTCTCTCTCTGAGCCGTAATGAGCTGATTGAGTTAAAGATATAAAAGAGTGATATACATCCCAAGACAGAAAACGTATATATAAATCACTATTTTCTTGTCAGGGATACATTTTGCCCATTTCAATACTGAATATGTTAACGTCTACCGTTAAAGGTGGTAATATTTTTCACTTTAATAACCACTTTCTTATATACTATATTACGCAAATAATAGAGACAGGTCAGAAATTATGTGGAACAGGATTAAAAATGATGGGTTGAGTCGTTTCTCCTGGCTGGATTATCAGAAAAGTTCTCTCCCACCATCATGGCGATTGAGCATTCGGGCAAACAAGTCTCAACAGATACGATAAAATGTAAGCCACTTGACATGATTTTGATTCAGTTTTTTGTTTGATGCTCTCTATTTTCAATAACTTCATTTTATTCAGACTTAATATTTTTCCTTATTACATATTTTGCCATTTCTCTGCAGAATTTGAGGAAGGACACTACCTTCCGAACCAATGTTATTAGTTATGTAGACCGATTGAAGTATTATTGAAGGAAATTAAAGTACACTGAAGATAGAAAAACTTGAAAATATAATGAAGGCGTTCTTTTATAACGATTGACACGTCAACATTATGAACTTTTAAATTAATTGAAAATTAGCTATACTTTAGCTACAACTACAAGAGTACTCATTCTTTACAATTATATTCTTTACAATTACAATTTACTTAGATGTGTTCTAGAAGCAGGCCATGAAGGATATCTAGGCATAGTAGTAATGAAGACTCTCCTTAGAACAAAGGTTTGGAAGCCACGAATTTATAAAGATGCTGAACTACCAGTAAATTGTTGGTGAGGTTGGTGTCGAAGCTTATTCCACCGTATCCAAATAACACTTCCTGATGAACTTTTTTGATGTTCCCCTACGTATTCGCGATTACCTTTCAATGCGTTATATTACTTCTATTGACAAGATAAAGTTCTTGAAAAACCATGTTCAAATCATCTTGATCTTAAAAGAAATCACTAGTGATGTTCCGCAGAACTATTGCCAAAAATGTAGTGTCATTATAAATAAACGATACCGTTTTGACTCAAAAATTAATCAAATAAACAGGGAAGTTGATTTACAGTTTAGAGAATTGTTAATATTCGGAACGATGAAGCTGGCAAACAATATCGTTAAAATATAGTTAATTTGAAAAAAAGTTAACGATTTATGGACTATTGTTGATAAAAATGTTAAGTATAATTTAGAACTTGACGAATCCAATTAAGTTCGTATATACTTATTTAAAATTACTAAGGAACATTGTAATGTGTGTTTCGTTATACAGAGTCGCGATACATTACACAGTGTTATTGTAGTATTGTACCAGTTACATGCCATAAAGTAAAAATATAAACTATTTTCACACTGAGCTTATCTGTAACGTCGAGTGAGCTTTCTCTTATCTGAATAGGTTATAATAACGTTCTGCTATAAAAAGAGCTTAAAGCTAAAGTTGCGAGGTTTACTGTGTTCTAGGTACTAGAGTCCTTAAAGCAATGATTAAGCAATTTATTTCCTAGTTGTAAGTTTATTTATAATTCTGTGAAATTGCAGTTTATTTAAAAGCTTATAATAATACATACAAATGAGTTACGAATTTTGTGTAGCCCTAGGAACGTAGGTGACATTTTGTTTATTTAGTGCTAATAAACATTCATTAAATTTTAACTTCGACAAACGCCTGATTGTAATGAGAAGACATAGATAATAGAAATTAAAATAACAAACGAATTATAAAATAACTACGTAATAAACTTATATGCTAAATATAGTATCAAATATCAATAACATGACGTAATGGCCTCTAGTTATCAATAATTATTTACTCTTTAGTTATCATAGACCTAGTAAAGACATCATTAATATTTACTCCACGTATTCATAATATTTTGTAAATTGCATACATATTACATAGTGGTAGCCTTGTAGTAACAACACTGCGATTTGCGAACTCACGTAGCGAGTTCTTTTTTTGGGAAGAATAAAATAAATAGGCAAGATTAAAAAAATCAGGAGTTGTGTCGTCCACACCTGTAGTGTGGGTATTTCTGATGTAATTCGTGTCACATGTTGATCTTTAACTCCTATGATTTATGTTATAGGTGACTCGTGTCTAGGTAGTGAGAATTACGCCATCAAGGAAAATGACGTGCACCAACAAAGTGGACAGACAATCCTGCTAAGGTCGTCTGAAAACAATGGATGCACGCAGTTTTGGAGACGTCTATATCTAGCAATGAAATCCTGCGGCGGAAATGATGATACCTTTTACCATCTTTGAAAAAAGAATTTCTCAAACATCTCCTTAATCTCCCAACTTTATATTACAGAGTTAGACATCCTGCGCTATGCTTGCCAATCCGTGGTCAGTCTACAATCTTAAGGCTCTAGTAACTCTCCGTCCTGCGCGTATTGTTCTAATTTAACTTTCCAATTCACTGGGTTAAATGTTACATCCGGTTCAGGTTTTCGTAGTGTAATCCGGAGCGCTCTCCGTGACTCTCTTTTCTTTTTTTATTCCATCAGATTGCGAGACCGCCAAGCGCTGTTTATTAGGGCGCAAGAACCTTCGACAGGAGCTTTAGTTTTTTTTTAACCGGACTTTCAATGTTTCTCAAATATCATTTGCAGATTCCTCGATACAGAGGCGGCAAGGAGCAGAGGGCGCTAAGACCTCTTTTTAAGGTAACTAAGCTCGAGTGCTCCCAGAAGAGGCTTCACCGCTTGAGCTATATCTCTAATAATTTTAAATAAAATGTAAGTAGACAATTACTTTGTATAGTCTGTTTGCTTGTATTCTTCATACTACAGTAATCAGTCTTACGCAGGTGAGGGCTTCCGTTGTATGAAGTAGTGTGATTAAACATGTTTATAAACATTTGATTAATGGGAGGCGTTGGCTGTTACGTACTAGCCTTACCTTTTATCATACAAACGCTTTATTCTGAACCTTAAAATAAGTAAATAAAGCTTAATATCGAACAAACTTGCGCAGAATGTTTGTTTTTACGTATGTTTGCTATGCGTTAGCAGAGTCATGTTAATTTGATTGTCATGATCTATTATCATTTCACATCACGCTTACGTTAACTTTTTAAATTTATTAATAAAATACGTGAAATGTAACAGCCGTTAGTAACTAAGATAATTTATTTTTTAAAACCTGGTTAATTGAACTAGTTTAAATTGGTATATTCTTTATTGTTTTAGCTCTCTTTTCTTATATTGCAATTCTCTTTTCGGTTTATTTTTTATTTTAACGTATCATTCTGATTCTTCTTTTATAATTTACTCTTTCACATAATCACCTACTCACTTGCATAAGAGATAAGAGATATTAAAGTGCTGTTAGTTTTTATCATGAATAGCAAGGAGCCTTTGTGATTTTTTGTAATATAAAAATATTTATGCAATTATATCATTAGTCAAATTATAAATTGCGCAACTATTGACGTCTTGTTTTGCATAAATAACGCACCGACAGAATGGAAAAAGTCGATGCTCGATCCGCGGGAGCATTCGGATCTGAAGACGGTTGTGACGCTGTTAAACAAATGAAAACGTTATACGAAACTTTGTCGTTTTGAAAGCTAGCTTCCCAGATTTCACTTTCATTAATAATAAAATGCAGTCTCTAAAATGAAACCTTTAGATAACAGAGACTATTTTTCTAACAGTTAAGAATGCATTTAACTGAAATCGAGAGATACCAAAACGACAATAATTTCACATGAACAAGCGTAACCTAAAGTGTTAAGGCATTAATTAAAGTTTTAAAGGAGTGAATGCTTATTCGTCGGCAAAAAACTTTTAAAACTACTTCCAATCACTTTGTATAAAGCGATAACTTTGAAAATGTTGCATTGAGTTTTTTTATTGGAATACTATAAGCCAATAACTTCTAACAGTAGTTAGATATTAAACAACTATTAATTGAAATATGTGTATTAAACTGAATTTGGAACACTCTTGTTTTTACAATATTAACATAAAGTTATTATATCTAAAACCATTGATTTTTGGATAAGGTGTACTATACTTTGACAGCGGATGAACACTCACCCACCAATCATTCTGTGTTATGTTAGACAAGCATACACTAAATTAGATAGGTTAACTAAATTATACCGTGTGCGAAATTTGGTTTGATGACTATCAAATATTTCGGAATTCCAAAAGCAAACATGCATTTCGGTATCTTATCATGTTATCAAACTAAGTGCCATGTATGTAAAAAATATAATGAGTTGTTTACATTTGGTTTAAAAGATCGCACCTAAGACAATATTTTTCCTTAAGTTTTAATGACGACATGAACTGAAAGATCGGAATTAATATGCCATTTTAATGTATTGAAAAACGAAAACAGGATAATTGGTTTATGAGAAAAAAAAAACATTATACACTTTCATCAACATTGCTTAAGAAAACTTCGTTGCTCCCGTCCCCCTGTTTTACCGTCGTCCTCGGAGACTTAGGTTTTAGCTACGGGACAGAGTCTGGAATGGAGGTCGAATCTGCAAAGAAAATCTCTGAGGGCATTACCCTTTTAAGACCCTCAAGACAGGCGCAAGATGCCAGGAGGGCCCGCGCCTCGGACGGAGCTGTTAAGTGTCTTGGCCGTTTGATATTATTACAATTTGTAATTGCAACGTTTTAAACATTCACAGCTCCTGACGTAACATTAAATACTTATTTACAATCGATAATATTATTATAAGAATAGTCGGTCAGATATATTCCACGGTACATGTGAAGAGGCTCTAATATATTTCGTAGCAGTTACACACGACACAGCTCCGTGACGTATTTCTATTGTACCGAAGTGCCGGTGACGTAACTAAACTGATAAGAATTTTATAAACAGATAAAAATGAGCCTTGTCGAAATAATGTAAGAATTATAAAACCGATTGTGAGAATTACAGTATAATAGTCATTTTTATACAAGAGTAAATAGCTCTTATATTAAAAAAAATAACGAATATGTTTAATGATTATTAGTAATAAACAAAAATGTAAAACTGATCCAGTGTCAACGGATTCTGACTCTCAAGGACCCTGCAATGTTAATAAAGCAAACCATTGTTGTCTACGGAATATGATACGGGGAACGTTTAATTTTCGTCTGAATACGTTACCGTGTAATTAAAGCAAATTTTTATTAAAAAAAATTATATAAATATGATACAAAGGGAGCTTAAGTTAATAATACTATCGGGACATAAGGCGATTATGTCGACCTAAAGATGTGTTTACAAGGACGCAAAATGTCAGTGTAAAGGCCGATAACAAGAGAAATATCAGTTTACATATCTGGTTTGTACACTATGGACGTATACCTTTGCTTTAGAGCATTATGGTTTTATTCATGGATCATTCATATGTCCCTATTTACCAAATGACTTCCGAATGCTCACGACTGATTAATCCAAAGTTACATGAACGTTGTTAAAATCGCAGGGACGAAATTCAATGTCATGGACCATAATATGTAAACAATGATTTGAACAATTTATTTTAATCGTGCGAAACTCTGAAACTGGCATTAAACAGGACTATAGTCCTGTGCTTGTGGCGTTCATTAGAACGCACCCAAATTTATTATCTATGAATGCATCTGTTTTTACATGCCCCTTCTTACACTCGGTACATCTCGCCCTCTCTCTGACACGCCGCGCTACCGAACGGACGTGTCTCTTCAACCGCTGTTCAACAAAGGAAATACTTGTAACTCAGATTGAGATTTCTTGTTCTGTGATATTATATAAGTTTAACTATCCGGCAAGTGTTTTTCTTTATATCGAATTATCTATAACTGGAGGAGGGGCCCGTACTAATGACGACCCCTCAAGCTTTTTAGATTACAATAAAAAAATGTTACTTGTGCACTTTTTAAAAAAAAAATTAGCCATGTGAAAACGTAGCCTTAAAATCTGTCTTAATTTCTTGATGCTGCCTTTTTCATTTGCTTAATCGCGGATGAAAGAATGCAGTTGTATATTGACTTAGACTGTATAATGCGAATGTGAAGAAATGAATCAATAGATTTTCGTATAAAGTTTAAACAATTTTTGTTAATAGTAACTCAGTTTCTAAGGCTGTTTGCTAAGGCATAAGTCTTCTGAATAAAATAGGAATTTAAAGAATCAACGGATAACGACAACAAATAGAGTAAAATTTACTGCCATATTAACTTAAAGTTCAAATAGATAATACTCCACAGATAAGTTATTAAAAGACGAATGACATCAGATATGTCACGGTTATTTTTTTTTTATTTCATATTAGTCTCCTCACGAATTAGAATATTGCAGCCTTTTGTATAGTCTCTTCAAACATTATTCTTTCATTACTCTTATAAGATTTTTGTCTCTTGGAAAATTCTACATTGGATAACGTTTAGTTACCGACAACGAAGGTGCTATGCAGGACGCCTAAAGATAAAAACCGCACTATTTATTTGAGTCTTTTTAAAACTACGGGTAATGCTTCTTATATTACTATTGGTGGTCGCCTTTTAAGGTATTATTAAGTTTAACTCGCGCGCCACCGCGAAGCCCAATATACATGTTAGAAGATCATTCCATACCCGCAAAGGCCTATTATGAGGATTGGAAAAGGGAGTGGTATAACCACCTCCGACGTCCTAGTCTGGTGATTCTTTCTCTCTCTCACTTTGAACCCTCATTCTGTAACATTACTACCCTGTTCAGAATCTTACCTTGACTTTGCTGTTCAGATATAAAGCCGTGCTCAGAGCGCCGCCGCAAGCCGCGCAGTATGATGCCAGCAGCTGTCTGCAAATAAAGTTCTTTAATTTCTTTTTACGTTCTATTAACATCTACTGTGGAATGCCATCAGATGGTGCAATTACAGTTAAAAAACTTATAATATATTTATGAGATTATCATGGCCTTGACCTCCTTAGTTAGATTTTATTATTATACTATCTACCTTAGCTTACAATGTCGTTATAAGAATTTATAACTACTAGCAGATGTGTCCTTTTAAAACTAAGACTCTCATTTGTACTCCTGAGAACTAAGTTAAAATACCTCTTTAGTAGTTGCTGTACATATAGTTAAAAAATTCAGTGGTCTCCTATAAACACTATTTAATTTTTTTTTCAGTAGATTAATGCCTCTGACAGACTGAAAGAGGGTATGTGGAAATCTTTTTTGCTTTGAAGTTTTATATTTCCAATAATATTACTTTCAGATAATGTCCAGCTTAACATTAAATTGGCAAAAAATGAGCTATACATTCCCCCCCTTTAAAGCTTTTACACCAATCACCATGAAGATTACTGTTTGTAGACCTAATAAACATAAACACAGTTATAGAAATTGAATATGTAAATACTAATATTGAAAATAAGAGAACTGTGATATATAGGTATAAGGTGTAAAATTAACTAAGAGCTGTGATATATATAAATTGTATAAATAAACTAAACTGCAGTAATTGAGGATGGATGAAAGGATATTAGAACAGGAGAAAAAAACTGACTGAATTATGGAATGAAGAACAGAATGCTAGAGATTGTGAAGAATGGAAGAAGAATATGAAAATAATAAAAAGGAAGTGAAAAATTTAATAAAGATAGTAAATGCCTGTTCCCAACAAAATAGGGGGTGGAACGAGAGGTCTTCAATAGCAGGGGCCAATAAAAAAACACAAGGTTATGGATAAAGCTTATAACTTATAGGTGATTAAAAATATTAGATATTTTTAAAATTAGAATTAGAAAACTAACGTCGTGCTGATGGGTGCATCCCCGGACCGGTTGGTGTAGTTGACGACAGCGTTGAATGTTTGATTCGTCCATTGCCAGAACACCGTCGCTGGGGTGGTTTTGTAAAATGTGATCATCCCTATGGAAAGTAAAAAATATAAACGTTTCGCTGTCAATATTCCATCATTATCATTTCTTTTAACAGAAAACCGTCTATCTGTCATGCATTTACAGATTCTGCATATTATACCTGGCAGATCGCTGATCGCGCCTAACCTAATTCTTAAAACTTTTTTTTGGCAGAAAAATTAAGGAAGACTATATAGTCAGTCAGTCTTTGAGATGAGCCCTGATGAGGGGATTTTAAAGTATTATTAAATATTAAATGCATGGTTATCTGTAATCATAAAAAACGCGTATTAATTTTATAAAAAATAAATTATTTTACAAGATGCTTGGTTTGGTTGAAGTTGATGCTGTTAGCCTTTTAACTTAAAAATAAAACAAAAACTGGACAGACTTATTCAAGTGGCATGTTGACGTTCGCACGTTGTAAACCGCTCTACTCGAGTAGAGCTAGTGGTCGAGTGGAGCGTGCGGCCGCCCCTAAGAACGGGTTTTGTAATGTGGTAAGTAGAGTTTTGTTCTACTGTGAATTATAGTGTGTTCTGTGCGGAGTGTCGCAGGTGCAGTGGTTGCTGATGCAATGTGGTTAGTGTTTGCAGTGTTAAGTGTCTGCAGCGGGTGTGGTGTGTTTTGGGACGTCTCTTGGCCTTTGCTGAGATATGGGAGGAGTAGCGAGAAACGTTCACTATGAGAGGGTTTGGGTGGGAAGAGGCAGACTTAAAGTAAGTTTTTGAGCAAGCCTTTAAGAGTTCTTGGACGGTTGGAACTTTGAGGTCGCTATGGAGATCTACATTACGCTGATACTACTTTGCTCCGGTGACTATCCGGGTGAAGCGTTTATAGCGATTTGAGTGCGGCTGGAGCGGCGTGTGCTAAGACAACGCTTGCGTAAGAGAAGTCTGGTCTTAAGCAATTTTGGTACAAGAGCAGTTTGAGGTAGTTGGCTTGAAGAGCAGACTAGAAGATAAAGCTTGTTGGCTTTAGTCCTGGCGGGTATGTTGATAGAAGAGTAGTTTGGAGTCTGAGATGACTCAGAGGTATTTGACAGAGTCCTTCCATGGGATAGGACTGTCAAAGAGGGAGAGTTGCCTCGTTCGGAGCTACGCCTTCGCGTGCGCTCTTGGGTGATAGGATGTTTTCGGTGAATATTCTCGCCAGGCTTTTTTTCTGGATTGACGTCTATTCTCTATTTCCTAAACTACTCGCACAGACGGGTGGCCGCAGATTGGAGTGGCAGTGAGATGAGGAGGTGAACACTGCTTGTAAGTGCTAGGTGGTCAATTGTTTTACATGTGATTTATAGTAAATAAATGAAACTACAATTAAATGTTAAAAGTTGGCTACAATGTGCATGTACGGGTTGTCATTGTAATAAGTTATAATGACGATAAGATTATTAGAATAATATTATTAATACCTAATAACATAATAAGATTATTAGAATATTAACTGGATATAGGCAGTGGAAACCCTAACTGGAAAAGAACATATTACTTATCCCCAATATTAATAGTTATTGTTTTAATATTTCTTAAACAATATACAATTACATCTCATTTATTATAGATTGCTAGTAGGAATCTAAAAATAAGTATTTTTATATAACAACAACGAACCCATTACCGATACAAATCAATATCTATTTCCAGTCGAAGGCAACCTGATTGATGCCGATTAAGTCGCAATGAGCATATTTAAAATGATTCCAACTGAATAGTTTCTTTTCAGTATACTATGTAATAAATGACATGATAAATATCCTGAGATATTATACGTGCAGTATAGGATTTTATAACTGTCCTAAATTTCTTAAAAAGTTCAGGTGCCATTATTTTAGATAGAACAAGCTAATTGCTTAACAAGCCTTGAAGAAGGTGCTGCTCAGGATTTATCCACAAGCATGAAACGGCATTGCGGTAATTGAGAGATCCGTAACCAACATAGCCCAGCTGTAAAGCACGTTTGAAGTGGACAGGTGCTATAACGCGCAGAACAGATAGCCGCTTGGACCTCAAAGTTCTGGAGAGGAGAACACGGACAAGGCAAAGGCAGCGCAGGAAATAGACCCACAAGGTAGACAGATGCACTAGTTAAATCAATGGCAGAGGCAGTAAAGGTCTTATGGCTGAAATGGTGATGATGTAAAAAAATGTTCTATTAAGGTATTCACGATTTGGTCCAGTGAGACTGGAGAGAAGAGTAGTTGTAGCCTAGTGGTAAAGAACATACTTGTGATCGCAAATTGCAGATTCGATTACCGGGATATAATTTTAAATAATTAATATTTTTGACTACCATTGCTCGCAAACATGTTTTCAGAGTATGGATAATAGCGTTCTCTGCTTATCACAATGCTACACAGCAATCTCAAACCCGGCTACCTATCCTCCATAGATGTCCTTAGGGGAGTTCTATTCCTTGTAGTAGACGTATAAGGGTTGAAACGAGACTGGAGAAGGCAGAGCCCCGAGGGCACTTAGCCTTAACCTCTTTTATTTTTGTAACTATGCTCTGGCGCTTCTTTGGAGATTTCGACGCGGACTTCATTAAATATTTACCGGGATTGGGAGACCGACAAGCTCTACTAGTTGTTTGGGCAAACAATCCATGAGTGATTAGGCGTAATATTTGCCCGTTTAGCATTGCGATTTCAAAATATATTTTCACACACTAACAGATTAAGGTTATTATACAGCATTATAATAAATAATAATAATGTATGTTAGGTAGAGCAAGAGATAACTTCGATATCTCTTTATAGCCTCATGAAGGATTTAGGCGAATGAACGGCTAACATGGCTCAAGACTATAACTGTTTTCTAAAGCAGCATTGGCAGGATCATTTAAAATTTGGTTAGGTAGTGAGGGTCTAGTAGGTGAAGATGAACGTCAAGGCATTGCAAGGAGACCTAATTGAGCCTCCTACGCGGGTTGCCAGCCCCAGTCTACCCAACCATCGTACCATCTTTCTACAACGCACTGGCACCTGCTTTGTGAATACATGGACTAAGAAGTTACATCTTATCCTTGTAAAAATTAAATTCATTTCATTAACTTTATTTTAAAACCTTTTAAAGATTTAATGAAAATGTTAACTATATATACATGTAAGCAAATGTTTATTTTATATAATCTCTATTAATGGTACTAAATAGCTAAAATTAATAAAATAATAGCTTACCTCCAGTAATGAGCGTGTTCATAGGAGCTTGGGCCGCCATCCGGCCGAGCACGAACATTTTCTCGCCAGTGTCGGGATGGAAGGCGCTGTCGTACAAATATTTCGTCCGCCAAAGCTTGTCCTCGTCGTATCCAGGCGGCATTTTGTGTGATCTCCTGTTAAAATGACACGCAATAATTAATATATTTAGACCTGACTGACATCTAAAATTATAGCTAAAACCAGACCATCTATTAAAAGTGATGTTGATTTATTTATTCATTAGGCAGATTTTGTAATGCTGAAACTTAAGAAATTATTATAGTATCCGGCAGTTGATTTGGCACTTTGAAATATCTTCAATCTGAAATGTTCATCTTTTATGAAAATAATCAGATTTAGCCTACTATATTTATATACAAGAGCAAAGCACTGTGCAATAATGATAATAGTATATGAAACTATTATAGTATCCGGCATCTCTGCCCATCTCTGAAGTAAGTGTTTCTTCTGCCCAACGTGCTACAAATGTAGTGCATACAATTTTTGCTCTAGACAGTAAAAAGCATAAAAATTAGTTTGAAAATATGAAATTGTATTACGCAGACAACTGAAAAAATACCTGAACTCATGGACAATTTTCTTTGCTTCATCAAGTTCCTTGGACGATGCGAATATGTTAAGAGGATTGGTAAGCATAAAAAAGTGTTTTGCTCGACCCATATAAGTCTTCTGATCGTACCGCGGCTTGTCCAAATTTATGTTACTCATTGTGTTTCTTGTTTCTGTAAAATTAAAAAAATATATTGCCATGACCACATATTGTAATAAAATAAATAGCATTTTCATCATGACTTCAGCCTTAGGATGTCCACTGCTGAGCATAGACCTCTCCTATAGATAAAGATTAGGACCGGTTGGAAGTGGCCCACATCTAGCGGCGCTATGCAGTAACTCGCATTAGCAGCGATGCTCTCTCGCGTTTACTGAAAGCGAACAAAACGTCGCCGCGGGCGAGAGACCATCGATTTTGTTTTAGAAAAGTAATGCAAACGACACTACGAAATGCATCTTTCTAACTTTCACATTTTTGAAATGGATACAACTAATGTGATATCAATTTATAATCGAAGCTTTTGAGAAGCTGTACCATACCATCACAAAGTAGCTAATAAACTGGTGCTACTTACGCGACGTGAATTTCATGAAAAGTTTCAAGTCTATGGTATGTACGCACGCACGCACGCATGTGTAGGGTATGTAGGCCGGTACGCACACAGCACACGCGCACGTACGTCATGCGCGTGCGTAGTGCGCATGCGCGTCTATGGTATGGAGCACACGCGCGTGTATGGTATGGTACGCACTCGCGTGTATGGTATGGTACGCGAGGGTGTATGGTATGGTACGCGTGGGTGTATGGTATGGTACAACAAATAAAAACTTTATTAATAATTACCTGGTAAACTCTTATAAGATACAATTGTTTTATCACTTTTTCAAAAAACAAATTTAAAAAAAAATTACATCTATGTAAAAATTATTAATGAGTAAGGATTTAAAAACAAAAATTGAGTTATCAAAACTATCGATTAATTATTTTTAATGCCCAAATTTTATCTCCTAACATCCACATCCTCTTTACGATTTATTGCATTGTCAATGTGATAAGAACTTATAAGAAATAAATTAAAAGTATAAAATCGGACATAAGACAATTTGGAGACAAAAATGATAAAACAAAAGTGACTTATTTATTTTTATACACAGTGTAACACTTTTGTAAATAGTTGTTATATTGTATTTTTTATGATATTAATTTGGGACGTAGATGATTGTTGGTCTCTATGCAACATGAACAGGTTTAACTTTCAACAGTGCTTCTGATATATTCTATTATAACCAGTAACTTTACTTATTAGGTCACGTTTCGAAACATAGGAAGATAATATATTTATGGACTTATTATTCTTTATACACGGAACAGATTAAACACTTGATCGTCGTCGTTGTTATGGTCCATAGCCTCCCGCTGTAAGTCATAAACTTTCCCCGGAGATATCTATGGGGGGATATAACATAATCGTTGCAGGTGGATTGGCGATCGCAGCGTGGTATTTTGGTATTTAGAAGACGCTATTGCTCATGCCCTGGAAATTTATTTGTGAGCAGTGGCAATCCCGTGTTATTAATATACAAAATATGAATTATATAAGATTGTGTGCCGGAAGTCGACTAGGATTTAATAGCAAATCTCAGTCCTATACCGCTGGGCTCACAGGAAAAAAAGCGACATTTTAAATTACACTGAGGAAGATATTTCAGAGATTGTGAACATACATGTAGTCATTCTGGAGAACAGACCACAGTTCAACAAGCGCAACGTATAACGTTCACCTACAACATAGACAAGCTTTTAAATCTATAGGTGATGACCTAAGTCTAGCAGTGAATGTTATACGGTTAAAATAATGATTATCATAAGAGTAATTATGTAATACTTTTGTTGACGGGTCCTTTGCGATCTTTGATAGCCAATTATTAGAAATATGAGCAGAGGTTATCTTTATAAATAATGTGAACATTAATAAAATTTATGAAGTATAATTAAAAAAAAAAAAATCTTAACACTAACATTATCATTCATAATACCATCATAAACAAGGTCATTAACTTATTTACATTGAAAATATACGCTTAAAAAGTAGCAGGAAGTAAGCTTAAGCGTAAACACCAAATTTTTATAATATAAGAGAATTATTAATAACTTCGTACAGATATTTATTACTACAGGGTTTACAACAAATAAAAAATACACTATTAGATAATTAGTATAATCAGATTTTGCGTGACTTCAATAATATTTGTTGTAACATAAAGTCAAACTTATTCGCAGGCCCGACTTGTTTTTGTCCGGCTAAACTGGTTTAGAGTTAGCACTTCCGCGAGTTTACAAACGTAAGACAGTGCCGCGAACTTCTATTTAAAAAAAAAAAAAACAATTACGTTGTAAATTTAAATGCGTATAATCATAAACTGTACCCAAAACTTATATTTACGGTAAAAATTTGTTTACGCAATGAGATAGTCCTACAATCTTTTACTGGTTACATATTATGAGAACCAGTATACACTAGAATATATTAAATCGAGTTAAAAGAAATCTTTCACCATAATCATCATCTTTGCGGCCATGGGACGTCTTAAGTTGGACTTTGACTCCTAATAAATTTATAACAGGACTAGGAGATTGGAAACTGCCGGCATCCAACATCTCCAGACAACCTGAACAATTCTACCTTCTAGGTGGACGCAGTACGCTATGTATGTCTGTACTGTCTTCACTCCAAAATCTTTAGACCCTTGTGGCTTGGGTCTTAAGTCCTTTATCAAATTTTATTACTTACATAATGTTTTCTATAATTTCAAATTGTAAGAAATTAAAAATTATCAAGACAATAATTATAATAAAATAAATTTATTCTTATTAAGAAAATTAAATCGATGATAGTGTATTAATTAACCCATGACCCTTTATCTTTATCGTATTGTTTCGAAAACTTCTTGTTTCAAGTGTTGAGATAGAAAATGAGCCATTAATAGGTCGTGATATCCATTCTGAGTACAAAAACTTTGAAAGTTAGTTATAGATAAAGAGAGTTCAGCGCAAGAATTTCAGAGCAACATAATTTAATGTTTTTTACGTTCATCTCAGTCATGTTCAATATTTCAAATTCATTTGATCCTGTACTGAATGACTAAACTTATTTGGATGTATTTTAAATACTGTGCTTGATTTTGGAATTATAAGTGTATTTGATTGTCAACAATAACCATTATTTTTAATCATCATTCGTAGTATAGGGTTGTTTCTTGTCGAGTTTTTAGGAAGGCCAATATAGAACAGCTAGGCTAGACTGGACTTACCTCAAGAAACTAGGAACCCTACGCAGTATAGTCATTTCACCTTTTTCGCATTCGACTTTTCAATAATCGAACGAATTTTTTTATATATTTATTTATATGACACAGCTATAGGCAATTACACATAACAATGATGTATTTGAATTGGGAGTTGCACTTTAGTTTACAAATATTTCCGCTTAAAACTAACAATTTTTGTGTACGATCACGACCCTCTGAACCAGGAGTGGACCAGACCGTGATGCACCTGGATGTCTCGTTATTGGCGCGGAAAGAAGGTATTACCAGTTTTGGTTGCAGGAAAGGATCTAGAAGGGAAAACATCACTTCACTGCTGATCAACAAGGAGTCGCCAGATCTACCTAGACTTTGAAAATCATAGAACCTACAATAAGAATAAATATGTAAAACAAATAACACAAACAAGAAAAAAATAATGTATGTGATAACGACTGCGTTACATTCCAAAACTTGTCAAATTGAAACTGTGGTAAAAATTATAACATTATGTTAAGATTATAACAATAACAATAAAAATTGTAAAAAGTTTAAAATAAATAGACTAATATAAAGTATATATAGAATTGTGAGCGCGTAGGAAGAGAGGTGTGAAAATAGAGGAATGAGTAAAAATATGAAGGATAAAAGAATATAGTGAATATATATAGTATGTGAAAAATGTTGTTATAGTAATCCCTGTACCCCATACATGATAGGGGAGGTGCGAGATTTTGGGGCCAGCATAGTTCCTAAAGATCGCTATCATATCCGATCTCGCGCTTCCGCATCCAACCACCTCCAGCGATTTCGACGATGTCGGGGTCTACTCTAGCAGCGTCTATCGGCTCCAGGTTGCCAATCTTGAACCTTTCGGCTTGAAGACCGAACGACCGTCTGCTGCTGATAAATGTTGTTTGCCTTTTGGTTTGTTCAATTTCGACAACAGTGGATGTACTAGGGCTGAACTGCTTTTGATTTACAACTTCTCAGACTTATGAAACCTAGCGATAAAGGCTGGGCTCTTAAATATTACAAAGATACCGAGCTCATCACAGTAACTAAAAGGTTCTTCGGGAGCTTTGCTCCGGGCATAGAAACTCCGAGATTGGTCAAAACTAATTATATAATAACTGAAAAAAATAATCTTATTCGCAAATAAAATATTAATAAATAGATTCGCAAACTCCAGTTTTGGGATCTAAAAATCGGTAATTGAAAGCAAATTTAACTCGTTTAAAACAAAACCTCGTATTTAATACTAATTAATGGATGAATGAAATAATAAGTTTATATTATTATCAGTGAAAGCCATGACCCAATGCAACCTTTTTATCGTCTCGGTTCCCAAAGATTCACAACAAATTCCTACACAATATATCTCGAATTGAAGTTTCGTATCAAGGTAACAATTAATCAATAAAATGAACAAACCACATGGAACTTCTTAAATGTACAAAATACACACAAAATTTGCATATAAAATTTTACGCTGTATTACTAACATACAGTTTTATAAACATACTTTTCGAAGTACACATTTATGATGGATATTGACTAAAAATTATTACTATAACTCACCTCTGTTTTCAAATGGTACAAATTAAATATTTATGTGAATGTTTCTTCGTATTATTAAAACGTTCGAACAGCGTTTAATTTATAAAACACATTTTAATAGGATTTTATTCACTAGTTGGATTTCGTTTAATTTCTGTTTAGAGTTTAAATGTTGCGCCGTCACAAGAATTGAAGGAGTGATACAAAAATCAATCCCGCAAGGTCCCAAGTGTTGTCAGAGTAAACCATAAATGATTAAAATTTTTTTTAGACACAAATTTTTATATTGACTATAAAATACAAAAAAAATATTTCAGTACGATAAATTTGTTTGTTTTTGTATTGTCGATAAAACTAAAAGACAAGTAATAATTCGTTATTTTTATGCTTACTTTGCAAGAAAGAGTTAATTCGCAGCTTATTAGAAAAATTATTTCACTAGTTGTAAAATATCAGTTACATTTATCGACAAAAGGTCACGATCGTAACACGAAGAATTGCTTTTCTGAATTTGCAGTGGGATATATCGGTCATGCAACCAATGGCCGTTGAGGTCGAAAGATATTAGAATGGCAACCAGGAACCAATAGATGCGATGTGGTACCTAATCTAGGTTACCCCATTAGGTGGACCGAGGACATAGTTAAACTTGAGGGAAGCCCCAGGATACGAGCAGTACAAGACTGGTAATTTTGAGGTTCTTTGGGAAAGGCCTATGCATTGCAGTAGGCGTCTATCGGCTGACATAATGATGAATTATTTTTAGAAACATGATTTCTATTTCGTACAAAATATTGCAAGCAGTCAATAATAAGTAAATTGGATATTTAAAAAAGTGTACTGCACCTACCTAAAATCGATTCTACTAATCACGATATCGATAATTCTGGTTGCAAGAAATAATAAAACTACTGAAATAACAACAATTTAAAAATTACCCAATCATGTTTCTTTACTTTCTTATTTTTACAAGTGTCAATTGGAAAAAAAATCAACCATGTTGTGACAGTGAATCCGATAAAGAATTTTTAGATCAATGTAAGTTAATAAATAAATTAAATTTTAGTTTATGCACACTTTAAAGTTTCAATGTGTGAATGAAACTTTAAATTACGTCATTTTTACTTTTTTACTTTCTTTTCTAGCATCAAAAAGGCGGTTAAAACAAGAATTCATTTTGTTCAACAAATATGCTGTGGAAATAAAGTTTAAGAATATTTATATATTCTGTGATTTTAATCAAATTCATAATGAATTCAAGTTACGTTTCATTACATGCAATTCTTATTATGTAAACATATTCCTTTAATATGTTTACACTGTTATTTCTTAATAAACGATAACTTTTTTCTGTTTTATGTTTATCTATATAATTTATCTTACAAGTTGTAATTAATCTATTTTAAAGTCCATTTTTATAATTATACATGTTACTGTAAATGGAACGCATTTTACTAATTTTACGTCTAACTCGACGTCGAAAGACGAATCCTAAAGTTAGTCTATAAAAATTTAATACTAATAACCTTTTTAAGGGATTAACATTAATACAATGTCTCTGATCAGTAGAAACATACTCCGTGCCTTAGTTCAGGTAAGTCTTATATAAGTAGTAATTTAAACTAATGTTCATATAAATATAATTTCAAAGGCGTAAGTGTTTCGTAACGAGTAATTGAAACCAAGTGTATAATTTGATTTGTTTCTTTCATCTTAATATTTAGCAATACTATAGCATTAATAACATATTTTTATCTATTCATTTAAATTTTCAATGCAAATATGATAATCTATTTATTAATCACGTGAGTGAAATTTTTTTGTAAAAATTTATTTTAGGGAGCGCAGCATGTCAATAAGGGAGTTCACACAACAGCGGTAAACAACAATAAAAACGTATGTTTTGCGCCACAAGCAATCAGCACCCTGGTGAGAAACTAACCGGTTTACTAATAACATTTGAAATTAAAATGCAACAAGCAATGTAGTACAGTACAGGTGTAGAGAAATATTTAATGGTAGTTTCTTGTAAATTTCAGGCCACAAAGAAATAGTAGATAGATATTATAAATTGTATACAATCATGTCAAATTTCAACAGCACAAATTTTTACACAATGAGTGCATACCTTTTAGGCATAAAAATAACAAGAACCAACAATAGATGCATATATAGGATGTGTACTTCTAAAATGGCTTTATAATTGAAATTTAAATGTTTAATAAATATAATGTTTAATGAAATAATAAAACATTTAAAAGCTTTAAAAGGAATTGCTGATATCATTGCTTGTAGTATTATAATAAATTTATTCCATATTTTTTAAATTCTAAAAGAGTTTTTTATGACTGGACATAATATTAGAATATGTTTGGCCAACCAACGTCCATTATTGTCAATATACACATAAAGAGGCATTTTGGCAATTGACTGTAGGTTGAATTATATTTTTACCAAAAATATTTCTATAGATTTGTCTTTTATTGAAATTAATACTTATATAATTAAATATTTAAATGAAAGAAAAGTTACTGGTAAAAACATTCACATAGGATTTCTCTGAGATTAAAAGTTATTCATTCTTGAATGAAGAGATTTATAGACAAATGACTACATTAGCAAGTTGAATTGGCAGTGGCAGGTCACATAGCGCCCAGAACAAACTGCTGCTGGGGCCTTAAGGATCTGGTGTAGAGATTATGATACAGCAAGCACAGCAAATGTTCACTCCAAGGTGGTTGATGATCTCCAGATGATCTTGTTTAGATCATCTGAAGATGTTAATTGTAAGCTGCTGCTTCTAACCAGGCCCATTACAAATCTCTGGTTGAAATCTTATGGTGGCTGAAATGATTATGATGGCACCAAATGCCAAAATATTTTTCTGTGATGTGTTTGTTGATCAAATGTCTGTTGTTGAATGTCCATGTCAGTGTTGAAATGATGGAAAGGTACTGAAGTTTTAATACGGTAAAATTTGTATTTGGCATTGAAATTTATTATCAATTTATTCCATATAAATTTAATTAGGATCAAAATTGTGTTATGTTGAATTATTTAAATTACCATTTAGTTTGGCAGTATCCACAGGTATCACTTTGTAAGATATTTAATTTTTTTTGCATGATACATAACTTTTGTATATGGCCATTCTATTTTCAGTTTAAACAAAATTTGGGGATGTTTTGGTATTCGTTCCATATACATACACAAAAATTACTTTAACATGGCAATATTAATGTAAAACATTATGGTTATTCATAAACATCAATGGCAAAATTCAAAAATTTTTAGTCAAAATTTTACAAACATTGGCATAATTATATCTCATTTTGGTACAAGATATGAATGGAATGGCTCAGTCACATAACTGAAGCATGTAAATGTCTATCTTGTTTTTGTATATGTAATAGTGATAAATTTATAGCATGATTCCCTTTGTAAGTGTCTTATAATCTATTAATTATAACCTTGATGTTGTGCTGTCTGGGTTTTTGTAAGGATTGCTATTTTATAATACAAATAAAGGGACAAAATACCAGGTATAGCATAAATCAAATTAACTGGAATTGCCTACTAAAGAGCATTATTGTTCTAGAATGTAGACACAAATGTGGTATGTATTTTCATAAATTGATGCAAATATGTCTAGCCTGGTTGTTGATCAGTGTTGATAAATGTTTCAACTCTCTATATTCACCAAACAGAGTTAAAAAAGAAATAATTTAACCATATTTTTGTAAAGAAGTGAGAGACGATAGGTGCAACACTTGTGAAGATACTTGAAGATTTGTTTATATATTGCTGCTTTTTGAGGTTTGCAAGTAACCTATTAGTTATTAATATAATGTAAAGTGGAGATGTTACACAATAAACATTTTTTTATGAATTTCTATAATTGTAATTCAAAAATAAGTTTTAAGAATTTTTAGTTATTATTTCAATATGTATCCAAAATGTTGTATATTTCTGTTTGGTGAATTAAGTATGTGACTATTTAAATACAGTTTATCTTAAAACAGGTAACATTTATTACAATTTCTTATGTTGCCAACAAATAAAATAGTCTCAGGTAAACAATAAAAAGTCAAATTCAATCAAGTCTCAGGTAAATAAACAAATATATTAATGGAACAAAAATATGAAACTATATTTATGGTTGTTATGATGTTGTAAATTCTAGCAGTGCTGCATCTTATTATATCAAATGAAGAAAATTGTAATAAAATGGTTAAAATCAAATTGTAAACAGCAAAATAATTACAAAGACTAAATGTTCTAAAAAGGTTTTCGCAAAGATCAATATCTAAATGATGTTAATTGTATTATTTGAACTGAGAAAACAATAAAATGTAAAATAATGGCAATTTACATGAAGAAATCAAATAGTTTTTATAGTACATAGTTTTATTACTAATAATGAGCATAAATATGCAATTAATGCAAATCTGTTTAAAATATAGCAAACAAAAGAGGGTCGCATCAAATGTACCCTTATTCCTGGTGATGGGGTTGGACCTGAGCTGGTGTATGCCGTTCAAGAAGTTTTTAAGGTTTGTTTAGCTTTTATAAAGCAATTAGTTCAGTTTTGTTAAAAAAATTTCAATGTATTCTATTATGCGAATTTAAGAATAATCTCAATATGTTTTATTGAACATATGAGTTAGACAATTAATATATCTAAGTACAGAGACATATTTTCGTACAATATCCCTCAGTGCTTCAAGGCTGAATTCTGTGATTAATATGTTACCAGTGATAACTCACTGAATACAGTGACTAAGTAATTTAATTAATGCCACATTGAGAACTCATGCTTGAGATTTCTCTAGAAGTTTGAATTAAGAATGAGAAATTCCATAGTCAAACTAAAGCTACCTACATAGTTAAGTAAATTGGCAAGTTGAAGCAGTAGGCAGGCCATGTACTATAGGTAATACTATTGGTAAATTATGGAGGGCCAATCTATGCCAAGTAGTGGAACATGTTTAAAACGATATTTATAATGATGATGAAGTTACTAAAAAATGCTTGATTTTTTAAATTATTATTGTAATTTTTTACAGGCAGCTAATATCCCGGTGGATTTTGAGTCATTCTTCTTCTCTGAGGTAAACCCAACGTTGAGCGCTCCACTTGAAGATGTCGTCAATTCAATTGCAAGGAATAAGATTTGTATCAAGGTATGGATTTTTTTATGTTCTGAAATAATTGTAACTCATTTCAATAAGAACATGCAGACAACTTGGCCTTGTGGGTTGCCCATAACATTTTTATTACAATTACATAACATTATCCCTTACTAAGCACTCACAAAATATTCAAGAAAAATGTGTAGGTACTTCTACACAACACCAATGCCTTTATAAAACTATAGTTCCGGAATAATATATTATGAAGAACTTGCTTAGCTCTAGTATATAGTGCTCTTTAACTGCACTTTTGCAAGTTTTTGAAATGGGCAGATAATTGACTAGCGAGACAGACTAATTTTATTGAAAAGTAAAGATGTGTATACATGCCTACATTTCAAAAGTTGTGCAATTAAATATGTTACGGTTTTGTTTCTATTTTTAATCATAGCCATCTCATTTGTTTAAAAATGTTGTCTTAATGTTTGTGTAGATGCGTCTTTGTTGGTGATTTGTATACCTTTCAAAAGAATGTCAAATTTTTGCTGCCATGTAAAAGTTAGATGTAAAGGAGCGTGGCTTAAGATAGTAAATAGCGAATTTAATTTTTATCATAGGCCTATTGCATGAATTATATCACATAGCTACTACCCATACAAGATTAAATGAAGAAGAACATTGTAAAAAAAAATTGTTATAATGTTATTTAACCAAAATTTCGGAAGAAAGATAAAAATACACAATTTGTAGGGTATCTTGGCAACGCCCGACTTTTCCCATACTGGGGAACTGCAAACGTTGAACATGAAGCTGCGTAATGCCCTGGACTTGTACGCGAATGTCGTCCACGTGAAATCGTTGCCTAACGTAAAGTGCCGCCACCACGATGTTGACTGCATCATCATACGCGAACAGACTGAGGGCGAATATTCCGCGTTGGAACATGAGTCTGTACCTGGTAAGGCATTTTACTATTCAAGGAGGCATGCTTAACATGATAAGCTTAGTTCATAATAATGTATTATTGCTCAAAAATCCACTTTTTAGCATTTAACTTTAAATGTCATCATAGTTATATTAAATCAAATCAGTAAATCGAAATGCCTTGTTGGTATTTGTGGGAAGTAAAAGGTAAAGTGATGGCAACCTGACCCCATTATCTCAAGATCTTAATATGGGATGGTATATCTTAAAATAGCAAGGTGAAAGTAGAATGTATTATGCCTGTTTGCCGACCAACAGTTTCTTGTAAAATAATATTGGAGTGACATTTTGAACTTTATTCTTTAAGTTTATAATGTAGATGTTTCTCTAACAATAGTACTATTTGAATTAAAATATTTCATTATCATTGTCGTCGTGGTTTCAGCTCATAGATGATCAGTGCATGGCATAACCCTTCCCCGAAAAAATCTATGGAGGATATACCATAATCGTCATGCTTAACAGGAGGGTTGGCGATCGCAGTGTGTTATTATGGTATGCAGAGGAAGCTGCTGCCCATCCTCTAGAAGCTTGTTTGTGAGCAGTGGGGATCCTACACATTACACAAAGATTATATGTCGAGAATTGAACCCGCAACTTACTAACGCAAGTTTCAGTCCTCTACTGCTGGGCCACCGAGGATTTTGATTATATCATTATGGCTTAAAATTTACTTACCATGTATATATGAATATTTTTGGTAAAATGGCCATTTGATTTTATGTCCCTTCTTTCAAAGATCATACAAACAAGATCACTGGTAAACTTGTTCACAAGTGAACTATCACCAACTATTTATTGCCCTGTATGCTATGTACCAGATCACGTTATTGGTGAATAATATCAAATAATGTACACTTTTAGGTGTGGTTGAGTGCTTGAAAATCATCACAGCCGCTAAGTCGGAGCGTATCGCTAAATTCGCGTTCGACTACGCCGTGAAGATGGGCCGCAAGAAGGTCACCGCCGTGCATAAGGCCAACATCATGAAGCTTGGAGATGGACTCTTTTTGCGCAGCTGTGAGGAGGTTACGTATATTTTTGTCTTTCTTATTTAATGTAACAAAACATGAAAGCCTATTTATCTCATCGTCGTTGTCTCCCGTCTATTGCATAAATAATCATCTTTATGCAAGCTACTTGTACTAGCTCATTTATCTACAAATACACGTATTTTTGTATACATATCAGTGTACATGTATGTTTCGGCATATGTAAATGGAATGTGTGTAATCACATAGGTACATGGTGTGTGTACATACATATGTACATACACTTGACAGGCGGGTTGGGTATCTGAGTGGTATTATGGTACACTGAGAACACTATGAATTATCAGGGAACATTTTTTGTGAACAGTTTTAATAATTAATGCACAAAGTATGAATAATATAAGATGGTGTCCCCGAAATCGAACCAGCGACTTACGATCACAAGTCTATCCTGTACCACTGGACTACTACTGCAATTTGTAGTAATATTTAAAATATTTAATGTTTATAAATAGGCACTAGTCGAAATCTAATGCTTTTTTATGCTTTTAAGATCTAAGTAAACGGTTTTAGTCTACTATTTAAAACTATATTTTCATATAATTATAGTAAATTTGTATAGCAAAAGTTACATATCCTATAGATTTCTTTAAGTTTAAGACTGCCAAAACTGTAGTTGATGTATGGAAATGTGCTTTTTCAGATGGCGAAACTGTACCCTCGCATCCAATTTGAGAAGATGATCGTAGACAACTGCACCATGCAGATGGTGTCCAACCCTAACCAGTTCGATGTGATGGTGACCCCCAACCTCTACGGAAACATTGTGGACAATTTAGCCAGTGGGCTAGTCGGCGGTGCTGGGGTAGTCGCCGGTGCTTCATACAGTGCTGAGTGCGCTGTATTTGAACAGGTATATATCATAGATGTAATTGACACATATACTGCACACCATCATCGTTGCCATTCAATAACAAACCATTTTCATCGGAAACTAGGCTGGACTGATTCTGAATATCACAGGGTAAGCCAGTCCCAGAGAACCTGCTCCAAAAAAATGGCACATACAAATATCAAATCTACATGTAAATAATTATACAGATTTTATTACTTTTACTGCTGCTAGGATTACACAAATTTCTTTATTACTGTTATTATTCACCTCACTCTACTACTGTGGGAACATTATATAATTGGTACAATACAATACGAACGCTTCTCAGGGCGCTCGCCACATATTCTCGGGCGCGGTGGGCAAGAATATCGCCAACCCTACTGCTATGCTGCTCTGCTCGGCTAACCTGTTGGCACACGTCAACCTTCACTCCTACTCCAAGATGATCAAGAATGCTATCAACAAGTAAGTCTGCTCACTTTATTGTATAAAGAAATAGATGGCTATTGAAGAGACTTTAAGAGTGAACCCAATTCAGGCCTGAGTCACTTCTTAGAGGAGCTCAAACCCTAATCACTATGGAACATCCAACTATGCTATGATCAGTTACTTGCTGCAGTCTTCCACTTTTTTGCTTGTTTTTAAGGCTGTTAATATAACTTAATGATGCTTTACCTATGATTAAAATGTAAGTTATGACGAGATTTTCTCATCACTCTCATTACCCATGTCTTTGGTAGACAGGGACTATTACTCATTTATTATCTGTGTTATCTTTTTTCCTTCTTAATGTCATTAATTTATTCATATTCTTCACACATACTTTCATTCGTTTTATTTTTTTCCTAATTCTTTCATCACTTAACTTTCGTCATCACATTTTGTTCTGTTTTGCTATATTTTTATTTGTTTATTTATTTTGGTTTATTCTTACATATACATTGTTTAATAATTACGTTTTAACTTTCTAGTTTTGTTTACATTTATCACAGATTTAAGTATTTATCTTGACTCATACACATCGTCATACACTTCTATTTTTTGTTAACTTGTTCTTTTTACTGTTCTCTTTTATGGCTTTTCGGCAGTACTCTAGAAAGATCCCGCAACCTCTGTCCGTAACTGATGCGATGTTCTTTTCTCTAACCGTTTGCTCCGACTAGTCTCTGCCACCTTAAACTAGTTATGTTAACAGGCAAATAGTTTTATCAAAGACAAAATAAACTCAACAGCTAAACTTTTTAATAAGGTTGTCTGTCCACCTTGACCATCCACAAAGTAGATATACACCACTCCAGAAACTTAGGACCTCAGTGGTTATATGTTCTCCCAATGTGTTGAGTAATAAAAAGTATAAGAGAGTCAAAAATCCCTTTGAATTTACTATTTATTTTAATTAATGTTTAATGAAATGATTCGTTCTATTTCATTGATTTATTTTTAATAATGTGAGAAAAGTTTTGCTTGTATTTTTGAAATGTATCAGTATTGCAGTACATAACAAAACATTTTTGTTTCAGGGTTCTTAAAGATGGCAAAGTAAGGACCAAGGACCTCGGAGGTCAATCAACGACCAAAGATTTCACCAACGCCATTATCCATAGCCTTGGATAAACACGTCAGTTATTAGTCAAATTGAAACTCCTAGAGTTATTTGCTAAGAATAATTTATTGTTTATTTAATTTATTCGAAAATTGTGATCTGTAAACATATTTGTAGTTCAGACTTGACGTTCAGTATTGCCTTGTTCTTTTGAATTGACACTGAAAATGTTACCATTGTAAATAAAAAATAAATGTGCTATTGATGTTTTATTTAAATTTTTTTCTATTTATCTATGCTGTTTTGTATTTCTTCAGAATTTGTTTACAATTAGTGTAATGAAATATGTTACGTTATACTAGATTGTACCAGATTATATATACTGCGGGATAACTCTCGGAATAGCTAGCTTCTTCACTCTGTCCGATATAATGTATTTCAAAGCATTGGGCGGCACCTGCAGAAAGAACAAAACAAAAATAAATTTGAACAAAACTTGTTCATGGTGTGTCAAGATTTCAATTGCAAAACTGGTGCTTAAATTTCATATAAATAAAATGACACGTTTAAGAGCTGGTAAAAACTAAATTAAATATAGTAGTAATTACTTAGTATGTTACGTTAAAGTATTAACAATAATCTCAAGTCGAAAATAATGTTTCAAAAGTTTATTAAAATTACTGTTCAAAAAATCCTGTTCGTGTAATGGATTTTTAATTGACGATAATTTTGGAATTGATTACTCTTACGACTGCTGAATACAGGAGCAAAAGTATTAGTAAAATTTGTCACAAAATAATTCCACCGCCGAGTTTCTTGAGGGATTTACTCGGATCAGGCGTATGAAACGCTTGCAGGGAAGCTTAAATTTATACCTGTTACCAAATTAGGGTCTTTGTGAATTCTTCGCTTGACGCACACAAATGATCCCTATAGATTATTCTAAATTAGAAAGTTATTAATTGAATTAAAAATACGATTGAAGGATGACGGCAGGGAAATCTGAAACTCTGTTATGAAAGTTCGAATTACCTTCACTGGATCTCTGTAGTTGGAGTCTTGCGATAGTCTCCTGTAGATCTTGAACTTCGGCAGTACGCTGATCTGGGTAAGACGCGGTAACAAAGCATCTAATGGTTTACGAGGGCCACGCTGTCGAATACAAAAACAAATTATTGACCAACAAAATTCATAAAAATTGTGCAATATTTGATAAGCTACATAAACTGAGGCCTTATAGGTCTGGCGTGGAGACCACAGACCGTCAAGCGCAGCCTAAAACCTTCATTCCCAAGGTGGAGAAACGACCTTGTTTAAGACGCTGAATTGAATGATGAATGAACCGCTTTTAACTGATCTTATTGAAAATCTAAAAGAGAGGCTTTGGTCCAGTAGCGGATATCCCACAGTTAATATGATGATAATGATAAAAGGAAAACTAATTTCTAGTGACATTTTTGCATTCCCCAATTTATTAATTGGTCCAGCTAATAGATGAGTATGTCCCATGATGATGTTCATCATGTAATTATATGTATGGATGGTATTGCGAGGGATTTGATTTCAAAACCCTGGACATTACCATGGTTACGTATATCGCGTCATATAGTTTAGTATATATAATATACAATGAACGCTCTTCCGAGCGATCCGAGTGTGAACGATTGTAATGAAATTTATATAACATTTTCCCATGGCAAATTGTTAATAATTTAGGTAGTGCTGAGTTTTTCAAAAAAATCACCGAGAATGATTATGTATCGTAACAAGATCGCATCTGCGTTGTGCAAATGAGGAAGCATGTAAACGCATCCTTAGCTCCTTACAGCTAACCAATGAAAATTAATGCTCCAACCGGTCTTATTGGTAATCTATGGGGGAGGCTATGTCCAGCGGTGGACGTCCTCAGACTGAAGTGATGATAATGATTGAACCAATATTTTAAATACCGTCATTGGAGGTGCTCTGAAATCTCTCTTGGGACCAGCGATTTGCCCAATATAATCCATGTGTTTCTTCCATTCGCTCTCAGTCCACCCTCTCTTCTTCTTTACGTCTTTAGTATCCTGTTTCTTTAAGTCGAGAACACAGTTGGCCAGTTTTGAATAACATGTTGCGTTGGCGGCTTCTATCATGTGGTCTAGACGTTCCAGGCGTTCCGCAGTAAACCGGTTTTTGTAAGCACGCTTTGTTTGAAGCATGCGTCTAAAATACAAAGAAGTAATGTAAAATGAATTCTAAAAGTTATTAAAAATTAGTCCATCGCCAGCAGGGGTTGTGCCGTTACGTTCGAAAGTACACTTTCAACTTCTGACTGAATTTGATCGATGATGGCGTCAGTTGGGACTCGCGGCTTAGCAATTGGGCGATTGTTTTTAGCTTAAAGAGTTTCAGTAAAAGTATTTTATTTCATTGAGATTCAAACTAAGGTTTACTAGCCTATAGTGAATCATCTCGAAAATCTTTGTTAAATTTCCTAAAAGAATATTTGCGTAGTTTAAAAAGATGATTACCTTAAATATGGCCAAGCTGCGTCATTAACCCTGTCAGACGCATGAGCATTTATCGCAGACATTCGTATTCCTCTCGGCGTATAAGCAGGCATACCTTCATCTGTGATCATATAGTTTTTTTTTGGAACGCTCAACATGTTAAATCTTCTTCGTATTTTGTACGGATATCCGGGGGTTGGGGGATCGTATTTCGGTTTAACCATTTTGAGCTAGCTATTCTGAGAGCTACGTAGAGTTAGTTGTTAAATAATTACATGTTACTTAGTATTTATAAAAATTAATGTTCTATCATAGTGCTATGTCATGGTTGTTAGACAGTTGCTAATGCATTGTCTAAATCATGATGAAACGCTTTGTTTTTTTTTTTAATTTATTAAGGCCAGGCACAGGTAAATATTTTTTATTCTCAGCTTATGTTATACTATAAACAAACTGGTGTTAATTATAAATGTATTTCATATTTATTGGTTTCTACTCTGTAACGTTTTTTAAGTTACGCTTTCTATATTTTTGAGTAGAATTTTTTTTAATGAGCGTTATTTTTAAATTCAAGGGAATATAAGATTTATGATTCTTATAAAGTAGGTAACGTTGTCGTTACAATTTTCTGACAAACTTTTATCAAAATGTAGCAAAAAAATTACGAGTTTCATAGGAAAAGACAATATTTCCGAAAGTCAATTTGAGTAGAGGCTGCCGCCACGCTAAGAATTCCAATAAAATTCACATGGAATATCTACACTACGTATATTATTATACTTCGTTTGAAAATATTATAAAGGATGAAACCTAATGTTACACACTTATCGTATAAAAGAATCTGCTTACGTAGCAACAACTCCATACAACCAGAGAACAAAACTCAAGGCATGGGAACGCAGTGCGCTTACTCTAATGCTGCGCTAGGTGACCAGAAGTATTTTATATAATTATTGTTATAAGAAATAGATTCGAAGTGGGCAGTTAGATTAGATAGCATATAAGTTGAAGTTATTATTAATTCTTGCAATAAATAATTAGTAAGTATTTTTTTCGATCATTCAGCTGTAGCTATCGGAATTCTTTTTTTAAATTAAAATAACTTTTGTTAAATTCATAAATAAAACAAAGTATTTGTGAAAGAGTTTAATTTCGTTTCAAAATAAATACATTTCATCTGTATAACAAAATACTGATCTTATAATCAACCACATTAAATAAATAACAGCCATATTTCACATCTGTTTCACCTATAAAACCAGTCATGTGAACAATTAAAGCTGAAAAAGCTCTGTGATAAGATTCTTTTTATTAAAATTTGATTGTTCGTTTATTTGTAGAATAATTATTAAAAAGTTTTACGGCACCATACAATCGCGTTGTCAAATGTAAACTCAATTTATATTTTCTTTTGCGGTCATTATCCTCGCAGTAGTGAATTTCGCAATTAAAAATATACAATGCTGCATTCGCCGGATAGACTTAGTCTTAGTAAGTAACACACTTTAATATAATGTCTGTCAATTATGTAATAAGTTTAAGTTCATTAGACAAATAACTATAAAAAAATCCAAATATCTTAAATTTATAAATATTCTGTAAAAGATTTTTGAGTGCTAATAAAGCTTGGAAATAAAATACACTATTGTCGTATTAATTGATGCCGTTTACAACTGAATATTTTTAGACAGATTTCCATTGAAATATTGATCAAGAATGTTAAAGAAAAAAAAAATAAAATTTAACTTAAAATCATAATTGAGCACCTTTTAAAAGTAATTCACATTTAAACGCGTCCTTACGTTTGTCACCTACTACAATCATCTGTCTCTTTCATTTTCCTACAAAAGTGCTGTTAAAAGAGCTTTTTATCAAATTTATCCGGCGAAAATAGTTTATATAAAAGAGCACGATAAAAAAGTATTTTTTTCCGCACGGTATAAACTAAGTTTCATACAAAAAAAGGATTTTTTGGAAATTAAATTCTGTTGCGAATAGCAAATGCCTCCTGGCATGAGATCTGCCAAACATGTTAAATTATTAATCGAAATATTACATGTCTTTCACAATTAACTAAGTGAAAAATGTCATTTTTTAAATGTCGGTTAAGAATATTATTTTATCTTAAAGACAAACAATTAGTCTTATTCTAATACGAAAATTCAAACAATTGATTACAAAAAATAAATGATACGTAAGCAGATACATATTTTTAACAATGCAAGACTGGTAAATTTTTATAGGTGAAATTATTAAAAAGTTTTAACAAATAAATAGAGACATTAAATAGAATGTCACTATTGCGGCGCCAAAACATATGAAGGCATCTGCCACATACATTTATAAATATATCATTAAACATTTTGTTCATAAAACCTTCGTGAAATATCACGAAGTATATAAAATATACAATAGAATCAAAAATTAAGTGATCAAAATGCTTCATAATGAATACAAAAAAATTTCATCAAAAATGAATACATTATAATTGACATTGAAAAATATATTTCGCTTTACAAGATCTTACCATAAATATGTTATAATTCAATCATTTTAATATATTAATTTGTATTCTTTGTCCAATATTGGCCACACAATGACTTTTGCGTCACTAAAAAAAATGGTTAATTTTGAATATGTCAACTGTCATCAGCTCTGTCAGCTGTCAATCTGAATGTGTATTTATTGAGCTAGTACTATTAATTAAAAATGTCGATTCTAAAATTAACAGGTTATATGCACGATCCATCAGTGAGCTTAACGTACTTCCCAAAACGTGTTAATTTATAGATTAAAAATTAGTAACTTTTATCGTGTAGTGTAATAGGAATAGGCCTGAAAATAATCAGTTTTTATTAGATTAGAAAACCACGCTGTCCAGTCGGGCAATAGTTTTATTAGTTGCAATATTTGGCTTGTGGGAAACGTTCACTGGTGTTTAATGTGTACAATATCACGTACATATAATTTAAGTGCTTAAACATTTTTAATATGATTTAATTGTGGCGTGTGTAAGATCTTGTAGCGAAACCTTCATGCGTGACTATTTGACATCAATGGTAGCGACGATTGCGGGCTCGGAGTACCCGGGTACGACGCTATTGTTGCTTTCTTCAAGTCTCTTCTTTTGCTGTCCTCTGTTTTTGAAGCTGTAATTATTCAAACTATTTATTATTTACTGTTATATATATTATGTTATGCCTAGATTAAATGGTTTCTGAAAGGTCAATCAAAATAGCATTTACAATACCCGGCGATAAATATTGCAAATCGACCATTGAAAAGAGACAGTCGGCTAATTTCGGCTTCGTAGAGCACTATCTCTATCCCACACTACCTATGTAATGTTCTGTCAGACGTATTTCGTGCGACAGAAATAACGCTCTAGGAAGCTGAAATTAAGCATGTAACATTATGTTGAAAAATATCAAGTGTTTAACTCTTGGACTGAAAGAAGAATTAGCTAATTACTGTTTAGCCTGCGATTAAACATTTGGTCTCAGTATTAATGTTTTAGCAAGTAAATAAGTATTTTATTAGAGGTAATAACAATAATTACTGAAGTAATCTTCTGAATTACATTTGTGTTAATAGTAATAAAATAAATTATGAAGATTTAATGGACGCAATTTATTTTCAATTTTTAATGACTCGATTCTAAACGTTCCAATGATAATTCTGCCAAATTCACTGATCAGCTAGTCAAAATTTTGAAAACTAGTAAAGAAAATCGCAGGAGAATACAGATTTTTCGTTGATCGTCCGTTAGTCGGTGATTAATTTCAAACCAAAATCTTTGTTCGGTTCCGACATTTTTGCAGTATAATTGTGTTACTCAGTAATTAATAGGAGATTAATATTACGATTTAATTGATTGGCCTTTCAGAAACTAGGCGTAAGAAGTTTGGAAAGGACAGAATTAAGCATGTTGTTTTGGTTAATCAAATATTTTTCGTCTTTTAATAATATAATAAACCAGGAAAAGTCATAACCTTTAAAACAGCGCCATCTAGAAAAAAGGATATACACAAAACAAATTTGGTTATAATAATGGTAGTGTTTTTTTTTTAATAAAATTTGTCATTCTTTATAGCGTTTTAAGAAATTAATTTATATTAATATAACGACTATTTCTTATTTTTAATAACGCTATATTATTTATTAATAATTTAAACTATAATTACTATATTATATTCTTTATCACAAACAGTAACTTCCTTAAAAACTTAATGATCACATATTAAAGACGGAAAAATATTAAAAACCAAAACAACAGAAGATAATTTTTTTAATTGTTTCTCTAGTTGATAGTACCATCAAAAATGATTTTGATTTTCATTAGAATTGTATCACTAAACAATTTAAATTAATGTCGACACTATGACGAAATGTTTCCTTGTCATATTTGTCTCCATATATAAAATGAATTTTATAATTCTGAAAATAAGCGTTGGACAGTTACCATAAGCAGAACATAGAAATTTGAGAGAATTTATAGCAATGTATATAAAGTTTTAAACTAAAATTAAGTACTAAAAAGCTTTTATACTGACATGTTAAAAATCAAAGATAGTACTTGATGGAACTTTATTTAATTAGCTGGACAGAATATTAATAGTTCTCTTTGAAATTATGGTAGTGGGCAATTAAATTTTGTATAAATGTAAGATAAGCGAAAGAGAAGATTGGTTCATTGATTTAAAGATTGCCAATTTCAAAAATAATGCATGTGACATATTTTAAAATAAGTAATGGTTTCTTACAAAACAAATCTTGTTAAAGATAATTTTGAATAAAAAAAGTTTTTATCAATGGCATACATACTTTTTAGTTTTAACTATGTCCAGCTAATATAATGTAGACAATGTGTTTATGTATGCCTACATTAAAATTTAGTTGTTGAATTATACATATTTGTCAGTTGGTGCGCAAATTTTTATTGCTGACGAGTAACGGAAATCGTTTGAAAAAAAATATTCTCTCAAATTCCTATAAATGTGTAAGTGCAAGCCGTTTGCCCCAAGTTAATGTACCATCACCAGCCTTCACCGCATACTTAGACTGAGCTGGCGACATACCTCCCAAACTAAGCAGATCGGTATGGTTATGATGACGGGTCGTGACAATGTATATGAAAATAAAAAAAATAATAATATAAAAAAATGCGCCTTAAATATTTTTTTTATTACAGAGCTTTTTGGGTAGCTCGGTTCGTTCGGTGGCTATGGTCCGACTTTGGAACTTAAATTTGTTAAAATATGAGGGCGCCATTATACTCACAGTTTAGCCTGTGCTAAATCAACACTTAACAAAGCGCCGTATATTAAAAAAAGTGTAATATACTTGAAAAAAAAACCAGTTATTTTTTCTGTTTATGACAGTGAATACGAAGCTGTACCTCTACATCTGTATTGGTACAGTTTGGTATTATTATTACATATCTATATGCAAGCTAAAACGAAATTTTTGATCGTATTGAAGTATATATAAAGTTAATAAAGATTTGTGTGCTTTATATAATAGTAAAAGGCATTAACACGAAACAAATCACTCATCAGTTATGCACAGATCGACATCTTCAACAAATACAATTCTGAACCCAAAATTGTAGGTTTACGAAGCTTTGAAATTTAAAATACATAAATAAAATAAATATTTACGTATACTAGCTCTCCTGAAAGACTTTTCACTGCCAAAATGTACTGACAGGTGGTATTTCTATAGGAAAATAATAAAATAAATTTACGCAATATATTTGAGAGTGGTCTCTTTGATTTACGTTTACGTTTCTAAGCAATTTCCATTTTGTTTTTTCCTAAACTACTGAAAACAATTTAAAAGAGCCAGCACTGCGTTTATAGCGAGGTGTGGAACCCATGATAACAGTGCTTAGGCACAAACTAATGTAAAGGAAATTGAACATCAAAAAGATAATTATTGTAAATTCCCATAGTAATAAAAAAAGTAACAGAAATGCTTATTTTAAATTCTTCTCTAAACTTTCGATTTCAAAGTTAATATTGTAATCTTTGGAGGTGACCTGATAATATTTTTTTTATTATGTATAATAATGATACTTATCTTTTATATTTTTTTATTATACGTAATATATAAAACGTATAAAAAAACTGCTGTGTAAAAATATATATGTAAATTCAAAACAAACACGAAAACCAAACTAAGCGTTTCGGGACATACATACCATGCCTTTATTTTTTGGTAGATGAAGATGGCCATCATCGGGAACGGCGTCATTATGGCTACCGACACTGGGACAACTAAAAATAATTAAATTAAAAATAAAATTGTGTTCTGAAGGTCAATAAAATTCACATATGTATATTTGAACCTGTTGTAAGATCGGCTTCGGGTTGTGGCAGTGCGTATCGCAGTAAGAAGATAGCGATGCCAGTGTTCTGTATGCCGGTTTCAATAGATATTGCCAAAGCATCTGCATGAGGCTGGCGGCATATTCTTGCCAATAGATAGCCCGCTGCATATCCCAACCATGGGACTCCCATACCAGCTACTATTATCTGAAATTCAGAAAGTACGAGGTATATAGTATTTCGAAACATGTAAAACGAATAAGACTAAAAACTTTTTAGCCCATAGTCTATTATTTATTTGTAAAAGATTCCCATATATATACTGACTCATGACGATAACTCTGGAGCTACAAGACTTATATAATTGAAATTTGGTAGGAATATTCCTGTCGTCAAGAAGAGATAGCTAAAATATTCATGAAATTCCATTTGCAAAGGGTCGAGGGGTCTTTTATCAAGTCCGGGAAGCATTCACAGATAATAAGCTATAAAATGTTCTTAAAGCATATAATCCTAATACATTGTAAACTATTATCAGATTATCATATTATTTGAAATTTTTTCATTCAACTCGGAAAAAATTTTGATACATAGTAACGAATTTATACTATTGTACTTAGTATTAATGGGTGGTACGTTTATATTAGGTTTTAATAATTTACAAATTTTTTATCGTATTCGTTCTGTTCTTTTTTAAAATACATTCCCTTAGTGTATCAACCTTCATTAATCTTTAACTGGTAGAAAATACCCTCTGTATTAAGTTCGCTGTTATACTTTATATAACAAGTGTTCAAACCAATAAATAAATATTGGCAATCAATCGTTCTAACTACTGTCCTTATGTTTGTCTTAAAGTTCTCCTCAGAACACGTTTGGAACCCTTCGAACTTTATTTTATGTTGAGGAATGTTCTTGTAATGGAGCTTGGATTTGATATTACAGTCATTTAAGAATGCAATGAATCAACATTGTCCGCTGGCTTAGCTACCTTCAGTAGTTCTTTCAAAAGTATTCTATCTAATGGTCACAGTGTGCTTGACTTTCTAATTTGTGTGTTTCGGTCCACGAGTGTTTAAAACTCAAAAAATTAATAACGACGTTTTAAATATTCACGATACTTAAGTGGTACATATAAGCACGTACCTCCCAAGTAAACAGTTCGAAGATGTATAAATTGGTGACGATGGCGAAGATAATTATGAACAGCAACAGCGTGGTGGAGAACCCTTTCAGGATTCGAACCATGAACGCCGAGATGCGCGGCAACCACTTCTGTATGCCGAGACCGATCGACAGCGGCACTATGAGCCCGACCACGAACATGGCGATACGTGCGTACGGAACCACGATGTTCGCGTTACGGAACACAACCTGGCCGAGTGAAAATAACCACAGAGGCATGAATCCTGCAAAAATTAAGTGCAACATTAAAATTTAATTTTACTGCCGTAAATATAACATATTTGTTTATTTTATTTAAGTAATACCCACAATAAAAATATATATTCACACTATATTTAAAAAATCAACCTAAAGTGCAAAAGAAAAATAGGTTTTAATTTAATGAAAATGTTTATGAATTAATAAAATATAAAATGATAACCGTAGATTTTGACTGCAAAATTAACACACGAATTTTTTATACAAAAGTCTAACTTTTCATTGTAAAGAATTTTTCTGCTAACCTTCATTAATAGACTTCAATAAATTAAATTTTAAAAATTCAGAGCGAGTAGTTTTATTTTTCAAAACCTATACATCCCATATTGTTTATAATTAACAAGATCCATCCAATGGTTGTTTTGAATAAATCAAATTTGCGAGAAGAGAAGCCTTCTTAGTCTTTGCAGTTAAATTTTTTGACTAACTACATGTGATTGTTTTGATGTTCAGTTTATGTAAAATAAAATGAATGTACTTACCAAAGGCAGCAATCGTCGATATCGAGGTCATAGCGAGAGATAGGTCAAGATTTCCGCCGAGTATGAAGGTCCAGATGTTGGAAGCGCCTCCACCTGGAGCAACGCCAGTACAAAACATCCCCAGGTGCATCTCGGGCATCGAGGGGAATACTAGGTAACCTAAACCGAAAGTCATCTGGAACACATACATTTAACAAGACTTTATCACTGTTATTGCAATTGGCGTTTAAACTGTTATTGTTTTTTTGGTATAAAACTCACCAGAGGCATAAATATGAACTGTCCGCACATACCGATCAGGGGACCTATCGGTCTCTTCAACACGTCCTTCACAGTTGGCCAGTGCATTGCACAACCGAAGTTGATGAATATAAGCGACACCTAGAATAAATATTCTATAAATTTATTTTTCGTCATTTGAGGTCAAAAGACTGTTTATTTAATTTCACAAATAATCTATAGTTCATTCGCGTTAACGATCATTGTCCGCTAGACTAGTTCTGTCGTGTACTTTAATTTTAGATATTAAGTGTATTTTATAAATACTTTTGAATTTTGCACTGATAAGTGACTGCGTTTTAACGCGAACGATCTACATGATATAACATATCTGTGAATAAACATTAACAATATTCGTCACAAAGTTGTTTAATAATGCATATTTCATCATCATTATTTCAAACGTCCAATGTTGTCCACTGTTGGACATGGCTTACACCATAGATTTCCTTTACAACTGGATGGAAGTGGCCTTTCAGCTAGCGCCTTTCGACTGCTAAGAACGGATTTAACGAAATTAAATTCTTTCCAAAAAAAAAAAAATATTTTCAAACTATGGACATAATTCATGATAAATAATTTTAGATAACTAGGTAACTAAATATAATATGTTTCTCTATATTTTACGCCATTCGAAGCGGGCGGGGGAACAGCAGAAATTTCTTTGAATAGATTGTAGAAAAACATGGGTCTATTTAGAATCTGCATTAACATAAATTTTAGCAAATCATCCAAGTATAGATATTGAAAATAAATATTTCTAAAGTAGTACGAGTCGATAGATGCGGCATGAGTATATCCCACGCAAGGTGGACTAACGACATAGTCGAGATCGCTGGAAGTCGTTGGATGCGGACAGAGTGGCATAATAATGATGATTTTTAAAGTCTAAACAACTTTTTGGAGGTTGAGAGTAGAATAGATTTATGCTTACAAATAATGCGACGCTGGTGGTAAATATGGTGTCAATAACGCGCTCGGGGCGGAGTACAGTCACCGCCACAGATCCATTGACGGGCAGCTTTGGTGAGGCGCTGCCTCGCTGTACCTCAAGACTCAAGTCCGTGCGTCCTGGAGATAGTCAAAATGTTCACTTTAGTTTTTTCTTTATTATACAGCCTGGACCAAAATTATTAGGCACCTTCATAAACACATGCGAGGTATATAAATTCATACGTGTCCACAACGTATGAGTTCTTTAATTTCGTATACAAAATATTAACCTTTTTAAGTATTAAAGAGTCGTATGAAGTCGCCATTTAAATATTAAATGCATTTAGATTTGTAATAACAAAGACATGTCATAGTTTATTTTGTTTCATTGAACGCTAATGAATTTTGACATGCGGGGTAATTGGTTATATTCGTACGTGTAAAAACTTTAGATTGATGATGATACAGCCCTGTTTTCATAAAAAATCTTTAAACCTTTACAACTATTTACAATCATCCTGTATAAAATGATCATTATGAAATATGTTACACTATCTTTATTTTTTCCATAGGAATGCGACAGGCAAATAACTTCTAACAGTACAAAAAGCCTGTAAAGAAAAATAGTAAATAATAAATAATTGTAATATGTAGTTATTCGAATCTATATTTACATTACGTTATTTGTTATTTCTGATACCATTGATATTTGCATAGGGTATAATCATATAATAATTGGCAAATGAGATATACATTCACCCCATTCAACGCTTTTAAACCTAATACCACTAAATCCGTATATATTACATAGACATTAAATCTGACTATATTTTTTAATCAACTAATTAAATAGTGATACTTGTAAAATCAGAAGACAATAAAATGATCGTACGCAAAGCATACCAATCTGTTATCTAAATAAATATACTTTGACGTACCTAAAAATTTGCCATAGACTTGCAGCCTTCCATTCCAGCGACCGTTAGTTACGTCGTCTTCCGTCACCTTGTACGAGGAGTTCCAAGTTGCACCCGCCACGTGGTCATTCGGAATATTAAACGAGAATTCGTCAGCTGGTTGCAACCCACCTGCGAATATTGAAATGAATTATTTTCACAAAAATTAGTTATATATTACTTACAAGTCATAATTGCAATTGAAATGGAAAGATTCAATTAAAAATCGACTTTAAAATATATTTCTTTAACATTGGCCTAAGTTGTATTTGGAATATCTTCTATGGGTAGCAAAAGTTGAGTGCTCCTTCAGGAGCCTTGACAGGGGCCTCTGGACATTTTACTGCATTGAGAGAGAGCAGTGTGAGATCGATAGTAGAGGACTAACACTTGCAATCGTAAGTCGTGAGTTTAACTCCCGGGATGCATTCTTAGATAATTCACATTTTGTGCAATAATTATAAAGGATTGGCACAGCTCACAAAGAAGTTTCTAGAGGGTGGCTAGAAGGACGCTGCTGCCCATCCTCTAGAAACTTCTTTGCGTGCTACATAACACTGCAATCGACAATCCATCTGTATAGCGCAACGATTATAGTATATCCACTCATAGATACTTTATGGGTTAGGCCTTTGGCTTGCAGTAGGCGTCTATGGGCTGAAATGACGATTGAATTGAGAGGCCCCAAAGCTCTTTAATCGCTTAGGCGGTTAGCTCCATGGAATGACCTAGTGCACTATACTCATTTAGTATTTTCATACAAAGGTGCACGAGAGGGCCGAACCTCGACTTGGTCAGTTGCTGTGGCCTGACATTGCCATCAGGGGTCCGAGTTCTCGTGGTAAATCTAGTCTGGCCAAGCTGATCTAAGTTAGCGTCATGTCCATGTCCAATACAAACAAGACATTGCCATCAATTCCGAAAGCGTTGGCGTTCGCAGAAGAGACAGAAACTTCAATAACGGTTCAAAGTAATATAATCGGGAGTTGATACTTCCTGCGATATATGAGCCCACCTCGAACAAACCAGTTAGTTTTCAAATGGCTGTTAATTATTTTGTATGTACCTTGTCTTAAAATCGTCCAATCATCTGTAAATTCTAGCCCGTGTCTAAATCTCAGACGGCCTAAGTTTTTAAAGTGCTTACTGTTTTCTATTTGGCAATAGTTATTATCGAATTTAAATATCACGAGTAGAGTGTTTATTTGACCACATTACCTTACCATGACAATGTAGTGTTATTCAGACTGCATACAAATAATATCTTTTTTAAAGTTGGTAATTACCTGTGACATTAACATCGATGAAATTGTAAGCGTCCATATGTATTGTGAGGCTGTCAGGTTCGAAATTTGCCAACAGGTTTGGCGCGGCCTGGCATATCACCCACACGGGGCATAGTGCCAGTAAGTACAGTATGATAATGTGCAGCGGCCATATTGGACACATGTTGGATCGCGCCACTGCGGACAAAACAAATTTGCGTTTAGGTTGGATTTACACTCATGCACTTTTGACATATTTTAACATTTTTCGTTGTCTTAACCATAAAATGCTAAGCATTGTACGGTAAAATATGCAATAACTATTGGCAACTGTTCTATACCTCAATATTAAAATTTAAACATTTGTGTACATCTAATTTTTTAGTATAAATCTACACTGTTGCCTTACTGGTATTTAGTAGTACCACAGGCTTGAAGAAGCAGAGCTCGTGGGGGCTTAACGTAATCCTCGTTTACGTTTACGTCACTCAAGGGCTTCCTCGGAAATTTAACTTTTTTGAACATCACATGCAATTCTACCGGATTGATCGCAAGCAATTACGATTCATATTGAATTATATGTATGCAAAATGTAAACTCTGGTATTGGTAATTTAGCGGTAAAGGACTGAGACTTGCAATTGTAAGTTGTAGTTTCAATTCGCGGTATATTTTGTCCATTAATAATATAGAATTGCCAACCCGCATATTAAGTGTGCTGATTAAGGTATATCTCCCTATATATATTTTTAAGGGGGCCTTGTAATTGGCGTCTATTGGCCGAAACGACGAAATATAACTTCGACATTAATCATTTGTCAGACATTAACTCAGCTGTATAGCAAATTGTTCGAATTAAGAACAGGGCATTGTTATACATAATGAGCGGATACCGTGTCTCAATTATGGTTGGAACGAAAACATTTGCATTGTTCAATTACAAAATATTTATTATAGGTCTTTATACTACACAAACACGTAATTCGTGAACAGTTGATAGAGTAGAAGGTGAAAATGCCTTGATATGTACATGATAAATACAAGAAATAAAAATTAACTCTGTACGACTAACTTTCGTCTTCAAAACATTACTAAATCCCGACATGGTTTCGAATGTACAAATATATGATAAAGTTCGAGACGATAGACCCTTAGACCCTTCCTTTCTTAAAATTAAACCTAAAATTAAAAGTATATTATTAGATAAATCCTGTCATAGTATTTAAGAGTTCCTAGTTGAAATATATGAAACTTGATTTGACTCATTTACATGGCCGATATTTAAATTTACGCATAGTTTCATTTAAAAAGAGCAACTGTTCAGATTATGCTTACTACTTATAATGTTAAAATAATCGACGATTTAAAATTGCATATATTACCAAATTGAATAAAGATATTATTAATTTGGATGTATGTTAAAAAGATGATTTCTTGGTGGGTATTACAGTGAGTATGGGTTTGGTTGACTAGACGCACAAGAGATGTTTGAGGACAGACAGATTAACATTTGTCCAATTCCCGCGTACCATCCCACTCACATAACTAAAGGGAATTCCAGCACTCACGCGCACATTATTACGTGACTCATGAGAGTAAACTACATAATGAATTGAATTGAACGAATAAACAATATTAATAAATATAAACAAAAATGATTAAACAATGGTTATTACACCTTTTTTGCGTTTCCTAAATTTAGCAACTTTTTTGTGGGCAAGTTTTTTACAATACACTCACGTGTAAAGCCTTTGATTTGTATATATTTAAATAAGTCATTAAAGAGAATTCATAAAATTTTACAACGGTTATAAAGGATTTTTTAAAGTTAATCAAACTACAGGAATAAGGATATTTGTTTAATGGAATCGGGCGTTACCTCGCGGAAGTCCATCCTAAGTAAGAAAAGGACCAATATTTAGCTACGTCCGCACATGCAGTGTTAGTCGTGCAATGAAATGCACCGCCCGCCAGCCCGCCGATTAATGCGTATGCGGCAAACAATGCGAATCACACAACCGCCACCGCCAAATTACTCAACACGTGTTTCACCCCTCCACGGGACATCTTCAGGAGTTGTTACACCGATTAGTGCCAAACACAGAGTCAAAAAAAACGACGACGTTTGTTGCAGGATCTTCTTAGATCAAGCCGCTTTTGGAACCCTCGTAGACATTATTTAAGTTGAAGGATTATATTAATACAAAGTGGATAATAAAATGAATAAAATTAATAATATAGCATGACCGGACTATTCGTTTTACTTAACTTACACGGCTGCCTAAGGCATGGGTGTTAGGGGTCAGGGGACTTAGTCTATAACCTTTAGGGGGTAGCGAAGTTCGAAAACTCTCTAGTGAGCCACGGCACGGGTCGCTACATAATATTTCAGTTTGTAGTTTGTATGTTTTGAGACTGCGAGGCCGCCGAGCTCTTAGATCACCTAAGCGGATGCTTCATGAAGTGAATAGACTAAGGGCTCCAACGAAGGGACCTTGACGTGAGTTGTGTTTTGTATTCCGATTTAAAGTAGTGATTGTCAGGCAGGTTTAAAAGAATTTTAGAATTAAAAGGACAAATTTCAATTTAATATTATACATGTGTAATTATTATAATTTGATATCACGTGGTGTGAAAAATTATTTTTTTATCATTGCTGATAAGAAATTTTGTGAATAACAAGCGTAATGATGATAATCATTTTTAAAGCGAAGTAATAATGACAAATGAACAAATAATTCCCTTGTAATGATATATTCGTTTTAATCGGAACAAAAAAATTACTGCTAACACAGAATTTCGGGACAGTAAGGTCAAGCTATTTCTTTTCGTGACTGAAGGACGTTGCTGCTTAATTGACATTTAGTTTCCGTGGACAGAGGCACTTGCTTAACAGTTATGAAGTACTACAACCCTTCATTATGTCTACTACTTATGAATTATTTTTGCAAAACTAACAGTTAAATAATAACAGAACATAAACATGAGAAGGCTAAATGTTGTCTTAAATAGATACAATATAAAGTTGAGAGATAAATATCATAATTATATACATCATTTTAATTATATATTTTTGAAAAATTCTCCCAACGTTAAATGTGTTATCTATTACACAGAAAATCTAGAATTTTATCACCATTATTATCATTACAGACGATCATTTCTTATTACTTATAAATTGCCAACAGGACAGTCTGGAAACGACAAAATGGAAAATTTATAGTTGTTAAAACAAACGTAGTTTGGTCTAAAAATGAAGATAATATCTTAGCATTTTAAGATAATTTTAAAATCAGCTCTGGATAAAGAGAAAAAAATAAAGTAATCTGTATTTAAGGTGAGAAACAGTTGTATCAAACAAAGAAAAATTCACTATAGTTTAAATAGTCCGCACGCCAGTGTTTTTAAACGAATTATTAAACTTGATTGCAATTATTTAATATGTCTACTGCTGTATTTTCTAAGGCTTCTATTTAAGCTTTATTTGTCAAGATGGATTTGATGGTAACAATTTTTTTACTTTGCGTTTTGTGACCACTCAGACACAGGCTTGTTTTTTAATGATAGTTAAAATGTATTAAAATAGTTAATTATTTAGAAATTATTCATTTACAATAATAAATCGTATTCGAAAGGTTACTGATAATATTTTTGTTTGTAAGAGGTAGTTAGTTCTGGTTACCATAGCAACGTCTATTTTTTGACATTCACAAATAATATTCTTAGCAATAACGTTAATCATTATTGACTATTGGAATTTTAAACTTGAAAGTTTGAAGTGACAGAAGCCCAGTACGTATAATACATATTATACGTCTTAAGTAGATACAGATTTGACAACAAACTAATTAATATTGCCCGATTTTGGATAAAAACTTGTACAATTTATTTTAAAAAAATCTACCCTCGATTAACCTGATACTCTTTCTGCACGGGCCGTTACATTATTTATTAATCCAGATTGGTTGACCGCCAAGCTCTTTGATCAAAAAGACAAACGCTTTATACGAGGTGAATAAAAAGCTTCTGGAGGTCTGGGTAGTCTAGTTTCGAAGTTGCCTGAAAGGGCCGAACTGCGTTACGGTTGCTACTTTAGAATTAAAAACTAAAAAAAAATTATGTTTAATATCTCATTTTTTTAGAACCGATTATTCACAAATTCAAGTAACATTTGCAGAATCCGTAAGTTTAAGGTGGCACGACGCAGAGGGTGTCCAGTCCAAGATTTCTTTTTAGGTAGTTAACATTGTGGGCTCCCTGGAGAGCTTCGGTTCAGAGCGCTACTGCTATTTAGATTAGGATTAATATACTTTGCAAACTTATTAGTTTTAAACAAACGATATTAATGTCATAGCGTGTGTTTAAATGTGTTCGATGTTAGAAATGTAATTTGAATATAAAATTAGAACTAAATGAAAAGATTAATTGCAAATTAGCGAGTCCAAACAGAAATAGATAAATAAAATTTAAATACGTCAACTTGAATACTTAAATAATTATTTAATTAAAAATGATTTTTTAATGTGTTTATACTTTATAATTAATAAAATTATTTAATACACTCACTGATATATGGTAGTTCGGTTATTTAGCACTATGTTATAGCCATTCACTTTACGCTTTTATAATTTAGACAAGCGTACTTATCAACTGCACTATTAAAACTATTCTACTCTTGTTAATCGACTAATAATCAATATAATAAATACTAAAAAGTATTATATATATCCTTGTCTATAAGGGCGAAAGTAACACGAATTCACGTGCTTTAGCTTCTCATTATATCAGTCACGTAGAGATAAAAAAAAGATAACGAAGTATTTAACATACGGTGTTAATCATTATTCATATATATAGTCACTTGATTCGTGTATACGTATCAAACTATGGGGTACCGTTCTGTAACTAACTTTATTTTCAAGATAAATTTCAAAGTTGTCAAAGTTATTTCAATGTGCAACTGATTGTGGGTTATTTTTTACTATCATTGACGAGCAAATCTTTGGGTAACGTAAGGCATGCTTGTATTGTCTATATATACGATTAAGGTTGAGCGTAGTGGCTTTTTCTGACTTTCACAGCTCTGTAGGTTACAGGGCTCGCGGGCTAGTAAATTAAAAAAAAAATACGTTACATTTTAAATTAATTGATATTTACGCGGCTGTATAGAGTAAGGCAAAATTACGTATTTATTTATACACACTCAATAATAATATCGGTATTTCCGAAAGTCACGCGATGTATTATATGGCACACTGTTTGTTGTGACATTTGTCAAAGCGCTTTATCATATTGCGGCGGAGTTCTTAAAGGCGAGTCATGTAGACGGTTGTTCAAAGAGTTGGAGTTCGAGTTGACTTCATTTAAAGCGTGCACTACACTCCCCCGTCTCACCGCGCACATACCTAAGGCGCTGTACAGCAGTTTAGGTAGTACTATAATACAAATACAACGATTTGAATGTACCTGTGAAGGCCGAACCTCGGTTTAATTAATGGTTATTATAAGATTAAGTTACCTAGGTTGTAAATTATCATTATAAGTATGTCTATCATTAGTTGAAGGATCTTCTAAAATTATAGTATCACAATCTTGCTACAACCTATGTTTAGTATTTAAACGTACTTAAATTAAGTCATAAAAACCAATTAAGTTCGTAATTTTATCAAGAAAATTGTTTATTAGTTACAGATATTGATATCCTATAGAAAATATAATAGCTTGATGTTATTGTGATCAAGAAAAAATAAATAAAAATCTAAAATAATTTCAATCTCTAGTCTTATAAGTAACTCGCACTGCGTAGGAATTGAAAAACTTAAACGTAAATTACTTGTATTATCATAAAGTGTTGAAAATGAGTATTTTAATTATCCTTGATTAATAACTTTTCAACATCATCATATCAACAGACAGACGCTCACTGCGGGGCATAGGTCTCCCCAAAGTTCGTCACGACGACCGGTTTTGCGCGACCAGTTAGTTCTCGCGGCCTCGTCTATGTCGTCACACGACTTGGAAGGGAACCTAACCACATCACGTCTAACTTTTCGGCCTAAATAACCTGCGGTACATTGCACATTCATATAGTAAAATTTCAAATATCCTTTTAAACGTGATTATAAACAATGTTATAAATGTATATGATAGAAACATTAAGTCATATAACCGGATACTTGTACAATGTTAATTGATACACAGATTCCTTAACGCATGACTTTGCATTTATTTGCTACATGTTTACACTCCGAGATTTACTTTAAACCGTAAGAAAATATCTATCATGTGATGTTATTGGAGAATAATATACATATTATGAAAAGTAATATGCAACTAGTAATCCATTTTTTTGATTCGCTACATTAATAAATACGTTGCTCTATGAAGAAAAAAAAAACTTTTAGCCACCAGAAAGTATATCGATATATTTATATGAAAGATTTTCTGTATGTACCGATTCATCACAATATCTCTGGGACCATAGGGCTTAGATACTTGAAATTTGGTAGGAATATTTCTTTCGTCGAGTAGAGGTCAACGACAACGAGTTTTGCGAAATTCCACTCGTAAGGGGAGTTGTAAGGACATCGTTAATTTCACGAAGCGGACGGGGAATAGCTAGTCCATATGTTAAAGGTCAAATGGATATTGGATATGTTTATAAGAGTTACATTAGTACAAGAACTATGAGTAATTCATAACCAAGCTTATTTCTAGTAAAGCACTTTTTATTATTCAAAATAATATGTTATCTCTTAGTTATTGTCTACTAAGTTAAGCAAAAGTTAATGAAACCAGTCTAATATTTATCAGAAAAAATTCAGTATGCCATTACAGATTTTCACTACCTGGAGACATGTAGTTTATTATAAACCACGTCACGCACTTTCTTAAACTATTTCGCAGGTATAATTATGCTTTATAAACCTGGTCAAATATACTTAAGTTTTATATATACAGGATATGAAATAATTATAATTTATGTAATTTGTTTCAAAAATACCTTTAAGTTCAATTTAAAAAGAAAAATTAAATTAGTTAAAAATACATTAATCCACAAATTCACGATTAAATTTATAATCATTATCGATCATAAATATATATACGTATGCAATCAAAACCACGGTAAGTTATGTAGCTCGATGTTGATTATGGCTCGTGAATTAATACTACTGTACCATAACTTACAAGGATATATTAGTACCATTCACTTATACAACTTCGTCCTTATAGCTCTGGCAATCTGCAACTTTCCTTTAATTTTCCGTAATTGGACATCAACAAACAATTTATGCAATGCTGTAAGATTACACCCAATATATCGCAATAGAACTTTATAATCGAACCACTGACGGGTCTAGACTAATGACTAGTATACAGTTCTCACATCGCGCGGTCCCCTCGGTCTAGACAAGTTCTCCGGATATAATAACAAAGGATATTTGGTCGTCAGACACTCTATCGAATTGACATTTTGTCGAAGGATACTAGTTCGAAAATTTTTTTCTCGATATATTTATACAGATTTGCTTAGGTTTGTATTTACTTTTCTAATTTATTCAAATATTTTTATCTATTACTTTAACATCAGAACAGTTAGAAAAAGTAAATCATTATTTATAAAATGTTGCCGAAATATCACTTGGCTAATTGTCCTTTGTCAGAGAAGGTATCGAAAGTAATTGTAAACAAATCCTGAATTATTTATCAGGTTAATTAATAAATCTAAAATGAGGAAATACGTAATGAAGGAAAATAACCACCGACATAGTCAAACAGTAGTCAAGTTGATGGCAGTGGGCAGCTTGATACTGTTAGTGTATGAAGTAGCCACAGCGGACCGGTAAGCGTTGCGTTGGACATAGGTTGGACAAAGGATCTTCTAAAGGCCTTCTGAAGACGCTGGATGCAGGCCGCTTTCACTTGTTTCTATTGCTCATAAGTTATTGTGGGGGGAGACCAATGTCGAAATGTGGAAGAGTATAATCCTGAAATGATGATGATGATAGTGTATGCCTGACAGTCCGGTGATAATACATTTGCACTAATCTATATACCCCCAACTTCATCTGTAAATAAATGTATTTTAAAATTTTAAGCATATTATTATTTTTTTGTCCTATTAGACTTTATCAAGTCCGAATTTAAAATTCGAACAATTATGTGATACTGTGATGCCCTGTTATATCTATGTAGGCATTTTTAAACATCGTCATAATATTATCAGCTGATAACGATGCGAAACATCAAAGGACTTAAATTTTAGATATTCTTTTGTTAGCTTACACACGGTTGTAGACGTGTGTGATTTTTATTTATCACACCTTGCGAACCTCCTGCAGAGACTTTTTAAGGTATTGATTTATTTTGGGTTTATTTCAATCATGAAAACATGGTGCAACATTAATTTGTTTTAATGAGGTGCCGTTACTTCCTTCTTGATACGTTATGAACTTAAAACTGACCTATATAATTTTCATGATGATAGATTATTTTCCCTAGGCTCTATTATTCAATGTTTTGTGTTACTTATTACTTGTAGACGTGTTAGATACATGAAGAATGGCAATAACGGTTTAGTATCATTACACGTTGATGTTAATAAATATAATTAAAGTAAATTTTTAGTGTTTGCCATAATTTATTATACAAATTATTACATGCTTAAGGTTATGGTATTATTATATACTAAAATGTTTAAATCAGTATTTACTTAAGTGAAAATCGATGCGTAGCAAATCGTGCACATTCACTATCTCTGGAGAATAAAATAGCAAACAGCTATTAGTTTATTTTAGCATCTTCAAGTCCTATTGTCTATAACACATTATCATTTTCAAAATTATTATACGTCTTATTAACGAAAATCTAGAAAAAAAATTACATTTCGCTTGTCTGTTCCTCGCTCCCTGCTATTTTGTAAACAAAATAAAAGCGTTTTTATTACGTAAATGACAATTACTTTCTTCTTCTTTTTAAACTACTTCTTTTTTTTAAACGGCTTTCATGTTTAGAATCCACAAATTACACTCTTCTACCTATTCATATAAATGCAATGATTTCCTTTCGAAATTTGTTTTTTCTTAAACCGTGATTAAGTGCCCAAAACGAATCGAGATTTTATAGAACAATCATAAATTATTAAAGTTTTATTGCAGTATTTAGCCATACCCGGAATTCTAATTAAAAAATAAATATTTTTTTGCGACTTTGCAGTGAAGAGCTACGAATATTGCGCGGTGTTTTACCGCTTTGTAAATTTTAAGTGATGTTACGAATATTGTCGGTTATAGTGCATCTACTCAGTTGACGAAGGAAGGCTCGGGTCTGCTCTTGCTACCTGGAGTCATTGATGGAATATCGAGCGTCACGATATTCTTTTCAGCCGATGGACGCCCACGGCAAAGCCCAAGGCATAGGCCTCCCCCAGAGATCGCCACGATGAGAGGTCCTGCGTTGTCCACATCCAGCTACCTTAACTCTTTCTTCGGTCCACTTAGCCTACCAACGCCGTGAGGCCACTATATATTAAAGTAAAATTCATATCGCTTAAATAACACATTATCGCGAAGCAATAACTAATGTAATTGTATAATCAATTAATATTAATTGTATTTTATCACAAAGACGTACACGTAACAAAGATTTTGACACATGATAATTGTAGAATTATCATGTGTCAAAATCTTTGTTAATTACTTTTGTAGCGTTCACGTAAGAAAACATAAAACGAAGAAAGTTTACTTTACTATAATAATGCAATAGTATATTAATAGTATATATATAGGAATTACCAATTATTAGGATTATTACAAAAAATGAAGATTGTCAATTTTTATTGTCAGTCCGTCACATATGCCGAGCGCGCTGTGTCAAGCGTCTAATACAAGATGGCGCCACAGGTGTACGAATTGTGAACGCTATTAAAATTACGTGTAACACACAATTCATCATATTTTCACTCCCGAACTGTTAACATAAAACTAGTGATGCAATGTTTGGCACCGTAATGTTATAACTCGGCGTAGTAAAATATCCAGGCGGCTGAATGCAGCCGCGTGCCTGAACTGCTGGATGCATGAAGGACGTTGTCGTCGGAACAAGCATAGGAATTTGCCACGAGCTGTCCGCTGTCAGCTGACGTGAGACAATTCTAGGTCACAAGTAGACAAGTCCTGGCAACGTCGTCTTTGGCTGCGTGTTATTCGAAGAAAGCCTTCGATTACGTCGGGGTCACCGGTGTACGTGTTTAGCGGGTGGGGGTGAATTATCACCCGAGCACGTATTTATACCTTCTTAAGGACGAAATCACCAGAATACACAATAAGCGCACAGAGTTGAACTACCACTCAAATGTCATGGCATTCAAATTCAAGCACACAATAATGATTTATGATAAAAAGTATATATTATGTAAACGTCTACATCAGTGATTCCCAAAGTGGTCGATATCGACCCCTAGGGGTCTATGACAACCTGCAAGGGGTCTACGTCAGTGAAAAAAAATTTGGGGGTCCATGAAATGAAAATGGGGGTCCACGATAGTGGACCTCAACACATACACTGATAGTACCTATTTACTTACATCATACTATCTTATAATATCAAAACACTAACATTAGTTATATAAGTACCTATGAAGTAAAAAAATTATTATATATGTTTATAAAATTGTGTAAGTTGTAGGATGTTGGTATTCGCTTTGTGGTCGCAATACATTTCTCGCATTACATTTCAAATCAATATCAGGTAAGTAGGAGGTCTACCCAACGGAAAAATATGGCAAGGGGTCTACGACACAAAAAAGTTTGGGGAACTCTGGTCTACATCCTTATATTACACTTATTGTACAAATTCTTTCGTGAAAAATATATTTATACTTATTTCTACGATAAAAAAAAAACATCTTTTTTATATAAAAAGGAAAACATAAGAATAAGGGTATTGTTACGTGCATCATCGTTATAAATCACATTTAAAATAACTTTAAGTTATTATTATATAAAATGGATTTAAATGCAGTCTTGAAAGGATGTATGTCTCTACTCCAGAATTTTAAACAGCAGCGGCCGTCTGTGCGTTACGTCGCCTCTCATTACCACTTGATCTAGCCAATCCGCTGGGATATGTCAGCTAATTTCGTGTCGAAATAGTTTATATCAAAAGATAAATAAATTTTCTAATAATGATAACATATTTTCGCAAAATATACATATTTATGTATAATGTATCGTACGAAAGAAACCTAAGAATAAACAGTTGGCGGTCTCTGGTACTTATATTTGGAATAGCAAGAAAACGCAAGTGCAGCAATGCGGTGGTTTGCATCATATCCTGCGTTGATAACAATATCCGTTACGTTTATTGGAATAGAGTAGTTATGCTCCGATGCAATTGTAAATAAAACGACTATGGTATGTAATAAAGCTGCTGATAATTATGAGGGTAATATTGTATATACTAAAGACAATCCAATGACACAGTTAAAAACTGGTTATCCAATAACTAGTACAATCTTTAGTCAAACCAGAAGTAATTTGTTGACAAATCAAAAAGTTAAAATTATAATTTTTATTTTATCAAATTACGTGTAGTTCATCCGTTTATGCTTGTTAAAATTTAGTACAATTTCAAGCTTATTAAGTTAGAACGTATTGCGCAACAAATTATGAATAAGCTCAAAAGCCAAACAGTACCAACAAAAATAATGTTTAAAAAATAACATAGCGTAAAGTTACTTATGTCGGGCGGTGTGGAACCAATTAGTCAATGGTACGGAGACTTTAGGATTAATGTATCTCCATGCTGGAACGGACCATGCCATCACCGTAATATAAACGTGTAAGTTTCACGCTCCGTGTGACACCGTCAATAATGTGGACGCTGCCATTGCATTGGGGTTGAAATTGTAGTCTCTGTATGTATAAAAATAAAAAGCCTCAGTTGCACTATCATCGAAGAGCAAGTCGCGCTCGACTGGCAATTCCTACATCACGCAAATAATGAAGCACAACACGCTTTTCTTTGTCCCCTCAAACGAATATTAAGCGGTCTATTCCCGTATACTATCCGTATGGTGACCTAGTCTTTTATTAAACATTTTTTTAATTGAGTATTATTTTTAAACATTTAAAACCGTCCTAAATGGTCATTGGAAGTATTAATTTGTACTTTGACACACTGTTGTATTTAATATGGTAGTGGCTAACCACAGAAAGATAATACAAAATTCTATTATTTTTCAACACGTTTGTTTGAATGTTGTAATGATTTTAGGTACATGGTTTCACGGCTTTTTTTTCATAAGACCATTGCAATATGGATTTTATCTATAGCTTGCAGAGGGCAACACGAAATTAAGAAAAATAAAGGTAAAGATGATTTGTAGTAATAACAATAAATAAAAACATCACCGAGCTCATACAATTTTCAGGCGTTAGCCATTATCAGCAATATCAAGTTTCGGCTTGATATAGATTTGTGGGCATCAGTTGAGGACTGAGAGTTGCGAACATAGGTCGCGGGTTTGATTCCTGTTATGCAATATCTAATATATAAAATTCTCGTGTCAAGGTGTTCGAACTTGAAGTCCTCTGAAACGGCTCGACCGATTTTTACCAAATTTTATATGCGTATTCAGTAGGTCTGAGAATCGGCTATTATCTATTTTCCATACCCCTAAGGGTTGTTCATCCTTAAATTTTTTTTTTAATTTTTTGACGATTTTTTTTGTTTTTATTTCTTCACGATACAGCAAACAAAAATACATACAACCCTAAATTTTACTCCTCTACGATAAACCCTTATTTTTTATTTGTTAATTAATTTTTTTTTTGCAAAACAACGTTTGCGGGATCAGCTAGTCTCTTATATGATTCACATTTTGCGCATTAATTATATAGGATTTTCACTGCTTATAAAGAAGTTTCTAGAGGATGGGCAACAGCGTCATCTGCGTACCGTAATACTACACTGCGATCGTCAACCCGCCTGCAAAGTGTGGTAATTAATCTATATAGATATCTTTGAGATAGATATATATCTTTGTTTATATGTTATAAGTTTGTATAAAAGTATCTTGTACAAACAAATTGCAAAATACTTTTCTTTTTATTGATAGACTGTTAAAATATTTGCCACTTATCTTGCTGTAAAAACTCATGTTACGCATACATAGCCAACAAAAATGACAACAATATAGGTTATCATAAAGGCGCTCAAATAAACTCAAGTGAGTCGATGTTTTTATCTGTCCTGCATATCTTTCTCTTATCCTGATCTCGTATTTTTTTTCATATTGATCGTTTTATCGCTAAGAGTAGTTACTGTTTTAGTAGCATTTAATTACAGCGGATTAAGGTTGGAACAGCACCGAGGAAGCTTAATTTAAATAGCTTATTTGGTTTCCTCTGTTTGGACCGCTAAATAGGTATTTCATTGGTTTGGAACGGCGCCGAACTCTTAAGTACTATGAGCGGACCGCTCAATGGAGTGACCAAGACCCAGAGTTCAGAAGTGGGGATTCAGTTTATATTGTCATAACTTATATTGTTGTGCAAAGGTGTTTGAAATTGCAGAACCTTTCATTTCACCCTTTGCTGCAGCCGGGATAATTTAAAATATCACCTGTCGAGTTTACTAAAAAAAATTAAGGGACTAAAAACCAAAACATTGGAAACGTACAAGGCATTAGATAATATGGCAATAGTTGATATGATCGTCTATCGCTACTTAAGTTCTAGGTTCTTTGTTTTCATTCACAATCATTGCATAAGTTTTACGGTGTACATAAATTTTACATAAGCTGACCCGACAGACGTTATCCTGTCTTGGTATTGAATAATCAATTCTAACCTCAAACTGTCAAAGTTGCGACGCTTATAACGAACTGCGCAGTTTTTAGTCATTATAATTTATAATGACTTTAAAGTTTCTGCGCAATCTTGTAAGTCTATAAAGTTTAAGACTAATTTGACTGTAAGCGGATGATATATGTGAGATCAGAAGGAAAATAAGGTTAGGAGTGACTTTTACAAAGAGATCCGTTTATAGTTTACCTCTTGAGGCGATTGTCATAATGCCGATGTTTTATAAAAATCCTTATTTCGACATCATCATCATCACCACTTCAGCCATAGGACGGTCATTGTAAGACATAGGCCTCCCCATAAATTTTTAATGAGACGCGTTTGAAGCGGTCTGCAACCAGCGTCTTCCGACGACCTTAACAATGTCTATTCACCTTGTGCGTGAAGGTCCTGCCCTACTCATGCTGATTCGTGGTCTCTTCTCCAGAAGCTTAAGGCTCCAGCGTACTTCTGTTCTGCCCGCTATTTGGCCTTGCATCTAGCACTTCAACTTTCGTTTACCTATCTCATCATATCTGTTATCCTGTCAAGTGTTACGCAAATAGTCAATAGAATTATGGTCGAAGGGCGCAGAGAAAAAAAACTTTTTGTAATCTTTATTTTAGGTTAACTTTTATCTATGTTTGAACATGTTCCTATTGTGATAATCTCCATATTATTATTCGCCATTACGAGAAGAAACAATATTAATTTCAAGTGAACTAATCGTCTAATACACTATCAAAACAAAAATGGGTATGTGTATATTCTTATATTTATTCAAAATTTATGCTTTGTATAATATTTGTAAAACTTGCTTCGAATATTTCGAATAAAAAATGTTTAGATTAAAAAAAATATATCATAGAATTCATAGAACCGGTTACAGAACTGATAAAGTTTGGAAATTGTATTAGGAAAAACGTTGAACTAACTATTATTCCCAATATAGGTGACGCAAGCGATATTAAAATACCTGACAAGCAAACAATGGTCAAGACGGTGAGTGTGCAGAACGTATTTATTTACTTAATGAGCGCGTTCATACAGACCAAACATTGAACATATTCAAGTAAGTATTTACACGCACTTTTATTGATGTATGGTTAAAAAAATGACGATTCCAAAATCGTGAATGATTTTAACATTATAAGTTGGCTTGGAATGCTGATCTGTTGAGAAGAGCCTGCCAGAAACTCAACAGCTGCTCTTTTCAAATGAAATTTTTAAATGTTTGACGTATACATTTTAGTATCAACATTGCAATTGAGTCAACAAACCAAGTTCCACACATTATGATCAACTAATAACTATTGAATATTAAAATAGAATTTGTATCTTAATATATATTCGATTTTAAATTTAGAATGCAATTGAGTCAACAAACCAAGTTCGACAAATTATGATCAACTAATAACTATTGAATATTAAAATAGAATTTGTATCATGACATACATTCGATTTTATATTTAAAACTAAAAAAGGAAAGATATCTTATGTAGCTAAAACTATTAATAAAACAATTAAGTTAAGCACAAAATGTATTCTTACTGATTAATTTGTTGGACTGATATAAAAGACGTACGATCTCAAGGCGAGGTTCATAAAGCTGTGCCGTAAAAAAATTGTTGTTCAAAATGCTGGGTACTCCAATATTAAAGAAAGAATGGAGACTTATCGATGGCTCAACTTAAAATTTTTACAAGCATGATATTATATAGGTATTAATACTATTAATAGGAACCAATATACAAGTGCTAAATAGAGCTTCTTTTGTATTACTGCGCTGATTTACAGTAATGGACCCTGTAGTTTTTTGATTTGTGAATTTTTATGGCTAATTGTTACTGCTCGCAACCGTAAATAAAATAGAAATACAAATGCAAGTACACTTGTTTTCAGCCGATGGACGTCCCCTGCAAGGCTGACCCGACCCGTATGCAAGTATAAAATTTTCGATAATTCACCGCGGTTGAAACATTGGGCAAAATTTAAATATCAAACAGAAAAACTGAATGAAAAGTCGTAGGTACATATAATTATTTATGAAGTTAAAGTTTATAATGGTATTTAATAAAATAGTAACACGTGTCAATTGCTGTAAGGTAAATGCCCCCTTGTTCTTGCTTTATAATATAAATAATAAATGTCGCAAATGTTTAGCTTGTCTATCTGTATATCTCATACGATAGCGCTGAAGTATGTGAATACATAAATAAAATTAATACGTAACATGTATCAATTTCTTGCACAAAAGATGAAAGATTATATCCATGTATTTACTCGAATTCTTTGTACATATGATTTCTCGAATTTATATCTACAAAAAATTTAATCAAAAGATGAAGATGAAAATTGATGTAACTCGAATTCGTAATACGTCCAACTATGTTCCTTCGATTAAATTGATGACAACAGTGCAATTGCCACCGAAACCGCTGCACGACGCCTTAGGTATGGACGATGGAGACGGGGTGGAGTGTCGGCCGTTCCGTTCCGTCAGTCCGTGGGAATGTTCGAGGCGGCGGTATTCATGTACTAATAACCTCTGCCCCTTCCTAGCTGCAACATCCTAAGGCGCGGTACAGCGGTAACGGTAGCACTAAACAAACAGCATTATTAACTAATATTTCCCAAAAGACAAAAGGTGGATACTTCTAGTTTATTTTACAATGAAGAGGGGGTTTATTTAAACATTTTATGATCATATTAACAGCAACATTTCTATATATAAAGGCAGCAAATAGTTGGTGTCGTTAGATTAAAACGTTATAAAATTGACCCATAGGGCAGTCGCACATAATTAATTATTTAAACACTTCGAACGCAATTACGTAACAAATTCAACGGCCAATGTCATCGATAAACTGGAGAAATCATTACGCAAAACTTTAAATAAACTGGTACAGATATTTTTAATATTCACCGCTTTCGGATACAATGTGTGTGTGTGTGTATATATCTATAGGATAAATAATAAAGAACGATCGATGGCGAGCAGGACGTTACGATTTTGTCATCGATGCTTTTTTAGCAATAAAAACGTTTAGTGTTAATCAAAATTTAAAAGGCAACTTTAAACTGCATATCACGAAGATGATTCTGCAAATACTGGCATTGGGAATATAGATACTATAAATAGATATATATAGATATTACACTTTGGATAATTTACAGTGATAACGTTACCACCTACATATTTAATAGTTTAGCTTTTATATGAACCTCTCCAGAAATAACATCTGCCTGATTAATTATTTTCCAGTGAAGACGAGTATATTCGACATAAAGAGAGTAAATGTTTCTGCTTATAAAAGAAGGCAATTATGATTAATCAAACTTTGCTTGTATTTCATTAATTCTGTATCTCATAAAGATAAAATTAAGGCATTATAGGAATCCACAACTCTTATAACTTTCGTCTTTTCAACTATTGTATTGCACAATCAACTGAAAAATGCATACATAGTGCTTCTTTATTTGAAAAAGTCGTTATGTAGACTTCCCTAGAATTAGTTATTTCTGCTTAATATTGCTATTGCGTGTTAAAATAAATAAGGCTGCCGGACTAACGAATATTCTAAAATCTACATTTTCTAAAAGTTTTTTGTTTGCCTTTTTTCAGGGAAGAAAATTACAGTTGATTCGTTTAATAATAATACGTAAGCGATTTTTTATCTTCACGACGAATATACTCTACAATATGCGAAATTTTTCTTTTCGTTCTAACGAGTATACTCGACATAAACAGTTAAAGGGTAAATAATAATGTAATAAAAATAATTTTACAATGTAAATATTTTTTAGTTTCTAACATGTAGATTTTGAATTTAATAATTAATAAAATAATAATAATAAAAAATAATAATTTTATTCAAGCTGTCAAAACTGATTTTAGATAAGTTTTTAAAGATTGATGCACAGCATATGATATCTATGCTTATAAAAAAGTATTCAAAGAATATATTTGCAAATGTTTAAACATTATATTTCTGAAATAATAATTTATTCCTATCATTATCCACTTGTTGTACGTAACAGAAGAGTGACAGAACCCATTTTAATACAAACTAGAATCAAAGCCCCTTATAATGGTATCCTTCAACTTTAAAATTAATTACGACGGTTTCAAATGCGTTTGGATTTTAGAAAAGCGCACCATAAACTAAACTTCATTTTTTATACCACTTGATAACAATTATACTTACTTTAATAGAGTGAATCATTTAAAAGATTACGAGGCTACTTGGAAACTTTACTGGAGATTGCTAGAATTATTTTCTTATACCAGTATAACCAGTGCACTGTTCAAGACCACATATGTGCCGAAATAATGTCTATCTGTAATTTTCTGACAACAGACAAATAACTCTTATCGAGTTATTTATTTTATTTATTTAATATTCTTTATTGTACACGTTATAACATTTAATAAGTTTTACAAATATATACAAAAAAGTACAATGGTCGGTCTTATCACACAAGGCAATCACTTACAGACAACCATAGTATAGAAAAGGTAAAAGTACTAATAATGGGTAGTTTACGTGTACAAAAACTACATATTTACTAACAAACGAACATACATACTTAAACATACATACGTATATAACATATATACTTATAATAAATAAGGTTTAATACATATTATAAATATAATACAATAATTTCGATCAGCATTGGTTCGATCGCACTTGCCTCGGAAAGAAACAGACGAAGAAAAAGAAATGAATTAAGTTATGTTTTTATTGTAATAAAAATTATTCAATTATAGAAACAATATAAACGTGATCTATCTAATTTGAATGTAAAAAGTGTTTAATACGATAAGCCTAAGCAGATGTGTCTTCTATAGTCTTTGCGCCAAGTTTAAGTTCGGGAATCGTCCACCAAAGCTATCTTGTAGCTTGGCCTTCCGATCTGGTTTGAAGTTGTATTGTAAAGCACAATTATAAAGTCACAATTCGCAGCTCTAGATGGAACCCATGACTGTGGCTACCTTTAAGTTAAATGTTGAGTATAATCAATAGAGTAGCCTTAGAATATTATCATAAAAGAAGTGTGAACAAACGTCATAGGATAAAAACTCGATAATAAACGCGTTGAGCACCATTTGATGACATATTATTGCTCTAAAATCTACATTCGAAAGAATACTAATGGGCAGAATGGCATTAGTCAATGATAAAAAAATTAAATAACAATGCAACACGGATCATTCTAGAATTTTCAGTTTCAAAACACGAAATTTACAAATTCACACATTCAAATAAATCCCGTTTTCCCGGGTCAACTCATAAATAAACTATTTATTCATCCTGCGCATACGCAGGGGCCCACATGTCAACATTTTAGCTATCGTATAATTTAACATACATTAATATACTATCAGTTTTGCATTAGAATCACATTATACATGTGTATGGACATGCGTCTTATTTTTTTAGTAAAATGTTAATATGCTAAAATAAAAAGGTTTGTCTTTAATTCATACATCTCTGTTGTTCTCTAAATCTATTTAGCTACGTGAATTTTTTTAAAGATTTGAATTTCACTTCATGATTATTATGGTCAATTTACTACTGAAACTGAAGTACAGCGCCTAAGGTATGCCCTGTGGGAAGACGGAGGGAGTAGGCACCTTTCTTTCATTCCATCAAGGCTCGCGGCGGCGGAGCTCATGTTTTTTTCCCTTTGCCCTTACCTTCCCTCGTTTTCCTAAGGCGCGGTACAGCCGATTTAGAATAACTAAAGCCAAATTTTCTTTTAAAAACTTTCCGTTAAACATCAAGATTTACATACTAATTAATAGGCTAGATATATCACAACCATTTGGTATTCTTTAAATTTTACCCGAAAAGTTTTTTAGTCAATGTCTTCTTGTTATAATATTTGCACATAAAAGTATATATATAGTTATATAAATAGTTTATTGAAATTAACACCGTACAAAGTTAAGCAATATCGAAACAAAATAATGTTATTTCTGAAGGCAATCCGGTGGAGTATGGTTATTTATTTATTTAGTAACATCAATAGAGAATGAAATAATATTTTGTTGTATTCTCTGTTGAGTTCATATGATTATTGCAAACATCTCTTTACATTTTGACTAAATCTGCAATTTTAGATTGACACATAAAAGCTAATATATTAAAACAATAATCTTTGAATTTAGTTAATATTACAGGTATTCGGAGAATGTGCGACGACTGTTGGTAAATAAGTCCAGTTCCACCAATTCAGTAGGTGCATTTTGACCAAGCTTGGTTTGATATTTTCTAATTATACATGATGAAACTGTACGGCGGTCTATGGGTATATTAAAGTTCACCGTATTCAAAATATTTATACAATAACCGACATAGCCCAGCTGATTTGTTGAAATGACAGCGGACAGGGTAAATAGCGCGCAGAACAAATGACTGCTGGAACCTTAAGCTCCTGTACGGACCGATAAGCGCAGCGACGTCCACCACTCACAAGGTGCAGATATGACCTTGTTAAGGTCGTCAAAAATGCTGTAAGCAGGAATTTTTCTACCGATATTATAGAAAATTTACGAAGGTGTACACCTTATGTAGATATGATGATGATACTCTATATATAACTTAATTTACATCATTATGTCAGCCGATCGAAACTCACTGCTAGACATAAACCTTCCCGAAAGTTCGTCAAGATGATCTTCCCCGCGACATTAATTGTCTCGCCGGTCTAACTAGTGAGGGGCCTACCTACTCCGCTTCCATCGGCTCGTAGCTGCCATTCGAAAACATTTTCTTAAACGAGAAAGATACTTTTGCTCCATGATTTATTATGATTTATTGTGTATTATAAAATAAAGTGATGTTCAAATATGTTCTTAATGTAACCTAAGAAAACGATAACATTTAGCCTCCTACGATTACAAAGAGCATTGCATATAGTTGCAATATAAACAAAAAGGTCAGACAGACATTTTACCGAGAAACAAACATTAATAATGGCTTAATGCACATTTCAAAACAAGTTCCTTTTGCACAGTGTTTTTTGTAATATAATAAACAATAATTTAATAGTAATTTTTTTGATTTTGATCTCTTTGTATGAGTTCATACGATTCATTACCGAAAAATTATACAGAGGATAAACTACTCAATTACATATAAGTGCTGTCCCACGTTCGTATCGTGAAAATATATTAAACTATTGGGTTTCAATATACAACTATTTATAAGACATGTGCCAACTATCCCTTTATTTATAAGGTAAAGGTAGAATACTGATACTCGCGATCGTAGTTCAAGGGTTCGTTTTCCGGAATAAAATCTTATTTTAATTCACAATTTGTGTTCTAATTATATAGGATTTCAACTGCACACAAATCACAAACAAGTTTCCAAGGGATGGGCAGCAACGTTCTCTGCATATCATAATACCACACTGCCATCACGAAACCGCGTGCCAAGTGTGGCGATTATGATATATCCCGTGCCTTTCAGTGGGCGTCAATATAGTAGACGTTATATTTGCTTGATTTTAAGATGTCATTTTTCTATTTCGATTGATTTCATATGTTCGGCTTCTAGAGACAAGTGTTTTAACTTGTAACGAGAAAGAAATTTTTCTTGTGCTTTAATAAAAATTATAAAAATAAAATAGACGAATAGAATGATGATTGGTTAAAGGTATAACAGCCTTATCCCTATTAACTTTCTACTGCTAGAAGTTATAGCTTGTCGCATACCAATATAAGAAATAAATTAATGTAAATATTTAAGAGTGATCACTTTACATGGGTGATTCAAAATATGTAAAAATGCTTTTTTGTTGTCAAATCAGCTGTATGTTCACCCCTTTAAAGCTAACACCTATAACCATTCATTCTGGATATTTATGGACAAATGTTATTTGACCGCCGGCATTTACTGCTTCGGCAATTAATTGGTTTGAGGTGGGAAAGTGAAAAAAAAAACATTAGACCTAAATCTTTTTTTTACAGATATTTAGCTCTAGGGCTCTTTCAAGAGTCTTTAAGGTTATTACATAAATCATTCCACCGAATTGAAAGGCCTCGCTCCATCGGTTAATATTATTATATTACAGAAAATTTCAATAGCCGACACTATAGTGCTACCGAAACCGCTGTACCGCGCCTTAGATATTTGCGTAGCGTGACGGGGCGAGGATGGGTATTGACACTGCCGTCAATACATTCAGACGGTCTTTTTTCTGGCACGTACTTAGCCATATGGTTTCGATAGGAATACACCGCTGAGAGAAACAGTACAATATGCCTAATTTAATAAGAAAAATGCAATCTGGTACGCAGTTAGTAAGTAGCAATAGTTTTTCTTAATTAAAACGATATCATTTTTAACATAAAATATAAGAATGATATAGCAATGCACGACGCGTCGCAGATTACATATTTGTATATTTAATCATTTCTGTGAATTTCGGCGCTGTGTTTGTCGAAAATAAAAACAGGATATTCCCTGCGTCATGGACACTTATATAAATAGCTCACTGTGAAATATTTTAACAAATCTTAATGATTTTTCCCCAGTTTGTTTTCAAGAAAATATGTGAATATTAATAATCAGACTTATCTATATAGACAGCCTTGGCCAAAAGTATATTAGTCACTCTATAATTTAAAAACCTGGTAACTGTTTTGGTTTAAAAATAAAATTGATTTTGTTCTTAATTATATTAAAATAAGGATAAAGAAAATTTGTAGGTAGCTATCCTCTATAAGTGAATAAACTTTCACTTAATATATATGAGATTCCCATCTCTAGGTTTCTTTGGACTTTTGGATCAAGGTATCTCTGGAACCATGAGCCTTAGACTTGAAATTCGATAGAAATATTCCTTTCGCAGAGTAGAGGTTAGCTAGGAAAGGAAGGAGGATGCTTTTCGCAAGGGAGTTGCGGATGGCATTTATAAAAAAATGCATATTTTCAATCTACAGCTTATACAGGTTTAAAATTTGGCCACATGCTTTTCACATAAAAGAGTGCGGGAAATGTGAATTGGATCTTATTATAAGTTACATTAGTATTAGAACAATATGCACCGGTCGTAGGCTGCCCGTAACTTTGATTATGTCGTCGGTCTATCTGGTGATGGTGGTGGTGGGGGGCTACCGACGCAAAATCATGTGGCTCATGGTTGACACTTGAGAACCGTTCACCGCCATATCAGAGAGATCTCTTCTGCGGAACTCCTAATTACTGTTTCGATCCTGCAGCGAGATAGGGTCCAAGCATAGCCTTCTCTATTTCTCGAGTGACCATGAGCACCTCACATCACCACACACTAATTAATAATACGGGTATTATTTTTTTAGCTTTTATGTACAGAAAGCGGCAATTAATGAAGTTGTAATCATTAATTATTACGAAAAGTTCAGACAACCATAACACTGTCTAAATGTTTAGCAATAATATTTTGTACATTAAAATTAAGTTTAAAATAAAATTAATTAAATTACACATTTGTCTAATATCATCTTCCTCGTGTCAGCCCACTGCAAAGCAGAGGCCTCCCCCAAAGATCGCCACGATGATTGTATAATATACATGTCAATGATTATTCCAGAAGTTTCTGCAGAACTGGTTTCATGGTCGAATTTTTACTTAAAAGTGACGCTGCCTTTTATTTACAAAAAAAAAACTTTAACAAAATTAAATGTCGCAAAAATTAATAATTTGTTAATTTCTTTTAATTTTTAAATTTATTAATATGACACATCATTTTGTAACAAAGTTGTTTTAGCTTAAATTTGTAATAAATTTTAATTTTAAACAAATCTCTGTGTTCAAAGTTACCAGTATAGAGAATCAAAAATTTTATAAGTAAAGGACATTATTTATACGGGAAAAATTGAAGGCTGATAAAAGCATTAGTAAAATTAGTGCCGAGTCATGAAAAAATTTATAGTTCGAAATTTGATTATATAGCGATTTCTAGAATGCCTGTATTCAAGGCCGTTTTTTGTGATTGTGATGATCTTTTGACTAAATAATACGTATCCCCGTTCAACATTGGAAGGTAAATATTGAAAACTTGAATAGGCTAACTAATAAGGCTAATAAGACTAAAAATAAAACGTTTTTCAAATTTTAATATAATTTTGTTTATTTACGTATACTATATCAGAAGTTACCTTCTGTTTGACAAAAGGGTGATGGTTTATAAAACATGTTATCCAGTGTTTGATCTTTAAGAAAAATGCAAAAATTAGTTTATACATATGTCTAACCCTTCTCAAATAATATTTTAGTTACGAACAGCAACATGTAAGAAAATTACCTGTGTACGTGAGATTATTTAAAATCAATTATTTTGACACCCAAGAAAAGATGTTTTGAAATAAAATTTAGCTATCTGTTTAGCCAAAAAACAAAAACAGGCGGCTCTGTTTCCTTTGCTGTCTGATAAAAATACAAACTACACATTGAAAAAAGGTAGGTTTTGAATAAATCACAACTTATGCTTAGAGTTATCGTTTTAGGCAGGATAGCGTAAAAACTTAAATGTTCCATATTTACGACGCAAATTTCCATAAATAGATCTAATTTTCACATTTCTTCTAGTTTTAATGGGAAATGTAGGGGAATGTGGAATAAAACTTTAGAGACCCCTACAATAGAAGATGCCTAGAATGTTCTAAAACGATCAGTCAGCACGAATCAGTGCAGCCAACTACTCAGCAAGTCAGAGAGCTAAGGAGTCCTCGAAATGGGATCGTACTCGAACGCAATACTCGCTAGTTCCTATAAAGGGCGAATACAATCCGTGAATTTAAAAAGTCGTCATATTACGTACTAAAATTTAAACTGGTTGCATTTTATTAATTGAAAAAACAACAAGTCAAAGTGTTTCACTTTTATTTAGCGAGCGATTGCAGAAAATAATGATATTAAAAATCAAAGCTGGATGCTTTGATTTTTAATATCATTATTTTGTTTTATTTTATTTTAATTTTGATGTTATGACAAAAATTACAAAAACTATTTATTGCCAATAGTCATAGCGATATTTATTCTTTGCTTAAGTTACAGTTTCTGTGTAAGAATTACAAAGAGTATAGCGTAAAGATTTAATAACATATCGCACCTCTGTGTAACAGCATAATTACAACTATGTATATATTTTGCAAAAACCACATAATTAATGCAATTTATATGTCCGTAGTGTAGTACTTAACAAACGTAACATATAAGAATAACATTAAATGTCATTATGGTTATGTTTTCTTTTTTAGTTGCAACATTAGGTTATATCGGCAATATAAACATGTGAAAAAATGTAACTAAAGTATTTTGTACTCATTAAATAGTCTTGCAAACAGTCTATTCCTTGAAAAGCTGACCTGTCACATACCAAGATTATTTAAATGGAATAAAACATACATACATAGAATCACGTGAACTTACCCTGAGCTACAGTAAGCAGTGTGACGCAACTTAAACTAAGATTGAAGTGAAAGTAGCGCGATAACAGACCTCGAAGTTAATTCTTATTTAAAAATTTGACACAATATACGTCAACTTTTCACGGGACGGTCGCACATACTGGCGGCTGAGTTAAGCAAAAAGATAGATTGCCATAATTCATTTTAAAAATTGAAAGATTTCATATAATGTTTAAAATTTTAAAATAAATTAACATATTTACTATTCAATTAATTAATTTCATAAATAATTTAAAAAATGTTCAGTTTTTAATTCAACTATGATCAAATATTATATAACTTGAACACAATTTAAACTTTTTTATACTTCAGTAAAGTTAGACGCAAATATAATTTAATGTTTTACACTTTTCAAGGGTATTATGTCTATTCATAATGTCAATATTATGACAAAAATGAATATTGTCTGAAAAAATTCGCAAAATAAGGGAAATGTAAGAAAATGGTAACACTGTATGTTTTTGCAATAGCGTTCTCCTTACGATATTTCAAGGTTATAATGCAAAGTGACTTCTGTACCTGTAATTTATTATTTTAAAAAGTTTATTTCATTTTATCCAACTAACATGAAAGCTTCATATAATTCTTTAACTTAAAATTTTCTTATTAAAGTAGTTATAAAGATAAACATCACTATACATTCATTTATAATTTAATGAGTGAAAAAAAATTAAATGTGCTGAATATATGTAAATAAATGAAAACAAATTATAACATAAAACCATTTTATAAATATCTTACATTGTAAATAATGTGTATAACAGGAATTTCCAGACCTACATTATTTATATTGGAGTGTTTAAGTCTTGTACTTGTTTCAAATTATAAAAGTAAGAAACATTTTAGAAGTTATTTTATAAATTTAACATAAACCGTATTTGTACTTTATCTTGTAACTTTTGTTATACATTATGTTGTTCCTCTGCATATTAACTTTTGTGGTATTTAATAATATACTAGTGTTTTATAATATATAATTTAACAGCCCTGAGTTATATAAGAACAAATACTTTTTTTAAAAAATAAAGTCTAAGAATCCGGTGTCATGTAACTTTTTCGTTATATTCAGTGTAATTTATAACAGAATTGTTATTTTGGCTGAATCAATGCAACAATTATTAACAAGTTTCGTGATATCCGCATCATAAAAAAATTAAAATTTTAAGATTATGAGTGTTTAATATTTACTAATATATATCAACCTAGTTATGTAAAAGGCATAAACTAATTTTAGTCTACACAAATGTAGTTACGTAAAACTTTAATACAAAAATAGCAGATAAAGCCCAAAGTGAAAATAACACACAAGAACCAACTAAATTACTTCAAAACGAAGTTTTATAAGAGTTTTATATGCGATCCGCGAGTTATTGAATAAGTACTTACAGTTTGAAGTTATTGTTTAAACAGCAAATTTTCATAATAATATTTAACTTATGTTAAAAAGTAATACATGATTTTAAAAATAATTATATTATATACGTTTTATTGCATAAATTTAAAACTAACCTTCAACACCTTTAATTGTTTAACAGTGCTGCCAGATTCTGCGTTCATGTATTTTTTATTAACCTATACCTTTTAGTTTTAAAATTTTTAAAAAATGTTTTTTTTTTTCACGTAATAATAACAATGTTTTGGATTTCCCAGGTTATTATTTAACAACGTCTGAACTAACAGCTTATTTTCAAAGATTAGAGATCGAAGTATTTTCTAAAAAGATAACAAAAAAATAATATATGTTTTATTTGTTGCTTCTAAAAATATTATTTAAAAGGTACGCATCACTTTCCAAGTTCTTTTACGTAAATGTCAGAATCTAAGTGATATATTCAAATCTTTATTATCAATATTACCATAACTTTGAACCAGTGATATTAAATTAATTATAAAAACCAAGGAATTAATAAAAGTACCATTTACACATTTTTCTATGTTTGCAGATTAAATTATAATTGAAACAATTGTAGGTAAATAAATTTTCTGTGGCTTACTGAAATGACAGTAAAAACTGTCAAATATTAAGTTTTAAAAGTAAATGTCAAACTTCATTTTCTTTAATGTTTAGTTTCGTTCACAGCTCGTGTTAGACTACAGCTACAACAAAACATCTCGACTGAAGTCTTTTGTGTTATTTACGGATTTTTGTATTGTTTTTCTTGGCTGTATATGTAGCTTCTGTAGAACTAATCACAGGCAACTAGTGAAATATAGTGGATACCTACCATTTTATTCTGCTTACGTACATTGTAATGGCTAACGAGGAGAAGCCCAGTTCTGTGACAACAGATTCAAATCCTGGTGCCTCTAAGGCTTTGCAGACTACGGAGGATGAAAACCAGAAGTCTTGCTGGGTTTGTTTTGCGACTGAAGCTGATGATAGACTTGCTGCTTGGGTGCAACCATGCAAATGTATTGGTACCACAAAGTGGGTAAGTACCATTTTATCAATTTCGCTAGAAATATTTTCGTATACTTCAACGTTACACACTTACTGCAATATATCTAATAATAGGTACAACTAGGTAACAATTTTCAAATAGGAGAAGGTGGAAGATAGCTGAATCCAGTAAGTCTTTCCTTCATACTAAATTCCGACACTTTTACTCATGTTTAAGTGGAAGATATTCAATCATAATTTACATGGAATAATTTTAATCTAAATATCAGGTGCAGATCTGTCAAACATTAAATACACAAATGTTGTCATATTTGTCCATTCTCACACTCTGGTTGAGAAGCAATTGTCCTTGTAATGAATCTAGAAAGACCAGTTTTAAGTAATGTCTGCATTATAACATCAATTGAGATTGGAGTGGAAAAAAGTGAATAGGTCCAAATAATTACCTAGGCCAGGAAGACAAATTGAGGAGAAAGTTTGGCTAATGTCATTCATGGACTCATGGAGAAGTGGTACAATTTTGTGTATTGATGGGTATACTCATGCATATAAATCAATGACCATGAGCTATTTAATTTGTAATTTTTGAGAAAAACAATACATATTCTCGAATTTTAAGAAGTTAAGAATATTTTGAGGCTATTTATAAAATCAGCAGATGCCTAATTACAGAATAATGTGTTAACTAGGCAAGAAATTCTATTTCCTAGACTTCCCTTTGTTAAATAAACTTTGTATATTCCTATATAACATTTTTTAAGAAGTAGTCTCAAATTTATGAACCTTGACTGGCTATGCTGGAATAAAACAAACAAATATAAAATAGTTAAACCTGTTAAAATAGTTTACAAGTTTGTATAATGAATTTATTTATATGCTTTAATAACATCTTTTAGATTTTATTTTACACCACAGGTGGTAACAGAATACCTTTTTAATTTGAATCTTAGCTAGCATAAATACTACAGAGATATTTCAGAAATAGCTGTCTGTATTATATAGAACATTACTCTACAGCAAGAATTTGATTTTTTGCTTGTATATTATGTATATATTTAATTGAATTTATTGGATTTTCAGTTTAATATGTATGTGATATCACAAAACTGTATGCATTTTTAATGAGGGTGCCACAGTTAACTTGATAAAGGATCATAAGATAAACAAGTGGCTCAGACATTTGAGTCATGTCTTGTGTCTAAGGGTGATAATACTAAAATAGAAATGGGCTGGTTAAATTGCCAGAAACCTAGATTGTTGATGCAAGTGATTGCTAGAATGGATGCCACAGGTGTAGAAAAGTCATACAACTAAAGATATGCTCAAAGAATGATATCATAAAAGTAGCAAGCAACACCTGGACCTTTACTATCTAAAAGTGGACATATCAAATCATTTCCCAGGTATTACAGCAGGTTTCAGCAAACAATACTCAATGCATTAAATAAAATGAAATAAAATTCATTAATATTCTTAAGAATATCATTAGAATGTTTAAATATATTAAACAAAGTGCAGTGTTGATATCTTAGAAGTTATTTATAAATCTTATTTTATTAAGAATGAACTCTTTAACTCATAATGGACTCTTTTAATGTTATTGTTCTGTTGCAACACTACAATATCACAAAGTGCTGGGTATAAAAATTGCATGTTTATGCACATTTTCATTTATTTTTATTTTATGACTCATCTCTTATCATATTTATATTAAGAGTTGTAAACATTGATTGATTACTCTACAGTTTTTCTTTCTTGAAATTCTTTTAAAATTTTTTAATAAAACTTTTTGGAGACATAGAACATTTTTAGTTTGGAATATTGATCAAATTTCTCATATTATAAGTGTTTGTAAAAGTATTATTTTAAAAACTTACAAAATCTTTGTTTTTATTATATGATACTTTGGATATCTATTTAAATTCATATTTAGAATTGAAGTGTTTTTTTATTTTATTTGCCTTGTTTTGTCTCTGTGGGCTGGTTTCTGCAACCAGTTTACACTGTATTCACGGTTAGCCTTACACAACCCAACCCAACTTCTTGAGAAATCTCTGTAGACCTTTGATCTTAGGAAAGCTTCTCGATGATCAAACCACTTTTGTTTTATAAACATCATAGTATGAGAAAGGGCATTATAGGGAATTTTATATACATGCTTGTGTAAGTGAGATGATAAATTATATGTTTGTGTATAGATAGAGACTTAATAGTTCCATTTGTTAATTTATCTTATAGTCTTATAAAACTTTATTAAAGCCATTACCATAATAATAAGATTATTTAAATATGCATACAAATATACAGTCCCTGGTAATTAATATTTTAATGCTAATTCCGATTTTAGATAAGTGTAATAGTTAGTCTAAGAGGACTAGCAGAGAGACAGTTTACTTAATAGCATTTTTTAAGTATTTCCTTCAGCTATACAACAGTAATCCCATTTACATAGATTTGGTTTGAAACATGCACATACTTGTAAAATTAAAGTAAGGTCTATTCATAAAGACATGCTCTGTAGCTATTGTTAATGCATGTTTATGTTATGTCATTACAGACCTCTATAAAATGCAAAGGCCCAATATAAATATAATTACACTAATAATCAACCTTAAGGGCAATTCACAAAGTAGTCAAAACTCACAAATATGAGTTATACAGGGTTGGCACATAGCTCAGGAAGATTTAGTGTCAGCTGTGATTTATACCAATATATTCAAGAATTGAATTGTACCTGAATGATACCTACCAATTTATTTAGAACTTGGCATATAGAGACCAGCATAATATTAGTACATTATCAGTGTTTATTTATACTGTTAGTCTGATGATAAATAAGTAAATGTAGAAAATACATTTAATTTTGGAAGTGAGGTTTTAATTTTAATACTTAAATTCAAAGAAACTATAGTTTTAATTAACATTTACAATATAGACAGAGAATTACCATGTAAAACATAAACTATCCTTAAAGAAAGTTATAAACACTTCTTTTATAACAGATTTTAGATTGCGGGTTTATTTTCCGGGATAAAATCTTGCATAATTCATACTTTGTGCATTAATTATATAGGATGGGAGGAAATATATAGGAGGATGGGCAGTGGAGTCCTGTGCGTATCATATTTTTCTTGTCTTGCTCAGCAGGTTGATTTCCGAAACCAATCGGAACTGTGCTCATTTTGCAATCTATGCATACCATAATACCACACTGCGATTGGCAACCTGCCTGCCGAGAGGTGCGTGTATGGTATATTCCCCTATAATGTCTTTGGTAGAGGCCTATGCCTTCCCGTAGGCGTCTTAGGGCTAAAACAACGACATTAATAAATATTTTTTCCTATAATTTTCAAGTAATTTGTATCAAATTTTATGACATAAGCATATTTGTGGAACCAACCTTAAAATATTTTAATTTACCTATTCATTCATATTTATTAAATGATTACTTTGATGTGCAATTTATGTATTGATATAATAATGTTCCACATTTGATAATTACTGATTTGATAACTATTCAGTATAATACCTTTATCATATTGTTTTCATTTTGCAATTGATTTCACTTCCCCAAATAAGATAAACCAATTGTTAAAATGTCAATAAACTTTTGTGTATTTGCATGTAACTAATATTTGGGTAAGTTTTATTTGTTTTCATTAAATATTATAGAAGATTACAATAATATAATGAAATTGTCATTTAAAACTTCTGAGAAGGAAGGCAGGTTAATTTTATATGTATTTTTCAACTCTTCTTTTTAAGATCATAACTATGAAGAATATTTCAAAATGTGCGGATTTCTTTTTGTTTTACTAAAATACATCAACAGTTTTACTTTATTAGGTCAATTATTTATACCTTCATTTACCCATATTGGATTTGGTCCATGTTGGATTATTTACAGTAACCACCTGTGTTCAACATTAGAGAATGCCAGAAGAGCCCAATTTAAAGGACACTTGAATTAGATTGAGTTTCCCCATAATGCGAACCTTCAATGTAAAGCTCGAGGGTTTCTAAGATGCTCTGATTTGAGAAGAGCCCACAACAAACTCGGATGAAAATTTTGTGGTTACTTTTATAATATCCTTAATTCAGTAGATGGACAATTAATTCCTACGCGCTATTATTAATACGATTTGCCTATGATTTTATATCCTATTTATTATATTGTTCATATATAATTCCATTACAACATATGCAAATGTTGTATGATAAAAATATATGTCTTTCACATTATATAAATTAATGCCTTTGTTAAAAAAATAACATATTGATATTTTTATTGAATAAGACTTGCCTCGGAAAATTCAGTATTATAATATTAAAGGCTGTGATAAGACAATAATGATGGTGCTAAAGTTGAAATTCTTATCTCTGCGAGCTGGTTTCCGCAACCAAGCGGCACTGCGGTCACTTTGCGTCGGGGTCGGCCTTACTCCAGCCAACCCAACTCCTCGGGAAATTCCAGCAGACTCTTGATGTCGCCAGCGATCGTGGCACCTCGATTATACAAAATGGGTAGCACTGTAGGTTGCTAACCCTGTACATCGAAGTAGTAAATGGGCAGCACTCTCGTCCTTTTCGGGACACGCCCTACAGAGTACAGTCCACATCTAAAATAAAAACATGTTTCTTAAAAAGATCATGACCGGTTAAGATTCCTGCCACTAGGCGCAGTCCGGGACGCGACAGCAGGGTGTTGGGAGAGTCGGCAGCTTATGATAGGCATTGCCCCTTGCTTGTCAGAACTTCTCATGGCCCGCCATTGCTTATTGTGTTGACACCTAGTACGATCCGTTACGAGAGATTTGGCTTTACCGATTGGTAGTGGCTTCAGAGGCTCCGAGCTGTCCGACCGTGCTGGAGCCTCTCCGGGCCAGGTCATCTACAGCATCACTGCCTTTGGTGCCGCTATTTACCTTTTTCCCCATTGTAGTGTTACAAGCTTATTCTAGGTTGAGGTCGATGCTGTTAGCCCGGGGGCTTTATCGGAACTGAGTTCACGGAGCGGAACAGTCCGTGAATTTAAAAATAAAACAAAAGCTGGACAGACGCGTTCCAGTTGCACAAAGGTTTTGGCACGTAGTAAACCGTTCTACCCGAGTAGAGCTGAGTAATGTTAATGTACATTCCTTTACACAAAATTTATATTAGTTTTTATGATAATTGTTCCAGGTACATCAAAGTTGCCTCCAGCGCTGGGTGGATGAAAAGCAACGAGGAAATATTAGTCGGAAGGTCCTCTGCCCTCAGTGCAAAGCCGAGTATATTGTGGTATTTCCATCCATGGGCACTTTCGTAGCTTTATTGGATACGTTAGAAGAGATAACTCACAAGATCAGCCCATTTATAGCAGGTGGGGTACTCCTTGGCTCCATCTATTGGATTGCAATAACATATGGAGCGGTGACAGTTATGCAGGTAAGATTTATGATTAAATGTTGCCATTTGTTATAAGTTTTTGTAGATGAAAGTATACTTAATTTTAAGTTAGTTCGCCTCAGTAAATGTTTATTCTTACCTCTGTCCTCTCCTCGTCACGATGCAGTATCGTGTTAGCATCGGTATTGTAGCGAGTTGTAAATGCAACTAACACGCGTTAGTAGCAATGCTGTCGTAGTTCAGGAACGCGCGAGGGACTTTAAGGTCGTCGGAAGGTACTGGATGCAGGCGGCTTACATTCGGTCCTATTGATAATCTATGGAGGAGCTGGACTTAGTCCAGTAGTGGGACTCCTTTGGCTGAGATGATGATGTACAGTTAACACAAACAGTTATTTTTTGTAACGAGTACCAACGAAATATTGACATTTAGACGACAAAGTAAAATGTATACACAGGAAGTTTTTATCAAACCATATTTAATTTTACTTTTAAATTTCGGCAGTACAAGCGATATCAATGTTGACTAGATATCATTAAACGTGAACTACTTTCCGGTAAAGGATTAATTTAACCTGCCAACTGTCTATGGACATGTCTGTCTGAACTCACTGGGTGCGTACGGATCAGGTCTGCTCGAAATAAAGTAGTCTACGTTATATCGATTCGCCTTAAAATACTGCTTAAAATCGCTTGTTCCGGATGTATTACTATCATTTAAAAATCCGTTCATGACACAGACAGGCGCCATGTTGCGGCAAACGAAAGGTTATAGCTCTATTATCACATTTATATTGTCTTTGATGTGACCGGGATAATTTTGAGGAATAAAAACACATTATAACGTTATTCTACTTTCAAATGCTTTGTTTGTTAGCTATTGTATGTATTTATTTCTTCACTAATTTCACTAAGTTGTGTAATGGCGGATTTATTTCTTTATACTTTTGGGTTAAAGATTTCGGGGCATGACAATACAAATTTGGACGATTGAAAATAAACGTATTTTGTACATATGATTAAGGATGATACATCATATATCAGCAACCGACTGGATCAGTGTTTCCCAACGCTGGGCCCACGCCCCACACGGAGACGATTTAATTGTTAAGGGGGATTTATCCCGCGACATGGGCTCTACACGTGTTCAGCCCTTTCTCTTTAATATCAAAAATATGTATGTTATTTCGGAGGGCGTAAGAATTTTAGAAAAGTTATGGTGGGGCATGGCACAAAAAGATTGGGAAACACTGGATTTGATGGACCGACGACATAGTTAAGGAAAGTCGCCGAATGCGTGCAGTGAAAGACCGGTGAACGTGGCACTCTTTCGGTGAGGCATATGCCTTTTAGTGGACGTCTATCAGCTGATATGAGTGTAAATTTTTAATGTTATTTTGAAAAGTATACACTATTTTGTGTTACGTACTTACAATAACTGTAACACAGAAGGTTCTAAGCGTTCGTGTTTAAATGTTTAGAGCCTAATAAATGTAACGGTGTGTACTAATTTTGTCCCAGTTCATATGATGACTATTTGTCAGTTTAACCAAATTTAACTGTATGACTGTAGAATCAGGTACCGAGTAGTTTTATGATATACCTCGTTTTTTTCAGTTTTTGTTTTTCAGAAACTAAATAAGTTTTTAACAAAAGTCAAATTCATACTTGTATTATCGAATATTATTTGAAATTCATTAGGATTTTTTAAAATGATTTGTTATTATTTAAATTACACCTAGTTATGTTTCGATTCAATGGTTTATTTGGATTCTCAGAGAAATGACTAAGACTGGTATGAAACCAGGGGTTGCTAACCTGCAGTTCTTTAAATAAATAATCAATCTCGATAAATGTACCCGACCTTCCTTTTCATTTTTGTGTCATTATATTTAAAAAAATTGTAGTGAAAACCAAGCACTAACCAATTAAATAACCGACATCTGAAAGAATTACTGAATAGTTTTGTCACCAATTATTTACCAAATTTTAAAGAATTATCATGAAAATTAAATAAATGAAATAAGTGTGAAAATATATTTAAATTCAATACACTTATTTTGTACGAGTTTCTAAAGTTCTCAATATTATATTAAAAAATATAGTATCTATATTTTTATTACTCTTTTGCATACCTTACTTAGTTTTATAAACAAAACTTATTTAATTGCGGTTCACGAAAAGTTTGTTACTTTTTTGAAAAATTGCTCGACAGTACGGCCGCCATTGGCTTGGCACTCCCTGCTTTATATCAATGTTATATTATACATATGTGACATACATATTCTATAAATTTAGCGCAAATTGTAGTTTTTGTATAAGAAATTAGAAAGGCGTTTCATTGATATATGCATTATACAAATTAATATAATCATTTGTCCATTCACAGCAATACCATTATTTAGTAATAAATATTTTTTACCTACTAATATAAATATTACGAAAAATAGCCCAAAAAATTTTCTATCAATTTCAAATCACCCTGTACCATGTGATCACATGTCTGCATGGAGAAATAATAAACAGTAGCTAATTTGAATATGTAATAATATGAAATAACGGGCAGTGATTTTAGCCCACCGGTAGAAGACTGAGACTTATGATCGTAGGTCGCGGGTTCGATTTCCGGAATGCAATTTTATATAAATCAATCTTTGTTTTATTAAGTATGTAGGGTTGCCACTATTTACAAGTGTTCAGAGAATGGGTAGCAGCGTCCTCTGCATAACACATCGGATGAAAAGAGAGAAGATGTAATGAAAACGAAAAAAAAACAGTGATGTAACTGAATGAACATCTGCTTAAAAATGTCCAGAAATAATATCTTTAGTAGTAACGCGAATGATGCAATAAGTAATATTGTACATTATTTTGTAAAGCAAATTTTTAAATTGGATTTTTAAAAAAAAAATCGTATTAATGCGATCAAAAGTTTCTATTAAAATTTACGTATTATTTAATCACAGCATAATGTTTGATAGTCGTCGTAGCTGTCGCCGTGGCCACCGTCATCATCGTCGCTTCAGTCCGTAGATGCCCACTGCAAGGCATAGGTTTCCCTTAAAGATGTCTATGATGGTAATACCATATTCGCCACACATGGCAGCAGGTAGTTAGCGATCGCAGTGTGGTATTATGGCTTGGAAACTAGTTTGTGGGCTGTGGTGATTTTTATATAAGTATTGATTAATGTTTAAAAATGTTAATTTTATGACGTTTTTATCTAGTTACGTGCCCACTTGTGTACGTTATGAGAAGAATGGAATAAGAACCCAATTTGACACAAATTAGGATCAGATTGAGGTTAACTGAATGAACTTAGACGATTTTTTTGTGGTCACTAGCAATATCTGTAATACTACTAATGTAGTAGAACAATGTATTTCCAAGCTTTATTATTATTTCATTAACTTTTTGTTTAATGCTTCGATCACACAAGTAGATGACATTAAAACAGTTATCGTGAGAAAGTAATCTGTAATGGCTGCGCACGTAGTTTATCGTGAGAAAGTTGTTAAAACAAAAGTGGCACGCCGATAGTTTGTTTATTAATTTTCACCTGTTAGTACAGCACTCTGCTGATAACAAGTGCAACTGCACCTGCTAGCTGCAGAAAGTTAATTTTCGAATTATTATACGAACAATTCTATAATGGTACATTGTTATCGATATCAGCAACATGTTATTTTTAGCATTTGCTCCGATGTACCTTACTTCGTTATTTGATTTCATCATCTTAAATTCTGTTATATGACGTCCACTGCTGTACATATATACTCTCTTATATATTTAATTTTCATTAATTAGTCCGGTCGTCTTAGCTTAGATCTGTATGTAATAAGCGTACCGGCTCCTTCAGCAGCTACTGCTCGGGAGAAAATCCAAGTCTTGTACCTTGGCTTGAGTTGTACACTTAACCCATAATAGCCTAGAGTTTCAATTTTGATACCAATCTTTTAAACCGAATGTTCACATTAATATTAGTTTATTTTTATAGGTTGGCTGTACGAATTTTACTATTGTATAACATTCTTTCCAACGAAATAAAAAAAAAAACGATTTTTCCCTTCATCTAGACCCTCAATCAAACACAGTAATATTAAAAAAAATCATTTTCGTAAATCAGGCTATTAAGGGTTAATACGTTAAGCATTCCGATTCTAACCTCGAAACCTTTACTAAGCCTTTAGTTGGTTTAGACAGACGCTTCCTGAATTAGCTTGGAGCAAGAGCAACTAAGAAGAATCATTGGAAAAAGAAACATTTCCGTTCTCGAGCGAAATGTTCCGATGTTTCTGTTAGTACTTCAATGGGCCTAATTCCTCCCTAATCCATAGGCTTAATCAAATTATAAAGGTAGATTAAATGTGTCCTTATGCAGTTGGTGCATCACTGCGTGCAGGTGTCCGTGTGCAGCTGCAAGAAGTCTAGCTTTTCGTCCCTTTGAGTAGACATCTTATGCTGTGCTTGTTTGTGCAATGACAATCATTTTAATGCGCTATGTGGCTTGCTCACTGCCACAACTTGTCAATCCGCTGGCTTTTGACGGTTACTTTCGGATCACCACATTCTTGATTGGATCTCGTTCGTAGATTGACTCCAATGAAGATTTAGACGCAAGTTTTAGTGCAGTAAGTGACATAGGACTGAGCTTGGATTTAAATAACCAATTGCATATGATTTAGTAGAGTCGGCCGTTTCTTACCTACTATACCATAGAACTTAATGGGAACGAATCAAATGAAAAGGTATTCTCGTATAGGACAATGACCACTGAACCTACCTACTGTCCTTATCTCGTACGGAGCGGCAAAAGTATGTCATTTAAAATATTTTGTACGAATAATCCGTACACTGTCCTTGCATTATATAGGTTTTGAATAGGTTGTACATGTCAGAGACGTAGCTATTACAGTTATAGTATAATCAGTTTTAGTACGCAGACTTCAGGTATCTTTTTCACTAATTGACCTTCCAACCGCAAGTATAGATATAGTGAAAGATGGATTTATTTTGTGTGTTGCATTGTACAGTTTTCCTGGATTATACTCTTAATCTTCTTTTGGAAGTTTTGTTTCAAGATGTATATGTAATTTTTTTGTTAAAATATGTCTTTCGAAAACCTTAGTTTATATAGTCATTTGCAAACCATCATGTGATTTTGTATAAAATCTCTTTGATTGATACTTTATAATCATTATTCACTTTTCTGTCAATAAAACCACGATTTACAGGTTATACTATTTAGTTTATATTTTGAGTACCTATTTATAATGTATTGTACTGTTAAAAAAAAAACATCTGTTCTAAGTCACCAGCATTTTATACCCGGAGAAATATATTAACAAATCTAACAATACTAAAACATCTTTGCGGTGCGGAATTTGTGTAATAAAACCTTCGTAGAATATTTACGGTATTACCGCCATTGTGACTTATAATACTGGCACTCAATAGTAATTATTACAACGCAATTGAAAAAAGTGAAGCGGTTGCAATTATTGGTATTATTCGATTAAAGTGTTACCAAAACCGATGTACAGTGCCTTAGATAAGCGCGGCGAAGTGGGGGCTGATGTAAAAACTAGTATGATCGTTGCCGCCGCGAGCTAGCGATTTAATAGCTTAGCGTTTTTCAATTCCGGTATATATATTGTTGCCGCCCAAACCGAGTCCCACATGTGAGCTCTCGAACTAACTTATAATACTAGTTTAAATTTGCAGTTCCATCAGGGCTTGAGATAGCGCAGTTTTGAAAGATCTTGGCTTAAACATCTATTCATATTGCTACACGACCCCGCTATACAGTTCCTTAGTTGTGAGGGCGTCAATATAAGGCGAGTAACGGCTCCTGTATGGTCCACGTTTAACGCTTGCTGCAGCGCGCTCGCGTTCTTTTTTTTTTTTATCTCAGCCCCCACCTCGCCAGGCCTTTCCTAAGGTACGATATAGAGTTTTCGGTTATTTATAAACAGATGTTTAGTTTATGTCTCTTCAGTGTTCCATCTAAAGGTCTATCGCTCTTAATTCTCAAGTAAACTGCATTTTCCGGAACCAAAAATATAATTTTATTTCTTGCCTGAAAATTAATGCTGAATTTTGTAGTTTCAAACTTCCAGAGACACTATTAGATATGACGTGATTATAACTAATTGTGTTGTTTGTCAATTGCTGTCAAATATTTTCCGTTTCCAAAAGTTATTCTGCATACGCGACATAAATTCGCTCCACTGATTTTACGCTGTCAGTTATCTCGGTATAGAATATACTTATACTCATGATATATACAAATTTTGTTTTGTTTATAGATACGTTAATAATGGTTGTAGCAAATGACACCGTTTATATTGTAATGTTGGTAGTAATTGTAATAGTTTAAAAGATCGTAAAAGATTTGCTGTCAATGTACGGTACACCCTATTACAAATCAATAGTTACTGAAACAATAAAATTTTGAAAAAAGCGTTTACAAAATTCTGATAACTACATATTAAAATTAATTATTTTGTGCTATCGGACTCTGTAGACTTTGTACTTCGAGAAGTTATAAGCCTGCCGCATACCAATATTCTCAAAGTAATTAATTTATACAGGTGATTGAAAATGACCAATGAGGTATACATTTACCTCTGAAAGCTTTTACACTAATAACCAATTATCTTGTGTATATTCAAAGGTTTTATTGTTTTTTATTTATTTATATTTGACTGCTCTTTTCATCGAGTTTAAATATTATTTTTAATTTAAAAAAAAACTTTTCTTGAAAATGGCAAGTTCATATTACATATTTCAAGAGCTATCAAGTAATTTAATCTTAAATCCAATAATTAGTATCTACAACGACTTGTCGGTCGGAAGAAGTAATTGTAGGGGTCTTGGCTTGGGGCGACAATCGCTGCTTAAACTCGGATTAACATTAACTTGCTTGGTTGCTGTTGCTTAGCTGGGAGAAGTTTTAGTCAACGCTTTATCTCGCATGATCTGCGATTGGTGTTCCATGAGTTTTCGTTTCAGAGCTGTGTTGTTTTGCACGACTACCTACGTCAAACGATTGTGCGTTACAATCGACTGCTAATGACATCTACCGGCACCGTATGAAGTTTCATAATGATTAAGTAAAAGTATTAAGTATTTAAAAAAAATATATTTTTTCATATTAATGTGTTTACATTTTCAGGTGGTTGGACATAGAGAAGGTTTGGAGATGATGGAGTCAGCCGACCCGTTGGTTCTTCTGGTGCTGCTGCCGACGATACCAGTTACGCTGATAAGTGCGAAGATGTACAATTGGGAAGATTCAGTACTTCTGTTCCTGAGGAAGTACTGCGCGAAAATCCCGGCTTTGGCTTATATATTGCCGTTTGGCAAGTAAGTGGTGGTTTAAATGATTATACAGAATGATCAAGCGCGGTTTAGCTGCAGTTCAGTTATAGGATGTCCACTGCAGGATAAGGACTTTCCCCGTAGAATTTCAGTAACACCGGTTGGAAGCGGCATCCAACGCCTTCCAATGTCCTTACAGGTCATCTGACCATCTATGCATGCCTGTATACATCCATATGGGTGTTCATCCTCTATTACGTTTGCCGGCTCGTGGTCACCACTCTGTAAGCACAAGGTCCATGCGCTCTGCCCACTTCCACTTGTCAATATGCTAGGCTATACTTTCGTTTGCATACGGATCTCTCTCTCTCCCCCCTCACAATATATATATATATATATATATATATATATATATATATATATATATATTATTGTCTGCTAGTTACTTAATATTGGGAACTTATCAATAGATGTCATTAAGCGTTTTTTTTTAATTTAAATATTTTAAACGTGATGATGTCTCCATGGATAGGACAAAGTTCTTTTTAGAACGCCTACGGGTTGTTTTCCACGGTTTTAAAATGAATCACTTTTTTCTTCACATTTTTTTTTCACCGGTCGAGACTATAGTTCGACTAGAGTCTTTTTATCCTTACGATTTATCTTTTAACCTAGCTTACACTGCTGCCCAAGTGGCATTTGTAGACGCCGCCGGTTTAAGAAGGCAGAGCACTTAGTGCGCTTATCCTAAAATCTCTGTTAAAATAGTGAAACTCGAGGGCTACCTGGAGAGCTTCTTTACCAAATTGGAAAACCATACAACTCTTAGATCACTTTGGCGAAAGTTCCATAGCATAGAGCAGGAATACTTGTCTTATATGGTACATCTTTCAGACAAGATCATGAGGACTAACATTATGTGAACATCTGGTATTCTTAACAATAGCATTATTTCTCCACCATTATGCAATTTATTCTTAATCAGTATGAATGTAAAATTGTAATTAGCAAACCTAATTAAATGAATAATAGATAATGTCGTTACTTTCAGCGTCGAAGGCGATAGAGGGGCCTTATTAACTGGACAATCGGCTAACGCAAATCCCAACACAAACTCACACCTGTCTCCAACGAGAATATTTTGTTCTGCGCTCCTTCTACCCACTATTTCTACGATCATCGGCAAAATCTTCTTCCGCTCCATACACAACAACCTTCACAGAACTATCCTTGGTGGTTTAACTTACATCACGATAAAAGGCGCTTTAAAAATTTACCACAAACAAATGCTATATATCAGACATTCGAGTAGAAAAATTTTGGATTATACCGAGTCAAACCTGAAGTTGTACAGAGGAGTGAACGCGCCGAGTAACGCCGATGCTGTGTCGACAACGAGGGACGAAACCGAACAAGTCATCTAATTACGAAGCGACGAAATATGTACATATGTATATATATGTACATATGTACTTGTGTACGACTATTATGTATGTGATATATTGGTAAAGCAATTGTAAATATACCAATTTATAATGCATTGATTCGTAGCTGTAAGTGTGTCTGAAAACAGATATGTCAACAGTAAATTGGCAGTCATGCATTGAAATATAAATCTAATGGGGCCGTTCATAAAATATGTCACCGATAGCTAGATACAACATTTTGGATTTTTCAAAATTGATGCAAATAAATAAAGATTTAAAATAAATAAGAAATACATCATTTATGAATTGTTAAGATGTCTAATTTTTTCTTAAATATTCTGGATTATTCTAGAATAGACATTAACATATCTTAGCGGTGACTGTCACGTTTTCTTCCTTCAAAAAAGTAATAAATTCATGGGTCTGAGTGTACGCATACATAATAAATTTACACAAGATATCATAGACCTCCCTTTTTAACGTTTCGTTTTAACTCTAAAATTACAAGATCAAAATGAGTGGAACATTGTTGACTTATATACATTAATCATTGTTTAATTTTGTTTTAAATCCGGTGATAGATACATATAATTTTGAAATAATCAACGGTATTCAAAACTATCTATAAATGCTTATAAATAAATATGTTGAATTTTTATTTAGTGCGAACGTAATTTATGATCTGCCCCAAATAAATCTAATCAAACTTTGCAATGGTTTTATAAGATGTTTTTATTTTAACCGTTTACGTCATATTTGGAATAACGCAATGAAACTATTTTTTTTTAATTATCAATGTTTTAACATAAATACATTTTTAAATGGCTTATGGTTGGGTTATTTTGAATCGAAAAGATATTTTTTAGGCTAGTTATTTTTTTTTCTGAAATTATGTAAGCGGAAATTAATATTAATAGATAAATTAATGAAAGTCGGTAATTTAGAAATCAATCTGTATCCAAAAAGGTATTAGTTCGTCTGAATTCACATCTAAGATTTTTTTTATACAAAATTGCTTTCCACGTTAAGCTAACTCAACTTTAAGTAAATATGCATCTGAATAGCTTATTTCGGATAACTGTTTAGTTTATATTAAAATTTTAAATTCTTAGATATTTATCAAATATTCATTTTACATATATACAGTACTCTGCGATAAATATTGCGCATCGACCTTTGGAAAGAGACAATCGGCTAATTTCGGCTTCGTAGAGTACTATCTCTGTCCCACAATACCTTTGTGACGTTTTGTCAGTCGTATTTCGTGCAAAAGTGCAAGATTCGATGTATAACTTTTAATTTTATGTACGTCTATATTATTTAATGGATTTCTAATACTCATTATTGTCCATTCTATTTAGTTATTTAGAAATTGGCGGATATATTTAAAATAGTTCGTAATTCTGGTATATTTATACTAAAGTCTTTTTTTTTATAAATAATAGGTTGGATAAACTAATTAACAATTTATATAAATTCATCATGGTTCATGAAAACATATGCGAAATAATCATGTACACATTTGCATAGCTTTGTATACGATTATTTTTACAAAGTAAGACAGTACTTGCTAATCATGGCAACTTGTAATTGTTAAAATCTTAATTATAGCTTCCAATATTGTTAGAGCTATAGAGTTATAGCTATTTATTCTTAATAAAGATATTGTGCCTTCGATATAGATAAAAAATAAAAAAAATGGTGTATATGTTTAAACTTGTATTATGTAATATGTTGTAACATATTTTGATTTTTAGTTTGTAATATCTTGTGCTATAATTGTTTTGTAGATTATAATTTGTGTTTTATATCTAGCAGATGAGATATATTTTTGGGACGTTTTTAACTTGCCAATTATTTTCGCCTTGTATTTATGGAGCTGGCAAGCTCAGCGTAGGACGTGTGCACAAGATGGACAGTTAAAGCCTTTGTCCAGCTGTGGACGTCGTATTGCTGAAATGATGATGGTGATTATTAATATAACTATAAAATAACACTTCTGCATTGTTTTAAATAGCTTGTAAATTATGTATATTATCTTAGTCTTGCTAGAAATAAATATTGGGATGTGTTTTGTATAAATTGTCAATGTAATATTACTTAATCAATAATAATCAAACATTTTAATTTGTATTTTTAAAATTGGGTTTTACGATGCTAACGATTTAGATAAGAGTGATATCAGTTTGAAAATGAAAAATTAATGTGTGTGTTACACAATTTTTTAATTTTAACTTAGTGTTTAAGCGGCTATTTCAAGTTCACTATCGTTAAATTGATTGTCTATTACAAAAACAAAAAGAGCAGCAAAAATAACACAGCCAATACTCAAGTAGTTCATGTTTGTTTCGTTGCTTTCAAATTTGTCAAGGACCAGAAACAGTATAGGACATCACATGGTGGACAGATCACCTTGTTAAGGTCGTCAAAAAAAGCAATTCGCTTCTAACCGGACCTGTTGGGAATCTAGCAGTCCAGCTGTGGACCTCCTAGGGTTGAAATGATGATGATTGTTCCACGACGAGCCATCAGAGCGAGACTGAACCTGCCTTCGGAGCCCAGTTATTATTTCTTTAAATCTATTATTTTAATACTCTGTCAGTTTTTGTACAGTTGGATTAAAGATATTTTTATTAACAAATGTTAGTTGTTTTTTATTTCCACATCTCCCAAATCTTTTTATGTCTAACAGACTTCGTAATATAAAGTTGTTGGTCTATTACAGTTAATTTATTTACTATTTAAATAAAGGATTTTAGAGTGATCACTTAACATTTGCTCAATGTTTGTCTTAATAAATAACGAATACTTAAAAAAAACATTAACAGTGGTAGGCCAGTGCCAGAGGAATGAGACCTATGATCGTAGGTAGCCGGTTCAATTCCCGGGATGCAAATTAGTATAATTTACACTGCTAAACAGGTTTCCAGAGAATAGACAGCAGTGTCCTCCGCGTACCATAATACCGTACTGCGATCGCAAACCCGCCTGTCAAGCGTGGAGATTGAATACAATAAAGGTAAACGTGAAAATCCAACAAAGTAATAGAATGAACAAGAGAGTAGGCGATGTATGTATGGAAAAGAATGGGATGGAATGAAAGATAATGTGAAGTAAAGAAAGGAGAATGAATGACATGAAGTATTTAAAATGATAAATTCCTGTTCACACACGGTAGAGGTGTACGAAGGGCCACAAAAAAATAAAAGCGTGGTGATTATGGTATATCTCTCCATAAATATCTTCGGGAAAGGACTATGCCTTGCAGTGAGCGTATAGGTCTAAACGGTGACGTACAAAAATATATTTACTTTTTCGTACACTCCGAGATTTAAACCTACCACATATTTTTCTTCCGATGATAAATATTTGTTACATTTTTGTTCACAAGAGTTTTATTAACTCATTGTATGTAAAAAAGTGTTCTATTTTCCTCGCCAGTTACTCATTATCTCTTTCTATAAAAACCTAAAATGGTACCGAATTAATAGAACCGTTTTCATGAGCAACGTAGTTAAGGATTGATTTCTATATGTATAGATATCGTTTCTAAATACCTACATCTCCAAAGCTTACAAAAGCCGAGATTTGAAACAAACTAAATAATAACGAAACTAGCTGGTCATGTGCAGTTAGTTCTGTTGGAGAAACTTTAGATCGAATGATGGACGTATGTTTTACAGATATACATGCCAATATCTGATGGAAAAACAATCTATGAAAAAAGTTTTTCCTTCAGCTGAAATTCGAACTCGCGAATCTCGAAAGGAAAGCCTGATACCATACATTATCATGAACCACTAATAAGATTTGCTTTAAGTATTATTCATTGCATCTATACTTTAAGTATTAAACACATACCGAGTCATATTAACAAGCCCAGGATTTTCCTACGAGATCAATCAGGAATGAGACCGACACAACACAGCGTATTGGTAAGTTGAAATAGCATAGCAGTGGACCAGCTACATAGCGCGCAGAACAGATGACTGCTGGAGTCTTTAGGTCCTGGAGTAGATACCATGGACCCACAAGTGTAGGACTTCCATTTTACAAGGTAGACAAACGACCTTGTTAAGGCCGTCAGAAGACGATGGATGCATGTCGCTTACTACCGGTCCGTTTAGAAATCGATTGGTGAGACCTATGTAGACCTGTGGCGTTCAATGGCTGAAATGTTAAAAATGATGGTGGTCACTTAATTACATAAACATTAATTAGCCGAATAATTATACGTTTTCAATTTACGTTATAATGTGTAGTTAATATTTATAAGTATTATAGCCTATCACCTCGTTAATGTGCTGTTTATTAATTACAAACGGTCTTTGTTTACATTGGAAATAAATGTTAAGTTTATTGTAAAGTTATTTGTAGCTGTATTGTAATATCACAAGATGACCGAGCTTTAACTGCCACGTGGACTCGGTGCAAATTTCGCATATGAATCGCCATCTTCAGGTTACATACTCCGGAGTAACGGATATTTTGACAGCATTTTTTTGAAAAATCTCCCTATCTTCATCGTAGTCCGTAAATACAAAGTCAATAGCGTGGCGGTAAATGGAGACCAGAATCATTCCTTCTTTTCTTAAATAAACTTCACAGGGTATGTTGGTGGCAGAGTAAGGCTGAGAGCAGCATAAAACCTTACTGTCTGAGAGATAACCCTTAGTTATCTTCTCCTTATAGACCTCAGTTTGGACTGTTGCAAAACTTTTATATTACCAGGTGGACTTGAAAAAATACATGTACTTACTTTTGCAAAAAAAAAACAATTATTTCTTTCTTTCCAGAACATGACTAAATGTTATAAATTTCGCCCATTTTTTAGGTAATTCACGAATATCATCCCAGAAAAACTGTCTTTTGCAGCAAACCAGTTAAGCCATTCTACAAATTCCTCAAAATTGCTGAAGTGCAGTACTGCAAGTGTGTGTACAATTAATTAGAAGAGATAATATTGAAATGGTTCTTGATCTAGGAAGTACGGCGGGTGAGGTTGGATGTTCCATTTAAGCAATTCCAAGATGTCTTACACTGGTTTTCTTTGTGGTATAGAGCTTTGTCGTGTAATTAAATAACTTTTGAATAATGCTTGGTTTAAGTTATTCATCGATAGGTGATATTGTTGTATTAACGGTTTTGCCGGGATTTTTTTGTGGTTTACCAGAGCGCTCACTGTCTTTCACATAAAAATCAATGCGTTTTAATTGTTGAAACCATATCTAATGTTGTAATTAATGTTTATTATAACTTTCGACCTCCAAAAAAAGTCTTTCTGTCGCCTCTTTCTTTTGATGTCATTATAAAAACAATGAGTGTCAGAGAGGCAACGTACAACGTCCACCTATAAAGAAGACATAGGACCTTGTAAAGGTCGTCGGAGTTGGCTGTATGCTCGCCGCTTCCTATCGGTCTCATTGAAAAACTATGGAGAATGTCGATATCCAGCTGTGGATGTGTGATTGAAATTGTGCCAAGTGGTGCCACAAAGGTCCTTCTATAGGAATAAAACTCAACATAATTAGTGAATGATAAAACATACCTTTATTTTTAGACACTAGGGATGTTGGATGGGGCGTTTAGTAGCATCCCGAATGCTGCCCAGCGTACACAGAGCGTTTTATAAGACCTTGTTTCGTGTATGACATAAAATAACAATGTGACGTAAAAAAAAACTAATCAACTAATTTATATTATCGTATAACAAGTGAGCTACAAGTAGAAGGGACTCATTATAGAATATGGATATGTACATTAACACAACCGTTATTAAATTTAGGCATTACATATCGTTTAAAAAGACCTTAGTGTTTTGCGGACTCGACTTGTGATTGTCGTTTAATGCTTACCACTATTATCACTTAGCAAAACCAAAAATTTGCATACTCATGGTATACTATCAGATTGGTGATGCAAATTAATGTAGGATTAACAAGAGATTTTTGCACATTACGCTGGCCTTTAAGCCGATCATATTAAAAATAAATATGCTAAAAATGAAAAACTGTTAAAATTCATTATCAAAAATTGGCGGCGTCTTTATTTACAACATGATCAAATGTATTATCGTATAATTTTAGATGTATCGCGATATGATACACTCCTTGAATACGTAAAAAGTTTACAATATAGTCATAGCTAAATTTGACATCCTTGATAAATTTGAGAAATGTCGCCTTACTCTTGGATGTCAATGATTTTCATTTTAATTACATTATTGTTATAGTTTTTAAATAAAAACAATAATGAAAATCACAATCTTATTTGCGTATTCATTTAACTTACAATAATCTATAATATTATCATAAAAAGTGTCCAATGATATCGCGTATCGTTGTACTATCTTATCACAAGGATATGGTAAATAGTAAGCAAATGTGATATACAATGCAGTAATAGCTAACTAGCGTTTCTGTTCAAGTTGCAAATTCAAACAAGCTTATCAGAGAGTGCGTGCGTACTAAGGTAAGGTCCGTTTATTGCAAGTGCAGCGAAATTTACCCTCGTTTATATCTGTCTCAGTGTTGTGTTAGTGTGTGATTACGGTGTAATTGAACGAAATTTTAAAACATGATGTCGGCTATAACACAGTGATCAAGTTAATAAATTTATAAATACACGTTATCTAAATAATATCTAACTATCACAATATCTATTAATTGCCGTATTAACTGATTAAAAGCTTTTAGATCCTTTTTTGATGAACATTCAAAACGATATGGCGTGCTTAAATTTAATAACGCTTGTGTTAATGTACACATCCATATTCTATAATGAGTATCTTCTAGCTCACTTGTTATACGATAATATAAATTAGTTGATTAGTTTTTTTTACGTCACATTGTTATTTTATGTCATACACGAAACAAGGTCTTATAAAACGCTCTGTCTACGCTGGGCAGCATTCGGGATGCTACTAAACACCCCATCCAACATCCCTAGTGTCTAAAGATAAAGGTGTGTTACACTGTGTTCACTAATATGTGTTACCAGGAAATACGGCAGTAAAATGTGGTCTCTGAAAACGGAACTCATTGGCGAGCTTGCAGTCGCTCGATGAACTATGGAGAGGGCTATGGTCGGGATTGCTCTAAAGGATCGAATCAGCGATGAGAAAATGTTTAGACTTAGTTACCGTTATTGCCCAGAATATTTGCAAGTTGATGATAATGGGCAGGCTACATAGCGTACAGACCTGATAACCGTTTGGGTTTTAGGGTTCTGGAACTTCGGCCTGGCAAGCGCAACGTTGGCGTCCATCCACAACGTAGACAAACGACCTTGTTAAGTTTGTCGGATGACGCTGAATGCAGATCGCTTTTAACCGGTCATTTTCGTAATCTATTGAGTAGACTTATGGTCAGCCGTGGACTTTCTACGGCTATAACTATAATGATGAAATGTCTTTTGAATTTAAAAATCGTGAATAGTATCAGACTTTCGCACTGATTAGAGACAAAGTTGTGTTAGCGCAGAATTTGACAAACTACTGGCAAAATAGCTTCCCCTTCCCCAGAAAGAATTACAAACACTTAGCCTTGTTTGTGCCACACTCTGATATTTATTTTAATTTGATTATTATACTCTGTGACGTTATTTACAGTGACTTATTTACAAAATATAAGCATAAATATAATACCTTCCTAAATCTATAAACTTCTATAAGGTATTCGCAGGATGGAGTTAATACCAAAAAATGTTATAATTATCGTATTGATTATCAATAACGTGCTAAAGATGCGTTTACGTTGGTTACAAAGTGTTATTCTAACTCTGTCGAAGATAAATTAGATCTTATGTTTTTTTTTTTAATGGCCCCCGCTATTGGGGGCCACTCGTACCCCTAGTTTGTTGGGATCAGGGTCTTTGTTTACAAATAAGTTTTTCAAATTTTTATCTTTTTTCTTCACTCACTTTCATTCTTCTCAATTTCTTTTGTTCTTACCTTTTTCCCTTCACAATATCTTTCATTTTGTTCTTTCATTCCTTCTTGCTTTCATCGCCTTCTATCATCTTATTACTCTTAGGTGGCTAGGTACATTTCTTTTATTCTTTATTTTATTACTTATGCTTGATCTTATGTTAGATCATCGTTTATAATGGAAAAACCTCCCGTGATTGTTAATAATTTGTAGATACATAGACTTTGGTAAAAGACTACAGTTGAAAAAAAACCACAAATTCTTTACATTGGACAATTACTGGATCTAAGTGATTAAGAATTATGAGTGTCAAATGTAAAAATGGCATTAATAATGATTGAGACTTTTGATAGTTTTTGCAAGAATTAAAGAATTCTGAGGGTAAATTAGATAAAGACAACTGTTTGGACTGTATTTTAAACAATGTATAATTTTAATAATGTAAACGCATCTTTACAATTAACAAATGTGCAGTTGAAAATGTTGTATTAACTTTGTTTAAATTATTTAACTTGAATAATTTTAATTTTAGATTTTTTATAAACGGACAGTATCTCCTCACAAATGTCAGATAAAAGGTTGTAAAGACAAATTAATAAAAAAACTAATCAATCAATTCCAAATGGCAAAATTTATCAAATCATTTTTTCAAACCACAACCGATAAGAGAAAGAACTCTCAATATGGAACCGAGCACGAGGATGTATGTGATTTATCCCCACCATTGGGCGGCAGAAGGAAGCTCTCCATCTCTCGGTCGGGAAGAATGAAACAAAGCAATAGAAAAAGGCACTCGATTTCTTTGGAGCTATATAGAGAGGTATGTAAACACATACACATCTTCCATAGCAATTATTCAGAGTGATTACAAATAGAGGTAAAGGCTTTATGGGGGTGAAAGCATATACACAAATTTCTAATTACCCTGTATAAAGTGATCACTCTGATATAAGTTTTATTAATTTATTTTTTCATTTGGAATGCGACAGGCCAATTAATTCTGGTAGTACAAATTTTACAGCGAACAATAGTGAACAATAATTAATTTAAATATGTACTACTCCAAAGTTCAAAACGTTTTTTTTATTATGGTATTAATACGATATTTATAATAATTGATACAACAAAAAAATTAAAAAGTGTACCATACATTTGACAGTAAATGAGCTATATTCATTCCTTTGAAACGGGTACACCTATTTCCAGTCAACCTGTATAATTTGTAATGATACATTTTTAATTATTTTAATAAAAGGCAAAACTATATTATATATGGAATTTAGTAGTTCAATCGTATGTTATGTAACAATAAGAATAATTTAGCACCTTTCTCCGCTTTAAAAATATTTGTGTCATTAAAATCCGGAGGAGTAAGTAGGAGCACGGTGAAAGTAAAAAATAAAGAAAATAGTTTCTACTAAAATGCCAATAAATGCCTTCATTTGTTATAAATGTTGATATGTCACATACCATTTGAAAAGAGAATTACAGCGCATTGTCAAAATAATACGTTTCATGTGGAAATTGTTCACAATTGAAAAAAAAAAACTATTTGAATTGTCTTTGCATTTTTTATTATTTATTATTAACCATGAACCTTCGCATTACATACAATGAAATTGCTTTAGTATAACTTGCACTTTAACAATGTATATTTTCTGCATATCCTTTATAACTGTAATTATTATTATTGCGTTATTAATATATTCATGTTTCTTTGACAGGCGATACATTTTTTTACCTGAATCTTATAACATATTAATATATATATAGAATTTTGTTGTAACTTGAAAAAGGTTTTTTATATAACTTAAAAGTAATAAATTTCTTTGTATTGTTTCTAAATTACCACGCTTCATGTTGAAAAAGGTTTTTAAATAAAAACCAGTGAAAAGTAATTTTCCAATATAAAGGGTTTTTTAGTGACAATAAAGGTTAACAATTAATTGCTTTTACTAAATGAGCTGACGTATGAATACTGATCACAAAAAAACAGAGAAAAAGAGTTTGGGTTCGGAACTTCCTTTTAGATCAGTCTCCGGGTGAAACCTACGTAACCACGTATTTTAAGTTCAGGAGTAATATTATAGAAGGGCTCAATTTGATTGTAGTTTTTTAAAATTACATCCCAATTCTTGTGTTCATTTTATGACGTATGTGCATGATCACTATGTGCAGGGAGGATAATATTATAAATATTTGAATAAAATAGAGATGTCAAGATACTTTAAAGTATTTTCAATTTCTGAGATATTTTCTGACTTGACGTGATAAGGTATTCTTAATATAATATATGATACTCAGTTGACAACGTAATGTTAGTCAAATTTACAATAAAAACACAGCATAGCAACACGTGTGTGTCCGTGTTGCTAACACATTAGTGATTCTACTATAATTTAGTATTATAGTACAGTTTGACATTTTATCCTTGTCTATCGTCTCGGCTTTTCTTTTAAAAATACGATAACAGTCACGCACTATTCAGACAACTTAACATTGACCATTTAATTTCAGAATCTCCCGAGTTCTGAAAAAACAAAAACAGTGGAATACCACGTCAATGCTCCATCAAGTCAACCCGTTATAAATTTTGATCTTAAAAACGAAGACAGAACACAGAGGAGACATAGTACAGAAGTAAGGACACCAGAAGAAGAAATTGATATCGCTTTCAAAATTATAGATAAAACATAATAGTTTATCACATAAATTGTTTATCATAAGATAGAGGTACAATAGAAAAGTTAAGTGATCTAATTTATTTAATATCTGTTATGATATTAGCACAAATGAAATTTTGCTAAATAATGGATTATATCATATGTGGCATAATTATTAACGATAGCCACGTGACCGCTTTGTATATGTACGTATATTTAATAAGATAATTATTCGCTAAATCATGTTTGGGGCGATAAATGATTTTCATTGCTCCTTAATTTAGATTAGTACGCAGGTAAATAATATTTATATTCTTAATTTTATATTCTTAATTGACAGTTGTAAAAAAATGATTAGTTTTATGTGACAAAGTTATTAGGTTTTTATCATATTGTTACGGGAATTTTCCAAATAAAAGCGGATTATTATCTGATTGTTGTGAAAACTTTTATAATTATCTTTAACAGACTTTAAAAAAAGAGTCTACGCTATTTGTGCGCATATGTATTAAAACTAAGGATGGATGTTTTTGTAACTTTACATTTTACTAAATATAACACATATTAATTTACAACAAACAACGCAATGAAATATTAGAAACATAGTTTTAAGTTTTACATCGGTGCTTGGTAATAAGTTAAATGTAGTCTAGACAGAGCGTGTATTTAATGTGGCGCAATGCGCTCTCGTTAATAATCCAAAAATATGTTAAAAATTTATTCGCCGGACAGAGATAATGTTTTATTCCTAATCAAATGAATCAAAATATTAAGTTTGTATCTTTATCTAGTGTTTCCCAACCTTTTTTGTGCCATGCCCCACTTAAGCCTTTCTGAAATTTTTACACCCTCCTGTTAAAGAGTTAGCGTCTTATTAAAAGACGTTTGTAACACTTTATCAATTTATTTAACACACGAACAAATTTTTATTAGCGCTTGAGGGCGAGCAAAAAGGACGTGCATTCGTCGTAGGACTCTGGGGCGCAATGTGCTCCGCGACCGAGTGAAAGCGGGCAATAGAACAAAGGCGCAAAAGAAATAAAAGAAACAAAAGTAACAAAAGGTCTGCGCCCGCGTCACCGGTGCGTGCATGTGCCCGCTGCACTAATTCGGCACACTAAGTTCGCCCGTCGGCTACGCTCGCCCACAAAATCTTACACCTATTATTCATTCAGACATCACATCAGTATATATACGACTCCCACACTGTGTATGTATAATTTTTATATTAAAGCTAAAAGATTAAACTCTTGTCCAGTCCATTTTCAATTTGCCCCTCTTAATAATTAAATTGCTTTTCTGTAGGATGTGTGCCCCATGTTGGGAAACACTGTTTTAGTCACCATCTCTTTTTTGCAGATTTGCCGATGTATTATCACTGTCTGAGAAATACATCAAATCTACCACCAAATAATATGTATTATAATATATTTGTTATATTATTAGCAATTTGTGGAATCAAATATCTGGAGATTTTTTTCTTTGGGCCCGGCTAACGGTGAAATATCAATTATGCAAAAACAAGCCAAAACATGTTTAATTAGAAATCAGTAGAAAACAGGAACAATCAACTTTCAGCATGAGTTATACAATTCAAACGACTGTTGCATGTACACATATCCTTCTCTCATTATGACTATGTTATGCTTTTTTGATAAAAACTCTGTTCGGCAAATACCAATATTCTATTGTTATTTTATATAGTCTTATTATTATTATATATTATTAGTTGTGTTTTTGTCTGTTATAATAGTTTCAAAAATCATACATCCAATTCCAAATTTTTTTTTCAATTTGTTTGAGGTATTAAAACTGCCTTTCTCTTCAGATTTTTAACATAGCAATGCTGAATGGGTACATCTAATGTCATATATAATAATATAGTTCTTAGACTTTTTTTAAGAAATTTAAAAATTTCGAGGAATGAATGATAAAGATTCTAGGGGATAATCGGCTCTGTTTTCATCTGATCACCATGCATATCTTGTAATCAAAATTAATGTAAATTTCTTGGCTTTTTGAAAAGAGCAGCTATCGAGTTTCTTACCATGTTTTCTCGGCGCATATTTGCCTTCAGAAGGCGGTCATAAAATTTATATATATATATATATATATATATATATATATATATCGCTAAGCTTGCTTGAAATAAAGAATTGAGATTTTTTTATATTTTGTATAAACATACTAATCTGCAATGTTAGGGTTTTTTAGGGTTAGGAAATGGTGAATGTCTTAAACATATTAACATATGTGAATCTTCTTAGCTATCTTCTTAACGTTTTATATCTAATGTAAACAAATAAAAAACACATTATAACATTTTTATTTTATAATGTCAAAAATTGAGCTTTTACAATAAAGGTTATTTAATGGGATATTTATAGAAAATAAAGACTGATTCATTATTCAGTTTTTTATTTTATTTTAAGTCATGATACAGGCGTGATTAGCAGTTCAAAAACAAATACTTATACCGTGTATGTTTCATAGGTATATCAACAGCGTGTGTAAATATATACTCATCGTTTATGTCATCCACAATGCATTGAGTGTACGTGACGAGTTGTATCAGCGACAGATTTCTGTTAATTAATTCCTTTCTTAACGAACGTCTGAAAATGATAACTCTAAGACAATTATTAGAAATCGACGAAAAACATAGGAACAAATACTGTTCGAATCACCAGGAGGTGCTGGGAACTTTGACACCAGCGCTACTGTTATATGGCTCCCAAGTTGGGAGCCATATAACAGTAGCGCTGGTGTACGCAGTACGTCAGTGTTGGGAGTCCCAACACTGACGTACTGCGTACGCACACCGATAGCACTAAGGTCCTGACAAATCATTGTTACCGCAAAGAAATTACGCGTATTGCACGCCAATAACAACTTTTAATTTACTATACACCAATACCTTGCTTTGCGTCGTTTCGTTTTGCGTTTTTTGTTGCGTCGCTGCTTAATTAGTACTAATTTTCACTATGCGTCTTTAGATTTTCGAGGTTGCGTTGTTTTGGGTTCGAGTCTTTAATTTTTTTTTAAATTTTCTTTTTTTTTTTTCAAAAGATGGCCTCACTTTTGTTTCTAATTGCGCCATGCCATAAAAAGTCGGGGATTCCCTTTCTAACTAAAAAAAAACGCAATTTGTATATAATATTTTTTACTTTGTTTTGCTAATTTTAGAGGTCAGTTTCAATTGCGTAGTGTGTGGTAATGTAGTGTGTTGTACTTTTTTAAAAGAGAATAATAAATTTATATAAATTTTTACGTGTTGCTTCTGGTTCCAAAAAAGGTAAATATATTTCCAATTTTTTATTGGCTGAGTAATATTATTTTTGTTTTTAAATGTTTATTTTGTTCAATTTTCTTTTTAAAGAGTAGTATTTTCGTAACCCCGGAACCAATCTTCGATCTTTACATGGTTTGCTATAGAAAATCTTAATTCACTTTGCGGCGTTTCAAATTGCGTCGTGTTTTTTTGGAACGTAACCACGACGCAAATTGAGGTATTGGTGTATATATATATTTACAGGAATAACAGAATATATAATTAAAAATAATAACAATAAAGACTTTCGTGCCTGCAAAATAACTGTGCGATGTAGTAACGCATAATATATATTCATATCTGCAATCAAAATCAAGTTATATTTTTAATCTTTGTTTAATCATTGGCTTAATTGATTTAAAGTAAGGGTCGGTTCCATTGTCGATTTCTAAAAAACGGTGCTTATCGCTTTTTTATCTGTAATATATATCACAGATAATCATTTTATTGCAATGAAGTTTGTATTTTGTTTTGAACGAAGGAAAAATAGAGGTAATTGATGATTTAATTATTTTTTACGTGTCATTATTATTTATATTAGTTTACTTACCAAGAATAATTTTATGTTTTCCAGAATTATTAAATACAAAAAGCTAGTGGTTTGAATGAAAAAACAAAAAGCCTTAGTAAACCAATGACGTTAGTTATTTTATTTGAAATAAAAACCAATATACATTTTATTAACTAACAAAACTCAAACCAGTGAGCAGTGGTAGCCCAGCGGTGGAGGATTGAGCCTTACAATCGAAAGGTTGCAGCTTCCATTGCCGAGATACAATCTTATATATTTCCCACTTTGTACATTAATTATACACGATTGCCACTGCTCACTAATATGTTTTCATAAGATGGCAGCAGCGTCCTTTGCGTACCAAAATACCACACTGCGATCGCCAACTTGCCTGTCAAGCGTTGCGATTATGGTATATCTCCAAATGGATATCTATGAGGGAGATTTTTAAAAGGCTTCCACATTTATAGTACATAAAAGTAACATTTATAACTAATAGATAAATTTTATTTAATTTTTATAATTTGTTTAGAAAAAAGATACTTTCTTGCGATGAAATACAGGAAGCTATTACACATTACTTTCTAATGTTATCCATCTCTAACAATTACGTTATAAACCAAGTATTCTTATCGTCATTTGTAACTTTTGCTTTGAATAAGAATAACATTTATTCTATTGGTTGTAGCGGATCATTGTTGGCGGGCATCTAGATATGATTGCAATATCATTATCTTTCATCAGATAGTTATCCGTTTGTAGAATGACTATAAAGCATTAGGTTCCGCGTTATACATTTTATGAAAGGAGTAAATAAATAAATATTTAGAGGTAGTGAATGCAGCTTCTAGTGTGGCCAGCTATAAATATATTTTGATTAAAAACAGCTATAACCAATAAGAATATTAATGGATAAAATACACTAAACGGTTTAAAATTTCGTTGTTATTGACTAATGGTGTTTGATTATGAACCGGTAGACGTAGAGTGAGTGGGCCTGGGTGGACGGACGATATAGTGGGATCGTGGGAAGTCGCCGGTCATCGTGGCGATCTTCGTTTAATTATGTTTATTCAGAGGGCATTTGCATGCTTATAAATCGTCAATTATTTTAAAATCATAGTGAGCTACAACAGGCTCAGAACGCTGAGCTGCCGAGAAGAGCCGGGCAGAAACTCAAGTGTCTCTTTTAAATGACTTCTAATTTTAACTGTTTTTTGTTACCTGTACATTTTTATTATTGCCGAGTGGTCTACGCTGCCCTCTATGGACCCTTACTCTCCGTGAACTCGTATTCGATGATGCTGTAAAAGCCTAAGGGCTAACAACACAAAAGAAGACCTGAATATGAGAGATGCCCCGTTTCATTCGTCAAGCGACAACTGAGACTGGAGTCGCTCGACGAATGGAACAGGAGGTATATGGAAGGAACGACGGCTTCAGTGACGAGGATATTTTTCCCGGACGCCATTTCAGCCTACCGCGTGCTCCGCAGTGTCGAGATGGATACGGTCTTGGCCCAGCTCTTCACGGGTCACAGGGGGTTCTCTGAGTACCTTCACAGGTTCAAGCTCAAGGAGGACCCCTCGTGCTTCTGTGAACCGGGCGTGGGCCAGACCGTGGTCCACCTCGTGGCCCACTGTCCGGCGTTCGGAAGACTGCGCGCAGATTCCGAATGCCGGATGGGCAAAAAGATAGAGGAAAGGAATGTCTCGGCCATCATGCAAGACGAAGGGGAGAGAGAATGCTTCCTCAGCTACTGCCGGAAGGTGGTAATAAATGCAATAAGTAAAAATAAAACGAACACTAAAATATAGAAATAAAAGGAATAATACGTGTTAAATATTTGAACAATAAATAATGTTGCAAAATAAAATAAATTACTAGAATTAAAAAGTCCCTGTCCCACACGAGATAGGGGAACGAGAGGTCCCCAACAGCGGGGACCATTCTAAAACAAAAACAAAAAAGGGCTAACAACAGCTAACTGCAGCTAACTTGATCTACACAAAAGATTTTTTTTTATTTTAAATATAAAACTAAGTAAAATATGGCCTAAGATTGTTTGGAACTTTATTGTACACTTAGACTCCTAAAGGATTTGTCAACTTTTTGAAGATGAAATATAGGCATTGCGGGTTTATTTTTATTTCTTGTATTTATCATGTGCCTGTGCTTATTTTTATATAGGAATTTAAATTACGGTGTATCAATTATGTTATTGAAATGTATTGCGAAAAAACCGTTAGAATACAAAATTTCTTTAAAAATATTTTTTTTCCAGGAATCTTTTGCTTTAAGTTACAAATAGCTTTTGGAGCACTTTTTTGTGAATTAAATATAAAAGTAATTTCGGCTTTACTGTCCTCTAATAAAATACCGTAAGACAGAATGCTATGATAATAACTAAAATAAACAAGTCAGGCCTTATTAACATCCCTTGTTTTACTCTTTTAATTGCACAGACGGGCGTTTAGACGTTTGCCTGCAAGTGTTGTGGGGTAAGGGTTCCACTGAAGCATATTGTTCAAAGTAATGCCCAAGCCGTTGAGTTCGACAATTCTAACACTTCATTGTTGATAAGTGAGCCAGTATTTTGATGTTTTTAATGAGGAAATGCAGTGAGCGTCTATGAATGGAGTATGCCTGTTGGCCTACACAGCTTCAGGCGGTTGATTGTTGCAGGTTTCTAAGCTTTAATGATTTTACGGAAACTAAGAGCACGGGCCATTATTTTATTTATATCGCCTGATGGTAAAGCCGCCGAGCTGGCCTACTGCGGCAAACTGGATCAAGGACTCCCATTTCTGATTAGGCTGTTCTTCGAAACTAGCACTCCGATTTAGCGACAGAGAGAGCTCAACCTTGATTATATTGGGTATTATTATCAGACTATGGAGTGATTTTCTACTAAGACTACTTTCGAAGGCGTTAGCGCTGGAAATAATGGCGGAAGAAACACTAGCAACTTTTTTATAATTTATACGGGAAAACCTGTCTTGTTTTGGGTCATCAATACATTATTGGCCATTTTCCTAGGCAAGAACATGAACAGTATTTGTTGTTATTAAAACCGATTATGTATTGCCAGCATCTAAAAACCGATTGCCTATGTATTGGCAAGTTAACAACATTTTTTAAACAATTTGTAAGAAATTGTTAATAGGTTTTAATTTACTTCATTTTGGTTTTATGTATATTTTAATCTTAGTTTCAGGCATGTTATGACTTTGAATTGTATTTATAGTTTTAAGTAGTTTCCTTTTGCAGATGAATATTTTTTTTTGTGGAGGGAAAAATGGAATGTAAAATAGGAAATAGGAAGATAGATAAAAGAAAAACATCTTTCTTTTCCTCACTAACAACACGGTGTACCATTAGGAAGCATTTGAATGAAAATATAAACTCATTTTTAATGGTTGCTTATTATGAGGACAGTAAAAAATAATCACTTTTAAACACGTTTTATTTATTTGTTTTTTGTATTTGAATGCAATGAGTTAATAACTTCTCATAGTAAGTCTGCTGTGGAGGCTTGATTAAAAACAAATTCAAAATTACTAGAGGCATAATAAAACAAAGGATTTTTATATTCTAATATTTACATCACATATTTATTAACCAACATCATACTTTCATCTTCTTCTTCTTGGGTTTGATGGGGAGCGGGCCGCCGATTTTGAAGACGGTGCTGCAAAATTACACAATTAATGCATTATTCTTTAATTACGTTATTTTTTAATGACAAAAATAAGTTTTTTGTGTAAATAATCACAACTTTAAATCGAATGTAAGTAAAAATGCAGATGTGAGTTATTCAGTAGTAGAAAACCATTCAACAGTTTTAAAGGTATTTATATACTACTTTTTATATACTACTATTGTTTTGAAATAAGTATAATTTAATTAATAAATTGAAATGAATTAATAAATTATTAATACTTACTGACAAGTTGTGCAAATGGGACTAAACTTGCAGAATACTGAAACAAGCATTTATAATTAAATTTAAAACATCAGTTAATACCAGAAAATTATAACTTTTATCTTGATTTAGTCATAATGAGCTAAGGATGCGTTTACATGGGAGCAAAATGTCAGTCTATAGGGTGGAAAGGCGTTATCTTTCCCATTATTGTTTTTGTTCACCTTATAACTTAAATTGTTTCTGGCTAATTTATATTTAAACGATGATTTGTCGTATCCTTGCATTGATTCTTGAATGTTTTTTGTTTGATAATGAAAAATAATTCGCATAATCCAGCAACTAAGATATTGAGTCAGCATTCCAAACAAAGAAGACAAAAAATAATAGAAGTCTTTGCACACATTTTATAAATTAGCTGCATATAAAATAATTTTTTGATCTCAGTATTTGTCCAGTACTATAATATATTAATTTTACTTGTTTAAGTAAGCAGCAGCATGTAAAAGCATCTTTTAATTTATTAATGAATACAACATCTGTCCTTTGTACTTAACCACCAAAGTGTGCTTGCTGTATTAATCAAGTCAAGGAAGATGCTGCTGTCCATCCTCTGTAAACTTGTTTGTGAGCAGTGGTAATCCTATATAATTAATGCACAGAGTTTAAATTATAAAAAGACTGTCTTGAGAATCGAACTTGCGCCCTACCTTCGCAAGTCTCAGTGAAGGATAGTGTAAAAGCTTTACACATAATCTAGCAATTTTACATCTCTACATTTAGAAAATTATTGTTCTACGTCCTGCAATAAATTATGTTTTTAGCAATTACAAGCGTCCTAAGTAGGATAACATATGAACAGTACACTCTAACATACAAACCTTTGTCGGTCACCATTATAGGTACCCACCCATGTAGGTTGTACAATCTATCAATTTTGCTCTAAGCTCTTATTGTCATGTGTATAAGTTGTTTCATTTTATTTATTATTTACGATAAACTTACAATGAGATTTTATAATAATAAGAAAAATTTAAATATAAAATGGTATTTATAAGTTTTCACAGATTAATATATATAGTTGTTATCTATATATGCATCTTACCACTTAAACAAACAGAGCAGACATAGCCGATGGTGAGCAGCTCCCGGTGGCAGAAGCAAGCAGCGCGGTAGTCGACCCTACCTCGACCTGGTAACACTAATTCTTTTCGTTCCGAAGCCTCAGGGAGAAATACCCACTGTTAAAAAGAAATTCTTTATATAATTTATAGTAATGCTAAATTGTTTACAATTTAAATAGATTCTATTAATAATTATATTCATCCAAACACTATTCAAATTGAGTTGTTTACTTGTAATCTTCAAATTGAAGGGTTGCCCATAGAGATAGTAATTAAGATTCCATTAAATCACGATGTTTTCAATCGCCGTTTGTTAGCTGACAAAATTAACTTATTCACTTCAAAGGGATTGAGACCATAATTTCAATTATCTAAAAATCTAAGCTAACCTCTTTAACTAGTTTTAAACTACACAACTAGCCCAGTGGCTAGTGGCCCTTTATTTTTATAGTTTAGCAACTGATGCAATAGTTTTATCTATACATTTATGTTAAATTTATTTAACATGTAAAAGTTATGTAACTGTTACGATTTTTATAGTTTACGTTTATATTTTTAGACGAATGATGTTTCTCTTGACAAACTTAGAAATTATTGTTTATTTTGACTTATTCCTTACTTTATTGCAATATTGTTGCATGAATAAGTTGTTTTTTTCACTACACATAAAATTCGAAATCTTGTCTTAATTATATCTCTAAAAATTTCTGCCAATAGAATACCTACAACACATTTTCTACCAGCAATATTTGGGAGTTATTTTTTTATTACAGATGCATAAAATTCATACTGTATTTATAAATAAAACTACGCAGGAAACATAAAATGAACTATGTACATACATATAAAATTCTAATAAACACAATAATATATCGATAAAAATTGGTAGAAATAAAATAAAACTACTAAGAAGTAAGGACCTCTTACCAATAAATACTGCAATAAACCTTCCAATGATGGCACTTTGAGATACAGGCCTCCAGTAATATCACAACCCTGTTGTAATAAACTCAGATGTTTGTCCAAAGAACATACATCTATTAGAACTTGTTGTTTCTGAAATTAATACAAGAAAATAAATAAAACCTGTACAAACTAAAAAATTTCTTTTACATCTTCTTATCTTAAATTATTCCATTGTTTTGTTTATTCTTCATTTATTAATTACTGTAACAAAAGGCCAACTATTTGCCATGTTAGCATTTGATCGTGGGTAGCAATACACTAAGAAAATTCCACATTTCTGTTGTCCGCTATTGAAGTTCGACAAAAGTAGCTAAATATTCCCCAATAGACAGAATAGTGCATGAGATACTGTGAACTTCTCTCTCTCTCTCTCTTCTGTATCAAAATTTTTAAAAGTATCAGGGCTTCAATGTTACATATTAGTTAAAGGATTAATGTTAATTTTTGTTATTATGAAAAACGAAATTAATTTTGTTTGTTCATTGTTTTTTTTTACGTAATGCATGCTGTGTTTTGTTTTTTAGCCCATTGACGCCCATTGTAATACGTACATCTCCCCTAAATATAATATATCTATGGGAGGATATACCACAATTACCATGCTTGGCAGGCACGTTGGGGGTCACAGTGTGGTATTGTGGTATGAAGAGTATGCTTCTGCTCATTCTTTAAAAACTTGTCTGTGAGTAGTAGCAATCCTATATAATTAATGCACAAAATGTGAATTGCTTAAATGACTGTATCCTGTAAATCAAACCCGCGACCTAGGATCACAAGTCTCAGTTTTCTTTCACTGGACTAGAACTGCTCAGCTTGTGTCTTCTTACATTTATTAGCATATTTTTTATTCCCTATTATAAATCTTAACTTGTAATTATTTAACATGTAATTTCTTTTGAAGAACTATTATATTAATAATAAAGAAAAACTATAAGTATGTTTAGCAATCCAACATGATGATACCTAAGTGGGTGAAATCTTCACTGAAATAGTAGATACAGCTGAATTAAGGTCAGACTTTTTTTACATTGTTGTGGGTTTTAACAGAAGAAGACCAATGCTTCACTATAAATCTAAGGACTACTTCTTTCATAAAATTTTTGCCCACAATGTATTTATAAGTGACACAGATTGTCTGCAAATTAAGGTAATGAGTACAATGTTTGATATGTTCAAATAATAGCATTAAATATCTTCAGCCACTGTATATGTGTTCAAATAATATAGTATTTGTAGGTAGTAAAGTATTTGTGTCAATTTCACATAAATTACGCAAACACATATGCGCACATATATACACATACTATGTTTGGTACAACCAAAGTATATATACTTTAATCCCTCATTTTTTATATAGTTTGTGTGTTTATTATTAATCTAGTTTATCGTCTACTTTGATTAGTTATATAATTATATACAAATTTAGAGTAATTTAGTTACGAAATCAATTCTTTAGTTAGTGCTGTTCTCTATTTAGGCTAGTTTTGTGTTTTTTGTGTATTGTGTTTAATAAATATACTACTGTTGACATATAATAAATAACTATCCTCACTTGAGCTGTAAAGAATACATTCATGTAATTAATGTATTGAGCTGCGGTATCTGAGCTTCCTGTGACAATGAGTATACGACTGCTCATACGAAAGCCCGGAGAAGCCTGACGTCTCATCTGAAACACATTAATAGCATATTTTAATTTCATTAATAAATATTATAACATTATTATTAATGTATAAATATATATATTAGGAAATTTATGCAATATTTTTGTAACAGTTGTAACTAAGAAATAGTTTCTTTTCTATGCTGCATAGAAAAGTGGTTATTTTCAATTTTACATACATAAACATACAAATTTATACATTTGCTTATGAATGTATATTAACACATTCCGTGCCATGTGGCGCCCTATATGACCCCTGCTGCACTTTCCGTTCAGGCCGTTTGCAGTTCTCATTGAAAAACAATGATGGTCGAAAATATTAATAACTTCACATCATGCACACAAGTACGTAATGCATAATTAAAATTTGATAACTTTTTTACTTTTAGCTTTGCAGTATTTGAAAAAGTGTAAGGCATACATCTTAAACAATGTGTATTTAACTTGTAAAGTGGGTCATATAAGCCCCACGCGGCCTGAATGGAAAATCTTCGACACAGAACGTATTAAATATATATATATATACATACATAATATTGTTAATAAATTAAAAATCATTGAGCTAACCCTGGATATAAAACAGAGCCCCATAGCCAATGCCCCAGCCAGTAGAGACTCCCCGGGTTTTTCTTCTTGTGGTTGACTTTTGATTAGATTCACCAATCTATAAAAACAAACATTTGATTTTTTTATTTCAACAAACACTTAACAAATCTCATTTATATTTTTATATACTAAGTGAACATGAACATAATTTTTAATCAGAAACAAGAAATGTTTAATTTGGAAACAATTGAAATTAATAAAGGTTGCAATTGCAGATCCATTTGTTAAACAATTATATTCAAATTTAATTTAAGATAGAAAACTTATAAAGACATCTTTTTGATAACACTTCTATATACTAAGATGCACCTGTAGATGATAGGAAGGTATAAATTAACAAATTGTAAAATAGTGTACAAGCCATTACAAAAATATATAGCAGTAAAGCTTTACATTTATGTATAGTCCAGCTAACAGTGATTTATAAAGTAGCCACAAATTAAAATATCATCAGCTACTTCCATGGCCCCATCTTATTTCTTAAAGTTTTATTTTTGTGTCTTCAAATGTTCTGTGTTAATATAGTCATGATCATATTTGATTATTTAAGAAAATGACTTTTGACAACCTACTAATGGCAAAGAGTAGCTCTTAGTATTGGAAGTTACAATAATTAAATTATTTGCAGTATATATAAATAACAGGCAAAGAAACCTTGTTATATATTACTACTGCTTGGATAAACTGTGAGATTTCTTAGCAACAAGTATTTTTAGTAATTTGTAAAATGACTTAACATTGTAGTAAAATTAATAAGACACTACAGCCGTAAGTAAGACAAACTCCTCCTTTTAGCAATAATAGGGGTTGTGACCTCATTCATGAAGCTGCCTGGTATTTTAAGTTTATGTTCCTTCATTTATTTAAGTCCACATGGGATATACCGCCCCAACAATCATAGAGATAAGGCAGAATAAAACATTGGAAATATATCTATTTCATCATCATCATTTTAGCTGCAGAACATAGGCCCATCACTAGATTTCTATTAGGACCATTAGGAATCAGCCAGCTTACACCATCTTCCACTGACTTTAACAAGGTCATCTGTGAAACTTGTAGGTGGATATATTATGATGCACTAAAATATCTATTTACCTCATTTTAATAGTCTTCTCTACCAATGTGAAAAGTTCATATTGTCCATCAACCTGCCTCACATCTAACGGTTTTCCAGGGGATGGGTAAAGGTATTCACTGAAATAACAAAAAATTTGCTTTACTGACATTCATTCACATATTGCGATGTTTAATGCTGTTAACCATTACTAATTAACCCACATGCTTGATGCATGATGAAATCACCAGCTTCATTGATAGCAGACATTGATCTACTATATGCCCAGAGGTTAAACTACTCAGGTTCATTTCCTTTTAAAAATAGTCTTTGTCCATCTTTTTTTCAGGACCTTCCTATTTTCAACCTCTTTCTTTCAGCCTTCATGTTTTCTTTCATTCGCACAGCATTCACGCACATTACATTCACACATTGCCTCCCATGACTCACAATACTTCCTATTACACAGTTTTGCTATGCTTAATTACATCACCCACCACTCTGCAACATAGCTGCAAGAAAGTGTGGCAGCTCTCCTCCTCTTCCAAAAGAGAAGTGATGCTGCGGCAAGCAATGCTCATTTCCGCTTCACAAGCCACTTTAATCCATCCATAAATGGGACAACAAATGATTGTGTTGACTATGGTCTAGTTCACTGCTGGGTCAAAGATGCATGAGGTGTTTTGAGCTTAAACTGATACAGGTACTTTGAAAACTGAACTACTCTCCTTTGTGCCCCGTGAACATTAGGGCCAGACACATGTCCAGTTTCATTGTGCACAGCACATAGTAGGCTCTTTTGGCTTCGGGAAGGAATAGTATTTGTGTTAGAACATCTTATTGGTGGCTAAATTCACTATAATGTAGATAAAATTAATTGTTGAAGTATATAAAACAAAAACAATAATAGAAATATGTTTATCTAGGATATGGAACAAATTAATGTGTTTAGTAGATTTATTGATACCTTTTGTGAAAATGACATCCTATAACAGCGAGTAGATTTCTGGATTTTTGCATCAAATGTGAGTTAGCAAACGCTATCACCGCATCGAGACAACTCGTTAACACTTTGGGATCTTCAGTTATGTAGCGTTGATTTGGATTAGTATCTACTATAATGACAAGCAGACTGCTATCTGATGGAGCTGTAAACATTAAATTGTTGAATTCCAATAATTGTGTTAAAGTAAATACAAAAAGTATTAATATTTACACCAAGGAATAGCATTACGCTAAAATCTAAAATAAAAATTACCATCGTCATCAGCTACTTTATCCGTCATCGTGCTTTATTGAAATTTTCAAACTAATGTTTATAAAATACTTCTCTCTTTCTTTTCAATAAATTTTGTAGTGTTTATTAACTAATATCGTCTACCGCTATCTTTGCATCTCCAAATTTGACAGTTGACAGATGTCATTAATTTTAATCAAAATTGAAACAACGGTATAGGCACTAGTTTAAACTTTCTGCCATCCATAATCCTTTAAAATCATTTTTTAACATGAAAAACCACTCGGTATAAACTGGAAATTGATGTTGTAAATTATATAGATAAAAATAGGTATAAGAATTATCATTAGCAAGGAGTAAATTCATAAAGTAAACGTTGAGGTTTGAAGTACCAGAGTGCTTCGGTATTTAGTCAAGTTCTTTATACAGTAACTAAAACGTACATTCCGCCTGGAGCCATATGCTTCTAATCGTGATATCATGCTTCTATTACACCGGATTAGAAGATTGCAAACCTCATTTAGGCTTCGGCGGTAGCTTTATGGGGTGTAGGCGCATGAATGTGCATTGAAAGTAACGAAATTTTATATTGTACAATTACTCTTCCTTTTTAAACAATATAGAAAGTCAATGTTTAATTACTTTTCTCTATCCTTTATTGGTTCACAGTATACTTAAGTTTTAGTAGACATTCGTTATTAACTTTCTTCTCAATATGGTTAATTTACGGTAGAAATACAAGATTATACTGTGTTAGTCGGTGTATACGTGCGATCCTGGCAATCACAGTTAGGAAGAAGCAGGGCTATGATTACTACCTGTTACCTGCTCCCTGTATAATAAACATATAGGCTTTGGATAATATTACATGAACAGGGTCTCTACAAAAATATCACCAAAGATTTATGTCAAATTTAAAATTGAGCCTCTTTTAAAAAGAACTAAAGATTAATGTATGTAGAATGCGGAAATGAAGTAAGATGTTAAAAAATTATTATTCAACGAAAAGAAATAACCCTGTCCTTCTACAAGAAAGAAAAATCTCAAGCACAGTGGACATCTGTTCAGCGCTATGTAGCCTGGCCGCAGCTATTTCAACTTGCCAGTCCGCTGAGCTATGACAATTACTTTTGTTTTTTTTTTTCAGAATTTTATCGTTTCTGATTCGAGAGATCCCGAACATAAACTGGTTCATCAAACCGAAAATGAACTGGTTCATGTTGATAAACACTTCAGTATTTGTACGTGAGTGTTATTATCCGTTCTAGTAGAGCCTTCTTTCACTTATTACTTGATGTAACATATTTTATTATTATTTATTTATTTTAATTATTGCATCATGTCATTGGAGTTTATAAAATAAAAATGATTATTAACGAAGTAAAGCATGCTGTGATTCCTACAATGCGAGGCTTGGATACAAATTAACCTTTTAACAATATAAATAAAAATTGATATTACCCACCAAATATTTCATCGTACTAATTTGAATTTCAAATCAGACCGTGCTTATCTGTTTTAAATATTATTTATTTGTTCCAGTTATTCATGTTACCATCGATTAATTAATTTAATCGTAAATCAGGCGGCTGTTGACAGATGTCACAATGTTAGTAATTCATATTTGTCAAAATGTAAGCATAGTGCATGTATCCACGCAGTGTATTGTAGCAACAAGATTTTAAGGGTTATCAAACTGTTAAATTATACGAATGCATTTATAGTAATTTTAATTAAGAAAAGTAATCTTATATTAGATATGCTGTGTTTATTTAATATTAATTTGTTATGTCCCATTATCTGTTATTGGATTTTCATTACCTTTTACACATAATGATCATTTTTGGATATTTTAGTCATGAGACTTTCACAGCTGGATGTAAGCCTCCCACTTAGATTTATGGAAGTCCAATGTTGTGTTTGACGATCTGTGGCCTTCCATAGCCACTTCAACTTGCTAATTCGATGGGCACCTGATTCGATCTCGTAGAGTCAGAGAGAGAGAGAGAGAAAATCTAAAGCATAGCCTTCTCCATAGCTCGTTGTATGGACGGGAGCTTGCCAATGAATCTGAAAGTGAGAGACCACGTTTCAGTGCAGGTATCTGCGTGTTAAAGGATGTATTCCGTGAAGTGTTGGACTATTTTACAGCCGATCTGTGACAGTTGTTTTGGATCCAGTTTTTGCAGTAACTTGTTTTTCCGGGTTTTTGTTGTTCCCGGTTTAAAGATGCGATTTAGTGGTTTTTAACCAGCTTATGAAATTTGTAGTTATAATTTACCAATGTCTACATTTTTTTCTCGATTCAACATGATTGATAAAGATAATTTTTAGATAATGAAACGAGAAAACCATTTGAATGTGTGTAATATTTATGTTATTAAGAATTGACACAGTGAGTAAAAAAAACGTAAGATAGAATAATTATAATGAAGCTTAATAATGATAACAGAGCAATATAGAGAGCTATGATTGGAGTTTATCTGCGAGATCGAATCAGCGATTTTGGGGAGACCTATGCCTTGCAATGGGCGTGTATGGGCTGAAACGACGATGGAAAATTAAAGCATTCTGCAATTGTGGATTTTATATGAAACTTAGCATGTTTAGATATAAACATATATAAACAGAGCTGAAACAGAGTTTTAGAATGTATAGAAATAATAGCTAAGGTCTGTTATGAGGTATTTAATATAAATGGTCGTGACATACATTAACTAATAAATTAAGTTTTATATATTTTTTTCAAAAAATAATGTTAATATGAGCTGATCAACTTAATTTTGTGTTTTTTAATATATTTGAATTAAAAATAAAACGCTCTTTGGCACCCCTATTTAAGATAAAGTTAGTTTTAAATACTTATATGGATACAACTAATCCATCATATTTTGATGCGATGTACGCGTTTGTAACTGTCTGTTAGAGATATAATGATTTAAAGGAATGAAAAACCTTAATTAGATAGATTATTTATGAAAAACATTTACGGTATTTATGTTATACAAGTGACATTTTATTGATTGAGATCTACATATTATTCATTTACGCCTTCTCTTATAAAACATATTTTACTTCAATTATTCGAAATATTTTATTTATTTTATCTGGTTTCAATCGTAAGTAATTATAAAGTACAATCTCTCTCTTTCATTTAATATTCAATCTGTATGTTACATATAGATTGAATATTGAATACGGAATGTCATTAACGTCTACAATCCATTCTAAAAAAACATGTAAATTCTCTTAACAAGTCGATAATTTTTTACGTGCTTAATAAATATACTCACACATACACACATATGTTCATTAGACTGGTATATGCTAATAACGATTGTAAGGAATGTTAAAATTATGTGTCATACGACATTTTTATTGGCCCATTACTATTATTTTTTAAGCCCATGAAGTGGCGAGACAAGGAAGTTATTTAATTGTAAATGACCTATTGACGGCCATTACAATATTGTCTTCAAGAGCGAAAGAAAATATTGTGAGAGTTAGAGAAAAGAGGAAAAATGTCAAGTGATATTGGGTAAAAGCGTGGGGATGCAGGGGGACGAGAGGGCGGACAAGCTGGCCGAAGACGCAGCCCTATAGAATAAATGGAAACCGGAGTACGAGATTAGTTTAGGCTGGACACACTTGGCGAATGTGGCTTCGATGATGCGGATGTTTTTTCCGAATGCCGTCTCATCTTACCGCGTGCTTCGTAGGTTACAGCTGGACATGGTTCTGGTTCAGATGTTCACGGGGCGCGGGTGTTTCGCTAAGTATCTGCATAGGTTTAAACTCAAGAAGAGTTCCTTGTGCACCTGTGACTCCACCAGATCGTTGAGATCGTGGCGTACCTGATCGCCGACTGTCCTGTATTTCGCGCGTAGCGTATGGAATGTCAATTTCGATTGCAGGGGAGAAGAGGAGGGAAACGTTGTCAAGCTGTTAGAGGAAGAAGAAAGATGCCAAATCTATTTAGAGTATTATGAAAAGATAATTACGGTAATACGATAAGTACGGTAATTAAAAGCAGCAAATCCTAGTCCGGTAAGACTGAGATGACTGAATTCGAAAATAAATTGTGATAAGGTGCTATGAGAATTTTAAAAAAGAATAACAAAGCAAAAAGACAATGTAAATTAAAAAAATGGAGTGTAAAATACTTTAATCAACAAAAGTTAATAAATAGAAATAAAAGGAAAATAAAAAATGTAAAGGTAGTGCTCTTGGAGGTGTAGGCGAAGTAAGGAAGGTGATATAAGAAAGTAAAATGAAGGAATGGAAGAGAATGTGATGAATAATTACAAGATGTGTGGTGTAGATGATAATGTGAAAGATAAAAGATGAACAGATGAATGACAGCCGACTACTTTACAGGGTACATGCCATCTAGTCACTCCACTGCGCGTTCGCCTAGTGGACCTAATTACACGGTCTTTCAATCGAAGAAATAAATAACGTAGCTCTTATGCTTACTTTTTTTAAAGAAATTTTGTCTAAGTTCAGCGTTCTTCAATAAAAATCTACTACACTATCTTACCATCATCATCATTTGAACCAGAGAACGTGTGCTGCTAGACATATGCCTCCACCATAGATATCTAAACATCCACTTTCAACCGGCGGTTTACATCTACAATCTTTTGCCGATCTAAACATGGTGCTGCTGACCTTGTGGGTCCTTAGCTGTGTTTGCTATCTCAAAAAACGTATATTTGCCAATAAGTGCCAACCGGCAAATAGCATTTGATTACAAAAAAAGATGAACTGCCCACCAATGACAGTGACCCACCGTCAGTAATTTTTTTCTCAAATCTTACCTGATTTTTTTAACTGCATTAAATAATCTGTGTACTGCCTTAATGGTTAACTGATAAAGAATGTTCTTCGGCGTTAAAGTAGCCAATGTACTATGTATAAAATTGTTTAATTAAAATAATAAACAATAATTTAACAGAAATCGAGTTTCCCGACATATACATAATAAAGTTGTTGCTATTTTGGAATTAATAAAGCGGCTTTAATGATTATAAAATTATAGTTAAGTTAACAAATAGGAATATGCTTGGATTATCTAAAAGTAACTGTAATATGACTTCACACCCTAAAAAAGCAGGTATAATAATCCTTTCTATACGTATTTTTAGATCAAGAATGTTTTTATAACGGCTTAACAAATTTTGTTTTAGTATATGTATTTACATACGAATATCAAAAGTAAAATTAAACAAATCTCTGCTCTCGAAGTAAATAAGAATTAATACTAATAAATTATATAAAACCGATAATCGTAATCATCGAACAAAAATCAAACAGCACCTTTTTGCGATGACATCGAAACAAGACCATTAACTTGATTTACACAAACTGCTTTATCAGCGAACGTAAGACGGAGGCTTATTATTGCATTCGAATTGTATTTCATCGTTGTGAGATGACAGCTCGGCGATATGGCGCCAAAGTTATGTCATCTGTCAAAATACATGTTAACAGTATGGCGTACGGCCGATGAGGAGCCCCGATAACGGAATATGAATAATATATACATGTGACAAGCACTACGCTACTTGTCATTTTACGACGTTGTTTATACACGGCTAATGATAAGCTTTTTACGTAAACGTTGGTGGTCTGAATAGAAAAAACGTTGGCACTGCTTTAGTATTGTTGTTGTGGGTGCTTCGGAAATATGTACATTACATGAATACAACGGTAATAATAAATATTTCTTGGCATTGTTCATGTCATCTTTATATGTTTTAACTACACGAACTACGCTCGCCTTAAAATTGTAATATTTAAAACTGACATTGTCTTTAATAAAATATATACTCGCTAGATTACTTATTTAGTCGGATGGGTATTCTTCACTAAAAGCTCTGAAAATTGTTACTGAGTAAGACTGATGCATCAATTTTATTTATAACGTTTTACTCTTAAAACCATTACATAAAGTATATAAAATATGTTTATGCTCTAATCATAATTTAAATTAACTCTTTACATAAAATTATACAAAATACTTAAACTGTTACTTTAAAAAAATGTACTTCTTTAAAGGGCTTCAATAATTGAATCAAATTTTACGAGAACATTGTTTATAAAACTTCGTGCCCATTGGTGGCGACGCCACATTAGCGCGCGCTTTCGAAAATCGAAATGGGAATAAGAAAAAAAGGCGGGAACAAAATAATTATGCACGTTCTGTTTCGTAATGGACGTCGCGCTACCGTTGCATGTAAGGAAATATTCACACGAGTTATTTTTTTTACATTTTATGTTTACAGAATATTGCGTATAAAAATTTTTTGCTTTTTGACAAAAATATTTTAATGTTTGTATTAGCATGATGAAGCTTCGAAATAATTCTATAAAAAATAGTTCTTAATTTTTACGGTAACAAAATTATGATATTGATGTACAAAATTATATTATTTATTCTAACCCTTTCTATCCCTTGGTATAAAATGATAACTCTGAAATATGTTACATTAATCTATTTTTTGTTTTGTAATGCAACAGGCCAATAAATTCTGGCATTATAGTCTGAATATATAGATAATAAACAATGATTAATTCTAGTATGTAGTAATTTTCAACGAAATTTTAAAATTTCAGGTTGTAAGGATAATACACCTATAAAACTTTTAACCTATAATCAATCGCGCTGTATATAAGTATTATTTATTACTTGTTACATATTTGATTTAAACTAAATTCACATGTAGTATGTACATGCCCTTATTGGTTCGCTTGTTCTCAGAATGTAATTATGCCCAGCGCGCGGCCAGATTAGCTGAGAAAGCGTTCCGTTTTGTTAATAACTCCAATAATGGATGTCGTCTGCGCACTTTATTGTATCAAGTAATCACACTGTTTTGATGCATGAAGTTAATGATATACATTTTAAAGGTTACTTAATATTTTTAACTATTAATCTATATATCAAACTACTGTATTATGAAATGATTCGTCTATAAGCTGTGTTTTTAACAGGTCAAGTGAAATAATGCAACATTTTTTTAAATACTTATTATTTATTTTCCTTTTAATTTATGCAAATCGATTTATAGAGATAAAATAAGTGATGCATTAAAACGTAACAACAATATTGTTATTACGGTCGTGTTCGTGTAATCTGATTTAAGCGTAAACTATCAATATTAATGTAATTCAATAACGAGCTCTCAAATACAAATTGTCTAACTGATAGGACGCGCTCCGAGTCGATGTAAAATAAAACACAAACATCAACTTTAATAAGAACCGAGGTCCAGAGATGAGTACAAAAGAAAAAGATAACCGCCCTATTGTTTTTTATCATGTCAATATCTCGGCCAAATTTTCAATATTGGAATGCCTCGATTCGCCAATAAGAAGCGGGGAGAATTGATTTATTGTCCAATTAGCGTCGGTCAGGTGTGCCAACTGCCAAGATAACATCGCCCGGACCAACCTAACTCGACCGGAGCTAGAGACGTAACGACACGAGTAAATAGCTCAGCACTACTTTTTGTCAACAATTTTTTTTTAAAATATCGATTCAATTTCGTGTCACGAGCCGAAGTTAAATATCGTTACTTTATTGCTAATTGAGTTTTATTTATATTCATTAGCAATTGTGAACCGTAGTTCGAATAATTCGAACCATAAATCGAATCTGCTGTTTGAAATATGATTTTTTGGTTAAGTTTTATTTTGTTTTTATATTACTAATAATTTTTATAGGTAAGAATATACTAACAGCGTTTTAATTAAAGATATACGAAGAATGTAAAAAGTTATTTAACCCTATTAAGATTGTTGTTAAATCTACTAGTAATTTTGATAAGTTCAATGCCTTTAAAATGAATATTGTGAATCTTTTGCGTTACATAGTTTTAAATTTTATTAATTTGTATTTTAACTTTTAGTAACACTTATGTAAAAGCGTTCAAACAGTAAATATTATCGATCTTTTAGTACATACATCCCTAACCGTTACTGCCATTTCTTTTGGCGCTTTCCGTTTAAATGGCATATTGGAATGGAAAAAAGACCCTTTACACCGTGCTGCCAGCTTGCTCTGGAAGGTCAATTTGAAATTCTGATCATTCGCGGCCAAGGTTTACTTAAATGGAAATCGATTTGAATTAATTGCGGCAACAGTAAATAGTTTTTGCTTTTCTGGAATTTTAATTCGTTGAGAATTGTTTTTGGTATCGTTTATATAATATTCTAAATCGCTTATGAAATTTTTTGGTAATACGTGTGATATTTCAACTTTTACTATTATTTAAAGAAATCGTTCGGAATTAGTTTCTAAATATATTTTTTTCTGAAATTTGCGTTGCAGTTGAGTTCTTACTAATTCTTAGTTAGAATAATAATAATAGAGTTAATGGTTTTGAAAAAAAGTGAGAACCTGGCGCTTGCAATTCTCAAAATAATGTACTGAATAAGTAAAATGCATGTTTTTACAAATAACAGACACTGATCTTGAAGTTTTATCTGACTACGTTAGTAGGTGAAATCAAGCCAACTTCTTAGATCTTCTCAATCGAAAGCATGTTTATTTTTATAGAGCTCGCTTACGAATTGTAAACTCCCATTTTGTTTTCACGCAAACGTATATCTTCATTGAGTCTTCCGTCGTAACCTGAGTGTCCACCTGGACCATTAAGCATTATAAATTTATTGTGAAGCTCTAGTGCGTTACTGTATCTCGGTTTGAAGGTGCCATTCTAAATAAAATTATTGGTTTAATAATCTTAAGTCCCTTGTTGATTAGACCTATCCATGACTTCGTATATCAAATATACAGCTGCAATAATAATAGGTAAGTAATGTTAATCATGCTATTAGCGCTATGCTCGCTTTTGCTGAGGAGATTCTCAGAAGAAAGATCTCCGTAGCTTGTAGGATTGCTCGCTTGAGGTGGCAGTGGGCCCTGCCTGTGTAGCTGATGGACGTTGGGGCTGAAAGGTTCTCGAGTTGCCGATCACGTGCCGGTAGACACGGCATGTGTAAGTTCGCCACCAGGCCGACCGCCGACGTGGTCAAGATCAGCAAGATGATGACAGCGCAAAACCAGTCATTGCGGCGATATTTGGACGTGGCTTTGACTTTATGGTGGGTATCTATCGGCTGACATAATGATGTTGATGAATATTAACTACAATAATTTTTACTTTTAAATTATTAATTAGTATGGTAAGAGCAGTGGTAACCCTGCAAGCAGTGGCTGTCCAGTGGTAGAGGACAGAGACTTGAGTCGTGACAACGTGATATCTTTAGTGAATATTTAATGGAATCAGGCGTTACCTCGCGGAAGTCCATCCTAAGTAAGAAAAGGACCAATATTTAGCCACTTCCGCACATGCAGTGGTAGTCATATAATAAAATATTGGTCCTTTTCTTATCTTTAGTGAAGTCTTATACTCCGCTGTGATCGTCAATGGGCTGAAGCGATGATCTAACGCTCACAAAATAAGTTATGCAACCCAAGTAATATTTCATATTATATTAGGGAGAGCAGAAAGTAATGTGGTTTCTATCGACATATTTTGTAGGAAAACAGTTTGATTTTTACCGCTCCGGCATTGAAAATTTGTATACTTGATGGCAAAAGGCTGTTGATAACGAAGGTGAATATATTGTTGGTTAGAAATAAAAACTTGTTACAAATGTAGTCGTGTGAATTTAGCTTAAGAAAGCGACATTACTTTCCGATCCCCCTAATAATATTTTATAAAGATAAAGAACTAAAATCCAATTTGAATTGTAATTTAAAGGCATCAAGATTAGAGTTAAAGATATGGAAACTATCATCGGCAGTAAGGTTATAATGTCTACAGATTTTTGAAATAGAATTGTAAAAGTTTATACAATTTTTACAAACTAACCTTAAAAACCTTATGTTGTCGTATTTAAGCTAAGTTAGTGGCGAAACTTTGATTAACAATTAAAATAAGTATGATATCTTCCTATCTATCATTTTTGGTTTGTTTAATTAGTCGATCATATTACGTCGAAAAGATTGGCAAGTTATCAATTAAAGATGGGGTCGGTGTGAAGAAAGGCGGGAGTCGATGATTTCATTAGTCGACGGAAGTCACGATAATGGTTCGCATATCCAGTTACAGGAGTAGAGCTAAGTTAATTGCATATACACATGTATACAAACTTATACGTCTTACATGTACATGTTATGTTCTTTTGATTTAATCATAAATGATTATTACAAATTTTATGGAAGTATGTTTGTGCAAGATAGAAAAAAACAGTAACTATCAAATTTTTTGGCAGGTTCTTCTTGAGACAATTAAAATTTCGAACCTAGCAGTAGTATATAAGAAAACTGATAACAATGTTATGTGTAAATATATCTTTGAATGTACATTGTACCCATGTTTTCACATTTCAGAGGTGCTTAGCAAGCTTATTGGAAAGATTGAATGTTTTTTTTACTGCTTTATTTTATATTGTAGAATGCTACGTATCATTATATTGTATTAAACAAAGCTTACACTTACCGCCTGCCGAAAGATAGTATTTTCTCGCCACTTAATAGTATATAAAACTAACCATATTTGTAATTCCAATTTTCAAGTAGGTGGAAATAATATGTTTTCATCATTGTTGATTGAGGTCAAAAAAATTAAATTTTTTTAAATTGAGCTAAGACTTCATAGCCGAGTCGGAGCATCGATTATAAACATAAAATTTTTAATCTGTATTTCATTTATATAATATGTTAGTGGTCTGATATAAAATGTATTATTTTTAACTATTATTACAATGTTTAATTACAACAATTATGTATTTATAAAATAGTTTATTATATTTTACTTTAATAATGTTGTCAATCACTGACTGAAAAGCCCGGAACCCTAACTCTGTTTGTTAAATGACAAGTGCCGCGATGGCGGCAGAAACGGTCTGAGGGAAGCCGATTAATTTTTCACAAATAGTGTTGTACTATTACACACCGTATAGAAACATTTTTAATAAAAACTTTTACCTCACTAATTTTTACGTAAATCGGTAGTAAAAGTAAAAAGGTAGTTTGTTGTTTTACATTAGTTAACAAAATACATACCTTTGAAATAGTATAAATGTATTTATTTAATTAAAAATCATTTATCTTTCATCACAAATCGCTTTGAGATTTAATACATACATCAATCGATTCCTAGAAATTAAATGTAAAAGATAAAAATGCTATTGTTATAAATAACTATGAGTATTGATATAAAAATTATGAGATACTTTTATAATTATTATTATATAGGTTGGTACCTATTCTAAAAGTCGAAAGGTCTTTGAGTGGCGACCACTAGCCGATAGATGCGGCGTGGGTAGGATTTCCACTAGGTGGATCCACGACGTAGTAAATGTCGGGAGAAGATGCTGCATGCGAGTAATGTATGACCGGTCATTGAGGGGATCTTTGGGGATGGCTATGATTTGCAGTGGATGTCAAACGGCTCATACGATGATAAGGAAGATGAATCTATTTCATAGGGAAGAACCAAATGAATGATGTGTTTCTAAAAAATACTGCCAATATTTTTTTAATATATATAAGATAAGTTATCAAGTTGAAATCAAGAATCATGAAAAAATTTGGTCCTTAATTAAATTTTGATATGCATGCGGTTAGTTTTTTTTTGGACTTATACTCTGTGTTTTGTAATATCAACATATAATATTTCTTTGGTTATAAATCGTTGTGTAATGTAAGTCGCTGTCTCTATTAAATTGCGTTCGAAATTGCCTTGAAAAGTCATGAACAACAATTCAGTCCTCAAAGAAACCGCAACGATCGGTTCGGCAGCGGTGACAAACATTTGTGGGTAAGCGAACAATTTCTAGACCGTAGTGATGTTCGTTATAAAAATTTTTTTGAATTTATCGATAATCTTAGGGATGTCTAACAATAATACCGATTTTATTTTTTTTAAATATCAGCATCATCGTCATTATCATATTGGGCAATCTATCGCTTCTATCTCCATTGCATACGATGACTGGTTTTGCGCTGCCTGTATCCAGCGACTTCGATAGAGTGAGTGAGTGAGAACCTTCCAATGCCGCCTCTTCCACTTCAGGGTCGTCTGTCGAGGAAGTTTTGAAAAGTCCATTAATTATAAAATATAGAAAATCATTAATAACTTCGTAGTATCGGTTTTGTTTAATTAATGACGGTATGAAATAAACATTTAGATATCATTTTAAACCTATTATAATTTAAAAAACCTTTTTTTATGAAAAAGTTTGTCTTGCTTTATCAATATCATTTACTGTTTTCTATGTTGCTTCAAATTTAACGTTCCGAAACAAAGACGTATCAAATAAAAATATAAAAATCCATTCGAAATATTTTCGCGCAACACTGAATTCATGTCATGCGGAGTATTAAAAATATTCCTGTGCGATAGAAAAAGACAGTATACTCTACCGACCCTATTCGCCGCGATAGATGGGCGGGAAAGAAAGAGACGTAGTAATAGCCGGAAATTAGCACTCGTCTATCTTTCATTTTACACCCCAAATTTTCTTATTCCAATTTCCTCACGCTACGAGCCTTCCAATTTTTAACATTGTTACTCCATACGTTGCTATCAATGCAAAAAAAACCTTAAGAGGCGTAATTTTAGAGTACATTTTGATATTGACGGCTGTGGTATTTTGTTACACTTTGGTTTGGAGTACGCTTTAGAGCACTCTGTCATTTGAAATGAGTCATTTTCTGATAAGAATGCCCTATTGGCTGAGATGTGTGCGCTTCGGGCCGCTATGTCGATAATGCCATTTCCGAACGTAGATAGCGAATAAACTTGGGTGTCGGTTTTTGCAACGAGTTTTAATAAAGCATAGGGGGAGAGCGGCCGCGATATGGAAATGAGCGTGTGGAGGAGAGGAAATTTGAATTTATACACCAGCGGCTTTAGTCGACACGTAGCGTCTGTACGTTTTTATAATATCGATAATTTGAAAACCAGTGACTTGCATAACAAAAAGAATAGCTAGTTGTTAAACTGTTTTTATTGAGGTTATAATATTAATGTAATTAGAAATTTAGATCAGATATTGAAATTACTTGATTTAAACATACATTCACTTTAATTCTAAATATAGAATACGTTAGATTTTTAGGTTTTTCATAACTTATAACATAAGTTATATAAGAATAAATGTCTAAAATATTGCTTTTTATAATCAATGTGTTCTATTCTGGCTATGTCATATTTTTTCTATACCCATTTTAAATTTTTACCATGCTTTAATGTTCACAAAAAAATAGATAGTATTTTTATACTATCTATTTTTTGTGAACATACGAGTATAATACACTATGCTACAGAAATAACACTTCGCTAAAAATATAATAGTTTTTTTAATGTAACATTTGCAGTATCTATTGAGCAGTGGTAGTCCAACGATACGATTACGGATGGTAGACTTTTGATCGTAGGTCGCGGGTTCGATTCCTGGGAAATAATTTTAAGTAATTCACACTTTATTCATTATTTATATGGAATTACGACTGCTCATAAACAAGTTTCCAGAGGATGAGCAAACAAGCTCCTCTGCATAATACCATCGCGATCGCCAACCCCATAAGCGTGGCGATTATGCTATATCTGTCATAAATATCTTTAGGGGAGGCCTGTCTTGCAGCGGGCGTTTATGGGCTGAAATGAATGTATTTATATTGTAGCTTAAAATTTTGCAAATTATTTACTTATTATAATTAAATAAGATTATAATTAAATAATATTATATTTAAGAAAATTTTCTCATTTGTTACAATGAAAATATAATTTTGAATGAAATGATACACATTGTTTAATAATTTTGTAAAGACACTGCATTCCAAAATTTTTATTATGACTTTGGCTTAGGTTTGATAAATAACTTCTATTGTTATTATTTTTTAAAACAGATTCTTTTCAACATGTATTTATACATTTACTACTGCCAGGTTAGGGAATGTTCATTTTATCGAAAAGAACCAGGTAATAAACTCGATAGCTATTATTTTAATGTTAATTTTACATTATTTACTTTAATAAATTCTCTATATGTGACATCAAAATAACCATGATACTAATTCCAGGCATGATTATATAACCTTCAATAGAATAATTTGTCTTATTGATCTTTGTCTTACCATAATTTTTTAAGTCATTCAAGATAGAAGTAGATATTGAGCCGGCAGGCCTCATTGCTTTGACTCTATCTCTCAATACACGAATTCATTGAGTGTAGCTGCCTTAACTAAAAAATAATCACATCCGAGGGGACATTTAAACGCCGTTTTTATTTATTTCACATTCTTTTTTATTTCTTCACTTCTCTTTCAGTCTTCTTAAGATCATTTATTCAGTCTTCTAACATACCTCAAAGAGGAAACGACTATCGCCTCCATCATGAAAGAGGAAGAAAGGAAAGAAACCTTTCTCAACTTCTGCAGAAAGGTAATTAAAGATGTTATAAATAGGCATAAGTAAGTAAAGCATTGTAAGAATAATATGTATATTAGAAGTAAAATATTTTAAGGAACAAACTAGGTGTAAATAAAATAAAATAACTGTGATAAAATAAAAAAAATCTGTGATATTGCAAATTGTAAACAGACCTAACTGCAATGATTGAGGATGGATGAAAGGTAATGAGAGTGGAAGAGAAATATAAATCGAATTGTTGAATGAAAGAGTGGCAAGATAGTTATCGTGAGGAATGAAAGAAGAGAAAAAAAAAGAATGAATATAAAAAAAAGGAAAATGGAGAAATAATTAGTAAAAATATGAACTCTGTTCCCAACCAGATAGGGTAGAAGGAGAAGTCACCAATAGCGGGGCCAATAAAAAACATACTTCAAACGATCTTACATACTCATCCATTTTTAGTTTCCTCCGTGTCATCACCTTTCATCCTTCACCTCACTTCCTAAATGTCTCAGGTATTTGGTTTCTTTTTTATCACGATTTATTTAGCGCTTAAACCGTTTTTACTAATTAAATTTGTAGATATTATCACAGTCGGTATCACAATTTTTTTTATTCTAATGTTTTGTTTACAATTTTACATGTTTACTGTTTTACCGTTTTCTTATTAGCATCTTATTAACATTAAAGTTTTATAGAGAGATACAGGGAGATATTTTTCGACAGTGACATTTTTTCCTGCTATTTAACAATGGAAAGACCTTTAATAATAAATAAGCCCTTTCGATGTGTGCATTGAAAGTGAGTTTGTTATCCAAGACGACAGCTTGATAACTGGTTTCAGTCACCCATGGTACTGGACTATCCAGGAGTGTGATCGGAGTAAAATTGCTCGTGTGAAGTGGCAAGATTGGCTATCGTGGCGATCTTCGGAGCAGGCCTAGGGCATAATTACGACAATTAGTTGACACGACGACGATGATAATGGTCAAGAATATTTGTTACTATTGTTAACATTGTGTGCGTGTGCATTAATGCGGTTTTTTCACTACTTATTGCATAAAATAGTTTCTCTTAGTTCGACAGTGTGTTCTGAAATTATTATTTGGTTTAATATAGCTTAAATGAAATATTTTACGTTGAAATGTCAATAAATCAATTTGATTCAGTGAAGGATTCCGTGCGTTATTCGACGCGTGGGAACACAGACAGCGTGGGCCGCACCGCGAAATGCGTTTTCTTTCACTTGGTTTACTTTAAAAGGTTAAATTGCGCGGTCAACTCTTAGTACTTATAAATGCATGTTTTTTTGGGAGTTTTGAGTTTCATTCGTGGGAATGTAGATAAACAATTATCAGATTTTATGACACTGTCGTTTTAGAGTCTATGTCATGTGTGTGGAATTTAACATGTTCTCTGCCAACGCGGTTAGTGAAGTCTCCCTTTAGGCCTATTAAAAATCATAAATCTGTTTAAAATTTACTAAATAGCTTTTTTGACTTATATGCTTTTATCTTTTACTGAAATATTTATAACAAAAGTCAATTTGAGCCATTATTTATGGATGTTCTTTTTTTAATTAATTTGTTTGTATGGATATTGTTGTTTTTCTTTCTAAGTTCTTAAATTTTTCAAAAACCAACTTGATATGGAAAAGCTAGAGGGCCATGTGGGTGAATTAATATAAGATTTAGTTTGACAGCACTGCCTAACGGCTCGTAAGAACGAAACGAAAACCCTCGTAAAATGCGGTCATCGCTGACTGACGCGGCTTGAACTGAAAGTCTATATGTCAACCATCACTGACCGACTCGGCCTGGACAGGAAACTGCGCTTATTTTATCGGCATAGAACGTGTTAATATTTGCATTGTTCTCAAAGTTATTCTAAAGTTTAGCAATTAATTGCCAAAACTATTTTTAACATTTAAGAAAGTCGAAGGATTTTCTAACGTTGCATCTTGTCTGGATACAATATCGATAACAATTGATAGACAAACTTTTAGTGGACATACATCACCGAAACGACTTTAGAAATTAACTAGGTTGCAACAGCGTTTACGCAGTAATATTAATATTGTTTAGCTTAGATTTGTTATCTATAATAAATGAACTTTATTTAAACAATTATTGATATTCTTAACTTGTCACTGGTCTTGTATGTGTCAGTGTGCTGCCTGTAGGCCAATTGTCCTTTAGTCAAAAATATCAAGGAGCCTTTGTTAACACTGCTCAAATATGTTTTTTAAAGTACCTACGTATGTATGTAATTATTTTAATATTTAATTAAAACTGAAATTATTTTTATGAATGCCCTTTTCCATGCTTTTAACTTTATCTTTAATTATTTTATTTTACACATTTTTTTCACAGCAACTCTGATAACACAAAAATAAATCCAGGGGATATCTTATGTTCTTTATAAGTTTACTTTTTAATATTAAACAAACAAAATTAAGTAATGGTAGAAAACTATTGTATTTATTGGTTTATTTATTTAGTAAATCACAGCAATGTCTATGACAAATGTGATTTAAGATGTAATAATTATGTATATATATATATATATATATATATATATATATATATATATATATACATAATTATATTTTATCGTGCAAATGTGAATAAGAAATAATTAAATGAACGATACTTTACAATGTTATAAACCCTATAGTAATCTAAGCCAATAAATCACAATGTTTTTTGGACGAAGTGTTAAAAATTGAATCGCAAAAATCAGTCCAGAAATGAATTGATACTTTTCCTACTAGTTTTGTTATTTCATTTATAGCGCTATTAAATTTAAAAAAAGGCTCCACTTCATAAATTAACGCATTATGACAATCGTGTTCATATCATAAAATATAACATTGGACAATACAAATTTTTATCGTTCCACTTTACCTTTATGATATTGTCCTCTATCGTTGAAGATCAGGTGGAAAAAATACAATAGCTCATTGATAAAAGGTTCGTTCATTCATAAAATGCAAAAACTGACCGAACGGCATGAAAAAGGTTATGGACTCCTTTTTGTGAGAACTCATTCTGTTACGTCTTCATCTTAAACCCGTGGGATTTGAGAATGTGATGATTAATATTTACGAATACAGATAACAATTAATACGGTCAGGTAAATTGTGTGTCACGACCATTTGGGTGGCTAGACGTTATTATATTTAAAAAAAAAGATTGCTTTTATTGGTCATACTTATTTTGATTTACCTATGAAGTGCTTTCAAAATAAAGTTTAGGTTGTAAACATAATACAGGTTCATTAAAATTTTTGGAAAACTTTTTATAAATAATAATTAAAATTTTTAAGTAAGCATTTGATAGGGTAAAATAAATTGTATGTACCTTATTCATATACTAATACTAAAACAATTATGAACATGTAATGTGGTATGTAAAATTTGTTGGCACAAAAACTGGCCCAAGCAATTCAATTATTTTTATGTTATGTATTCATGGAGACATGAGGAATGTTCAGATGGAGAGAAAATTTATATAATTGCAAGTAAATTTGTACAATTAATACTTTTGTCTCTCTGTACAACCCGCAGAGTAATTTAAAATATCTATCCTTTACTGTCAAACATTTGACGTCAATTAAATCCCAATTGTGAAGGATATGATCAAACAAAAAATGTCAAGTACCATAAAGAATTATAATAAATCAAATTATTTTATTACAGTCTCGCAGATTATAAAATAGAAATTTTTTTTTGTTAACATTGTTTAACATTAAATCAATAAATAAGGTTATTACACTGAAACATGTATTATTTTTTTATAGTACGGAGTTTTTTGATATGTATTATATAGAAATAAGATTTTCATTTCACAGTTTTGTACGAGCAGATAAAATTTGTTCAAGACTAAACATGAGTACAGCATATCTATTATAATTCATTAGAAATCTCACTGTCGCTCAAGGAGTCATAGAAAAGGTTAAGTTCAGGATTTCTTTACAAGACTAGATTAGAAATGAGGAGATCAGTAGACGAACGAAATTAACAGATATAGCTCAGCGGATTGGCTTGTCGTAGCTGTGGACCGGCCACATAGCGTTCAGAATAGAGGGCCACTAAGACTTTGGGGGTTGAGAGCTGATCAAGGACCGGAACCATCGACCAACAATGTGGAAAGACATCCTTGTTAAAGTCGTAGGAAGAATCTTAGTAGCCGCTTTCAATCGTTATTTAAAATCTATGGAGGGTGGGGAAGGGGGAGTGAGCTATGTACTACAGCTGGAATAATGATGACGATGATTGTAGTTTAAAAACAAATTTACAATTAATTTGTTTCCATTTCTCTTAGTGAGGTATACATTAGTTTTACCCCGTTGTGTGTATATTTACTTGTGTAATTTTTGTAGTTCGTAATCAATTACATAACATTGCCTCAAACTAAAAGGTCAAGCAACTCCACCACATAAATCTCTTTACTACCAATTTAACAGTAATTAACAAGGTAAACTGTATACCGAAGAATGCAATGTAACTTGCAATTATGACAATTATAAATGCATTAAGTATAATTATCCAAGTCATTTTAACTTAATTACATTAATTGCATTTCCTTACATATTGTTTTAAAATTCTCGGCCGTCGGAGAAATCGATATTAATGTGCTGTTCCGATTTTTAACCAATTATTCTGATTAAATCTACATTTTAAGAGAGATGAATTATTTTGTAAAATTTAATACAATTTATACTGTGGAAATCACAAACAAGAGAGACAATTAAAAGTTATGAATTCAGGTCAACAATTTTTCATTCATAAAATGAGTTTAAGTGCTGCAGAAAGCTCTTTACCGCGCTTTAGATATGTGCGCAGCGAGACGAGGGAAATATAGGCCGCTTCGTACTCTATTTACACACATCGCTGGATTTTCCTGAAGTTCAGTACGTCAATTTCAATAACAATATAACCAGGCAACAGAAAGTAAACTAAGTTAAACCATCTCAAACTATTGAATATACTGTACCTGAAGCCTGGCAAAGGATCATTTTCGATTCTTGCATCTAGTCATTCCTTCGCCAAAGTGATCTAAGAACTCGGAGGGTTCACAAACAGGTGGAATATCTGATAACAGTTCGGGAAGGTCTTCAGATCTCGAAAAAGCTTTTGAACTTTGAGAAGGACTAGGAACTAGATGATGTTATGATTTGTAATGTGCGGTGAACAAAATAATTTCCACGCGTTTTTATTAAAGACAGATCACAGCGCTGCCATGTCCTATTACCCCTTTTCCGAATGTATAATCTATTTATTTTATTAGGTAAATACTTCGTGTACATTGTATTAAGGTGTACTAAATTGCAAAGGATTTTTCTAAAAGTTATAAATTAATAATTTACTTAAATTTCGAGTATTGCCTTAATACAGAAAGAACTTTAAGCGAGTACGAACAACTTTTGGTTTTGTGTTGGTAGAAATAAAATCGTTACTATTGTGAATTTATTAATTAATACTTTATCCAAATCTCCACAATATCCTATTAATAACTCTAGATAAAAATGTATTCGAATATCTCGTTTCTATCATTCACACAGCTATTATTGACACAACGATACAGTTGACGGCGGGTTATTAAGATACCTTTAGTATTTAATTTGTCGGGTTGCGCGCAGATATTTTTATTAATTATAGCCATTCTGATGTCCACAGAGTATGCCGATACTTTAAATGAGCTCGTTTCGCTGAAATACTCAATACTAGATCTCGTTAAATTAATTTTAATGTTTTTATATAGGGTGTTTGATAATTGGTGTAAAAGTTTTAAAGCTTTGAATGTGTAGCGTATTTGCTCTCAATTAATATATGGTACATCGGATGCAATTAAACAGTGGTTACAGAAATAATAGATAACGTGGTGATAACATAGTAAGAAATAGCGTTTTAAAAATTTAGATTACTACATATTAAATTTAATTATTGTTTACTACCTGTTTTCGCAGATTCTTTACTGCCAGAAGTTATTTGTATGTGTCTCTCTCTCTTCGATAGTATTTTTGAGTGATCATTGTATAAAAAGTATTTGGAAATAGGTGTAAAAGCATATTGCTGATAAAAGAGCTCTATATTTACCCGTTTTAAAATTTTACTCCTAAAACAAATTACCCTGTATATTTATAGATAATGTTAATTAAAATTTTTATTAGTTTGATAAAGCGAGTAAGTTTACGTGACAGCCGCAACTTGTTATACCAGGACCTAGTTGTGCAAAAGCCGCCCTGGCTTATGGCTTGGTTATCTTTGAAGCAATGTCCCTTTCAGTTTCAACGGTTTCTGACACGACAATACCCAGGTTAGTTAATTACTAGACTAGTTCGACTTGCTGTGAGCTTACAAAGAAGGCTATTGTTTCTCTGACGCAAGATTTCATTTCATTGGTCTTCCCCGTGTTGACTGACCGACATCTTCACGTCCTAACAACATTAATACGTGAAAGAAACCCCTTTGGTAATAATACGCATTTTTATCGCCATCGTTGTCATCTTCGTGGTTTCGGCCCCATGAGACCCACTGTAAGATATAGGCCTTCTTCAATTATATCTATGGAGGTATATATATCATAATCGTCACGTTTGGCAGAAGAGTTGCCTATCTGGATACTTCTTCTGTGTGCATTGGCAAACGTATTTAATCCACAAAGAGAGAATTGTATAAGATCCTGGAATCGAGAAAGTATTACCTTCTTCATAGGCAATAATAACCTACGCCCATCATTCCTGATGTTCAGCAAAAAAGTTGCAAATTTTTATACAAGCAAATAAGACTAAGGTGTAGAAAATAGTATAATTTGCAAAAGACGAGGGTTGAAACTAAGTAAAGCATACAGAGAAAATTATGTAAAATGTTTGTAAAGTATTATGATTTGGGAATGTAAATGAGGGAAGGAAGGCGATGCAAAAACGAGAATTTGCAAGAGTTTAAAAGCAGACTATGTGAAGCACAAAGTAAAGGAATAACAGACAATGTTTAGGATGAAAGAGAATGCAGAACCAAAATTAAAACTTGAAAAACTTGTTTTACCCGATTTTGTAACGATCATGCCCCAGACAAAGCAGGAGGAACGAGAGGTCTAAAAACCATAGAATCGAACCCGGGACGTACGATTGCAAATCTTAGTCCTCTACCGTTGGACTACCACTGTTGTATTTTTATCACGTTTATATAATTAATATAATTTATTTTAAAAACTAGAAAATTGTATATCATTCCAGTTGAGTTTACTTTAAGTTTTGTATCTAAATGGCCAAAGTTACCAATTCAATATTACCTGTCAAATCAGACAGAATGTCGCTGTGTTGGTTGACATTATTTAATTATACATTTGTTGTTGGTAATTCTATAAACCGCCCATCGAGTTATTATTCTCATCATCATTTATACTTTCCTACAAATAGGAATATGATTAATACAGCGGCTTAATATTCTTGATCATTTCATATGAATTCAAGTTAAAGGTAGGAATCTCTATTTAAAACAAGTTTTTTTTAAATTTTTATTTCAATACATCATTTTCGGTATTTTACCCGATTGTGAAGTTATAGTTAAGCTTGTAAGATGACAATAAAAGAAATGCAATTTAACTACTAAACAAAAAACCTTTTTTATACTTAGAGCTACGAATCGACTAATTCATACAAAGAACTAATTTACTGTCTTAACGTATCAAGACTCATTATAGTTATTTTATTTGGTTAGCGAATGCTACTGTATTTTGTTCTCTTTGTATGCTCATCAAAAGTTTTATGTTATCGATAACTAGTTTAAATCCCAGTTATAACATTAAATGAATAGTGAAACATGTGCCAGTCTCTTGCCATTTTTATATATTACAAAAATTTTAATCGTTATAATAATACTTAGGAATTAAAAGAACCAATATTTTTTTTTACATTTGGCTGATATTGGTTAAATCAAGCATAATAAGTTTAGTCTCAGATTTACTCTGACACTAGTATTTATGTTCCCACAGTTAAGCAAAGCCTTTTTTTATAATGAACATTAATTATACGTATCACGAGGATCGATTCAGAATCATCTTTGTAAAAATCCTATTTACATTTCGTGATGTAAGTTGTGCCGTTAATAGCTGTAATCTTTTACCTCGCTGTATGTAGTGATAATTTAGTTACAGGGAATCTAAAATTTAATTTATGAAACCAACGACCGTTTCTATTTGTATAAAATAATTTTATTAAAATAATTGAAACGGTTTACTTTTTCATAATTAAAATACCAAAAAAGTATCAATTCTATTAAGTTGCGCTATACGAATTCGCAAATAAATTGTCTATCATTGTCGAGTTAGATTCTTAGTTTCGCAGAAACGTATCGATTGCACTCCTAACCTATGTTTTGACGATAACTGTCCCACAATGTGAATGAAGTTTTGAGTTATTGAATGGTTTAAGAAAATTCTGGCGTATTTGTGTTTTTATAGTCCTGTGTCACGCGAGAAAAAGAATGTTTAAAAGATGTATTATATCATCATAATTCAAGGTAAGTTTGCACATTTTTTTTAGTTGTAAAATGGTGTCCCCATCCCTAACTTTCTCCGTCTTTAAAAATAAAGTAAAAAAAAGTCTGAATTTATGTTCATTGTCTTCACATTGAAAGACACTGTATCTTATCGACTTTATTGGATACAATTGGCCTTTTGTTTGTAAATGTTTCGAAAATAATTTTCTGTAGGGATGTTCTTCGCAATGATTATTTCCGGTAAAAAAACATTTTAAATTGGCGTGATTTGGGTCTGAATGTTCTGGCCGCATTAGCATAGCACTAACGATGTTTAGGGCCGTCTGAGAATTTTTTGCGAATACGCAAAGGAGAACATTTGCATCGCTCCAAACCTCACCCGACCTAATTTGGATGCGCTCCGTATCTTCCTCGGAATCGTTAAAACGCACGCACGGTAGCGAGAACAGCACAAACATAAAACAATAAATAAATAACGAGAACAATAAATATAATTAAAAACGACAAAAAGCGTCCGTCCGTATGACGCGGGTACAAACAGATGCGCGTTTGGCGACGACTCTATAACAGCGGATGTATTACCTTCACAATCTAAATTAAACCTTACGTATATAGTCGCATGTGTGTGTTTTACTGTGGTATTATTTAACTCCAGTCCAACATTTTGTTACTACATCACCACTGTACAAGATCTTATTTTTAACGATTACCACCTATAAACGGTACTTTTAAGGTTTAAATTCCCTTAACGATATTTAGGTTCGTTTTTTCAAAATGGTAAATGGAATTTAAACGAGATGACAATTCTTTATTGCGTCTGCAGATATTGAAGCGATTCTGGTCGCGTTCGTTCATTAATTGGGGTCGATAGAGATGAGAATCGTTTGTTCTGAGAAATGGACTGAGTGATTCTCGGAGACCACGTCGTTCTATGAGTTCGGAAGGACATTAGGGTTGTATCTCACTCAAACTATCGAAAGTTAACCTGGACTTGATTTAATCACCGTTTTATACATTCAAACTTGAAAGAGTCTAAATAAGTTAAAAATTATCCATCCGACATAAATCTAGTATTTTTCAGGACCGAAGACGTTTTCTTGATTTGACTTGCGCTGCTGCCCAAGTGACATTTGCAGATTCCGCGGGTGCGAGAGAGCAGGGTGCTGAAGGCGTTTATCCTAAAACCCTTAAGAGAAGAAGGTCCAGCGCTCCCCGAGAAGCCACAGCGTGGTCAGTCACACACTACTATTTCAACGGATTAGGACGCCGCCAAGATCAGATCTGACTGTAACTGGTCGATAGTACCCGCTTAGAAATCCGCCTCAAAGGCGTCCGAAAGGGCCGAACCTCGATTTGGTCAGTTGTTATTACCTAGCTAATGTTACTAACACTTCGGAAAGCGTTATATATAGAAGAAAAAGTGGCAGAAGAAATTCCAGTAACGCTCCTGTCTTGAATGATCAGGGGTTAATTATATGATACACGAGACGACCTCGACAAGATCAGTTGGTTTCCGAATGGCAGTGAAACGTTTTGTATGAAGCCTGTCTTAATGTCTTTGCGTCGTCAGGAGGCTCATGTGCATGCCTCGGTTTTAGAACTGCGCGGCGTCTAAATGTGCAGGGTGTGATGGTGATGCATATATAATCAACGAGTTTGTGGGATGGAAGAAGAAAAATTGAAGTGCTTTGAAACTTACAGTGAAGATTTATGTGTTACCTAGTTGTCAAGTCCAATTGTTAATGTAAAACTAAGTAGAGTTTTACAAGTTATGGGGCCGAATTATTTTTTATAAATATAGTAATACTCTTATAAAATCTTTCTATGTTACCGGTTTCCATACGGAATGCGACGTTTTGTAATACATTTGTATATCCTTTATAAATATGGTTGTTAAAGTTAATAAAGATTGCGATGTGAAAATCACTGTTTGAGCACGACGTTGACGACACACGACAAGACTAGATTGATGTAATGAAATAAAAATTAAAAAGTACTCATATTCAATAAGTCAAAGGAAATAAATCCTAAAAGCGTCATACTTACAGCTGTTTAGGATCCTTAAAGAATATGGTGCTTAATGGCTTGCTGTGCTGCCGAACGTGCGAGCCGATACGGGCTAAGAGCAAAATTTGAAAGCTGTTTGATAGCTGACATATTTGCGCCATTTTAAAGTACGCGTGTTTGAAGTGACCAGATGAAAAAGTTCGCCGAGCCACAAGTACGCGTACTTATTTTAACGTCTGTCAGCACAGTTAAACTTTAAGAAAGTTTTTTTTTCATTTGTTAAGGGTGTCAGAATTTGTAGGTAAGTTTATGGGCGGTCGCATGATTTGCCCAGCATACTTACCAAAGATTGGACTCACGGCGCCTTCAATAATCTATTTTATATAGGTGATTGGTTATAGGTATAAAAGATTCAAAGAATATATAGTCAGTATAATGCTTTAAAACTCTTACACGTATTTTATTATAATCAACCTGTATGTTCTAGAAATTTGGTACAATAATTAATGTTTTTTTTTTGGAACCCGACAAGTCTATTACTACTGGCGTTACAGAATTTTCCAGAACAAATAGTAAATAACAATTAATTTTAATAATCCGAATTATGAATACGCTTTTTGTCACTATATTATTGTTACATTATTTATTATTTCTGAAACCATTGATTTATTTTTCATTTGATAGGGTTCACCATGCATTAATTGACAGTTCGGTGCTCAGCTTTGTGTTCAGAGGCCTTAGCTCAATATCAAGACTTGTGACAAAAAAATTGTGTAAAGTACGTACTATACTTTATATGTAGAATAAATAATCGCGCTGAAAAAGAAACACGATTGATTGCTATTGAACGATTATGTTTCGCTAGACTGGGTACGCTGTAAAAGGAAATATATATTATTACAAACTACTTACAAATGTATTCCTAATCGTCTGCGTCTAATATTCCGGATCATAGTTGTTATGTATAGGGGAATCATTTTATAAAGAAAAAAAAAAGATATTTTGCATAAATCGATAACGTAAAGAAATTTAAATAATCTGTACCAATGATTGAGCAGTGGTAGCCCAGCGGTATGGACTGAGACTTCTTCTTCGCGATTGTAGTTCGCGGGTACGATCCCTGGGAAACAATCTAATATAACTCACACTTTGTATATAAATTACATAGAATTGCAACAAAGAAGTTTCCAGAGGATGGGTAGCAGCGTCATGTGTTTACCATAATACAGCACTGCGATCGCTAACCCGCCTGCCAATCCTGGTAATTACGGTATATGCCTTTAACGATTATATCTTTAAATATATTTTCGTACTTATCTGACATTTAGCAAACATTCGATATAAGAAAATCGAACTAATAATAAGAGATAGAATTTAGTAGTTTACATTTATGAATCCGTATGATAAAAATAAAATTTAGTAATGTTAGACTTTGGAGAAGTAAAAGTAAAAAAAATAATAGAACGTATATTAAAGTTCACTTTTTTATACATTGATTCGATGTTGTTATTATATTATATTTTTTTATCAATGGATACTTGTAATTAGTGTATTGATTGCTTTTCATATTTTGTTTAATCTATTCTTGCCAAATTCTTATAAGTCCGAAAGCTTTCCTTAAATATTAGATAAACAACTATTGTTTTGACATCAGCAGCTTATGTCACACATAATTTTTATCTCTTTCTTTCCATAAAATCTTTTTTAGAGGTTTAACGAAAATATATAAACAAAATTTGTGGATTAAATCGCGTCGTTGAAGTGTTATGCTTAGCAACAAACTTTCCGATAAAGCGTCATAATGAATTCAGCCATAGGACGTTCATTGCAGTAAATAGGTCTGTCTCATATATTTCCAATAAGACCGGTTGGTAGGGGTTTTACTTTGGCTATTATTTTTTGTTTATATACAGTAATTATTTATTATTAAAAGGGTACCGTTTTACGAGAGTATCCCAGTTAGATGTCACCTTAATGTTGAAGCGGATGGCACAGTAACGTATTCACGAGTTGTCGGTTTCTATGTAATTTATTGGTCCAATTAGTAGTGACTCGTGAGAGGGTTTATCAGCTACTGCATCTCGCTCTATTTGGGAGGTAGCCGGTCGATAACGGTCAAATTTCGGGGAACGCGCCTTTGATACGCAGCCACGTCTTCGGAAGCGAGATTTTAACAAGTTAATTGGATAGAAATATTCAAATGCCTACAAACACAGCATGGACGTCATTATCGCCATAGATTAATATGGACACCAATGAGCTGATTAAAATGGAATTCGGGAAGTTTAATATAATGGGGGATATTATTACACGCGCACGGGTAATAGGCATTTTATACGTCGTTATGAAAAAATGGTGGTGGTACAAATTTCTTAATTATCATTGCCACTATTTACAAAATAATTCTGAGACTTGGGACCGAGACACATGCTCGAATATTCGGTTGACGCAACGCCATAAAGACAAAATAAATCCCAGCAATTTCAAAGCCAACTGACTGTCATAAAAGATAGAAGTGTGCTGGTGTTTCTTCCATAACTTCTTCTCCCAGTGCTAATCATTTCAGAAGGAGAAGTAATGTAAGCCAGCAACCGAAGACGTCGATGTTCAGCCCTCACGAGCGCCCTGGGTTCGGAACGCTAAACGCTTATTGTCCATGCACCAAGTAACTTGCACGCCTAAGCGATTTGAGAGCCGAGAATGGAGAGAGAACTTAGTAACCCGGCCCAAGGCTCGCGAAGGAACCTCCCAGCTACACTGCACCTGCACAAGGGGCATAGGCTAAGCGAGGAAATTGCAAACGGTACTTGGGCAACACTGTACTTCAGTTCAAAAAAAATGGAATTGTTGTATGGTGACAGCCACTTTTTAAAAATAAATAAATAAATACTAATGATTTCTAAAAGGTAATACTATTAGTAGCAACTTTTTGTAGTAACTTTATTTTTCTTTTAAGTTACGTGTACACTAAAAAGTAATAAATTATAAAAATGGCTTCTGAGGAGGCCTTCAAGCGTACCTATTGGTTGAGTGTATTTCTCTTAAAAGGCATCCAAAATCGAGTGCATTTCGCTAAGTAAAAAAGTGCATCTTAGAGTCCGAAAAGTAAGGTGCTTATACTTCGTACAAATTAACTTTCAGTTCGGATTTGCTACCTGTCACTTCTTCCTGAAAGCGTGCACGTGAAATCTCGCCGGTAACGAGATAACAATATAAGCGTAAAGAAGTGGCGTATTTGATACTTTTTATCAGGCGTCGCCCTTTACAAAAGGATGCAGGACAAAATTCACGAATTTTAATTTGGGAGCGCAATATTTAAGCGTTGCTTTTTTGCCGATACAGTGGGTCGAGATGTTGCAGTTAGATATTGTAATAGGAAATTATGTGATATGGCTAATATAGGATGGTACATAGCAAGATTTACTTTTAAAACATAAAAAAATATTATATCATTTAATTGAATAAAAAAAGAAACGTAATTTAAATTTTGAAAGTTTCATAGTCAAGGCGTCGTTCAGCTTTTCGGAAAATTTCTTCCAAAAAATACTGAATATTTTAAAAAATAGGCAAACAATCCGAGCTATTGTAATCATAAAGTCAAGTTCACAGTGACTAGCTGAAGGCATACATTTTAACGAAACGCTTATGCTTAACGATTTGATTGATCACGGGATGTGCCTATACATACGAGTAAGTTGGTAAGACCGATTGGAAGCACCCAACGTCTTAAGATTACATTTCTTTGGTAGTACTAAAATTTTAATGCCCACGCATCTTTCAATCTAGCCGATTCTAGGGCATAGACATCTTCTTGGCACATTTTGCCTGTAGGCAGAATTTATTATTAAAATAGTTGTCAATTAACATAAAAAAGAAAAGGAAGTACCAAGAAGTTCGATTATTTTCTGATGTAAATAAAAACACGTTTGCAAAAAATAATTCTTTGTCTGCGTAACGTTAATTAGCGTTAAATAAGGTGAAGTGACCCGTCAATAAGGCAGGCTGTTGTAATAAAAATTTTAAATGGTTAAGATTTCACCCGCCTACAACATTAAGTCAGGGACACTTCAATTATATTGCTTTTTTTCCTACCCTTGCCTGAACAACTTTGTCGCAGTAACCAAGTTTCGGATAAACAATTAAAATTCGTACAAAATACGAAAGTCTCACTGTGACACAGTTGTAAATGTCGTCCCGTGTCGATCTTAAAATCCGGTAGCTAAAAGTAATTTGTGAAATTGCTTTCTTAGAATCGGAGTCAATTAAGAAGCGTGTGGATACTTTGTGAAGTCGACAGTTTCCGATAACAGGTAGCACTTCTTTTATTAATTCAGAGTCAAAAAAAATTGTTATAAATAATAGTAAACCAGTTCGATTCTTTATAAGCTGAGATTGGATATACATATTTACACGATGTTGAATTGCTGGCTTGTTATAGAGAGCACTTTTGTATCGAAAAGAGCCTGTGATCCAAATGGGAAAGTGAGGCAGATAGCTAAATTGCTTGGGAGTGTCAAAATAGATCTCCTTGCAAGCCTCCTTGATCACAGACTGGCGGAATGGAACGATCGACTCCGTTATCTAGCCGTGCGAATATGCTCGAAGGCCGGACACAGCGGCTTCGGTAGTAGCCTTTAGTGCGTATAGTCGGATATATGAGAGAGATATTTGGCTAGTTTCGGATGTGTATAGTGCTGTCTTTGTCTATCGCTATTACTGAGATATAGGAGCACTGTCAAACTAAATTCAAATATAGTTTGTTCAACGGCACATATTCGCAACGATATAATCCATCTAGGCAGGCCATTTTTTTGGCTCCGGTTCTTGGAGACCTCTCGTACTTCCCCTGACGTGGTTCAAAGGCACTAATTCAATATTAATAATTTTTTCACACTCCATTCATGAAAATGGGTGTGAATCTCAAGGGCCCTACTCGTGATGTCCTGGGCCTTCTGTACGGAGGAGAACTTTATGACGTCATCCGTGAGTGTCGGGCAGTGTTAATAGAGTGCACTGTGTCCACTTTTTAAAGCTAATAATGCTATTGCCTAATTATTGTTCCTCTATATGGGTCCATGCAAGGGAGTCCTTATAAAAATAATATCGATGAAATATGCGAACAATTTTGTTCCAATTACATCGACTGACTATACAATGGGTTATAAAACTAGAGTTAATTTCATTTAACAATTAAATAGTTTTTTATTGAAATTATCATTGCATTGTTTTATAGTTTGTTGCACATATAACGCGCAACCGTGCTATTAAAATTGTTTGTTATTATGCAATTACACTTTCATTTAAGGAATAATTACATTAATCTTCTTCAATTTAATGTTTATTTCGACATCAATATAAGAAACATGTAAATGCATAACAAATAAAAAAGTTATACATCCAGTTTTAGGAAGATCATAAAGATTCGAAAAGTAACAATTAGTAGTCGATACATAGACATGTATATTTGCAATAGAAAGAACATCACAGAGTGCATAAAATATAGTTTATCGAATGGCAATAAATTTATAACTTAGTGCCATCATTATCATGAACATAATCTAGATCACAGAACGTCAACTGTTGGATATCCTCTAGGATTTTCAATAAAACTTGCAGTATTTTTTTAATTTAATTTCCTGGAATTTGTCACTGTTCCATCGCATAATTTCGGTTTGACGTTGCTTTATGGGACATCCTGTGTATATCCCTTTTATGAAAAATAATGAATCTAAAGTATATCTTAACTTTATAATATGTATATTGGTGTCCCTAATTACAAGGTACAATTAATCAAAGGATCTAAGATTTAGTTCTGCTCAAAGCAAAGCTTTAGTTCTACTCAAGAATTCATGCTTATATTATTTACTTATTGAAAATAAGATCTTCTTCTTCTTATTATTATTATTATACTTTGATGTATTGTTACAATTAATATTGCTGAACAAAAAAGGTTATTTAGCAGTTCGGTATTAATTGTTTGTAATAGTAAATGGCGTAGTAGTTATAAAATAACAAATTATACACACACTATAATTAGAAATAAATGTGAAACTCATTTGCTGTCAATTTATGTGTGGTGCACTGGACCTATAAATCAATGGATTCAGAAATAATAAACATCGTAATCATATATAGTAAAAAAAGGATTTCCAAATTTGAATAAGGATTTTTTAAAATTAATCATTTTTCCTATCTGTCTCTGCAGACTTTGTACTACAAGAAGTTATTAGTCTTATCGCATTCGAATAGAAAAGTAAATTAATGTAAGATATTTCAGAGTGATCACTGTGTGCATAGTATATATAAAAACCAATCTCTATTTCAGGTCACGAAAGAACCTGACAAATACTTTAAAGATTTTATTAATGTATTTTATAAGTTTCCTAATATTTTAAAGAAGTTTTTTATAGAAAACAAATTAGTGCAGATTATTGAAACATGACATTTGACAGTTATATTGTCGTTTAACAGCAGCTAATGCATTGTCTAGTATTTATCGATCGGAAAATTAATTTATGTTCGCATTAATAAATAAAATAATGACTGCATAGTATGTTGCGTTAATTTATTTTTTCTGTTCGAATGTGATAGGCCTACTTCTGGTACGGTCTGCCGGTAAAGCTAGTTTAAAAAAGATTACGTACAGGATGAATAGTTAAAAATTTTAATAGCAGCTAGAGATGTATATTAATTTGAAATGGCGCGGAATAAAAAAGCGCAGGTGCGTTGCTTACCGGGAATCGAAGCCTGCTAATTGGCAAACCAGAAATACACCGCAACCAACACTTGTCTTCGTACCGTTGACGTAACAATGGGTTGATTATTAATTAAATTACTATCACTTATATATAACAACCTCATTACCTGGCATTATTTATGAAAATTATTGTATTTTTGTCTAATAATATAAACCTTTTTTATATTAAATTTTATTATATAGTCAGTGAGATCAAAATAATGTTGAAAGCTACGTATTTTTCTTTAAATCGTTTAAGCTATAATTTATGTTAACAGACTAGATCACCGGTATTATTAAGTATTATTGAAAATATATAAACCTTATCAATATTCACGTAAAGTTAAGTCTGCACAAGATCGCCCGGAAAAATTAAAGAAGTTCTTGGTAATATGCAACGTGACCGATGTAAATAATTATAAAAAAAATTATTTACATTTTAAATATTTCTCGATTTAGAATTACTCATACTTATTCATACTTCTCCTATCCATAATAATTTTCATATAAAAATTTATTCATTCTATTCAACTTGAAAGCCGTCAATTGTAGTAAAACGAAATAAAGATATTTATTTGAAAATTAAAAAAAAACAAATTTGATCTTGTGTTTCGAAAAATTATTACCTTATCTATTTTTGTTTCTTTCGTCAGGATCCTATATCCTTTCATTTTGGTAGACAATTTTGAACATTGTAACGAAAGTGATGCAGAGAATCAACGAGTTTGTTATTATTATTACTGAAATCGATTGCAAATCTGCACATTAGTGACATTGGAAAATGGAAGCCAAAGACAATCCTCTCATAACGAAACACGGTTGACACGAATAAGCAAAGACAAACAATAGTATTTACTTGTAATGATATGATTACGAATAGATCGTTATTTTAAAAATCTAAGTTAAGAATGTTATTAGTGGTCTCCCTTTTTTAAGGTAGAAACGCATTAACGTGACCACTATATTTGACGTGAAATATTAATACGAGAACGCAACAAATAATTTTGAGATACAAAATATGTTTAAGGAACACGTTGTTCCGTGATACCAGTGCCGCCCCATTTTAGGGCAGGCGGGTTTTAGGTTATTAACGACAGAAGCGTCGCTGTAGTTTTTTTTTCCTCCTCTTCCAATACGAAGGATTAAGGGTTTATAAAGGGAAAAGAATTTAGATTTTCTTACGATAATAGCTTACCAATCGATTCAAGCTTCGTCCCTCTCGGTTAACCTCGAATCTAAAAGCATTTTAAGTGGCAGCCTGAGCCAAGGTTTACCATGGAGGACTTTACGGCTCGTCACTACATAAAGCTTCCACCAAAGAGTCTAAAAGTTTAGTGGCTTTTTAATATTGGTGAAATAAATGATGTAACAGCCTATTCTGACGTTCTCGAGGAAGCCTTTTGCCTATAGTGCTACCGAAACCGCTCTATCGTGCCCTTGGAAAGCGAGAGAAAAAAAGCATGAGCGTTCTCAAGGCAGAGGTTAGCGCTGGACTGACGAAACGAGCATTCGATACTCTCCCCGTCTTGTCACGCGCAAACTTAAGGCGTGGTACAGCTGTTTTGGTACCCCATAACAATAAGTAATAAACTCACTATATTGTAAGCTAACATTTACTGCCATTAGATACATCCTACGATTTAAGTTACCATCGTGTCTTATATTTGTAAAGATGATACATAAAAAACTATCAAGTTTTTTAGCCTTCTCTTGCGGTTAGTTACTTCATAAAAAATATTTCAATAAACCTAATATATTGATGATCCAACGTGGAGAAATTAATAGAGTAACGTCGTTACTAATGGAGTCCTCACACATGGTTACCATAAAAAGATCCAGACTATGCGTTGTTAGCGTTATGTCACTTCAAACAGGATTTGTCCATGATTAAATCGCACAACTGGGCATTCGCCTGGTGTTTCCCGATTCGTTACTGTGAAACATGGTCTCTTAGTTCGGGTTTCAAGGCAAGCTCACAGTTTTTCAACGAGTCATGAAGAAGGCTATGTTCGGTACTCCTCTACGTATGTAGACGAATAAAGGTTATCGACATAACCCAGCGGACTAGCTAGTGCTAGAGAGTGCTAGAATTTGCAGTAGGAATGCTACATTGCTTTAGTTATGGAAATGTATGTCTGTAACTGAGTGCACGGTTAGAGAGAGTGTGTGAGTGTGTGAGTGTGTGAGTGTTTGTGTGTGTTTGTGAGCGTGATGGAAATTTAAAAATTGTTGAAAATTGTTATATGATGATGATGTTTTTAAGTCTTTTTGAGTTTATGGCTTGATAATATTTTTTACAATGCTACTGTATTCTTAATAGTATTTAGAAAGTAAAAAACATTCTTATAACATGGACCAAAGCTTATCGTTAGTGTTCTAATAAGTTTGTTGCCTCGTATTTCAGTTACACGTACTGTATCTGCTCTAATGAGGCTGTTGTTCACAGTCGATGTTATTAAATCGAAATATGGTTTCTCGAAAACGGGTTTGTTTTCAGGAATCGATTCAGGCTTGATGCAACGTGACTTGGGTTTAGAAGCTATTTAATCGCCATTCACTCACAGTAAATTATTACTTTACGTTTGAATAATGGGAGATTGCAACATTTATACATGTCTTTCATAATTTTGCACCTTTGTTTACTTTATTTGAAATATTTGGTAGAGAATGCCTGTTAGTTTTAAGAAAAGTGATAGAATTTATTTAGTAAACTTTTAAGTATAATCCGTGAATTTATAGTCTTGATTATTTCACCCCAAATCATCATCACTATCATTTCAGAACCAGGACATCGCCATAGATATTCTATAGAACCAGTTAGAAGAGGCTTCCGATTGACCGAGGCCGTCCTATCAACCTTGTGGGTGGATGTTTCATTCTGCGCTTGTCATTGCTTCAGTGCACGTGTTACATAAGATTGAACGAAGCCTTTCTTTGCTGGTGTAGTAGCGGGATTATCGTTGAGAATTGTAATAACAATTGTATTCTTCTACGAATTATCATGGTGCAGTAGAAAACCACTAAGACATGGAGATAAAATCGCAAAGCCACCGTTAACTTTTGTTAACTTCTTTACTTCTGTGGTGAGTTTATTTATGGAGAAGCATTTTAAAGTACTAAAAAGTATCGACGATTACTATTAAATACTTTTTATTAGGAATTTTAAGGAAATATAAAAATGTCTTCAAGAGCGCAGGGTTGAGTTACACTTGGTTTTCGCAGATATCCTCGCTCAATGAATGAAATTGACTCTCCTCAATCACACAGTTGAATCTCAAAATACTATTTTACAGGGTGACCTAATACTGTAATTTTTTTATAATTATATGCTACTATCTGACAACAATTTAAGAAGAATATTATCAATTAATGGTCTTAGATAAATTACAATGACAACAAATAACATTACAAATAAATATTTCATTTAAAAAAATACTAGATAGGGACAGTTCGTACAGTCTTTTGAGAGTAGGGACAGTCGATACATTACAAGAATGTAACATTTGATTTTTTTATTAATCTTAAATGTCATAAAACCTTGTCATAAAATTTTGCCATATAATGTTTTTTATAGTAATTATCTTAAGTTATGCATACAAATTTAATATACTTTGTTATTGTAATAACACACTAATGTAGTCAATTGTTTCTAAAGCCAGATATTTCTTTATTTATCTAAAACCTCTGATGTCTTAATATGCTTTGTTAATAATTAACTAAAGTTCTGTTTACAGTTTTCATGTCAATAACGACACCCGAATTGTGTATAAAGAATATAATATAATTTTATATAATATATTCTACTTTTAAAAATTAGACTGAGTCATTTATTGATAAGGTACCACTTCTCAATCTAAATATTTAATATATCGTAAACCACTGTAGCCAAAAAGACGATGAAGGAATTCCCGAAAAACAAATAAGCACAGCTTGTTACTTTATGACTCGGACATTGATCGTTATCGAATATTAAAATCGCGAGGCGAATCGATTAATTCGACTTCGGTAATATAGTGCGCGACGCTCTGGTAATTGGTTTGCGCGGACTAACGCCGTTCGAGCTGATAACTCACTTGTCTGTGGGCGTGCGAACCGATCTCCAATGCTGAGTGAATTGAATTAAAAAAGCAGTTATACCCTAAGTTTATGTTCTGATGTTCAAGTGAAAACCCTTGCGGAAATCCTCTATTCGCTCGATGTAATGGCCGAATAGTCAACAATGATCATATTTGTGTTTAAGTATTATTTATATTTTATATGCTTTCATTATTGTTTTTTATACTTATCCGCGAAGAGTGGAGGAACCTGAACATTCTTGTTTAATATTATGTACTGATTTTTGGAACACGATCGTCTACTTAGAAAGATAATAAGTCGCTATCTATTCATGCAGATCAGTATATACATAGTATTTGTTACCGTTTACTGATGGTACCCGTGGCGTCCTGAATCGTTGAGTTTTATCCTGAAACTTCGGTATTAAACCACTAAGCTAACGTTTTTCTTTCAACATCGTAAAAGTTCCAAAATGACGTTTCTCGTGCTTATGCTCTGTTATACTAAAAAGCATTCTAAGCCTAAGTCAGCAAAGAACTTAGCACCCTTTCATAAATAATGCGAGGAACGGAGCTGCGATTTCGATATGCCCCGACAGATTTTTGTAATATCAAATGCTATTGGTCAGTTTCAGTCTTAGCAGTAGATTTAAAAATAAACATATTACGTAATAAACTCATATTACTTTTAATCTTTAGTGGCTATTGGTTTTGATTGAGTTCGTGTTTGACGAATATGGATTGGTGCTTTAATTTACTTTGTGTGAAACACAGTCTCACGTGAATTAAAAATTCCATACTTTCTGTTTTTCTCGCATTTTTTATTTTTTCTCCATCACAACATGAAAAAAAAAATTGGTCAACCCGTACTCAAGTTTAGTTGGCAACACATTTGGCAAATAATTTTTATTTATATGGAGAAACAAGATAGATGCATATAAAGCTTAAGTTCCCATCACATGTCTATAAAATCACAAAGAGTAATTTATTTTAAAAAAGCAGACATATATTCTTGCAATGAAAGTGCACCTTAATGAAAATGGTACATCCAGGAATAATTTATACACTCGGCGCGTTCTAGAATTGGTTCACGCGGTTGTTTATGAGCGCGCAATCTTCTCGCACTTAGGTTTCAATTTAGCGAGTCAAATGAAGAGATCTACCGACATTGGAAAGGCGTAAAACAATTTTCATGGACTCTTTGCAATTGGCCCATCTCCGTCGAGGGTTGCCAATGGCCATGGCATTTGCAATACGAAAACAATTTTTAATATCAATATTAGTTAGTTATCACTCTTGGTTTTTATAAGCTTTCATGGTCACATGAGTTTTTCATTTTACGACACCTCGAAAGGTTGATAAAAAACGAATAAAAGGTATAAAATAGAAGTCATCTATTTTAAACTCTCTGTATTAATATTTTTGGGTAGAATTTACGAGTTTATTCTAATTTTAGAAAAAGTTTAACTTTTATTTTGAATATGCTTTATACATACGTTGTCCACCATAGTTACGAGTATAAGCTATGATCATCAGAAATAAATGTCTACGATTAATGAGTGTTATTAGTGATGTCTTACGATATTGATATGTGTTCCCTTATTAGATCCTTATAAAAACGAAAGTAACCGAAATAGCCCAGCGAATTGGGAAGTTGAAGTGGCATTATGCATGCAATATAGCGCAGAATTAATGGCTGGAGAGTCCTTGAAGTTCTGGAGCAGAGCTCATGGACCAGGCAAGCGAGACGTAGGTCGCCCATTCACAACCTCCGATCCTATTGAAAATTCTACGAAATTCTTCCAGCGGTCTGTCTCCAGCATGGATGTCCTACGGCTGAAATTATGATGAATGAAAATCACGTGTATATGTTAAAGTTTGATGAAATGTAATACTTTTATAGATAATATATACTAATCAATACTAACAGCAAAATATATATTAATCATTATTAATGTAAGTGTATGTCAACTATTTTAATGATTGCGTTTGTTTAATAAAATTATTGTTAATTGTTATTTTCCACTTGCAGTTGTGATTTAAGTAGATCTGTTTTGCTTAATTTATGTTATCTCTTTTTAATTTTTTTAAAGTCATACTTGTTTCGTTTAAATTATAAAAAAATGTTTTAATGTTTTAAAACAGAAAAAGAATTCAATTTCCTTTATGTATTTTGTAAGTATGATACAAATTAAAAAAAAAACGTAATAAAAGTTTTCGAGGCTAATTGGACTCTGAATAATTTGAGAGCCCATAAGTGTACATGTAAATTGGTAAAGCTGTTTCTATGGACATGTATTGTAGAGGTTTGCCATTACCTTTCCGTTAAAAAATGATGCATGATGCGGTAAAATATTTTTTACGCTGTTATTCACAGAATGTGAGCACGTACAATTTGTTCAGCTGGTTATTATAACACAGCTCTATTACTAAGCCTCATAACTGTCGATGATGATAAATTAGATCATTTTTCAATAAACGAAGTTATTAAAGATACTCGCGAGCATGTATCAGCCCTAGAGGCTTCATTTGGTTGTACGGCAAAATGCAGTTGCCTGTGGGCTAATTAAAACATCAGGCCACTCGGCAGCCATGTTCGTTCCCGACAGATAATCTTTCATATTTTGTCTTAGCTGTCGGTTTCGGCTCCGGGCGTAACACTGCCAAGTTGAGTTAATAATTGCGTATGCTAATTTCGACGAACGAGCAATTGCTAACGTGGCTTTTTGTTTTTTTTTTATTTAACAATAAATATTTCATTTGCGAGTGGGACGGAGTAAATTAGTTCGTTACGTATAAATTGTCTTTACACCACAGGTTACTTATTGATTCATTTATTTTAAGGTACTTCACAGCTGACGATTTCTACAGTAATTATGAAGTATATCTGTATATGATGTAATTTCTTTTTGACTAGGCTTCCATTGTTGTCCAAATAGCATTTGCAGGTTTCGTGCGATCAAGGTAGGCAGAGCGCAGAAAGCAACTAGCTTAAAAACTCTTTTAAGGTAACGAACCTCAAGTACTCCCGGGGCAGCCTCGGCTCGGGTCGCTACATAGTACTCTTTTACCATATTAGTCAATTATTATCAATACAAATTAAACTCCGACAATAAACAAACAAAACGAAACATAGGATGTTGTATTGTGAAGTGGCGATAATTTTTTTTTGTAGAAATTTTAATTCTATTAGTAGTCCACGTTGTATTGTATTCGTAGTATAGAGTTACTTTAAATTATACAACCATTGGTTACAAATAACTAGGTAAGGATGAATCATGTTTCTTTCAATTGTACTGTTTTTTTGCTCAGGTTGTTATTTACTCTGTATTATGGAATTTTTTGAGATCGATTTCTATTCAAGCTCTGCTAGGTCTGTCTATTCTTTCTTTAATTCCTGTTTAATTTGTAATGTGTTTCTATAGTAAGTATATCGGAAAACTCGGCAATAAAGTGTTGAGAATTAAATCATCTTTTCGTCATTTGATAGCATCATGATAAAAAAATAATAGAACACCAAAAAAACTTTCATTGGAATTATTATTTGTATGTCTTTTATGTAATAACAATAGTTTATTGTTAACTTTAGTAGACGCATGTTAACGAATTTCTAAATTCATTAGAATGATTGTCTTCTACTACAATCAACTGTCCTTTTTAATTTTTTCTAAAAGTACAGTCAATTTACTAATCTCAGGTGCTATGATCTTTGTAAACTGTTGAATTTACTATTTATTTATTATTACCAAATATAGGAAATGATTAATGATAATTAGTAATTTAAAATATACACACACACACACACATATAGTAAAGAATGAGAAATGGAAGGCTATTTTTTTCATTTTAATAATATGACGAGAATAAAAATTAATTTTATATTACAGTTCGTTCGAGTTGAGAATGTGCTCTAACCGCGCCCGGAACCAATCAAATCGTTTATAATTATAAATTTAATTTCACAGTGACTAATATAAGGCATATCTTCGAACGCAACGATTTTTTAGTAATCTTAAAGCGAACGGACTATAATATCTTACTTCAGTAAATACCACATATTTTTTTACCATTACTTTGCCTGCAAGTCCTCCCTCGTAGGTGTTCCCATTGATTTCTAAAAGAACCGGTTGGAATCGACCTTCCTTCAACTTCATCCGTCGACTTTTGTACATTTATAAAAAATAATAGCTGTATTTACTATATAGCTAGTATTTTGATAGGGTATGTGATAATCGACGTTGCGTGATTACGTGTAATTGTAATCGATTCACATCATCGATATCGCAAGCCGCCCATGCCTGACAAATGGGTCCGATGTCTCGGCGAGGTAAAGGCGTGGTCGGATTAGTTATAGGTGGCAGTGGGCAATTACTGCGCGCCAGTTACCAGCTCGCTTCGAATTAACAAACTGTACCACTGACTCGATTAATCGCTGTCCCTTTTAACCACGAGGCGGTAATCAAAGTGTATTTTTCATTTTGAATTGAGATCTTACTTCTTCATTTCGTATTGCCAAAAAAAACATTAACATTGCGCATTTTACATCAGAATTTGTGCATTAACTAAATTACTTTCTGCTTTGTTATTTTTTTACCTGGGGTAGATACCTCGGACTGGCAAGTACGGTTTAGGAAGTCCACCCACTTGGTGAACAGACCTTAAGGTCCTCGGAAAATGTTGAATGTAGGACGCTTTTAAACGGCCTCATTGTAAGTCTATGGTAAAGGTCTATGTCCAGCATTGGACGTTATGCTGCTGAAATGATGATGATAATTTTCATGTATGGAATTGTATATGAGTGGTAAACTGATGGTATACCGTTGATGGCAGTTTTTTTACTTTATTTTTTCTTATTTTTGGGATATTAACCTTCGTATTTTTATCCTCTCTCTCTGTCATCCTTCACAACTCGTCTCTTTTCTCTTAATCAAGTAATTGCGAGTACCACAGTCTAGTCCACTTGTGGATCACAGATGCATGAGGAACTCCATTTGAGCTTAAATCTACACAGGCACTCTACTGTTTGGCAGTAGGCGATTCGAACCTCGAACTCGCGGAATTTGCAAAAGCAACTTGGACAGCAGTGTAAGTCAGGTAAAAAAGAATAGTAATGGACGACTCGTTTTGGTAAATAAATAAATAATTGAGTAATTAATGTGCCGACGCCCGCCACTGCCCTTTAAGTGCGGCATACAAATCTGTATATTTAAAAGAATTAACATCGCTTATAGCATGGAGGGCGCTCGTTTTTGCGGGACTTACCAATTAGTGCCTCACTGTACGTCGCTTCGTTCCTCGCTTTACACTTCTTTTCCTTCACGCGAAATTACCCCTTATTCCCTCCGATAAACGGTCTCAATCGCGTGGTGAACATTATAATTTTCACCGTCGACCGCTACGTTATTTTTACGATGGAAAGTCATGTGTTGGCTCCACTCAACTGACATATCTATATACGGTTTCGAAACTAATAAATTGCAATTACTCGTTATTGGCGACAGAAGTATATAATTATTTTACACCGATAATCTAATGATCTTGAGGATTAGGTTTCGGCAAAAAAGGCTTTTTTAATCTGGCCTATTATTATTATTTGAAATCCATTGCTTTTCTTTTCAATAAGGTTGGTAGGAAGCGCCATGCATTTAGCGACTTCGTATAACCTTAAACCGTTCTGTCTATCTTGTGGATAGACCTCCGTTCAACTTACAGAATTGCAGAGTTTGCCAAGTTTTGTCATATTCCTATAATACACAAGAAATTAGTGCAATGATAATAACGGTGAAAGCTTGTTATTACCAATCTGTTATAATTCTTTTTCTTAATATAATATTACTAAAAGTCTGTAAGCTTTCTTAATTATAAATAAATAAGTTACATAAATAAGATATTTATTATTATATGTCAATAACTTGACTGACTTTGACGTGCTACGATTGATTTATGTCGGAGGAATTATTACTAGTTGTTGTTAAATTCACGAGTCGAGTAGGTAATTATTTATTCGTCGCATTGTTTAATTTGTATATTTTAATTTATTAACCATTAATGCCGACTGCGGAAATTGTAAACGCCTTGTAAGTATAAATTTATTTATGTATTTTGTTTTATTTTCACTTAATTAACAGCATACTAAATTTTATTATAAAAAGTGATTAAAATTGTATGTGATATCCATAATATGCAAGGTTATTGGTTGTGTGTTTAGAAGCTTTATTGGCGTGAATGTAAAACTTATTAGTCAGCAAAAGGCTTTAAATCTTTTGCACTATATATATCACTCTGTATAATATCTTGATTAATTTATTTTAGTACAAAGTCTACAGAAATACATAGTAAACAAACATTAATTTTTTAGGTGGTAATTCGAATTTTAAAATCAATTTTCTTTTCTATCTTTGTTATGTTGTTTATTATTATTTGAACTTTTGATTTTTTAATAGAGTATACATTAACACCTTTTAATAAACAAAGAATAAAAAAGGTAATTTTCAAAGAACTCTTTTGCTAAGAACCGTCATTAAATGCCTTCCGAACTGCGTAAAACTAACGAATTATTATTAATTGGATTTGACTATCAAAAGAGCCATTTGCAATATTAAGCAGAGAAGTTACAATATAATTAACGTATCGATTTGAACAGGAAGATATTATGTAAATAAAAATGAATTGATGATTTCGTTGCTACGTAAAATTCTTGATTGGCTCAACCGATTCGATTAATTTATGTAAAAGGAATGTTTAAAATTTGCTAATTAAAACATTATTAAAGTTAATTAAAAAGTTTTTGCTTTTGTCAAAGTACAAGACTTCGTTTTTCAAAAGAACTCTATTTAAGTTTCACTTACATGAGTGACATTTAATTTAGGTGCGAAATCTCGACAGGCGATTTTTGTGATCTCTTGTTAAGGGACTATTCTTCGTGCGTGTGTATGGATGGAGACTGTCACCGATTTTATTTTACATTATTGACATCGACTACGACATTATGAGACAGCTCCGAGAACGTTGAATGTTGCTATAATCTCTATAATGTAAGAAGAAAAGGACCAATATTTAGCCACTTCCGCACATGCAGTGGTAGTGGTATGTTACACCGATTAGTCGGTGTACCATAACTCCAGAAGATGCCCCGTGGAGGGGTGAAACACGTGTTGAGTAGTGGTGGTTGTGTGATTCACATTGTTTGCCGCATACGCATTTATCAGCGGGCTGGCGGGCGGTGCACTTTGTTGCACGACTACCACTGCATGTGCGGAAGTGGCTAAATATTGTTTTTTTTCCTACTTAGGATGGACTTCCGCAAGGTAACGCCTGATTCCATTAAATCTCTATAATGATTAGATATGGGTTAATATCTAATTACTGCAATGCGACTATTGCTGACTCTATTGCATTCATATCTGGTAACTCCACTGCTGACTCTATTGCATTCATTTCTGGTAACTCTACTGCTGACTCTATTGCATTCATTTCTGGTAACTTCGACGGTTTATTTGTTGCATTTATTATATAAAAAACTTTTAAACATTTGATTTCAATCAAAACTAAAAAAGTGTGAGTTTTAATAAAACCAAAAAATATGTACATTTACGAGACATGGCATAAAATTGGAAATAATCCTTGCATATTATTGAGATACGAAAATAATAAAGAATAAAATATTAGTCCGATGTATGCTTCGTTTTTTTTATTAATATTGGACTTAAAATTTTGCAGTCTACGTAAGAAAATGTTATAATTTTATCTTTAAAATAATATAAAATGAAAATAATAATTATTAAAATATAATAATTAACGTTAGCGTTAACAAGAGTCAATTTTAAGAACTCGTCTTGACATCGAAACTTAGTTTTTGTTTATGTTGATGAAAAGGAAATTTATGTGGACCTACAAAATCGTCGACATTGACCTTTGGGGTCCCTGATTTAAACTGTGCATATTTAATTATTTTTTTTAAGGCCATCGGATGTAGTCGAGGTTTTTTTTCGACCTGTCTGCGATTCACGCATCTCATTACAATTATTACAGGTAATTTGTGCATACAAAATTACACATTATTGTGATTAGTTTGTGAAGTCAGTTTTTTAAAAAAAGTAATGAGATTTTATACAAGATAATCGCATGTTTTATGTAGTTATAATATATATATATGTTTGTACTATGTACTGTGTGATTCTGATAAGGTAATCAGCAAAAGTTTTCTCCTGCCATGAGAAAAATATCGGATTGCAGTCGTTTGTTTTTTCTATTTAGTATTTAATAATACTGTAAGTATTTACTGCTGGTTTTAAGTTAAAGAGCTTAGGCTACACTTTTTGTGAGTAACTAAATAAGACACATAAAGCGCAGACCACATGGCCGTTGAGTCCTTAAGGTTTTGGAGTGGAATTCACGGACCGGCAAGCACAGCGTGGAACCTTCACAGGCAAGACGACCTTGTTAAAGTAGTCGAAACAGGCAGGATACAGTCCGTTTCGTAAATGCCCTTCGGCTGAAATGATGACGACGATGATGAAACTCCTCCTTACTCATCCAACTCTTTCATAGTCATTTTTATGATAGTTTGCAATGTCACCTATTACGTGACTAAAGGCAAAGTTAAATAATAATAAATTAATGCTGAAATAGACGTTCGTTCTTCACAGAGCCTTAAAGATCAAGGCATCGAGGATCTTCGTAAAACTAATAAAAAGAGATACTAAAACACAAGAAAACATATCCTTAAATTTGATTTATTTTCAAATATACAGTCAGTCCCTTAAATTATACGAATCATCAATAAAAACAATCTAATTGGAACCAATCGCTAAAGTTTTATAATTTACAAATTTGTAATGATAATAATAAAAAAAATCTATTATTTATTACATTTAATTTACTTATCCTATACTTACGTATACAATAAATTAAAAGACATATTTACATTTAACATTATTGAATTGCGAAGCGTGAATTAAATAATAAAACTGTTTCTATACAATAGAAGATAAAATTAATATATTCCTCCCGGTTCTGAACAATATAAATTAAATTTAAAAAGAGAATTAAGACATTAACATAAAATAAAAGCTTTCTTCCGGTTATTATTAAGCCTAAACGTCTTTTAATAACGGTTGTAAAACATTAAGCTGTAAAAGGAACTATAAAATATACTAATAAAATTGGAATTTGTCTGTGTTTAAAATAAATTACGAAAGTCGTAAAAATTAAAAGCAATTTGCAATTATGTGTTTTGTGAGTAAAAATAATTAGCAACAACGGTGCATAACAACAATCTGTACGTATTATGTTACCACGACGAAGTATATCAGAAATCTTTAGTTTAAATTGAATACATTTTTTAACATGATTCAATTGGATTCGGTATTTGATTTTGGTGTGGAAGCGCTACACCACTCTCTTTTCTAAAAAGATTCAACATCATGTCATATACAGAAGCCCAATGCAAGGTATATATTGCCACGATGACCGGTGATGTGCTGCCTGAATCCAGTGACATCATGCGGCCTTGGCTATATCATGGATCTCCTTAGTCCGGGGGTCAACCGACTATGTATATTTTTTTTTTAAACTATGACCCGTAAATCAACGTCAAGATGAAATCCAGACAATACGAACTTAAAGCCAGAAAAATGCTTCTTTTTTTAAACTGTGTAGGTTAAAGTTGGATGTGGTAATCATTTAAGTACATAGAGAAATGCGATATTTTCTTACAAAATCAGGCAGAATTAATTTTAGGCTATCGTCTACAGAAAGATAATGAAAGAGAAAAAAAAATATAAATTGAAAATTTGTCGTGTGTTGTATAAATAGTTTTTTGACGTTGATTTAATGGACATTTTATATGTTCAATGCTTTTGTAAACTGTCTTAATAAGGAGAGATTTAATTCAAGTGTCCTGGATTAATCTATGAACCGCGAAATATATATTCGAAAATTTAAAAGAGATGTTTGGTTTTATATTTAAGTAGTCAGTGCTTTATATTGAGTAGCATACACTTACTGAAACCGTTGTGCAGTTCCCTAGGAAAGTGAAGCGAGGTGGTGGTTGAGTTGAAAAAAGCATGGGTTTGAGAAAGAGTGGCCGGTAATCCCACTGACCTGTCGTGCATGTCTAAAGCGCGGTACAGCAGTTTCGGTAGCACTTTAAATAACAACTTATGTATATTCTGGTAATTATTCATATAGGCAAATAAAGTACCGTGAAATTACTAGATTAACGTGGCGTATTATGCATTTTTGCATTAATCAATATTTGTAGATGTCCACCACAATCATCTGTCCCTTTCACTTAGTTATAGAACTGAGATTGATAGAGATATTAGAGATATTATGATTCTTCAGCGAATATAGGCTAGTTTAGCTCCGGTACTCTGTAACAATGATTATAATTCAAGAGTGATATTCCAAGCCGAGGTCCCCTACTGAGAGGTCTAGAATTTAGTCACTTCACGGAGCGTCCGCGAAGCCAAGAGCCAAGGGTTCCACAGGAGCCCTCGAGTTTCGCTATTTTAAAATTGTACGAAGGTAAGAACCTCTCTACCACCTGCCACTTCGAATTTGCGAAATCGACAAATGCCTTTTGGGCAGAATTGAAAAAAATACTCGATACTGAGCATAGGAATGTATGAAAGCTGCTGTTGCACAGCAGAATAGAGATCGCTTTTTGTTTCCTGTGTAAAATTGGTTATTATTTTCCTTTTTAGTTTTATTTTCAGTCCTTCGGTATGTTTGTTGGTTTTTAAATTTCATTGTAGCGCTTGTATGTGCCAACTTGAAAGCTGTGTACTCCATTTTGAAAGAATAGATAGGCCACTTAGCGTGTCTTATTCATGGATTACAAGATAAAGTTTCCATTTTAAATTTAAAATAATATTATGCATTCACTTAATATAATACGTACAGATATTTGATATTTAAACTTGATAATTGTTTACTACTCACACAAAAACGTATTGTAACTTGAACACGAGTGATTTTCATTTTTATAAGAATAACTAAAGAATCTAATTTATCAATTATGAGTGCTAGCTTTAGTTCAATTGAGATATTTAATACGTATCTTATTTATACGAATGTTTATGTTTGAACACTATGTTTATATTTACAAATATTTATGATTTGTTATGCCTTGAAAAAAAAAATACAGCGGAATTGCACTTAATGAGATAATGTTTTTAATTTTCTACAAAGACGAAAGTAATGTTTGAAGTAGTAGTATCTTTTTAACTTATTTTTATATAACATTGATTATTTTAGTTGTATACATCAAAGATATATTGCATATAGAGCCAAATAGACTATATGTTTCTTCTGCGCACAATTAAAGTTTTCTACTCTATTTCATATTACTGCTAAATAAACAACATCTTTACGTTCTATAGATGTGATAATTCGAAAATACTATATCACTGGTATAAACTCACCGATTGATAAAAACTGAACGTTTTATACATTTTTAATCTGTCAGTTAAATCTAAGATGGCGGTTCATTAGAATATGCACGCGTTCCCGCGCGTCCATGATGTCAATGTGGTTGGAGCGAATTAAGGATATTCATGTTAATGGCGTGTTGATGTGTCGGTGGTCCGCCAAGGAAACTTAATTGTGGTCTGGTTGCGGCGGCCATTGCTGCAAATAAAGGCGGTGCCCCACCTCCGCCGAATAGGGCGAAAGATGGAGGGAGGAGAGGTCTGGCTGACAGTCGAAGTTTTTCTATTTCAGCTTCTTGTAGACGTTTCGCCTTCGCTCGTCGGTTTTGGAACCATATTTTCACCTGGAAGGGTATAAAAAATTAACTAAATGCGAATAAAATGCTGAAAAAATATAAAAAATATCTTTAATTTCATATTTTCGCTTATTGCCAATAAACAGTTTTGATTAATTTATTTAAGAAAGTATGTTCACAATGATTAAAAGATGATGGGTTATTGCAAAGAAAAACTATTATTTAACGCTATGTTTGTTGTGTAGTAATGACAAGAATTTATGAAAACTGACACTTTTTAAATTGAAATAATTGCAACTAGACGTTGATAATTGGCGACAATATGCATTTAAGGGTTAATTTATTGTATTTGTGGTTATAATTGTTCTTAATATTTAACAGCAACCTTAACATGGCAATAAGATAGTGTAAATGTATTTATAAGTCAATTACCTATTGATAGAAGTTTACGAAATTTAATTTGTTTACTCCATCAATACAGTTATCAGTCAACAATACAGGACGTAAAAAGAAATCACATGGCCAAAAAAATAAGTACAAAGGACGGTCTCATCGTAAAACGCAATTCATTTCACAAAACCGTTGGATAGACTTGGTTCATCATGGTAGCCGATAGACGCACTTGACGATAGACGCCTTGCAGACAAGGCAAGGCTTTCCCTAAAAATCAATGACTGGTCTTGCACTGCAAGCATCCAGTAATTTCTTGCGACCTATGTCCTCGGTACAACTAGTAAGGGTCTACCCACGTCGCGTCCAGCGGCTTGTGGTCTCCCGTAGAGAACCTTTTGACACCAACGATCGTCGGTTGCACGCAATATGTGCGCTCTGCTCTGCCCTCGCCTGTGGATCTCCTCATTTCCGATTTGATCTTTTATCATTTGCTAGATTTGGTTAATAAAATAGAGCGAGTGGTCAACAGGCGTTAGGTGTTGAAAATAGATGTACACACATATTACAGATTAATTCATATTCTTGGATTTAATAACATTTCCCAATTGAAAAGTAATTCTTACCTGTGTTTCCGTTAGTCTTAAGGAGGATGAGAATTCAGCCCTTTCAGCGATGCTCAGGTACTGCTTGTCTCGAAACTTCTTCTCCAAAGCCAGAAGTTGCTGGGTTGTGAACGGCGTCCTTGGTTTGCGGTTGGGTTTGTGTTTGCGCAGCTGACACCGTACCACTGGCGGCCCGCTCGGTGCCCCGGCTGTGGAAAATCAGGTCAAGAATCAGCTCTTGCTGTCTAGTAAACCCGAGAAAGGCAGGTAGTAACACAAAGAGTTCTATAGTTAATTCGCGTTAAAAATGCAGCGAATCATCACTGTCTGGCCCAGCCACGTCTTAATCATATCGTTTCTAATTAGAAAATGAATCAGAGAAACTAATCGAAGGCATACTTTGGATTTTTCCCCATCTGCATCAGCATCATTTCATCATCATCCCCATGACAGCTGATATAAGCTCACTGTAAGGCATTGTCCTCCCCTATAGATCACTACGACGACAGGTACTGCACTGCCTGCATCCAGCGATATCTCGTGCATCGCCGCGTCTACCCGCTCGTGGCAACTTTTACTATATTGAAACCTTCTTACAATCAGCGTATCTTTAGTTTATTACTTTCAGCCGTAGCTTATCAATACTACTGCTCTTTATTGCTTTACTGTCTATTAAGAATCTAAGTTCAGTACAAACGTACGTTAAATGATAACCCAAGGATCCTAGTAACTTTTAGTATTATTTTTAAAATATTTAATTTTAGTATAATTAAATCGTTTTATTTTTAAATAGGTTTCAATTAAGTCTCGTAACAGTTTGCATCAGATGAAGCCAGCGGACATTGACGACGCACTATATTTTTACGCGGACTGTATTGTTGCTGAGACACAATGAAGATGCTGGTGGATGTTTAATTTAACCATCTATTTTGACACAGCATTTAGGTAGGTACTGGTACGTATGGAAACGTCTCTTAACTGAATATGATCCCCGGGTGAGGTTTGATGGGTAGTAATCTTATATATCCTGTCTCCCCTCTGGATATCTCGTGTACACGAAACTTTCCATTGAAATTACGAAACAACGTTTATTTTTAAACGTTTATCAATATTATCATCCCCTTACTATCCTTCACAGCGACAATTAATACACGTTATGAGAAGAAAGCCAGAAAAGCTTAATTTGATAGGAACTAAAATTGCTTCTTTCAATTTAAAGCTATCCTCCAAAACTCGCTTTGATGTTAGAAAAGCCCTACAAACGCAGAAGATTTATTGTGGTAGATTTTACAAGATTTCAATACATTTATTCCCAAGATTTATTACAAAAAATGTTCTTATTTTAAATGATTTTATACTAGTTTTGGTTTAATAAACTTCTTCAAAAAAATACACATCATAATACATAGATATTACATGAATGTATTGTAAAACGGTTGCCCACAAAACAGTTTTTTAAATGTTACCTTAAACTTGTTGTAATTATAAAAGCTGACAAGAAAGAACATTTAATCCGTGGCATAAAAGCTAAGTAAAGCAAATTTAATATTTAATACCAACGAAAAGCATACAGTCATTTAAACAAGTGGTTAATGACAGAGGGTTTAGTTTATAAAAACGAGGAGTATTTTTTATAAAGTAACTAAGAATTATTTTCATATTCCATTATTTTGTAGATTGTACAATTTTAATATGTAGTACTACAGTCCTACCGAAACCGCTGTACCGCTCCATAGGAATACGCGCGGCTCGACGGGAGGTGTATCGGCTGGTCGTATCCGACAGTCCTAAGGTGCTGTTCAAAAACCTGAGATTAGATCTCGAACTGTTAGATTTATAGATCTCCGCAGTTCAGTTATAGAATAAATTACATGACGTAGACACTGAAAACAGTAACCATTCGCTTAAACCGATCCACGTCTCGTAGTTAAACTATTTTCAGCCAATGATTCGCTGCGGTTTCAGCGTGAAATGCGGTTAGTTTCACAGTGCGCGACGTTTCGTTAACCCATGATAGCTTTTTGATAATGTTACTTTAACACTTCTACTAATATGTGATCAAACTTTTAGGGTTTCTCATTAATGATGTTCATAATATATTATATATTTATAAACGTTTCATAACATTAGTAAGTCTCTTTTGGGCCACTGTCTACTATATACGGTATACATTCACATGTAATCTAATCTATAATTTCTTTTAATAAAAAACAATAAAATAATCTTTAAGTGCTAATACGTTTTTTTAACAGATAATAAATTGATCTAAGGCTCTTGTGTGGGCTTTTCTCAGATCAGGCAACAAATCTTTGTCAAAAATAACTGAGCGCGTTCTGTGAAAAATGTTAATGACTAGATCGTTTGCACGACTACTATATAACACTTTATTGGTACATTAATATCATGAATTGAATAGGATTAACAATTAATGACTTATGATAATAAAAAATAATCTATTCTTATAATTATATATAAAAATATAGTTTTAAATTTATAAATATATGTTTTTCTTATAACATTTGCTATATGTTCGGTACGAGAGTGCTCGGAACCAGATATGGTGATTAGAAAAAAATTGTATAACGTTTAGTGAATAAAAAATTAAACTCAGTATTCTGAGCATAATTTATTAATTTATTTATCCAACTATTTACGTATGGTGAAATGGCGAAACCTATTGCCATATAGTCATTAACATCAGAACTATTCTTTTTTCGTTTCCTGCTTTCCTGCGGCACTGCAACGGCACTTTTGCGTATTGCATGATGTCAGTTGGTTTGAAGTTTTTATTAAGCAGTCAACCGGCCTTATTCAGCTATTAATAATCGTTTGAAACGGGCAAAAAATTAATTGAACTGGATAATATCTATGACCGTTCGGCGAAGTGAAATCGTATATATATTTATATATATATATACATAATGAATTTCTAAGTTTGTTCACATTAAAGTTACGAGAAAATTATATTTGTAGCTGCAAGATTTATTGAGAAGTAAAAATATTTTACTCCATAAATTGGTTTAAAATTGTTTTTGCTGAGACCTAGATTTAGGCTAACATTTATTAAATCAGAATAAAATCAGATTAAAATGAAGTTGATTATTTTTATTTCACTAAGATGCTAGACCAGGGGTGACCAATCTACAGCTCGCGAGCCACATGCTTAAAATTTATCCGAATTCCCTCTTCATTTTTGTGTTGTTGTATTGAAAAAAAATTTAACCCTGAAATTCAAATAACGATCATTATGAAGTAACCAGCATCGAATAGAATAACTGAAAATTAGTGTCACTAACTATTTGCATTTTTTTTTTAAATATTAAGAAATGTGAAATGAAGTTGTTTAATTTTTAATATTTAAGATGATCTATTTTGTACATTTATTCACGTGTTATCGATATAATTTTTGCATTTTTATTACCTCTTTACATACATTTGAAAAAAGGTTTTATATACCGTTAGCGAAAAATTAAAAATTTTGAAAAATAAAAAACAATCTTGTAGCTTGGTTTCCTCTGTGCTAGAATACGATGGCTTCAATAGTAAGGACGCAATAGAAAAAGAAACTGTAAAAAAACTTACTTAATGTACATGAACGGACTCCTACTATCTGTCTTAGGTCACAAGTCTCTAGAAACAGTCATCATCATCAACATTTCAGCCGTAAGAAGTTCACAGCTGAACATAGGCCTCCTCCATATAATTATAGTAGAATTTGTTGGAAGCGGACTTCAACCGTCTTCCGAAGTGCTTAGCAAAGTATTCTTGCCCTTGTGGGCGGACGTTCTCTACGCCTATCAGTCCGTGATCGTATATTTATTAATCTAAAAAAGATATGCGTGTACTCTATCTGTATGTGGCTACTGGGCATCTGTTTTGCGGACTTTATGACCTGGTCATTATCACTTCGACTAGCTGATCGGGTGGGTGTCTAAATATCTTCTCATTTCTGATTTGATCAAGTAGAGATATCCCTAGCATAGTTTTTTCTATGGCTCGTTTAGCGACTGTTACTGGTGAAAATACTTGGTTATTTTTCAAAGTTGATATTAAAAAAAGAGAAAATTTTAAGAGTAATCAGCGGTGAATTATTCATAAATAGAAAGGTTTATTAAAGGGTACGGGAACTACAGACTTGGAAGCACGGTTATATATCAACGTTTTACACCGTGTTTGGCATGTATTATAGCAACAGTTTTCACAATTTCTTTATAATAAAGTAAAAATAAAGTATTTTGTATGTAAATATGCATTACATGTAATTGTAAAATTCAGAATTATATTTATGTTTCAAATTGTAGACATCACTATTTTTTGTGCATTTATGTAATTTTATTGTCAAATTTTGTATTTCATTGATACACCGATCTTTAGTCTGACGAAGTCGAGGTTCCGCTCTCTAAGACGCGCTTGAGTCTAAACACTAATTGGATAGTCGGACCCGAGTATTGTACCCGGCATATTTTCCTACCACGTTTTGAACCTGGTACCTTCATGGTGAACCCGTGGAATACTAAAGCTACTTCTATTCATTTGTAATCATATTTAATAAATTCCTTTCACGCAAGGATTTGAATTGAATCTTTCTGCGTATGTTAGTCAATAAACTATTAAGTATATTTTGTTTCGATTGGCAAAAGTTATAATGGATTATGAATACATATTCCTCAGCCGGAAGTCGGACAAAGGCCCACCGCAGTGTTATTATGCAGTCCACTGAACCGATATTAAATATTCAAATGTGTTGATTGCATCGATTGACTAACATACTCGACTAATGACATTGCACTCTTAATTAATGTATAATAGACATAGGCCTTTGTAGTATGGTGTCGTCATAAGTGAAAATTTAACCGTTAAGCGTTTTTAATATATATTCATTTGCATGTTTATAAAGCTATATAATATTATTTATTCTACTCATTAATTTCGGTAAAATAATATTAGACTAAAACAGCTTGCAAAGATAATCCTAAATAACAGGTTTAAAGATGATTTTCGATACTATTAGAAAGTTAATTTAGTTATTTATTAAGTCTTATCAACTTTATTAAAATGTCGCACAATTCTAATTTGCTTCAAGAATATTAATATTCAAGTTACTAGTGATTTTCGAAAGAGAATGTTCATAAAATATATATGTACAGTAAGTTGTATAAATGATGTAGTAGAACGAAGATGTTTATATATATATATTGCAGTAACGGTAGGTGTGGAGTGGATAGTCCGACCGATCATCGTGGCGATTTTTGGGGGAGGCCTATAGCAATGCGCGTCTATTAGCTGAAAAAGGAGAACTGTATAAGGTCCGAAAACGCTGAAGATCAGAATACAGGCCGCTTCGACCAGGTACTTTGGAGGAGGCCTATGCGAATAAAATAGTGTTGATGAAGAACGGATTAAGATCAAAATTAGATCATCCTATAAGTCAATGACCCATGGAGAGAGCTACGCTAAGGATTTCTCTAGTAGATCAAATTAGAATTGAGAAGATTTTTAGACGAAATGAGAAAGACATGACAAGACAAGACAATGAGAGGGAAATAAAGAAATGACGAAAAATTAGAATGGCCTTGCATGTTATGTAGAATGCACATACATTTTCGTTTTCTTTTTTTTTTAGATCAATCAGCGACTTCACATTCATTAACTCATTTTTTTATTCATTGAAATATAATCAAACGTAAATTATTAATAAAAGATGAACTATAAGCACTATCGTTATAAATAGATGCAATATTACAATATTATAATTTTTAAAAATATAATAATAACATCCCGATACAAATTAATTAAAACATAATTTATTTTAATGTTTCATGTTAATGAATAAAATGCAAATACAATCATTAATTATAATTATAAAACGTCTGAAAATAAGATTTAAAGTAACGTTACAACATAAAATATAAAACATTTCAAATATTGTATAAATGAACTAGTGATTTAACATACTGTAATACTAGGAATATATATATATATATATATATATATATATATGTGTGCGTGTGTGTGTGTGTCTGTCTGCCTATACTCGATAGCTTCAAAAGCCATACGTCCAACTGCCTTGAAAAATTCGTAAATTATCGGGAATGTTTTTGAAAAATTTGTCTTTTTTATCAGTCAATGTTTTTTTTTTAAATTAGATGCAGACGCGTTACTGTGTACGCGTGAATATAAAAGTTAGTAAAAAACACGACTTAACTAAGAAACAACACAATTTTTTAAAAAATAGGTAATTTAAACAACACCAACAATAAAATATGTATAATCGAGTTGTGAATAAATTAAAAAAAAAGTATATATTTCATAAGCACTAATTTCATAAGTAAACAAGCAGTAGTTAGCAAGTTAGGTAAAATTCAACTAAACAAAATTTGCACACCATTATCCAAATCTGGTAATAACTTTGCGTAGCGATCTGAATTGTGGCTCCCGAGAAAACGTGGTTCAGGTTTAGCGCCATCTGCGGCCCCCATCCCAAATAACCAGAATACGTAAATGCTTATAATAACACAGTAACATTCCGTCACAAAAAAGTACTTCGTAATATTTACTTCGTAATTTTTACGGCCTAGGTAGGTCCTCCACTAGGTGAATAGAAGATATAGTTAATGTGTGTGTCTTTAGTTAAGGTGTGTGTAGTGATCTTTGGATCTTTGGTCTTATGCCTTGTAGCGTCTATCGGCTGACATTATGATGTTGAATATGCTTGCTCGTGCTTGCTCAATATTCCGCAAAATTCTATAAAGCTTCTACGATACGGCGATAAATATTGCACATCGACCCTTGGAAAGAAACAATCGGCTAATTTCGGCTTCGTAGAGCGTAATCGTAAATCTATTTTCAATAACTCCGCATAAAGCTATCACTCTGAAATAAGTAACATTATTTTTTTACTATTGTAATACGCCTGGCCAATAACTTCAGGTTGTACAGCAACTGTAGTGATAAATATTAAACAATAATCAATTTTAACATGTAGTGATCTAAATTTTAACCCTTTTCTTATTATATTATGATAACGTTATTTATTGCTTCTGAAACCAGCGAATTTTAGATACATTGTACGTACTATTAAACAACAGAAAACAAAAAAAAAACTTCTATGACTGTACTCGTAATCAATCACTCTGTAGATGTGTGATATAAGTTTAAATAAGAGTCTCCAAAAGAGATAAGAGAAACAAAACACAAAGAAAAAGGGTCAACAAAACAAAAAGGGTCTGGATAAAATTACTTAATATTATAATGATTATAAGTGGTGTACGTAATAATTGCTCACATAATAGTAATTGATTTAATAATCTATATTGAACAAATTTCCTGCTGGCGCGGCGTTTGTATTTCATGAATATGCCAATCTGATGACCTTTTGTCATTTTATCTGACCTTAATTTACACACAAAATGTTATTAGGACCCACGGTGAATTTAGACACTGCGATTCGAGTCGCAATTACTGTTCGTTTGAAAAAAGAATATAAATTATTTTTTTAAATATGATATACAGGGTGATTGGAAGTAGGTAGCAATTGATTTAAAGAAGTAAATGTAAGGTTAAGTTTAGTAAGTGTGTATGCTCATTTGCTAATTATAACAATATTTCAGAAACTATTGATGTTTCGAAAGGGTGTGCCATAAATCAATTGACAGAGTATGACCTTTACATTCATCCTTTTAAAAGTTTCACACCTATAACCAAGCATCTTGTGTTAAATGATTACTCTGAAATATGATTAATTTATTTTATCTATTGGAATGCTACCGGCCAATAACTTCTGGCAGCATAAAGTCTTTAAATCAGGAGATAACCGATAATTAATTTTAATAACAATTCGGATTTTGAAAAAGTTTTTCTTTACTATATTTTAAATACGTTATTTAGTATTTCCTATAATTAATGTTCATTATTTAAAGAAAATTAGGTATACATTTATTTCTTTAAAGCACCTATTACCTACATACTTACCCGCCTACCTACCTATTACCAGTCAATACATATATAATTCAATAAGTTATAATGTTTTTCATTATGATTGATTACATGAATATGTTTGCAAAAATTTGTGTGTAATGTATAACTCATGAAATAATTTTAAAATAAAAAGTCAATCATAATAATTCACTTCCAAATATATTTCTTATAAAATGTTTTATTTGAATATTTAAACCATTTAACAACGTAATTACATTTAATCATGACAAGCAAAAATGTCAATTAGTTTTATTTTATGTGTATATTTCTTTTGACTTTAGCGTACATTTAAAAAAAACTGCGTTTGTTTTCCTGTTTACAATTATAAAGTACGTAAAAATGTAATTCAAACTAACAATGTATTCTGTTATTTATTACATGTAAATAAAATAAAAAGCACGGCAATTAATATTAAATATTTGGGGTCAAGTGTACGAGTTTCGTCGCTGCAAGTCAATACAATACCCGTACTCTATAAGCCGACAGACCAATAAGGCAATGCCTACTCCGCACAAATGCCTATCCCTTCGCATACGAGTGATAAAATACAAGCAATTTCAATGGACTCCACCTGCCGACATATCAATGCGTGCTACCGTACGCTAATGAAGATATAATATCCATCTCTAAACGTATTTATTTTCCCGCTCGCGCCATTTCGTCGGCCATTTTGTGTTGCGATGACAGACCATAAAGGTTTGTATGTAATGGAGGCCAATTACGCTCGCCGTTTGGGCTGCTTAATAGGATTTAGTTGTCAATGTCGAGATTTAATTGGATTATTGTAATTTCTTCTATTCAATGAATTATATTTGTGCTGCGAATGTTTTGAATAGACACAAAAGCACACCACAACAAATACCTTTGAATAATAGGATCTTAAGATGCGAATGATTTAACAATTTGTCTCGTGTTGGTAATTACTACAACATTTTAACTATGATTCTATTTGTATATTTTAATATTTTTTACGAAGAACAACAGTTTGAATGTCCTTTCACCGTGATATTTATCTCGCTAACCTACATAGGCAAGCTACACAAATAAGACAGATATGTTTTAATTTTGATAAATCAAATATTGAAATTCTTGAGTTGCAATAATGTTTTTCTTCTTTTTATTTTTAGCTGATAAACGCTCATTGCAAGGCATAGGCTTCGCCCAGAGATCGCCACGATGACCGGTCTAGTGCTGTCCGTATGCGATGACTTCCCGTGACCACAATTATGTAGTCAGTTCACTTAGCGAGGGTCTACTTCTTTCGCGCCACATCTTTCGGCTGGTGGTCGGCACACGAAAATCTTCTGACCCCAGTGGTCATCAGATACATGAGCGATGTGATTTACGTCGGTGACCTTATAATAATGTTAACAAAAGTTAGAAAAATTTTATAAGGCATCACCCGTATTTTGCGTCTGTAGACGCAATGTCCATCAGTATAATGTCGGGTATCTCATTCTTTAAAGTTATAGTAAAAATAAAATAGGTTACTATATACAACATTTTTACATAGGTTATATCTTGCCAATCACTAACTAAAAATATAAAGATAATTTGTATACAATTTGTAGCTAATTAAAATAGGACAGTAAATAAATAATTTGAGTTGTTTAGTAATTGTATTTAAGGATGTCTAACATTATATAACATAATCTTACATAATCACTAATGATTTTTTTGTATTAAAATTACTTCGTGCGAATGATGAACACGTTTCCTTTTCAGTTAGTGTATGTAATAAGGTCTCTTTCACATCGATTAGAAGTCTCGTAAGCGAGAAGAGGTAAGAACACAATGCCATGTTTGTAGCAACTTTTTAGCGCGGTTAAAATACGTACTTATGCAACAAAGTTTTTGTAATTGGTAACTTGAGTGATATTAATTAAATTCTCACCGCGTGTACACACTTAAGTAAGCCTATTAGTTAAATAATTTAACACAATTAAACACGTAATTGGAGAATGAAGTACTCGTTGGGTTACATTCTTTCTGACCCCGCTTCTAGGCGAGCAAATGAAAAACTAGCTATTGTCTTTTGTGAAGATGATAATAGCGGTTTGCGCATGTGACCGTTCGGAAACTCGCTCTAAACTTATGTTCTTAACAAAATTATTGCGTTAGAGTAATTTAGTTTTTAAAATAATGCTTTCAGAACGACACTAAATATATAGGTACACGGTTCTTTTCGACATATGTTTTGAGTCATATTATATTCGCCGGACAGATTTAATTCTAGGAAACGTACATTTTATATTTTTAGTTAATGAAAATGAACCAGAGATGCGTTTACTCATGTCTGTCTTCTCCTTTTCTCAGTATTTCTCTAGTGTTTATTCCTATTTCCTATTTACCTTTGGCTTTAAGTTCTTTTGGTTTAATTGCTTATTGTGCATTTCTTGGACTACGATGTACTTACATATCAGAGCAGTTACTGGCTTGACAATAGTTTGACAAACGAGAAAACACTTACTTTAAAAAAAGGATTTCTATTAAACCGCGTTTAAATGCATCTATAGCTGTATTATAATTGTTTACGCCATAGATTCATGGATCGCTTTCACTTGAAAAAGGTTAGAAAGAATTTTCGCCTCTGTCAAGCTATTGCAGTATGAGGTTATAAAATTGTTTTTCCTGATGTTGGTGAGATTTGTATATAAAACGCGAGGTGCCCAAATGATACGGTATAATTCGATTCCAAAATTTAATGACATTTTTATAACCATAAGATCAATATGATTAAAAGTATATACTGTTATTATAAAAAGATATAATCTTACCCTTTCCTTAATACGCCGAGAAGCGTAGTTCTAAAATCGTGATAAAAATCCAAACTAGATTCAATGCGTATTTTAATTTTTTAATAGATCGTAGCACAAGATTATATTTTATCGAACTCGTTTTTTTAAACAGATCTTATCTCGTCAATTAACGTACGCACATGGAACTAATTGAATACATAATCCATTAATCTCTGGAAATTCTACGAAGGAACATAAAGAAGCGATGGTTGGGAGTTGACTGTTGATGCATGCGTGTAGTCAGTTACCGGAAAATGGCCGAGATCGTCTTGTATTCGTTATTGCCTTAAAGCGGACGCCATAGGCCGAGGAAATATATTAAAAAAACAGTTGAACTACGGGTTATTTACTTTTTTATATGTTTCATTTAGAAAGTGAAGAAAAATACAATGGCCGGATGAAACGATAATTGTTCACATATAAGCATAATATACAGACGCGATTGCCATAATTCCAATTAACTTTTATCCTTTTACATATTTATTAACTATTTACGCGGCGTGAGTAGAGTCTCCGCTTGGTAGACCGACGATAAATTTAAGGAAGCTATGCCTTGCAGTGGGCGTCTATCAGCTGAGAAGGAGAAGAATACAGTCACACAAGAAGTAAAAGAAATCAGATGAAATGTCATTTAAGTAAAGTAGATGGTTCCAATAATTGATTTCAAAGATATTATCTACAATAATACTGTATTTTGATATCAATAATCACGAGCAGGCAATTGGTAGTAAAGTCATAAATTTTACATTCAACGCAACATGATTTTTTTGACTCCTCCATAACTGACATTTTAAAAGAGTGAAATACAAAGAGCAGTTTTATTGCAAATGGCGGCTTCGTCCATACGACCATTTTATTATCAACGTTTTAGTATACGTTTTCTACGTAATATTACTAAAAATCAAATATTTTTCAGGTGGAATTTTTATCAATCTTTATTTATCACACAATCATTATTATGCATATATTTTAACAAAATCCAGTTTAAAAGAGGAATTCTAATGTTTAGATTTATATAGAAAAAACCTGATATGTTCCAGACTGTTTGCAAGAATATTTTTCAACATGCTGTTGAACGTAATTGTTTTCATAATTAATAGTCATCATCACATTATCTTTGTGAATACTGGACATAGGCCTCCTTCATAGATTCCCAGTAGGACTGGTTAGAAGCGGCTTCCATTCAACTTCTTCCTATGACTTTAACCAGGTTGCCTGCTCGATTACGTTTTGGTTGTTAAATTATATTGATATTTCTTTTTAAATAATCTGGAATCTAGTAATCTGTGTTTGTTTTCTTATCTCATAATAAGCTACGAAAAGAAATACACCTTAAAGGAGAATCAGATTCTATTAGCATTGCGGCAATAGATTAAGCTGAAAGACTATTATGAACTATTATCACATTAAATACCATCTTGATAGTAAAAGAAATAATTGTTAATAAAGCTACGATTACAGTTTTAGTTGTGTAAAAAGAAGTATTTATTTGCCTTTTAAATGTTTCTCTGTAATACAAATTGGCATTACAACGTTTTTATAACAAAAAAATAGTGTGTACGCGCTCTCGTTTCCTTGTAGATCGATACTGGCTTTTCTACGGAAACCGATATGGTATGGAAAAACGTCGAACGTTTTATTAATTAAAAAGCGAGCTTGAACACACAGTCGTTTACATGAAATGTAATGTCGTTCTTTACATAAAAGAGTGAAAAGTATAAAATTCGTTCAGGGTTGTAACAATAAATAAAAATAAATAAATTATACATTTATAATCAAAGGAAATAGTAGAGTTAGATTATAAAATAAAAGATGTATGGGGTAATAATAAATGTAAACTGGCAACCCTTGCGCATAGAACGTATCCTGAATAGGCGTGTTTCCCGCCAAGCCAATGCCTCGGAGTCAAGGGGCTTACAATTTCACAATTTGTCCGCGCGCGCTTTTTGCGCGCTTCGATAATTGGCGCTCACCTGCGTCCGCGCAACCCGCCAGCATAGCCCGCCAAATACGGCAAACGGTCGGTCGCAGGCACTCAGCTTTTTAGGACTATCTGACAAATGTGTAATTATTTATTTAATATCGCTCAGCGAGTCGCATTTGGGCACAATTCACATACTTGCGCCACTGTTTTTGTGCTCATGATGCGGAGTGTTATACCTGCTTTAATATAGTACATGTCGACGTATACGCGCCGTCAGGAGCGGTAATTACGGGAATCTCGTCATTAATTACTGAACTCCGTTAATTAGAGTTTTTAATTTCGCGAGCGCTGGTATCGGCCATTTGAGCGTCGACGTCCTCGATTCGTATTTCTCTTTATGTATATGGCGTACTGTTGATTGTATTAACGGAAATGTGGGCAACTGTTGCGGTTATAATAAACTACGCTGTTATTTTTTAATACTTATTGTTTACCACATCTAAATATAATATAAACTGTTATTTACCCCCTTAATAAAAAAATCATCAACGTACTTTTGGTAGCAAAAGGGTAAAAAGTAGACCTCTTTCTAGATACATTTCTGACTGAGGAGTGACACTGGATGCAGGCCGATGCGAAATATGTCCAGCAATGAACGTCTTAAAGCTGAAATGATGATGATGATGATTGGCGTAAATATCATTGATTTACTATGTAGTCTTCTTTCGACGCCCACTGCACGCCATAGCAAGGCAAGGCACTCGAGAATCTTTCAGCCCCGCCGGCCATCCGTTACACGAGCGATGAGCTCCGCCCACTGCTAATTCATACGAGCAATTCTTCGAGCTACGTCAGTGTTATTGGTTCTTCTGTGGATCTGGGTAGATAAAACTTAATCTATAATTAATCATAACTTGACTACGACTTGTACGATTTCATTCATCTTTTTTCAAAAGTTTCCTTATTTCCAGTACGGCTACAATTTGCAATGTGGAATATTAAATGGTGCTGGCAGCTTTTTAGTGTTTTAGGCGTCAATCTTGAAAATTCCTGTTTTCTGTGCTCTTGTTGGAAATGAGTTGACATTATTTTTTAACCATATAGTAAAACTGATATTGTTGTCTTAAATTAAACAACATGTTTTTGAAATAACGTTGTTTAATTATTTGAGTTCGAAATGCTTATTCATGACTCGGACAGAACAACGTCTGCTGAAATAGCTTGTCGACTTTCTCCTTGTAATACACATCATAATCGTTTAAGTAAAATAGCAGGTTTGATATTAATTCATTTCGAAGATTTTATTTATAAAAAGTTGCATTTTTATATTATTAATATAAATAGGCAATTGGTAGTTAAGTCTTAAATTTCACATTGAACGCAACATGAACTTTTTGACATATCATTCGAACATAACTGACATTTTAAAAGAGTAAAACTGTACTTAACGAATAGCAGTTATAATTAATTTACTGGCTTACTTTACTTTTTAAAATTAATTCATAATCAGTAATGTGAATATATGGCTTTATTGTTTAAATCGATGTGACCTAAAATGAATCCATAGTTTTAACATTTAATTTAAAATAAAATAAATGGAGGTTGAACTAAATAATAATAGCACAGATATATCTCAGCGGATTGGCAAGTAGAAGTGGCTGTGGGCAAGATACATAGCGCAAAGACCTGATTGTCCCAGGGGCCTTATGGTTCTGGAGTTAAGAACGTTGACCAACAAGCGCAAAATAGCGTCCACTCAAAAGGTGGGCAAACGAAAAAGAATGCAGATCGCTTTTAACCGGCGCCATAAAATGTAAGGGGTTTATGCCTGTAGTGGATGTTCTACGTATGAAATGATTGATATTAATGATGATAGAAAGTTACATAAAGGAATATAGTTATTCATCTTCGTAATTTTAGACCACAGACACTCGTTGCAAAGCATAGGTATACTTCAAAGATATCTATGGGGGGCATATGCCGTAATCGCAATGGTTGGCAGGCGTGTTGGCGATTGCAGTGTGCTATTATGGTATATAGAGGACGCTGCTGTCTTAATCTTTTTGAGACTTGTCTTTGTGTAATGGCAATCCTATACAATTAATGCAAAAAGTGCAAAATATAAGATTGTATCCCGGGAATCGAATGACTTACGATCGCAAGTCTCTGTCCTCTACCGTTGTTTAAATGAGATTACCATCTTATATCTCGAAATGCTGACCACTCTCTTTTATTCTGTCTATTTTGGAAAGTATATTTGCCAGGGATTATATTGATTAGCATATTTATGTAACACACGAAAGTTATTTTTTCCTAAAAATTAATTTTAATGTTTATTTATACTATCAAAAACCAGGGAAAAATTTTGTTGTTATTATTATATATACAATAATTTAAACTCGTTAACAATAATAAATTTAATATTATTATGACATGTGTAACTGGTAACACTGGTACAATTTATCTACCGCTTTGCGAGTTTATCCGGATAGTATGTATAATCAGTTGGCACCAATCTATTCGCCGATGTCGTATTGATTGATACGAGATCGATTTTTCTTTGATAGGGCAATTAAATATCGTTTTAATAGCGTCTGTACGTGGACGGCAGTTTAAAGCTCACTAATGAGTTAGCTTAATCATTTAGACGAGTGTAGCTCTGTGCTTATTAGTTATACTGTGGCGGGTCGCATGCTCTATTAAATCATCATTCTAGGCGTAAGACGGCAGGTTGGGAGGATTGCTGACAATATTAACAAGGTCATCTGTTCACCAAGTGGACAATATCCTTTAAAGTATAGTGAAGTAAACTTCAACCTTACTAACGAAATAACTTTGAATTTATTTTTATATTTCGCATATAATTGTAATATATTCGAGAAGATTACGATCCTTGTCCCTGTTTGAATGAATTATTAGTGAGATAATCATTTATAATTACAACAAATTGTCAGCCGATGATTATAACAATTATCTATTTATTCAAACGTGAATTTAGACAGTGTAAGCTGTTTTTATTATCGTCTGGCATCATCGTTGTCATCATTTCAGCTATAGGATTTTCTTTATTGCACGTAGGGTTCTCCCATAAATTTTAAATAGAACCAGTTGAAAGCGACGATTTAAAGGTCGTCTGTCAATCTTGTGAGTGAACATCTTACATTCTAACGTATTTTAGTTATGAATTTATTCGTAGTTCAAAGTTAATAATGAACAACAACAAATGTCAATTTCGCCAAGTTTCAATAGTCGTTATATTTTCTGTTATTTTTCAAGGTTTTGCGCAGTTTCCTTTATTTTTTCCCAAAAGAAAAAAATGATATTAAAACCTTAATAAAGAGGAATGAAATCTATAAAGCTGTTCGCGGGTGAGAGCGTGACCAAGAGAAATAGAGTTTGATTTTTATGTATATAGTTTAATATAAAATATGAAGTGTCAGATATGATGGGTATAAAAACATACGTAAAAGTATAAACTATATATACGTATATCAACAGAATAAAGCATTACCTTTGCTCATTTTTATCATTTACTAATTAATTAATTTCCTAGACATAGAATCTAGCAGGATGTATGCAAAAGAAAGATGAAATGAATCGAACTAGTTTCCGTTACAAGAGTGCAACTCTTGTTTTTATACCAAATTCTTAATGCTTTCCAAATGGCATTTGCATATTTCGCTGTTTTGAAATGGCAAGGTGCATCAAGCGTCTAGCCTAAGACCTCTTTTAAGATATCGAAACTCGAGGATTCTCGAGGATGCCCCGGCTACTATTTGACAAGATAGGGAGGCTGTTGAGATCTTAGATCGCTTCAGCAGACGCTCCATGGAGTGAATATGTTCAAGGGCCCTCAAGAGAGGAGCTTGGCTTAGGCTGTAGCTTGTCGATAATACCCGCTGAGAATAAGTGGTAGAAGAAACTCCAGTAACGCTTATCAAATATGATCTAGAGTTAGCAGTCTCTGTAATATAAGACCTGTCCTCGTTTCCGACGGGACTGGTTAGTTATGGAATGTCAAACAAAGCTAGGTTTTATAGTATTTGTGTTTCAAAATTACCATGACGAAAATGTGATTCAGTGCGTATCATTTCCTAATAGATAACCATTTGTAACGTTATTTTGTCTTTACGTCTATGGTAATAAAGTTAATGGAAATATTAAGAAATAAATTTTAACCACAAATGTTTTATAAATAAAAACTAAACAAGAAAATGTTTATAAAAATTTAAACTCGCTCAAACATGAACGTAAAACGTTCTCTGAGTTACAGATAAAATATGTGTTCCAAATTAGTCTCGTCATAAAAAAAATATTTGCTAATGTCGAGTATATGAATGCCGGCCTCGCAGCATGCGCTCGCATACCTCTATATAAATTTTATCAACGTTACACCCGTTCCGATTAATTGGGGCCCGATATAGTCGCGGTATTAAGTTTCCTTTCTTGTCGCCGGACGTCAAACGCATTGGTCGGCCATTAGAGAGTCGAGATCGCCTAACAAGGCGTTACTTTAGAGCAGAGATATGCGGCATCGGATGCGAGGTGAGCAGGCACATATGCGTCATAGGTGCTTCTGAATTTATCTATATTTTTAACATTTTTCAGAAGAATAGCGAGTGGTGATCACGTACCTGTAAATACGGCGTGGGTAGGTCTCTCACTAGATGGACTGATGACACAAACAAGGTAAGGGAAGTCACTTGATACAGACCCGTCATTGAGGCGATACCCGTCATAGCGGGCATTTTTCAGCGAACATGAATGAATGAATGAACATAAAGGCAAAACTTTCTATGTTACTTTACTATAGTCAAATTCAAAAATTCTTTAATCAGTATACGACGGAATACATCTCCTATTTACATCAAGATGGGTCATCGTCTGTTCAGATGATGAATGCTTCAGACCCGAGAACAGGCGAATACTAAGCGGCACTGTATATATTGATTAAAAAAAATTACATAATTAATAAATATTGAAATAGCATGGAAGCTGACACATCATTCCGAAAGTGTTTTATCTTCTTTGAAATAAATTATATTGTTTGCACACAAACGGTCATTGGTATTTTTTAAAAATCTAGCAATAGAAGCTTTTTGGACATTATTTGGCATATATATGAGTGTAGACATATCGCGTATAAAGATGTACTAACTCGATCTTAGGTACATAAAAAAGTTACTTTTAGTACATAAAAAAATTTGTTTTTGTTTGTGTTAAATTGTGAATACCACGCTTCCAGCGAAAACATGTTATGTTTTTATGGGCAATACTTATTAAACACGTACACGTAATATATAAATACGTAACGAGAAGTAACTGTCAATATTTTCATTTCTTTTAATTTTTGTCTCAAAGATATGACTCAAATTATAAATATATGATTTCAATCGTTTATATAACAAAGCCGCTCTATGACTACTGTCAACAAACTGTGATTTCTTCGATTACTTTTTAGGTGTTTAAAGTTTAGAGCACGCCAATTAAAAAAATTCTAAACAAATGTTTGAAGTGAAATGTAAACAATTTTGGAACCCCAATTTGTCATGAAGATCGTCCTCGTTAGATAGAAACTAGTACTCTTATAAGGGACGCCCGTTAGGCATTTATGAATAAATGCCACGTAACTTTTCAACATTACACGGATTCTCTGTGCTGGTGTGATATTCATCGCGTTGTAGGGAGAGGTACCAGGTACGGTGCTCAGGGGCTGAAGAACCGCGTAGCAGATTAGGTTCTTCTTGCAATGCCCATCGGCGCAATCGACGTTCATCTTCATCGTCAGGTCCTTTCCCCACGTAAGTAAATTCAATGATACTACCAAGAAAGGAACTGATATTTATTCCTAACAGGTCTTAATCCTTTAGTAGATTATGGAGAGAGGAGCTAGACTCCTATATCTACCGCATATAAATTCACTATGGATTTATTTATTGTTTTTCGTTGATTACGTCGTAGTACTTGTTCATCTGTCGTGTGATCTAAGGGTATATTCGTGCTTCAAATAAAATTTACGAATTGAAACTTTTGAATATTTAAAAAAAAATATTGCCTTTATACTATATCTACATATGTTATATTTAATGCATCTTTTGGATAATATCGAACGTACTTATCTAAGTTAAGCTGTTGTTTACATCAGTATAACATTTTAAGTTATTTACAAGTAGAAAATGTCGAATAAAAGTACTCTATAAATTGGTTTCGATTTTCATATGGATATCTGTTTCAGATAACTTGTTTATCGACCCCTTCTCTGAATCTTTTGGTAATAAACTAATAGATCTGTTATTTTGAAAGTTCAATCAACTTGATTGTAGAACTGGTTTTATATCTCAATATTTTGATAGTTAAATATTCATCAAAATCAACTTTATGAATATTTTAATAAATCAGTTTTTTGCTATTTTCTTGTTTCTGTTTTTACTATAAATATGGTCGTGTCAGTCTTTAGCCGCCCTTTTTTAAGGGACAGACCTCCCCAAAGATATTTATGGAGAGATATACCATAACTCTTACGCTTGGCAATCGCAGTGTGGTATTATGGTGCGCAGAGGACACGGTTACCTATCTTCTGAAACTTGTTTGTGAGTAGTGGCAATCCTATATAATTAATGCACAAAGTGTGAATTATATAAGATTTTATCCCGAAAATAAAATTCGCGTCCTACGGTCGCAATTCTCAATCTGTTACCACTGTTCAAGTATATACATAACATAGATAATCATAGCACTAAGGTTTAATTAATTATTTATGTAGGCATAGTTTTCAATGAAATTATGTACTTCTTCAAGCAGGTTGTGCATCGAAGTATAATTTGTAACACTACACTAATGAAGATTTGATACAAAATCTGCTTGAATATATAATTTATATGTCCCATAAATAAACCTCAAGCTGTGTGGCAAGTATTGAGAGACTTTAGAAAAAAGAAATAGCTGTCAAGTATTTTTCAAATCATGACCATTCAAAACAATAAATCAATTTATGCTTGTGGTGATATTTTTATTACTATAAATCTTCACTTACCTTATTATTATTACATTTTTATATACTGTGTGTACAGTAACCGATAAACAAGATTAAGATAAACAAATAATATATATTCATGTATATACTGCAATGGCATAAATTTAAAAGTATATACTCGTACTTTATTAGTTTTATTACTAATTTTGTTAAATTCAAGTTCAGAATGTCTTAATTAGTAAGCTACCACTGACTCCGAACGCTAATCTGCTGAGAAGTGTTGCGTAGAGACCTCAAAAGTTGCTATTTTACATAAAAATTTACATTTTTTCATATGTATATTATAATATCAGCCATGTAAATGAGTCAACTATTCCAGTTCCATACATGTCGATATCAACGATTCTATAACAGTTTCTGGTTGATCGAAATGCTATATTTACATTTATTTAATAACATGTTTTTAATTTTAGATTTAAAAACAGAAAATTAATGTCTATGATATCTTCAAGAATTCAAAAAAAAAAAAACAAAAGATGTGGGTGGAGTATCAAACTATGTACTCAAAGTGATAATAAATATATCCATCTGTAACAATCATGTTGTAAAAATTTATCCGTTTTTTTAATTAATATTTTCTTGGCTTACTACCCAGTTTCGGCTTGACGACGACTTATATGCCAATCTGCGTGCGAATCTCCAATTTGTGAGGATCTTTAAGGATTATCTAAAGTTTAACCATTTAAAAAGATAAGCAGTAGTAGCCCAGTAGTAAAGGACTGAGACTTGCGATTGTAGATCGCAGGTTCGATTACCGAGACACAATGTTAGAAATAACCTACATTTTGAGTATTAATTATGTAGGATTGCCACTGCTCACAAACAAGTTACAGGAGGATGGGCAGCGGCAACTTATGCATATCTTAATAGCACAATGCGATCGTCAATCCGCCAGCCAAGCGTGGCGATTATGGCATTTTCCCCCTCAGATATCTTTGGGGGAGGCTATGACTTGAAGTAGTTGTAGCCTTACGTGTTGTGTCTATACACAACACATAGGGCTGAAACAACGACGACAAGGACGGTAAATAATTTAATAAGTTTTTTTATGGTTTCCTTTCTCAGTTTCGACTTGAAGTTAACTTAATTGACATTATATATAACTATGATTTGAATAGCTCACAAAGAAATATTTCAATGATGAGATCAATTCAATAATTAAAAAAAAGATTACTTACTACACAAAATGTATACTTATATACATTTTGTGTTGTAAGTAATCTACGAATAGAAAATGTATATAAGTCTCACTGACAGCTTCCCAGCCAATAGTTAATTGTATAATGAGAAACAAAAAGAAAGACATCAAACAAGGTAATCGCCGAGATGTTTTACAGCCAATTTCCAATATAGACTAGCAATACCCATACGGGTTACGACTCAACCGCGTCCAATTAATAGCTCCGACAAATATCAACGAAGGAAACTACCCAACTTCGCCTTTTCTACGCTTCGTTATGTAGACTCCAGTTCACATTAAAGGTATTGCAATTACGGATGCCTGGTGCATACTGCTTTCGAGAAGCTGACAGATACGGACTTAGGAAAGGTAGTCGTATCTATTTGATACGACTGCGTGAGATACGATACGTGAAATAGACTTTTTAAAAACAAAAAATGTTTTTTTTTTATAATCTTCGAGCTTGGTGCGCTTGTATGACTTTTTGTGGGGCAGAACATGATAAGACTATCACCGTGGTAGTCTGTTAATAAGAAATATGCTGGATGTACCATGAATCTATGAACATAATCAATGCATCAAAATTTAAAGTTCTACATAAATAGTGACAGACACACGATAAATACAATAAATAAAAATTAATTCGTAATGCCTAAATTTCGTCTTCAAATAGTGAACAAATTATATTGGTATACGTATATTTAACAAAGTTCCACAATATATCTCAGACCAGTCTTTTCTTAATTTTAAATTAAAAAACGATATTGTTGAATAAATCTTATTATAGCATTCAAGAGTTTTTGATTTATCGAAATGTGTGGAACTTGGTGTTTAGTTCATTTACACGATTGATATTATAATGTACACATGAAAAATTATTAATTTTTTTTTTCAAGTTACCAACAGTAAAGTTTCTTGTCGAATGTTCTCAACATATCACTTCTAGCCGGTGGCAGATTAACTGTTTATAATGTTAAAATATTCGACGAGACAAAATATATGTAAATGCTTTCTTATATCAATATTTTTAATTTTCATCGAATTAAGGTTCTGGCGCGGTCTTGGGACTTGAATATTAAACTTTAAATATTACCGAATCAACAAGAACAGCATAGGATGTCCATTCTATGCTGAGGAGATGGACAGGTCTTGTTACGTTGACGTCCTACGGCTGAAGCGATGATGTTGGAGATGATGATTAAATGACGAAAATAAAGACATGTTTTACAAGTTATTTTATACTAATACATTTTTATAAACTAAGTATGTAATTCTAACCCCCAAGCACAATGTATGTATGTATATATGTACAAATAGGTAATCAATGAAAACCAGCGTATTGCAATGTGATGTTTAATAGTCATCTATCAATCATAATCGAAAACATCATTTTTTTTGTCTCTTAAGGTAACATGTGTATGTTGTAACTATTAGGAATAAATTGTGATACTTTCTTTCTCCAAACCGTCTGCCGAATGGCATTCTATTTCGTGGTTAATCACTTGAGCACCTACCTAAGTCACTACAAACCTTGGCAGTCCCATAATTTGATTGAATATGTATGTACCTCACTAAGATTCCACAATCTTAGTGAGTAGGTTTTATATTAGTATACAGATAAAAAATTACAGAGACCTACTTTTGTTCTAGAACATTTGTTCAATTAACATAAACTCTAAAATGTACAAGGTGTCTACTTTTAGTTTTCTCTATTTGCGTTAATTTTAAACAAGGTAACATATCAAAAAGATACAGAAAGATATATAAGTAGGTTTCATAAATCATTATCATCCTCCCTCCAAATACCTCCCCCCAAAAATCGTCACGATGACCGGTCTTTCGCTTTCCGCATCTTGCGACTTACAACAGCTTTCATAAATATATTTTTTATTAATTTAATATTTATTTGACATTATTAACTAGTATTCCATTTATTTGTTTTTGCGACAGTACATTCCTCATGGTCCTTGTAATTAATTAATGCATCACAAGAAGATAACTGACGCTTCATGGTCAATTACGATAAATTTAAAATGACATTTGCTATGCACTCTGTAGCCCTATAACGGACGGCTAAAATGCCACTTCGATAATTAAATCGACTGTCGCGTTACTCGGTATTTTTAATTGCGATTAATTAGATGTCGTTTATTGTTCCATGATTTTTTTGCAATTACCGAGAGGAAGAGGTGACAGATGCTTTCATTCGAGTCCCGTAAATAAAGAAAAGAAAAACGTGAATGGGCTCATACTTTCATTAGAGCTTCCGATGAATGGACAGCTATGAGAGAAAAGTGTATTAAAAAATAAATAAAACCATCGTACGGAGGTTTATTAACGAGTGTATCGATTAAACTTGTGAGATCGCAAAACATTTAGAAATGTGTAACGCGCGAGACGAGACGGGAATTGCGTGTTCTTTTTTAAGATTGCGGACGTCGTCGTTAAATGTCTTGCGACTTGTTTGCCAACGACAAATCGCGTTAAGGTCTATATTGTACTAAAAGGGGAATATTTTTTTATGTAAAACGTAGAATTTGCCCCTAAAAACATGGTTGATATATAATTATCGAACGTGAACCTCTGCAATAGTCATAACGTGGGAACATAATCTATTGACCCCCGAAATCTGTACTCCATTGATACGTGCTCCTAGAGATATTTGTTCACAAAATTTTCGAGATAATGGTGTATATTAGAACTTTCGATGACAGATGCTTTCTAAGGTTTTTTTGAACTTCAATTGTTTTTTCTCTAGAAGCTTCGTCGTCTCATTGTTGTTTCAGCCTATAGAAGCTCAACATAGGCCTTCCTCAAATATACCTATGGGGGGATATACCATAATCGCCACGCTTAGTAGGAGGGTTGGCGATCGCAGTGTGGTTGACGTTGCTGCCTATCCGCTAGAAACTTGTTTGTGAGCAGTTCTAATCCCGTATAATAAATGTACCAAGTGTGAATTATAAAAGATAGTATCCCGGTAGTTGAAGTGTCATTCCTCTACCGCTAAGCCACCATCGATCAAGAGGCTTGCGTTCAATTATCATGTAATAAATTTAAGATGTTCATTAAAACAAATCCTGTTAAAAGACTTATAGCAGCGTATAGGATTTAGTAAATTATTAAAAAGCTTGGAAATAAATTGATCTACTACTGTATTACAAATACACTACGCACCTTTATTCGGGTAGAGCTGTCTATTACGTGAAAACGTCATCGTTCATCAAGAATACGACTGCCCAGGAATTTTTTTTAATCGGTTTCGATGAAGGTGTAAAAGCCTTCAGGTTAACAGCAACAACATCAACAGAAACAGTCGTACTGTATTGAAGAAATTTTGAAAGTAACCACAAAGGAAACCCATCTGAGTTTATTGTGGGCTCGTTGAGAATCCTCTTAGCTTTAAGATGAATGCTTTGTAGGAAGCTTAATCTTATTCAAGTTTGCATCAACTTGGGATCTACTAGTGTTCTTCTCATTATGTACACAGATTCTCTACATGATCCCGTATAGATAATAATATTATTAAATATGCTAGACTTGGTGCTCTGTATGGAACCATGGATATATCTACTGTACTGGGCCTCTATCGCAAGTGGCAGTCTAGGAGGTCCATATATAGCTCATTTATCAGCAGTCAAAGTATAATAAGTAGATTTATTCCTATTTCATAAAATCGTTGCTAGTATAATTTTAATAGATAACTGCGACGTACTCTCATGTCTCAAAACGATAATTAATAAGGAGAGGTAAATTTTCCGTTCAAATAATGGTGCTCACGCTTTAGAAATTTTCATTTACGATCATCATAGTAGACTACAGATAGATTCTATTTACAGAGACTGCTGTAAAGCTTTCGATAAGGATGATTAAAAAATACTTTTTTAAATCTAGCATTTAATGAAATTTGTGGGAACTTATTAACATGGACACTTCGTATGTCACAAACCTAACACATAAGGTTGTCACACATAGATATTTGTTTGAGTATACTTGCGTGGTATCCGTGTACCATAGGGCTCTATTCTCGATCCACTTCTTTTTATTCAATTTACTTATGATATAAATCAATGCTTCATAAATAGATATTTTTTGTATGAGTCCAACAGGTTTTGGGACGTCTATCTGATTACTGTCAAACTAACAAACTACAATTGAATATTGCAAAATGTAAATCTATAACTTTTGTCATAAAGAAATATATCCATTATACTAATAAACATTGTGATTGTAATTTAGAATTAAATATATAGTATTACCTTTGATTCATATGTTCACTTTGCTGCACATTTCGCCAACATTACAATTAAAACATTTTGGTTGTATGGCCTTGTAATACGAATGTGCAGGATTTGAAAAAAGCTTATCATATATATTAGGAGGACCGGAAAGTTACATCGTTTCTGTCGACATATTTTACAGAAAAACCGATTTATTTTCACCGCTCCGGCATTGAAAATTTGTATATTAGATGGCAAAAGGTTGTTGATAACGAAAGTGAAAATATTGTTGATTAGAAATAAAAACTTGTAAAAAATGAAGTCGTGTGAATTTAATTTAAGAAAGCGACATTACTTTCCGGTCCCCTTGATATATATCTTTTTAAAACACTCATAAGACTCCAATTGGAATGAGCTGCGCAAGTATGGAGCCATATTTACAAAAATTATACAGATCAAGTGGTGTCAGTTTAAATGAAGTTCCTTCGATCTGTCAGTTATAAATGCTACGGCACTTGGTTATCGTAACATAATCATCTGGGAAAAGTTTCTTTACGTATCTGAAGTAACATCCGTTTACTATTAAATACTGTGTATCTTTATAAGATCTATAGAAAATACATCGATTGTAATCAACTTGTCAGATTTATCTTCGTGTTCCAAATAGTTCAAGTAGCATTCGCGATGCATGCCTACATCGAACGTTTTATCACAAGCAGTGTAGAACATTAGTTTTGGCATTGGTTAGAGAGCGTGCACCTTTATGTCATATTAAGAAAGCATATAATGATCACCTCTCTAATATGATGTATATTCTAATTGTTGTGTCGTTTAAAAAATTAAAAAAAGTTTTTTATTCATCATCAGTTCATTATTTTAGTTCATCGGATTAAAAAATGTCGTCTACCTTTAAATACTTGTAAAATTTCTTTGTATTTCCTATAATTTTCTAGTCGCTCTGTTTTTTAGTCTTTCTTAGCATTTTTTAAAATTATTTATTAGTGGATAATGGTTACGATTGTGTAATTATTAAGATTTATCTGTAGACTAGACCCATGGGTCTTCTCCATAGATTTAAATTTAGCGACCTTCATTCAGTCTTTGACTATCTTAACAATGTCATCTGTTCACCTTATGGGTGGATTGCCGGTTCGTGGTCACTATTTCTGCACATAAGGGCCATAGCGGCGACCAATTTACGCGCTATGTGGTCTGGCCTTTACCAGTTAAAGTTGCCAATTCGCTTGGAAACGTCCGTTATTTTTGTTCTTCTACATATCTCTACATTCCTGATACGATATCCCGAGCCATCGTGTCCATAGCTCGTTGAATGAATGTGTGATTGCCGATTGGGTCCGAAATAAGCGACCACAACATTTGTTGCTCCATATAAATTAAATCAAAAACTTGTTATAATTGTTAATCAAGAGGTGAAAATAATTTATTTCTTCTTCTTAACTTTAAGTAGTTGCGCCTTAAATGGCAGTCAGTCGAGCGCGACGCCATTTAATTCTCTATACTAGGAACAATTTTTTCCCGCGTAGGCCTATAAAATATGTGATCATAAGCCATGTCGCTTGTTACACCGGCGTTTGCAATGATTTACGATTCGCGCGCGAACTTCTCGGCAGATGGCGCTATTCATCGCGGTTGCATTTCTCATTGGAATTGTATAGCCCATGAAACGTTTTCAATTGCGACCATTGTTATATTATGATAAAAACGATAATATTGATATTATACTTTCTTTAAGAATTCTTATTCTACATATATCTCAAAATTTTCTCCTTTTAATGTTTATGTACAAATTATAACTATTATTTGAATTTTTATGCTTAACTTTTAGTTATTTAATATAGTTATCTATATAAAATAGCGAATATTTGCTGAGTCGTCGTATCTGTAACTAGGTGCCGACTGCAAGGCATAAGCCTGCCCCAAAGGGGGTATACCATAATCGCCGATCTGAGCAGACGGTTTGGCTATCGCAGTGTGGATTATGTACAGTATATACGCAGAGGACGCTGCAGGTGCCGTCTAGAACTTCTTTGTGAGTAGCGGCAATCCCATGTAATTAATGAACAAAATATGAATTATATATAAAATTGTGTCCCAGGAATTGAACCCGTGACCATTGATCGCGTCGCTAAACTAAGTTTGTTTGTTGAGTATACCACTGTATATAAGTGTAACTTATAATATAATGCTTTCAAGCTTTTATGTCTAATTTTAATCATTCTGTATAAAGTGAACACTGTGAAATAAGGTAGGTCATTTTTTTCTATTGAAGTGCATCAGGGCAATAATTCCTTGCAGTGTTAAGTCTGCAAGGACTACTATTGTTTATTATTATTGATTTTAATAGGGTGTATTATACATTGACAGTAAATGTGCTATATTTTCACCCATTTATATATTTTACACCAATAAAAACCATCCTGTACCTATAAATTATTTGAAAAGTGATGGCTGACCTACGTTTTTTCTATTGTTTAGTTAAACAACTGCCCATTACAGACTGGAAGTATCATAAGCAAAGGAATTAAGATGGTTTTGATATTAATTAGGGTTCATTTAAATGACCAATATCTCCTACCACTGGAGTTAACACGTATTTATTATATTACTTAACAAACTATTATTAGCGGGATATATATAAAACAAATCACAAATAATTATATATTAATAAAGACTTGTCATAATATTGAAAGAAAAAATTGGCCGACACATCGCGTGAAACGTTTCGGCGAAAAAAATAAATTTAAGATTTAGGTATATTTTTACAACAATAATTAACTGTTTTTTTAATCAAATTTTGATATTTCTTAGTTACGATAATCATAAAAAAAACTAAATTATTATTTATTAAAAGTCATCTAACCCCCACTTCGGTTTTGCGTCTTTTGCAAAAATGTCAGTTGATATGTTAGCTTATCTGTAAACTACACGTAAACTTGTTAAAACTATTTAAAATTAATATTAAATATTCCTTAATAAACAAATAAGGTTATAATTTCTATGTAATGGAAAGTTTAGAATTTTTTTAAATTAATAATCATCATATCAACCAATAAACTCCCACTGCAAGGCGTATACAATCCGTCAATAAAATTTTAAATAAATAAGATATTGATAATTTTAAAATTAGAAGACTTTAAATGATTTTTCTCATCTTTGCTTCTTTTGAGTTGCGTTTTGTCATGAGAGGGCAGGTAAGCCTACCACGATGTCCAGTCTTGCGCTGTTTGCACCCGGTTACTTCAAGCGAACTTACCTATGTCGCCGTCGACCTAAAGGATGTCTTACTTAGGCCGCCTTTGCATTTACATATAACAAACATTTTAATGGGAACTTTTAACCTTACGTTAAAAAGTATTATATGTATGTTGAATATTTGTTGAGTAGAGTTATATACAAATTGTATATAATTATGCATTATAATCAACTATTAAACCTATAAGTCAACGCTGCTAGCCGTAAGGATCATTCATCGAAATTGAGTTCGTAAAAATAGAAATAATACTTAAAAGCAATGTCTGATCGGCGTAGACTTCACCGTTCGTAGATTGCCACGATGTCTGGTCTTAATTATTATTATTATTTATATGGTTTAATTTAAAAAAATTTAATAAGGTATGATTACATTATATATAAATATAGATATAAAATAAAGCGTACAACTAAGTTGCCGGCAGTCGATAATTCTTCTTCATCGGCGTGCGACCAATGGACCGGCACGAATGACGAATCGACACGCTTTGTGTCCTTTTGATTTTACAATCGGTTGTTAAGAAAATAAATTAATTAAAGTGTAACGCATATCTACACGGTTTAAATCAATTATAAATGTTTTATTAATGTTCTTTCGTATCAATTAAAAAATATTTTGTATATTTCCCGTCCGTTTGTTTTAATATTGAATATTTAATAAAATGAATATTTAGCGCTTTCACATAAATAACGAAGTAAATGGTGTTGTTATTAAAATAATTAGTATTATTGTAGTAGTATTGAAAAATAAAATATGATCAAATGGAGTAAGAATCAAGCAAGAAGCCATAGGCCTCCTCCATAGACTGCCAAATGATTGGTTTTGCTTTGCCTTCATCTAGCAGGTCCTCGATGCACCTAGGGACGCCTACCCACGGTACATTTACCAGTTTGTGTAAAAATAAATTAGGCAAAATTAATAAAAAAAATGTCAATAAAATTTATTTATATCCAAAATTATTAAAGTTTTCGGCAGTTTTCCCACAAAGTTTATTTTCATTTGAAAGCAATATCATAGAAATGTTTAGTAATGGTAAGTTATTGTATATTATTCTTATGCATTTGTATCTCTCTTAAGCGATGAGTATGTTTATTGATGTACAAGGCAATTATGTATTGCGTAGAAAGCGGTTATGTAAAGTTTTATTACTAGCGCAATTGCCGTGTTGGTGGTCTTCCTAATGAATCTTTAATCAAAGTGGGTGTCGATGTTGCAAAAAGTATTTATGGTTAAATCTTTTTTCTACGCGTTTTAATTAATTTGATAAAGAACACAGGATCGATTATTTTACTTTCTTATTTTTCTTGCTTATATAGGTAGTAGAAAAGTCAATTTTCTAAAAAGAAGAAACTTACTTTTTGCATTTTAAAAGTAGTTTAACGACTAAAAAGCACTTCGTGTTGTACCAAAAACTTTTTATAAATAAAATATTACATTATCTTAATAATTCAAATACATTACAATAGTACCATCACTATTATTTGGCTTGAAAAATAAAATTTTATTAGTGACAAAGTGATCTCCAGAAAACAGTTTTTTAAATATTCTAGAGAAGAGATATTTACCGAGTAATAAAGAAAAAAGACATTTATTAACAAAATATTAAATGTGCCGCCGAATTAGCGCGATGAAAAATTATTGTTCTGTCAATTACTGGGAGAACACAGATAATCAACACATATGACATATGTCAACATGTTCGTTTTTGCCGCCATTTTGTTGGTATCATTTTTCTTGTCATTGTAGACAATTCGAGATCATTAAGAAAATGTCATCGAATATTATTTGGTAGCAGTTCGTAGGAGCTCAGCGTGAAGTTGGTTACCGAAATATTTAAATAGCGTTGATTGATGGTTCCATTTCACGGCGGGTTCTTTCTAAACCGTATCGGTAATCTTTGATGTTATACGTCATGGCTATGATGCAAATGATTTTTTTTAAATCGGTGCTCTGTGAAAAACAGGGATTAGCAAACTATTTTGAGCAATGAGACCTTATTTCAAAATGAAGTGATACTAGGGACTCTCGTAGTCAAATTATCTTAATTAACTATGATCGGTTAAATGAATCAACTAGGCATCTCTAAGACGATGATATATTTTTAAATGACATTTAAAATTATGACAACTATACTTCCTACTAAAATTAGTTATTCTAGTAACAGCATGACTTTTGACTTTTTCATTTAAGTCAAAAACAAACTATTACACATTAACAGTTACGACAAGTAAACATAATAAAATAATATATATATATATGTGGCAGTGGTTGCCAAGCGGTAGAGGACTGAGTCTTGCGATCGTATGTCGCGAGTTCAATTCTACGAATAAAATGTTATATAATTCACACTGTGCATTAATGATATAGGTTTGCCACTGCTCACAAACAAGTTACAAGATGAGCAGTAGCGTCTTCTGCGTACTCTAGTACTAGACTGCGCACGCCAACTCGCCTACCAAGCGCGGCGATTATAGTATATATCCCCATAGATATTTTAGGGTGGGGCATATGTCTTGCAGTGGGCTTCTATGGCCTGAAACAATGATGATTGTAGAAACTGATGTTGTTGTGCTGGTGTATAAAGTGAAGAACGCGCACAACGCAGATCAAAAACTAGGCTAAATATCCATTAATAATTCTTTAGATGTATAGTACAATGACATATTTTTGCCAGTTAGAGAAATAAAATGAATGGAAGACAAGTGAACAACACGTAATGAGACATTAGAGTATCAATGATATTTTGGTGACATTAGTGCAGCGATCATGTTACATACCCCATAGATATCTTTTTGGGAGGCATATGCCATGTAGAGGCCATCTATGGGTTAAAAAGACGGGTAAATATAACTCACAACGTTGTACACAGATTATATATGTAATAATTGTACATGCTACAATAGTGTTACATAGATAAAAAAAAAACTAGTTAACAAAATGAACTATAACTTTCAAATAAAAACTTATAAAATAAGAGAGCTTGTCGAATTATTTTATTTTAAAAGAGCTCTGAGAAACCGATTTCGTCAACTTTAAGAATCAGTGGATCTAGATTTACTTTAGTAAACATTGTTGGTAGATTAATAATTCATTCTAATTGAGTCAAAGAAAATTTCTGGATCCAGTGATTACTTTTGAAATGTATAATGTTTTATATGAAAAGGATCATTATTAGTGATATCGATGGAAAAATTTCACCAAATGTTTTACGAAAGTAATTTTGTTTTCTCTTTAAACATATTTATTGCTTTATACATCTAGATTACCTTTACATAATGGTTATTAATAGGCCTTTGCAGTATATAAATAAACGGTATAACAGGAAAACGTTCACAAAGGCGTTACTAATTATTTATTAAAATTAATTAATAATAATTGTAAAATAAGTAATATGATTCGTTAGTGATTGATTAATTACAAATATATTATATTTATTATGTTCATTTATTTGCACACCGTGGTTTTGTTAGATAACGTACTAATAAATTGGAATTGTGTAACTCGAGGAAACTTTAATTATATTAATTATTAAATATTAATCATGAATTTAACAACATTTTATATTCCGTCTGAAGAAAAAAAAATACGTGAGTTTAGCTTTACAACATTAGATTTAGTTCATTCGCAGGACAAAGTTAATATAGCAGCACGCCTTCAACTAATTTTGGGATTTCCAACTGTGCACTGACTCATCACGATGTCTCTGGAATTAAATAGTTAAGAGACTTGAAATTTAGAAAGAATATTTCTTCTAATGAGTAAAGATCTGCTAAGATTTTATAAATTTCAACCTTCAAGGGCTAAAGGATATTAAATTTGGAAAGCGGGAGGGAAGCAACTAGTTTTGTATTTAAAAAATCAATTGTCCTTTTATATAAAATTAACTTTGACCTTCGAATGTAATTATATAATAATTGGTGATGTTTTATTTATGAGCGGTCTACATTAAATTTAAATTTAAAATCACAAAGACAATGTCCACTAAAATTTGAATTGAATTTTAAATAGTGTACTACAATAGCAGTACAGAAAGCGGAAGTAGACGTTAAATACAATAGTCGAATTAACCTTTATATGCCGGTAATTCGTTGATGGATTATTTTACAGTTACATTGGTAGTGAGTAATTAATTTATTTTTATTCAAATCACAATACAGCTGTAAGAGGAATGTAGTTCTGCGATCGTGAGGGGTCAGCAGGCCGTCGATAGTCCGCGCCCTGTTGACCCGGGAGGGATCTCGCCGGCCGATAAACATTTTCAATTAACTTAATTCGCTTCGATACGTTTTGCTAAACAAAGCTATCAACTCTAGCAAAGTTCTCATGTAACTGTACATGATTATACAACCCTTATTAGTATAAAGACAACATTAACTTACTATTATCTTTAAGTTGAAAGAAGACGTAAGAATATCATCGAAGAGTAACAGTCCAAGACCCCCGGAGGAGGCCCTTAACCCTAGTACTTCTATGCCGCATTCAGCTAAACGAATTAACAGTTCGGAGATCTTCCAATACGGTGAAACTCTGATTCTGAAGTCGACATGGGGAAGAGGATCGAAGAAGATAGAAAATGTCGCACTATATTTCTAGAATTCTCTAAAACGTACTACGTATATACCATAGAAAAAAATAAAATTCAGAAGTAAGTCAAAAATGGTCGAGCAAGATCCCATCCCGGTCATTAATAAAGCAACATAAGTTTTGTAAATAACAAATGATAATAAACTAGCTATATTTTATAAAAATGAAAATAGAACTAATTGAGTCAAAAGCATGATAATATGACAAATTGTGGTCTAGGAACGAAGATGAGTGAAGGGAGCTAATGCACGGGAGACAATTTGAATGTGAAAAATAATAGAGATTGTGATGGTCAGAAGAAAATTGTAATATAAGAGATTGTGAAGGATGAAAGGAGAAATTGAAACAAAAGAATAAAATGGAAAAAAATACTTTACCCGAGTTATAATCTCCCACCCTCACATGGCAGGGAGAAAGAAAATGTCCCCAAAAAAGGAGACCATAAAATTTAAGAAAAAGAAACATGTAACTAGTATGAAGCTCGAAGGCTCCTTGGGGAGCTTTACTTCATTTAATAAGGTTTGACTAAAAGCCCTTTGCACCCTGTCTGCTAATGCCATTTAAGCAACAGTGTAAACCTGTTAAAAAGAGACACTACAATCATTCCTTTTTAAGGGTGCTCGGGTCTAGTTTACATGTAATTGGATTCTCCTAGCACTCTTATTATGATGTATACAAGATGTCTATGTAAATTTTCTTAAATGCATAATAATATTATTAAATAATAAAATGGATGAAATAAGAAGGAAAATTGCGAAGTGTACATCTACATAAGTGACCGGCGATTTCTTGCAGTAGAGATTGCAATCAAAGGCCTGCTAAATAAGGGACAGAAAAAGAGCACAGAATGCATGTAGGGCAGAAGTGTAAATATATAGAAATCCATTTTATAAGCTTTGATTTAAATTTTTTAAACCAACTTTGGCTCAGGCCTTTTTGGTTGCAACAAACCGGAGATCTAAACAACTATCGAGTGTAAATTTGAGTCGAGATCCTCTTGGAGAACCTTCTCTTCAGTTTATTTGTTGCATTAAAATTGGTGCATACAAGTAAATTCGCAGAATTATAATTACATAAGTTTCACGTTACGAAAAGAAAACTTCTCCTGTACGTTAAAAAAATAAATATATTACTTAAAAGTAATTTCTTGAAGTACCACGGGTTTCACTTGAATAGGGCGACAGTACAAATGTCCGCTAGGCTTTTTTCTTCTTTTCAGCCGATGGATGCTCATTGCAAGGCATACACGATGATCGGTCTTGCACTGCCCGCATCCACGCACCGCCCGACTTCCAGCGACCTTAATGTCTTCGGTTCACGTAGTGGCGTCTACCGGCTCGTGTGAAACGGCCGTCGGTTGAACGAGCGATGTGTCCTACCCCCTGCCACTTCAGATGAGCAATTCTTCGATTTAAGTCGGTGATGTTGGCTCATTTGCGGATCTCACCATTTCTGATTCGATCTCGCAATGAAACTAAAGCTAGGCCTTAAGGTTCTGGAAACTAAGGAATGTGAGAGCAGCGAAGGAGGTCCACTCATAAAGTGGACATAGGACTATTAAAACCGTCGGAAGTTACTAAATGCAAACCGTTTCTAACTTTTTTGGAACTATGGGAAAGAGGCCTATGTCGTGACGTTAATGTTGTGACGCCATATTAGAGCAAAATACATAAGATCAAAAAGATATCAAGTGAATCATAAATTCCAAAGCCTATATTGTATGATCGGTTGAAATTTATTACTTCTGGGTACAATAAGTTCCTGGTGTACAATCTTAAAACCCATATGGTCATACGACAGAAAGATTTGGAAAGTTGCCAGTAAAACCAACCCTGGGTTGTTGTAAGCTTGCAAAGTGTTCAAAAGGACATCCAGAGGAATGTTACAAATGCTCCATGGAAGTTAAAAAAATACTAATTACAAAAGTACTTAGACACAACAATACTGGCCGAATATATCCAGCGCTATTAAAAACAAGATGTCGAACATCTCACTCATCGTCCCAATTCTCTCACTTTTGAATTACTTGAAGACGTCAATGTTGTTTTAAGATTAAAGAGAAACCACGTGGTTTGATTAGACAGTATGACATCGATCTCCTGCTCTATTAGAACCTGTTCACTATGTGAGTGCTTTAGACGAAGTATGCTAGAATATAGTTTAACAATTTAAATTGCTTATTAACGGAATACAAATTTAAATACCACTACAAAGACAAAAGTTAAAAACTTCCTATTAATATTATTTAAAGTTATTTACACAAGTTTTGATTAACAGTCATACAATACGATTTAATTTTTTAAAGTAAAACAAGCGATACAATATTTACATAATTATATGGTTGGGTATGTTTGTAAGTACGAGATTATTTTGGGTGCCTAAATAATTGTTTTTAAAAGCCTCATATTGCTTATAAGGGATAACTGAAGTTTGACATAGATGAGAGGATAATTAAAATTGAATATGGGAGAATATAGTTAGAGCACAGGCCATCGCCAACGCTCACGGCGGCACTAATAGATTTGTTTCCTCAGCCCCCACCACGCGGCTTTCCCCATGGCGCGGTACAGCTTCGGTCATCGTCATTTATCGATTTCTCCTCTGCAACCCCAAAGATATCTATGAGTAGATGTACCATTACTGCCACGTTTGGAAGGCGGAATGTCGATCGCAGTATATGGTATTACGGTTCATAGAGGACGGTGCTGTCCATCATCTGAAAACTTATTTGTGAGCAGTGGTAATCCTATAATATAATGCACAAAGAGTGAATTATATTAGAGTCCCGAGAATCGAACCTATCAACATTATTTCGCAGTTATCATTAAAAAAGCTGATGTTTTGGTAGTACTGTGGTATTAACATCAGCGATTTTTTTATATATGATAAAATGTTGTCGAGCTAATTAGCAAATGGGGAAAATCCTACTGGACACCTGGGAATGTTGCCCAGGTAGTGTCGGACTCTAACCGACTAAAAACCCCATTTGCCAATCTCTCCACTTTTCAAGTTGGTCCATCGACATGGAGGTCGATGCCTTTTTTCTAGATCCTTCTATGTGTCTCCAGGTCAAGGTGTTCCCTCAAATCTTTGCTTATTGGTTATATCTTACTACTAGTATTAGCCGTGCTGGCCTTTGCTTTTTTTATTTTTATTTTTTATATTAAGTTTTATGACTATGGTTATCATGATCGTTATCCTTCTTTTTTGTTTTTATTATTATATATGTATTGGTTCTTTTTTAAAAATTTTTTAGGCCGTCTTTTTTTAATATTTATCTTATACTTATTACGTTATTGCTTATCACTATTCTAGTATATGTCACCTGTATATATTTTAATATATACAATTTACATATCTTTCTTACATATTTTAATTTCTACGCACAGCGTCCTCCACCACCCGGACGCAGAATTCGGCAAAATCACATCGAGTTGTTTCGCCTTCAGGCCAATCTTTAAGCATAATAGATGGATTACATTTTCCTCCACGTCCGGGTCGTAGATACACGTCGGGTCTGTTTTACATCTAAGCCTACATAAATATGAGGAGAAACCGCCTTGACCTGTCAACACCTTCAAGTCAACAACATCAGCGATTAATGAGTATTAAATTCGCATGTTCTAGTTTCAGTTCTGTTTGAGGCATATGTATGTATGTATATTCGTCGCGAGTCGTGGATTACAGCCTCGCAGTTCGTCGTACTCACGTGGCAGCGGTTTTAAACAACGGTCGGCATCTTTGTTACAACAAAATTGCAAATTAAGTCGTGATATGGCGTTTAGATAGCTCAAACAGATACCACGCTCCAAAGATAAATGTTGAAGATATTTATAATGACGCAGCGTGTTTTAATTATGTACTTTTATATTGCTTTAGTAAACAGAGTGTGACTATTTTTTATGCTTTTAAGTTTATTACAGTTCGTTTAACCTTGAATGAACTATATAGATACTGCGGGGACTACAAATAAATTTTGAGGACAATTTAGAAGGGTTATTATTTTAGTATTTCAATTGGACATCAAGTCGCTTTTATTTTAATTACACTTACAATAAACTTTCATGTTAAAAGCATCATCATACCAGCCGACATACATCCACTGCAAGGCATAGGCTTCATCAAAAGAGATATATATATATATATATATATAGCTGATCTTGGCTTTGATTTCTATGTAACGAATCCCTTGACTTATTATGCAATAAATTTTAAGAGTTTACCAATCGCGTAAAAAACTTTGTTATTAATGAATTTTTATAAGATTAAGTTTAGTAATGAATTGCTATATGTATTGTAGAAAGGATTTCAGATATCCTTAAAAAACACGACTGAGTTGTGGGTTCACAAATCATGAAGAGTTTTGAACTCTTGTAAAAACGTACTTTAAATAGAAGGAAGCTATTACATTGAAATTTTGTTTGATTATTGTTTGTATCAGGTAGGGCTCTTCGGATATTGTACACTATGTAAATAAATTAATAAACAAACCTTATATTATACCTGGTTATCATTAATTTGATATTCTTTATTGTACACGCTAGAATACATATAAATCGTTTCATAATAATAAACAAATAAGTAAGGGCGGTGTTATCACGCGAAGCTATTTCTTACAAACAACCACAGTATAGAAACAGTAGAAGTATAAATAATGGGTAGTTAAAGTGTTCAAAAATACATATATAAACATACATACATATGTAAATATCATTTATACTTATAATTAATATGGTATAATACATATACCGGTATAATAGATATTATAAATATAATACAAGAATAAATATAAACATCAAACTGACTTCGATCGCACTTACCTCGGAAAGAATAAAGAAACAGAGAGAATACAACTAATGAATTAAAGGATAAATAATTATAGTTTAGGCAATAGTTCTTGACCATTTTTAATAAAATGGTCAAGAACTATTTATTAACTATTTATCTAAGTTATAACGAGCCTAATGTTGTTATAATAAGAAATTTATTTCAATTTGATTATACTATATCCAATTGTGACGTTCCTTGTGAAGGCTTCCTATTCCTACTGGTCCTATTGGATATCAGTGAATAAAGGTTTATGTCTAGCATTGAACGTTTTACGGCTGAAATGTTGATAATGATGATGTAATAATAAATAATTATGGAATTCACATACGTGTTATTAAAATCATGGCGCTAAATCTTTAAGCATCCGAACTTTTGCAATAAAGATACTGTTTAAATTCAAATGCCTTGTGCAACATTTGAAGTAAATCCTACAATTGCTATAAATAACAATTGTCATGTTTGTAATTGAATTTGTAAAATATGTTATATTGACGAACTCGCTTGTGTTGTGACTTTGCTATACGGTTTATTTTTGTGTCAGTTTTGACAATCAAGGTGTTTTTAAAACCCGGTAAATTATGGTTACCTGGGAAATCTATTTTCTTTTTTACTTTACTAGCACATTATGATCATCATCATCATTTAAGCCAAAGGATGTCCACTATTGGGCATATTGTACTCAATGATTTTCAATAATCGAATGAAAGCGACCTGCATCCATTGTTTTCGAATGACCTTATAAATATATATTTATGAGCATTTTAGAGACAAACTAATTTTCTTTATTAATAGATATGTAATAAAACATAGCTTTATCGTATCGGCCTATAGAAGCCTTACCCTAAAGGCATAGGCTTTCCCCAAAGATCTCCATGATCACCGGTCTGGCGCTGCTCGCATCTAGCGACTATCCGCGACCTTTATTATGTCGTCAATTTATCCAAAGGGGGGCCTGGCCACGCCGCTTCTATAAGTTCGTGGCCGCCACACATTGGCTGTTCTGCGGATTTCCTAATTTTTTATTCTTACTCGATCTCGTGGTGCAACTTTGAACATGGCCATCTCCATTGCTCTGTGGGTGTATCTTGAGCCTTCCTATAAAGCCCATCGTAAGCAACACACATTGGTCAAACGTCTTCGTCTTCAGACCCTGTGGTATTTTTATATTTTGTTCCCGAACACTGTCCATCCGAGTTGGATTCGGCGAGTGATCTCTAAGTCCACCCATCTGGACGGTTTGTGCGAGATATATAAAATCGTCTACAATATTAATTCATAATTTAATTTAGTGTCAATTATTAAAGGTAATTCAAGTAATAAATATGGAATAAGTAGTTTGATATTTAACTATATATTTAATTAAATGACGCATTCGTTGTGGATTATATCTTCTCATATCTCTTTAAATAATTGTAAAACTATTACTGTAAAAATAATTACAAGTTGATTCATTATTTTATTAGTAAATAGTCTTGCTTTCGTTTTGAACATCTATTAAAATTGTCATATCTACTGGATATAGGCTTCTGCCATAGATTACCAATAAAACCGGTTGAAACTAAATCCCACCGTAAACGTAGTATGTATAGCATTTATAATAATACATTAATTTGTTTAGTAGCCATTATTAATTGTTGCTAATAAAATTTTGTATGTCTTTCTTTATGAAATATCCTTAAATCTATATGTATTTATTAAACGTTTTGGATTTATATGTATATAAGCAAATATATAACAGAGTTGTTAATGAAAGAAATTATTTTATTCTAAATTTGTCTTTATTAATAATAAACTTGTTATACCTGAAGTGAGAATAACGTAATACATTGCCGTATCACTAGTATCATAAGATTAACAAACTTAAAATTTGGAAACAAATATTACTATCAGTAAAGGTGAGTAAAGAAAGAATTTTATGAAATACCACTCCCAAGTAGGATTGAAGGAGCGTTCAGAGGTAACGTGGGTGGCTGTTATAAAAGCTACGATAATTTTCTCCAGTACACTTACTGTTAGGAGATCCAGCTCTGAACATCGGATTTGGCGCCATCCAAGGGAAAGCTCCGAAAGGCCACGCCGGCGGTGCAGGACCTTGGTACAGCCGAGGCAACAGCGGTTGGGGTACCACAACACCGCTCCTGCTTTCCATTTCTTCTCCATCATTGTTGCTTTCCCTGTCGTCTCTTTCGTCTCCCGCATTGGACTCAACGTCTTCGATATCGACGTCGCTGTCATCGCTCTCCAACGCGCTCTCTGCGTCGATACTACTTGTATCAGCGGTTTCTTTCGGCGCGTCGGTCTTACCGCCCAGCAGTGAGTCCACGCTGAACGATATTCGGCCCTTGCCCCCGCTGTCCGGGGCGTCGGCCCGCTCACATTCGAGCGATGTCTTCATTTCACCTACTCAATAGCATTTCAGGAATATCTCACACAAGCGACGGGCAACACTTACTTCATTTCCTTTATTTTTAATCTATTGTACTAAACAATTCTTCTCTGCCTACATCAAATACATTAGTATATCCACAGTTAATGATAAGTTTCAGTAATTCTTAGTCGCCATCAGATTTAAAATTTGTTTATACTTAAATTAAATAACACAATTGTCAATAAATGTTATTGTTAATTCGCGTTTAAAACACTAGAAAATACAGTACATTCTAGAGCACTTTAATTGTCACCCTCAGCACCGAACACAGTATCTATAACAAAGATTAGGCAGTCCCACTGTTTAGTCTTCCAAGTGTAGCATTAATCTTCCAAAAATCCATTAAGATTACAGGCTAGAAATAAAAATAGTTCTAATTTTAAAGCGTATTGTTCATTTTAAGTCTTTACTTGTCACATACACAAAGCTTGCGAAATTTTGCAACACTGAATTCGAAATAGGAATGTGAGAACGCGGATAGGATATTGCGCGTTATGAAAAAATTCGTATTTTGAATATAGAATGTTGTATTCAAAATCTGCCGGCTGCGAGTAGTGTTGCAGCGAGCGCGTCCGCGAGCGCTCGTCGTCCGCGTAACGATTCGCGCGGCGGCTCTGTGGAAATCGCGCTAGTATTGGGGCGAAGCGCGACTGCGGCCCGCCTCTCCCTCTCTGCCGCCCGACAGAGACGCAACGACCGATCGAGGAATTTTAATAAGCGGCGCGGACGGAGCGAGACAGCGCTACAAGCGAACATGTGTGGAAACGCGATATTGGGTAGGCGGGGTTCGTCGCGCTCAAATTAACGCTCTCAGTGGAATACGCCTTATACAATTCTCTACAGTCATTCTGTTGTATACTTTAACTGACTGTGTTAAAGTTTATTTTTGAATGTATTAGTTAAATAGAATTGACGTACTGGAATAGAAGGTTGTCGGATTGCAGCGGCTATTGTGTTGAATGAAAAAGGAGTAAATAGACGGTCGCCGTAGGCGGCGTAGAGGGGACTTTACGATTTAATTATTCGCGAATACGGAGGCATTTTGTAGCGAGCTAATGTCTCATTGTCTCATTAATATCGGGCGGGACGGCCATGTTTGATTTGTTTATGACACGGGCCGCGTGGGCGAGGCGGGAAGCTTGCTCGCCGTCCGAACGGTGACCGTCCGAGTGACAGTTCGAAAACGGCGATGCGATGCTCTCGGCACAGAGTTAATTCCACTCATTGATTGGGAGTTCCACCAGATTAGGAGTTTAATTTTTTTTTCGATTGTCTGCAATCTTTTCGAGTGACTAGGCACTCAAAAAGTTGAAACGTTTTTAATAAATATCATTTTTGTTCATTTTTGCTAGTTACACAATTTTGTTAGTTACCTCCAACTAATAATTTCTACAAATGGTAGATTAGATCATTAGGGAACAGTTAAATCAAGATGACCATTCACTGGTGTCTCAGCTATTTATAGGTCCAATGTATACGATTCTATAACAAAATAGCAAGCATCACGGTAAATTCATTAAGCACAGTCTTTTACAAAAGCCACATTACTCTTTAAGAGTTTTTCTTTGAGAGTATTCTTGATAAAAAAGCTGGGAAATGAATTGTTCTATTTTTTAATTTTATTTGTTGTTACAATTGTAAAAAAAAAATCAAACTCCTTCGAGTCTCTTGTTGGTTTTTCTCAGTAAGTGCGTTACGAAATAAATTAAAGTTAATTTTATGCTGTCGATTATGTATTATTATATTATTTAATTAGAAGTGTACAAGGGCAATGCTCGACTCATTTTTTTCTTTGAGAAGAAAAAATATAAATACTTAATTTTCAAAATATTCTAACTATTTAAACAATTTCTATATATTAAAATCCGTGTTACCGAGTTTTAAAGTTAAGCCTTAATAAAATTTAATTATGGCTTTGTCAATTAAATCAAATTTGTAAATATAGACAAACATATATACATAAAAGTTATTTAAAATGACAGAAATGTACGTAAAAAGAGAAAAATTTTAATAAACAATGTTATGTCGAACAAACTTTAGTTCTATGTTAGTCGAGTCAATGATTTTAAAGAATAAAAAGTAACTGAAGTAATTTTTCATTTAATTAATTTAATATTAATATAATTTGGCTTAACAGCGTCTCATTACAGGAACCCTGACTGTCGTCACGTCAGCTTTACACAAGGCACACACGTACGTTCCCAGAGAAATTCAAATATGAGAGTCACGATTTAAACGTTTTGTCTTAGTCATGCACACACACACACGAGCCGCAGTGAAACGTGTTCCAAATTTTAGCGTCAACTCGATGGGAAATCATTTTTTGTCATTTCCACTTATTAAGCATATATATAGTACAACCAATGCTACCTAGTAATTATATAACAATTATTATATACATTTCTACCTATATACTGGCTCATCAATATGTCTTTAAATTCATAAGGCTTAGATACTTGAAATTTGGTAGGAATATTCATTTCATTGAGAGGTCATCTATAACAGGACTTTACGAAATTCCAGCCGCGAGGATTGAGAGGAAGTTGATTAAGTTCGCAAAGCCGGTGGAGGAAAGCGAGTTTTAATGTATAATATATTTATATATGTATATATATATATATATATATACATACATATACTAATAAAAATTTGAGTTATCGAAACTCAACATCAAACTTCATGCTCCGTGATGCTTGAAGTAGACACAAATGGTGGAGTATTATAAAGAAGATTGTGTCCATGTTCTGAGCATCAAGGATTCACGACAATATGGATTATAATGTAAAGGAGAAAGGCATAAATTCTTTTATTCGTAAAATAATGTCTCTGTCTTATTGGTACCCACAGTTATAGGTAAAAGGACAGGTAGCGAAGAAATGTGCTTCGTTTAGTTCGTTTTGGTTAAATGTATTTTATAATAACAACGCTCGAGAGCCTCGTCCCGTGAAAATTACTTATTACGCCCGGTTAGAAGGTTACCAAATTTTTAAACTGGGTCGCTGGATGCAGATCACTTTCAATCGGTTCTATTCGTAATATATGGGAAAAACCAATACCCCAGCATTAGAGTTTTTACGGTAGAACATATGATGACGCATATTAAAATTTACCTGCAGTGGATAATTTGACCCACTGGAAACTCTTTAGCTAATGTAGCTGTTGATTATAGCCCATATTGTACACATAGATATGCCCAAACACTTACATATGTAAACACGTAAATGGCCAAAAAAAAACATATTATTCAATAAACGAATACTTAAATCCTTGGCAATTATATCGCTTGATTATTTTGTTTTCGTTTACGCTATTTCTAGCGGAAAATGTCTGTGTATAAATCATTTTGTAATAAGAAATATAAAGTTTATATTGTCAAAAATACTTTCTTTTTTTAAATAAAGTTGTTGATCAATAACAGTCTTATAAAAAGTATGAATTTTGAATGAATTTGTATCTTTATCATAGACGCTAACACAGGCGCAACCTCTCTAGAAGTTCCTTCATAATTTTAACGTGGAATTACACTGTTAGGCTAACATTAAACTTTTTATAACAACCTGAAGCTGGAAAAGGCTAAAAATCAACTCTATTCGGACTACCGTCTCGTCAAATTTGCTTCCCAAAAAACACTAGTTGAAGTACAAGTTCTGTTTGTACTAAAGTACGGTCTGTTTATACTTAGTAGTAATTACATATAATATATCTTAAATATTGCAATGTATGCAATGGTCAACATATTTACAAGGAGTGACATTAAATCGGAAAAATAAAATAGTTACTCTGAAATTTGTTTAATAGTTTTTCAACTGGATTACGACAGGGCTAGGGTTGGCAGTATGTAAGTAAAATAGATTCGCGACCTTGTTCAGCCATTACTTAACAGACCTATTAAGCAGACAAGCAGATAAAAGCACAACAAAAAGTAATTCGGATCGAGTCGTTAGCACCGCGTCGCTTAACGTTGGGTTAATCGCATTGAATCGATATCTCGCATCTCTTTGTGCATCTCCGTATATCAAACTGTAAACCTTATTACAACTGAATAAAACTCAAAACACGATCATAATGTGGACCCCATTAGCGATATCAATTCGCAAATATATTTCTTTATTTGTCACTCGAAATTCGTACCTATTGCAATGATGATAAGAATTCTGCAAAACCCACCCCTACAGTTCGTCCCCTTTAGCCAATTAACGTAATTTAATTGTACAGAGAGATCAACGATGGCTTTAATTAAAAAAATACAATCATGGCAGCGTAATGTTTATTTCTAGTAGGTGGGGTAATAAAATAACTACGAATTTACGTAGATTTTATTGAATATTGCAATTAATATCAATACTCGTAAATCTTTTCAGTAAGAGACACTATAGGTGACACGTAAAAATCCTCATTCATTATACGCCAGATACCATAATTCGTGGTTTATTTTGTTAATTAATACGTCTCATTACAAATATCTCCTATAAAAAGGTTCATTCAAATTGACCACTTGTGTATGTCATGAGAAGGATGGTATATGACTGTAAGTAATTGCTAACTAAACCAATTATATAATAACGAAGAAACACATACATAGATTTATTTACCTTAAGTGTGATATTGACTTTCTTATACATTATAAATATCAACAGTAATCATTTATTTTAACAATATAAATTATATGCCTGAAACAGTCTTGCAAGTCTTTAACCATATTTTTATAATACACATATAGTGAAAGCAACATTTTATGTATACAATAATGTGATATATTATTTATTTCATATTTAATATTATTATATTTATCGTTTTCATCATTTCAGCTGGGACGTCTACTGCTAAACATTGGAATTCTCCATAGATATCCAGCTGTTTGGTTGGAAGCAGCTGCATCCAGCATTTTGCAGAAGTTTAACAAGGTCATCTGTCCACTTTGAGTCTTACACTGCGGCTACTACTTGTGGTCTACACAATAAAAACTAAAGGCACCAGCGCCCATGTGTTCTGTGCTACGTGACCTAACAAAATATTACGTTAAATCATTTAATTTTAATTCTTTGACACATGATTATGATAGTGATGGTGATTATGCCATTTTCACCTTCAACGAGTAAGTGTATAATGATTTTCATCATCATCAGATTCTAAATCCATCCAGGTTTCTGTGGGAAGCTAATAGTAAATAAAGCCTTTATCGCCTTTTCTCTCAAATCAGCGGAATTTGTAAATATTGCAAACATTCAGCAACCGGTGAGTAAATGAGGAGTTTATGCAAAAAGAGATGTAAGAAGAATATATTAAAAGGTTATTTCATAATTCTAGATTTCTCTAAGATAGTAAAGAGTAGTTTATCACCGTTCCATGGGTTCACCGTGCAGGCGCCGGGTCCATCGTCTTGTATGGTTCGGGTATGATTTTAGGGGCGTCCATGCAATGCATTGGTTATCTCTTTCATGGACCAGGTTCCCCTTCCCACTTGACCAGATTTTAATAATCGTTCCAATACTGCTTAAGAAGAGGAAGCATGTTTTAGAAATGAGCTAATTTTCCGTCTTGGCCTAAATCCAGTAGGTCAAACACAGATTTCGATGTTATACCTCTCACCGTGATGAATTTCGGGGTGGCCTGACTTGCAGCGGGCGTATATTGGCTGACACCATGATGATGTTGACCTCTGCTCCTGTCTCCACATCATACAAATCGACAATGAAACGATTACTAGTAATTTCTTTGACTTTTTCGTAGTACTTATTCACATTGGTTGTGTGTAAAACAATCTCATGTATAAATAAATGACATTACAAATGCTGTTAAGATATATTGATAATTATGTAACGAGTAAAATAAAAAACAAATGCGTCGAAGTTTCGAGAACGTTCATTACAGAGAAGAAATACAGCTGGACGTTAATTAAATGTTTAGTCGAAAAGAAAATTATACTGTCAAATCGCAGAAAAGCTCCGGCGCGGCAATCGAGAGGTGGCGGTGTGCTATTAAATTATTATACAGAGGATTTAATTAAGATCCGCGCCGAGATCTATTTAAAATATAAATTGCGCGGAGAAAAAAGCCACGGGATCCCGTGCCGCAATAAAATTTCAGATACGACCTTCTGCGGGAGTCTCGAGAGGCCCTTGTAAGAAAACGGCTTAACTGAAATTTATACCGAAATAATACGCAAAAGGGACGCTCTTTTTAAATAACGACTTTCATATTCCCGAGTGGCGCGGACAATTTAGCGGAGATGGGAGATATTTTTTTTATTAAAAACTTGGAGGTTATAATAGTGAGGGGGAGCGGGTATTACTCCGCTGGAAATGAGCTTTTAGTTAGCCAATTTTTTCCACTCTACATACAGCGTGTTCATATTTTCACATTTTTTCGTCTAACTTCATCACAAGAATCATCGACACAACTTCACGAGGTCTGCAGGGTCATCTTGTATGTTCATTACGACGCCTGCTACTAGGTTTATACCTCCACCATAGGCCGCCACGAAGACCGGTGTGGCCTCTATAGGTCAGCGCCTCATCTGGCGACTTCCCGTGACCTATGTCATTGGTATATCTAGTGAGGTAGACACTAGGTAGCTACCTATACCCTTTCCTGTATTTTGGACTGATTATAATCATCGTTATCATATTAGCCGCTGGGCGTCTATTGCTGGACATCCAACGTCTCTTGACGACCCTGAAGTCGTCTGGCCACTTTGCCGTTCCATGGTCACCACTCCAGATCAACAATCAACAAACCTAAGCGGTTATCAGTTAATGTGCGCGGCCTGCCCACTGCAACTTGATTTTCCACAGAACGATGTTTGTTACATTCGTCTACGGGTCATCATTCCTGATTCTATTTATTCGTACTAAAAAGTATAGAATTTATGGATCGTGCCTAAGTGAAGGCAGGTCCACTGTATAAGGCTTTGCAGGACATATATAGTTCATTGGACAGAGCTCCATTACAATCCCCCTCCCCAGGTACAGAACAAGTATTTCTCTAGCAATAAAAACAAATGGAATGCATATTCAAACAATATTAACATTTGTTGCGTTGTACCTACGAAGGAACAGGACAAGCATGGCTGACGTAATCTAACGAGGATCCTTCTATATTTTAGTACAGCATTCATTTATGGTATTCATGTTTTACTGTAATTAAAAATAAAAGCAAATTACGTACCAAAAAACTTATTATAAACTATGTTTTTTCATTATTTTTGTCTATAATCTCTGGAACAATAAAAACAATTTGAATTTAAATTTCGGAATATTATGTTTTAGTTCTTAATTATTTGTCATTTTGTATATCTTTGTATGACACACCTATATTATGTAAATGTTTTTATATATAATACTTAAACGGACCCCAGTGATAAAGGACTAAGACCTGATCGACGCGTCGCAGGTTTGGCTTTCAGGATGCATTGTTATATAACTTGTGTAAGTACACTTTGTACATTAATTATGTATGATTGACACTGTTAATATGTTTATGGAGGATGGGTAGCTGCGGTTCCTGCATACCATTATACCACATTGCGATCATCAACCCGCCTGCGTGCCGTGGCGATTATGGTATATCGCCTTATAAAAATTTTTGGAAGAAGCTTATTCCTTGCAATGGGCATCTATCGGCTTAAAGGGAGAGAAATGTTATAATAAGAGATTGATGTAACATTTTTTCTGAGAAAATTGAAATTTATTAGATACCTTAATAAACTAAATATTATTAAAAAAATAATTATGAATTATTAGTTAATTATGTGATATTTTTCGGGTATAGATTAAATAATTAAAAATAAATTTGCATGTAATTTTTTTAACACTCTGTAGTACGCATAGACAAGCGACAAAGAAATAAAGGTTGCGTTCCCGCCGACACGGCCCTCGGCGTAAAACATTACCCGCCTTAATATTCCACAATTGCTACTTACATTTCGACCACGTTTACAGACTTACATTTATGATTTACTTGCGTCGCACAACCGACTAATTAATGTAATCAGTTTTTGTAATAAAAAAAAACATTATTTCTTTAATTACATGTATATGCTAAATGTTTTTCTATGTTAATCTGCTTTTAGACTAGACTCTGTGTTTGGCACCAATCTTTGTAACATAACTTCTGAAGATGCCCCGTGGAGGGGTGAAACAGGTATTGAGTGATTTAACGGTGGCAGTTGTGTAATTCGCATTGTTTGCCGCATACGCATTTATCAGCGGGCTGGCGGGTGGTGCACTTTGTTGCACGACTATCACTGCATGTGCGGAAGTGGCTAAATATTGGTCCTTTTCTTACTTAGGATGGACTTCCGCAAGGTAACGCCTGATTCCATTAAATCTACTCTTTTATTACCGAATTGGGAGGCCGCCCAGCCCTTAGATCGCTTAGGACGTCCCATGGTTACCTTGCACACAGGCTTCGGTTTGGGCCGCCACTCAGAACACGTTAAAGACTTATACTTAAGGGCACCCGGGAGAATCGAACATAAGTTTGGTCAGTTGGCTGGCTACTACTACTACCGTTTCGGAAAGCGATGGGAAACATGAAGCTTCTTTTAAAATGATCGGAGACTTGTTGTCTACAGTTTACGGTCCAACCTCGCTGATAAGAGCGGCTTTTCCTTGACCAGGCTGGTAATCGTGTTACAAGATGGTATATGGCCTCTTTTTAATGGGAGAATGTGCAAACCATGCCACTACGCAGGTATAGAGCAGATTAGTAAGAAGCTTTTCATTTTAAGCAGTTGTAGCACAGTGATAAAGGTCCCGGGACACAATCTTATATAGTTCACGATTTGTTTATTCATTATGTAAGATTGCCAATGTTCCCAAGCAAGTTTCACAACAAGAGGATGGGCAGCAGCAATTGCCAATTCGCTTGCCAAGCATGGCATCTTTGGGAGTGTGCGTCTATTGGCCGAAACGACGAAACCATTATACTCGTAAGCTATTTCCTTATTTGAGTCAAACATATAATTATGAGATTAAAATTTAAATATGTACGATAATGAATGTCAGATATCACGTCATCCATTGCTTGACACTTCATGAAGCTCCAAATCTCTTGTAGATATCTAGGTATTTAAACTTTAATAAATTGTGACTATCAATTTTTTAAATAGCCAGTCTTTATAATATTTTTTCAACTTCTTTGTGAGCAGTATATCATAATGCACGATGGGTGTATTATATAAGGCTGTATCAAGGAAATCGAACACGCGAACTACAATCGCAAGACTCACTCCTCTACCGCTGAGCTACCAGTGCGCGATCAGGGTTTAAATTATAAATAATATTTTACGAAATTAACCGAGTTGATCTCCCTGTTACGTTACAAAGTGGACTACTCCGTTTTGTCATACAAACACAAAGCAAACGGCACCTCGTTAAAGAGCGGCCTTGTTAAGTCAAAGACAAACAGCGCCTAAAACAACCAGACGACGGGCTTCCATTTATATCGACCAGTGTAACATGACCTCTCCGATCTTACTATAAATTTGTAAAATACATTTAAAATAAACATGATTTAATTTAAACTTCAATAATAAAAATGTAGCTTTTTTTTATTTAGTCATGTAGTCTTTCTTTGTAACTGTAGTTCTCGATGATTATGAATTAAATGAAATATAATATAAATTTGTCTTTTTTTTTAGCATATATTTGTGATAATCTACTATGAAGACTTTAGAGTTCAAAATATCGCAATGCCTGAAGACGAAGGTCACTGACCAGTGTGTGTTGTCAGTGTTGATTGGATCCAAGACGTTGTCGCTTACGGTGGGCCTTAAACGAAGGCTCAAGATGACCCACAGCGCAAACGAGAGTGCTATGCTCGGAGTTCCGTTGAGATTAAATCAGTAATGAGAAGATCCATAAAAGAACCGACGTAGCTCGATGAATTGCACGTGTGAAGTAATAGTAGGCGAGTCACAACGCTCATGCAACTGATGGCCGTTGGAGCCGAAAATTTCTCGATTGACGGCGACGAACCGGTAGATGAGGCTTGGGTAGGCGAACCGGGAACATATTTAAGGTCGCGAAAAGTCATTGAATGCGGGCAGCGCTAGACCGGGGCAATCTTCGTAGGAGACCTGTGCCTTGCAGTGGACAGTAACATATTTCCACTCGCCATGTTAATTTATTTGAAAGGTCTTTTGATATTTTATTTACAAACCCTAGAATTTATTATTTTACATCTTTAAATTATTTTCAGATATATGAAGTTAATTCTAGACTGGGTTAGATAATGGGTTTTTAAAAACAGAACAAGTTGAAAAAACTAAAATTCGATTTAAAAATCATCATTCTAAGACGTATGATTCCCAAAAATCGATTATTTTAGCCTTGTATCACTTTTGTATTATTATCTATATCAGGCTAAACCTTTCTTTCTTTCCCTCTGATTTAAATATATTAAAAATACTGGCGTGAAACCAAAATGTGTTTCCTATAGACATGTTTAAATTGGACGCGTTATGGCTTCGACAAATATTGTTTAAACAGAACGTGCTACAGTCTTTGAACAAAGAACGAGGAAGTGTAATAAGTGTAAACAGGGATGTCGAAGCTGAACAGGACACAGGATTTTAAAAAAATGAACGTTTTAAATGTTGTCATGCTGAAACGAAAAAAATAAACAAGGACTGTGTCTTCAAGTGACTTATTTTTAAAGTCCGTTTAGTCTGCATATTATAAAAATACAAATTTGTGTAATTCGTTTGTGATTGCTGATTTTAAACGTAAGTTAATATGTTTTATTAACTTACTATAATGCATTCCAACCTCCAAACTGCGTCACCGTGTAGTGCTTACAAAAGAGGACTGCCAGTCAAAAGAGATGGTAGATCTAAGTTGTAACAGACATCTCGAGAGGTCCAAGTTTTTAGCCCGGTCTATAAGATATAACATATAGATATAACAAAACTCCACCCAAGAATATAAGGGTCAGTAAGACCCGCAAGAAATAAATGTTGATGACATAAATAGCAATACACGCAAAATAGTGAAAATTTTAATTAAGATTGGTTTTTAATTTTTAATGTAAAACTATAAAAAAGTTGACTTAATATTAATTACTGTATAGGCAAAATACAATCAAATAATACAGGCAAATATATACATAGTTGCATAATAGTAAAGAAAAAAGTACAATAGGCGGTCTTATCACACGAGGCAATTTCTTTTAAACAATCATAGTATGGAAAGAGTAGAAGAATAAATAACGGGTAATTAACAAGTACAGAACGTACATATATACAAACATCACACATACATATGTATGTGACATATATACTAGCAGAAAATTCGGTATAATACATATTACGGTATAATAAAAAAGTGTATTATATAAAATTGTCTGAAAAGCTGTTAAGTAATGTAAAATTGTGATCAGGGAAGAAGATTTACAAATGAGGAAGAAAATAACATGTAAGAGGACAAAAGAAAGCGTAAAAGATATTTTAAAAGAAGAAAGGATTATGTAAATAAAAATTAAGACCAGACCTTAAGACCTGAAAAACTCATTTATCGCGAAAAGTAAACGACAACGACGAAATAAAACAATATATCCAAGAATATAAATTGGGAGTTGTCCCATATTATACCTTTTATAAAATTTATGGATGCAGCAAGTATATCGCATTTCATTAATATTCATAGATAAAATTCCAAACATATTTTTTACGTAGAAACCAATGGTTTAGAACGCCTGGTTCACGGCGGAGGCGCCAGTAGGCTAAGCAGATTATGGCGTTTAAACTCCAGTTCGATTGTTAGCTTTACAAAAATGGTATGGTTGTGTTCATTACGCATTAACACCTTTTACTGTTGCGCTTTTAGGAAGGCTTCGTGTGTGGTCTGTCCTAGAAGAGTACTTGTTTTTAATTTGTTACGATTATTGCTCCTATTTGGTTCTGTTTTGTTCTCCTTTTTCAACCCATGATTTAAGTACAGAAAAGTAGCGGGAATTTAGTTTTATGCTATTTTATTTTCGGTCATTAGTATTATAAGATAGTGTAGTATTTAGCATGTATAGTATTTTAAATAGATTTGTGTTTTTTTCTATCACGTTTACACAATTTCCTATTAGTTATATCTGCACCACTCTTAGATGACTGGTTGCAAATATAAATAAGGCGTTTAGGCTTTGCAATTGTGTAAAAAATTTTTAACAAGAGGTCAATTTGATAGAAAATAGAATCAGGCTCATTTATAATGACTTATTTTAACTTAAAGCTTTCCTGAAGCGCCCTAGTCTGAGAAAAGCCTTATATAAACTTAAATCTGCTTTTTTTTAGTTTATTGTAGTCACTTTTACAATATCTTTCATCCATTAATAATAGCTATTAATTTCCAAGTTATTTTATAAGTTAAAAATCCTTTACACTGTAATAAGATCCTATTTATAGTTTTGTTTGATAAAATTTTTAAATACATCAAATGATAATTCAGAAACACAAAGAAAAAGAAACACTCAATCGTTTTCCTTTGCATTGTAAATAATTATGAAGCAAAATCATACATATTTTTCTTCACATTAAATGTGTTAAGAAAAAAAAACTTCTGGTTCAAATTTGAAAGTAAAAACTTAATTTATTGATTTACTTCAAACGAGTTATTCAAAAAGTCATTCTGTAATTTTAATGTGATTTTAACGCGTGCTTAGAACCACGTGCAAAACTTTTTTGTCGCTCAAAATCTTCACAGCTTTTGATATTAATTCTCACAAAAAATTAAACACAAAAAAAATATCAAAGAAACACAATAAAATGATAACCGACTTTATTACTCATTTCCTTTAAATCAAACCATACTCTCTGGTTTTAATAATAAAGTTCAAATTTATTTACAGTAAAATTGTCTGAATAAAAATTGTAAATTACGTCAAAACTGATGTCTCCGTTGCCGTGAAGATATTTAGATAACATTAGTGGCTTCTAAACGGTTGTCCCTGCGTGAATAGGGCCCCGTGTAGTGCACACCTGAATGACGCTTCCAGAGAACGCTTGACATTTTTCCGTGAGATGCTTTCGCGTTGATAAATACGCAACTAATCAAATTATTTATGGCATTAAATCCTAATAAAACCGGGAATAACATCTGCTTTGTGTTTTTTGTGTTCCATTATGTGAATCTAAGGAATCTCAAAAGGGTTATTTTTTTTTGGATAACATAAAGATTTGTTCTCGAAAGCGAACATACTTTGGTCGGTCTCTAGGTGACTTCTCTTATCACAGCGCTCTTTTTTTAGTTAGATAGCAGTATTAACGTCGTTGTTGTGCCAACCAACTCTACATATGTATGTATGGTATATATTTACGTACAATTATCGTTAGTATACTTATTATAAGTACATTCCAATAATTTTTTTTCTAAGAAATCATCAATTATCCTCGAATATTTAGTAAAAAAGGATGAAGTAACATTATCAATAAATAAATTCAATATCTTAGGGTAGAAAAATGAACTTGGTTCAGAGACTGTTTTACATAAGTGATTAGGAAATAAAAAAAACGCAACTGCTTGGCGACTTGTATTCGAGATACCAATTAGTTTTTGTAGGATTACCTAAAACCTAATAATAGAAATAATTCAATGAAGTAGCATTAATTCATATAAATGTTTTACACGAGTTTTCAACAACAACTGAGATCTTTATGTGAAAGTACTTTGTATTATTGCAGGGGCTATCACTTTTTAGTGTCACATATAATTTAAACTTTGTGCATTTATTTTTTTGGGATTGCTACTCCTCACAGAAGGTTTCTAGAGGAAGTGCAGCAGCGTCTTTTGCGTTCCATAACTGCGATACATACACTGCGATCGCCAACCCTTCAGCTAAGCGTGGCGATTATGATATATCCTCCCATAGAAGTCTTTGAGGGAGGCCTTGCAGTGGGCGTCTATGGGCTGAAACTAAAATGATAGTAGAAACTGATGCTGTCGTGTCAGAGTATAAAGTGAAGTGACGCACACGTGCAATGCGGCCAAAATGGCGGCAAAATATTCATAGTTATTTGTACGTGTTTTCAGCCATTTACAAAACAAATAAAAGGCGCGTGAACAACACGGAATGAGACATTAGACGTAATAATGATACTCTGATGACTTTATAGCACAAGTTAAAATCAGCAATGTACCTAAGAGGAAAGCACTGTATACTTAACGCGTTAAACGATCGCAATATCAATGGAGGGTGCCTTCAGGGTAAACGGCCCAGTTTTCACCTCATTAAGCCTAAGTTAAGGACCCTATTATGTACTTTATGTATTCGTAAATTACCCATCACTTAATAGGGTTTCCAACGGGGTGTTTACCCTACGCCAGTTTGAGTTGACCTGGCCACCCTGCCGGGGTTTAAAGTTTAATTTGAAACGAAGGTTTTGATAGGGTGGTGGATAGATCAGTTTACGCTGGGCGGAGGCAGCGTAGTGGGGTGTTTTAAAGTGTCGGTATGATTACAGACTTGTTGAAATTTAATGCTCTTGTTCGATCTTGTTTGCTTGTTTGAGTCAATCGCCGCCGGCAGTTAGGGAAATTGCTGATTCAGGATTTATAGTGTTCATGATTTTCGTTAATGTTTTCGCATCAAAATCTGCAGTAGCAAAAGAAGTTTGCTCGAGTCGCCTTTTGTAATATTCTCTTTCATTAAATTAAATTAATTCGTATAAACGTATAGGTGTAGATACTTCGATCGCAATCGGGATTAAAAATATGATTCTCTATTATATTAGAATTGTATTAAAGTTATTTATGAAAATGTTTTTTCATAAATATGTTTAATACAGTTTATATACACAATTTATGAAAAAAAAATGTGTTAGTTAACTTGCTTGTTAAGTTCTAGATTGCCAACGGGAGCTTAATTTCATTTTCGTCTCATGACATATGTGTAAATATATATATATATGTATTTTAGCATTAACAGATTTGGACCGACGACAGCAAATGTTCGAGTCGAGGTGCTTTCGAAAGGGATGCATTCTTAAATCGAGGAACTTGAGTGCATATTGACTGATAAACCAAAAAAACATAGACCGTGGATCGAGTAAAGCTAGGCCAGAGGATAACGACCTGAACCAAAACTCCTGTAAGACTCTGTGAGACTCTTTAGTTACTATACGCTCTGCCATCTTAAATACGCGGAAAATATAAGTCGCAAAGGAAAATAGTTACTTTCCATCACGAAATGAGAAAAGAATTGAGATCTAAACAAAGAAATAACTGTAAAATTTTCGTTATAAAATAATTTGCTTCCGTGTGTCCCGCATAGAAGCATAACATACAACCTCTTTACAACAAATACGATTGAAGTCAAAAGGAATAAAAACGTTCGCTTATATTGAAGAGTGTAATGGAAACCCCAGATGTCCAAACAACAATTGAGCGAGTCTTCCGTAAGTCTATTGTATGGTGTGACAAACGTGCGGCCATTGTCACACCGAGCTATTATTGAGTGCACCTACTTAATACACATAAACTACTGCCGTACAGTGACTACGCAGCGGCATTTAACGAATAAATATTATTTCAATTTGTCTTTTAACATACTAAACGAGAAAGAAAATCGCAGTTCATACAATGCTCTGATTTTAATTAACAAAATATGACGCAACCCCATTATAGTAAAACACATGTTATTTGATTAACTTATGAACTATTATACAAGTAATATAAATAAAAGATTTTCAATTATGTTTTTAATTATTTATTATGATGTTAAAGTGTGGAATTAAAAATTGTTCTTGATGCTCACTCAGGAAACTAATTATTGTCAATTACTAGATAGATAGAACTCATCAGAACTGCCTTCCGAGTCTGTGGTAGTTTCTAGTACAACAATACTAACATTTTTTGTTGATTGACCGTATTATATATTCCTGCTTACCTATTCCAATAAAAAATATTTTTATTTTTGATTTACTAACTTGTATATACAAGTATCTTTAGTATTCTCCCCCTTATCTGTAAACCATGTTATTCTGTTGAAAAGATAACTTAAACATAGCAAGGATTATAACTTAATCGATGAAGGAAATTCAGATGCGAAAAAAAAAGCTGAGCAGTAGGAACGATCCCTATTGTAAAAGGTCTCGTGAAGAACTTACCATAGAAATGGCCCTTATGATGTCTTACCGTAAAAGGTCAATGCCGAGCCAATAGGCGGGCAAATAATGTAACACTGTTTTTTCCCCAGAAAATTCCTCTCAATTTTAATAATAAAAGGACGTCACAATCTCACGTTTGAAGAGAACCTCGCAAGTAGGAATGATTTCAATGTGAAGAAATTAGATATGTATACAAAATAATAACGAAACTATTTGAAATTAAACTAGTAGAAAAAGCCTTCATTGTGAATAAATAAATAAAACAGTGTATAAATGTAATAAAATTACAATTCTGTAAGCTTAACATTGATTAAATAAATTAAAAATTGGTATTGAAAACGTAGCATATAAACGTGTAATATTAAAATATTGAAGAAAAAATTCCCTTTCATATAGAATCACCATCTGCGCGACGAATATAAATGATATACATAAAGAATATTTAAATATCGACATTGAAATACCCAATAATGTCCCAAATTCGTTCGGAAATCATGCTCCCCCCACACCCCATAAAGATACTGTCGTAGAGAGCGTTCCGAAATGCGTGCCATTCGCAGCCGCCGTAATGACCGGCTGATAGCCGTTTAAAAACGAATTTGCTCATTTCTGCTACATTAAACGATAATTCGTCGAGTTTGTGAACGCACCGCGCGGGAATAAGCGGGAATAAGCGATACGCGGATTCATAACGCGGCCTTTAAAGGGCGGATATCGAATAGAATTGTACATATGTGTGCAATGTAATTTTTTATTAATGTATAATTTAATCTTCATTATTAATAATAATAATAATTCATAATTCGTGACCTTAAGAACATAATAAATAATACTAAAGGTTTGTGCTAATATTTATTATTTATCACTATGTGTATTTTTAAAATAAGTAACTAAAAAGAAATTATTCTTATGTATTAGCTCAAACGGAAGATAGCCCGTCCATGCATGAATGCACAAAATATGACATTAAGCGTGAATTTTATTTTATTGTTTATGGCTACGAAATAAAAAACACTTATATGGTCACACATACGCGTTATGGTCTTGATAGCATTTATTTTAATTGAGTATAAATCGGCACTCAATTTTAAATTAAAATTGTAACAAGTATTGGAAAAAAAAATTACATGAACGAATCTCATTGGAAAGCTCATAGCCGCTCAACGAACCAAGGAGAGGGCTATGCTTAGAATTTCTCTAAAGGTCGATTCAGAATTGATGAGATCCGTTGAAATACGAAGAACTGAAAATTAGCAAGATGAAGTGATAGTGGACAGTTGTAACCTGTGACACTTTACTGCTCACGAACGTGGTCACTTACTTCAGACCTCATTGGCAAGCTTACGGTCACACAACGGGTCATGTAAAAGGCTATATTCGGAATTTCTCAACCCACTGAGTAGGCAGACTGAAGTCGCAGTGAGCACGCTCCAAAATAGAATGCCGCTATGGCCTTTAGGTTCTGGAGTGGACACCACGGACAGGGGCGGCTCTAGCTCATTTAGTGCCCATGTGCAATGAAACCCTGGCGCCCCCTAGGTCTGACTCCTCCTCCCCCGCGGCTATAACTATTAAGTTTGCCGTCGTAACAAGAAAGTTTTTTCATATTCCAACAAGCTATTATATAAGTAAGTTTAGCTTACAGTATTGTATTAGTTACAGCCTTTCTTCTTATAACGGCAGAATAAAACACATTGCTTTTATGCCTGTAGCACATCTCTGTTGCCGCGGCGCCCCCTGAAACGACGGCGCCCGTGTGCATTGCACACCTTGCACTATAGGTTAAGCCGCCCCTAACCACGGACCCTCAAGCCCAACAAAGTTCGAAAATCCACAAGGTAAAAACACTGTCTTAATGTCGTCGTAAGGCGCTGGATGCACGCAACTTCAAGGCAGTTCTGTTATAAATCTATGGGAGAAGTCTATATCTAGCAGTGGACGTCCTGCGGCTGAAATAATCATGATTAGGAATTTAATGTTGTATAATTGGACCTAAAAGAATAAAAAGTGTCGAGTTGCTATAATTATTCGATATCGAAATCGTAATTGGTTTCATGTTATAATTTATCCTGTTTATAGAATTATACATTTGTATTCGTTTAGGGCCGGTTTACACATTCTGTAATAAACGAACATTTGCCATGGGTCCTAGGAAATTCGCTTCAACAATGTAACTATCTAGTTTTGTAGTTATTCTTAGGTCATAGACGAATGGTATTTTTCGGTTAGCATTTACAGCTTCAGCTAGTTTGATGCGGCTACCATAGAAGCGGTAAACTTTTTTATAATAAACAAGCATGTTGGCTCCTTAAGAAATCTTCACTCGGGCCGCTTATTTCATCATAATATTCATCATCATATCATTCCATAGACTCTGTGTTTGGCACTAATCGGTCTAACATAACTCCTGAAGATGTTTCGTGGAGGGGTGAAATATGAGTTGAGTGATTTAACGGTGGCAGTTGTGTAATTCGCATTGTTTGCCGCATGCGCATTTATCAGCGGGCTGGCGGGCGGTACACTTTGTTTCACGACTACCACTGCATGTGCGGAAGTGGCTAAATATTGGTCCTTTTCTTGCTCATGGAAGGCCTCCCCCCAAAGATCGCTACAATGACCAGACCGTACTATATCGTCGATCTAGTGGCTAGCCTACCCACGCTGTTTACTAACTTCACCGGATTTGTTTTTCTGAAGCTTTGATTTTTTTGTATAAAATTTTGTAAGTATGTGTCAAAGAAATAGCTTCAGTTGTTTTATTTAGGTATGATGAGAGCTTTGTTGAAATCATTAAATAAATTTTCAATAAATATTTACAAATCAACTTATTTTACAGCGCGGTTACACTGATGTGTGTATAAAAATAAATACACATTGATTTTTTTGTAAAATAGTGTCTAAATTACATATTTATTAATGTACTTTAATCTATGCGACGTACACTAGTCGGATCAACGTTATACATAGTTATGGTCGCTGAATATCGGTGAATGCGGGCAGCGCAATCCTGGGCATCGTGACGATTTCAAGGGAAGGTCTATTCCTTGCTGAGGGCGTCTGGCTGTCATGATTATGCTGATGCAATGTCTTGAATAGATATATATACCTTTTTAGCGCTGCAGATAGCTATGTGAATTTTCAATACATAAAAAAACTATAATTTTGTTACAATTATTGCACTAAAAGAGATTTCTGATATGAAAATATTGAATAAAACACCAAGCGAACAATAATTCGATGTTCGCATATTCGGAACACAAACTTTACTTCGAATCTACAAGTATTGAGCAACGTGCTCCGAATCCGAGCCGACAACAGGAAAACCGCCAAAATAAAATATTTTCATTGTAATTAAACAAGTTATGTAGTAATTTAATAGATTATTGTTATTTCCGCTAATTAGCTACACCGCGCTACTATACATAGAGTCTGACTAATTAGATTATTAAAAATTATCTTGCCAGTGGTTGTTTTCAATATTTATGTCGCAATTAATTCATGCAATTACGTTACTCGTTTTATATTATAAGTAGTGTATGTTTTAAGAACGTATGTAAATGATCCTATCCTATTTACATTTTTAGACTATATGGTTACCTTAGTTTTTCTTTGAATTGTATCGCCATAATTTTTTTTTTTATAAAAACAATATTTTTATAAAATTGTACAACAAGCGGGAGTGTTTCTTTCACGAAGTTTCGTTTGTATGTTTATGTAAGTATAAGTATGTTACTTGAGGTGATTAGTAGAGACGAAAGTTACTTAAGATTGTCAAGTTGAAGAGACAGAGGCAGACCCACAGCGTTTAGAACACATGGCTAACCGGGCTTTAAGGTTCTGGATATTACCCGCCGCTAAACGCAGAAGAGGACATCCACCTACAAGTTGCGGTCTTATTGGAAATCATTGAGTCTTTTGTTCATCCTATGGAAGAAATAATGATTATGAAATGATATTCTACACTTAGCATTAATGGCTTCCGAGAAGTCAAATAAGGTAGAAGCACGAAGAAAAGCATGATGAGACTTTTTAAAGTACTAATATTCTATTGATACAAACGAATTACTTAATTAACGCTATGCTTTTCATTAGGAATATGGTATACCAATTACTAGGGGACTATTATAGTGTGAGTGCGTCTCGCAGGTGATGCTGGATTTATACCGGTAGTCTATGAACATCCAGTTCAAAAACTACTGGGATGTGATCATTGATGGCGGTAACTCTACCATCATCAAAGGTATATAAACTCTTTGGAGAGTTCCCGCGATTTTATGTCGTCAGTCTAACTAGTGTGGAGCCTGCCCACGGTGCGTCGACCGCCTCGCGACCCCCTTTCGAAGACCTTTCGGCTACAATTTTTGCACGAGGCAGCTCGTCTATTGCTACAACAAGCAAGGAATTTAATTCCAAATTTTTAATTTGATCTTGCACCTAAGCTCTGAGCATAGACTTCTCCTGGGTGACCTTGGGCTCTCTTATAGTATTTCTATCTTAGCCATTTATAATACAATTCAATAGTTGAAGTGCAATTAAGAGCCGCTGGTGCACTTGCCCGGTGTTTACCAGTTATCGATAAGAGCGGAGCCAATGCCCGTTGCCACCGAATTAATTTAACAACTCGCTCCCGCTTGATTTATGAGTTTATTAACACTGCAACGCTTATCGCATTCGGTTCAAATTAATATTATTTTAATTCCTTTAGGCCTTTTTGATTATCCTATTATATATTTACTTTATGACGTCACGTATAGTTCATCCTTATGTATACTGCTTTAAAAATACATAAGAAGAACTAACAGGAAAGTTTGTGGTCTTTTGACAAACAGTTAAAAATGTCGACGCCTAGATTAACATTGTAAAAGATGCAGACTTATAAAACGCTATATGCGGGCCGATTGGAGCCGATCCTATTGTAAAACATTGAATGAGGCCTATCTAATGCTGAATGTCCTATAGCTGAAACGATAACGATGATAATCTCAATGAGCAATACGGCTTCATATAATTTTGTCGATAAATTAGTGACGTGATTGAACTTATGACATAGTTCCTTTAAAATTAATTACCAGATAGTTTCAAATACATGAAACTGACACGTAAAATATGTTCTAAATAAGATAAAGATATTTACACGCTCAAAAACAAAAGAAAAGCTCATAAAAACCCCTTCAAATCTACATACACAGCATCACCTTATTGCAACAAAACTTGTTTTAAAACACTCTCTGAAAATTGATCGATCTTCGACAAAGACAGTTAAAAAGTATCTCAAGTTCTTGTCGTACGTGATCTACTTTTCATTATCAATTAATAATCTCTTCAAAAAATGTTAAGTTTCGATATATTTATATAAAAAACTTCTGAATTGGTCAGAACTGTTTTCGTTGTACATACCGATATGCCATTCTCAATTTAATTATGACTTCTATAGCAGTAACTTAGTGTTTTGCTCGAGACTACAAAATGATAATACATTTTTTAAGTGATATGATAAAAGCTAATACACAGGGTGGCTTCTCTCCATTTCTGATAAGGAATTATGGGGTGCGTTTACTTTTATATCTATACGTGTCGTTATGAGTAATGGAATTTATGATGACAGTGCAAATTTTTAGTCATTCGATTTTATGCAATTGTCTCGCTAATGTGTGTCAGATCGAGTTGTTTTAAAAACCTACTTTTAGGAGGAGTCTTTTAGTCTCAGTTATTTAGTTACATTCAATGGTCCACAAAGTAACGAAAGTTAAACACCAAGGGTTGACATTTGATACTTTAATCTACTCCTTTACGGCTCCTTTACGGCCATTTCATCGATCAGAAATCCGTGAGCTATGGTAAAACTGTTGAGAGTAAAGTTTTCACTATTTTTTTTTAAATATATATACTTTATCTAGACTAAATAGGTATGTTAATAAGTATACCTTGGAGGGGAGTCTTGCAGTGGGCGTCAACCGGTTGATATGATGATGATAATAAAATAAATATATCACATTTGTTCTAAGAAAGACAGCGGAACTAAGGTATTTTTGAGCCTTGCATTATGGAAACATTCATCATCTGATCATATTAATTTACTGTTATTCTGATCTTAAAGAAATAATTTATGTTTTATGCGAAATTACTACACTATACCTTATTCGCCGAAAAGTTAATATATCGCTCCCTAAAACGCACATTTCTAAGCAAACGAAAAAGGAATATTGTAGTGGAGATCAATAAAAGTAAAGTTATTTAAAAATGCTTTTACATTAGACTAAGTTTTATACTTTTGAGTAAGTAATAATTTGTGCATTTTTGTCATGTTTTTCTCGATTCACAAGAAACCGTTACTGATCTGTTTAGCGTTGGATTAAAAATGAAAAATAGATTGAACTAGAATAAATGACAAAACATTATAACCACAAATTAAATAAGAATCAATGCTAGAACACTGAAAACACAGATTATATAAAAATTTATGCCACATATAAATAGAAATCAATCCAAATAGGTTAAAAAGGAGTAATTAGCATACAAATAACAGAAAGCGTCTACACCGTGCAACAGACGCATGTAAACGGATCCTTATCTCGTTATTACGAATACAGTACAGCATATTACGAATACATATAATTTATGTAAATTATATTGTTGAATAGATTGTACAATTTTAAACGGGGATTATTAATTCTATTTTCATAAAAGAAAATTCTTACGTCAGATAGTTGCACACAATGGCCTAAAACGTAAGAAGGGAGTAAAGTTGCCGTCACAAATCGGCTATAACGCGGCCCATAGTCACCGTAATAGAGGTTCGGCCCCCTCGTCCGAGACCCCAGCATACGGGCTCTAACCCTGATTGTATATTTATTTACTTCCATAAACTGAGAGCATAAATAAAGCGCGTCGGGTCGAGAGGACAAATGTACGGTGAATGATTCGACGATTATATTCGGCTGTAAATTTATTGAATTAAATTGTTGGCCGCCGGCTTAAGTGGTCGGATTTTTAAATCATAGGGTGAATGTTGTTTTAAATATTAAATTGATACAACTATGATAATACGCTTTTAATAATAATAGTAATGCATCATGTTCTGATTTAATTGGATGATTAGTTCAATTAAAGGCATTGTTTAAATATATAAATAAAGTCTTTTTGAAACACATCTTATTTCACAAGTTTATAAGCGTGTACGTGGTTGGATGTTGAAAATCTATATCCGTGATTTTAGAACGTCATTAGGCATTATTTTCCAATAAATATGAAGATAAGATGTTAACTTATTTAAGTAAGTGATAAAAAGGCCTGAAAAGGTAACTATGAACTAAAACGATGTCTTATGTCTTGTAGTCTCTGGGATTGAAGCAGCAATAGCGCCGAAACCACTTTAGATGAGTCCATGTAAATTTAGTTGTTTACAGAAAATTAGGTGTCTATGTACCGTGGTAGGGTTATTGACTCGTAGCAGTTGTGTATTCACCTTAAAGTTTTTACATGATTTTATCAAAGACGTATATTTTTGCTAGGTACAATAGTTTGCTTTCTACAAAAAAGGTGCATTCTTCAGTCTAATGGATTATGTAGCCCACCTGCTCGTTTGTCATTGTCAAATACAAAAAAAAACTATAATAATGTTAATTATATTTCATACTTGGTTTTGGTTTTTTTTATTAATCTTTTTCAACAAGTGTGTTATTAATAATTTTATACCGGTTAGAGTTAGTGTCTTGTGACTGGACTTACATTGCCGCCCAAGTAGCATTTGGATATTTTGCAGGTGGAAATTAGCAGGGCAAAGAGAACGCTTAGCCTAAGACCTGTTTTAAGGTAGCGAATCTCGAAGGCTCTCGGAGGCGCTCGGGTCGAGCCGGAACATATCACCAATAAATATTTTATTAGATTTTACTTCCAAACCGAAACGCATTACTATAGTCTGTAGAAAAGTGCGGCCATTTGTGACCAATTGGAACATTTCAATAAAATATCTAGTTGATTTTAAATTATCTTTAAATAGAATATATATATACTATTGTAAAAAAAATTATTATACATTTAGAAAAGTTAATAAAATGTCAACTTCTTTTATGAACGTAATCACGATCTCCGATTATTCACGGCATATGTAAATCTATGTCAACTAGCATATTTTAATATCAGCCCCTGTTGCATTGGGGTCGCGTCTCGGGCGTCGGTAAATGCGTTTAGTCGGTATTAAATTCGATATTTTTCCATATCATTGTGCGGGGTTGCGGCGACAGGGAGATATCGAACGCTGTTATGCAATAAATGATACCATTATTGAATTTTTTTTTCTCTCATGGCCTTTATCTTTTTGTAGAGTATTTAATGAGATCAGGCGTTACCTCGCGGAAGTCCATCCTAAGTAAGAAAAGGACCAATATTTAGCCACTTCCGCACATGCAATGGTAGTCGTGCAATGAAATGCACCGCCCGCCAGCTCGCTGATAAATGCGTATGCGGCAAACAATGCGAATCACACAATCGCCACCACCAAATTACTCAACACGTGTTTAACCCCTCCATGGGGCATCTTCAGGAGTTATGTTACACCGATTAGTGCCAAACACAGAGTCTAAGGACTAGAGTCTGAGGACTCTGTGTCTAAATATTGATCCTTTTCTTACTTTTTGTAGAGATCTGTAGACTCTGTCCCATGATCAATAAGATAGTTACTGATGTTGTAAAGAAAGAGTGAATGATTTTCGATTGTGCCTATTGTGACCAAGCACTAAGTCAAGTCTCCGCCAATTACGTTATTTGTTTTTGTATTTTCGTTGGAAAGTTCTTATGGAGAGACACAAAAGAAAATAGCTTCGAACAACACTAATGCCAACATGTATCACAAAGTACAATATAATTATCCGTCCACAGCTATATAACATTTAACGTCAATTAAAACATCTTGCAATGAATGATGTCATAATTTAATATTTGCTTGGATGGGAAGAGGCAGATGAACGCTAATTCACTGCAAGCAGGCATCCTTAAAAATGCTAGTCCTTCTCACTACTACGCTATGGAACTTAGCATCCGTACAGTAAATCCATTGAATGCTCAGAAGTTAAGTCTCTTGGCCAGCAAGTGTTGAGAAAAATTTTTTGATTTTATATTTAAGTAAGTAAATAAATTGTTTAATGTTGCATAAAGCCGTCAATAGTAGTCGGATAAAGTTGGCCTAACTCGGTTTAACGCAGTCAACTAAGCCAACAGACGCGGGGTGCACGCTCGGCGTTCTGATTCATTAATGCATTTGTCGTTTGCTCGTATCATTATTTCATTATATCGTTACACGGCGGGAGGAGGTTTAATGTCCTCTCTCAATTTCCTCCCTGCACGTTTATACGTGCGTTGAATATTGTATTGTCTACTGTTTATACAATACATACTTTATACAAAAAAAAATACTTTTAATAGTAAAAACGTGAAACTTGCAATAAGTCTTTTATTTTATCAGATAAAGCGGCCTATAAGATTTACTTCGATGTTTCTCCGGTATCAGATGTGTATCGATAACCTATATCATACTAGAAAAAAAATTCAAATCGCAATTACAAAAACAAGATTACAGCTTGAAAATGCTGTGGGTTTCAGCTTATAATGATATACCAGATAATGAAGAGGCAGATAATTAAGAGAAAAAAGAACGTACTGAAGCTTGGCGTTTTGCATACAATTATTGCTAAACTACTTAAGAGTCCTAACATTTATGTATGATGGTCATTTTGTTTGACATATTACGACAAGGATAAAACCTCATATAAATGTTAAATAATAAAAAATAATAATAAAAAAACACTGAACAATTTAATTTAATATATTCTTTGCTTACAAAGCGTAATCTGTTTGTTATTCATGTGTATTGTACGCGTTGTCGTTTTATTTCCTTTTTATGACGAATTTGTGAATAATTACAATCTTAATGCAACTGGAATACTAAGTGCTACAAGTGACAGTGCAAGCCGAGGTACCTTCGTGGGGATCCTTCAGCCTTCAGCCAGCCAGTGTCCGTCGAAGCGATGAAAGAGCTCGGCGGCCTTAAAATCCAGAAAATTGTACTAAGTAGCGGCACGGGCCGTGGCTTTCTAAAAAGCCTTCAAGTCTCCCTGCTTTGAAAGGAGTTTAGGCTAAAGGGTCCTTAGCGCCCTACGGAATCTGTAAAGGACACTTAGGCAACACAGTATCCCAGGTCAAAAAAAAAACTTAATGCAATTATGCAGAATTTAGTGTGTAGATTGAGAAATTAAAAACTGTTTTAAATGAAAACTTGTTGAATTTACGAAGAAATGGACAAAATTTGGGCGTAACTAATAGCACTCGAACATCTCCAACCATTAATAACGAGTTATGAATGACTCTTCCAAATTGTAAGGGACCCAAACATCTGACATTCTTGGATACCGTAACTGTTAAAGACGCACATGCACCACTGCAATCTTTTCATCGCTTCAACTATCATTAATCATTAATTCCATAACCAATCATTAATCATTAAAATGAGACTTAAAGAGAGAGAAAATGAAGTGATGCGATATTGCACGAACAAACATGAGTGTATTTCGAATGTAATGACAATTCAAAGATTAATTGAATTTCAAATTTCGAATTTTACACTTGGCGAGTGATCGGGTTGTATTCATTGTGTTACATTACACATTTATGATTTCAGACTTTAAGTACTGGTGTTAAAGTCGAAATTAAATCAACTTACAGAGACGTATTGATCAAAGCGAAAAAGCCGTCTCATTTGTTAATGATTCCATTTTGCTTTCGTTTACTGGAATGGCGTCGTCATTTTCCCATTAAAGCAAATGTTACGCGCGGGACGTCATGACAATTATATTATTTCATTCATAATTTCATACCGCATTACTACAATTAAAACTTACTTTAAATTTTATTTGAAAGTCATTATTTTTTGCGACTATATTCGTTTGTGAATGAAACCACCACAATTTTATCTATGGTACAAAAGCATGTCAGATATGCTTTCACGTGTATATTATAGACGTGACAGTGCGTTTATTGTAGTATTCTTCTCTGTTCTTTGAACCTGCTAAAGTTAAAACGTACGGAATTGTTACATTTTTAGCAGTAGTTAGTACATAAAAGTAAATGAATAAAAAATTTATCGGAACCCACTGGCTCTGTAAGATGTTAAACTAAGTGTTACACTGTTTGTTCATATAGCAAAAGAGGGTAGGAAGAGAGAGAGCGAGAATATTAGTGCTCTAAATCCGCAGTCGAAGACCTAGACGCTAGAGTTGGTTCAACTAGTAGAACCTTATTTAATTGTTTTGACCCGTGAGGAAATCCTACATGGGATACCTTTTCGTTACCGAAAACAGAGGTGTTATGCCTGGCTCCTACCGGCTAAAACCTCATGGTCGTTTTAGATGGCTTTGGATACACTACGGGAATGCTTATGCATACTACTGTAGTTTCAAGGTCGATGGCCCAATCTCTTAAAGTAGAGCTGAAGCTGCCTACCTCTTAACATTATAGGCTATACATTATTAGCAGCTAGCTCGCCAGGCCAGGACGTACGTGTGACTGATTAAGACGAATCCAGTGCCATGTCTTTATGTGGGTTGAAGAGAGGCGTGGTATAATCCAAGGTTTCCAGATGCGTGTGAGAAGGTCCATTGCTCTTTTTCTTGATGCAACCTTCTTCTGCAACATTACTAGGTTACATTATATCCTCCTGCGTCTTTAACATAGTTTTGGCAATGGATTCGGAGTTAAGAAGCGTGCAAATATGCAGTAGATAGTTTCGACCCTTACTTACATCGTATGTATGGTAGTGTTCGAAAGCGTTTCCGTGGATTTGACAACAGACGTCCAAAAAAGATCGCAGAATTATGCGGTGTAATTCTTTCGTTGCCGTCGCAATGATAGGCAATCGTAAGTTAAATTTCGCAAGGAGGTATGAATTTTTTCCAGTCCAAATATTAAGATAATCGTTATATAAAGAACGTATTTTCTTATTTAGTTGTATGACACCAACAGTTAATAGACTAAACAGAACTAACACAATTAACAAAAACTAAATCATTATACAATTATTGTTGTGAAATAACATCATCATAATTTCAATCATGGGATGCCCACTGCTGAATATAGATATCCTCCATAGATAGCATCTTTTGACGATCTTAACTACGTTGTTTGTTTGCGTTTTATATGAACGCCATACGTTGCCCTTACCAGTCCGTGGTCGCTACTCCAGAAGCTCAAAGCCCTAGTGGTTATTTGCTCTGCCCCCCATGAGGTCTGCTAATTGCCACTTAAACTTGTCAATCTGCTTGGCTTTGTCTATTAAATTTTTTTGTCTATGGATCCCTCCTCCTCTTTGTTTATTTGATCCCATGAAAAAATCTTGATCACAGCCCTTCAGAACACGTTCCGGTGCCGTAAAACAGCGCAGCTGTGAAACAGTATTCGTTTAAAAACAAAATTTAAACATTAAAAGAATATAACATACGCAAATAGAATTAATTCTGTGTAAAAATACATAACAATATTTGTGATAGTTTGTTAAAAATAATTTATAAAAAATTCGATGTTCATTCTATGAAATTAAACACTAAGTATAGATTTGTAGATATAAACTTTTTTTAAAAAAAATAGAGATGGTAAGAGCAAGTTTTATCAGCGTTGTATATCAAACACACAATTATTTCGATCGTAGAAAACTCCGGACATTAAAGCTATGGAGCAGCTATTAAATAATAACTATTCGGGTGTACGGTAGCATAATGGGCGCTCTAAAAACTATAAATATTGTCACGACGCCACAGTACGCGTAGAGAAAACAGATGCTGCACTTACGTGACGTTGGTTTATTTTTTACTCTTAACAATTAATATCTCTTTTCAACATATTAAATATCACATTTAATGTTATCTTTATTTTATTTCATTACACATGTAATAAAATTTTATTTCAAGTTTTTGTTCTCCTCTTGTTTTAAATAATCAGTACTAATAAGTATTGCTAATTACTGATGTGACTACATTTAACTAGCGGAACAACACTGCCCCCTCCTTCATGACTCTCATCTCCGTCCAAAGGTTGTCTGGTAGAGTTCTCTTTGAGCGATAACACCACCTCTTGTACCTCTATATGTGCTGCTTCTTTTTTGTAGTTATTATCTATGGTGTACAAAAAAGTGTAAATCGATAAATATAGTAATATATGTTATAATTGTAACCATTACTGGCGGTCCTATTCGATAAGTAAATCATAAAAAAATTGTAAAATGGTGTTTAACTCTTGTATTATTAGTTGTAAATTTAATTGATTATTAATTGAACTTCTAATTCAATTATATGTTATTATATATTGATTTTATAGATAATAGTAACATGACATTTGATTTTTGTTCTATTAATCTATGATAATTTATTAATTTGTTAGGGTCTTCGAAATACGCTAGATGCACGCCGATTCCAAGCAATCTTATTGAAAACTCATGGAGGCCCATGTCAAGCAGTGGACGTCTTTTGACTGGAATTAATAAATGAATTAATTTTTTTAAAAAAAATCATTCTTTACTTGAAATAAAATTAATCTGAATACTTTACTTATACTATCACCAAACAGATGTTCTAAGAGAAAAAAAAATGACAACAATGGAACTAAGTGGAGTCAGTTACTAAATAATAAAGTTTAACGACACCTTATTAAGGATTTATTTGTTGCTGCAATCGAATTATTCTGTAATTTATTACAAATAACTCCCCGGCAGTAAACGCTGTATAAAACTTTTTTATGATGCGACTCTCTAGTGTCACTGTTTGATTTTAATAGCGCCCCCTGTCCATTTTACCGGGAAACTTTCTAAGCGATACCGAGTTTTTTTAATGGCCTTTAGTGGGAATTTATATTTTTAAGATTTAACGTCGTTCCAGTGCACACGTATAACTTTTTGATTTATTTTTCAAGAATTTTTCTATTCCCTGGATACCTGATTTCTTAGCATTTCATGATTTCCCGCGCCGTTGTCGGGTCCATCGCATTATAAAGAGAAAGACTAGCAACCTCAAGGATGCCTTCTTTTAATGCATGTGGTCACTTTCACCAACTACACTACTCTCTATATCTAACCAAATATGAAATAATCATACCAGTGCTGCTTTGGAATTCCGTTCCAGATGTAAGCTGATGTTCTGATGCCGGGTACGATGCTCCGGTCTAACAACTCATCAGATTTAAGAAGGCCTCCATGCAATGCATTGGCGTTCATCGGTTAAACTCCTTTTCCTATCAAACCAAATTTAAGAAGATCCTTTCAATGCTACTTTGAAAAATCCTTTTTGAAATAAGGTGATGTTCACTCTTGACAGGCCTGCATCCATGAGCAGATTGTAAAGACTTTTCGTTGTTGTATATTGTTATACATGGTTGCAGAAACGAATCTACAACATACAAATTCACTGTAAATGTATTCCTAGTTATTTCGTTGACTAGGATGTGTGGGTTTTTATGTGTGGTCCACGATAGTTGTGTGGGCTTTGAGGATATTCGTTTCCCAGAGAACATTAGTTATATTTGTACCAAACGGTCCTAATAAGCTCGATGTAGAAAACGATGGATACTCAGTAAATAATTAAATTAATTTTCAGTTACGTATAAATCTTCGTTATTATTAAAAACTTCTCCACCTCCGCAAAAAAATAAAAGTTAAAAAAATAAAAGTTTTGGTTCGTATTTCGAATACTTGAATAATAATTCAATGAAGCTGTATAAAACTCGCCGAATCAATTAAACGTTATGAATAAACCATAACCCGTGAGTTCGCTGGGACATGTTTTTCGTCCTCTAAACGCTTCTTTTTGCCCGGCAGCCATTTTTTGCGTCGCATCATATGTTAATTCGGTGGGAAGTGTCAAGATACAAAGGACCGTAATTAGCAGGACACCATTTGTATAATTATGGTTGCGTTCGATTTTTTTAACGACGCAGTCATAATTTATATTTATGGCAGCGCGCCGAATGGCTTTAGTTCGAATTTCGTTTTCAATTATGTATATAACTTTGAGTTTTCTCCATTCGATCATGCAGAGGGGCAAGAGTTGTAATGATTGAAGGTATCAGCCTAGGTTGTCTCTCGGATGCGCTTGCGCCAGGATTCCATGGAGCAACAGTTTAAGTGATGTACTAATTGCCCAAGCCGAAGTTCCCGAGTGTTCTCCCGAGCTAAACTATGTTAACGAAACACCTTCCGTGATGTTCTCCTCCTTAAGCCTTCTGAATTTGTAAATGTCAATAAAGCAACAGCGTACGAAAGCGAATAAAGAAATTGAAAAGCCCTTCAACTTAATTAATAAAGTAAAATGGATTAGATACAACATCTTTATTTTTTTCAAATTAACAGAATTATAATAAACAAATACAATCAAGATTCTGTTTCTCAACAGATCAGAATTCCGAGCCAGTGGTGGCTTACTACTTAAAAGTTCATGTAAATACTTACTTGAATTAAAATAATTTTAATTTGAATAATAAGGATGCCCAAAAAATAGAGGTTTATTCATGACTAACAAATAAACCTGTGATACCAGACAAATAAAAAACATGGCGCCAAGTGTCACAGGTCAGTTGAGTTGTAACGCCCGCACCCCGGCGTGTCTGTTGGGCAACTTTTGAGGTAATTTAATAGCACCGAATTTAAACGAACCATGTCGACGTTTGGGGAGGAAATCCTTTTTTTTCGATGGGCGGAGAACTCGTGGATCGCATATCCGAAAATTATATTCATACTCTGCGATGAGGATATAACTATTGACAGATGACATTATTTTTTTGCTAATAATTTTTGTGTTATCTATTGTAGTTTGGCTACCATTTAGGACAACTTTTGTTATATAAATTAATTGACGAAAACTGGACTATATTCTAAATATAAAGATTGCTAAGCGAGGTGAAAGCGTCAAACTGACCTATGGCTCTCAAAAAGACAAGCTATTGCATTTCCTCTCACAGTCAAGAAATACTTAATAAGAATGAGCCAACATGTTCTGCCATTTGTCAAAATTCCTGGAGATCATCATTGACGAAAAATTACTCTTCGACAAACGTATACAACAGCATACCATGAAGAAAGCCTCGCGCATATTCAACAGACAGTCGGTTCTACTTACCAACAAGAGAGCAAACCCCGAGAACATTCGGACGATATACATCGATGTCATTGAGTCAATTGTGACATATGGGGACAAGTGGCTATTAAAAAAGGGATAAAAACTCGCTTGTTGCTTGCGTAGAGAGGCTTCGCCATCAGGATCGCACGAATGCTCCAAACCATATCCACCACAACCGCTCTAGCACTCACTGAACTCAATCCTCTCGACCTGAAAGTCCGAGAGGTGTAGCTGTAGGCGTATAGTACTAGAACGTACGTCGATATAAATAAAATAATATCACTCCACTCTCTCCACATGTTTTATACATTTGCACTTATAGGAGCAAGTCAGAGGACTCCTCCGTGGGAGTATCATTCGTTGCTTACCTAGAAGGCCGCAAGACCTCTTCCCAAAAATATAGTCTCCACTAGTTCTGCAAGGTCTTCCAAGCTGAGCTCCTCGCCATTTTGAAAATTGATCGTGGGCCAGTTCAATACTCGACCGCATACTCCATCATTTTCAGCTATGCACTACAAGCTAGACGCAATCGAAGCTAGACTCACCCTATAGTCACACAAATTCACACTTTGATACATGCACGCACATCTGTTACAGTACATTTAACTCGAGTCCAAAGCAAGTCAGATGTCATCGGTAATGGAGCAGATGATCGCCAGCCAAGAACGCAGCCGCAAGGCACTTTGCACCGGCGTTTGCTTCTTCCAATAAAGTTTCATGATGAGTGGAATCCGCGCCGAACACAACCGCATTTAGCAGGCTAAATAAAACTTTGTTTAAAAACAATGCAGCATAGAACATGAAACAATCCGATAGAACCAAACTGCACAAACTCATCAAAACATCTTTCGACCTAACGCAACTGCTAAGCGGGTAAGCGTATTGCAAGCAGTACCTGTTTCATTTTAAAATAACCGACAAGCAGTTATCGCTGCTCATGTAACGGCTCCACAATAAAGACCTTTCTAACAAACCTTTCAAACACTGTTCCAAATTCAAATCAAAAAGACGTAACCACGTGACCCTTTGCGAAAACATTGGTATATCACCGTTCAACGTAAAGAACCTCAAGAACGAATCTTTCGTTGAGCTGGCCCGGTACATTGTTTTAAATCCTAAAGCATTTAACGGACTGTAGTGCTTGGAGAGCAACTTATAATAATATACAAGAATTTGCATTTTTTGTTGAATAAATTTGAATAATTAGCAAGAGTTATAAATTTTATTTTCTTGTATATACAAATCTTATTTTTTCTTGTGAATTCGCAAAAACTGTACTACTGTACTTACTGCTGCCTATAAGAAAAATATGTAAACTGTAAAATGTAATGACTCGCAGCTGGGAGAAGAAAGATCTGTATTAAATAGTCCGTCTCCCAACTGTCTGTGCACACGGGAAAAAATCACATTGTAAACAAAGACTCCATCGGTGCAAATTAGAATTGTGATGAATGTAAACCTATTCTACTTAATATCTATTATTCTAATTAAAAAGATTATTTGAATTAAAAATCACGTTGGTCTTGAAATCGTTTTTGGAAAAATACTACAAAGTGAGAGTGTTGTGCTGTGTGTGCACCGCTGGTTTATGAAATCAATACCTTGTTGCATTATTTGAAATTAAAGGATGCTTACTACTATTATAATTTGATACTAATTTTTATCAAATTGAGTTCTTCCGGAAATTCCTGACATATACAAATGATAAACAGATTAAGTGAATAAATGAATAAGTGTTATTGATCTAACCATATCAATGGCATCCTACCAATGAGAATTATAACGTAAGTCTAGTTCAGTAAATCAGTTTTCACTATTTATAGAGATATTTTATCGTGATGTTAACAACCTCCAATATTTTAAAATAACTTTAACTACTGCAAAGGAATTTAAAATCATTAATCAATTAGTAACAATACAAAACTAGTCCATTTATTAAAACCTTAAACTTGAAAACCGTAAACTTTGAAGGAGAAAACGGCATTGGGTCTCAAAAGGGCATGCGCAATAATTCAAATTTGGAAGCCATTCCGCAAATTGAGTAACGAACCGTGACCGCTGAGCGCTGCACAGGTAGCGAAGGGCCGCCTGAAATTAAATAAGCACTCGCAATAAACAAGATGAAAGTGAAAAGGCTAAGCCGACGTCCGCCGCTCTTTATTTACGATCATAATCTGATCGTGTTGTGGAAATAAAGGCTGCTTGAGCCTTGACTGTAAACAGCATCACGCGCGAATGTGGTGGGTGGCATTCACAGCTTAAAGAGTAGAGTATTATTTCGCTAAATTGGCTAAGATGAACCGTCACAGCGTAACAACTCTATTATCATTATCTTGACTTTTAGTCGGCCAGTTACAAGTAAAAATAGAATTAAAAAGAACCAATATCATTTTTATATTATCAGGACGTAACTTCTCAGCGGTCCATGGATTAACTGTGTGGTTGTCGGGGGCATTGATTAGTAATTGAAGGGAGGCCATGCACGGCGCTCTCGGCTCACGACTCAAGTTGCATAAAGATTCAAGAATGCGCTTCGTTGCAATGGATCACCATTCACCTTGAACCAGACACACCTACCTACCAAATTTGAAATAATACTATTAATGCTTAGGAAGCCTGTTCTAGAAACAAGTTGATGTTTGCTATTGACCGATCTAATTCCTTCAGCAGCTGATAGAGAGATTTCGCTATAATACCTCTCACCCTTACCTCAACGTAAACATTTTTAAGCTGTTTCTAAAAATTACAAATAAATCATAAAAATACAATTATGGACGTAAAATAAGCTTTAGTAAACATTTCATGCAAGAACTGAAATGGTTATTAAAACAAAACAAAAAACTAGAATTCTTCAACGAATGCAGGCTTGACGGACTCTGCTTGTCTTAATGACATTTACGGCTTCTGCTTGAAAACCTTGTTTACGAACTAATCACTAGAGCTGTCACGGAAACCTCAACATAAACATGTCACTAGATTAGAATACTGCCGAACTTCTGGTGTTGCTGTCGTTGGCAGACATTCTACGGAACCATTATATGTTTTATGGCACAAGGACCTTCTAATACTTGATTTGAATTCTTATGCAATGGTGGTCGTGACCAAACCTCATCTCGATTGGTTGGTAATGAAAGAAAGTTTTGGTTCTGTGTAATAAAAATAATCTTAATCCTTCCCACTTCATTTTCTAAATTAAATTTTAGAAGGTTTTGTGAAATTCAAAGTAACTACGGATCGTCGTATTTTAATTATGTGCACTAAAGTAATATCTGCTGTAAATAGTGTTTTGTAAATTTAGGTTATAGGAAGTAGGTAGGAAGCAGCGTCTTCCAAATATTTTAAAAAGATCATCTGTTCATCTCGTAGGAGGATGTTCTATGCTGTGCTTTCTTATTCGTGGTCTCAAAAATCTTAAAGTGCTTCTAGCTTTGCACGCTATGTAGCCTACTTACTTCCTCCTCAACTATCCAATTAGCTGGACTTGGTCGGCTTAGAGAAGTTCCAAGTGCATCTCACTCTCCAATACTTGATCGACTGTTAGCCCGCCAAATATGCCCAAAATAAAATACCACGTTTCACTGCCGTAATTAATCTGTGGTAACACAGTGATCATTATTCATAGATATAGTTAAAATTATATGTTGTTCGCAATGCTACTTAGGTTGTACGAACTTCCACCACGAATGACCACTAATATGTTATACAACATGTTCATATTACGTTTCTTTTAAAAAATCCTACTGTTGTCCTCTTCGTTGATTTTGATTGCCAATAGATTATAAGGAGTCGAAAATGTATATTTTCGACAGTTCCGTAAATTGGTATAAAAAATCATATCGTGTATTTATTTCTAAACAGGATTTCTGAATTCGTACATCGCACGAGCCATATTAGCTTTGATGAAATCAACTTGAATGATTTATATAAATATTGCATTTTATACCTTATGCCACAATACATAAAGTATTAAATCATCTAGAAAAAAAGTTAATGTGTAAAAGATTGAACACATTCATTCGCGCTGTGTTGAAAGGCGACAATGGGATATAACTCCGTCCGCCGAATATTGCTTAAATATTTAACGCGTTCAGCAATATTTATGACATTCGATATTTAATTTTCACCCTCAAAAGGGTAGCCGCCTTCGCTAACGACCGCCAAGTTTTTTAATATTTTCAAAAGGCGGGAAGTTTAATCTTTCAAACTTTGTAAGTGATTTCGTAAGATTAATATTGGGTTAATGATGTCCGTTGATATTTATACTGATCTTCATCGGATTTTATTTTGTTTAATAAAAATTTAAATAATAGCACACAATGAAACTTCAATAGTTACAATATACGATAAATATTTTTGTTATTTACATATTAAAGTTGTCTTATCTATGACAAAGTTTTTTGTAATATTTTCTGGTAGAAATATTTAAATAATCCAAAAATGTTGGCCGACTCGACATTTTCAGACATTTTAGCCACCTTAAAGTAAAAGGGACTAAAAATAAAAAAAAACATGTTTAAGGTAAAGTTTTATGTAGTATTTAATAATGAATTAATTTCCTACTATTCCGCGCAACTATGAAACTTATAAAAATATATTATTTTAAAAGTCTGTAGCACAGGGGGAGTCTTTAAAAGAACATAACGATTATTTATATGTGTTGCTAATTAATTAAATCAGTGTCCGTTTCATTGTTTGATATCATAATTGCAAATGATATCGTCCAAATAAATAAAAAAATATATGACTTGAACAAAGCATTGATAATGGAGATATAAATTAATGTAATTTATGTTTTCGACAATATCTTTAGACAATGGTTGCTCTTTTTCTTTTAAATTCGTTTTATACGTAGATTGTATCCGAACATCCTGTTCGCGATGCAGGTTTGATGGCGTCGAGTAATTAAAAAATTCAAATATCGAATCGCTAAGCGGTCAATTATTTAAGGTGCGTTTTAATTAAACAATCTGCTGCGATCTTTATAAACGTCTCAACTTAGTTCTTTGTGTAATTGCTTTCGTTTGAAACTATGGCTTAATCAACTGCGAAGATATTTATGCATGTGTTCGCGCGGATAAATTACTAGCGTATGGTTTAATCGGTCCACGCTCACGCAGAAATAGTGAAGTGATAGTAACATTAATTAAAACCGATAAAACTGTAGACGAACGAACGTAACCGATATTACCCAGTGGATTGGCAAGTTGGAGTAGCAGTAGGCAGACCGCATAGCGCGCTTAACAAATAGCCGCGGAGGCTTTAAATTCTGAAGTGGAAACCAAAGACCAGCATGCACAAAGGTTGAGAGACGAAATTATTAAAGTCATCGAAAGAGTATGGAAATCCCTGGAGACCATTTTCAAGTGTATACAAAACTATTTACGACAATTATTAATTATTTATATAAGTATTTATAAGTATTTAAGACCTATGGTGAACAGTATTATATACGTATAAAAGATTTCTATCTATTTAATGACTCATCACTATATCTATGGAACCATAAAACTTAGAGACTTCAAGTTTGGCGAAAATATTTATTTTATTAAGGAAAACTTAGCTAAGAACGAATTTATTGAAATTTTACTATTAAGGAGCTCTCAAGGGGGCGTCAATTAAAATTGATATTTTTGGGGCTTTAGCTTTTAGCTTTATAAAATTTGGAAAAAATAGATTTTTTAAAATTACTACTAAAAAACGCATCGTGAGCCAGGCAAGAGGCAGGCAGAGGTAGTTTTTTTAGTAGTACGTAATAAATATTAGTTATTTTTTTGTTGCATTGTCAATATATGTACGTTTTCAGATATTTTAAGTCGCAGCGATTGTTGTAAAGCAAGCTCAGGCCGCTGGCAGATGTGTTAGCGTCTCGTTAGCGAACATGCACAGTTCTGCCTACATCTTAATTAACCCCGCACCGCGGGCAGGCACTGCCCGGAGAAAGTCCCGGCCAACGTTAATTGACCGAGTCAATAATGAGTCCCATAATGAGTGCCGTTTCCTGTCATCGGTGTAATGAGTATCATTGTTTAATTGATTTTTTACTTTGACCTCGCGTGTTTGATTTATTGATCTTCAAGCATTTATGTTATACAGTAATTTTATCTGCACGAGTGTTTTTCTATTAAAATACTTATTCCCTTCATATACACAAACTATTAATTATCTGGATTTGGTTGCAGCAAAAAGTTACAGAGCCCAGCTGAGTTGTTATATATCTAAAGTTTGAAAATACATTTTCTTAATTATCCTAAGTAAATTGGAGATAATATACAGGGATATTGGTAGTAGGTGTAAAAAATTTAAAAGATTTTAGGAGGACAGAGACTTGCAATCATCAGTCGCGGGTTTGATTCCCGGGCTATAATCTTATATTTTTATTGCGACTGCTTACGAATTTCTAAAGGACTGGTCTCTGCGTACCATAATAATACACTACGATCACTAACGCGCCTGCCAAGCGTTGTGATTTTATCCCCCTACAGATATATTTAAGCGAAGCCTATGTCGTGCAGTGTTCATCTATGGGTTGAAGTAACAATAGGCCTGAAAATGATATTAATGGTCTACTTGTCAAATTTGATAACGATATTACAAATTCATATTAAATTTTTTAAACACTATTTATAAAATAGTCAACAACTATCAAAAAGTATAATTTGATTTTAAAAATGCTTCTTAAGATGATAACAAACATATTTTTTAAACAGACGGTAAGTGTCGCCTTGGCCACTATAAGGTTCTTTCAGGACTTTTGAAATACAAAACTCTGCACTTATCACTAACTCTCGATTCCTTGTTTAACTGTTTGACGTTAAAAAGAACGAAACGAATGTATTCATTATGAAAAAAAAAAAAAATTAAATATATTTAGAACACTTTAACACGATAAAAATATTGAATATATAAATTTTAACTGTATACCAGTTTAACTTGGTCATATACACATGGCATTTTTTATAGATCATTCTAGATTTCCTGAGAAAAATAAATTTAATGTGGTGCTTTATAAATACGGCGATGGATCCATTTTGTTAGTAATTTACGGAAGTCATTATTTTTCCACACTGTCAGTGCTAGGCCTAAAAGTCCGTGACATGTGAACCTCTGTCCTGATAACTGACTAAGAGCTTAGATTGAGTTAGCAGAGTGAGATGATTATGATAATTAGTAACATCTATTAGTAAAGTGTTTAATGGTCGTTCAAGCAATGTATCGGTCCGGTACTTTCGGTGCGTTCAAAGGCTTATTAGGTCGTATATTGATGAGCAATTAAGCGGAGTGTTCGGCGCAATCTCCTCGGCGCCAGATAAGGGCATTTGTTGGTGTCCGCCATCCCTGCTCGACCGCTTTATGCTAATTCCCGCCGTCACCGCCACCGCTCCTGCTCGCGTTGAAAAAACGCCGCAACGGTTTATTCATTTAAAACCATTCTTTTTCTGCTTTATTGTAAATAAAACAATTTAAACGCAATTAGACTTCAGAGGGTTTTTGGCGTATCTTAATTAAGAGTTTTGTTGACTTTAAAAATAAACGTTTACATATTTATTTTAAATAAATAATTCTATACTAACAGTGAGAAACATCGTTCTGTTATTAGCCTATTGTAGTCGTATACCAAAAAAAAAAAAAAATTTTTGTATTACAAATTTATTACGTGACATATATTTACGTACGAGTAATTTTTTTTGTTCAACAGTGTAATATTTCCTTATTGTCGTGTATAATATTTAAAAACTTTAAAGAAAAACCTGTAAAAATATTTTTAAGTGATAAGTTTTTTTTTAATGGCCCTCGCTACGGGGGATCTCTCGCAAAACCCCTGTCCTGGGTTCAGAAAGAGATTTTTTATTGAATAATTTATTCACTTTCTCTTCTTATTATTTCCTTACTCTTTTTTTGTCCGTCTAAATATCTCTTATCCGTACCTTACCCCTCCAAAAGATTGTTAAGTTCTGTTATCTTTTATTACCTTACCTATTAGCTTTTTGCAATATTACAGGTAGGTCTTACGATTTTCCTCTTGTTCCATTAATGAAGCAATGATTTCTGGGTTCTTCTGCTACCAAAATTGACTAAAAGTAATATGTTATAGAAGGATTCCGCAGTGTGAGAACTCAATCTGATTCTACTTTGTATCAATTTGGGTTCTTCTGGTTTTTTTTACGTACACACGTGGTCAATAAATATTAATATCTTAGTATGATAAACAACACAAACTTTGGGCGATCTTTACTAATGATTGTGTTTAGCAGAACGTAGGGAATCCAAAATAGTCGAAGCGTAAGTGGACGGTTACAAAATTTTGGCAGGATAAATAACATTCTTGAAATGTCTAAAATAAACCTCGTATTCTAACATTGTACAACCTTCAGTTGTTTTACGAAGCTGAAAGTCCCTCATTACCTGACGTAATTTAATGTTGCGGGTAAATTTACAGAGAATAGTTTTCATTTTCCTTTTAGTTATTACAGATTATCCTTATTGTTTGGGTCACTTTTGTAGTATGACACACTCAGTGCATTAAGATGAAGGTCTTCAAGCAATACCAGTACCAGTGATGAATTATGGCGCTGATACGGGACCTTGTTGGAAGGCTCACTTAAAGAGCCATTGAGATAGCTAATGACTCGACGAGATCAAACCAGAAATGAGGAGATCTATAGACAAATCAGGACAGTCTGGTGTATTGGTTGGTTAAAGTGGCAGAGAGCAAGTCACAGTAGATCTTAAGAGTGGGGATCACAGATCTGGAAGCACAGCGTAGAACTTCCGTGACGATCTTCCCAATGAAAATCTACGGCGGAAGCCTATGTCCAGTAGTGGACGACAGAAATAGAGATGATGTCAATACACTGTGTCATCTATATTTTATTGATTTATGTAATATATCGTCACCTTCACCGTCATCAATATTTCGTCTATGAAAATATGTATGAGTTAGCCCTGTCTGGATTTTCCTCAGATCAAATTGCGTCATTTTGTGATGAGGTAATCGTCCATAGTATCTACGGGCGTCATATAATAATATTGGTTTTTAATCGTTTCAATGTCTTACCGCAAACCTTGATTCGTTAAGTTAGGAAAATCAAAATACTTTATTATAGTTTCCTTATAGTATTCATTGAATAATACGTTGATAATTTTTGTGAGTAATAATAATTAATATAAGAGATGTTTTATATCTTCTATAGTATATAACTATTGTTTTGTCGTATATGTATATACACGAAAATCTCGTTAAAAAGATCAGGCATATTCGAAAAATTTTAGGCGTCGCCTCTTTTCATGGTCGCGTCTAACCGGTCCTGTAGAAAGACTCTGAAGGAGCCTTTATCAAGCAGTAAATTTCTTATGGCTGGAATGGTAATTATAGCTTGTCAAAATATACTAATATCTCAGATATTTATGATTAAATAACTTTAAAAATACATATTAAAATGTGCCTAAGATATTCTCTTTAACTTGTCAAGGTTTTAAAAGTACAACATTGACGGTAATCATTTCAGGTATAGCACAGTTAGCCATAGAACTCCCTTATAGATTACTAATAAGACCGGTTGGAAGTGGTCTTCACCTATCGTTTCCTGACTATCTTAATAAGGTCACCTGTCTGTTTTCGTGAGGGCAGGTTCTACGCTGCGCTTGCAGGTCCGTGGTCTCTACTTCAGAACCTTAAGGCTTCTCCGGCCATCTGTTCTGCGGCCATCTTGTTTGTCTACTGCTACTTCAATTAGAAAATGGCTATGTAGGCTACTTTCGTTCATCTGCAGAACATTGACAAAATAAGGTAAGCTTTTTTTCACCTCCGTCGGAGTGTCGTATGCAGGCTTCGTAACACATGCCTTAGTTTTTTAGTAACTTTTGTCCGAAACAATGCAATACAATCGTCTACTATTATCCTTATTGCTGATACAGTCTTGTAAAGAAATCCTGTGCATAGCTCTCTCCGTGGTCAGTTGAGCGACTTTGAAGATCAACTTGGCCCGAAGTGAAAGATCATCTTTCTATACCTTAAGTTATCACTAGAAACAATGACACTTCTTATGTTAGCCATTTTTATAATAATTTATTACATACATTGTAACTAAAATAAAATATTTATTAAATTTTATTTTAAAGCAGCAAGTTTTGTTAATTTATAGAAGAAAATTTTTATACCTAGTCAAACCCTAAATCAGTGTCCGTTTACGTCACGTTACGTCGACCAGTTCAGTTTGATGTAGTCCTCTATAGTATTCTCTGAAATAGATTCAGTCTTGTCGGTAACTAAAAACGTTATTTTTTAAATTAAAGAATAAATGTGTACAGTTTAAATGGTTTATTAATAAGAATCAAATATCGACGTGTATAATGATTGTACAACTTGCGGACTACTGGATAAAGTGTACACGGGTGTGGGGACATAAAATATTCCGCGCACGTTTTTATAACGAGGCGACCGTAACTCATAATTAACATAGAGACTCGTCCATACAAACTACTAAGCGAAATGAGCACTCATTTCTGCCATTGAAATGCCTTTTGTGCGATCGATTTTCGCTCATAAAATTTATGAAGATTAACATCGACAATCACGCCTACTCTTAAGGAATCAATGGCCGCTCGGGCACGTCTATAGCAAAGATTTATTAGTCTCTATTCGAATATAATCTTCACTAATTCACCGTAGAAAAACGTCGACTTATAACCACCTGGACAATCGGCTCTTTGTCGCTCGGCTCAATATATTTTAAATGACTTCGAAGCGGCCTCTCTCGCAGCCGATCCTATTGTGACTGACGGTGGAGTTCCCTTTTACGAAAACGAACGCGGGGATATTTATTTTGAATTTTTGAATTAAGAATAATTTCTTTTTTAGCTGCCGTCTGAGGACGTGTGCCGCGCATTAGTGGCCTTTGTCGAAAGCATATTAATGAACCACGGGAAGGATTTTTCCTTTTTTTATTTCATGAACTACCGCATCGTTGCAGGGTAAACATGACGCCCTGTTTTTATATTGGCCATAAAGTAATACAGACTAACGGCCAGTTAGTTTTTCCTAAATATTTCAATTGTATTTGCTAGGTGCTAATAAGACTCTCTACACTGTTACTACACTCTTTGTTATTTAAATGAAAGTGGAGTTTTTGTTACGCAAACTTACTTAAAAGAAATAATCCCTGTGATTTTTTTTAATTTTAATTCAACTTCTTCTATTGCAGTACATTACAGAGTCATGAATTTTTGAAGTAATTTTCTAAACTGTGCATAACTCTCTTTCATAAAAGTTTTGAATTAGATTCTGTTTTTGTACGTTCAAAGAACTCTACTTCACAAAGGTTAATATTTTCTAGAAAATCATGTTAAAGGAATTAATACAGTAAAATATGCATAAGGGGTATACAAGAATTTATCATTAATATTAAAATAGATCAAATCTTTCATTCAAATTTTTGGTCTCATTAGCTCTTAAGTACTCAACAATTCGGTGAGAATTCTTCGCACGTGTAAGTTACCTTCCTAAGGACCTTTCGTTTGCTATCAGAGAAAAATTCAGTCAATTCAAGTGCAGAGGAAGACGTTCATCAACAAGATAGGCAACATTGTTAGGGCTAGAAGTCGCTGGATGCCGTTTTCGTCTGCCTCGGACCCGGACCATACTCCGGAACCTTCGTCCGGAAATCTATGGGGGACACCTGTGTTCAGCAGTGGAAGTATTACGGCTGAAATGATGATAATGATGGTGAACATACGTTCTTAATTCTTTATTGTTGAACATAGGCCAACGTGTTAATTAACGAAGTTCCCTTTAAAGTTTAAATGCGTCTTTACTCTTCATGCAAGTACAGGTATTTATTTATGAGCCTGCTTACATTGTTGTTCGTAGGCTACCGAGAGACAAAGGTAATAGAGTTCACATTGATTATCGCTAACATACTGCTAATTACCTGCGACGCAAACGCACACGGAGATAATTCGTTTCTTTCATAAACTGCGATCCGACAGAGCAAATAACAAATATGGTCAACTAGCAACATATAACATATAACAATAATGCGTTAAATAATAAGACTTCACTGACATTGTAAGTTTTAAATAAAAACCTAGATTATTAATAGGTCAAATGATTTTTGGTTTTGGTTTGAAATAAATAAAAAAATTTAAAAATACACTCCCCTGCAAGGCATAGGTATCTCTGGATAATATCTACGGAAAAATAACCCATTATCACCACCACGCTTGGTAGATGAGTTGGCGGTCTCAATGTCATGTAATGATACGCAAAGGCCGCTGCCGTCCATCCTTTGGAAACGTATTTGCGGGCAGTGGCAATTCTGTATAATTTGTTAATAATATTCACGAAACAAAAAAAAAATTTAAATGTTCTTTCTGTCAGAGTTGAATCTTGTTCTAAATTTAAAGACAATAATGAACAAAATAAATTATTTGTTTTAGTTGTTCGTGTTTTTTGGAAGTAAATTATTTTGTTAAGTATGGGCCAAAAATTTTACAAAAATTGTCCTTTTTAATACAACATTTGCAAGATAATATTTATAAAAAGATGTTTATTTATAAAATGATTCATAAATATTATATTGTAGAATTAACGGCTACTCTCTCGAGGAAAATAGATGTGTTTCTTTGGATATTAAAAAGAAATAGACATACAATTAGCGTAAAATAAAAATGATAAATAATCAAGTTTTGTTTTAAATACTTTAAAGTCTTTGAGACTAAATTTCTTAAATAAACACCATATTTACAGTGTAATTGCGCAAGGTTTATTGAAAATTAAGTGTGACGTGTAATATTGCGCAAGCGCATAATCAGTCCGCCTTACCTAATCATACCGTGACTTATTATCATATCATTTATAAACCATATTAATTATTAATTATATCCGTAGAGTAGGTAAAACTGAAAATAAATTACTTTTCATGAATATTTTTTCGTTGATTAATGCTGATTTATTTTATAAGGTATTAAGAACAGTGTTCGGTTCTTATAAAAAGGGAACCACCAGTAAACGTGTTATAAGTTATATATTATTTATGAAATCATTGATTTCTGGCTAGTGTTTACCATATAATAACTGTCAGCAAATAACCTAAACAGACCTTTAAAACTTTAAGACAACCAATCGCCCTGTAAATGTTCCACAAAAATACGCCCGTGTGAGCTAATGACCGCGATATCTTGCGCAATATTTTCGTTCCAACTGTACACATTAACCTAACCCCGCATAATGTGTCAATTTCAAGGAAATAACACATCAAAATGTGGCAATGTAACAAATATTTGATTATCAACGCTCAGCCGATGATCACATTCAGCATGTAGGAGTGATGGTTTGGCAACGACATTAGACGTATGATGCGACCACGCGAAAACAAATCAACTGCTCGCTGTTTACTAATTAGTAACGATTGTATAGGGGAAAATTACCAGATGTGATAATTATTCTCACATTTTACATACACTGTACGCGCGACGCGGTTATTGTGTCTTAAATTCAATTAGTATATCCTAATTTTCGTTTATATTTCGTTTTTATACTAAACAATTACCTCATTTTACCTATCATCATCTACGGTTCAAAGACTAAATGGTGTTGTGTGTAAGAAGCTATATATTACTATGTTTATTATTATTTATCATGTCAAAATTAGCATTTCTTTTTAATAAATTAGATTCAATTATAATACGTTAAATTAGGAAAAAAGCTTCGAGAGGTGTTATATTTGTCGGCAGATAATAAAAAACGTATGACAAAATACACGTAGATTACTTACATAAAAAAAGTTTGTTGGTTTCTTAATTATCATTTATGTGGTAGATTATTATTTTTGCGACCTATCGAATAGATATTAATTAGTCAATACAACAAGTCAAGCGTCATATCTGACGTAGATTTTTAAAATTTATTTGTTGTGGGTTTTCGAATCCGCAAGCCCTGAGCCTAAGAAGCTATAAAAGAGAGAAAGGCTAACAGTGCCCAACACCAATAGAACAAAGGCAACAAGAATATGCAAAAACTCTCTGGTCTGATTCGAAATAAAATTAGAAGGAATAGTTATTAGTACAGTCAACGTGTAAGTATTTGTAATTCTAAAAACATTGCATGTGTATAAATATAAGCGACATAATATATCTAGTCTTGGTAGCCCGGTGGTAGAAAACTGAGACGTCCAATCTAAATCCGGTCACGTGTTCGATTCCCGGGATAAAGTCTCATATAGTTTACGTTTTGTGCATTGCTTGGAATTGCCACTGCCCAAAAAATGTTTCCAGCACCACACTGCGATCGACAATCCGCCTGGTGGTGATTGCAGAGTGAGGTGTCTACAGAGTGAAACGACGACTATGACAACGACGAAATATAACCAATTTCAGAGATTGTAGTTTAAAAGCTTCTATGTAAAGATAATATACTTATTATATAATTACGTGAAAATAACAAACTTTGTTTACTTTTTAATTTTGTCCGTTTGAACCGAAAGGTTGTCGAATACGGAATACCACCGCGGCCGGTAAACTCGGCGTAGATAGGTCCCCACTCGATGGACTAACAACATAGTTCAGGTAGTGTCAAACCGAATTAACTAGGAAAATCTAGAGCGATAGTATAGTCTCCTTTATGAGAGACAATGCAGGTTGCCGCATATTCTAACAATACAGTAATAAAGTAATAAATATGTGATATGAAATAGTAAGTTAGGGAGGAGTTAGGAATAAATATGTAAATAGAGGACACTAAGTTTTACAGTTAATATTAAATAAATTTGTACAACATACGTTAAAAAATGTAGGTATTTATAAATATAGGAAACGTAAAATAATAAAATGTAAATGTAATGTGATGTTTTTAGAAATATGGCAAAGGATTGGAAGCGATGCAAGAAAGATATATAAATGAAAGAAGAAGAAAGGTAGAAAATGGGATGAATGAAGAGAATGGAAAATAAAATTAAAAATGAAAACAAATGCTAAGAATTAAAAAGTGTTTGTCTCAAAAATAAAATAGGAGAACGTGAGAAATAAAATGGTGGCGATGTTTGGGAGAGTCCAATGCCTTGCAGTGGGCTTTTGTAAACTTAATTACTTAACCAAAAAAACCATTATATTTTAATTTGCGTTTAGTTTCGTCAACTAACTTTTCTTGACTGCTGATGCCAGGACTCGATATTTATTACTCCATCATTGTAATATTTCCACATGCAAAAAGTAAAAACCATGAAATTATTATATAATTGCAATCTGATATATTTCTTATATACACATACCAAACATCAAACTGAGCCAAGCATCTAGAGTAATCGTAAGAGAAATTAACAAGCTAATAAAAATTTCCTTTGTTTTTATTCGAGTAAATTCAAACAATTAACAGAGACGTCTACACGCACTAACAGTACTATTAGCTGTAACGAAATCACTTGTTGCGTGAGAAAATCTAGCGGCGCATACTAATCGAATCAAATGCAATTAATGATCCATTAGACGAGAGAACAATTTAACGCGTCCATCTATTTCGTAAGTAATCATAATTCTCCTTTCCATTAACGTGTAGAGATGGACACCTGCTCTAATTTGCTTAAGTGGCGATAACACAGCCCATAACAGTGGGATCCAGAGTGGTAGCTCGGCAGCCTGAGGTGTGCGACGAATAACTTCACTTATGACTGGTTAGCGCTCGACGGTGGGAAATATTGTCTTTACATCGCTGTATACAGGATCGCCCGTATTTTGTGTTCGAGTTTTTCAAAAAAACATTAAAAAAAAAACAATTAAAAAGATAAAACTAAAGACAAAACTTAAAAATATACACATCATTAATAATATTATTTAGATTTGTTATGGTAATATTCCATAGCTTTTTATTAATTTATTTTAATTATGTAGTAGCAAAAATGTTTCTTAAACATAAAAGATTAATATGTAATTTTTTATATTGTGGCCCATGTTATTGGGGACATATCTTGTATACCCTAATAGAATTTTCTCACGTTTCCTTTTATCGTTATTTATTCTATCTATTCATATTATCATTCATTCATTTTCTTTCACACATCTCAAAACCTTACATTCTCATTTATTCCTAATTTCCTTCTTTGCATCGCCTCTCATGGTCTCCTCTATTATCGCAGTAAAGGGTTTTTTATCACAGTCTATCACGTTATTTCTTATTCTAACGATTTAAATATCATTTCTATCACAGATATTACATTTATCACAACACATTGTTTTCTTTTCTCTATATATTTTAATACCTTATTTGATACTTACAACTACACTTTATTTTTAATTTTTGTGTAAATCTGCTTACCTGAACCTATATTCATTACAACTTTTATTCCTCCATTTAAATATGTTGTCTGTCTTAGGTGAATACAGTCCTGGGCATAACAAGCCCTTCTTATACTTCTTGGTCGTTTTTTATTTTGTCTGTCATGTCTTTGATGAAATCGCTGATAGGCTCTTTCCTTAACATTCTATAATCTAAAGTTATTAGCTTGATCTGAACAACGGGTACGTTCACGTGATTTTTACTATATTTTTCTTACAACCAGTAGTTTGTCACAGTTATCTACTTATATTCGGGTGATGTGACCAAAATAGCATAAGACTCGTTGGTAACATTTTGTGATAATTCTCATCTTAATCTCGAATTATTCGCTAAATGTATAAATAATTAAAGTAAAAAGAAAAAAAAAAGTTTAAATGTAATAAAAAATTAAAGTATTGATAAAAGGCTCTAAAATAATTGATGTTAAATTAATAACAATCTATTAAGGTAATTGAACGTTTTTACTTTCATTACAGTGATACTATAAACGAGTAAAAATATAAAATTAAAATTATTAAAACATGTTCATTCGATGGGTACATAAATCAACACTAAAATAATAAAATAGTTAAAAAATATCTTCCCATATATATGTATTAATTTAGACAAAAGCTTAAAGTTTTTAAATAAAACTATTTCATTATTGTGTACTGCGTATATTTTAATTAAAATTATTTCTTATCTAAAGATGTTCCAAGATGAAGGATAGAACTAGTTTTATAATTTTGCTTGACGATTTAAGAAAATTCCATCTGATCGTAATGGTGCTCTTCTGGAATTCTTCGCATGATGTATGTATCATAATGAAACGTTAAAAATACTAATAATTTATATTAAAGCTAAAGTGTAATCACAACTTTCACACAGGCTCACGTCGCGTCCGAGAAACAAAAGGAAATCCTAACAGTACTCGGTAAACAAACATCCTATGTAGAAGCGAATAGCTTCCTATTGGACGGTAAGCGAGCAAACATTGTACCGTGGGTACGGGCGCGGGCAAACACGGGGCAAATCACATTAGCAAATTGTGTGTGCCTACCTCAAATGCTGTGAGAAACTTACGTATGGGAAATGCTTAATCTGCATTAGGAAAATCGCTAGAGAACGTCTTACATGCCCAACGATTTCACTTTAAGCTAAGTATGTTTAAACCATTCAATATGACAAATATCTTTATTTATCTCCGTACGTTGTGCTTGTCATAGAGCTAAATATCAGTAATATTTCCAAAGTCACAAAGATCTAAAAACATCTTTCATGTGATCTACCACGTAAAATATTGTCTGAAAAAAACTTTTTAGAAAATTTTATCTGTAAAACTTATAACTCATTGATCGTTTAAAGTTGCTTTTAACTTTGTTTGCCAAAAATGTACTCAGTAAACACTTGTTTTAAATGTAGTTTTAGAAGTTGACTCATTTGAGTTTGGACTAATGAGTACACGTCAACACGACTCCTCTCGACTGGGCATCGTTTCGTAAGAAATATCTTCTTACCCAATATCTCTCACAGGTTCAACACGAAGATCTACCACCAATGTGTGTAGCCAGTGACGACTAATAACACTGAAACGTGGTTTTTCACTTCGGGGCTCCTTGGCAATTTCACAGTCACTTAATGAGCTATGAATAGGTTTATGTTCGGGATTTCTCTTCAAGATTGAATCAGGAATAAGAAGATCCATAGATGAATGAATATAACTGTTATGCCGGGGAAGAGCAACAAGCGCCCTTTAAACATGTTTATGCAGCCCGTTAAGCATCTCTAAAATTAAATTAAGTTTTTTGTTTTACTCCCATAAATATATTTATTTTATTAAATATATTGAATTAAGCATTCAATACTAAACCGAAACAATTTTTTATCACGAGTTACTTAAATTAAATTTTTAGAGTTACTAAAATTACTTATATTAAATTGTTGCCATAAGAAAATTCTAACCAAATATCGAAAATTTTTATAAATTATATCAGAGCTTTAAAAATTTCCGCTTTTGACGAAAAATACAATATAAAAGATGTCTCTGCTCAGAAATACGCGTTTGCGAAAAGTTTAAAATAACTTTTAGCTATGAAATTAATAATTTTACTTTTTCAAAATAATTCTCAGGTACAACGTTTTCTCTTGTTTTATTGCTTGTTTTTATTTTACATAAAAATTTTAATATGAAATATATACTTTCCATTAAATTAAAATATATATATATATATCATTAATTAAGTAAGTAGATTAATAATAAGTGATAATTTATGTACGGCTAGCAAAAACAAAATTAAATTTAAATTGTTCCGTCGATTAAAAAGGTTGCTCACCCCTGTGATATGCCAACTGGTAAGTTTTGTGTTGGAGCTTAAAGTTCAAGAGATTATAGACCGGCATGCGCAGCGAAGGACCTCTACTCTTAATTCAGTCAGATGACCTGGTAAAGGTAGTCGAAAGTGTCTGGATGCAGGTCGCTTCCGACACATCCTTTAGGAAATGATGATGATGATTGTGAAATTGACGGAAATTATCTATCAAACAGAATTCCGATCGAACATATTTAAAAGACACATTCATAATTTCTTATTGTAGTCAATTTGTATCGCATGACCTCAAGTAAATTAGTGACTAAGCTGCAGTTTATAATAGAAACGACTTTGTAAGTTTAAATGAGCGAGTATGGAATTAATGAGCCGGGCTCGCGAGGAGCAAGCGCGAGTTGACTCGAACAGGATAATTGTGTGGTTGCCCGAGTGTCCCGGCGCTCTAATGAGTAATAATAAGAGCCACCCAGGGAGATAGGGACTGCCTCGCAGCTACCGAATTGTGGAGAAGGCTTTAATATCCTTAATATTTTTTAAACAAAATCGACGAAAAGCAAATCGACGTAAAAACAATAAAAATCAAAGACAGCAACTTGAATTACACTAAGTAATCAATACTCACATTTAACCTCGAAATAAAATTGTGATATTGATCTTAATTGATATAAATGTAACAGGTAGGTTGTGTTGGGCAATTAAGCGCTATTTCGAATAATCAATCTGCATAGAACTCTATATGATTTTTTCATTATAATTCTTTAAACTGGTATTATTTCACAAAAATCCTTTTTACTTGTAAATATACTGGACTAGAGGTATATAGTGATAACAACTACATATACATGTTAGACAAACATACTATCATTATTGTCGAATTACCTTCAGCGTATTTCTTGTAATTCAATTTGTTCGTTTAAGTAAATAACAGTATTATGGGTGATATATATAATATGGTGTAATAATTTATTTGCGGCCAGCTGTTAATACATTAATTATTGTTTATCCTAAATATAATTAATGTAGTTGGGGAAATGTAAATATTTTTTATTGTGAACAGGGGAACAATATACAGAAGAGTGGGCAGCCCAGCGATGAGAGCTGAGACTTAGGATAGCAGTTCGCAGGTTCGGTTCCCGACGTACAGTCTTGTTTAATTCACACTTTGTGCATTCTTTATATAGGATTTCCATTGCTCACAAACAAGTATCCAAAGGATGAACAGCAATGTCTTCTGTCTACCATGATACGGCACTGCGATCGCCAACTCGCCTGCCATGCGCGGCAATTATGGTATGTCCCTCATAAATATCTTTGGGGGAGACCTAGGCTTCGCAGTCGGCGTGTATGGGCTGAGGTGACCACGAACCAAAGTCACATAATTACCCATCAATATGTTTTTAACTAAGAATTTCTTATTACATTTATATTTAATCATGAAAAAAGGTCGTTCTTTCAGATTAGCGGAGTCATAATATATAAATATGCTTAAAAGAATGCTTTAAGGCTAGCTTGTGAACAAAAATCTTCAACATAATTTCAGTAAAAATAAATTAAAAATATTAAGTATAAAACTATCTATATCGGAATTGGGTACATGACAAAGTAAATTTAATTGCATTGGGTGTAACATATGAATAATTATTTCAATCAAATAAACACTGGTTTCACTTAATACTTTTATGTGTTTTCTTGTATTATAAAATATTTTTAAATAACGTGAGGTAAGACATTTGTGAGTATGATATGTGGTAGGACAGTGAAATTTATTGTTTGTTCTTGAATTCTGTTTTAGTGATATATAACTGAGCAAGCGACTGTCTCCACGTTGCCGGACTGGTCCGGGCCCCGGGGTACACCTTACGACTTCATTAGACCGCGTCAAGCGTCCAGTCACGACTTGCCCGCGCGCTGCTCGCTTTACACGGCAAGCATATTCACTGTTTAGTCAAGTTACTTGCTCAAGATACTTGTTTTTATTTAGATGCATCGTACGTTTGGCTTTAATTTTTACAAACGGAGCCGAATGTTTGATTTGACATTTATGATGTAGAAACATAGAGAATTAGTTATCAATAATCGACGATATATATTTATATATTTACATCATATATATCAGACAGCTATTTGGAACTCTTTGTAAAAATTAACGTACATTCACATTATGACATTACTTTTGCACCGACTTTTAAATAAAAAAAAATGTTTACTACTCATATACCTGGGCATTAAACATTTAAATACAGCTTATGGAAAACCCTGAAAAGTTTATTTAAATGTAATTATCTTTATTAAACACGTGACAGAAAAAAATACGAGAATAAATAAACAATCGGCGGTCTTATTACTCAGAGCAATGCCTTACCATATTAGCGAAATAAAAGAACACGTAGCGGGTAGTTAAGGTACACACACACACACACATATATATGTACGTATGTATATATATATATATATATATATATATATATATATATATATGCTAAAATATCAGTTGAATGCCTTCGTCTTCGTTTAGTAAAGAAGTCATCAATATTAGATGAAATGTACTCGTCTGCTATAATGCTCGATCAAAAATAAATTTATGAATATAAAAACAATCATATATATTGAAATAACACTGATAAATTAAGTTACCTCGCAATTTTTTCTGTTGTAACGGTATTGGTCTCTGAAAATACTTTTTGGTCCATAAGGATAATTTATAAAAAAAAAACAATAAAATTAATTTATGTCAATTGTTTTCTTTGCCTGGCAACATTTCCATGAAGTTTACATATTTTTCTGTGTATGTCTGTTATAGCTAAGTTGTTTAGTTTATAATTGAAATTCTTGTCAGTTTAGTGCGTGTGAAGGAGGCACGAACACTAGTGGTGGTAAAGCAATACCGGGCAGGGCTCCGGGCCGCGGTGCAACAGCGCGCACGTTTCGCTAATGGCTCGCCTTCGACAAACTCCCGATAAGGCTCTGTTATCGCAAATACTTTAATAGACCCCGAGCTCCCCGCGCTGTCATGACCAATTTATTTTTAATATACATGATCGACTACTTCGTGTTTAATACTGGATAGAAAGGTCACCGACTTAGCTTCAAGAATTGCTTGTATGTGGCAGCGGGCGGGGTACGTCGCAAGTGCAATCGATGGCCCTTGGGCCTGAAAGGTTCTCAAGGATGTGGCGCGGGTAGGCCCACACTAGCTGTACCGATACAATCAAGGTAGCGAGAAGTCCTTTCATACGAGCAACGTATGACCGGTCATCGTGGCGGTCTTTGAACATGTCAAAATAGAGACTAAAAATCAATTAAATTATTTCTACAGGTATGCTACTTTGACATATCAATTCGTAGTAATATGAAATAGCAATTGATGATTTAATAAATTTCTTTCTATTTAAGTAGAAGATAGACACAGGTATTTTCCTGAAGCAATAATTAGCACATATTGGATACAAGGCGGGCTCTGTCGTGTCACTGCGACCGCTAGAATGGATAATAACTTAATGCGCGCCCCCTGGCTGCGCTGGTCGTAATTACAAATTAGAGAATGCTCGCGCCGCGCTCTGAGATGGCTGCAGTGATAGCCGACAACATTCTGCACACATTTGCTCAATGAAAATATCAACATAAATACAGATATGCCAGCGAGCAATGGAAAAAATATACTATGAATAAAAACTAAGCAAAAAAAAAACAGTTGCTATTATTCCTTGTAATATTATATATGATATTAAAAGGAAACGCAGATCCTCTAATATAAGGTTTTAAAAGGCAATAAACAGCTTACATTGACAGAATGATAGATAAAAGATGGACGTCAACCACAACAAACCGGTAAGGGACTAAAGGAAAGAGAAGAGTCGGCAAATCAGTGAATCGATGGATGACTGATTGTTACAATTGCTGACACAAATTGGATGGAGTTCAGCAGGGACGATCAAAGTTTGGAGAACATGGAGGAGGCTTTGACCCGTGGGGACCCAATGTAATTTTAAACAAATCACTTCTAACAATTTTAATCACGAAAAATATTTAATATATTTTTAAAAACAATAATTGTAATGTCATATACTTTTCGAAATTAAACATGAAATTAATATTTATTATTATTATACATACAAAATTATGTTATCAATATCACCATATCATCATATAAGGAGATAGATACGCGCTGCAAGGTATAGACTTCCGCAAAACTCACGACGATTATCGGTCTTGCGCAGTCTGCGTACTGCGGCTTCCCGCGACCTTAATTACGTCGTTGGTCTACCCTATGAGGAGTCTACCTTCGCCGCGTCTACCGGCTTGTGGTCATTACTCAAGAATCTTTCGTTCCTTTTCTTCAGGTGAGACATTCTTGACAGAACAACATTGCACAGCTTTCGCCACTGCTTTCTGTGTGAACTCGAGCCTTCTTATGAACCCCATCATAAGCGACAACGTTTTAAATCCGAAGGTCATTACTAACAACGCGCGCTGGTAAAACCTTCGTTTTCAGATATTGCGGTATTTTGGACGAGAAGGTGTTTCGAAAATATAGTAATACTTAAATGGAATAAAGGCTTGCATGTAGACACTCTTGGGAATCGATAATATAAAGACTCGAACTATAACGTGCGTAGAAGTCCCTGAGCTTAGTCGTTGTAAAGTCGGTTTCTAATATTATTTTTGTATTTAAGATTTCATGGTCGTTAACACTTGATACCAAAAAAAAAAAAAAAAACCTTTATCGTGCTAAAGGATGTTACATATTTATCTAGTTTTTGGTTTGATTTTAAAGAATAACCCGCTTATGTGAATACGTAGCTCGCAGGAACACAGCCTTATCGATATTTGACAACTTCACCGTCGCTCGTGACTATTTACGACGTTACTCCGCGCGCCCCGGACACGATGGGCGGTAATTAATTACTGATTTCATTAATTAACTGCATCAACTGTGAAAGTGGGCAAAACAGCCTTTCATTTCTTTTCTGAATTCTTGAATATTGATTGCCCTGGATTTTAAGAATTCACTGTTTATTCAACATAAAGGTACGCTTAATTTTTTTTGTTGAATATTTGTTAACAAGTACAATTGCACCTGATAATATTAGTACTGCCAGTGTTACGATGTAGGAACACGGATCTTTTTTCATGGTCAGCATGCGATTTCTTCATAGCAACCGAACCAGTTGTGGTTCGACTATCACGAAAAACCCCTACTCGTAATTCTGACTGGGTTTCGAGTGACAGCTCATGTCAAGGTATCATCATAAAGGCCAGGGTCCCATGGTGTTAGGGCGTAACCAAATGACTCTATGGATCGTCCACTTGATTAGACTAGATTAAAATCATGAGAATAAGTTTCGGATGGTAAGCGTAATTAATTATTTACTTAATAATAACTTTATGAAAAAGAGAGAACATAATTCACCGTTTTATAAAAGTAAAACAAATATTGGTGAATGAAGGTTAAATTATTTCTAAACATTTTTTTGAAAAAACAAATGTTTGAACATTGATATTTCTATAATATAAAAGTTTACAGCTAAGCTATGAGTAATTGCAACTTCACTATTATAGTAATTGTTATAATTCTATAACATAGAGTCCATATTCCTTGCGGAAGCGTATTACAAAATTTTATACATATATAATATTGTTAAATTTTTGTAAAAAAATTGAATGCACCGTTAGACCTATCGGAAATCTACCGGGGAAGCGCATGTCCAGTTTCCGACGTTCTACACCTAAAATGATGATGATCATGGCAAAAAATATTTATTTAAAACCATCTAAAATGACACACATACATGACTTATGCCTATTACTGTAAAAATTTTGGGACGTCATATAAAACTGCTTCAGTAACAGTTTTAGCTGTCCAAATTTTAAATAAATATTTATTTACGTAATAAATAAATCACTTTAATAGCACGTAACATTTATTTGTTTTAATTGAACTAGAGAACTATCTTCCGCTTCCGCTTTTAAAGTGCCCGGTACATACAATTCCTGATCTAGCACTCTAATGAACTCGCAGCAAGCTAGAGATATTTCAATACGGTGGTTAGCGGACATAAAATTTGACGTGCTCTTCGTGGCAAATAATTTACAACGAAAATCATTATAAACACCGGGACGTATAGGTTTATGTAAAACTTCGTACTCACACAGACAATTTATAAAGAATAATTACTTGCATTGCATTGATGTCATGTAAAGCACTTCGGTGTTGGCTTGTAACACATCCTAGCAATTTAAATATTGTAGATTAAATAGATACTAAAAAGAGAATATTTCATGTCTCTAGTTCACGGGCGAAAACAGAGATTCAGGTATTTGTGTTTATAAATATTTAACCCTTAATAGCCTAGAGTGTCAATTTTGATACTAATCTTTTAAACCGAATGTTCGAATTACCATTATTTTTTTATAGGTTGGCTGTACGTATTTTATGTTGTATAATATTCTTTCCAACGAAATTAAAAAAAAAAAACTATTTTTCCCTTCATCTAGACCCTCAATCAAACACAGTAACATTTAAAAAAATCACTTTAGTAAATCAGGCTACTAAGCCTTAAGTAAGTACCAATAACCTATATGAATTCTGGTTGTAATGTTTTGACTGTCTTGTCGTTCACCTGGCCTAGCTAAAATTACTACCCTTTCGGTAAGTATTAGCACTGGAAGAAGAAATGGAGAAAGAAACTCCAGCAACGCTCCTACATTAAAAAATCATGTACTATATAAATATGACTATTGCAATTAAAAATATAATCACAGTACCAAAGCTATACTGTGTGAGAAACAGGAAAATATTTTTTTCTATGTAATCATTGTTTATTATTAAAACATTAAATCTGTAAATAAAATGGTCGATGAAAACTATAAATGTTGTAAATTATGTATTATAAAATTTATCACAAAACTCACTATACTACAGCTAAGTTAAGAAAAAATATCAATGTAATGTTTATCACAGTATAAGTCAGTGGTTTATTTTCAAAGTGGTGTAGGTTAAACAGTAAAACTATAAAGATTAATAATGATTGGTTATTATTTTATAATAAATATAATATATGGACAGTGTGTACGGCGGTCCCCCGTCGCTATTCTAATAATACTGGTCACATGGACTTCCTTACGTCTTTGTAATGATAGGCGAGCCGATATTGCCTCTATTACGAAGTTGTTAAATGTAAGGATTTAGTGCATAGTATCAATTCTGTTTTAAACCCTTGATGGCGATTGACTAACAAAGAAAATGATCAGAACATGTAGGAAGTTATAAATGATAAAATAAAGCTATTTTACACAAAATAAGAGTATAGCTAGTGTAGTAAGTAAAAGGATACCTCACCGCTTTCAATATTTAAAAATTTTGCCGGTTCGATTCTGAGAGACGAAAAATATTCGATCCTTGCTTTTATCTAAGATTTTCATTTTGAATTCTAAATTCAAATAATTTCATACGGGCTGTCCTGACAAATATCGTATTTCAAGAAGTTGACAGCCAGGCACATATCTATAGAAAAAAAAAGTACGTAATTCAGGAAGATCATTTTTTTATTGATTGATATCAAGAAGTAGAGCCATAGCGCGCAAAACAGATGGCCGTTGCGACCTTGTGGTTTTAGAGTGAAGATCACTGATCGACAAGCTCAGTATAAGATATCCACCCATAAGTTGAAAAAACAATCAATCAATGTTAAGGTCATACAAACGCCGCTTCTTAGTGGTCCCATTGAAAATCTTTTTGTGAGACCCATGTTCTATAGTGATAGTTCGGTCGCTGAAATAATGATGGTGATGAAAGTCACCTTGTTACAATTTACCGTATTTACTGTAATTACAAATTCTCACGCTGAGAAGCTCGGGTAAAGTGCTCATCGGCTTAGTGCTCGTGAGAAGCAAATTTCTTTATTATTTACGCCGATGTCCTGTATGTTAATTTGGTTTGTTTTATTAATAGCCTGGCCAACTAAACCATCTACGCGTAATTGCTTAATAGATTGCAAAGAGTTTGGTCATTAAGAAAATACTCTTCGGTATGACTCAGTAGAGAATGGAGCTAATTATAATGAAGAAAATTAAATTACATTTGGCACTTTGATTGCATTTCTGTTACCATAATTCCGGTAGATGTAGATAATATGAATATGTATGTAATGAACAACAACAATCGTTTACTTTTTTTATTATACTTTTATTTTTTTTCTTCTATATTCCACGATCATATTTTTTAAATATTTCAGTATAATATATTTTAAAATATATTGGATGTTCAATTATATATAATGAACGTAATCGTACACGGTTTCCGCAAGGTTGAAGGAGGTCGTTGAAAGCGCTTAGTCTAAGCATCGTATTTAGCAACTAAATTTCCTGAAGAACTTTAACTTGAGCTGTTACATAGTTTTGTCACCGGGAGACCAGCGAAGTCTTTCCGTGATACAGAGGGTACCGAACAAAATTGCAATAAAATAATTTTTATATTGAAAATTCAAATAGAGTTTGATCTACAATTGCTAATTAAATGCGTAACTTAGCTACTTTTGTTATTCTTGCTTATTTTATGAAATACTAACTATAAATCGTGCTGAATTAATGATGCGAGTAATTGAGTCAGAATATTTATGTCTTTTTATGTTATAGTTATTTATGTCTGTTCACATTTACGTTGGTGTTAAAAGGTTTTTGAGTGGCGACCACGAACTGGCAGACGGTAGGTCCCCCATTAGAAGAATTGACTATCTTTGAGGGAGGCCTATGTCTTGCAGCGGATGTCTGTAAGCTAAAATGATGACGATTTTGATTATGATCGTTTACATATTGTCTTAATTTTTTTTACAAGGAATATAAAGTTTACGTTACTTAACATGTCTGGATGCAAATGTATTTTACAAACTCGATGGAGCCATATTTAAATGTTTTCGTAATGTCCACAGTTTAAGTGGTAGCCATGTTCGCGGCGTCGTAGGTCACGCTGTCTCCGTCCAACTAATTGCCGTGACCGGGCCAATATTTGAAGTTGATTAAACATACATACGCACGATTCGTTAATTATTATTCTGTTGGAATGTCGAGCGGTCTTGTTTGCCCTCTCGGCAGGATCTGAGGAGTCACTGCTCGTAACTGTCTAGGTAAAGGGTCAATATATTCTTCCTTATTTATGCGGCTAACAGTATTACAATACACTCCCATATTAAAGTCTCTTTGTATTATCAAGTAATAAATTTAAGAAGTTTATTTACATTTCTGAAAGAATCTTGTTATCGTTTGAAGGATTTTTATTTAATAATAAAAGTTAACAATGCTCTACAAATGTAAAAAAAACCCGTCTGCGTTTGTTATTGTCTCTTCTTTTTTTAAATAAAGCACACTGGAAAATTAATGAGTCCTAGTGAAAATAAACGTTATTATCATAATTTCAATTTAAGAACTTCCGGTTGGAAACGGTTAGCATCCGGTGTCTTTCGACGACTGTAACAGGGTCGTCCATCCAGCTAGAAGGTGGATCTTCTACGCTGCACTTAGTATTCCATGGTCTCCTCTACAGAACTTTAAGTCCCCTGCACCCATCAGTTCTGAGGAAAATGTCGCCTGCCCCGGCAATTTCAACTTGTCAATTAGCTTTGCTAGTTCGATTACTTTCGTCTACTAATCTCGTTATTCCTGGTTCGATTTCCTGGGGAAATTCCGAGTATGGCCCTCTCCATGTCTCGTTAAGCGACTATGATTTTTTTATTATATAACTACTGGTTTCTATTATTCAGCATATTAGTAAGCTTCGTAATCGCAGCGTGTAAATGCAGCGAATAATATTTAGGCATCAATTTGTTATCGATAGGCTCTCCGCCGGTCTGGGGCATATTCATGTGACAGTTAATTGCTTCACATCTACGGCGTGTGCTCGAAAGGCAATTTGCTTCCGTCTTGCTACAATTCGAGCTCAGTCGAAACTAGATATACCGTAAGGATGTTTAGTGTGTAGTGTACATAGCTATATGTAGTGTAATCACAATTTGTTCAAAGTTAGTTAATAATTTTTAGGTTTTAAGGTTTATGGAATGGCGAAACATAAAATATCAGATCTCTTTAGGCGCAATCGAAGACCTGGACGTTCTAGGTACACTCCGTCCTCTTCCAAATCCGATATGGCCTTGGCTGTGAATTCGTCATTTGTTTGTTACAGCGATGCTATTTAATGCACAAATATGCTTAGAACATTTAGGAAATGTACCTAAACGAATTAAGTTTGAGCCTCTAGCTCAAACCCAAGTACTGGTTCTCATCATCGGTAGCGGCGGGTCCAGGACCCGTATCTTGGTCAACCACGTTGCAACTAAAAGGATAAATGGAGGGCTAGAGGTTCTGGGTGAGTTTGATAAGCTCTCTTCAGAAGCTGGCAAATGGTCTGTATAACAAAAGTGAGTGTGTTTGAGTTACCAAGGAAGAAAATTATTGGTATTGTGATGTACTGTAGACTCGGCAACTAAATGCGGTTGCCCTGCGGTTATGGTAGCGGTAGAACTATTAGGGAAAATTATTCTCTATATCTGAAATCTGTGGTCTGTTTCGCCGCCACATATCCATGGCAGATAACTGAGAAGCCACACGACCACTCACAAGTACAGCCCGTACTTGTGAGTGGTCGTTCTCTGTCATTAACAAGACAGACAGACAACCTTTTCAAGGTTATCGAAAAACACTGGTTCCTGTACGAAATCTATTTGATGAAATGATAATTTAGTTATAACAGTATCTTGTAAAAGACGAGAGGAATAGAAAAGTAATAGAGTTACCTTGGAATCAATTTATTATCCTTATAATTAACTGATATTGAACTTCGTACTCGTGTCTTCTTGCATTCATATTTAGCTTTACCGAGTCTAACGGTTTTCTAAAGTAAAAGCGTTGCTTGAAGAGAAATGATGCGATACATGTGCATGAGTTTAAGTTGAACGTGCGTAAACCTTGAATATATAAACGTGCTTTGGTGATGCCGGCGGTGTTTTCAAAGCCTCTTACCGGTCGGCGCCTGCGCACTCCGTGTGAATGGCACTTCTCGCAAACGCTATTAATATGTGCATTACAACTTATCTATTATTTTGCTTTAAGTGATTACCATAATGCAATCAATATTCGATCACTTAAAACAAAGTTGACAAGGAAAGTATACTGTATTTATTTAATGTCCAATATTAATCTTTTCCGCTAGTTGGATAGATAAGCTTGTTAAGGTTACCAGAAAACCTTGGATGCAGGCCGCATCCACCCAGCTGTCGACCTCCTTCGGTTAAAATGATGATAATGTCCCCGGTTTCCCCAACAGATCTGTTATTGTTAATTGATGATGATGATCTGATTATATTTCATTGTACTGCTTCAGAAATAATGTGATGAAGACTTATATTGTGTACTTAAATGCTTCATGGTATTTTTTGGGTTAACCACCTTCTAAAAAACCGTTTTAGTTTTAAAATAACCATATATATCTGTTTAAGCAATTCCGTTGACACATAACAGTCCTAGCGTAAGTAATTTATTGGTTTTGTTATTAGTTATAAAAACAAAGTTCTGTAATGTCGTAATGAATATTAATAATGCAGAACTTTACATTTACGTTAAATAAATTGAGTTTGTGCTGCGTTATGTGTTATTCTTTTTAAAATAATCTTTGGCATTAAGGTTGTAATACAAATTAATATAATTATTCTAGTGTATGAGGGGAAGTCAGGTCCAGCCAAGCTGATCTAAAGTGATCTTCACGAAAATATTTAAGAGTGACAAGACTGATGTCCCAGATTTAGTTGACGTTAAGTTTTTAGATTTAATATAATTATTCATCATCGAGAGCTAAAGTATTTGAGAGATAGATAATAAAATACTGAATGAAAATCACATAATTAAAAAAATACTTAATGATTATTTAAAAAAAATATTAAATTAAATTTAATAGCTACTCTTTAATTTATTTATTAAAGAAAATTTATCTGGTGACAATGTACATACATAAAGAAGACTTAATACATTATTATTAATAACTATTGTTAAATAGCAAAGTAGAACGTTTTCTAACCGAATGAGAGTTATTGCTATTTTATATCATATTAATTTATTTAACTATTAAATCTAGAGATGAAGGATACATTATCGAGAGAAACATTTATTAAGAACTTGGTACATTACGTAAACACGTGCCACTGACCGCAACTTACATATAAATCAATAAGTCACAAAGCAGGCCCGATTCATAGCACAAGCACCTTGTGCAATACAAAAGACAGTCGCGCACAAAAGAAGCTAATTTAAGTTATATTGCTCTGCGGACCCCGCGGCGACGTGAACAATTGCACAATGAGACCACCTTGAAACATCAACCAAAATATCGTTATATCTAAGAATAGCGATTTAAGTGTTTCTTGAAGAGCATCGGACAATTGTGATAAGACGATTGTAAAGTTCAAAATTTATGTGGTCGACTGTACTTTGTTAAAATCAAATAAAGCATGATGAAGCTTAAACGTTTTACCGCATATTATACCGCATACTGTTATGTATGTAGAGGGGTTCTTGTTTTTGGCAGTATATGACAATAGGCAGATTTTAACCACTTTTATTTCAACTTTATCGTCATCGACATCGTGTCAGCCCACAGAGGGTTACTCTAAGACACACCGAAGATCGCCACAATGACCTACCTTGCGTTGCCTGTATCCAGAAAAATCCCTTGCCTATGCCGGTTCAACTAAGAGTGGGCATCACTATTACTTAGTCAAGCTTACCTCGTGTCCAATAATTCATTCATTCATTTTATTATTCGTTTTAGATTATTTCCAGAGATCACTTACATACCATATGAGAAGAATGCCAAAGTGACCAGTTCACTAAAAACTAGAATCAAACTGAGCCTCTGTATAATGATCTCGTTCATTGTTCTAAATGCGCCCAGATTTAAGAAAAGTCCACAACAGTGGCTTGTGTTATTGTGGTCATATTCATAAGTATACCTAAAACAATACATATTTTTAATATGATTTCTTTATTACATTTTGTGTGATTGATATTTTTAATGCATAAAAATTAATCACCATTACATTTTTTTAATATTCAATTTTAATATCTGAATATTCTATGGCGGTTTATATTCTTTCGTACGGTTTTGTTTCGATTCCGAAATGTTTAGCAGAAACACGAAATAATCTTGTTTTGTAAGACACGGGTAAATATTTTTGAAACTAGAAAAAATAATATTTCAGATTAACTTTTTATTGACTTACGTATATTTACACTTTTAAATATCGAACTCGACCTAATTAGAGAAATAAGTTACATAGGTAAATGTCGTAATATTTGTCATGAAAACCCGTCATTTCCTTGACTACTTCCTTACCGTTAAAATGTTTAATTTATCTTTAAGTGTGTTCAATGTTTTTAAGTTCTGAATGTTTTTTACCTATTGTTGTTCGTTAGTTTAATTACAATTACTCAATGTATTGTATGCCTGTAGATGGTAGGAACAGAAGCAAATGCTGTTGTTGCATTAATTTATATAAAATTAAAAGTAATGAACGCACATGTCTCCACAAGAAACCATTTTCGATCAATTTCACAGTACACTAATTTCCAAAGCATTTTAACGCCGTTATAAATTGTCCGTTGTTCACAAAATTCACACTTTCGATAGTTTCTCAATAGAAAAAGAAATAAAGGGTCGAGGGCGTGAAATACGTCAATTTTGTGACATGTTCTCCGAAACGAAGTAGGCGCCGTGTGCTCTATAACGCTCGGTAGAAGTTTTTCGGCTCGACCGGTAAACACACAGATGTAGTAAGCCTAGAAAATGCAGATGAAAATAAATAATCAAATTTAATTGAAATGAATCATTTTATTTACTACATTGAAGAAATAATTTATCCAAATTCATTAATAATATAGGTATAAAAAAATATTTCTAGTTTTCTTTTTTTTTGTATTTTTGATTTAATCTTCATCATAACTGTAGCTGAAGGACGTTCACTATCACGGGTCTTCCCCATAGCTTCCTAGTAGAACCGGTTGCAGGCGGCTTGCATCCAGCATCTTCTGACAACCTTAACAAAGGCGCCTTTCCACCTGGGTGGACGTTGTTTTAATTCAATTGTAAGAAATAAAATATTTATTATTAAAGTCCGCGTCAACATAGGCAGTAGTACAGCCGTAGTTAACATAAAATACAATGTGTATAGTATATAGCACAGATGAATAGCACATAGCATCTACTAATAGCATCTAGCAATAGCATATAGCATTTAGCAATAGCATAAAGTGACATTACAGCTTATAGCGCATATCATCACCATAAAAAGCAGTTTTAGTTGTAATATAAAAATAAGAAATAGTTCTTAAATTTAAGGGTATACTGCGTAAATGAGCACAGATTATTTGGCTTGCAACTGGCGGTCAAGGCACCTAAAGAACAGAACGAATTTGTTTCTAATGAATACTCGGGCACGCCTTAATTTTTTATATTGGACGCGATACAATGGCTCTCAAGTTTTATTGTTTGTTAACAAAAACGCTGGAGCCCTGTTGCTGCCGTTACTAGACTTCACGGCGGCATTCATTTTAACATGTCAAACGGTGACCCAAGTTTTTCCTTACAGATTTTTTTAAACACCATAAACCAGACGCGCATGTTATCATATATGTATTAAGTTTTTCACCAAATAAACCAACGATATGTAAGTTTTTATTTGTAATAACACTGGAATTGTGTTAATCATCTCAAGAAATGACCAGTGGATCTGCTGATTCAGTAATTACATAAGTTGTTAAGAACACAATAACATTGGCGCACTAGTGTTTAAACATAAAGATAGCACACGTGTTAAAGATTCTCTATGATACTGAAAATTACCGCATAAAAAACTCGTCCGAATTTGTTGTGAGCTTTTTTCAGATTAGAACACTTTTGAAAAAGTTGATTATAGGGGAACGAAGAGGGGGTCCGATTTAATTGTAGCTTTGTTCCCATGACGTACACAAGTGTAAATGATTCTAAGTGAATATTAATATGAATAAATGAATAAAATGCGTCGTAGACATCCAAAAGATCCGCAGAAGAACCAAGGTCACTGACGTCTCTCGAATTGATCGTCTGAATCAGCAGTGGGCGGAACACGTCGCATTCGGGCAGTGGACGACTCAACGTTTATGTCACGAAAAGAGTATTTAATCTGTTATAATCAAAAAATAAAATCAGTCATGTAGTATTATATACAGAGAAATTGCAGAAATGAAATAAAAATAAAAAACGATGTTGAAGAAACCGTACCGTCTACAGATGTTTTATTTTTATTTATTTACTTGTGTTCAGTAACGAGGAAAATTCCTTTATCAAGTTTTATACTTCAAAGTTCTTTTCAAAGAGGATTACGTGAACTACCTATTTGAAATAAATGAACACGAAAATGTATGATTTGTGACAGTAAGCCCTCGTTTATACAACCTTCTGTGAGGGATCGGACCCCAAGCAATCATTAAATGGTAAAATCTCGGTTCATAAGTTTTAAGTGTCGAGAACGAGAAATTTTAATTGAATCTATCAAAAGTAACAACCGCCGTCTTAATTCGACAGAATGCAACAATTGTTTTTTCCAGCAATTGCCATCAAAGTAAAAGGATGACATAAATTTCGAAATCCGCGTTTTTTACACGACATCAAAATGGCGGATCGAGGAAGCCATTTTACGTTGGAAATTTTAATTGGTACGATAAAGGGCCCTTTTTCGCGGAATTTTTAAGGGGACGTCGCTCGTTCGTCGAGTTAAAGGCGCAAAAACTTTTATCTTGCGTCGATTAAAATACCGCATTGAGATCCAACAAATAGGCGCTTTTTTACGCGCGAACGGCGCAGACACCTTGCCGTTGCTGCCGGTGCGGATTGAGAATTACGCGAAATAACAATTTTCTCAACTTCACTTTTTATCTGTGTCAAAACTTCATGATCTTAAATTCAGTTTAAAAACTTCTGCTCAACAAACGTGGTGCGTTTGACTGATATTTAAAACAACTGTTAAGATTTTTAACAATACATCTTCATTAGATTATGACCTCATAGTATTTCATTGTTTAATTTTTAATAGCTAATTACAGGCACTCATTAATCATTTTTTTATGAAAAAAAAAATACTCACACGTGCAACACTGGCCGCCACATACATGGCCAATCGTGACGAGACGAAAGCTCTTGGTAATTAGCGTGTCTTAAAATAAACGGATCAATAACTTCTTAACAATCATTGGCTCTGGGTGGTCTTCGAACACTGTTTAGATATGACGAACACGTTTTTGCCTTTTTGTTCAAGCAATATTTTATTCATATTTACTTCTTACAGTTTTCTTATGGAAAATGAATTAAATGCATTCAATATTTCAAAACAATTTGTTGAGCTAAAGAAGCTTATTATGTTTAATTTATATAATTTTTATAATAACAGTAAATTTATTATCGTACTTTTATTGAATATATGTAATAAAAAATTCTTCTGGGATCTGAATAACACTATTAAATTTAATTTCCGTTTATTGACCTTTATACGAAATTATTTTCAAAAATTACATTTAAAACTTATTGTTTTCAAAATAATACCATATTACATTTTATTGATATTTTAATGTTATACCATCCCATTAAAAATATGCTTGTTTACACCTAAAAATGTATATTGTAATAGAAAAGCAAAATAGTATTTTCTTTCCGTAATTAGCGTAAAACAATTTAATATATTTAAATACTTATTTAAATGAAGTACGATTGGTTAATAAACATCCTTTAAATATGTTTATTGTCGCTTGGAATAGCTCTCCAATGATTACTTGATTATCTTCAAACATACTATATATTACGAATAATTATTGGTACCCTATCCGAACATGTGTTTTATTTTTTTATATAAACAAATGTTAAGATTGAAATATTCATATAAATATTTCTGTTGCCTCATTCATTGCTGCTAATGATTGATACTTCCAATGTCAAAAGCGTCGGTATAGCATTCCAGAAATGCCACGACACACTTGCCATCTATTAACACGGATGTCAAAATAGAAAACCGAACGAAAATGTTTCCTTTCAGGCCAAATTAACCACATGACCGCACTTTGCCTGCCTGAAAAGTTGGTTCTACCATTTAGTAATGGTTATAAGGGTTATATTCGTGAAGTGTCTTGCAATGTAAAGGCAGCGATGTATTGGTCTCATGTGCGACTTAATTTACACCAATGCAATGATTCACACGTGTGCCGTTAGATTTAAGTGTACTTAAGAAAGTATAGACATGAATTGATTTATTCATAATAAACATATATTATGCAAGATCGATAATATGAAACTATTTAATAAAACATCTAATATTTACACTAATAATATTATTTATACAATTGTTTACTTTTGATTTGTTAAGAAAACAATGGAATTAATGTATTTTTTTATTATGGGGGAAAAACTAATCTATTCATACAATGTTATAGTAAACACTTTAAAGAGGTGAATATAGAGCTCGTTTGCTGTCAATGTATGTAAACTGCCTATTCAAATGTCATTTGTTTCAGTAATAATAAACAATGTAATGAGAACCTATTTATTTTTTCAGTTGGATGTCACAATGAAACAGAAAAAAATATATTAATGTGACGTATTTAAAAGTAATCACTATATATAGGGGGATTAAAAATAGGTACAAAAGCATTAAAGCTTTTTGCTAACAAATATATATCTACATTTAACCCTTTAAAGCTAGATTAAATTTTTGTATATCAGAGATTTATTTCCATGTATGCACAGGCTCATCACAATGTCTCTGGGACCAAACAGCTTAGAAACCTGACATTTGATAGTAGTATTTCTTTTACCAAGTATATACCATCTAGCTACCAACAATTTTTTTATTCTTCCCGCAAGAGGGTTGAGGGGCGTTCACTGAAAAAGGTCTTTTCTCTAACTATAGCTCGCATAGGTATAAGACTTCGTCAGAATATTATTATTGGCATGTTAAGAAATAACCATATATTGATTTTATGACATTACACTCATAAATGCAGGCCATCGAAGCGGACGGGGGACATATAGTTTTGTAATGAATTTAATAAACCATGTGTAAATGTTTATCAACATTAAGTTATCGATGAATATAAAGTATTTAGTCTCGTAAGAGGCAAAGGATATACGTAATCGAGAAGTGGTGTTGGTGTTATCCTCAAAGGCCTTAGAACCAAGACCTGACAATTCACAATCTGCATGCGTAGAATACTCTATTACTTCGGCCATATTGCACGGGGTGATCGGATAATCTGTAGAAGGTAATGATAAATGAGCCAGGGGACGGGCACATACTCGCTGGACTGACGCTATTAGAAAGGCGCGCAACATCACCCTGTGCGGCTACTTAAAACTTTCACAGAATAGAACAGTTGAGAAATAGATGGTCGCAGAAAATGACGTGCGGTCACTACGACTCCCATCATGAAGAAGTGTCTAAGAAGAAGTAAAGTATTACATCGCTTAAATTTTAGTTAATTTGCAAAGTGAAGATTTTTTAATTCTGTTACTCACATATGCGTCGCCGATCATTAGTATCTAATAATTTAAATAACTAAACCAAGCCATAGACAATTTGTAACCTCTAACGAGTCTCATGTTACAACGCGGAGCAATAAATCATTTTTTTTTCATGAGAACAAAAACCGCGGCAAAATATCTGCTAATTGACGTGCCTCTACTAACTGTTACCCGCTTAATTATATCTAAATACAAGCTTTTAGATGATTTATAATCTGTTCGTTAATATTGTGCACGTGAGTAACACAAGTAAATGATTTATTTTTAATTCGTTATTATAATTAAGTGGAAATATGTCTGATAAAAATATTGTTATTGTTAACTAATGTATTTAAAGTTACATTGAGATTATACACCTAAACTTTTTTATTATTAATGTTCAGAATATCAATACTAAATAGAAATAAAAACAAAATACACTAATAGTTTTCTATGATCACACAAACGTGATATCTAACCTAGAGTCTTAATCTTTCCATCTCACACAACTATTAAGCGGGCACGGGTACTGCAAGCAGTATCTGAACCGTTTTAAAATAATCGATAATGAGACCTGCCCATGTGACGACTCCACAGTACAGACTTTTGATCACTTACTCAGACACTGCTCCCGATTCGTATCCAAAAGACGTAACCACGTGACCTTATGTGAAAACTATAATATACCTCCGTTCAACTTACCAAACCTTCTCAAAAAAAAATCTATAGCAGAATCTTTTGATAAGTTGGCCCGGCACATTGTCCTAAATCTCAAGGCGTTTAACGGTTTGTAGCGCTTGGGCAGCGACTTGAAATAAAATAATGTAGCAACTAATATAAAATTGAGCATTCCAAATTGTATTGTTAATATGTATAATTTTTTTGCTGTATTTACCCATAAGAGAAAATTGTGTAAGAAAAATTGTAAAAAATTATAAAACCCTGTCGTGCCTCGCAGCTGGGAGAGAAAGATCCGTATCAAATAGCGGCAACCCTCTCCCATCTATCTGCGTTCAGTCAAAGCGAAAAATAAATATTGTAAAAAAAATACTAGCGATATAAATTAGAATTGATAATAAAAAATAACAGGATTGACAGGCGACCTTGTCTTCGGAAGCGCTGGATGCCGATCATTTCCTAGCGATCTCATTTTAATTTAATGGAATAGGCCTATATCCTACAGTGGATGTCCTATGGTTCAAATGGTAAATTTATAACACCATGGTTATAATAAGTCGGTCCTGAGTATCTATGAATAAATATTTAGTAGAAAATGAAAATACTACTCTAATCATAAACATTTTTGTAAGGCGCTTAAAGTAATTTCTGGTTGTATTAACTAAATTACTAAAAAAAATTAAAGGTTCGTTTTTCGGTTGTGGTTATAATATACAAATACATTTTTATGATACTTTTTGTATTTTATCACATAATAAATTTAAATAAGATCTGTAAAATGTATTGAAACAAAGGATTGAAAGAGATACGGATTTTTAGAACAAAATGTTGATTAGTTAGATTGAAACAAGTTGTTTAAAATTTCAAAATATGTGTATACTTCTTTCACTAACTTTTTAATACATGAAATAAATAAGTAAATAAGTAAATCAAACAATAGGAAAATTTGTAAATTAAAATGAGACGCATCACATGCAATATATTATCTGTAAAAATATAAAGGTTGTTTTTGCGCGCCAAATTTTTTTCCTTTTCGTAAATCATACGCACGAATTCTCTGCATATTTGTAAATGTTTCGTAGCCATATCGGAGCCTGCAACAAGATGTAGCACTTCTTATTAGTGTAATGATTGACATGAGGTAGATTAACATGTGGGAGATGTCATGCCAGCAACGATAGCAGATAACTCGTTCTTTAAAAAAAGGAAAAGTAATGAACATGACACCCTTATTTTATTAAATATTTCAGATATTTTACAATATATTTGTTTAAAATTCCTGTGCTTCGATACGATTACGTATTTTAAAGTTGAACATTTACTTCAATTAGAGTAATATTTATTTATATTTTCAAAGTAAATAATAGGTACATGAGTACTTAGCAAAATAGCTAACCCTAGATCTAGAATAAGCGCTTATAATGCTTTGACACCATAAAATTATTCATATCTTTTCTCTAGGCTACTTAAAAATAATAAACTATGTGCAAATATGTAAAGTATTATAAAACAGTGCCATGTAATGTCTTTGAAGCATCATTAAATAAATTTAAGAAATTAAATTATTTTTTTTACGAAAATTCACGTTGCAAAAAATCCTTCACACAATTTTTAAGAGAAAATTAAGCTTGGGAATGATTTAATCTAATACTGTATTAAGGATATTATAAAAGTGACCACAAAAAGACCGTTTGAGTTTGTTGTAGCCTCTCCTCTTGCAGAACCTTATAGCATTGAAAGATAAAATTATAAGGGAGATCATTTTGATTCTAGCTTCCATCAAATTGGCCTCTTTTGTATTTTTCTATTACGTACATAGATGGTCGCTGTAATTGATCCAATTTCAATAATAACACAAGTAATTGAATATATCTCGTAAGACTGTTGCCAACAAGTAAACAATGGTTGTCAGTAATAAAAAAGAGGTATAATAAGTGTTGTGAAAAATAAAGAAACCATTCCGTACAATACAATAGCGACGGTATAAAACTACTTTATTTTCAATGACACGAGTGTATAAATTTCTTCTTACCCATATTTCTTTCCGTTAAAGGCAATTGATTATAAAAGCTGGAATTGTAATGTCAATCGCTATAACGAAGTCGAAACGGTCGTATAATATCTATTAAGAAATATTAAGGACAAAGTGATTTAATATTATCTTCCTTCCTCATACGAAAAACCGATCCCGAAATGGAACAACAAAATATTAATTCAATAATTTGCGCAATTCTAAACCTTATGTTTATTAACTTAATGCGTAGCAAACTGAAAAAAACATTGTTGCACTCTTGTACGATTTTTCTTCGTTCCCCACATAATTAACTGAGTTCCCTTCCGAATACTAAACACCAATTTAGTACCGACTATCTGTTAAAAGGTGACGGATATATACGTTTAGACGTGTGTGAGCGGGATAAAGAACGAGGGATGGCAACCCTAAAGTTTTCACTTCACGCGTAGAAATGATTGTGGGGCGGTTAGACGTGTCGAAGATCGTCCCTTCTCGTGCTATATTCACATGTTTAACCAAGTGTGAACGATAGGAAGCTGGTTATTTATAAACGGTTGTTGCTTCCTAACTTATCTAGTGACGCTTCTAACAAGACCGGGGAAAATGAATAAAAAACTTGTTAATAAATAATAATGCCAAATTACTAACGGACAACTTTTTTTATATATTTTGTTAAGGTTTTTAAGGAACAATGTTCTTGTGATGAGAAGAGATAGGAAAAATACAGAATATGGAAGTTAAAAACAACAATACTTTACCTCAATCCAAAGAACAAAGTAAATAACACATGATCCTGGCAGCAGAAGATTATTTATTTTTAATTTACGTTATCTCAAAAGAACAGTTTTTAAAGTATTGCACCTCATAATTTTTACATAAACTCAATGAATACAATTTCACAATTATCTAAGTTACATACATTGCCTTGAGTGATAAGACCGCCCATTGTACTTTTCTGTATATTATTGTATCTGTATATTGTGTATCTTATCGTGTACAATAAAGAATATTAAATAAATAAATAAATACACTAATTACATAGGTATTATATTATACTTGATAGTTTATTTTTATATGGTTATTATAAAAGTAGTGTTTTTTACCGGTTGTTTACTGTGGCGACGCCTTTGGGACTAGAACCCGCGAACTGAATTGTTTGTCAGTTTTCTACCGTAAAGATTCTATAAGACATAAAAAAATATTTACATTTAATTGAATCATGGGGACAGAGACTATCGAAGGTCGCGGGTTCAATTGCCGGGATATTGTCTTATATAACTCACATTTTAGGGTATAGAGTTGACATTGTTCACAAACGAGTTTTCAGAGGATAGGCAGCAGCTTCTTCTGCACACCACAACACCACACTATGACATAGTATATCCCCTTATAGATATCTTTGGAGGAGAAAGAGGTAAGAGGAGGAGGCTGTACAATGTAAATATCAGAAATATCAGAAGCAAGAAACGGGTATTCTCGCCGAGCCCAAGTCTAAGTACCCTCATGGCAGCCGTGGAGCCTAGCTAATCCATGGAACGTCCACCAAAAAATTGTAAAAGCTCGGTCTTTTAATTCGGTAAAAAAGTAGTATCGATCCTGTGCCGAGGCTCCTCCGGGTGCCCCCGAGCTCTAATATCTATAATTATATTATTCCTAAACAATAAAAATTAAGAAAGTGACAAAAGCGATGATTTAACTCAGCTATCGTAATTTAACTTAATGTATACATACAAAGTTTTCATTAAAAGTGAATTGTAAGACACCCAAAGACATTAAAATAATAGACCACTAGAACAGATAAACTATAGCTAAGGAAGGAAGCGAGATTATATAAAAATATCATGTAAACAATCAGAACATTTCATTGGGTCGACATTTTGTGAAAACAAAACCAAATTATATTACATCTATAATTATTCAGAATAAGTAATAGATTAAATTGTAGTATTAAGACGAAAATAATCGTTAAAAATTATGTATAAGTTTACCGAAAAAACGGTTGGTTAAAATTTTATTAAAATAAAAAAAAAAACTAAATAAATCAAAGAAGAAATTATAACCGGCGTTGTCATAGTAAATCACAGGCACTAATTTGAAACGGATCCGTAAACATACCCCCTCACCCCGCGCGGGCACTAATCTCATAAAGGGAGCGTCTCTCAAAAGGATTTAACAAGCGGCATTCACGACTGCTCATTATATTTTTATACTTTATACCTCTGGTGGCGGACACAAAGTGCGCGATCAAAACGCGAACCCCTACAAAAGGTAATTATGTTTTGATTCCTACAAAAAAAAAATCGAGTATCACAAAGGAGACTAACGAGATAAGAGTGTGCTAAATCGTTCCCCCCCGGTCCCTCTCGGATCAATTCGGAAACAAACGGTCGATTGGCGGAGCGGGACGGCTTTACTGGAAGGCTGGCAAGCAGAGGGCACGCCCACAGCCGCCGCGAGACATCGCCGGCCCGGCGGCCCGCCAGTCCACCTCCAACCGCGCCCGCATGCGTACACGAGCGAGCGAACAGTGCGACACAGTGCTAAATGGAACTGAACGGCGTTCAATGTTAAAGAAACAAAGTTACGACGACAAAGACGTGAACATGGCGATACAGAGCGTTTCGAGGTACCCGAGCAGCCCGGCCGAGGCCACGGAGCCGCCCAAGGCGTCGAGAATCAGCTTCAGCGTTGCCTCCATACTGGCCGATACCAAGAACAACCAGGCGGACGAGACCGCCGAGATCATCCGTCATCACAGAACGATACCGGAGTCGCCGCTCCGGCAGTCCCCGGCCGCCCAGCCCGAGCTCCCCGGGGCCAAGTCGCTCTCGCCGCGGCCGTCGTCCCAAACACCACCTCTGCAGCACGCGTCGACAACCGTCACCTCCTCCGACGACGAATACGAAGATTCCGTCAATCAGGAGGACTCTATAGTAGACGTAGAGGACCTGCAGAATGGCATACCTAGTGATGACGAAGAGAGGTCGTCGACGGGAACCGAGAAAGAGAGATTAGGGCCAATAAGGCCGACGCCCTTCAGCGCGCTGGCTGCAGCGGCGGCCGCCTACCACGGACTCGGCTGGCCCGGACCTCCGTCGGTAGTACCTTCCTTCGGTCCTCTATTCCAGTCACATTTTTCAGTCGGACATATAACAGGTTAGTGACACGCAAAATTATACATTGATTACTAATTTTACTCAGACAAAATAAATCAATTATTAGAGATTCTTTTCAATTTACAATTACAAGGAGCAAGTTAGGCGTGCAGTTTCTGTTGCTTCGAGTTAATGATAATTTACAACTCGCTGCAGGTTGCCGAATGACCATTCATCATTTTTTTGTCATGTTAAGGAACGTACGCTTCCCTTTATCGGAGCTTAGTTCTGCTAATAAAACTTCCTTTCAAATATTTTTACGCTTTTATCAATTATTTAACTCAGCGAGGATAAAATTGTTCACCTGTTGTTAATTTGCGCGTGTAAAATAAACCGAATAAACTAAAGGAGACAAAAAGTAAATTTATTGCTATCGCAATAAATTTACTTTTTGTCTCCTTTCTCACGATATTTAAGTGTAGTGTGATTTGAATAATCTTTAACACATAAAACGTTTGTTAACATCAACTATAATCAGATGTTTTTATATTTAAAAACACATAATAGATGGGCATAGAATGTATATTAAATATGAAATGATAAATTTGATAGATAACATTGTCTCTCCCGATTGTGTTATTCTTATAATTGAAAGTTCTGTTGATGTATTAATACTTTATGGTCGCCGAAAATACAAATATAGATTTTTTGATGAACAATTAAAAAGAAAAATTTCATTTTATGACAATTAAAACATAAAATATTACCATTAGTAATTTTTATATTATCATACATATTTATATTTAGTTTGTATCCTGGATAAATAAATTATATTGTGATAACACAATGTATATATGTATCTTAACTAATTAAAAATACAAGTCATAACGCATCTTTCAATACGCATTGAAATTTTGAGCACATGGCATGGACTTATAAGAGTTTAGATTTTGGGAAATTACGCAAATTTTTCTTCATTCTTCGTTGTCGAGGAAAATGAAAGTAATTATGATCAATGTGGTGTATTACAGAGACTATTTATAATCGTAAGTGACCCAAACATAATGGCAGAGGCTGACTGTATGCGTTCGAATTAGACAAGTAAAAATAATTTAACTCTAAAAAGATCATCGTAATTGCCAGTAATATGAAACGATCTATCTGCAACCCTTAAGGCTATAAAATAAAACCCGTGTTTAACAACAAATAAAACATATATATATATAATCGTTATGTATTCACCGGCCACTTCGCGTGTCTTTGCTTTTTGAGGCTGTAATTTTATAAAATCTATATTTGTTAATTTTCGACATGTTCTAAAAATGTTTGCCAAATATTTTATCAGCAAGATGGAAGTTATTAAAATTTGAAAATATTTATTTTTAGCCATAGCTATCTCCTTTCAGTTGGAATTTTATAAAATTATGTTTCAATATAAGAAATGTTTTTTTTTCAAACTTCTAGTCTCCAATCATTATGAGTCCAGAAATATCGTGATAGTTTAGTACATTTGTGAAATCCTGTTATTCATAAAGAATATATTGCCTCCTTACGTTAAGGGTTAAGAACATTTATATATGTAAAAACTAAACGATGGACTGGACTCTAATTTGTATTTTTTATTTTAAATCGAAGAACAGTGTACTAAAAGCATTAGCGTTGTAAATAAATCACGTAACGGCAAATTCTATACCTAAAAAAACACGTTCATATTAACCACAACCTATTGTTAAATATAATGCTTATTGTTTACTTAGGCTTACGTCTTAGACGATCTGCACAGAACAATGGTACGAAATGCTGTGGTTTGTGACACGCCCTGATTATATTTATAAATTACATATTATTGTTTCATATTAATAACCGCTGACCGACATTATTTGTGTTCGAAATTTAATGGATGGGTCGAAGTTAATGTTCTATAATGTTGCAGATTAAATATTGTACCTAAATATTTTAAAAATACAACCAATCGTATACATGTATCAGATAAAATCTTTCTATTATTTATTCAAACAGGCTGTTGCAAGCACTTTCGAATCGCCTACCAACATAAAATTATCAGTCCCACAGAAAACTACGACCTACTCGGAAAGCATTTGCAACAGTTGCCCTTTTCAAATATAGTTTTACAATGAGTCAATACTAATAATTAGTTGCCCGAGTGATTATCAACAACTTTGAATTCCACACATTAACATTAGTATAGTATTTTTAAATACAATAATACACTCTTTTCAAAATATGTCTATAATATTGATTTTTAATTTCCCCAGTGGCAAATTTGAAATTGTTTGAGGAATTTTATTGTACTTATGCATACTTTGTGCCATAAACAATTTATTTAATTTTTGAAGACGAAAATTGGGAGTAATCAGATTATTTTATTCCTTGTATTAATACCGTGTCCATCACTGTTTTTAAATAATTATTCTAAATAATAATATTTTAATAATTGCGGACAAACAAAGAATTTATGTATAGATTTATGTATAGAGGCTAAATAGCCTTAAGTCAATGATAAAGCTTTAAATATATAAGAATGAATACCTCTTTTGGTCACGCCATAACTTGAGAACTAATAGAGATATTATATTTTTTTAAAGTTATACGAATCGTTGAAAATTGAATTATTTCTAAAAATATAATGGATATAAAAATATTTCGCATTTGACAGTTCGCTCTGAATATCGCGCGTTTGACAGTTCACGCGCTGTAAATTTATATTCTACATCCGTCATTAAAAATTGATCACCATGAATGCTACTCGCCATTATTTTTTGGTAATACGAAAGAGTACAGCTAGTTTTTAGTAAATGATAAGAAAATTAACGGGTAAACTTAATTATTCCTTAAATTCGCACTTTCAAAAATTTGCAACGAAGATATTAAAAATTCATTCTTTTTTTATTTCTTAAAAACAACGTAGGAAAATTGTAAAACAGGCATATCATAAGATAAAATTTTTGAAAAATGTATGACTTTTTGCAATGGGCACCAGGGCCCGAGATTACGAGCCATATTTTCTTTGTTTTATTCACCTATAGGAATATTAAAATAAATACAAAAATGAACTAAAAGGCATTACCATATCAAGTGCCAATTTTGTAAATAATGTTCTTTAACGGTTTATATCTACTAGTGACTTAAGACATATTGAAATAAACAATAATAAATTTTTAAATTAAACTGAGGAACAAGAATACCATCTTTATAAGAGTATAGAGCTATATAACAGTTCTATCGTATTTACTGGTTCACAAGAGGCCTACGCGGGTGTTTTGGTCTGTGGCCCCGGTAGCCAATATATCATAATATGGTAAATACGTGCGTGGTTGGCTAATAAAATTTGTTTGCTTTTATAATGTGATTTCTTTTGGTGTTTATTTGAATGATATGCAAGATTATTACTTATATTTATGCGTCACATTCTTTTTATAAAATATATAAAATAATAGATATTTTATTTTGATACAATAATGTTTACAATAAAAAAAATATTATTTTACATTCGTTGTTACCGTTGACTACACATACAGTTGTTATTGTACATTTTAAACTGTAGAGTTCGTGTATTTAAATTGTCACACAAGCTGTCCCGACCGACGTTCTGTCTTAGCTGTGAATAATCAGTTTGATCCTCGAAGCGAACTGTCAAACGCATGACGTTCATATCAAACTGTCAAATGCAAAGGAGGCGGTCACTATATTATCAGAAATATAATGATTATTTGTAATGGAATAAGGCAGAAATATTTGAAAAAAATGCTTATTTATTAACGTAATACGATTAGCAATGGTTACAATAAATGTGTCATAAATTTGTCATGATTTCATTAAGTTTAAAAAAAAATGATGTAATCTGTAGTCATTCTCAAGTCATGATGTAATCAAGAAAAATAGGGATTCATATTTATATATGTATGTGTGCAAATGATTCTAGTAGTAATTTCAGTAACAGAGTTAATATTTTTTTTTAATCTTATGACGGACGATACATTGTTTTTTGTTAAAATTATAAAACAATATGTTTATTAAGTAACCGTTAAGAAAATAAAAACGTGTGAAATTTGTCAAAATATTTAAACATTTTTTGTTGAAATATTTCATGACTACAGTTAGTTATAGGTATTTCCAAGAGACTGATCTTAACCGGTCGTATTTGAAATTAATAGAGAGGCTTATGTGAAACGATGGATATCCTACTATAGAAATAAAGAAGATAATAGAAATTTGATTAATAAAAAAACTAATAAACCATATTCTATTAATGCTGATGCCCAATTAACCCAAGCAATCAAAGTACTTAACTAATGATTTTAAACACAGTTCCTTAGAGCCGACGTTATCCGTCTTAACCCTTGTCGACCGGTTACGGCTAACAAACAAATAAACAGGGGTACAGCAATAAGCCAGACATAAATAACGGATCTGTCGAATCGCGAAAACAATATCCTGCCAACAAGATGGCGGGATCGGGCGGGAATGCGAACATGGCAGCTATTTTGCATAAACATACCAGGGACGACCGGGAGGCGTATTCGATATATTTCAAGTAGGCGATGATTTAGAAATTTTGGCAAAATAAATAACTTTTACACGTCGATCTTGATGAATAATACTAAAGTTAGTTTTTGTTTATATGTGTGAAAGCTTTAAAGTGCTGAATGTATAGCACACTTGCTGTCAATTAATATATGGTACATCATATAGATGGTGTGGGTAGGCTGTTCAGTTGGTAGACCGACGACATTGTATCGCAAGCTGCAGCCGAAGAATCTGCAATAAAATGTGCCACGGGAAGTCACTAGATGCAGATATTGTAAGAACCTTTAATAAACCTACTTATTCTTGGTTGATGTTGATGCTGTTAACCCGAGGCCTTTATAGCTTCATCGGAACTTTGTTCAGGTCGTGGAAGGGATCGTGAACTTAAAAATAATGCACATAGTAAACCGCTCTACCCGAGTAGAGCTGTGTAGTGTTGATGGTGTATATATGCGGCTTGAGACGGCAGCGTGAACCACAGGCGAGCCAAGGAGTGATCCGCACGCTCTTCGCAGTTAGGACGGCTGCTCCCTAAAAACCTTCAGGGGCGGTATTTATCTTGCAGTTTGGGTCAATCGGCTATGATGATGATGACGATGATGACATCTTATGCAAAAGGTTTTAAGAATAATAAATAACACGCTCTTTTTCTCGTGACTTACACAAGCATTCACAATAAATGATCCAAAGTGGTTAAATAAATTAATTATAACGTTCACAAATTTAAAAAAATGTATGTTATAATATTGATAAATAACTCACACAATAAAACACACATTATCTCTCTATGCAAATAAAAACTGTAATTCATCGCAGCAAAATATGATTACATGGGCGCTTACCTTCACATCGACACGAGACCCGTTTGCATGCCATTTTCAGTGTTTAAATGGAATTAAAACCTCCATGTTTATAAACTCAATACGTTATCGCAGCACTTTACGCAAGAATTTTGTTAAATTATAAAATCTAAGTCAAACAAAACATAACAATAAAACATTAGAGAAATCCTCGAAGCTAGCAAGTGCAAAGAATGGTCGATTAGTATGCGGTAATTGAATAAACTTGTAAAGCGTACGGCTAATCTAGAGGGGAGCTTTCATACCGCGAACTCACGCGAAGCACGGGAGCTATGTGACACAGAATTTCGTGAATATTGTACAAGGCTTCCATGTGAACATTTCATTAATATATTCAATGCATGTAAATTGCCTTTACTAAAGCAAAAAGAATACCGAAAATCCTAGTTCGTGGTAACAGACGACATGCATGTATGTATTTATTGAGCTTGCTTAAACAAATTACTACATTAAAGAAAGTCTTAGATAATATACTTAAGATCTATTCAAGGTAGCTTTTATTACTGAAATTTGTTTATGATTACCAGCAACTGATGTACGTCCACCCATAAGGTGGATTAGACCTCGTTAAAGTCGTTAGAAGATACTGAGCGCAGGCCGCTTCCAACCAGTCCTATTGGAAACGTATGAGAGAGGCCTATGTCCAGCGGTGGACGTCCTGCGGCTTTAATGATTACGATGATGGTAATCGCGACCGAAGTTCTTTATAAATAATGTCTTATTAGTGAACATTATAATTTTTAAGCTATAAATGAAGAGTCGTGCCGAAAAAGGTTATTTGCTATACCGAAACAAACTTTTATGATTTTAGTTATAAGTATCACATAAAACTTTCTTCTTTATAGACGTATTTTCTGTCAACAGTTGTCGTCATGAGAGGCGCGACGCTATTTACCCTCTCCCTCACTCTTCTTCTTCGAGGCATGCATAGATTTAGAGGCGATCCGGTATTGACATCACCTGATCCATCCATTGCAAACTAGGATCTTTAGTTTTTGAGCCATACACTCAACAATAAATCTCTCATAGAGTCGTCTTTTTTCGCATAAATAGCTTGGCTATATAAAAATTTACCAGTAAAGGATTGGCAAGAGGCGGCGTTTTCTCCATTAATTCTCTTTTCTTCATTTTTTTTCTTCCAGCATCTTCCAACGATCTTAACTAGTTTGTCTGAAAACCAGTGTAAGACACACTGGTTTCCGTCCGTGGTCTTCACTCCAGAGCCTTAAGATCCAGACTGCCATTCGTTCCTCACATTGTGGCCGGCCAACCGCCACTTGTACTAGCCAATTCACTGTGCTGTATCGGTTACTCTCGTTCATCGTTTAAATTTAAATTTGAGAGTACTGTTCACAAATGTTCTGAACAAGTTTAAATTAATACTGTTCACAAATGTTCTGAACAAGTTTAAGAAAATATTTCAATTTAACCATAGTTACCACAATGTAAAGCCAAGTGACGTTCGATAAGCGCTTGGGCGTAAGTTTCTCATAAAAAACGATACTAAAATGTGCTTTTAAAAAATGATATATTCAGAATTAGATTAGAAAGGTGTAATGTTTTTTGAAATTAGTAAAAAACAAATTTTCGCCCGTATTCCGGGCGTTGCGTGTGTGGACAGCATCGACGCTGTCGGTCTGCTGATGGCGGCCAACACGGTTGTTAGTACCGTGTTAAGTGGCACGCTACCTTTTAACATTAACGTTAAGGCTTTCGTTACGGGAAAGTTTATTTTTTGTTACTCAATTTAACATGTATCCTTTAGCATATCCAGCTTTTTGATGATGACGCATTTAACTTTTTAGTATTTTTGCCTATTCATTTAAACAAATCTTTGTTGTCACTCATTTATCCGGGCAGGGTTACGAACTTATCTTCTATATTATATAGTATCTATATCATATATCTTCTATATTGTATAGTATCTCTTATATATTATATAGTATATCTTAAGGTAGCGTACAATAATTTATAGTTTAATAGATGTTAATTGTCTTATTCGACAGGTCACATTTTTTAACAAAAAAAGGCTGTGTAGTGTGCTTGCGTTAAAACAATAGTGACTCGCGATTGCGACGCTTTTCACTAATAAATGAGATACTCTTTATTAAAACGGATAAAAGATCCGTCCCGTACTTTATGAAGGGATAATTTTCATTTATCTGAGAACACGGCTTCATAATTTACTATGATCTCATTTTTTACCACCAATACACTATTGTCTAATATTTTTAATAGTTGATAAACAGAACAAAAAACCTTAGAACTATTGATGTAAAACAAAAATAGAAAAACGTGTTTCATGCGAATAAATCGCTAGGAATTATACACCAAATTAGGAACATGTGATTAATGTATTTTTAGCTCAATTAGAAAAACGTGAAAGTTTAATAAAAAATAGTTTCAGTTTAATTTTTAGCTAATCTTTTTTGTAGAATTTGTTTTATAGATTAATAATTTAATCTCGTAAATTGTTCTAAAAGAAAAATTATTACGAAAATTTACATTCAGAGGTAATATTTACACTATTGAAAGTATTATACTTAAAAGATGCTATTAGTATAAAAAGTTAACTTTGGTTATAGCTGTATCGTCATTGTCAGCTAAAATTATCTGTTAGACATTTCTTCGCCAATGCCCTTTACAAAATACAACACTGAGGCGGCAGGAAACACAACAGTTGCTCTTTATTTTTATTATGAAATTTAATAATGTATAAAGTATTGGCATGGTTGGTTATTATAGCAACCATGAAACTATGTCAAGAAACCTATCGTGAGAAACCTTAGGTATAAATGAAGATATTAATGTTGAACACAAATCACCGTTGCTTTGAGCGTGAATCTGTTCCTTAAAACCGTAATGTCGTCTAACACTAATTAAATACACTACGTTACAATTATTTTATTCACATCAATATAGTTGTCGTTAATTTGTATACCATTGTAACTAAAAACTTGGAAAACAATTTGTAATAAAACAGTTATATTGTTACTGTGAATATAAATGTAAATATATTCAACTTTAGTAGCCGTGTCGTGTTGCTTTGAGTGGACAATTATTGCTGTTCAATTGTTTGCGCGATCGTTGTAAATTACGGTTCAAATGGAATACTTATTGATTTCAAGAAATCAGAGAAACATTGTTTAAGTAGTTAAAATATCATTTACTACAATATACAAATATAAAGTTTACATATTTATAAGAAATGTGATGTATAAAAAAAAATAATCATATTGAGCAGAGGACACCTCTCATGCAACTGTTCGGCTGTTGTGGCCGAAAGGTTTTCGAGGCGACCAGGAGTCGAGTCGCGGCGTGGTTTGGCCCCACCAGTCTCTAGATGCGGGCAACTGTCATGATAGCTTCACTTTAAAATGGCATTAATAGCTTCATTTTCTTGGAACAATCAATTAAATAGATACGTTCATTACAAGGTCAAAGTAACAAAATTTCTCAATTAAAAAATTAGAAACAAAATGTTTATTTAATTGTCATAATAAAATAAATATTATGAAATTAAATTTTCATGATAAAAACAATCCTTTTCCTATCAACAAAATTTAACTAAAAGATTGAAAGTTTGACATATTAAAAAATTGTTTTTGTAATAAATTTGCATTCTTTTTTGTTATGTACATACATAAGGACAATATGTAGTCACGAGCTTCATATGTTTGATCTCATGTAAATATAACACTAATTCGTTAAGCAATTCTAAACTAGTTGCCTCAGTCTACGTACCGTCTACTTAGTAGGTAGAAGCTTGTTCTATCGCAATAGCTATTAAAGTATTCAATACGCACCTGGTTTTTTAATTAATTACAATTTGCAGCCGACGGCTTCTAATTAAGCGGAGGCACATTTCCAACTGGAATAAAATTAAATTATTCAAGTGGCGAGCCAAACGGTCGATAGTCCATTTGTCCATACCATCGTTGATAATCACATGACCAAAAGGAAATTAAGTGTTAAAAAAACAAAAGGGTCGAGTCAAGCATTTAGTGCCGCGCCGGAGTAAATATGTTTAGCGTTCTTTATTTAATTGACACTTTTTAATTTTTACTGCTATTGCCAGTAATAATCACTTATTGTCATATTTTCATAATTGCGTTTTAGGGGATTTTTTTTTATTCGTTTGGGTAAAGGGCATAAGTTTCCTTTAAGACCGGTTGGTAGCGGCCTGCTTCCAGCATTATTTGCCGATTTTAAAGAAGTCGGTCCACTTTCTAGGTGGCTGTTCTATGCTGTGCTTGCTTATTCGTTGTCTCCGCTCTAAAACCTTAAGAGCCCAGCGGCCATCAATACCGCGTGGTCTGCTCACTGTCATTTTAACTTCTAACGCCTTGGCCTATGTCGGCTATTACAAAAAAAAAAAAAAACAACTAAATGAAAATGGTTTATTTTTCAATCGGTTTAGTCAGATAATTGTTGCAAAAGTATTACACGATAAGCCTGTATTACTAGGTATATCACAATGATAATAAAAAAACATTATTATATAAGTTATTTATTAGTTGCCAGTTATAAGTTATTTATTAGTTGCACGCGGACTTTGTAATTGTTAATTTGATTATGCGTATGTGTGTTGTTCTCTCGTTCAGAGCGAGCAGTTTAGTAATACAGAAGAGCAATGAATCGCATTCGTAACTGCTTCGACTTGGCCCCCACAGATCGGCCATTACAAAATTCGCAAAGAAAAAGCGACGAGCCGGCATGCGACCGCTCGCGACTTAATCGCCAACCGTCACGAACGTGGAAAATTACATTAATGAATTTAACTTTTCAACAGATTAAAAATACACACTATCGTAAGCATCTACTGTGCAATAGGCGTGCCTTATAAACAGAGGACATAATTTATCTGTCACTTCTATGTATTATACATACTTTCTTTTTCTAATTACACTACAAAGTGTCGAGGAAAATGATATGGTCTATAAATGATCTATATATGATTAACACTTAAAATAAACAATTTTATGTGTTAATCACCTACCCCAAGATCTTCTACCATAGCTAAGAGCTTGGCTTGAGCTGCCTGGCGACCGTGTTCAATTGTTACATGTAAAGAAACCGAGACTAAACGGTTTAAGCGCTCTACCATCTCAAATTCGGACAGCTTGAGATTTAAGAAAAAACAAATATTTTTTGTGAACTGTATAAATATACTTTTCTCTCTCTGGTTGGCAACAAAATGCCAAACGAGAAGTAAGTCATTTTCACCGCATCGTGGGTAAAGTAGTAAAGTAAGACGGTAAAAGACCATTTGGGCGATCATATACTCGCTAATCTGATCAAGTCATATAATAACTGGATTCTCCATCTAGACAAGCCTGAGAAAAGCAGAGGATATGACGGTATGAAACGTTCAATGCTGGAAGCAAGCACCAGCGTTTTTCGACGTTCTTTATAAGGTGTTTAACTTGCGGATAGACTTTAAGACCCAAGGTGCTTTCCGTTCTTCGCCCTTTGTGGCTGCCAATGGTTACTTCATCAGTTTCGTTTATCTACGGACGTTCCAATTTCTGATTCGATCTTTTTTGAGAATTGCAAAGGGATACTACGAGCTCTAAAGGATTGGATAATTTTGTAAAAGTAAAAAAATGATTATATTATATGTTGTGAACAACTAAGTGGTCGGTTGCGCTGCAGTCAGACACCATCCCAAACACAATCGCGCAAAAACAAAATGAGCGTAACAGAAGGTCCTCTGCGCTATATCTTTGGCGAAATCAGCCTCCGGACAAAAGGCGAGCCTTAACCACTGAAAAATAAAACGTAATGAAACCAGTTCTCTTATCGAGACGCACAATAGCTCTCCGGTTAGGGTTGTCACTGTCAACCCTTAATATTAACACTTAAATATATACGAGCACGTTTGTTCTTAAAATTCTACCTTTATGTTAACATTTTACATATCATCACCGTCATATAAGCTGACAAACGCCCATTGCATAGGTCCCTGATCGCCGCGATGACAGTATTACAAACAGTATTAACAGCAAATATTTTAAATTTATTTTAACTATGACAATTACAAAAACATTCTAAAAAACATCATTCCTAGCTTTATTTCCATGCATTGTTTTCCTTTCAATGCTAATTTCATTGCATAAGAACATACGATTTGTATTGAGTAAACCATTATAACATCACATTTATACCAACAAAAATTTGTTACACGGTTGTATTCTAAACAAGTAGTTAATGTTGATTGCGTAATATTGAATAGACGTTGCAATTATTCATTAATGACAGTTAACATCTTTGTGTAGTTGACTAACAGTTTATCAATCTGTCTCTAATACTTACGCTGTTGTTCCTAGGTTTCATAAGTTTTAAAAATATAAAGCAATAACTGCCCAAATTAAAAAAGTGTGTTATTGTGTGATTTTTCCTTACACATTTTACAATTATCCATAATATTGGTGTTAAATAGATAATGTAGTTGTCATTAATGACTTCCTTTTGTGGTTGACGATCAGTTAATGAAACTACTTCTCATGATCAGCGAATACAGCGCTGTTCCCTCTAGTGTTTTATAAGTTTTAAAATATAAAACTATATTGTTGAAATAAAAAGAATTATGTGCGCCTTTATCTACGTAACATAAATAAATGTTATTAAAAATAAGATGGAATACAAAAAATATATTTTGTAGAATAAAAAAATCACAAAACTTTTTTACGTTACATTGATAGATGAAGTGATTTTGCGACCCAACTTAATTCAAATTGAACTAATTCAATTAATTTTACGCATTACTTTACTTCATTTTTCTTTCCTATTTATAGAGAAATCACGCGAAATGTAAAATTGCTATTAAAAAAAATTCATGCTCTGGCAACCCTAACGCAGTGTTGCCACATTCACGAGGTGCTCCGCATAATACGCGTTAATACCATTATTACCAAGATTTTCCTATTTGTTTATGATCCGGCATAATGGTCTATTACGAATGTTAAATTACTGAACGAAAGAACGTTACGGTTTGAATAGGTATTGATTAACAAATAATTATTTTTGTCGGCGCATATACCTACGCGGCTTATCGTACGCCGGTTTAATTAGGGGAAAACTTTGAGGTATTGTTACAATTGCTATTTTTGTTTGTTGTGTTTTAAATTTATATATGTATATAAATAAAACCTAGTCAAGTTTCATAAATTTGAGACTTCTTTTTTATTAAGTTATACAAGAATACATGTCTTATTCAATTGTGTAACTTATCTAAGAGTCGATTTGTGGACTCAGTAAGTCAGAGTACTACTCTACTGAGCAGCGATTCTCCCGGAGTCTCACTTAGTACTGACGCTTTGACCATCCGATCTACCTCACGTCCTTTAGTTGAGTTTCTTGGAAGGGTCGTCGGATGTTTACATTGTTTTGCAGAAAGCTTATTCGGCAAAATAAAGTCTTGGAAATAGATATAACTTCTTGCCTAGTTTGCACATTTTTATAACTAGCTATATTATATTTACCACACAATGTTGTTGATTACGGGAATGGAGTAGAAATCGCACACAATATCTAAGTAACGCAATTCAAGTGAAATTGAAGTTTGTAGAGTCCCGAATTGAGGCTCCCTAGAGAGCCCTCGAGCGTCTTTTCGTAAAAGAGGTTTTATGCTAAGCACCCTCAGTGTCCTGCCTCCTTACCCTCGCGAAATCTCAATTAGAATATCTAAGTTAATAAAGCATTTGATGCAACAGACTGCAAACCGTGAGACGATGATATTAGAAAGCTTAAATTTTCACGCGTTCACTTTAAAAAAGTCGTCATAGAGATATATATGGGGGATATACTATTGTCGCCACGGTTGGCAGGCGGGTTGGCGATCGCAGTGTGGTATTGTGGTACACAGAAGACGCTGCTGCCTATCATGTAAAAACTTTTTTGTAAACAGTAGCAATCACATATAAATATTGTACGGAGTGTGAATTACTTACGTACTTGGGAATCGAACCTGCGATCTATGATCGGAAATCTTAGTTATCTACCGCTGGATTACCGCTGTTCTTAAAAAAGTAACAACGTGTAAACGGGTTTTTTAATTGTTTCTTTTATTATTTCTTTACAATTGCTAAAGTGCAATTGTTAAGGTCTTAAAAAAATGAATCTCTTTAAATCGACCATTATAAACTTTGTTTGTTACAACTTCAGAAGCAAGATTATGTATACATTAACTTACTATCGACTTTTCCGTAGTGAATACGCGAAAATTATATCCATGCATTTTATTTCTACTGATTTATTTATTTTATTTTATGTTTTCTATTTTTATATTGTTCATTACCAATTCTTAAATTATTGCCGTTGTAAGCAGTAACGGCCGGCCATATAAATATGATAATAAATTTAGAGAACTAGTTCTTTACTGAAAATCATCGCTGAACGGGTTGAGCAGTACTTCAGTACGTAGCTGAGTAATGGTTGCCATTGTTGGCACTCTTATAATATCTTGCCTGTATTAATTATAAGCTTATCCATCAATAAAGGCATTCTTTTCTCTTTCTTTCTTGTTGTCCTGTAATGCAAATTAAAAAACTGTGATGATTTTCATAACTTAGTCATATGCATCTACATGATGGGCAACCACTCATCTACAAGTGCTAAACTAGCTACGCCGAAACAGTGATGAAGTTAAAAAAATATACAACGGAAACGGAGTACGTACACTTACATATAAAGTATTAATAGTACATATCGTGATTATTAGCTACCAGCCGCTCGGAGGCTCGAATTAGCCTGTCATAATACGGTAAAAATTTTGCAGTGGTGAATATAAGGCTCTTAAAATAAAAGTAAAATCGATGGTTTCAGAAAATAAATTATGTAACTGTAAGCAAGAATCAGCGTTTTCGAAATTTGGATTACTATACATTTTAATATAAATAATAGTTCAACTGTCCCTGTAAATTTAGTAGTGTTAAAACGTATTGGTCTGTCGCATTTCAATAGAAAAAGTTAAATAATGAATCATATTTCAGATTAATTATATTTATTTACAATTAACCTGTAGAATTGTAAATACATTTATCCCTTATAAACTTTTATACAAATAACCAATGTATACCTGCGTATTTCTTTTATATCATTTGCAACTAACACTTTAACGTCTCGTTTCAGAAATTAGATAACTTTTATACTGCTATTAAAATAAATTAAAGCAAGTCTTTTAGCCTATGAATAACCAATATGTAGTAAGCTACTAAATCATCATTATAATCCAGTGGACTGCTTTTTTTTATTACCAGTAATAATGCTTGAACATGCTCGTTATTAGCCAAACTTTAACTTTAATCACGTGCTAAATATTTTTTTGAATTCACTGCTAAACAAACAAATGAACAAACAGAACGTACGAAAGAAACGCTAAATCATATAGCAATTAGGCACGGTCTGTATAGTGCGGCAAATTTGTCTCAGCGCATTACAATACGTGTTTTATTTAAGCTAATTAGTAAGCCGTAATGACATAACGCGGCCCTAAAATGTACGTAAAGTGCAAACTCGAAGATAAATACGTCCATATTTGTCTATCAGAATAACTGTAAAAGCTTATCGCGCAACTGCGGTCTCGTTAGGCCATGTAAACTGAAACCCTATTACCGTGCACTAGTGTTGACAAAATTGCACCTTGTTACTCGGGCATAGCTGTGAATATTGTTTAAATACAATTTTAAGGTCTTTTTTCGAACCGATACTCGCACGATTGCCTCTCCTAATTGGTTCTCCATCTGTTTTAATTCATTTCTGCGATAGTTTTACAAGTATTTTATTGACGCGTGGCTCCCTCTGGATATTGGACGGCGAAGCGGCAATTAATCGATTCGTTTCCTTGCGAATCGCTCGATTGGGCGCCGGGAATTCGACTTAATTGTTCGATTCGATTATTCGCCTCGATTACTTGCCTCGAGTATTTCGCGAGGCTTTAGTTTGTTCACATAACGTCCCTTCCAATTTTCATGTGATTTCGTCATAAATTTTAATTGGTAGGAATAGTCAATTAAACCTATACACTTCTGAAGTACAAAGTACGTTTTCTATTAACCTCTGTATGGCTTTATGGGAGGTCTTTTAAGATTAAAGAAAGTATTGTATAACAAAATTGCACTGTAAAGTAGTTGTGGTAAAGGCTAAAATACGTTGCAAGCCTAGAGATAATTCCAGTAGCGTCTTCAGTGACGCGTGCTGCCATCTCTTGGCCGCTGACAGCAAATAATAAATCTTCAGATAACATCAGAGGTGAAGATTATACGGTGCTGGGATCCCCATCACGCCATCCGTGCTTCCTGCACAAGCAAATTAGTAAGGCTCTTCGCAAAATGTATTCGCTAAACACTTGCAACCAAACGGCCTTTACGCCAGTGGGAATAGAATCGAGAATCCAACGGCGGTTACACTTGAGCTGTAAATATAAATGGTGGCGCGTACGATATATATTTTTAGTAGTTCGCAGAAAACGTCGACTTCTAACGATGGAGTACAATGAACAGAAGTGAACAGCTGGAGAGTTTTAGTACCCTAGTTAGGAGTGTCTTTATGGTTAAAACGCGAACTTAAACGGTCTTGACTATTTAACAAATGAAGCATAGAACCACACACGAACGTTCGTCCGACGAACCAACGTTCGCATTTACCGAATTTCGTTCATTAATTTGCGGGCAATAAAAGACCTCACGGAAAAAAACTAAAGTTTATTTAAGCACATATCAACATTTTATTTTTTGTAAAAAGCCGATAAGAAGTCGACAAGTGAAACATTTTTCTTGCCTCATAATCATTTGTTTATATTAATTTGTTTTTAAATGCAGACATTGTGACGGTCATACAATTAGCGATATGTTAACTTTTGGAATGACTTCATTTTAATGTTGTATATTGTGTAGATGTTAGTCATTTTTAATTCACGAAACGCACAGCAATCAAATGTTAATTAGATACGGTATCGCATTGTATAAATATAATATAAATAAATTATTTTCCATAACGTAATTAATCAATAATCAATTATTTAAATAAATGCTATTATAATACGAATAACTTTCCATCGCACCACTCGGGTAGCGAATAAGACACATCACATTAATATTTCTGGTTACCGCATGCAAAATGTATACCTTTAATTTAGTTCGTTAATTTGTACCGAAAAGTAAAGTCGATCATTAAATTTGAATCAAATAAATATATCGATCGCTCGGAGAGTAGATGCACGCGATCTGTATTGGCTGTTGCATAATGTATGAATATATTAAAATTTCTTCGTAAAATCAATATCATCACGATCGAGATTCTCCATGTTTGACCAGTTGAGATCATCGATTATATATTAACATATTTACTGAGAAATAGACAAGAAATTTGATAACTAATTATAATTTAATATTCAATTTAAAGATTAATATGCAATAAAGTTAATCATTTAGATTCGAATCAAATGTGCATCCGAACAACAAACTTTGGTTCTGAGTCGTCCGGAGTGTTTTTATTGTAGTTGACCAATGCTGGCAAATGCCGAGTTTGAAATAACTTATCGTTGAAGGTATATAGACCTCTTTATAGTTGCTACAGGCTCAATAAAGCCTCGATTTAGGACAGTAAATTATTATATTTGTTCCTGTTTGTGTAGCCGCCTTGCACTTACGTTGCTTAGTAGGACGCGCAATAAAGTAGATTATTTACAAGGGCTTGCAAAAGGGGGAGGCTGTAACTTTAAATATGTTAGCATTCTGACTCAAGTGTGCGGGAGAGGAGCGAATAGCTCAATCTTCTATTAAAGGTTTATGAAGAAATTAAAATTATACATTATAACACATTACTTTTAAATAACATACGAGGTTCGAAATACAATGAAAAATTCATTTACCTAATTTAAATTTGTTTCAAAATACACGAAGGATATGGCCACCGTATTCAACTCAAATATTAAAGTATCGATGGACTATTTAAATACATTCGAATTCCGTTTTAATAAATTTGATACGACACTACTGTATAAACGTCCATAAAGATGAAGCGATAGCGCTCTGGTAACCGAGAATCGATATCAATTGTAATTAAATATCGATTCTCATTTTGTGTGAATATTAATTATTTCTCCGAACTCCTATAGCTCCACGTGTGAATTTAATGGTTAATTTACTCTTCATCGTGTCTTTTATTAGATTTTACTAGTAGTTGTTTTATAAAAACCAATTAAAACTCACCACAATTCGACAGCCTTTTAAATGTGACTTAATACATGTAAAGGTCTCCCTTGTGTTTGTTGGTGTTGTCAAAATCATAATCAATCAATTACTCACATCGTCTTCCGCTCGAACAAAATCAACATAAATTTTAATGTTGAACTTTGTAACTATGTCACGACGATTGTAAAAATTCACTCATGACACGTATCAACACAAACAACACAACGAAATTTTATTATTAATTTATGGTCTTTCGAATAAATAGTTTTAATTAGATGATATCGTAATCAATAAAAATCAATAGTTTTATATAGCATTTTAATGTAAAATGAATATTAATAGGCCATGGGAAATTGTATAACATGCCGATGTCGTCGGACGGGTTCGTTGGTTGCGCTTCGCAGAATCCGACCGGTACTCGAATAGCCACAAATCGGAACACACATATGTATTAATGCCGAAACCTAATCGAAATTAGCGGCAATTATTACGAAACGTATTTTAAATGAGCATTAGTAGCAATATCGATGCCGGTCTCTAAATGGAAATATTTTAATGTGGAAGGTTCCACGAAAGGTCTCCGGTCATAATTTATGTTCGTTCAACAATACAAAGTCGTGCAGTGCCGGCTCGGCCGATGACAAATGTTTCAATTCGCCACGCTTAATTATTGTAATTAAATATATTTCATAAATATGCTTTAATAAAACATGAATATTTCACATTTGGCATCTTTTTATTTCATATTTTGTGTGTATATTTTAATACTCACTGGACGTATCATATTATTCGAGATGCAGTTAATAAATAATGGACTTAATGATTTATATTAACCACTTAAGTTACAATGGCTTAATGGTTCGTCAGATTTACAAAATGAAAAGTCAGTCATTGAATTTTTTTAAAAAACTTAATGTCGGTCCAATTCACGCAGATTAATTTCGTGGTATCCTAAGGTCTTACAGATATTTGGTAGTAGATTTAATTATGGATTTTTTTAATTCTCATTAATATATTACTTTGAATGTATGGCACATAGCGGGATGCAGGCAAGGCAAGACCGGTCATCGTAACGATCTTTCAGGGAGGCCTATGTCTAGCAGCATCCGTCTACAGGCTGATATGATTGGGATGAATGAATTACGGTACAACTGATATACAAGTTTTGTTAATATATTGTATGTTTGCCTAAAATAAATAAAGAGTCGGGGACACGAAAATAAAATCAAAGTTGTATATTTACATTTTATTGATTTAAAAAAAATCCTAACAACATAATAGCGAATACATTCATTTCAATTTAATATTCCTCACTTTGTCTTCACAATTTTCTATAAATACTTTTTTATAATTTATTTTCGTTGGTCTTCGAATTATCTGTAACCTGTTCGGGCGTGGTAAAGCTGAATGACATCTATTAGCCACTAATTATAATAACACGTGTACATTATTAATAGACGATATCTTTTCAAACAGAGTTTCACAATATTTGATCACACGACTTAAACGCCATAATATAGCCTATCGGATAAGAAAAGTTTAACTATCAATTCGTACTTTCGTTGGTATGGCAATTTAACATAAAATATCATTTTTAAAATCAGAACAAAGTGATATATTTTGTTAGTGACTTAACACCAGTAAAAGTTCCGTCTGTACATTTTCGAACTACCCGACGTTCGGCTTAGATAAGCATTGGTATGTTGACATCAATTTAGAACACTTGTAGTACGTTGTCGGGCCCGTGGCCGCGTGGGAGTCCACGGGACTCCCCGGGGCGCACGCCGCACAAGCATTAAGATGTTCATTTATTAATAAAGCCACAGCACTTCGAACGGCCCGGTATTGACAAATATCCATTTATATCACTACCTCCGATAATAACGTCACTTGAATACCTTTTAAAATTATTTATAAGTTTTTACATTAATTCATAATGGAATTAATTGTTATTGCTTTTCAATATCATTAATCTTTACCTTCTATTTTTTTTTAAATGGACATAGTCGAATAGGCATTTTAGTTATTATGTGTACTCATCATATCCATGACAATGTGATATCACTGAATATTGTTATTTGTTTATTACAGTCTGTTTGGGATAACAATGCAGTAAATTATCATGATCCGACCTAGTCACGACCAGTAACCAATTAAATGAGTCCTAACTAGATATACAAAGTGAACGCTTGGAATCATACTTTTGGCTATTCACTGTAAAACTGACTTTGACTCTGTAATTGCAGTAAATATAACGGTCTTCAAACAATAACACAATGCTTCGAATCTGCATTGAATTCGCGTGTATCGCATCATGATTAGTCTTCGAAAAGATTAAGAACAATAATCATTATTTGACGGCAGATTAGACCGACTACATTCATTTATTTTTTTATCCACGTAGAATCATTTACATCGACCACTTTAGTGTGTCGTGAACAGAATGCCAGAAGAGCGCAATTTGATACAAACTAAAACGCGCTTTAACCGTAGGAGAACAAACAAAAAACTACGTATGTTTTATTATTGTAACTTTAACGATATCTTAATACAGTAGTAGAACAATTCATTCCCAAGCTTTATTATTAATTAAAACACACTCATTACTTCAAAAAAATCCTCTTATAGAAAATAGAATTTTTTTGTCAAGTTTAATTTATAAGTTTCTTGAATTTATTACTAGATGATTTCGAGATATTACGCGGAATTGGGTTGTAATACCGCATACAGTTGTACATAAAAAAGTTACTAATTTTATGAAGCTTAAAGAGAAGTATAACAAAACTATATTTGAATTTAGTGCTAACCTTATGTACATCGCCACCTATTCAGCCAAGATTCAGGAGTAGCGAATCAGAACGAAATTCTCTTTAGGATTCCTTGCGTCTTGCTAAACACATGTCCAAGTGATCATAGAGCTCGGTGGGTTCCTAATTTAGTTAAATATTTAATCTCAGCCACCTTCAATCTGCCAAAACTGAAACAGTTTATATTCCAATAAGAAAAAAGTAGAGGCGTACCAAGCGTTTTATTTACGATTTTCCGAGTAACACAGGTCAGGCCATGATCAGAGAGAGTTGATACCTACCGGGTCTGCCTGTTTCATCTTCGACAACATCGCCGCATTCCATCAATGCGATTAAATAAAACAATGAGAGATTAAAAGAATATATTACAAATATATTATTTAAATATATTAAATTAGGTTCTGTTTGGTTCAAAATTTAACTTTGAATTATTCACACAAAGAAATTGGACATAATACAAACTTAATGATATGTCTTACCTTTTATAATACTACTTGTCTAAAGCAGCCCGTGGTGGCCGCAGGCAGATTTAAGTGATCATTTTAATAACGACATCATAACGTGGGCGCGACGCGAGTCTACTAGATTAGTAGCAAGCTATGACTTGTTTACAGGCAGGCTATTGAAATATAAATACTATCGAATTTAGTACAAGCAACTCTGTTTAATTCTATAAATATCCTATGACTTTATTTTTACAATAAATCTAAATTATCATCATAATTATCATAACAGCCGATAGACGTAGACTGTAAGGCATAGGCCTAATATAAAGTTCACCACGATTCAGCGACTTGTTGCGTTCTTAACTATGTGGTCGTCCACTTAGTGTTGCATCTTTTAATAAAATTAATTTTAATAAAAAATAAACGATATGTATGTCTCAAAATCATTAAAAATATTTTCAATAAATGTTAATAATTGATTATACGCATTAATAAGGCATTCTGTGATAACGTATAGGCACTCAACGGAATGCGTATTTAATTCATTTTAATTTAATGAAAAAGATTAAAAATATGATCGTTTACAACGTAAGTGGTCATAGTAGAATGCGTTGATACAAACATAAATGTCAAAGGCATTAACGTGAAAGTGCAAACGTATAATACGGCCGCGACGGAGCGGAGGTACAGCCGTTACCTTTATTAATATGCGCTGATAACGTTCCAGATAACGCAAGACATCCACCAACGCTCGGAGCCAATTGAAATTGCACACTCGCGAAGTTGAATTCGAAGCATAGTTCGGACGCAATAATTGCAGATACTCACATTACTATGCGCGAGAGAGCAACAAAGAGTAACTCCACTAATTATAGAAGGATTCCTAATCAATTAACGAGCGAACAAGAGACAGACACGTGCGCTCAATTTAGTTAGCTTTGTATTAAAGATGCGAGATATATAACATTTGAATCGTAACGTAATTGTTCTCTAGGATTGTGTGTTTTTAAAACGTTATGCAATTAAACACATTACTCTTAATGTTATTAATAATTTTAGTTGTCTAAAGATTTTCTGAAAATAAAGATATAATTGAAAAAAACATCTCATTACTTTTGATTTAATTATGTTTTATAGTCATTTTATTATGGAACGTAATTACTGTGACAGTAAAAGTATTTTGCAACATTAAAAAATTTGTATCTTTTTCAACCAATTTCCAACCGGACTTATATTGAAAATCTGAAAAAAAAAAATAGGAGACGTCTATGTCCAGCAGTGAACATCATGCGGCTGAAATAATGAGAGAACTTTTACGTAAAAGACGCTTCGAAGCATGAATATTATCATTGATATATAGGTACTAGCTGATCCCACAAACGTTGTTTTGCAAAAAAAATTAAAGTTTTTAATTAACAAATAAAAAATAAGGGTTAATCGTAGAGGAGTGAAAATTAAGGGTTGTATGCTGTATCATAATAAAAGAAAAAAAAACTAATAAAATTGTCAAAAAAATAAAAAAAATTTAGGGGTGGACCACCCTTACCACTTAGGGGTATGGAAAATAGATAGTAGCCGATTCTCAGACAGAATTTTAAATATTAGATAATATCCTCTGGTTTGATGAATTATTTTTGTTTTCGTGAAGTCTTTCCCTCTTTTTAGGTGATACACATTTCAAATCATTTTTCTGATAAATGCCATGACACATTTACAGCTTCATAGCAGGGCTGAAGGTCCTAAAGCTACAATTATTTACAGTTATTTATAGTTTATAGGTTCCAATGTGGTCCCGAATCTTTTCATTAAGGTAAAGGCAACTAAACATTCAGGTGGCTTGAGCGGAGTTTTCAGGAGAAGACTTCGGCAATGACGATCATTCGATACGAGTTTAAAATTACGACTCGGAGACCCAGAGAGCCAAAACTATAGAATGATCGGTTATCATTATCCGATTATAATATAATATTTGCAAAATTAAAATTGCAACGCACAAAGCTGTCGCAATGAGAATGGTGCCTCGCGACCAATAACTATAACACATAATCAAATAGCAGCGCTATTGAGCAAGTGTTCAAGTGTTGTCAGCCGTTGGACCGTCGCCAAAATACTAATGTCCCATTGAATAGTGCTATTTGTAAAGCGGCCAGGGAGGACGGCCATAAACGCCGGTGTATACTCCATCGCTCGTTAAAGCATGGCCATAGAACACGCTGTTTTAGTCAAATAATATATATTGACTTTTTGCCATCATTCATTAATTATTATTTTCTTTGTACTATCAAAGTTCGATTGTAATAAAAAACATTGAAAAAAATAATGCATATAAAAATAAGTTTACTGAATAGTACAATTTAAGTATTTTTTATTTTAATTGTAACGGTTTACGAATTTAGATATTTATATTATTTGATCGCAACGCTCCTTTTTTGATTATAATCAACATCAAATATTTGACAGCTGTAATGAGCTGTCAAATATTTGATTTTAATTTAATCTGTGCTTTATATGAGAAAATGTGGTTTAGTTACTTCTGAGTTTTACTCCAAGCAATTTATAAGGCATTTCATTATGTAGATTTTTTATGTTTCCGACATGTGTTTACTTACGATAGTAATTCATGTGTGCAGTAAAATATTGTGACATTTAATATTAAAATCGTTTATGACACGCCTTGTAAATTTATTGGTCATAGTGTTACTGTGACAAAGTCTTATCGGCCTATATAAAATGTTAACGGTAAGGAATATGATTAAAATATAAAAAAATAATCCTTTACATGGTTCGAAGGAATTATTACGTAGCGACAAGTAACATACAGTTATTGCAAATTGTGTGTGTCGGCACGATTTGCCGCGCTGTATGTATTGGTTGCGTGAGTTTATAAATTATTATACATTCATGGAAATTATTATAAAAGTCTGGAAAACTGTAGTAATATTTTTATAGATAACATTGAGCACTATTGGTATGTGTTTTGTAGGAAAAATGACGGTTTGAATTTTCAACACCGATGTTAAAAAAAGTTTCAAATAATTCGTTGCTGGGGATACCGTTCAAAATCATATTATGCAATCGTAGCGTACTCTTATATGCGATTCCTATCATGTAATCAAATGGAAATTTTGTATAAAAACCCTGTTAAAGCCTTCAGAAGCCGTCGGGTGCAAACCGCTTTCCACCGGTGTAATTGGAAATCTGTAGAAGTCTATGCGTACGTCTTACGGCTGTAATAATTATAATAATCATAAAAAAAACTTTTGATAAAAATTGTACGTTATTTTTGTTATTTAATAAAGTTGCAATGTTATTAACAATTTAAATAGGCTTTTTAATTTTCTCAAGAATATATATACATATACACACACACACATATATATATATATATATATATATATATATATATATATATATATATATATTTATATATCTATATATATATATATATATATATATTTATATATATATATATATATATATATTCTTAGTTTTAGAAACCCGAAATGAAGTAATATTCAGAGATTAATTTTCCAATAGAGAAAATTAAATATAAAATCTTGTTCTTGTTTGCATATCATGTTAAACATTTTGCAAATTATATTTTAATTGCAATAAAAAAGTCAAAGTCAAAGTTGGTCTGTAAGACATTTCTATTTCAATCAATTTCAATTCAAAAATACAATTTCAATTTCAATCAGGCCTTGAGTTATTAGACCGTCCATTGTACTTTTTTTCTTAGTTATTATGCTTCTTTGTATTTCTTTTATGACATAAACTATAAAGAGTATTACATAAAAGTGTTTCTTATTGATGCGTGTTATACGAAATTTACATTATAATAATAAATGTGAGAAATGTGACGTAATCAGAGCGTATAGCGTGGTTGAGCGCCCGCGTTCTTCGTGGATTGCATTTAGGAAACGATTGAGTTCGGTGATGAATGGTGGCAGTGAGAAGAGTTCGTTTGATCGTCTTATAAATATTGTGGGTGTAGCCGGGAGGAATCCGGTAACGGCTCTCTGTAGTCCCGGCGAGGGCCCGCTGTTATTTACGGCGTATGCTTAGACGATGCGACGTAAAATATTTAGCAGCCATGCAGTTAATTATTCTGTTATATGTAGTTAGCGAGTTGCGAATTTATGCTCGTGTTAAGACGTCTTAAGTTGTGTTCGATTGTCGACTGACCTCGATTCAATTATACGACGCTCAAAAGTTTTTTCATCCACTTCCACCAGCGCGAACACTTTCCGAAATAATAGTAATTTTGGCCTGGTATTACCAATAAATTAGAGGTTTAGTCTTCACTGGCACTTTTGAGTTTTACCGACTTGCGCTTAATGCTTAATGAGTCATTACCATAGAGGAGGACCCCTGGCTGGCTAGGCAGGTCACTACATAAAGCGTACGCCCATTGACCTAAGAGTTCGCGGGCTGATGGCTCGAGCCATAGCTCCAGAGAAATCCCTTGAGATAATTTATTTCATACGAGGTTCATCTCGGAGGTGCATTATATTTTATCAATTACGCGGATTCTCTTAAATCTGATAAAGCAAAAGTTACCAACAGTCAAAAATGTTTTATTTTTTAATATTAAGGCATTTAGTCACACAATTTTATATGTAATCAATTAAAAACTTAAAATTTGAATATTCGATTGATTTTAATTTATAACAATAACATATAATAATTTTAAACACAGTAGACAGTAATATTGACAATGCCTCGAGAATAATTACTATTTGGACATGATACAAATGTTAAATTTCTCTCAGACGCAAAGAATGTCCGCCTCTCTTGTACAGACAACAAAAACGTCAAGCAAACTCTGAACGTTTAAAATATTGGAATGAATGACATACCGCGCCTCGCACGATTAATGGTGGAGCGCACACAAAAAGCAAACGCGCTCATTAATATATCAACTGTCCTTTTAGTCGCGTAAACGGTACGTACCGTCGGAACAATCAAGAGCCATAGCGTACGACTAATCTTGATACAAATAAACACCGTCGCCGTGTCTGTCTGTGGTTGCGGAACATTCGCTACACCTTTGATTACGCTTAAAAATATTCATTTTCGTTAAATTTATTACTGAAATTATTTCTAAATGCGGAAATAATAGATTCATAACCTAAAAGGAAAAAAAAACTTTTAGTAGAAGGATCTGATTATTTAGATATCTGATAATAAGGCAACAATGGGAGTATAGTATTATACAATACACGTTGTTAAAACAAACTACTTAATACGCACTTGGCATTTTGAGACATTGATGACGTCTTATTGCGTCTTTCAAGCAGGAATATAGGAATATTTGTGCAACATTGTTCAGTAGTAGGAATATGCAGATTAGTTTGAGCTCATTGTCATGTTATTTATACATATTTTTTTAATTGTGAAAATGTTGCTTACAAATATTGCTGTACATATAATCAAGGTCGCAAGAAGTCAAAAGTTTTACGTCTAATACAGTGTACATATTTTAATTATTACAAAATTAATTAGCAAAGACAGCCGCGATGCGTGGCTAGTCAGTTTAAAAATTAAAAAGATGAAAGTCGCCACGCATAATTCATTCGCCGGTTTATGCATACGTTTTTTTAACGCGCGAACAATGTTTAACGTACTCAAGCTTGCTTAAAACGTCTCATATTTCTCTCCGCGCTCACAACACGCGTGTAATTCAGAAGTTTAACATCTGCAGCCGATATCTCTTTAAACAATTAACAAGAGAACGGAGGAAGACGGCCCCTGCGTGTATTTTTAATGGGTATAATTTGGATGCAGGGTTAAACCGGGACGCGCGGGCGACACTCAGAGGTTGGACAACTTGAGCGATATGAACTGACGTCTCAGTCGGACCTTGTTAAACGCTCAATGTTTATGCCATTTTTGGCTGAACGAGACATTGTTTTAAAAATATAATTCCATTTTTAAATATTAATTTTTTTCGTAATAAAAATGTAATAAAAACTCTTTTAGTACTAAGACTATACACATAGCCATTTATAATATTCTATAAATAGAAATAGAAATTGCTCCTTTATTCTTAAATATCCATATTTAATCTATATATTTTTGTGGTAGTGCAAAAAAGGTATACGGAGCGCTGTAATTTAAAATCAATAATACTATCGCAAACTACTTTTTTTTAAATTTTTGTTTAGAGATCATATAGAGAATACAAAAATTAATTGTGGTTAAAGTTGTTTTTTCTGTAATACTAAAACTTTTATGAGTTAATGTTTTATATTATTGACCGCGGAATTTTCTTTTATGTTTAAATAAATATAATGCGTCCTTTGCTTGGAAGTCGCTAGTGTGCACCCCGCCTTATTTTATTTTGGTCGTCACTGTCGTCGGCGCTCGCTTTGACGTCTAAACACGACATTAATACACTATGACTTTTTTCTCCCCTGTCACATAATTTACTGTTTTTCCCATCTTTTTTTGTGGCCCATTAACTATTAAGCGATGCTCGTACATTTGACGCCGGGATTAATACGTTGATTTCGTAAGCGCCGTGACAACTCTAATATTTCTGTAACAAATAATGCTAATACGCTCAACCGCAAAAGTATTTACAATTTGTCATAACGCTTAAACAGATATCGCCCTTATTGCAACAACCATAGAATCATTTTTGTTGACTCCTGCAATTAAATATGAAATAAATTGTTTTGCACAATTCCAATATGTTAAATACGTAATGACAATAATAAAATTGGAGACAAAGTATTTTATACCACAAGAATAGTTTACAATGAGTTAAAATAAAAATGATTATTAATGCATTACATTTCACACTTAATATGTTGTTAAACAACAAAACTGTTTCATTATACTTTTTCCTGCGTAATGTGTTCTAAATTTAAATTAAAAAAAAATCTTGCTTCATTATTAGACATTTAAATTATACCCATTATTTATTTTTAATTTATGCGCGCATTAATATTCTTATCGATTAGCAAAGGAATACTAATTGATAAGAACGCAGTGAATTATTGTCTGTCGCCCTAGTCAAATAAATTGTTCCTAATGAGACGTAGTTTTCCAAAGTATGCCTTCAATTGGTCACTGTAAACTTGACTTTTAACACTTCGACGTTCGCATTGGATCTTTTCAGTTGTTCGTACACCGTCGTAGTCGTTTCAGTTTATAGACGACCATTGCAAGACATGGGCCTCTCCCAAAGAAATATATAAATAGATATTTTTTTTCACAAAGAAATATTCATCTAATGTGAAATGTCACTACTCTACAAAAGTTATTAAGACTCGTTTTTTAAAGATTTGTATTTGTATAAGGAAGAATGAGTTTCCTACAGAAGTCATAGACTCCTACTTCGAGAAAATTATTTTCAGATAGGTACCAAAAATTTGTTAGCACAAGTTCTATTTATTAGTTTGGAAAAATAACAAATCTCACTAATACAGAATAAGTAAGTGTTTAAGTTTTATGATATAATAAAACGAATAAAAATTGAATATTGAAATTAATGACTTCCATCCAGACGTTGGAAGTATGCATCTCACAGCATCGGGGTGCGTAATAAGGAACGATTTGATTACCTAAGCTAGACCCTGAAGATACTTTACGTAAATGGACCAGACAGTTAGTATTATAGTCAAAACGTATGTTTATAACTCTTATTATTAAGTACAAGCTAATTACAAAGTACTAATTGACATGGAGACAGTGATGGATAAGACTAGTGCGTGAAAGTTTGTCCACACGTTGATAACGTCTCGCTACGCCCGAATGACACATGAAATATAATGTCCATTCATATCGCATGTTTGGATCTGTTCAGAGAAATTCTAACTGGACTGCGCCTTACACATACGTCTGTATTCGCCTTTACTTGAACACGTTAATGATTTAGTGTCAATAATTTCAACCACACAATCACATCAATCACTGCTTACCTCGGACCATTGATCCTGTTTACAACCTCTTCAGGGGCATCGGCACATATGTTAAAATAAATCCTTTTTTTATTTGTTAGTTAACCAGCTATATGTGGTACAGTCAATGCTTGCGGCAGCATCGCTTCCTTTTTAGAGGAGCAAGAGAACCGCCACAATTTCTTGTGGTTTTGTTACAAGGTAATAAGTGACGTAATTAACATAACAAAACCGTGTAAGAGGATACTGTAATATATTTTGAGAACATATCGTATAAAATAAAACAAAATGGAAAAATTGAGAGAAAGAAAAATGTAAATAGTCGATATGAAATGTAAATTATTAAAATTTCAAGAAATGTAGCGTTGTGTGAATGTAACGTACTAAAATGAATGTTGTGAGAGTGATAGAAAACATGAAGAATGAAAGAGGAAAGAAAGAAGGAAATTGTGGAGAATGACAGAAAGAGATGGTGATAATAAGAAGGTCCCTGTCCCAAAAATAAGATTGGGAACGAGAATTATAAAAAAGAGATGTATAAAGAGAGAAAAGATAAATCCAATTGGAAATCTATTGGCCCTGACTATGTCCAGTAGTGAACGTCCCATGACTAAATTAATGAAGATAAAGAATAAATACCTATCTTTGAGCTGCCACTTTCACTTACAGTTTCGGTTAACTGCTTCGTACTAGTAGCGTATTTCTCTTGTTAGTACAGATTAATCACGTGATCTGATATCTGATAATGTTTTTACGAAACGAATGACGAAACAGTTAATCTGTGTTTAATGTGTATAATTTTTACACCTCTAATATTCCCGGCCGAGTCCGTACTGTTAACTTTTGTGTTGCTCCTTTCACAGTTTGAAAGGAAAAATAAATTAATGAAATGTATATTAGAGCGATGATTATATATTATCATAAATTTTGAAGTGACATAAATAATTATTACTTTCAAAAACAAGTTTTTGATGTTTACGGTACAATGCAAAAGTTTGCGTTTTAACAATGCAGTTATATTTTTATTGTAATGCTATATAGCAAACGAAAGTACGGTTGCTCTAGTATTCTAGTACTATATTCTGCTACTACTATATTCTATACTCTAGTACTCTATGACATTATATATGAGAAAAAGACGTACGAGTATGTAGTTTTACTCACGAAGTTTTTCCATGTCTAAAAAGTGAAGCCGAGTTAGTGGACCAAATTTCTGGGTTTGCGGTTTTGGTTATATATATATGTATATATATAATCGAGCAATTGTAGCTTACTTCTTTAAAACCGAAGTTTTGTGTCGCCGATTTGACTCTCACTCTTAAACATTTTTATATGATACATGTATTACATCTCGATTGATCTTAATAATTTTTAAGGGCGATGTAATTCGTCATCTACTTCGCAACTACGTAGCAGCTTTATTATGATTTGAACTTGATTACCTAATGCAATTTCCGGAAGACAAGACCTTACTCTCGACGCCGGAAACCCCCCTTAACCCGCTATAAGTACAATGTAACTTCGGCAGCAGGATAACAAAAAAAAAACAGAAACGCTGCACTATCATTTGCTATTATAATTAGAGTTAAACTATATAGGTAGAGATAAGTTAACAGATATAATGTTATTAATAGAGACATTTCGTCCGAAGAACAACGTTTTGTTTGATGCACCTCCGTCAAGCGTAGGTGTTAATATGAGGCGGTAAGCAATACAGTTAACTGTTACAAATTCATAATACTCTCGTTTATCAGCCGCACTCGCGTAAAGGAAAGAACGTAATAGATGTTAATGAAATCCCATCTCAATAGTCTTCAGCGATGCGATCTATACATATGCATGGAGAGATTATTGGATTTCAACACACATTTCTTGAATTCGAACGCATCTCTACACAGATAGAAAAGATTCCAGCCAGTTGTCGCTATCAAATTAAGTTTTTATGACCACATTAGCTCTGCGTGTGTTTTTAAACGGAAGTTATATGCAGATCGAACATTTCGATATCGGACGCTCGGCATAAAGCAACAGTTTTTAAACTTAGCGATTAGCTGTTATCAGTATTTATATAATAACGGAATTTAATGGGTCGGCTCAATGGCGCATGAGTACTACTACGCATATACTATGTAAAACTAACGGTTTAATATGCCTAAAGCGCAGGGTATAATAAATCTAATGTAATTATCTAACTTTATCGGTCCATTACAAGCATTATTGAGTCTAAAGTTTTATTTTTCTATCGAACTGGATATGATTTTTTTTTTTTAATCATCTACATTTAACGTCATAAAGTAAATGAAAATATGCTGTTAATATTAGCAGCAAGTTATGTTATTATTTAAAATTTAGATTAGATTCTTTCTTTTAAAACAAATAATGATTGAATTTGTTTTGCTCCTGTCTTGTGTAAGAAATATAAAAAAAAAACTAAATCTTTATTTTATTAATAGACGGTGCATTTCACTATACAGTTCCCATAAAGATCGTGATTTGACCTCAGTCACCCAATACCAAACGCACTCTATCACATAATCGAAGGACCGTATCTCTGAATCGGTTAAATAAATGTTTGTAATCGGTTCGCCGCAGTGAAAACCGGCAATTTGCTTACTAATAATCCGCTCATCACTAAAGTTAAAAAATTACGTCGTATAGATCGTATCGCGTACAGACTTCGGATCGTTATTCTCCGTGTTTTATTTTAAAGGTTTTATTGTACGTTTTATTGAAATCGAGGAACGAAGCGGCGCGCCACTTGTTATTGAGTCGTTCAGACAATTCGCATAGGTTGGATTCTGTGTGCCTATTTTACTGCAAGCCTTGGAACGTTTGTAAATGATTACTTCATTGTCTGTGATATATCTAGGAACGTCGTTGTAAATACGTCGATTCCCCTACCAACGTTTATAATTCAAACGAAAAATTCTGTTTAGCTTAACCGCGGTTAGAAAATAGTGACATATCGTGGTCATTCAGTTTAACCATGCTCCTTGTAATGTATGTCATTGTAAACGACAGAGACGCGTCTGTACTTTCTAAATTGCTAACGGAAACTGATATGATCTATTGATGTTAATGTAATTAAAGCAAATAAACAATTATTTGCTAATTATTCATTGCATTCGATAGTATGCCTTCAATTGGTCACTGTGTACTTGACTTTTTAGTTAGGGCTAGGCCGGTAGACAATGACGATTCACTGCATTCTGAATGTGTGCATTGTGTTGCATTGTGAAAGGAATGTAGTGTTTATGGTTTATTAAAAGAAATAAACAACTTGTGTAATTAATTAAACCAATTATTTAACGCGATATATTGTACACATTTTTAAAATTATGAACACGATAAAAACAAGCAGACCTTGCTCCGTAAAAATATTGTTTAACGTCCTAAACTGAATGTTCGTTGTATAAACTTAAAGTTTGTTTTTCTTCAACAGACGCTAACGGTGAGCCGCCAAAGCTTAAATGCAACTTGCGGAAGCACAAACCAAATCGCAAGCCGCGGACGCCGTTCACCGCTCAGCAGCTGCGAGCGCTCGAGAGCAAGTTCGTGGACAAGCAGTACTTGAGTATCGCGGAACGTGCTGAGTTCTCGTCGTCTCTTGGACTATCAGAGACGCAGGTAAATTATGTTTATTTTTTTATACACGTGTCCGGACTATTCTCTATTTTCAAAAATATTACGAGAGCGTTTCTAATTTGGTTTTAGTTAAACTTTGTATTTATTTATTTACTATCACATAGTAATTTTGTGTACATCAAAAAATGAAAATCGATTTGATAAAAAAAATTATTATCTCATTATGTTCCCCTGTAATGACTACTTTCAAATAAAGCAAATATGCTGGTCTGTCCTTCTACAAACATAGTCGACTTTTTAATGGCATTTCTACAAATTTAATAGAGTAGCAATCCTTAATAGTTAAAACAGTAGTAGTAAAATCGAGAATGCCGTATGTAGACCGCTTACAATTGGACGCATTAGAAATCTATTGAGGAAGTCCATGCCCAGCTAAAATAATGATTATCACTTTGAAATCGACTTCGAAATTTATCTTAAATCATTTATTTTAAATCAATTTTTGTTTTATAGTTTTTGTAAATGAAACTTAAACATATTTTAACGTAATATTGTTCTATCCAACAGGTAAAGATTTGGTTCCAAAACCGTCGCGCGAAAGCGAAACGCGTCCAAGAGGCGGAGATCGAGAAACTCAAAATGGCGCAGTTTTCCCGACATCCCCACCACTTGTACCCGCATCCCGCTCTCCAACAGTACTTCCACCCCCACCCCCTGATGGGGGGAGGTCGCCCCATGCCGCACATGGGCTTACCGCCGCATTTGTCTATGGTACAATCTCCCGTATCGGGGACCTCCTCGCCTAACACTCAGGCGGGCGGACAACAGTAAAAACTAAACAAGAACTGCTAGACTGCCACAATGAATGCACATGTCACAGCCAAAACCGGTTTTTCGTTGGAATTCTTTTACCCTAGTACGAACTAAGTTTTACTAAATGCCTTTGTTAAAACTAGAATTTACTACTGATTTTCAAATAAATCTAGTTGTCAATCAGAGCTTTAGTTAAAATCATGAAAAAAACTAACATGGTATAAAAAAATATTTACTTTCAAAGAAATATATTCAATAACTACCCAGTCATGTATTTTGTAAAGTAATAATTAATATCCCAGAAGCATTGAAACTTCCTTAAAATTTAAAAAAGGTTGAGGATTTACTTGTCATGCAAACAAACTATGGAAACTACATTATATCTAGTAAGGACTAATTTTAAGTGATGATTCTTTTGAACATTAACTAATTCTAGTTTTAAAAAAGAAATAAATAAAACTTACTAGAAACAAAAGGAAAGAAAAACTGGTTTTTAATTTAACATATATATTACAAAGCCTGTGAAACTGGATGTTGCGTACGGTATACTTGCTTTCTTTGTTGTAATTTAAATTTCGAAATGAGCCGATATTTTTAAAAAAGTAATTTATTTTTATTTACCTTGACAAATATCTAGAAGGCCAGTAATCGAATCACCTTTAGAAACTTTCCCAGTTAATAAATATTAAATTAAATGCTGTTTACCGTACTCAACAGAAATGTTACTGCCAAATTACTTGTCAAAATAGCAGTCTGAATAAAAAAAATCAAAATTTAACATTAAATAGTTTTTGATACAATCAACTTTGTACATTTATATTGGAAAATTGTAAATTATTTTGTAAATATTAGATTGATAAACGTAAGAATCTTAAATATTACCGCAATTTCTTTAAGTTATATATAATATATTGCTAGGAATGTAAAACCAAATTTAAATTTCTTTGTGTTCTTATAATATTTTTCCAAAAATGAAAGTAAATGATTTGTGAGAATTTATAAAATGTATATTACAAGCATTTTATGTAAATAACGGTTTATAGCATGTAATTTGTACTTGTGTAGTAAAATATATTAATTACCCAAGAAAACGTTGTTTTTATTGCTACTAACGAAAGTAATAAGAGAGATTCATATTGAATTCATATTGGACAAAAAAATTCAATTTTTTGTTTAATAATATTTCCAATTATATATATTATATACAAATTTTATAACCTTTCTGAAGAATTAATTAATGTAAATAATTTATAACGCCCTATGAAGGCTTATTAACATTCATATTTGAAAGTTTTATTTTGAGCTTGCGAATCGTATCTACAGATTAAAATACAGAAAAGCGTCGAAACTATTCTGCTGGCTTAAAGAGCTTGTACGACGGCCCATTACAATGATAACTAAACGATGACAGCTGTCTCGACTGAATTCTCTCGTGACATCACCTGTCTTCGGAGCATCATCTAAGTTTTATCAGTTTTAAGTATACGTCTAAATATAAAAATGAACTATCCAGCTATGCCTTTTTCATATCTTCTTTAAACTACGAAGAATTATTTAATTCTGTTATTATTCTTGAAATTAACTATATTCCATTTTTGTTAAAATTCACGCAGTTGTCTGATTTTATGAGCATGTCAAACACTAAATAACATAACTTATTTTTCGGTGGTTGACAGCTGCAGTGGGGGAGGGGGGAATCTGAAGATGTTAATGCTATTAGCCCTAAGGCTTTTACAGCTTCATCGGTACTGAATTCACGGAGCGGAAGCGTCCGTGAACTAGATTAACAGCAGCAGTGTGTCATTTAAAGTTGTACGGTAACATTTCAAAAAGTCTCGCAGTTATCAAACAACTTTCGTACTAAAAGAACACTTTCCTCTTCTCTTATAAACCACAGAGTATATTTAAACAACTCCCAGAGGGCACTCAAAAATATCGACTCTTTTTAGAGTACTGCGGCTAATTTAATCTTTGGCTTCGTCGCCAATCATGACAGATCATGAATCATGATTGAGGATGATCACTTCCGCCGCCGCAATATCCGCATTACTACTATATTAAAATTAGTTATTGTTGCTATCTATTTCTGTAGACGATGTACTGTCAAAACTTCTTGGCCTGTCTCATTCCAATAGGAAAAATAAGTTATTGCACCCTTTTCAGAGCGATCACTTTGTATTGGATTATTGCAAACAGAATTAATACCATTAAAGCTATATATTAACGCCTTTAAAGATTGTAAACCTATATTTAATCATTCCGTGTATGTATATAACAACAAATATTATTATTTGTTACTTCAAAGGAAAGTGCAACTTTGAGAGTTATGCACTTATTTCACATATTATTTCATTTATTCATAAATTTTTGCCATTGAGGCCTGTAGTTTCAGAATAAGTTTCAGAGCTGCAAGTCAGAGTCAATAGTACACAATAGCTTTTGTACCGCTTGTATCCAGCACTGGATAACCGGCATTATTTAAATAATACCCCAACCGATAACAAATGACGTTATTAATGATAAAAATGATAAGCGTGTTGTCATTTGTGTGGAGCACTAATTTAAATATATCCATTAAAGTTAATTATGCGATAAGGTACGGGTCGGGTCGCGATATATTGCGATTTGCGCGATTTGTTGTGATACGAGAGGTTACACTGTGCCGCGGTATCGCACGCCGCCGAACGGAGAATGCTTTGCGCCGACATCGACTGCCAATCATCTATTTAAATAATTAAATTAGCATTCAAAATAGATACAGTATTATGCTCATCTAACAAGAACAAACAAAGATTACTATAAATATAAAAATAAATCAAAACAACTGAATACTTGTTTTGATTTATTTTTATGGTTAAAAGGTAAGTTATCAAAGAAGTAAATAGACTTAACGTATTGTATCGGACTAGTCATATTCCATCTGAAGAACACGCTCCCATCCGAGTGCGGAGGCGTCTATCTCGTCACGTAAGTCATATTACCACCAGATTAATCACAAATTTCAGATGTTTGAATCATTGCAAATCGTTATTTTCTAGTACCCGGATAAAAAAGAGTAATCGCCACATAGTGTAATGCTTCTTTCTTATATAGTTTATAAGCAAAAATGACGGCGAAAGTCACAGTCACTATTACTTAAAAAAATATATGACGAAAAAAAAATTGCGAGAAAACAATATCTTCATTTTACTAGGGTTTGCCATCCTTAACGTCTTTGTCTGAGAAATTACAATTTTCATCTCCTTCTTTTATTCATATATTTATATTATTATTAATTCAGGATTATGTAGTGATTACTTGTGAACACCTTGCGTGTGAATCATAAGATTTAGTGACTTCAGAATTAGCACAAATATTTTATTTGCCAAGTAGAGATTAGTTAAGAAAAAATTTTACGAAATTATATCTGTAAGAAGTGAAGGCGATCATTAAAAAATAACTTTGTACAAACTGTCGTTCTTAATGGTATATAACTTGGCCAGAATATTTGTTTGCACGCTAGTACAATGTATAATATACACAATTACATTTGTTTTCTTAATTCTTTCAGCAGTGAGTTTCGAAACGTTTGTGTGCAATTTGTTTAAAAACTTATATGGGTTTGCTGACTTTTTTTAACACCAACGATAGTTTTTCAAAATTCAAAAATCGAATATTCTAATTTAAAAAATTCGTGACATCTCAAAGCATATGCGTTGTATGATCTCTCTATTCTCTAGGAGCTCTGGATGAAGTAACGTCTTTTGGCGTTTATATACTTCAGCAAAATCATGAATCAAAGAGGATGCTGTAGGAGGTTATTCTTTAAGGGCAGAGTGAATAGACGAATTTCAAAAGGATGCTTTATTTTACGATGGACGGATCTAGTTCAAGTACTCACAAAATCTTCCTTTGAAGAGAGCGTGCGAAATGTGAATGCTTTGTGACGACCAATCGCGTTAGAGATATAATCGTATTGCCGCCCGAAAATATTTTTTATCATACGTCGAACGTTTTACCTACATCGAAGTTTTATTTGTCCCAATTCTAAATTATTTTATTTATCAAATTATAATAATTAGGCAAATGTAAACAATTAGATTATATGTTATCGTAAATTGCTGTTGTTTATATTATAGACGGTTGCGTAATGCGATATATTTAAAATTGGGATAAACAGAAATATTATAATTATAATATCTCATTAGAAGCGTGGCTTCAGAACTTACTGAACATTGGATGCAATTTAAGCAGACCAAGTTTAAAATTCATCGTTACGGGAACATGTGGTATATATGCGTTAAACTTTCCTTTTATTTAGATTTGACTGCGAAGCTATCATCAGAGACTGGATGATGTATTAGCTAAGAATATATCTCCAGAAATTATTGAAGCAGCATCAATGAGTTACACATAGATACATTAAAAAAACAATAAATAATTATTTTCGAAAGCTCTATCTACGCCAAACAGGTAATTGGTACGCTTCACTTACCAATAACTATGTCATGACTTTTCTAATAAAAATGGTTTTATTAATTAACTGTTTCCGATTATTTACTTTGCCTACTGCGATTTCCTGGGTGATTTGGTTACGTAACTCAAAAAGATAGAGGAAACTTCAAAAGGATTGTTATCAATTACAAGGTCGAAAGAAAAAGACCATATACCTCACATAATTAAGCAGTATGGTGTCATACATGCAAGAAAACACTATAATTAATACCGCAAGAAGAAGGAGGAGAAGGAATACATATGGAGTGTAATTAAAGAAATATTAAGTTTGTATGCACATCAATGACGCTAATATTTTTTAAATTATCGTCTAAACTCCATGAGAAACATATCTGGTAAGATTCCACCTATTAATGTTGAAAAACTAGTAATGTTAGCAATGCAGTGGAAGATGTCTATCATATTAAAATGGAATGTTCGCGAATGTGGATTTACGTAAGAAACTGTTTCATAACATGTATAACTCGGATGTTTTTTATTATATTTTAATGCACCCATATACGGAAAAAGCAAGGTTTTTGTACAAATCTATGTTTGGTTATTAAAGATAGGTCATTTTTTACAATTAGTATATGCAATTGGACTTATTCTGCAGAAAAAGACTCCATACGATTCATTAAAAGACTAAGTTAAAAAAACGACAACTTTATCTTTTTTAGACTGTCTATTTGTATAAGTAACATAAATGTTTCGGTTACGGCAATCGACGCGCTGTACTGGAGCTCGCCACAGCTCATTTACTTGCAAAGCAATACATTCAGCGCCTCTGCTTGATCGTTTCGAGCTAATTACCGAATGCAACAGCTTCGCGTGCGCAATTACCTCGTAATTAAAAATAACTTATTAATTTTGTACTAAACGCGCGGCACTCTCGCCCTTAATTGCCAAAATTAATCACGTTAATGTTGCGTGCTTGTTAATTTTCAGGGCATAGGGGCCAGCTTTGTGCACGAATCCGCTCGTAACGCTCCGGGATGGGATGTTGTTATAGTGCAAAAAATGTAGCGGGAATTTATTTTACACTAATTAATACAATATAACTAACAAAAGTTTTTTTTTTTTTATACAGTTCGTTCGTGTTAAGAATGTAGTGATTCTTGTTTATCCACCGGCCCTGCTTCGCCTTGATTCTTCAACCATTCAAATCGTTCGTAATTCCTTCAACTGATTACATTGTATGTGAATGCAGTATTTGTGTGATTGGTGGCGCCGAAAGGTTGGCGAGTGGCGACCAGGAGCCGGTAAATGCGACGTAGGTAAACTCGCCATGAATCGATGACATTGTCACGGTCGCTGGAAGTCGCTCGCAGAGCAAGATATTCGTAGCGATATTTGGGAGAGGTACATGCCTTGCAGTGGGAGACTACAGGCTGACGTGATGATCACAGCGATACTGGCTTACTAATGAGGATCGATTTGATTGATGTATGATTTGGGATGTGACTAGACTGACGGACAATTATGATTCACTGAGTTCTTAACGCGAACGGAATGAACGCAGCCGGGTATAGTTTGTTAATATTTCGAGGATTATTACAATCCACATGATTTTATTATGTGCAACAACAACGATTAAACCTAATATAATGTTTTGTATCATGATTAGTAAATAAGGCCTTAAAAAGTTTTTATAAAGAATGACTGTTTTACTTTAGGATAAAAATTGAGATGTTATTGTGATTTTTACGTTGTTATTGCGTTGTTAGTACAACACCGGCTTATAAAGGAGATAGTGAGATAGTAACAAAATAAACAGAAACTTAGAATCAATAAAATGCCAAACAAATGATAAAATTATTAGGGTAATAATTGTATAACTCTAGAAGGAAGAAGGAAGTGAGGCGATGAACGGAAGAAAAGTATGGAAATGAATGAAAGATCTTGTGGAGGAATTTAGAGAAAAGAATGAAAGACATTGAGCAGGATGAAATATGAGTCGTTGCTTTACTGAAGAGTAAATGACTAATACATAGCAAAGAGAAAAGTATGTAAAAAAATGAGTGCTGCTATTGAACACGAAGTTGTTTTACTGCATGTATACACTGTGTGCGAAGTTCCAGAGCTGAGGCACGCTCATTAGGAGGCACTCGGGCGCGTCAGGAGATAGCTTGGCGGGAATGCGATCTGTCATGTCGCCAGCTGATTCTGCGTTCCGAATTTAAATAGCCGGAACGGATGCGACTGCTCTATTTGTAATTTTGAATTAGCTATGCGGTAATTGTTTTAAATCGAATCTTTTTTTGAGTAAGTGTTTATTGTTTTCTGTCGGCTTTAGAATGTTTGGGAAGATGTTGCTACTTCTAATTTAATTATACAAGTTTTCATATGCAATACGAACGTTTTAAGTCTTGATTTACGCTTGCATAAAAGAAAATAGGAATACACTGGATGGGGGCATCGGAAGACCAGCTAACATAGCGGTCTCTGGTGGAGGACTATGTCTCCAGTAGACGTTTGTAAGCCTCTACCAGCTGATATGATGTTGATGATAAAAAATGTAACTTTTCTTTTCCTACTTGTTATGTATAATAATTTAATTATCTTTAATTACACATAAAAACTAGTATGTATTAGATGACCATTCACAACCATTTTAAAACTTAAATATTTCAAAACCTATTACATTTTATTACAAGATCTCCAAAAAATTACTAAAAAATTACAGGTTAACATTCAAAACAAGGTATATAACTTGCTGCATTTTGTAAAAAAAAATGGATTGTCGGCAAATAAATAATTTAAAGAAAAACTATCGTATGTTATTATAAGCAATTATTTAAAATATAATAATAAATGCTACTTTGACAAAAGCAGTGGATAACCGAGCAGTGGTTGCTCAGCGGTAGGGTAATGATACTTGCGATCGTACGTCACGGGTTCGTTTCCATGGATAAGTAAAATCTCATATAATTCACAGTGTGTGCGTTTATTACATAGGATTACCTCTGCTCACAAGGAAGGTTCCAGAAGATGGGCAGCAGCGTCCACTGCGTACCAAAAACTATACTGTGATTGCTAATCAGCCTGCTAAGCGTGGGCATTATAGTATATCGCCCCATAAATTGCCTTGCAATGTAATAAAAAATGGCAAATATGGGATGAAGCGAGGATGACTATGACAATTTTTTTTCTATCATTGAACCTAAAGCTCAATGTTTCAAAAAATATTGATCTAATAACACCTTAATAGAATTCTTTTGACGGGTTTATCAGTGGTATGTTAATGATCATTTTTGTTTAACAAAAGCTTCGAGTAAACTTTATTTCATGTATTATGAATAAAGAATATTAATAGCAAACACCTTGTTTACATTATTAAATATTGATACTGTTAAAATTAATACGTTATAATGTAAAATAATTGCTAATTTTCACAAGAACGGTCGCAGTTTGTGAATTGTTAGTAGACCGTTTTTTTATTAATTATATTATTTTTAAAAAATAAACGAGTTTTAATCTATAACTATTTTATTACTTTTTTATGACTGTTAAAGCTATAAATATTATAAGCTACAGTAGCTTTTAATTTAGCGCGATTTAAAAACGAAAGAATTTTCTAGAATAATTTTATGGACAATAACTCTTGAAATTAGCGTTTAATCTAAAAAGACGTAAAGTATAGACGCCTGCGCACTTTTATCAACAGACACATTTCTCAATCACATATAATTAATGATCGACATAATAATTTATTGCCCGGGCCATAATAATTATAATGTAACAATTATTGTTCCGTAAAGGAGACATTAAGATAGGACATATCGTTACATACGCTTCGATGAACAACTAAATTGATTTATACAATCAGTGCAATCGAAAATACTTCTTGTTCAAACCAAATAAAGTTAAATTTTAAACGAAAGGAATTGTTCAATAAGAGAATTATTGTGTTGCTTACCGTACAGTCTCTGTAGTCTAATGAAAAATGGATTGCGTTTACGTTATATTGACGTGCATTTTATGATAGTATATTCAAATAAGTTGAATGAATCTTTACTGTAAATTATTATCACAATATTTATATTTATCATAATTGATTTATGCACATTTTTTGACATTGACAAATGTTGTTTTCCCGTTTGCATTTAAATTTTTTTACTGGGTTTTAAGTAATAGAATCGACGCCATTCGGTAAGTCTAGATTATATAAGCTTGTCAATAAACATCCATTGCATAGCACAGGCTTTACACAAAGTTATCTATAAGAAGATATACCATAATTGCCACACTTGGTAGGCGGGTTGTTAATCATATTGTGGTATTATAGTACGCAGAGGACGCAGCTGCCCAGCCTCTGGAAACTTGTTTCTAAGCAGTGGCAATCATATAGAATCAATGCACAACCGAATCCGCGACCTATGATTGCAAGTTTCAGTCCTTTACCGCTGGGCTAACACTCAGTTATGTCTGGTCTGCAGCAATCACCAAGCTCTCGGACAAAAAATGCTGTGTATAAAATCGAACCTGGACGATCCTAGCCGTAAATCTTACTCTTCTGCTTTATGTGCCCCCTCTACCACTTGGCTACCGCTTTTTAAGCTTTACGAGCTAAGTTATTATAAACAGCCAACATCTCGGCATAATACCTTCTGCTGTCTTCCACTTTAAACTTGGTTAAGTGTTAAATAACAATACTATTACATTGTAAAGTTCACTTAGATTTTACTAATGGTCTATTGTTGTATATAAAAAAAATATTTTTTTTTTAAATTATTGCTTGACATAAATAATCACACAGACGTGTATATTATTATACATTTACGTATGCAGTTTTTTGTTTATTACATGTTGTAATTATAAATGCCAATTAAAAATAATTAAGGATTTTTAATTTGATACTAACGCAAAAATAATGTATTGTAAAGATTAATAATATGAAGGAAAGAGTTTAAAAAAAAATCTTTGGATGCTCTTTATTTGTAATTAGAACAATATATTTTACTTTTTTATATAATTTTATAGCTAAAACTTATTGTTTTGAAAATCACAATTATATATGTTGATTTATTATTGATTATATGAAAATTTTGTGACAGTGTAACACTAAGGTTCTGTGATAACGACAGTATTCAGTTTGAATCCGCAATTCAGCGAATATCATAAACTATCTAGAGATTGTGTACCCCACACCTTTTTCCATTTATAATGCATGTATATATGCAGTATCAACAAATTTCAGCCAATGTTATGCAGAAAAATCTATAAATTGTTGATTGAGTTTTTTTTGTGGTGAAAGGTCACTGTTGCCTTAATGACATTTACATATTTCACGGGCTTGTGAGCTTCGGCTCAAGTCGTTGCATGTAATATTTTTAGCCAAAATGGGAAAAAGATTGCATATGTGGCAGCATTTCCGTGAATATCTTTTATTTATTTTTGTAATAAAATATACACGAATACAGCAGATCCTATGTACTTTACGATTCAATAAAAAAAATAAAAATGTAAAAAAATTAAAACTACTTGTCCCGTTCAATTAAAATAATGGTAAAAAATTTTGGGCACCATATACAGGGTGATTGCAAACGATTTGTGGTCTACCATAAGCATGTTACATAAATAATAAATAACGTAATGATAATATAGCCAGAAAAACAATCCGAATTATTACATGTAAAGCCTTAGTTCTGCCAGAAATTATTATACCTCGCTACTATTGGAAAAGAAAATTAAAATAATGTAACATATTTCAGCGTAAACAGATTATACAGTGTGATTGAAAATAGGTGTAAAATTTTAAAGCTGTGGAAATGAGCTTTACATTCATCCCTTTACAGCTATAACCAATCATCCTGTATAAGTGGTGTTGGATGAATATATCTTTTATAACAGTTTTAATTGAATAGATGAGATAGAAATAATTGGGTTTTGGCGTGAAGACCAAACGTAATGACCTTTACGTCGTGGTGTATTTAACTTTATGCAACAATGTACTGATTGCGTGTGCTCTACACCGGCTTGCAACGAAAGTAAAAAGCGAGCTGACGAGTGATAGAGCAAGTATTGACTGCTTTATGACTTCCTGCCGACAGATGGACAGATAAACGCGCTATTTTCAGTTCGCAATGAATGAACGCATGAATGGTTCGTAATGAATGATCGCTTTCCTGACGTTCTTACAAATGTCCCTTATCTGTTGTAGGAAGCTGCGCGTGTGTGAACTCACTTGTTTACTACATTAGAATGACCGTTTTGATTTACACTTGTTATTTATTAACATACATTTCTATTGAATTGTTTAATAGCCAGACGTGCGGATTGAAGATAGTACTGCTGACGAGTTGGAATCAGTAATAAAGTCTATGGTATTTAATAAAAGGAAATAAGCATGAAAACAATTTATAACTAATATATTTAAGTTTTGTTTTGGTGATAAATTAATATTTCAAGAAACTGGTCAACTAAGTGTTACTGAGCATTACTGCGATGCAGAATAAATTCAAAACAGACAATGCCATGTACTGCGTTTTATTTTTTTTAAATCGCAACTATAATAGTATAATTGTAACGAGTTGTGGTTCTACCTTTCCGATAATCTAGATAATCGATATTCTAAAACCATTACAAGCAATGACATTTCAAACCGAAGTCCACTCTACAATCAAACCAAGAGCTTGGCAGATTTTCAATTAGATGAAACATATATTTAACGGCCCCAACCGAACTCACTTTGAGAGCCTTCGAACTTAGTGAACTGTTATGAGGTCTATGCTGAACACTACCTGTGTACTCCTGTGCTTTGACGTATCAAATTGTATAATATAAAGTTGCATATTTCAAAGGACAAACGGAAATTTAATTTGATGTGGTGTTGCCATTTTGTATTTAAAAACAATCAGTAGATACACAGAAATAGGTAGGCCTTACTGTAAAATCTCTATGGCATATAGGAGACAGGTTAGGCCTAGTTTAGTTACTAGAGAAAACGATATTATAATACATAGATGGTATTTTACAGCACCTAGTTACAATTAACTGCTAAAGCATATCATGTATTTAGTTCGCAGAAAACCAGTTATATATTCAGACAAAGTAATTGTTTTAATTGACTTTAAGATAACCTACTAACTAATCGCAGTTAACACTATAAGGCAATAAAATATAAGCGAGCACATCAGTAATAATTTAATTAAAAGGATGCGGCCGGAACTGTTTCGAATACACAATGAAGAAATTGTTAAGAGAAAAAACCGACAATACACTATATTAATACTCGCCGCCATTAAACAGGGTTAAAACTTTACGTTCCACATTAAAGAACCTTAACACGTCCTAACACGTATTGATAATTACGTGTGCGGCTCCTTTTGTGCCCCCGCGGTCCAACAGCCGCTTGGGCATCGTGCTTGTGGTCCACGGAGAGCGATGCCAGGCGATAAACATATATTCTTGATTAGCTGCTCCAACATACTTCGTAGCACTAAAAGCAGCAAGAAACAGGCATTTTTGGTTTGTGTAGAGGAAAAGTGATACTTTAGCCATTTATATAATGGTTTTTTCATTTATTCTGACGCTTAAAAAGGTTGCTGACGTCTCATCGAAAAGATGGAACAAAATTACCGGGATTAAATTTTTTCATGCGAATACAAACAGCCTATGTCACTTATTACAAAAAATAACATACACATGCATTTAATTTGATGAAATGATAATTTATTTTTAAGTTTATTATTTATGAAACGTTTAGGAGGTTTAATTAATAATATTCTTCGTTTTAATCTCAAAATTCTAATCTTTTATCATTTTTTTAATAAGTTAAATATATTTATGTAAATAAAACTATATACTATATATGAACATTTAATTTTCATTTTGTTACCATAGTGAATACCTTAAGAATTTCGAAAAATCGGATGTTTAAGAAAACATCAATTTATGTTTTTATTGTATTGTTATTATTATGTCGACACCACTCTTTGAAATGCTTTTCTACCTTGACTATCGTATATCTGTCCCTGTGAAGCAAGCACACCAGTGAATAACCAAGCAATCGAGTCCCTCAACTGAGGGTAAACCGATATTGGACCTCAAACAAACATAAAAATGGATAGTAAAATTTTACGAGCACCGATTTACTGGCGACTGTGAACTATTCGAGTTGGGGCTTGGGCCGTTGGACTGATTTCGTGTATGGCGACCCTCTCAACGAACACGGGTACGCCTGGCAATAACGAATATCGTCTGATTCTCAAAGCGATGTACTTTGTTAAAAAAAGACGTTTATTTATATTACCGCAATAAATACTTCAAGGCACTCTTTAATTTGTCTGACATTCAATTTATTGATTTTCGAGATTTTATTTAATTACTACTAACCCGTTCCTTACTACCCGTTCTTTTCCGATGATTGTTTTATTTTAAAAGAAAACAATGTAAATTAATATCAAAAACCCACGTTAGCTAGATTCGGGTAATGGTCTTTGTTTACGATCACAAGCCACATGTTTACGCATCGCTCGTAAAGCTCTCAATAGATTAGTAAAAATAAATATAACTTGACTCGAGATTGTCAATTGAGTATAGTGCCACTGAAAGCGCTGTACCGTGCCTTAGGTATGTGCGGTGAGAGGGGGGTGGTGAGTTTCAGGCGCTCCGTTCCATCTATTATGTGTTTTCCTCGCCCCTCGCTTTCCTAAGGCGCAGTACAGCGGTTTCGGAAACACTATACTAACACGTCGTTTATTAGCACATGCTAGTAGATAGGTATTTGCTTGCAGTACCAAAACTATCGTTTTCACTTATTACATAAATATACTTGTGTAGCTTATGTATAATAAAAGTAAATGTCTTTTTTAATTCTAGGTTATGGTAAAATTAAAGGTAATGGTTGTGAGTTTTAAACTTAGCCTGGACTCATATGCTGAAAACTGTCACAGTTCTAGAGTTGATTGCAAGAAGAGATGTGAATAATAATTCAATTTTATTTTTATTTATCTTGAGATTGTTCTCAAGATCGTAAGATTTTATTCATCATTTTATTACGAAATTCCTAATATTTTTGGTAGTGTGTTATGGAAAAAAACATCGAATTCAGCTTGCATTCAAGGGCAGTAACAGTGTTTGCGGTATTTATTTAAAAAAAATCATTGACACTTGTAAGACGCTTGGTTCCGTCTTCAAAAAAGTTGGTGAAATACTTTTTTATATAATTATGTTCTAAATTCATAGATAAGGCATCTACATCTGTTGGGTCAGTCAACTTAAATTAAAACCTTATGTAAATAATGTAAAAAAGTCTTTTCTATATATGTACAAAAAAGTAAAAATTTATAATGATATAAATTGTAACGGACGCAAACACAGCGCTCATTTACTACTGCGTTATGGGTCAATAAAACTGGATGACCACTCAAATAATCATGGCCACAGATTAAAAATTTAAAAGGCATCACTCGGAGCGCTACACGCGTCGTGCGTCCGCTTGATTCACTATTATAGTCGGTAGCCAACATAAACCCTATTGCGTCTTAAATTGTGGCCACCCAAAGAAAAATACGTTTCCTGGTAAACGGGCCGACTCGTTAAAGCAATTAACCAAGAAATGTCCCCGAAAACTCTTATCTCCCGGTTAGATTTAAGAGGAAGTTTCGACTTTTTGTTGGGATCGGTTTACTTTCTTAAATATTTTAATAACCGAATGTTAAATTTGATATTTTGTTGTTTTTTTACAATAAACCTAAATAGTTATACAGTAAAATACATCTGATGGTACGTAGATGGTGCAGTTCATGTCATGTCTATTCATTAGTTTTTATTTTATTTATTAAAGACTGCCTATAATTAACAATATTACATGCAAATACAAAACTAAATGCGATTTCAATAACAGGCACCTACGACACGTGTTAGGTTAACCAAAAAAAAACGAACTTTTGAAAATAAAAATCAAATCAACAATTATATTTACCTAAATTCCTTTACTTAATTTAAATAGCTACTAGATAATAATTATTATTTAATTAACCATTTATTAAATATTTATTTATGTGTTATTATTAGAACGTTATGCATCATCAAATTTTCATTCATCATTTTGGTTGAATGAAGATATAGGATCATGGTTTATAGACGTAACGTCATAGCAATAGAGATTAACCCAACCAAAAGATCTGTCTGTGCTTAGGATTCAATGGAAACAATTATTAATAAAAATCTTAGTGAAGTTCTCCTCAGTTTTTAAAATTATATTATTTAAATAAATCTTATTATTGCATTCAAAAGTTTTTGGTCGAGATATGTGGGACGTTGTTGACTCATCTCAACTCGTAGGGTTGATATTTTTATGTACATCAACATTATTAAATTTCATTTAAAAATAATAACACTTTCTTGTCGGCTCTTCTCAGCAGGCCAGAATTCCGAGCCGACAAATGATTACTACTTATATTTAAAAAAAGATTGACATTCATAAAAGTTAAAAGAAATTTAATTCAAAATTGGGTGTCAATGCCTGCTCAAATTTTGGTTTGAAAAGGTCAATCCATAGCACATAACCAAATTCGGGTATAGAATTGCAAACTAACATAGTATATATGATGGGTCTTTGTTAGTTTTTCGTTTCAATATAATTACCGTCTCAATTATTCGGAGCTCTTTTGTATAACTATCTACGTCGAAAGATAGCTATATACAATCGATTACTAGCGACATCTATCATCATTCATATTAGAAAATAAGTAAATAGGTACATAATGCAATAATGATATTATTAAAACTCGTTCTGATTTAATATAAGCATTAAATGTGTGTATTTTAAAATGTTTGATATTCATGTTATGTTACGTCCATAAACTGTCTCGTGAAAGACATGGAGATGAACTGAAATGTCATATATATTTTTGAGCGGTCATATATTTATTAATAGTTCTAATTTAAATAAATTATGTTATACTTTATGAAATGTAGATGTGTATCTTTTCATAAAAATATTAGTAAATATAGTTACATAATCCGAATGAAATGTATTTATTATCTTTACGACACCGGAAACGATAATCTCCGAGCCGCGAACTTCGCAAGAGCTTAATCGATATCGATCTGTACTAATGAACGATCATGTGATAAATAAAAGCCTCCACTTAATACGGGATCGTCTAAATCCGCTGACACTTTATTCCGTATAAACCTCTATCGAGTAATTAACATATTTATTTATTTTTATGTCTCTATTCGGCGTTTTTCCGGTAGCCGCTAATAGTTTAAGTCCATTAATGTTAATTATGTATTCACCGGTTCATCTCACATTATTTTTATGAACTATAAACTTGACCGGGCCGCAATTTGTAAAGGAAAGCCGAGAGCAAACGTTATGGCGTAATTTATGTTTGTCTGTGGGTCGGTGAGTGAGAGGACCGCTGTAGTGTGCTGGCTCTGATTATATGACTAGTTTCATCCGATGAATACGTATTAGTCCAAACATTAACAGCAAGTGAGTGTAGTGATTTTGATCTGTAAACTTGTTAAATCGAGTCTTACTCATTGAGTGATTATGGCATAATTGCGTTTTCGCCACTCTCCAAATAGATTTTTCCGCGTTTATTTTTAAAAATTCGTAAATATTTTGAATACATAATATACGTTTATACATTTATACTACAAGGTCATTCAAAGAAGTTTAATAAGTGAACTTCTTCGGCTGACCTATGTAGGCTTGGCAGTTTCCAACCGGGAAATCTATGGAGGAAGCCTATATTCGACAGTGGCCCTCCTGCCGCTGGAATAATTGTAATAATGATGAAAACGTAATTATGGTGTTAGCATTACTGATATTATTATTCTTATTAAATTAAATTAAATGCAGATTTTGTAACAATATACTAGGCATAAGACTGCAAAGAGTCTATCTTACAGCTTATACGCCTTTTTCAGGTGGCAGTGAGACACAATCCTTAATGTTTTTTTTCTCTTTCTGTTAGCGAGGAAAACGAAAGGTTTGATAATCTGGTATATACTATAGAGAATATTTACAATTGCGACTTCAATCCAAACACATTGGCTGCGACAATCACAGATAGATTCTGAATTCAAATCAACTTTAGAATTCAATTGCGAACGTTTTAATGAACCAATACTAAAAAGTATATCCGTTGCGGCTAGAAATATGAGGCGTTCTCACGTGAGCGTTTCAAGTTCACAGCTAAGTACGCTTGTCGTATTTCCCATATATATATCTGGGGGAAGCCTATGCCTTGCAGTGAGTGTCTATGGGCTGAAACGAGAAAACGATGGCATAGAAATAAATTTAGTCAATATTATTAATAAAGCGCTTTTCTTTACGCCTTAGCGGTAAAGCATGGCGTTCCTAATGAAATAAAGTTTTGAGAACTGTATTTAACAGTTTCAATAAATGAATGATTAAAAATTATTATACGACATAGGTACCACATATATATTTTAATTGAATAATGTACATCATTTCTGTTCTTAATATTTTCATTTTAATAAAAACCGTCATTCATTTGTTAACACAGTTTGTACAAGCTACATTTTAGCACCAATGGATACGCATCAGATATATGCTAGTAGTTTTCTAATAAGGTTTTTTACGAATCTTACGTACTGAAGAGCTTAGTGAGGATATCTATGGAAACTTTACCTTTATGCTCTTTCATTTACTATATTAATTAATTTATGTTATTATTCACGTAGGAGCATTTAAAGTAATCTCTTGTGTCCATTATGAGAAGAAAAAATTGAAAGAAGCTAGAATCAAATTAGGCTTCCTTACAATATCATCAAACTAATTAAATCTACGGGAGTTCCAAACGAAATCGTGATCTGAGAAGAGTCCATAACAAACTCAGATGAGTAGCTTGTTTTGTAGTGAAATTAACAATATTCTTAATAATAATAATATTTCCCAAACTTTATACCCGCTTAAAAAATCATTCATGTTTAAAAAGTTTTTTTTTTGCAGTTTATAATTAACATATATTTTAAATTGATTACACTATAATTTAGAGATATTACATCTAGTATATATGTATCGAGTATATTATAATGTGCAATCGGAAAAATTTTTTTTTATTATAATTTGCTACGTATTTGTTTTATTTAAAATGTATTTTTTTTAAATCACTGAGCGCAGACAGTTGGGAGAGGGATTGTCGCTATTTGCTCTCCCAGCTGCAAGTCACGACAGCGTTTTATTATTATAAACAATTATTACTACAGATAATTATAGCTAAAATTTATACATATAAACTATATAATTTGAGACTTTTATACAATATATTATTTCATTTGAAGTCACTGCCCAAGTACTACAAGCCGGTTTACAAGAAGTATGAAAAGAAACTGACCCTTATTTTAGTCTTATATCCTGTAAAGCTAAGTAAGGTAGCTTTTATTAAGAGACTTTACTTCGTTTTATAGGATGACAAGTAGTCTAAGTACGTTTGAAAGTAATAATTATTCATGTATCAGGTACATAACTTTTTACTTTGGATCAATTATAGTTTCATATGTCACGAATTACAGAAGAGCCTAATATGAAGTAATAATTAAGTTATACTAACAGCCTTTGAATATAAATACGTAGCTACGAGGATTCCAAAAGCATTTTTTTTTCTGCGATCAATTCCACAAATATCATTAACACAGTAGTTAGAGCAACGCGTTCTTAATCTGTAACATTACTTAAAAATCCATTAAGTGTGAAGATAACTTTTTAAATTTACTGCGTGATTATTGAAAGGTGTTACAAGCATACACGGTTGCGTACAAATGAGTTGCTAATTTTATGTAGTCTAAAGGAAAGTGTACAACTGTGTCTTTTTTTTTCTGATGTTTATGTACATAGTTATTTTTTTTATTTATTGCTACTGTCATGCACAAGTTTTTCATACATATGTCGGAACTCAATAACTTCGTGTACCGGTAGAGCAGTAACCTAGAAGTCTTGGGTTCTTATTTTAAAAGACACCATTTTACTCCGGAATTAATAAAAAAAAATCAAAGCAAACCAGATATATATTGACTGTGACCACTTAATTGTTAAAGATTAATAACTAAACTATGTTATTTACTGTAACTAGATCAGGTTGTTATCTATGGAGGAAAGTTCTTTCTCGTACAGTCTATGGTAATCCTAACGTGCAAGTAAAAAAAAAATAACAGAGTAAATATGAAATAAATGACATAATTTGTGTGTGTGTTTTTTTTTAATTTTATTGCCTGTTCATATTTTACTATTTCACTTCGATAATTTAAATAATGCATCATAGATTTCATTATTTATCAAGCTCGTATTACTAATCGCGAGTTATGTTTTTTTTTGTGGAAAAACTTTACATCCTCTCTTTACTTGTTTCGAGTAACTGCTGTATTAGGCGAAGAAAGCGACGATTCCATATTTAAATATCATTACTTGTCGCGAAAGAGAATCTTCGCTTATATAGACTGACAGACTGTGTATTTTGTTATTATAATTGGTTTTTAAAAACTGTTGTAAAATTCGTAAATATTAATTCTAAATTAATGCAATGGCACCGTAGTGGTCTGTCTACATATATACATTTGCTTTACAAGAAATATTTAATAAAATATTATTTATACGATAATTTGTATTGTTACTTGATTGATTTGATTTAAAAAACAGTCACAGTAACATGATAAAAACAAGAAATAAAAATGAAGTCGAAACACCTGAATTTCGTCTTCAAATAGTTAACAAATCCCATATAAGTTTGAGTGTACGCATGTATAACAATGTTCCTCGACATTTTAGACCTATATTTTCTTATTTTAAAATTTAAAAGTATGTTATTAAATTAATCTCATTATAGCATTCAAGAGTTTTTAGATAAACCAAATTTGTGCAGCTTGGTTAGTTCAGTCATTTGCAGACTAGGCACTAGTCTAGAGCAACAGTCTAGTGTAGCTTGCAATATTATATAGCTAGCTGAAGGCTGTTGCTACTATGGCAGCACAAAAAAAAAATGAAACTTTGAAAATAGTTTAAAATTGATTGTATAAATAATCAATATTTGATAAAAAAAATTAGATAAAAAGTATATTAAGCTATTGAAGAGGAATTTATTGGTTTGTTGACTATACGATGCTTTTATTGGTAATAAGAAAGCTATTCCATTTTACTTAAAAATTTTTGCATCACTCAAGTATCTACATAGTTGAGAATCAATGGTATACATGAATAAGTATTCATAATAAGCAAAACAAAAAAAAATTAATTTATTTATTATTTTACACTTATCTCCCGATTTACACGGTAGATACGTTCCTGAGAAAAACGTGTAAATCGAAAATTACAAATTTTCAAGTCAAAACCGTGTAAATCTAAAAACTTGAAAATGCATGATTTTGCTATTTAACAGTTGTGATTTTTTGCAATATTTTTAGGTGTACACAGAAATAAAAAATGCATTGACAAGTTAAAATATTAAATATATTACGGAAACACTGTTTTTTTTTATTTAATTACAATACATAAAAGAGAAAAACCTAAAAGAAATTACTTTCATTCTTTTTTTCGGAATCAAAGGTTCGAATTCACTTTCATCACTCGAAGTTATTTGTGCCGATTCGATATTTGAAGCAGAAATATTTACATTATGAGAGATGGTAATAAAATCAGTTATTAAAACAAAAAAAACTTATTTGGAAAACCGTGTAAAAGCGAAAACGTGTAAAACAAGTACCGTGTAAATCGGGAGATAGGTGTACTATTTCTTTACGCAATACTTCCTAAAACACTTCGACAGCGGCATCGCATTATCAAAAGTCCATGTCACTAAAATACCAATGTCGCGAAAGTACTTCAGGAATATTTATTTAGCCACATTTTATCTTTGACTCATATGTGTCACACAAAAGAATAGAGCTGCAGCGCTTTCATGTTTGACAGATGTTCACATGTACAGCAAGGAGATTAACAATATTTATTTAGTAGAATTATCATAGCGGGTCCATTACATTTCTAAGGAATTTACACGACATATGGACTAGTTACAATACTTTGATCTCTTAATACATGCGTGTGCTCCTGTAATCATAAGAGAATCACTATTGCCTTAATGGCATTTACAGAATCAACGGATATGAGAGAGTAGAACGCAGAAGCCGCTTAACCTAGAACTCAACTAAGTTAGCAAGGTTTTATTACTCGATTGCAACGCCGCTGAGCTTTTTGAGAGAGGGCTTGATTTTTTTAAAATGGCCCAGTTATCGAGGATCCTATCATACTCCCCTATTTTGGCAGCATTTACATTTTTTTATTGTTATTTTCACATACTTTTTTATTTCTTTACTCTTCTTTTATTATATAATTGTCTAGTATTCCTACACATTCTAATTTACTATTAGTATCGCCTCTCTTCCTTCACCCCGTTTCTCAATAATCACATTTTATTTTTATGCTATACTATTGTTGTATTATTCTTATTTGTTATACTAATTCTATCACAGATACGATTTTCAATTTATTAACATTACTTCTGTTATGTTTATATCAATAACCTTACTTTGTGATTCATATATTTTTTGGTTTAGTGGGTTAGATTGGATGCTGCTCCATGGACTGACCAGGCGCTTGGACTCATGAGAGGAGACTTTGGCATGAGCTGTCACTCAGCACATATTTAACATTTTGTCTCAAGGGCGTTCAGGAGAGCTGAACTTCGACATGTTCCGTAGCTACTGCCTGGCATACTTATATATTATTACATTATGTAGGAAAACATGAACGCTGGAGAATAAGGTAGCGGATGAAAAATTTTTGGAGGTTGTAATTTTGTTGTTTATAAGCCCTTATCGGCAAAGATGTTTTTCTCTATTGCTTGACTCATTACGTCTGTATGTGTATTCTAAAATTAAAATTCGTGTCTATTCTTTTGAACCCCATCTCGTCATCTGACATCTTCTTTCACTCCAATAGTGAAATATTTGTAGTAATGGATTGTTACGTATATACGTAAATGTATTCGATTTCCCAACAGACGCTTGTGTTAATTTAAAAAACACGATTTCATAGAAATGTTAAAGTATAAATTCTTTGAAATCCAAAAGATCTCCAGACCAAAAATGCGTAAATATTTAAAAAATATTTGCGTCAAAATAGTAAAAACTTAAGATAATAAAGTATAAAATACAGCCAAATTCAGTCAGAATATTGACAGCCTCAAATACTGTGTTGCAATGGGAGCTATGAATCTTTTGACGTTATACATTATTTTTTATTTTTTACATTACATTTTATACAATACAGTTTAAAATGGGATTGCACTAACTGTGTAAGTGTTTTTCAAACTTTTATGTGCCATGCCCTACCTTAACCTTTCTAAAATTCTTATGCCCCTCTATGAAACATTTATATTTCTATATGAAATCGAAAAGGTTAAACTTGTGTCGAGTTCACTTTAGAATTGCCTCCCTTTACAATCAAATTGCTCCTTTGTAGGTAATAGGCCACACTTTGGAAATACTGCTCTAATTACTGCATAAAGTAAATCAGTGTTACCGAACAAATAATAAACGAACGAATTTGTAGAGGGCTTCACACAGATATAAGAATGTTTTAAACAGTCATAACTATAAATTAAATTGAAGGACAGTCTTATAGGCGAGCTAAGGTTGATTCTAGTTTTAACAAATTAGGTTCTTCAGGCTTTCTTCTCTTGACGACACACGATGACACACTCGTCAAATTATTAACAAATAAATGTGACATTGAAGTTGGTGAAAGAAATGATTGTTTCGAAATACAACCTTCAATTAATATATGTACCAATAAATTAAAAACCAAAAAGTATATCGAAAGGAGATACCGAATACGACTTTTTAAAAAGACCGCAAGTCTGGGTTACTTATGAGTTTCGAAAAAAACAAAACTGGCGCAAAGGTTTTTACTTTTTTTTGTGAGCGAATTATTTATTATCGTTAAGCTAAGGTTATCAGTAGCGTATACGATGTCTGCATACGCTATGAAGTCATGTTTTTTATAACAATAACGGGCAAACAAGTTAACCAATTAAGCCTACAGAAGGTGGTGCTTGAATAAACTTGAAGTTTTAACTATACACAAAGGTCTTACTTTTTATTGTCATTGACAAATGCTATTTGCCCTTTGGCATTTAAAGGTTTGGTGGAATGACGTAGTGAGCACTGAAGAAGCCAATTAGTCCAGACTTCTACTAAAACTATGCTTATGCAACTTAGTAAGAACTCTAAGCTCGGGCAGTATTATTTATTTCCATAGATAGAAACGCTTTTAAGATCTTGAAATACGCTGGTGGACGATCTACCTATAGCAAAGGCAAGGGCCTTCAGAGAGGTTGTTTGGACAGTCGTTTGGAAGCGTTTAGAATTCTTAAAAGTCCTAACATTGGCTTGTTTGGTTACTATTATAGAGTTACAGTCCGGGATTCCCCCATCATCATTTAAACTTTTTCGTTTGAAAATGACTTATATCCTATATCCTTATGAGTTCTTTTTACTTGTATTAATTACTTATCTCTATGGTTTTTGCACGGAGAGGTTCGAAACAACTGGAGAAACTTATAGTTGAAGGCAATATAAAAGGTAAAAGGGCTAGGAGGCCATCTCCTAGCTGGACTGACGCAGATTCAAAAGCATGTAACGCTATCGTCCACCGCTTCTTACAATTTTTACAAAATAAAATCTTCAAAAAATGGTAGTGGAGACTGACTTATTTTGCCACGACTCTTAACCATGAGGTCGCAACTAAGAAGATTATCATTATTATTATTACCGTGCTTCCTCATCTTTCCCTCATATTACTTAGATGCAGAATAAATAGCAAGGCAATTAAAAACCACTAAATTATATTTAAAAAGGCAGTACCCACAAAACTTTGTGGGATCTATTCACCGCACAAAACGCAATTCCATACATATTATTAATATTAACACGAAAACGATCGTTTTATTACTTACGAATAAACTTCCACTGCGGCCGATAAGCGTATCATTATTTATTTATCGCGCCAGTTAAAAATTAACTGAATATAAAAAAATGGGAGCAACGGGAGAAAAACAAACTGGTTATCGTCGAACTGTGCCATAAAATGTTAATTGTCATCGGTGATTGCAATTAAAATTAAAAGTTATTGCATTTGTGTTATCTGTGGGTCAACGGTTACGTATTAACGCGCGCTCGGCTTGTACTGTGGCCATGTGTTTTTAGATGAATAATTAAATTATATTTTTACATAATATATGCTAAATTGACTTCATCGGATAGTAAACACCGATTCATCATCATAATTGCGACGTCCACTGTTGGACATAGACCTTGCCAACAGATTTCCAATGGGCCCAGTTGGAAGCGGTCCTTAAATATAATAGCAATCATTGTACATAATTACGACAATTGATATCTTCGTTGGATTTATCAAGAATTCTTCTTAAAGAAATGACTTACTACAAGTCAAAATTTGATTACGTTATATGAATCTAATTTTTGTTCAATAAGTAATTTTTTGTCAGTTTTATTTTTGTTAGCCTTGTGTTGTCTCTACTATTATAACACAATCACATTCCCATGGCTTCCACGGATATATCGTTCGGAATTTTGAAATGCCGATTTCCTTACAATGTCATTTAGATATGTTTCAAATCATTTCGTTGTTTAATCATTCATTGATATACCTAACAGTCATACAATTAAAATTCATAATAGAATGCATTCAAATAGGCCTAAAGAGTATAAATACTTAAATGACAAAACTATTCTCTAATCGATTTACCTGTTTTGAAAAATAAATTCATACATTTACTGCTTATTTGTAATTTATTTATTTAAAAATATATAAACTATACAGAGAAACTTATTGTATTTGTGTTAAAAAATGAGGAAAAGATTGATACTCGCAATTATGTTCGACAAAATTATAAATGAAATATAACTTTTGATCTAATATTGAAACAAAAACTTTTAAAAAATTGTATAAAAAGATAGTGTGAAATAATGTGATTATTATAAATTTTGTGTAAAAGACAGCTTCGAAGTATATCCCTATAATTTTACCATATTGTCATGTTTATGATACTTTGACTGATATGACTCAAGTTGCTTTTATCATCTGTGAGTATTTACAATGTTATATAATTCAAATAACATGTACGTTTGCATGGAATCGACTTTAAGTCACATTACTCCACAACGACACAATTGCTTTACTTATATATCTTCATTTCCTTATGTCAGGCCTCGATGACCGTCTTCCACATGCCGCGCCTACCAGCTTGTGGACACTACTCGAGAACCCAACGGCTGTCGGTTGCACAAGCGGTGTGCACACACACTGTCACTTCAGAGGAGTAATTTTTCGAGCTATATCGGTAACAGTGGTTTTTCTGCTGATCTCGAAGCGAAGCTCCGGGCCTAGCGTTCTCCATTGCTCTCTGGGTGATGTTCTTATAAGGCCCATCGTAAACGATAAAGTCTCAGATTCATAAATCATCACCGGCAAGATATATCGGTCAAAAACCTTCGTCCTCAGACATGTAATTTCTATTAGGATGAAATGAAATTACTATAATATTAAATGAAGTACACGTAAATGTTCTTAAGGGTCGATAATGTTTATATGATAACGAGCTGTGGCAGTGCTCGGGGTTTTCTCTTTTATTAAATCAAGAATGAGGAAATCAGTAGATGAACGATAATTGATTTTGAACTCTTTAGCTGATTAAGTCGAACTGACAGTGGACACGCCATATTGGCACAGATAGCTGCTGGGGCTTAAAGGTTCTGTAGAAGAGACTACGAATGGGCAAGAACAGCTTAGGATATCAACTCAAAATGTCGCCACGTTGTTAAAGTCTTAGGATGGAAGGCCGAAGGCTCAGGATGCGGAACGCTACCATTTTAAGAACTATAAGAGAGGCTATTGACGATGATGATGAACAGAAGAAACGGCTATCGCTAATCCTAAGGGCATATATGATATATATGCCCTTGGGATTATTAATATATAATTTAAAAAAAAAATTAAGAAAATTATTAAAAAAATTAAATTATTATATTAAAAAATAATATTAAGGTTCCTAAGGGCATATATATATATATATATATATATATATATATATATATATATATATATATAGGGCATATGTCCCTTCGAGCATAATTTTTGTAAATCGGTAGAATAGGAAGAATGCTTGTCTGTCTTTCGCAGTTACAACTGGAGGTATGAGGTGTCGGTATCACGTTACATACATGATACGCACGTACTAACTCGCTTTACTAAAAGGACTAAAAATCGCTAAAACGTTATGCCTTAACGTAGTATAAATTTCATGACCGGATCCTAAAGAGAGAGAACCCACTCTCCAAAGAAGCGTATTTTTCTACCAAAACCTCATTCATTATAATGATTATAATAAAGACATCAACAAACCGGCTTATTTGTAAAATACATGTGGAGAATAATCACATGCGTGGTCTATAACGGTATTGAATTAATTAATTGCCAACAAAAAAAAGTAACAAAGCAATCGATAGCAAAATCAAGACAAAACACGCAACTTAACCGGTTGCCGGCTAACGCAACCACTAATGACTTGACAGTGACCAAAAAAGAAAAAATATATGAAAAAAATTAAAATGGCCGACAAAAAAAAAAAACACCGGCCACTATTCCCTCCCGTTGACACAAGGCACAGAAATGAGGCCGAGACTCTCTTAACTAATTTCTTCCATCGCTACCGAATACAGAGAGTGTTAATTGCCCCGTGCGAGCGAGATAACCGACGAGTAGCTGCAAGTGTGAAAGAGAAGCGATACGATATCAAAATAAAAACTTGTCCTTACCAGTTGGTGCACTCACACAGTAGCGATAACTCGTTAAAGCAGAGCTTTTAACCCTCTAATGATAACGCACATTTGTTTAATTTAATGACGTACCGAATGATTACTTTGCGTGTAATTTCAAATCTGACACTTAATTCCAATTTAACCGAGCAATCCGAATAATATTTTACATGACACGAGAAGATTTTTCGGTAAGATAACTAATAAAAAATAATAATCATGAGAAACTGAAAATGTAAAGTACGCAATTTGTACATTATAAAAATAAACCTTACAAGAAATGCCAATTTAATTTTAGCTTCCAAAAGATACTAAAATGATAATATAATTAAAAATTATCTACTTAAATAAACAGAAAAAAGTTAATAATTAAAAAATGTAGACAAACTTAATTTAAAGAAAAATCTCCATTGGGTAACATTAAAGCTATTTTTTATAACAAGAGGAAGCTAGTAGCCAACTCGTAGCCTCTCCTTTAGATCAAAATATTTGTTATAGGTGCGTATGCATTTCTAAAAATGTAAAATATATTAGTTAATATATACAAAGACTTGAAAAGACTGTGTTCGGACATATGGGAAGACAATCGGGCGACAAACTTAGTCAATCGATATTTCATCGACATAACATTTCTGTGACGGACATTTATATATTCATTGAATACATTAGATTAGTTGGTACCATAATATTAACTGTTATTTAATTAGATATTGAGTACTTTAATGTTAAATTAAATCTTGAAAAATTTAAAAATTTCAATATGAGAAATTTCATGATTTTTTTAATAATTTTTCTGACGTAATTTGTTGAAACTATTATAGATAATATGTTGTTTAATTATTTTAAATTTATATGCGTTATATTTTACTTTACAGTTTCCCAAAGAAATTGAAATAAAAATTTCATAAATTAAGTTGTCGGATCGCACATGCGGCGTCGAACGGGTTAAAGCAAAGAGTTGACAGGCTGACAGCGATTGGCACCAAGCACGGATGCGCCGGTGTCTCCGATATGGTTAATTAGTAATAAGGATTAAATTAGCGATGGGGCTATGTTGAGATCAGAATCGGTCGCACTCTGCCCGGGCCGTCACGTCGCGTGATCATGCCAGCTTAATATATATGTTATTGATGCCTCAATGTAATCCAATTTAACCGTCGAGCACTAAGTGCATATAATACTTTTATGCATAGTAACTTATATTTATCACATAAACAACACCTTGCAAAACTAATAATCGTAATAAAAAAACAATTTTTAAGCTTTGTTTAAATAAAATTAAACAAATGGCTTAGAAACTATATATGGGTTATTCGAATGCATATATAATATGAAATTGTTGGATTATTATTAAAAGCACTTCTGTAACGAATCAATTTCAAAACGGGAATGATTGAATGAAACGGGTAACTACACCTGCATGTGATTGGACGGGAAGAGAAAATAGAATTTATTTGTTTATTCAAATATTTAAAAAAAATATCATATAGATATACATTTAAGTATGACGAGAGATCGCAGGTTCTTACTTACTAAGAAAGTTCAACTATTATTGAAACAAGACGGGGTTGGAGACACACGTCGATGGCTGGGATGGATATCATAAGGAAAGGTATTGCATTTGTCGCAGAACACATTAAAAATACATTAATTTTACAATTATGAGAACAAGAAATAGGCGTTAAGAGAGTATAAGAAGTAGACATTACAAATACAGAATTCAAATATAGTTACTGAAACTGCTGCACCGTGTAGCAAAGTAGGGTGCGATGGGGTCGAAGAAATAATCATAAACGTCTCTGTCGCGAGCGTTAACGTAACAAAGCGACCCCTCTCCCCTCCCGTTTTACCGCATGCATACCTAAGGCGCGGTACAGCGCTTTCAGTAGAACTTTAACACATGCGTACTGTTTGTCTTCCTTCCTTAGATTGCCATATGGTCCACGCTGCCCTCTAGTCGTCACTCCGCACGCATTACACCAACATCAAAACTGACACGATCAGGCAAGCCTTGTCTTAGCTGCGTCAACATCCATCAGAGTGTCAAATGTAGGTTCTGAAACTTGAATGCTTTAGTTTTTAGCATAATTCACGGACCCTTCCGCTCCGTGAACTCATGTCAGATAAAGCTGTATTAGTCTTAGAGCTAACAGCACAAACATCTTCGAAACAATACAATTATGTTTGTCTCTATAAACGTTTATACTCTACGACACGTAAAGTTTATTTAGGAGTAGTACTAACCGTTTTTGGATTTCTTAATTAAATCAACAAATCAATGGAAATGCAACAATACGGAAGAAGAAGAAACGAAGGTGACAGATAGCATTCAACTGATATTATATCTAATATATAAAATTCTCGTGTCACGGTGTTCGAACTTGAACTCCTCCGAAACGGCTTGACTGATTTTTACCAAATTTTACATGCGTATTCAGTTATGTCTGAGAATCGGCTAATATCTATTTTCCATACCCCTAAGTGATAAGGGTGGTCCACCCCTAAATTTTATTTTTAATTTTTTAGACAATTTTTTTGGTTTTTATTTTATTATGATACAGCATACAAAAATACATAAAAACCTAAATTTTCACCCCTCTACGATCAACCCTTATCTTACATTTGTTAATTAAAAACTTTAATTTTTTTTGCAAAACAACGTTTGCGGGATCAGCTAGTATGTTATAAAGTTTGCAGTGGATCAGCACTAGCACAGCATTTAAAAATAAATTTATTATTTTTGTGATGTACCAAGTTTTCCACATAAAACCTATTACATTCACTCATCACAGTCAGAACTAAACAGTATTCAAAAAAAAGCATGAAACACCTGTTATTGCATGCAAAAATATGCACCGTGAACCATAACTGTCTATGTTTTCATATTAATGATTGATAGTTATTTTTTAATCGCATTCTAATGTTCACACTGTCGAGAACGCATATCTTCTCACAATGAAAATTTATTGACCATTACTAGTTTTTTATTATGCTCATAGTAATAGAACAGGCTGACGCATGCAATGTGGATTTTTGGTTGTATACATCATATGTCTTGTTTAACTGGTTGTGAATTGTTGTTACTTTATTAAACAGAAACAGTTTGAACACATTAGAGATTAAATGTGATGGTATCAGAAAAATCAAAAGATATACAAAAAGATGATATTTTTAGATCATTACTTAATTAATTAAAAAAGAATAATTAGCGTACAAAATTTTAAATGTGGGTGTCGAAGAAAGCCTCTAGATCAAGTCGGATCTAAATCAAGTCTAGTTCTCGGTGTCGGAGAATCTAGATCTCTAACGTAATTTTAGTAATTAAAGCAAACTCCCAATACAATATAGTTTACGGGAATCTTTTTCTTCAGGACCGTGATACCTTTAATACATTAATTAGAACAATTCTTTTTTTAAATATTATTATGTGTATATTATCCTTTGCGCTGTAAAAGATTTTTATAAGTTGTTGTGTAGTAAACTACACTATAAGCAGTGGTTACCCCGCGGTATAGGACTAACACTTCGCACGTCACGGGTTCGATTTCAGGGATAAAATCTTATATATTTCACCACATCAATTGTAACTATTCACAAACAAGTTTCCAGAGGATGGGCAGCAGCGTCCTTTGCGTACCATATTACGACATTGTAATTGTCAGCCCGCCTGCCAAGCGTGATGATTATGGCATATCTCCCATAGATATTTTTGGGAGCGGACTATGTCTTGCAGCGTGGTCTTTGGGCGGAAACGACGACGACAACCTTAAAAAAGTTCAAGACGCTTCTTTATCGTCAGTGTGTCGAACGTTTAATTTATTTTCAACACGATGGTTAAAAAATGGGCTTTATAATCACCACCATCATCATCACATCACCCAACGGATATCCACTGCTGAACATAGGCCTCGTCGTCAATTTTTTGAAAGCATCCATCTTTCGATCACTTTAACGAGGTCGTATGTTCAACTTGTGGGTATACAACCTGCGCTTTGCAGCCCGTGATCTACACTACAGAACCTTAAGGCTCTACTTCAACTTATCAATCAGTTGGGCTATATTGGTTTCTTAAATTTACTATAAGCTTTTTTACATTAAAAGGTTTAAAACCTGTTCATCGATGTTACGTGTTTAAAGATGATTACAGTGAAATTAATTTCATTGAGGCATTTGGCGAGAAAGTTGATGTAATTTGTAAATCGTTTTATTTGTCCAAATCATAACCCCCCGTTGATTTTACAGTTAACGGGTTTTAAGTATTAATTGATTTTTAATTGAGTACTGTACAGATACAGAGCCGCATGAAGTAATTAAATATCATTGATTATTATCAGACGATAATAATATTTTGGCGAACTTTATGATCGTAAACAGGCGACAATAATAATATTTTTACGGATTTACGAATTTGGACAAAATTTTTGATTATTATCTAGTGGCTCTTAGGTTTATATAATGATTTTTATTGGACATCTTACTTAATGATATAACAGTAACGTATATTTCAAAAGTAATCGTCTGTATGTATGGTACTGAACCAAAAATATACCATATAAAAAATTATCTTTTTTAGGAAACAGTTTGTCATAGATTTTTACACTTAAAACATACCGAGTAAATGTAATCAAAAAAATAAACTACAAATTGAACAGCATACAGATTCTAATTTTAAACAAATAATTTTAAGTAAAAATAGTTAAAGCTATAAAATAACAATGTTGGATTAATAATAATAAAAATGAACGCTATGTAACTTGCTATAACAAATAAGCCAATTAGCATTAGTTGAGCGTTTAGATATTAGCAGCAACGCATGTAATAAGCTATTTATTTTCTATTATAAACTAGGTAGCTAATTATCGTGTAATCTGTGCATCGGTTGCGTCGACTGGTTTCGGTGTTCCGTTGGGGAATGATTAAGCGACACGTGTGTTTGCTCACTGTATTAAATAAACATTAACTTTTATAAATGGCCGTTTGATTTAGTAGGCCGTGCAGCTTCTGTCTTGCGTGTTCCGAAATCAGTTCCCTTAACAAATACTGTGAAGTGAAATTAGTGTTGCACGATGTGATTTTATAACCAAAGATATCACGCGTCGGCTCCAAATTTTCGTTAACAACTGTCTTCGACGTATTCTTAATATATTGGCCTGAGAAAGTCTCCAACGTAGACACTGTAGTGAGATGCCGACCGACCAGCAGATGAAACGCTGCAAGTGGAACTGGATAGGCCAGACGCTCTGAAGGGGCTCTGATCACATACCAAGATAAGCCCTAGAGTGAAATCCTCAAGGAAAGCAAAGCAAACCTGGCGGCAGACGATCACTGCAGAAGTGAAGGCAGTTGGAATGACGTGGGGCGAAGTAAAATGCGAGGCTCAAGACCGCTCGGGATGGCGACGTACTGTGGACGCCCTCTGCCCCATCTTGGAGACATAGGAATAAATGATGAATGTGATTTTATGATAGCTTCGGGACAAATTACAAACTAAATATTTTTATACAAATAGACTATTGCTGATGCACTATATCCCACACATGCATAACATCTCTTACCGTAACTTAACTTGAGAACCACGATTCCGATACATTTAAAAAATGGAAACCCTTTTGGTATTATGGTATGAAATACATATTTGGTGTATAATTGTATCTGCGTATAAAGCTAATCAAATAAAACTTTTCCTTGTAAGATGAATATATTCTAGTAGCATTTACACAAATTGGTTAAATTTAACAACATATTTCATGTAATTAGAGAATGATGAGAAAGAAAAAAAATGCTTTCAATCGATTAATGTCGTAAACTGTAAAAAGGAATATAATAAACTGTGGTATACAAAGCAGGAAAGATATATTTCAAAAAATAGTTTTAAATCTATTTTAAAGTGTTAAAGCATAAAAAAATGATGTACACAAACTGATAATCCCTTAACAATACCACATGAATAACTGTCCGAAGATTACCGCACCTCGTGCCAAACAAGCATAAGTATGAGTTTGAAGTCCTTTGTCCGTGTAATTGACTTAACAACAGTAAATCAGCGGGAGTGATGTCTTTGACGTTTGACGTGATGTAAATCGCTCAATGAAAATATACAGAGAAAAGAAATTCTTACTGTTAAGAATTATATTATTCCAAGTACATGCTCATTTGAACATTAGGTTTAGTCATATTAAATTGCTCTGACTATAAATTTACATAAAGTTATAAGACATGTAAAATATTTATCGGATCTTAAGTATGGATTTAAGATAAAAAATCCAGATATAACTGTGTTTGGGCTGGCTTTATTAATTTTATTAGGATACAGCGGTTTACGCATGTCGTGGTGCTGCTTAAATCATTACCTGAGTGTTTGGGTTTGAAGAATTTATCCTTATATTATTATTAGCTTATAAACGCCCGCTGTATAGCGTAGGCTTGGTAATACCGTCACGATGGCCGATCTTACCAAGTATACTTTAAAATAATAATAAATTGATTTAGATAAATAAACTGTTTTCAGTTCTTTGGATGTTCAATATATAAACCAAAGTTTAAACATGCTTACACGTTTTTTAAAATTACATTTAAAAAGTATAATATTTGTTACATTCTTTTAATACATTAGGCAAGCCATTCATAAATATTTTTCACGTTTATTAGTTTAATTGGTATATTCCTAGAATTATGGATAAATATATGTTGTTTTGTTGTAAACTGTATATTGAATACAATAGATCTATGTTTTTTTAATAATAATAAATGTAAACTTTATACAAAGTTGACAGTTGAAAGTTTAATATTAGTTTTTCCATATACTTTTGATTAAATAATTTTAAAAACTCTTTCGTAACCAGCTTATTTTTGATTATTTTAAATTAGTTTTTTACTGTTATCAGTAGCAAATAATTGAATAAGTTGACAATTGGCTAGATAATTAATAATTATTTAACGAGGGCGTATAACTGAATATATACCCAAAGTGATCCTGAAACGTTGTATTCAATACATTGCAACTGTTTAAGATTACTTATGTATGTTACATAAGAAATCAATTCAAAATATTAGTTGTATATAGAAGAATCTTCTACAGCAAATAACTTCCTTTTCCATATTATTTATTTATTCATATCATTACACATTTAGAATAATTAACAGTGATGATTTTTGTCTCTCATGACATGACCGATGAGCTAAATTTGAAATAAACTAGAATCAATTGCTTCTAAATAATGTATGTGTAATAAATTTTTCAAATTGAAACTATGGGATTTCTAAATGCACCCTGGTCTGAGAAGAACCTACTAAAACACAATGGAGATATTTTTTATTGTAGTTAGTAGCAATAAGTTTCTAAACTATATTATCACGTATTTCGTGTCAATTTTATAATATTCTTAATACTGTATTCGAGCTCTGTTCAAAGCTTGTCACACGAAAATTCCATCACGTGACTGCATTTTTAAAATTTTTGTTTAAAAAGACTTTTTTAATTTATTACACGATAATAGTTACTATTATTATGAAATATTTTAAATGTGTGTATAAAAGAGCTCCGAGAGACAATTTCGTTACAAGTTTCCGCTAAATTTGATGGATTTTTGTTATCGGAATTCGAAATGTTTGTGCCTTTCTGCCACTTTGAGGAGTGCATTGTCTGATGATTGGCGCATTGTGGCCCACCCAGCCGTAGCCGGTGCGACTTGTCACTCGGACAAACATGGGTTTTACTTGTAAACAATGGATAGAACCGCTTTTGTCGTTTCTCGTCATAGAGGAAAAGAGCATAAGTAAATTATTTGATTACTTTTGATTAACTTTAATTCCTACACAAAGAAATTATTTAGACGAAAATACAACGATATTCCTATGTAAAGGGCAGAAAACCAACCCCTATAATTTTTCGAAAATTTAAAATAGTTTTAAAGTAATTTTATAATGTAATTTTTACGAATTGTGCATTTCTCTTTAGTTTCTGTTAAATGTCACGCTGTTAGCTTTGTGGGGCTGACGAGTAAAAATTTTAACTTCTTCCACTACTAGTTCTATCCGTTCTTGAGCCACTTGGATGTCATCTGGCGAGTCTGTGTGACTTGAGTACACTGTTTTTTCGTCCCTCCGGGTGATGTTTGGATGAAGTCCTCGTTCTGTAGCTGCTGCCATCATTTTTGCTACTTCTGTAGCTTTTAGTTTAAGTTTTCTTCGAGGCGTGCCGAGTCTGTGTGGTGTTGGTGGTGGTGCTGTTACATTTTTAAAAGATAAGCAAAAGGTGCATGAATATAAATACAAATGTCTAGGTAATATATATTAATAAATATTTTTTAATTACCCTTTCTTTATTTTTTAGATCGTTTTCTTGGCTGATTTAAAATGTCGTGCCTCTATATTGCCGGGTTTTACCACATTTTAAATCGTTGTTAGAGAAACATGTCAACTTACAGGTTATAAAAAAATCAAAGTAAAAATATATCAAATCACAATTTTAAAATAAATTAATCCACGAAAAAAAGGATGTGTCATATAAACAATCGAAGCTTGCAAATGCATACTTAGATTTTTACTATCGCTATTACTTTTATAAAATATTGATTAAAGAATTCAATGAAAAGCGGTATACGTTTTCTGGTATTAACTCTCTTGTGTAGTATTCTATGTACTTTAAGTTGTAAAATTTAAATATCAATTTACAATTAAGTATATTATAGTAATTATTCAACAGAGAGGTCTTCTGATTTCTAATAGGAGTCGTTGGAAGCGGCCTGCATCCTGCGTCTTTCGAGAAACTTAACAAAATCGTCTGTTTACCTCTTTGAATGTCCTATCCTGTCCTAAACTATTTTTTGTATACTCTATAAAATATTTAATGTCATTATTATTGAAGAGAAGAATGGAGAGAAGTTACTAGGATTTAAAATAAAAGAACTGCTCTCTCGTTCATGTCTCTATCCAAAGGTTGTCTGGTAGAGATGGCCTCGTGCGATTAGACCGCCTCTTGTACCTCTGTATATGAATCGTTTCTATCTTTTTAGTTATTATCTATGATGTACCAAAACGTGTATATAAATAGGTAAAATAAAAAAGGCAAAGTAAGGATCACAGCCTTCCGCAAAAAAACGTGTATAACAGATGCACTTACCTATTCTCTCCAAAGAAAGTCAAGCACACATGGACATAAAGAGTTATAAAATGAATGGCATCACGAGGTACCAGAGTGAGAAGCAGACCTAATGCCGGTTGGGCTGACGAGATGATGACTACTTGTCACGAGGGACAGAGGTCACTAAAGACAGAGAAAAATGGGTAGCTTTGGGTAGCTTTAAATTCAATATAAATCATTATTTTAAATTTTAACTTAATGCATGTCATTTACGGTATTTGTATATAACGAAAAAAGCTTTATTATTAATAATAATTATTATTTATACAAATTGAAGGTTGTTAATAGTAAATGTTTTTCACGCTTAAATTAGACACATCTCGATAGGTTCGATTTTACAAGATCTAGAATTCTTCCCACTAGAATTGTAATAACCGAATGATGTTTTAATTTTAGTAAAATTAGCTAAAAATCTTTAAAAATTTATGATTTTTGACAGACTCCCGCTTTTATTTAATGTTGTAGTTATAACGTTTTGCCATTAGGCCGTGCCCTCCTACGCTCACATTAAAATTACCCAATAAAATTGGATTTTGCTTGCTGCATTGCACTCAAAATGTTAACAATGAGGAGTCAATCATTTTCGCATTATCAGCCTACGGTACAAAGAACCCAAACACCTCCGAATTGAGATTCATTCACTGACAGACAAATTTCAGTTTCGGGATGATGGATCCGTATAAATATTCAAGAGAATGCTCGGAATTGCTCCGGGCAGGTGATGTGCGTTCTCACAATTATTCACTAATAATTTAGGTGGTATTTATTTACCATAATTTACCATTTACAAAGAAAACTGTATTTTCTTACCACGCTTTACTGTTTATTAAATATTAGTAATCATAGTGTTTAAAAATTGGAGAGGGTTATGCCAGAAATTTATTTATTACACGATCAGGAATGAGGAGATCCGTAGACGGAGAAAAGTATCCGATATAGTCCACCGGATTGAGAAGTTGAAGTGGGCAGGCCAAATGGCGCGCAGAAAGGACGGCCGCTGAGAAGAGACCGCAGATTGGCACGCGCAGCATTGGATGTCCTATCACAAAAGCAGATGACCTTGTTCATCGGCCGCGTACAACAGATCCTACAGATACTACACATAATTAACTAATGGAGGTATAAGATGTCCACATGTCACAGTTATTCCGAGGTAACTTTAAATTTTTTACTTATTGTTATTGATTCGATCGAAAAACAAATGAATTGCAGTGCCTTGCCTCAACCCTACCCGGGACCCCATGGGTAATGTAAAGCACTCAATCGAGAGAAACATAAAGCCACATCAAATCGAGATATAATCTGGTAAAAAAAAGTTTAATTTTAAGATTAAAAAAATTAAAAGAGCATGTGAACTATGATGTTAAGAAAAATACAAGCAATCCTTTTATGATTCTCATCAATTAAACCGTAAGATGTCTACTGTTGGACATAGGTTTCTCCCATAGATTTTCAATAGAACCTTGTATTTTATGTTTGTTACATTGTCACTTCTATTTGCCGATCGGCTGGGTTACGTCAGTTATTGTAATGGATGAATGGATTGTCATTATATTATAATTATCTTCATGTTTTTGGTATTGTTTAGTTGTTTTGTTTATACAAAAATAAATAATTATGTAACTCTAAACAGCAATTTATAAACTTGAGTAAATCTCCTTAGTTATAACGGAAATTTTAGTTCCATAAATTTACGAAGAAAAACAAGTATCTTTTTTATAAAAATTGCAAGGAAAAGAACCGAAAATATGTAGAATCACATCACAAGGCGTCCACCACCTTGTTAAGGTTACCGGAAGGCCTATATCCAGCAATGGATGTGGTATCGCTAAAATGATGACGCTGGATTTTGTACTTTAAAATCCATTGTATTATTTACCATTACGTAAAATCATTCGTCACTTAAGGTTTTAAAAAATACTCCGATAACGCAAAAATTTGTTTTTAAATCTTTGTTAAAGCTTTAAATGACAATTTAGTGTCAAAATTCCTTCGATTGGAACCTTTTCATAGTATATATGTTCTTCGGATCATCGTTTCAGCTCATAGACGCCCATTGCATATGCATTCACGTACAATAATCAATTTTTAGCAATAACGCGATGTTACAAAGTAGCTACGTCGACATATATAAGTGTATGTATGAAAAACAGCGGACAAAAACCTAATGCGTCATTTGAGTGCAATTACGTACAATCGATGACGAAATTAGACGGTCTAGTGATGGATCGCGCGCGAAACCAGCTGTTGAAAGGTCGACATGCGTAATATATTCCCATAAAAAGTGTAGAAGCATTCGCAGTCAAGTAAATTATGCCAATTATCGACAACGCACAGAAGTGGCCGTTATGCACAGGGTGACCATGTTTAAAAATATAGATTTATTAATTTTTTTTTATTATCTTTTATTTAGTCCTCAAGTTTAGTTATTGGCAACCTGGTAGTCACTCAACGAGTCATAGAGAGAACTAAGCTCGGGATTTTTCTACAAGATCGAATCAGGGATGGGAAGATCTGTAAATGAATGAAAGTAAACGACATAGTCCGGCGGATTGCCTAGATAAATTGCTAGTGGGCAGGCTACAAAGCGCAGAACAGACAGTGGCTGAGAATTAATAGTTCTGTTGTGGAGACCATAGACCTGCAAGTGCAGTGCTGAACGTTCTGGTTGGAGTTGTCAAGGTAACCTGTTCCATGCTATCAACGATGACGGTAGACGCTGGTTGCGAGTTACTTCAAAACGATCTCTTTTGAAGTCAATGAGGGAGGCCTATATCCAGTCGTGGACTGAAATGCCCGGATGATGATGATGTCTGTCCATGTGATTTTATAGGGTTTAATAAGGTGGTCAGAGATGGGCGAATCTTATGAGAGTTCTTACGAAATCGCTCCTAAATTATGCGCAAAATGCTACAGAGAGGGATAAATAACGGGAAATTATTAGTACGGTTATTGACCGTTATTACCGTTTATTATAAGCACTTACAGTTTCAACAGATTGAAGGTAGCAAAACTGTTAAGACTTATATTTCACCTATTTTCAAGTAAATGTGCCCGGGGACTATATGAAACTTCGACCTAAAGCGGTTCATTAAAGATACCGCTGGATTGGGAGGTTACCAAGAGACAATTTTGAGTAATACATATATACTTTAGTAATATTTGTAGATTATTACTGCTTGCTTGTGATCACAGGTCGCGGGTCGGATTCCCAGGACACAATATTATATAATACACATATTTTCATTAGTTATATAAGATTGTTACTGCTTTCAAACCAGTTTCCAGAAGATGGGAAGTAGCATCCTCTGCGTACCGTAATACCACACTGCGATTGCCAACCTTTCTTCAATGAGTCTGATAGCTCTCCTCATAGATCTTTGGACGAGTCCTATGCCTTGCAGTGGACAGTATGGGCTAAAACGACGACGACATTTTTTAGATAGAATAGTGCTATTCGTACTTTATATTAATAATATAAACTTTTTTTTTTTAAATTCGAAATACACTGTAGACTCCGCTGATTATTTAAACATTGTCACCCTTGCACTTAATGCAATAGGAGTAGTTTTTTCATAATTTCCATTCGATGAATTCCTTTATCTTTTATTGCTAAATGCGAATATTAGCGCATGAAAATGAACGCTTAATAAATTACATTTTTCAATTAGTTAACAATTTATGTGATGAAGCGAAATAATTAGTGTCGGGCTACGTAAATGAGTCTGTGGTCAGAAAGAGACGATGTTATTTACTGACCTTATCAATGGATATTTAAAATGACTGATATTAATACACTTTTTAATAACGAGCAATCCCAAAAATGAATTGCAGAGTAAATATAGAGTAATTTAAACCATACTTGTAAGCTTATATGTAACTTTTGAAACTGTAACCATATTTCTAAACACACATAGGTACTGTTTTAAAAGTTATGCAATATTAAATTTACAAAAAAAAAATCGGGATTTCTTTATTTTTTGTTGGCCTCTCGGTAGATGGTATATGCCAGGGGTGGACAAACTGTGGTTCTCGAGCCACATGCGGCTATTTGAACTGTTATTTTCGGCACCGATTGACTGTCGAATTATTTCAGTATTGAAATTTATATTAGCTATGTTGGCTTCTGGTAAATCGAAACAATTTACTGGTGTGAGCAATAATTATTATTGTTCCGTCATAAAATTAGCAAAATCCATATACCAATCATAATCATAACTGGCATTTGAAGTATTATTAGGAGTGCTGTTATATACGTGCGCCATTATTTCTAATTTAAATGTACATATTTACTACTTTTTTATTTACGTACTTTTGTTTAAATAATTTCAGTAAATAAGATTTTTGTAAAAAAGACATTCTTTTACGTGTTTTAAATATGTATTCGATTCGGACCGGTAAAAAATTTAAATATCTAAAAAATTGCTCGCACTATCGAAGAGATTGGCCACCCCTGGTACATGCCTTCGTTGTTATTGTTAAGTTTTCTAACGGTGTTTCTATGATCCAAGAAACTAATTATTGGATTTGATTAGAATTTAATGGATTAGAAATTAATTGAAGAGAACAAATCAGCGAACCACAAGCCAAGGGTAGGTAGAATAGGTAAATAGGAACAATCGACATAAGAGCAAACCTGGCTTTATAATAGGCCTCTCAAATAGAAATCCGAAAGGACCGGTTGGCATCGGTGTGCTACAGGTTGTCTGGTCTCCTTACAGATGGATGTGACATACTTTAACTTAAAGCTACGGGGATTCCATACGTGCACCTGAGTCCGATGAAGCTTTAAAAGCTAAAACGGCTAACAGCGCGCATACACAATCGAATTTAGCCATACGTGCACTGATCTGAAAAAAGCCCACAACATAATCAGAAGGGTTTTTTTGGTCACTGTGTAATATATGCACCCATACACGATGGCATACACAGAGTGACTGGTTATAGGTGTAAAAGCTTTATAACGGTGAAAGTATAGCTCATTTGCAAATAGGAATGCTGGAAGCACTTTTTTAAATATATTATGAATTTTTTAGAGGTGAGCTAAACATTAATTAACAATATATTCACCATTTAAAATCTGTTACAGCTAAGAACAATCACCTGTATACACCTTTTTTTTTGGTTTCGTGGGGAAATCTTCCGAACGTTCAAGATACCCCGCCTCTGGGGGGATGACAGGGGTAAGTGGAATTCCTACCCTCTAAAACCCCCCGGTGATCGCCCTCTGCGCTATACGGGGAACCGCGGTATCTCCCGGTCAGGGATCGCCACGCGGTTCTCCCTCACGCCGTGCTATTTTAGACAGCTCGTCCGAGGTATGCGTGTATGGTTCACGCTACCTCCGAAACTCTCGTGGTGCTATCACGATGGTTCGAGACCACGTCGAACCATCGTCCGCTTCAGAGTCGTCGAAGCTAGTGAGAGTTTAGGGCTCCCACTCTAAACTCCCGCGACTCCGAGGGCCTCGTTTATGGTAAGGGAACATCATTCCCCGGAGGGCCGTCATCAGGCGCATCCCTGTGCTGACGGCGTAACCCTGTGTACACCTATTTCAACGTGTCTAAAAGATTTATGTACGTTTAATATTCTATGACTTCATTATCAAATATGACCCCTTGAGTCATCTCTAGCACAATTCTTTTTAATTTTATCTTACGTGTTGGCGCGACGGTAAAATCTTTAAAATTGTTTATTAATGGCCCTAATTTAAAGTTCAAGAAGTACCGGCGCGTTCAAATCATTTGTACACTAAATACACTTAACGAGTGATGTGACTCACGATCGGATTTTATTATCGATAAAAATCCGGATCAAATGAAGTATTCAGAGTTGGTGTAAAATGCCAGCCGTGTTGACAGAGACGCAATCAATAAATCACTCGGCACAACAAAGCGGTATTCAATGTGTGTTGATTGTGCCTCTTGGGAATGCTTTTTAGTAAACGCTAGTGATGTGACACATACTTATCGATTACGATAAGACCATAGTTTTATTTTTAATATTTTATTTAAACATCAATGCAGATAAAATTTTTACACTTAATTTGTTTGTGGATAATAATAACTGTTGATCTAATATCGTCGGCTTCCCATTAAATGGACCGACATAGTTAAGTTCGCTGAAAGACGTTTGCTGGGAGTAGCACAAGATAGGTCGTCAGACCTACGTCTTATATATTTTTCTTATGTGATGATTACATATATCATAATAGTTCATAAAATATAATGAACAAAAATTATTTACTAAACGATGTGAAAACGAATAAAATGCATCAATTTTAGGAATACTTTGCAAAATTCATTATCAAAATAGTTGCTTACTATAATCGTAATGATTACGCTGTATTTTATTCTTAAAATATCGATAGCACGAGCCGAGTAATCAATTGATGGTAAATGATACCGTCCAATGACAATGCTACACAAGGTTTGCGAACAATTACGTTTATCGATCATTCGATAAGATCTGTAGGAGCATCACTCGATCGGCCTGTTCAAGAGAATCATTGGTGGTCCAGCCATGCTTTGATAGAATATGCCGAATCATGGCACGCGATTCAAATATGAAGATGATATGGCTCTTATATTATTAACAATATCATTTATATCGATGTCTAAAATCCGGATAACGCTTATAACGTATGTCATAAGGACTAAAACGCCCTGAATTTCATAAAGTAATGAGTAAATTAAATTTGTACGTCTAGGATATAAATCGGTGTCCATTAAACTGTTATTATCCATCCATTGACAAGAGGTTAATAAAATATTGTTCGATCGACATCACTACTCTTCAGTAGTGTGGTAATTCCCATATTAGGCAATATCAATATTGATTTGATTTCGTATATAATAATATTAATATAATAGACGATTTATATACCCCATTATTCGCACACCTCTTAATTGAATATATACGTAAAAACATATGAAAATACTTAATAAGAATTTATTCTGAATCTTCCTTGTTGGTATATTTAAAATGAATGAACATAATGGATTTTTCAATTATATGTATCAACTTTTTTGCAACCAAGATCAGTTTATTTCACTGTTTTTTTTTTTTTTTTTTCAAAATATCTTTAGTCACGTAGGCAATTACATACGCTTTTAATCGTCGATTACTTTAATATTAGTTTAAATAGTAAGCAACTACCGGCTCGCAATGATCTGTTGAGAAAAGCCTTTTAAATGATTTTTTGTCATCTGTGTATTATACTATCAATCATATAAGTGACAAACCAAGTTCCTTGCATTTCAATATACTTTTAATTTTAGATCTAAAAGTAAAAAAAGGATAATATCTATTGTAAAGACGAGATATGGGTGCTACGAGCTCACTTTTATTTGATATTTTTATTTTTGTATAAGATTTAAATTAAGGCGCACAAACAATATGTTTTTTAAAATGTATTGAGATTTGAATTACATTAAATACCATTGAAATACCTATTTATTTAACCTTTAACTATGGACGTCATTTTTTTGTCACACTACCACGGACGCGCGGTCTCTCAGACCGCTATGTTCTGAAGTCCAAATATTACGTAAATATTAATTTTATTTGTACACTATTGTATTTATAGTTTTTTAGGTATATTAAAATTAAATAATTTCGAGGGTTTTAATCAATCTTTCTTTATTTGTAAATAAAATAAAGCATACCAACAATTAAAGGCACTTTTTGGCATACATTTACTAGAAATCAATTGTAGGACGAAAAACTCGAACGAATTAAACTTTTTAGAAAAAATAACAATCAAAACTAAAAATCTAAGATTTAACCTAATATAAAAACGTATAAAAGTCTTCTCAAATTAAAATACAAAATTTTTGACATTGGTCCAATTGTTTAAAATTATTGGCAGTCCTTGCACAAGGGTTTGGAACACTGTAAACATATGACCTGCCTACAACTGATACAAGTGTAATTGGACTTTCTCTTTAGTTTTGTTGGACAAAGACGACATGTTTATCGTTTTAATGAATCACTCTCCTGGCTAGGGGGTTTATCTAGGAGCATATCTGCCCCTAAAACTCGCTTCATTGACATTTTCAATTCGTTTGGTATATTTGGTTTTATTCCACGTCTTTGCATATGCGGAAGATCATCACTAAAGATCGTGCTGTTTTTTAAGGAATACTCCTCTTTTTATTTTTTTGCTCTGATGCTCATTGTGTAGTACATGAGCATTTATACCGCACAAGTCAAGAATGCGATATAAAATGAGCATAGGCCATCTTCTCGTTCAATATTCCTTGACATTTTGAAGGAAAATAACATAAAACAATCAAATTAAAAAAAGTCACTGTTTATATTATTTACGCAGGAAACGTGGACGTGCGGTCCGACAGACCGCGGTCAAAGTATAAAGTAAAATAACTCACCTAATTTGTGTCCGCTGACGCAACCTATCATCTCAATATACGTTTCGGCGCTAAAACTAAAGCTACTGAGAGTATTAAACGCGGGGAGCAAGGGGAAAGGGGTAAAGACAAAAATTACAAACTGCAAGCGGTCTGTGAGACCGCGCGTCCACAGTTAAAGGTTAAAAACAGTGCCTCTTTTATGTAAAATATTATAAATATAGATTTTATACCGGCATCGTTGCCTTATGATAAAATAAAATATGAGACAAAGCTATAAAAATAACTAAAATGAATCTAGCTATATCAATATCCGTTAATTGTCTTATTATTATTTTTTTGCAAAGACGACCGAGCTTACTTTACCTGCGAATATTGAGAGATAAGGGTTACAATAAAGCTTCATATCCAAAGTAATGCCCATAAAAACCGTTGAGTCAACAGCTCCAACACTTGATTGTTAATAAGTAAGCCACAATTTTGAATTTTTTACATTAAGGAGCGTAAACCTATTGCACTTGATTTTTTTAGCATTTAAGACTAGATTATTAAAAAAAAACGTTTTAATATATTGATATTAGCAAATAGCTGCCGAAACAAAGTGAAATACACGTACCTAATAACCATCCAAGTTCATGGTCCTACCTCGAAGCATATTATTCCCATTCATTTGGTAGAGAATCCGCCTATGCCTTCTATAAGTTAGGCAGCCTCCTAATCTTGTAATATAAATGATGAAGGAAGGCGCCTGCTAGGCCTCGATTTTGCCACTGTAAACATTTCTATGCTTAGCTCTAGGATCTAGCTTTAGCTTTACGCTTGGTCCCGAAAAACAGAATGGTAGTAAGTAATGCCCATAGCCTAAAAACTTAGTCAATAAAAAAGCTGAATTTTTAAAACAAGGTCAACGATTAAAGTGACCTAACATTAACTTAATTACAGAAATGTATTCGAAATGCTTATCCCAAAGTTAGTTTTCAGTTATATTAATATTAATTTACAATTATTTACAGTGATAATTTCTTTTTTTCTTTCCTTTTTATTAGCAACTAGAATAAAATTTAGCTGAATTTAGAGGATTTCTGTAAGGAACATAAAATTTCATCTCATCGAGCTATATAACTAACATATTTAGTTATGATTAATAAATACGTCTGTACAATAGATTTTCACCTATATACGTAATATTTATGCCTGAAGCATAGACTAAACGCTCTCGGTGAGCCATTTAAAGCTGTAATAACCAAAGAGAACTAAACCCTAAAAACCTTAACAATTAACTATAAATAGAATTATTTTTAAGCCATGCTCTTATGAAGGCAGAAATATTACGCCCTTCAAACAATTTAACAGAGTACGTTTAAAAACGATACGTTTTCTAAATTTACTGCAGAAAAGGCCCCCAGTCCACACCGGGTAACGGCCACGTAATGCCCGGCGTACATTAGCCGCCGCAACCCCGCTGGTTCGAAATTGCGTCTGAATTGGCACCCCGAGGTCAGAAATCACTAACACATTAACTTTATTACGCTGATATCGCTCCGTTGAGTAATTTGCACGAATTTACCCAATACCGCACACTTCAAAATATATGTGAATTAGAGAGCATTATTTTTCCGTCTGCTTTTTGTTTTGGTGGAATAATACTCTACCTAGATTAGTCGTGTTATAAGAGAAGCTATTTCACATCATTCCCTGTCAAAGTTTTAAATAATTTACATTTGATACTGAAGTCCTATTTTAAGTTTAATATAGTTAATTACGTTTTAGATTACTCAACTAAAATGTACTTTTACAGTTAGAGCTACGCCTAAAACAAATTATATTAATTTAACCGCCACATCACTTTAATAGTCTTAAATATTTTTGACACTTTTGCATATATATAAATATAATAATGTATAAATGAAACATTGTTAAATTTTATTTAAAGTGAGTAACTGTTTTTGACCAGCATTTCTCACAAGATCAGCATTCCGAAATGGCAGTTCACTACTGGTAATCTTAGAAGAATTAACGATTAAAAATTTATTGCTAATGCATACTTGAATAAAGACATTTTTGTGACATATGATTAACTATAACAATTAATGGTTAACAAATTATATAGCTAATAAACAATTTGCTTGTATTAACTTGAAGAAAAAGAGATACGTTTGTACACGTTTGATATTTCTGCGAGTCATTCTTGAACTGGAGGCGCAATAAATTTAAATGCCTGAACAGCGGCAAGCCTAAGCGACACGACTTTTGTATTATTTTCGCGCTCCAATCGTAAAAATTCTTTACATTTCTACTTACGAGCCACTTTAAATCAATATTCGAAAACGAATACGCCGATTGCTGAAGCAAATGAAGTTATAACAATGGACGTAAACCTTCCGACTACGAAACGTCACATAACTCTAGGACAGGTAAATAAATCTAAATTGTAACACCGGTCAATAAAGATCAAAATGATTGTATCAATTCCTAGTAAATTATTTACGCATTCTCATCATTTCTTAAGAGAATCTTAGTGTTTCGAACATCACTACTCCATCTCAAACATTACTGAACAGAATAGTCTAATCTTTAAAAATGTACAGTTTTCAACAAATTTAATAGGCCATGAATCACTACTAAAAACATACAACAATAAATGCTCAGTAATATTTGAACTTTTCTTTAATATTAAATAGGTTTTTCACCAATTTATTCTCTCCACCGTCTTCATTAACAGGCCAAGTACAATCCGGCGAGTTTTTATTTATTTAGAATAAATTGTGGACCCTGGTTAGGTATGACGAACTCCGACGAGGCTGTTAGAGTCAAAAGGTTAACAGTACTAAATTCAACTGAAACAATAAAATAACAATTATTCATAAGCTCATTCTGCGTAGATTGAACCAAAAATAATAGTTAACAAGTTTCAATGTACTTTCAACTAACACCACCCCTATCAATAGCACATCTAACTTTGCTCATTAGTGTTGCAAGATGTTCGACACGTGAAGTAAATAAAATAAAACAAATACTAAGGTGTAATTCACTAATGTTCTGTTTTTACTGTAAAATCTATCTTATCATATTCACCAGCATATCAGCTTTAGGATGTCTAGTGATGTACATAAACGAGATATCTACGGAGGAGCTGTAGATATTCAACAAGACTAAGAAACAGCCCCCTTCGCAGTCTTCTGACGATTTAAAAATGCTGTCTGTTCACCATGCGTATTGGTGCGCAATTTCCACTCCAGAACTTAAAGATCCCATCAGTTGTACACCCCATGTGGCTTGTTCACTATCACTTCAACTAGCGAATCCGCTGGGTTATGTCGGTTGCTTTTTGTCTACCTTTGATTGTTGCTGTTTGTCTACGGATCTTGATATTTCTGATTCAATTCCGTAGAAAAATCCAGAGCATAGCGTATTAAAAGAAATACTACATTTCCGTGCTGCAAGTAATCACTTAAGATAATTAATTTCATTTAATCATAGCGATTTTAGCGGCCCTTAAAAACAAACGATAGATAACGTCGTTTAATAATTTTAACAGTAAGTGATAACAAAATTCAAATTCAATATATCTAGTTATTATTTGATCTAAAAGTCTACTTTACTATATTTGTGATATATAAAAATATATAATAGTAATTAATCTCACGCGGATATATAAGCAACTAAAATCTGCTCTTCCTGAACGTTAGAACATGATATTACATTCTCGCAGCTCCCAGCAGGGTCATCATCTTCAATGGCGGTCCTAAACTACTTAATAGGGTGATAATTGCTGAGCCATTAACCCCCCTCCTTCCACTCCCTATCCCAACAGCCGTACGGAAGTAGGGGGCCGGGTGGTCGACATTGTAGGAGGGATAGAGAGCTATATAACTTATGTACACAAATATTTTAAGCTCATTATTACGTGTATAATTTATACGTATGTTTTTATTGGTGACCTTATCTTAAATAAAACGTAAACACATTTAAACTTTTGAAAAACTTTTTTATTAAAAAACGATCAAGAATGATAGCGAGAAAGTATTTGAATATAAAACACGGATTGTGCAAAATAGCCACCGAAATAAAGACATATCTAAAAAATGGAAGTCAAAGTCTATCCGTAAAACAAAATCAGCAACGGTCTTTTGTATCAATCAAGAATGAATAGTTACCTAACGACTAGTAGAAAACATATTAATGGTTGTAATGACAGTTATAATTAAATATTCTTAAATTGTAACTACCAACCACTGTATTGTTACTTAGTCTGTGAAACCGTTCTCGTTATGTTGTGAAAATTCATTAAGAACTTAACCAACGGAGATTGCTCAATTTTCTTTAATATTAACTTGTACGGACCCCTTTTTAATTAATATCGACAAAATAGTCGAGGCGGCGGATGGCGCTGATAAGCCTTTTAGTGATGTGACTACGTAAAAGATTCAAAATAAATTTCTAAGCGTTTAAAAAAGTTTAGATGGATATATTTTTTTTTAATGTTATAAATGGCTCGATTCATTCTTATTGTCAACCGATAGATGCCCAATGCAAGGCATAGGTCTACCTCAAAGATCGCCACTATAACCTGTCTTGCACTGCTCGCATCCAGCGACCTCCAACGACCTTCACGTCGTCGGTCAACATACTGAGGGGCCTACCTATGGCACGTCTACCGACTCGCGGTCATCACCTGCTGGCTGCACGAGCAATATGCCGCTGTCGTTTAGCAGTAAACGAGAAATATTACAAGCTACTTTGTTTTTTTTAATTATAACAAAATTCCTTGCTCGGAGTTATATATTACATATATACCATTTAATCAATTTTGTTTGTGCAGTGTTAAGACAATATGTGATATTATTAGATATATATGATATTATTAGATAAATATATGATATTATTATATATATATGATATTATTGACATTTATAGACTATCCTCACTTCTAGACATTGAGTTGTTTTGTAAGAGTACAATGATTATAAAAAAAATATCAGTACAAGGAGCTATTAATAGTCTTCTTAAGAAAGTTCGATAGACTATCGACGGTCTTTGCTATGAATTCAAGTTTAATATTCTTCTTTTCAGCCGAAGAAAACGAGAGCCTCTCCCTAAGATGACCGGTCTTGCGCTGCCGGCATTCAGCGACTTTCCGCGACCTTAGCTACCTCGTTGGTCTACCTAGAAAAGGGCCTACCCCTGCCGCGTCTACCGGCTCGTGATCACCACTCAAGAACCTTTCACCCCAATGGTTGTCTGTTAAGTTAAATCTATCAAAAGCTATGTGTCAAAGTATTTCAATTACTTCCTTTCAATTTTCCTACATTTCCTTAATCTTATTTTATTATTTTATTTTTATCAGTGGGAGTTTGTTATGTGTATATTTGTCACCAATTTTTTTTAGTTTTTAGCTTTCGTTAAATTTTAAATAATTAAATTTAAATTTTAAACGATGCGCACTGGTTATTTGATTATAAAGAAATTTTAAATAAATTATCATATCGTATAAGATTAATTGTGTTATATATTACTAGTAACTTCTACGTCTCAGTCGTGCAAACTTTTTAGTGGTCGCGGTCATATTCCGACTAGTTCTGGTGCCTCGACTACTCTCTCTATGTGTCACCAAGTACCTCGGTTTGTGGCGGAGTAAGAGATTTACATTCAGTAAATCTCTCACTCCGCTTTTGAGTTTCACTTTGCCTTGCTCCACCCGACGTTCCATTGAGTTCTCATTACGGATTACATAAAAAAGCCTTGAGGATTCGTATTCGCACAGTCGAAAATAACCTTGTAGCAAAGCCAGGCCAAGGAGATTGTTAGCAACTTAAATATTTGACATTACTTACTTCAATTGAAGCGTGTATTTATAAAAAACTGTAATACAATATTAATTATATTCTACTATCTTTGTGTGGATATATGTGATGTTCCTCAAAAGAAACACTATAAGTCGGTAAATGTAACGCAATAATTTAAAGTTATTCTTGTTCATGGGCTCGTCTTAAACTTTTTGTTAGATATATTGAAGATGTTTTCCTTAAATAAAGTTAAGAATTGTCTATGGCAATGCACTTGATTTATGCTATAAAACTGTTTTACACTAACTATATGTTTTAATTTATAAATCAGAGATCTAGAATAAAGAGCAAAGATCTAGAATCTATAAACAACACCAAAAACTAATTTATACTTTTAAAATTTTGAGAAGAAAGGCATTTTAAACGATTCTCATTTATTTATTTTTTTGTGTCCAAAATATCATTACACATGTAAAAAATTAATATTGCTACTGACTCTCGTGTTTATGTAATAAAACAATATATAAGTTAATTACAATTAAAAATGTTTATAAATAAATGATATTTATTACATGTCGATATGTCGTTAAGCAAACACTATGATATTAATTTCAAAATTGGTTTAAATAGGTATTACGCCGCTTGTTAGCCCGGGTCCAAAATGAACTCATTAAAACTATAAAAGCAGCGGTAATTAAGGCCACAGCCCTCGCTGCCCGCCTCATCCCTCCCACGCCCATTTCCGACCCCTCAGAGGACCGGCTTAGTACACCCATCCCCCTCTTTTACAAAGCGACATGATTGTGTTAAACTAAAAGTGACAGCAATCTGTAAAAATAAATTGCGAAATGCGCGAAATAACACAAACGGATAAAAAAGATTTCGAAGTAAATTCATCATCATAATCATCGATATTTGAAGCATAGGAAGGACATCCATACTGGACATAGGGTTCTCATTAAAATCACAACTTTGTAATTCAATTAAAATTTCTGGGTCAAAAAATACTAGTCTAGATTTTTAAGCATTTGGCCACCAAGTGAAGCTGAATATGTTAACTGGCAAACAGCACGAGGAGGTCCGTGGACGAATGAAAGTAAACGACATGGTACGACGGATTGGCAAGCCGAAGTAGCAGAAGAAAACCTACATAGCCCACAAAACAGATGGCAGCTGGAACCTTAAGGTTCTAGAATGTAGACCGGCAAGCGAAGTGAAGAATGGAAGGATGGATGCAATCTGCTTTCTAGCGGTTCTACAGGAAATCTGTTAGTTAGGCCTATATTCTTCTGTAGAAGCCGTGCGACTCTAATGATGCTGATGAAATTCCTCTGTTTCATGTCTAATCAGAAATGTAAAAAAATATTATGTTTTATTAATTTCAGAGGAAAAAATAAAATGTATGTTTTTCTAAATAACAATGTATATCCAAGCAAAAATTAAACACTAACAGGATAAATCAATAAAAATAGACTCATTTTAGAGCATAGAGTTTGATAGGGTATTTACCGTCGGAAATTGCCGTCAAATGAAATAATTATCTTAGTTTCCAATTACGCTTACTAACGCATTTGTCGACAGTAGAGCAATAAATAGTAAGATAAATTTTAATTGTGATGAAAATGTGACTTGTATTTATTTTGCAATCAATAAATAATTTTAAACTACTACAAAGATAATGTTTAAAAAACGGTGGATTTAGAATCCGAAAATACAGAGGTTGGCTTCAGAATAATTTATTTACATTATTATGTATAATATTAATTTTAAACCATCTAATATGTAATTTTTTTTAATTTTTTGTTATAAAACGCGTAAATTACCTGAAGTCATGGCTAGACGGTTTGATTAAATTACTTGTAAATTATCACAAAGAATTATTTTAAAAATTTCTTCCTGCGCACAAGCAGTTAAAATATAGTAATTGCAAAATGCTTTTCAAATGTGCGTTTAATAATAAGGCAACTCTTTAGTTCGGTCTTTCATACTAATATATGATCTCTATTTATAATTGAAGTGTTTATTTTATCATGTTCTATAGTTGAAAAAATTATCTATGATTAAAGTTTCCTATACCGCGGTATTCTTTTCAAAGTCAAAGTAATAATCTTTGTTGATAAGTTTAAATGGCATGGTATTTGACTAGCGTTCATTAGAATAATTATCACAGGTGATTAAAGTGTACTTCTCCGTGTCTAATTGCTGTAATTTTTATTAGACTCTACACTTTACATTACGAAGCTCCGATGCCTTCATCAGATACTTAATAATTGCATTATATTTTTAAAACTAAATGTTTTTGCACACATATACACAAGAAGCTACCAGAATAATTAATAACAATGCCGTTGACACTGAAAACATATACGGGGCTTATTTCTTTTGGTAACAATCCTTAAAATGTCAATACGGAAAACTATTAATTGTAAAATTCGAATTATGTACCAATAAAGTTTAATGTTATTACAATATTAGTTAATACTTAAAGTATTAAAAATCGCTTCTGCTAAATAGTAGAAACAAACTAATAAGAAAAACAAAGTATATTTGGTTTTCAATACCTTATAGTATGTTTAATAAACTAATAAGCAATGAAAAAACTATATTTTTGTAATTAAAAAATGCTGTTTGATTACTTTTAATAAGTTCATCGAATTTGTGATGGCAGGGCGTTTTTGGTGCTTAATCTAGACCTATTTACATTCATCATCTTTTCAGCCAAAATACGTCCATTTCTGTACAAAATTCTCCCCCAAAAATTTAAAAAGGATCAGTAGGAAGAGACTAGCATCTATCATATTTTGACAACCTTGACAAAGGTGGTGTTGAGAGAAGACATTCCTTTCTGCACCGGTGTGTGGTCTCCACCCTATAACCTAAAGGCACCAGCGGCCCTTTGTTTTGCCCATAACCACAAAGTTCACTTCCACTTGCCAATCCGCTGGACTACGTTCACTATTTTACATATTTGAAAAGTTCCTTCAGGGACCTATTCTTAAGCCTTTAGATGGCTTAGGTTCACGCTCCACAAAGTGGAGCTCTAGGATACCTTAAGCCTCCTAGAGGGCGTTCGATTATAAAACCACGCTGTTATCGGATTATTAAAATTATGTGCAGTAATGATATTATCAAGACAATTAAGCTTTTTTCGTTTTGTCAGCCTTAGCAATTAAAATACTCCAAGTGTTGTGATGTCCCATCCAGTCGCGTGGAAGTCTTTGCGGTCCCGGACCGGGTTTCATTGCTTGTGACATAACATCCCGGCCGCGTGGTAATTTTCTACTAATAACCTGTTTAATTTTCATTGCGTTCTCTGCTTTTACATCAATGAGTTTTCGAGTTTTTAATTGTGACTACAATATATCTGAAAAGTATGAATATAGAAACAAATACGAGTTTTTTGAACATAATATAATTTAAAACATTTTATAGTAAGTATTCTATACATTCTGAACTGTTTATCGTTTATATGTCGAGTATATTTACAAATAAATGTGTGTAAAACTACATAAACGAGATTATAAAAATATTTACAATATTTGTACATACTTGAAATATCATAAAAGTGGCAAAGCAAAAGGTGAAAAGCCATTTTGTCATCATAAGATTATAAAATAAATGTTAATAATACGAATGCCGGAATTTTTTTAACTACCCCGTTGGCTTTTTTATAGATATATTCGTTTACATACGTTTATATTAACAAAATGTTCATCTTTTAAGCAGCCGATAGACGCACCCAGGATAGCATAGGCCCTCCCCAAGATCACTAAGATAACCGGTCTTGCGCTGCGCTCGTTCAGCGATTCCTTGCGACGTTGACTATGTCGTCGGTCCATTTATTTGGGTGCTTACATATGCCGCGTCTAACGATCCTCATGGTCGTAGGTGGCAAGAGCGATGTACCTTTTGTTATTACAAGCAATTTTACGAGGTACATCGATGACTAACTTACTGCGAAACTTCTTATTTCAACAAAATCATTTAATTATTTATAATTTGTTGCAAACACAACGACCGAATCAAATGTCTAGATCTTAGGCATTCTTGTTTACCTCTCATCATCGATTGTAGCAACATCAAAATTAATCACATCAATAGGCAGTTAACCGAAAAGACATGCTCTTTTAAATAGGAAATATATTCTAAAACTAAAGACTATTAAGTTATAGATACTAAAAATATAAACACGAATATACAGTCGACAAAGTTACCGGTAATTTCTTCATTACCGGATTAATAGGAATGCTCGTTTCATTGCCGATTGTGTTTCACATACGGTCTCATTGTTTCTCTAACAAGAATATTTTTTTATGAAATATCACTAAACATATTATTTAAGACACAAATCTTCCTTATATGTATAACATATGTGCTTAATATATGTGATCTCACTCTGACAAGATTTTATTACTAGACTAATAATAATAAATATTTAACAATAAATGTTGTACCAAGTCTGATTAGAGCTATCCAATTGCTGTATAATTATGTGAACTTGGCGAATAACCATTTTCTTTTTTAATTGAAATTTCATGTATTAACATTTTTTTTTCTAAAAATCAGATACAGCTAAAAAGGGGATATTCTACAAGATGAATCTTCATGTATACACGCGCTGTAATATGTAAAAATAAAAGGGTCTGTACTTTTTAGTTTTTTTTTTAACTTTTAATTTTTGAAGCATTGCAACAGATCAGATTTATTATATCATGTATAACCTAAAAAGTGGCAAAAAATAAAACGGAGCAAGTAAAAGTTTCTAGAAACTTCTATAATAATAATTTAAAAAAAATGCTTTACCTCACTTATGCATCATAAATTAACTGCGTATTTTTATTTATTTTACTCGTAAATCTTGATTAAGATGGACATAATAATTTTAATTAATTAATTTGTAGCCAAGGCGGAATTGCTTCAAAATAGATGTCAGAAAATTAATAACATAACAAAAAACAAAAGAATTTGTGTTTGTGTGTTACAATTATAAGAAATAGAATGTTCTCGAAACTGCAGAGCTGTGTGTGTTTAGTGTAAATCACTTAATCGAGAGTTATTTAGGGTCGATTTCCGAAAATCAATCGGTGGGCGGATCAGATAGCGTGATATATAGACGGGAGGCGTCCACTGCGTTCCGTGGTTCCTATACCTATATATCTCGATTAAAGCTTTTAATTGTTTCAATTTATTATACACATTTACAGTGTGAAATCTTACGGGATTAATTAATGAAATTGTTAGACGTGAACATTTAAAAATGATTAGGATTCAATATGTAAATTGGCTGTTGTTTTCTATTAAAATAAAAGGTAACTCTAGCAGAGTTTTTAGAAGTTGAATGATATTTTATTCATTTTAACATACAAGTCTTCTATAGCGAGCAGAATAAACAGCCGTTAGCCTTGAAGTTCTGGAGTGGCGAGCTCAGATCGAAAAGCGCAGTGTAAGACTTCCTTCCACGAAGACAGACGAATTTGTTAACGGCGGCAGAAGAAGTTGAACGCAGGCCGCTTTATGCCGGTCTTTTAAGAAATCTATTAGAGAGAGGAGAGGCAAATGTCCAGCTATGGGAATGACACAGAATTCAACCGTAAGATGAAAATTGGGCCGAAATTATTTGAAACGTTTTTTTTTTTTTAAATATGTCGACTTATAATTATAATGAACGTCAAATTGTCATTGTAAAAAAATTCAAATAGTTTAACAGTTGAAATTACGGTGCGAAAAACTATTAATTAGATGGTTAATAATAAATATTATGTTTTAACTCGACTGATCTAGCATTATCATTATTAACTATTTCAATAATGTGTAGTTAAAAGAAAAAAAACGGCTTAATAACTTCAACGATGTTATGTATATTATCATTAACATAGTAACGATTAATGAAATATTCTTTCACCAATAAATCATTCACAACCAATTTACGTCCAACCCGTACCCGGTTATCACAAAGCTAACTTACAAAGCTGCTGTCAACTTAAGAGATTTGACGATAGCTAATCAGAGATAAGGCTCCCTACACGTGTACTATTAGACTTAGGCCTTATTAGTGAATGTACGGTCAGAAACGCCATGTATCACAAAAAATACCGGTTAAAAAGATAACGTGATGAAACGGCGTAAAGTTCAAATTGCAATGGACGGTATTCGAGTTAGGAATTATAGAAAATTATCTGAATATAAGCATTAGCATCACAAAACGTTCATTCATCAAGCACATCAACCCACCGATTGGTAGTCTGATAACGGAAGCTGCACATTTGAGATTTCTCTAGAGTAGTTATTACCCCCTTTTATTATAATTTTTAAAACAACTTCCATTCAACGTATATTTTTAAAATGACATTATTATACTGTTATTTACAGCTGATAATTAGTTTGTAGTATTAAAATAGCTATTCCATATACGTAAATAGTTATTTCATATACGTTATAATATATTCAAGAGTAGCCTTGTTTATATCTCAATCAAGGGAATTATAACAATGTAATCTTTAATATAAGGGGTTTTAAAAATGAATTGTTTTTATCTATAGCTCTATAAATATATCTCTCGTAAGCACGGAAAGTTGTGATTACAAACAACCTAATTACATTAAACTGCCTGCCTTCATCGCACCCCTCGATGACATGACGTATGCAACAAAAGGTGCCCATAACAAAAGTGTAATCACCTGAATAATTAAATCTCCTTCTTATTCAATTGATATAAGAACTAAAATCGCAAATTATTTTGAGACGAAGTGTAAAATTATCGGTGTATTTCAATCAAGAATTTCGAGGACGATCTTTACCGTAGATAAGAGAAATCTAAACGTTTGTTCTTGCTAGAGCGAAAACTTTGTAGATTAGTTGATATTTCCGTACAAACGGATTTCTTTTTGTTTACGTGTCAATCACAATAGTTCCAACTACGGCCTGCTTCCTGCTTGTGCCATTTTTAAAATTCTTAAACAAGATTCGTCTATGACCTAATCGAGATCATATCAATATGGTCTAATACAATCCATTATTGCTATAGACATTTCGCAATTCCGGACAGTAAAAATAAATATATATTTCGAATTCCATGTAATAGTATCAGTAGAGTATTCGTAAAAGATAATTAAATTTTATAAATTTATTGAGGTTTTAACATTAATCCTGATTGACATTTTTTAAGGATCAGGGCAATACTCGGAGAGGATTCGAGATCACTGAAGTAGCTCGAAGAATAGCTTGTCTGGAGTGGCAGTAGGAGGAGCCCGTCGCTCGTGCAACCGAGGGCCGTTGGGGCCAAAATGTTCTCTAGCGGCGACCACGAGCCGGTGCCGCATCTACCGAGGGAACAGGACAGCGGGCAGCGTTGAACCGGTCATCTTGAAAATCTTTGCAAGAGACCTTTAACTTGCAGTGGATGCCCACCGGCTGAAAAGAGGAAGAAAGGAGTTGCTACTTAAATGTTTGCACCTCTTTCGATATCAAGCAAATATTTGTACATATATTTACCTGAGCTTAATATATCGGTTTAATATGGAAAAGACTATAACACATAGATAACATTTTTAGTTAACGTTTAAGAAATTAAAACCATTAATTAAGAAGTTTTTTTTTGGAATATTTACTTTTAATTTGGGGCTTAACCTTTAAATAAGTTACTAAAAGATAAACTAACCTACAAACTAAATTAAAGTTGTCATCTCACCTGCTCATTCGCGAAATGCTTTTCAAAGGTGTTTTCCTTATTCAGTCAACATTTCAACATTCAACACATGCTATGGTTTTTTAGCTTTTGTATTGTATTTTGTAATGTATTTTATAACAAAGACAAAGCATGTGTAAAGACAACTATTTTGGTAAATATATTATGAGTTATTTCAATTTTCGTCGGTACAAAGACGAAGAAATTTGTATATCTGTCTCTTAATAATTGGTAATGAACGTTTATCTGTGTAACTAAACGAAGAGGAAATCTACTTACCTTCTTTATTTTTAAGAAAATCTGATAAGATCAATGCCAATAGGTAGTCATCTCAGGGTCTTTAGAGTAAACTTAATAAAAACTGTGACAAACAAAGTGAAGCCAATTAAAACCAAAATTAGACAACAGCTAAGCATAAATCAGATGTTTATCTGTCTTTAGATTATTATTTCGTATACGTGTCTTTAGATTATTATTTCGTATAATATATATCGATATAATTTTTGTCTATGAATCTATGTGACTCTAGCTATAATGTTATAAACATTGATCGCAAAAACATTGCTAAATGAATCAGAAATTATTAAAAGTCATAGAAGAACGTATGTATTACATCATCATTATCATGACAGCCTATACACGCCCACTACAAGTTATGGGCTTCCCCCAAAAATCGCCACGATGACCGGTCTTGCGTTGCCCGCATCTAGCGACTTTCATTGTCATGCAATCTTGACGAATTCGAAGATTTGTGAAACAACATTGGGCGTACAAAATACATTGCTTATTTTTGCATAAAAAAACGTTTCAAAAAAGCATTACCATGTAACAACAAAAGGACAACATGATAGTAAGTCTCGTTTAAAATATTAAGAACGCATAAAACGCACAATTTATTACAGCAAACGTTTAAATAACACTTACAACGTCAAGGTGCACGGCGTGATGGAACGGTTATAGATTAATTTATTTCGACATTAATTCGATACGCGAACTCTATAACCCTAATTGTATTAATTAAGCATCGCCATGTACGAGGGGCAATAAATACCTACATTTGTTGTTAATACGGGACCGTTGTACCTTTGCTTGTGGATTCATTAATGTACCAGAGACCCTTAAATGGTGTGCGCGGGGACTATAAGTCAGCTAGAGGCTCGGAAAGGCACAAATCGTCTCGCAACTCACCCAAATTGGACCAGAAACATTTTAACTGCACCGTCATATACAGCGGGACAGAGTAATCTGTTATACATGATGTTTATTTTCTTCGGTTATTTTAGTTACTTTAATATTTGTTAATAACAAACAGCAGATATATCTCAGAATAGGTAGTAAGTACATAATTGTTTTCCAAAGTTCTTCAGTGACTAAGGGCGAAGCTCCAGCACCAAGTGTTTTTACCAATGATTTACCGACGGCAATAAAGGAGGATCCTCACTCCGAGCCTTATTGGCAAGCTCACAGCTGCTCAACCAGCCAAGGAGACGGCTAAGTATTGTATAAAGTAACACAAAATGGAAAAATTGAAAGAAAAAAAAAGAAAAATAGTTAGTTGGAAAAGTAAATAATTATAATTTCGAAAGAATGATAGAAAATTTGATGGATGAAAGAAGGAAGAAAGAGAACAATTGTGAAGGATGACAGAGAGAGAGAGAGAGTAAAAATAGGAAAGTAAGTGAATAAAATCATTGCAAAATATATCCCTATTCCAAAAATGAAGTGGGGGGGGGGGATGAAAAACTTTCAATAACGGGAGCCGTAAGAAATAAAAAAGGAGAGGGCTATTCTAGCGATTTCTTTACGAAGAATTTGCTAAAGTAATCGGATGACACAGGATAGACCCGGTTCCCCCGGTCCTATAGGAAATCCATAGGCCAACAAATAACGTCCTACAGCAGAATTAATTCCCACAAATATTTTGTATAGAATTATTAAATTCTGGTAGGTAGAAACAACTTTACAGTCAAGATTACACGTTCAGTTCAAAAACTAAAAAGTCTTACTGCTGACCAAAAATAAGGATAGAAACAATTAGATATCAAAATACCCCACCAGTCCAGCCACCAGTAAATATAATATGTTAATTATTTCCAATTCTAATGCAGATCACCTCGAGATAAAAGGACATCCTGTAGCTAGACGGCTGGGTTTGCATATTAACATTCCCGCGCTTGCTAGGCAGCCCGATGCGCTCCCGCGCCCGAGATGTCTCAATCGACCACAGAGTAATACATACTCCACTATTTATTTGTTGTTCGCAAAAATTTATTGCCATCGTAATGAGAGTTTTTTAAACTGTCGCCGTACTATGTTGGAATCTTCGTATCAAGTACTATTCGAAGATAGAAGCAATATTTTTACACAATTTATTACACATATTGCATTAAAGTAGCTTTGATATACATCACTAAGACTAAACATTAAATACAACCTTTAGTATCACTTCTTAAATAATCTAAGTAGCGACAAACTTAAATGAATGTACTTATGACTCTTAGTGCCTTTCTGAGCAGAGACTTGTCCTCTTTTATTCTATGTTTTACTTTATTTTTAATTGTATTATTTAAGGTTTTTAATTCAACTTTGATGGCGCAAATATAGACTCGGACGGTCTCTTGTGTGATCTTCTTTCAAAATTGTAACTATTGTTTATGATGGTATATAAATGAAACAAAAAATTAAAAAAAAATCAAAATAATAGACATAATTAGCATTGCGATTGTATTAGATTTTTTTGTTTTAACTTTACTAAAAACATGTCGCTTCCAATTGGTTAAAAATATAAAAATATTAAAATTCTTCTCAAATACTACTTTTTTTGTCTATGCATTTTGCATTTTCTTTATTACGTTATAGATTGGCAAACGAATAGATAAACCTTTGCCATGACTACATCTTAAAATTTTCCATATAGAGAACCCCGCATTCATTATTTTAGTTAGACTCATGGACGGTGAAAATAAAATCGATTATTTAAAAAAAAATGGTTGTCCAACCGCCATATTATTTATGTTGAATGTTTCCATTGCAAAATTTTATTAAGTTTAGGTTTTCGGAGCATTTCTGCGTCTAACTTACATATTATCGGAACGCATAGCATGAAAAATGCAAAAGAACTTAACTATTATCTCAACACGTATTTGAATTGCTACAAAAAAATAACTATTACCGAAAAAAAAATTACAAATTAACTAACATTGGAACATAAATACTATTAGGATGTGTCTACTACAAAACAAATTCACTTAAACGAAACCACACCTAAAGTTAATACTATTAGAACTTAACTCCTACAGGAACATGATATTACTAAGATAAACCAGACAAGACTACTAGCAATACGAAATTACCACCAGAACATAAAAAGTTAATAAACATGACTACTACTAGAATATAACTATTACCAAAATAAAACTACAACCAGAAATATTTCATAAAGGCTTTGGTAGTCCAGCATATCATAGACAACGAGAGCTCTGCGAGTCAGCGCTCTGCGGCGAGCGTCGACACAGAATCCGCGATTTTTCCATATCTTTTATTTCTCCCTCGCAGCGCTAACCTCCGCTGACAATAAGCCAGTATATTATCCAGGCGAGGTTTGTTTCACGGAAATATTCAAATTTATGACGAACGCGCTCGCGCCGTCCGACGCCATTTTTGCCATTCCGCCTCGTGAGCGGATTAGTGGTTTTGTATATTGTTTTACTTTAATAGATCCGACATCGATATTCTTAATAAAGAAACGACGTTATTTATTGATAAGTGTCCATATAAATATCTATATATGCTTCTATAACCCGAAAATCTAATACATTACGCAGCAACAATAATCGCTACGATTTTTATAATGCAATTAAAAAACATTATGTATTTTTTAAAATTTTTGTGTAAAAACACATCATTATATACAAAACCATTCCATCGATTACATTAAATAGCAACCACAGATGTTCCTTACCAACTGTGTTCCCTGACAAATTAAAATAGGCATATGAAACGACTTACCCGTTCTACTAAAAAGGGATAAATCTCTGCTAGTAAATTAACCTTTTGAAAACTGCTTTATACTGCTTTAGCTATAATATCTGTACTGTAGTATTTTGTAAACTATAATGAAAAGTAAAAATGAATGGAAGGCACGGGCAAAGTGGATATGTTAAGAAAAACTAAGGAATAAAATGAAATTATACTGGCAGAGAATTTGTTTTAATTAACCTTTGCACCTACAACTACGTTCAGTAAGAAAATATCGCCTTTAAAAATATCTTTACACCATTATTATTTACTATATTGTTTCTTTGTTCGGTATAACCAAATATCAACATTTAAAAAACCGTACGTCTCAATCCAAAGATTCAACTGTCAAAGTTTTTTACGTATTGGCAAAGTTTTTCCTTTGATTTTTTTGGCCTTACTTTTTTAATTATTTTAAGACGTGTACATAAGGTGCGTAAGACGTTTGCATATGTAATACTATACTTAGGGCCGATGATTTGATTGACTCATATTATATTATTTATTATTATTTTAACACTTTTAACTACGAAGCTTGGTTTATGCCGTTGGTCCACCTTGTGGCAGGCCTACCCGCATCGCGTCTATCTGCTCATGTTCGCCATCGAGAACCTTTCTGCCGTAACGGTCATCGGTATGATTCGTCCACTGCCATTTCAGACGAGTAGTTCTTCGAGTTGCGTCGGCGACATGTGGTTATCTGTAAAATAAAATGGAAACCCAAATATCTTCCTTGTACTTATTTTTTTCTTCTCTTACATATAATTTATTTTTATGCCCTGATGTACAATTATGATACTAAAGTAAACCAATTAATAACTTATATTTACTAGTTTGTTTACTTACTCTCGTAAACTTTTTTGCAATCAACTTACAGAAAGTTAATTGAAGTAAAAAAAAAGAACCTCCAAATCTAGTTAGCCTCGGATGTTCGTACATGGAAATCAATAAATCAAGGTGCTATACTTGATGGTGAGCTGTCATTTACTAAAAGGCCAAGTTCAAATTTTTAAGGTTACTACTGAATATTTTAAATGGGATAATTTTCTTGGCTTAAACCCAAAAAGGCAATTTTCAATTCCTTAGTATTAAATAAAAGTAACTTAAAAGAGATGATGTAATTAACTGAATAATATTATTGTATAGTACTGCAAAATAGTACATAATAATAATGGAAAGGTGAAAAGATACCTTCTCATCATACATGAAAATTTGAGACATATTTTTTGAAAGTTTATTTACATTTTGTTTCAACACATAGAAGGCCAAAGCTAGAAATAGAGTGCTCCCTAAAATATCTATGAGGAGATAAACCATAATCGCCACGCTTGGCAGGCAGGTTGTCAATCGCAGTGTGGTATTCTGGTACGCCATGGGCGCTGCTGTCCATCCTATGAAAACTTGTTTGTTAGCAGTGGCAATCCTATATACTTAATACACAATATATGAATTATATAAAATTGCCTCCCGGGAATCAATCCCGCTAGTCTACTTTTAACTATTGTAGACAGGTACAATTTTGACTTTTTGGCATCTCACAGTTAGTGACATAAAATTTTAAAATTTCTGATTAAAACCCGCGACGTCTAGTTTAGGCAATTCGCTTTTGATATTAAGCTGACACTACTTAATAAAAATTAATCTGAATCCGATACAGGTAGAAAACTAATTTCACACTATGTTTTATTAACATTGAATTAAAAACTTAAAAAATAAAGTGAGTCTTTCGTGAAAATAATGGGATAAATATTCATTACTATAGTTGGAAAGAATGATAACTTATTTTGGTTAGGATTCTTTGTGGTTTTAATTTGAGAGATGTCATTATAGAGGGTACCCCATTTATGTTTTGTTTTTAGCGAAACTCTTTCCGCATTTTTCTTGTACTCAACTGATCGATATATTTTAAAATAATGAACAAGCAATTATTCACTTGACGGAGTACATACATATCGATGCATTTTTATTAAATTTTATTTTTAGTTTCAAGTTTTATTCTTGTTAGGAAATATCAAACTCCTTGTGACCATTGTAAATATTCACCATTAAACCGCTTAAAATCACTGGCGGTGAGAAGACGCCAATGTTTAAAATAATCTAGCTGCTTCTCTGGTTTCAACAAAATGTTTTGCGCGGTAGAAACATCTCTCAAACCAAGTTTTAATTGCCTCGACAGTGACTCTCTCTTAAATCGATACAGCTGAATACAAATGTAATAAATTATACTAGAATTAGAAATTCTAAAACGTGTTATCCTAAATACCTCTCACAAGCAATTATCTCATCTATAATTCTAAATTTGCAATATAACTGCTGTAACTAAAATGGCGATTAAACTAAATAATTCCTTTCCTATTACACTGAACTGTATTTCTAGATTCAATAAATTGTATCGGTTAGTTAATTACCCCGTGGTCGGTAACGAGCGCGCCTGCCTGACCCGCTCCGTACTGCCCTCGCATGATTAATGGTTCAACTAAATCTACAAGATTTTATACTGTTCAATACAGGTAATTGCTCTCCGCCCGCAAGTGTTGCAATTACGTGTCAATTACCGGTGTAGATGGCAATCGCATAATAAAAGCCATTACTAATGTATTTCCATTACCGATAAGCTTAAACGGGTTAATTACGAATTAGTTTTTGAAGAATTAAATCGATTTCTTTGACTCGAATTATACGTAATTAATTACATACATCAACATCGTTTATCATCGAACAAAAATGCATTCGTTTAAAGGGATTTAAAGTATGTAATACGACAATACGGAGACCATAGGTCATCGTGCGCCGCGCGCTTCGAATGCTCGCCAACCAAAACAATTACTTAATGTCAACGAAAAAGATAATTTAATAATTGTTCTCGATGATATATGAGGGGTCTACGCCCACCTGGGGCACTCGTATTAAAATAACCAATACTTCTTTAGGCCTTATTTATGCGCGCCGGCATAAAGTTACATCTTACTCCGTCGGCCGTCGTGCATTTGTTTAAAGAACACGGTAATAGCCGCTCGAAGATTTCTAATGTCTCAATTTCCGGGCATAATCAACTCAAATTGCACCTTAACTATTACAATTTTAAGACCAAATTGGTATGCAATTTTAAGATCACGATCTCATGTACTCACAACTAGAATGTTATAACTTAATTTAAACGTTTCATTAGATTTAAAACTCTATCCCTTTTATACAAAATTCTAAATCGAATATCGTTGCTAGGTGGGTTAAATTATGTCTTGTTTAATGAGTCGAAATATACTACAAGTGGAAACGTTTTATGTCTACACGGACAACATACGAAAAAATACTTTCGTTTAGTGTACTTATGGTATGTTTTCATTTAGAGATTATCTCAGTGTATGTATGAAAGATCTAAGATTAAGTTTGCGAGATGTTTTCACTGAGAACACAGCCATGTAACTAATGCAGGGAATCTACATATCATTAAGAGATGTAGGCCCGTTTATACGTGTGTACCGCTTTGTTTCTTATATTTACGGTTCGATAGGTTGGTATTTATGACAGGAACGCGCACAGGGCACATCACTAGCGCTATTTTATGGCGGTTTGAATTACGCTTGTTCCAGACGCCTTTTATATAAAATACTTGTAATGTTTAACATTGCAGCTATTGGTTTATGTTACATAAGCTATATGTATTGCTGACAATTGTTATTTATGTACATAGTTACACATTAGTTTTTATATCTCGTAGATAATCTACGATAACCAAATTTAAAGAATGCAGTAATTTATATAAGGACAAACTAAAAGGTAAAATACTTTAGAACTTTAATTCGCTAAGTGATATAACATGAAATTTTAAAAAAGAACTCCATGGTAATCCTGAGAATTTTCTTCTTTTTGTCTAACCTGAGCGTGATTTTGATCGGGTAATGGCAATAATTGTTAGTTTTCTATTTTTTATTCTATATTCATGTTACGACATACATTGGGCAATTTATAGTAACCTCTTGTGCGTCACGAGAAAAATACTAGAAGAACGCAATTTGACAGAAACTTGAATCAGTGTGAGCTCCCCTATAAGCGCATTTTTAAGCTCAAAACTACAAGGGTCCCAAATATGCTCTGTTTGAGAAGAGACCATAACAAACTCAGACGGGTTTTTTTGGAGAAGTTTCACGTGATTGACCCTTCTGATGTGTTACCCATGAATTTCTGTCTTCTGTGAGCTAAAGGGCAGCGTAGATATTGAAATTACTTGTCTACTCACGAGTATTATCGAGCATTTTCATCCTTTATTACAACATCCTGTTACGACTCTCACGCGTATGGTGCCAACGCTTTTTGTCACTTTTTCTAAATTTAAAAATTAGTCTTGTTTATTTAACAAATATTTATGCAGAAAAGTTGATAACATGATAGATTACGAGGAACAGAGCCACAGCCTGGAAGTCAAAGAAGAATTCATGTCCGTGTCGAATCCCAGCAACAATAGCCATGGCGCCGCATTTAGCAGTGATCCGTTGCAGGTAGATATCTGATCGTAATAAGACGAATTAGGAGGCTCCTAATCTGTTTCTCCTTATTTCTAATTCTAGAAACGTTAATAAAGTTAATATTAACTTAATAGATTTTAAATAAATAGCTTTCACCAAACCCTGAAACACTAACAGCAAAACCATAGCCTATAATTGAATTAAATCTGTTCAGTTAAAACCACGATGGTGTGCGAAATTGTTTGTGTAGTTTTGTCTTAAGGCATCGAAGACTGTTTTATCCAGTATAATACTTTCATCGCCCCTACAAAGACAGGAAATCTACAATTTTCCTACGAGAGAAATAAAGGTGTAGAAGCTAGTAATAAATACCAAACAACAAAAGAACACCAAGAGAGTTCGAGAATCGTTTCTATTACATGTAGGAAAAGTGTCATAAAATTGTAATACGTAACGCAAATACTGTGTACACGCGGTCGTGTTTACTTAGTCCACGGCGATTGGTTGTCAACGCTCGCCGTAGCGCGACCATGGCTAATTCAATGGAATTAATTAATTCAAACCACGATCGATTTGAATAATTATAATATAATCCGCTAAAAAAACAACAGATCTTAGGAACAACGTATCGATGCGTCGATAGGATCATAAAGAAAAAGATTATTAGACTGTATTGGATTTATATTATATCTCCTTGAATAAATTATTGCTGCAGGTAATTATAGTATTAAATTTAAAAATAAGACGTCCATTGCCGTACCTAGGCTTCTCTATTAGATTTTCAATAGGAACGACTACAGCCGGCCTGCATCAGGGACTTTACATACAACGATCTTTACATGGTCGTGGTATTCACTCCAGCAACACCTTAAGGCTATATCTGTTCGTCTACGGATCTCCTCATTCGTGATTCGATCTTTACGGTCCTAAGCATTGTCCTCTCCATGGTTCATTGCCGGTGAGAACGGAAGTGAGTAAACACACATACACAGATACGTCTAGCCTAATTCAAACAAATAAGAGTTCTTTATGTCATGGACAAATGTAGGCCCATGATCTTCCATCAGATATATCGGTTTTAAACGAGTTCTTAGATCGCTTAGGATGCTTCTTGATGTAGACGCTACGATTGTTACACTAAATTACATTCACACTTTTTTTAACCTCACTATTCATGTGTTATAACAAAAATAAATAACAGTTAAAGATTTCACTTAACTTATCTGTGTAAGAAAAAATTTAAAAGCAAAAACGACTAGAAACTAAAAATGCATGAATACTAAATTTATTTTCTAAACTAATCATTATATTTTATCCACCTAGTGCCAAAGCATTTTAATAGTCCAATTTAAAAACATTGGGTAAGTTATTAATATGGAATCGGTACAAAAAATCGCAAATAACCCAAGTCTAATGGTTAGTTAAGAATTTATATATCCATTTTTTACTTGTAATAATTAATCAAAGATCGATATTCATTTAAAAAATACAACAGATTTCACAAATCAAATCCTAATCTCGGGTTTAAACAAAAAATCAGATACGCCGGGGGCCTTAACCCGGCGTGGCTCGCCGTGAGCATCGCGGGTGGTCAGACAGCGAAGTTTGCCCAAAGCATTAGTGCACCAAATAATAGAGAGGTACGAACAGGGAGTTTGTACAACGCTAAACGGGCTATAACGTGTGAAATGATCGTGAAAGGTGCTTTGGGCAGTTCCCAAACCGGTCTCCGTCGAGTTACATTGATCACTTCGAAGCTTTGAAAACGATACATACCTTTATATCGAGGTGATCAATTAAAATACTAAAGTTGGCACGATGAATACATTATGTATAATAAATGTAATTTTTGAAAACAAAAACATAAAAAATAACACGTTTGGGAAAAAGTTGCGTCGCATTTATATAAAAATAAAACCCCTCATTTTAAAATTTTATTTACAGTTAACTATTGTATAGTATAATGGCGCCATTTTGTTTTATGACTTTAGCCATCTTGCAGGTAGGGACACAAGATTGTTGCTGAAGAAATTACGGGACCTCTGATAAAAATATACAACAAGATTTTCAAGCAGTAGTTTTGGCAGACCTTTCTTAGTGCCAACCTAGTTGACCCTTAAAGATGTCTCGGACTTTTTTAACCAAATACACACCGTTTTAATAATCCAACAAACAGACAAGCTAGATACATTTTATGTTAATTGAATCCAAAACCAGGAAAGGTGATTTTATTTAGACCGGACTTTTACTGCTGCCGAAAATACAGATTTAGCGAGTTTGAAACGGCAGGACACCTAGGCCGAAGGTCTTGGCTTTTTAAGATAGTGAAGCTCAAGGGCTCCCCGGGAAGCTTCATGCTACTATTTTAGATCGGGAAGCCGCCTCAAATTCTTAGATCGCTTTGACGGACGCTCCATGGTGCCTGATTCGATATTCAAAATAATAGTTCTCAAGATGAAAATATAATATTTCAACAACACACTTAAAGTGATAAATTGATAACATGTTTTGGGTTTCATAAGATCATAAGCTTTAAAGCTGAGCAAATGCCTGAAAGAATGTTTCATCTAATAAAAAAAGATTTTATATGTTAAAGTAATTAGTAACATAAAAATAAACCTTTGATCGTACGTTGTCATTTTTCTTTACTGTTACTTTTACCATAACATTTTACCATATTGATTAGTTATTTGTATTATAATATAACGAATTATATATTATACGTGGTCATTTTGATATTTGAATTATAAACATCAGACAAGTTCTTTACAACATTACAAATGAAATGAGCACATTTTAGATACAGTAACGTTTGATTTGAATTAATCTTCATCATATATTCTTTGCGATGAACATCAAACAACTTGAAATAGATATATCTTCTTGTCTTATCAAACGAAATATTTATTCAAAGCTCTTTATGACAAAATATTTAGTATGTTTGATATATTTCCATTGCGCAAAAACTAAACGACATTAATAAGTCCGTATAGGAAGTACAACATAAGTTTAAATTTAAAATGCATCACAATTTTTAGTTCCTGTTTTGTTATTTTTTTTTTTTTAATTTTTAATATCATTGTAGACAGCTACATATTCTTGTTTAATTATACCAAGTATTGCATGATCACATAAACAATCTTCAATCAATGGGTTATGACACAATCCGAAAATAGCAACTGAATTAGTTTGGCTTTTCCGGGTACTTTCTAACTGGAATGTTAAACGATCGAGTAACAACCCACGCTGTAGTCCCTTTCGATGGACTTTATGTCCAAACGCCCAATTGAACTTTTGCCTAAGCGATCTAAGAGCTTGTTGGCTTTCCAATCATGTTCAAATAAATAATATTACGACTCGAGCGGCCGAAGCCTGAAGTGAGAGACCACGTTTCAGTGTCGAGAATCATCATGGCAACACATATTGATCTTCGTTTTAAAGCACTAAGGTGTATTGCATGAGATTATTCGTAATTTTTTGGAGACTGCCCCGCAAAATTTGATTAAACGATTGCCCCCTTTCTTCAAGTTTTGGCCTTTCCTGGTTTGTATGTTTGCCCTGGGTTCATGTGTTTTGTCTTAGACGTGTGGAATTGTGCCGTATTTCTTACAGATCATTAGGCACTTCACGTAAAACCATAGATACTATCCTTAACAAATTTCTGCAGAGTGATTTCGCAAGACTTGGGCTAAATATTTAAAAATTAAATTGTGTACTTTTTTTACAAAAATGCTTGATCTTAAAATACGCAATGGTTTTTGCGACCTAAATATTTTATTTTTTTCAAGCTTTCGTTTTCCTCTACAGACAAAATTTTACAAGGTTTTAACACCGTAAAAAAGAGACATATAAATGCGTAGATAATTTCGTTATGGTTTTTCCCAAATCTCTTAACACTCTGCTACACACGGTTTAGGTAGGCCATTACGAATATTTTAAATCGCTAACGTGGAAAACATCAATCTGCCATCAGTGAAGCGTTCTGCGTGCCACCGCCGCGAAGCCTCGATAAAGCCTACCGCGCCCGATGCCGCATTAATAACATTGACGAGGAAAAATCGCGGATTGTAATCATCGGTATCTGTTTCCATTGTCTTACGACATCCACACGTCACGATAACTGTTTTAGAGGCTACCAAATCTATATAAATAAAATGCATGTCCAAATGCCTTGCTAAACGCAAACTTTCAAAATGGCTAGACCATTTTTTTAATGTATTCCTTTTGGTATAAGAACCATATTGGAGAAAAAAATGAGAAAATTAAAGAAAAATAGCTAGAACAACATTTTTCTATACAAACTACAGATAAGTTAAAACATCTGTACCTATCCTTAAAATATTTAACGTAAATGGTAATAAAAAAAGGTTATTTAGCTGTAATAAAATAAAAAAATATACTGTGTTATTAGTTAGGACTTTACTGTGTTCAGAATAATGTACATATATTGACGTGACCATGATATAGAATCGCTTGACTGTAATAAAAACATATTTTTATAATAGTCAAGCGATTATTGAGATATATTTTTGTAACAAAATTATTGCTAAAAATTAATTGTTACGGATATATTTCTGAGTCTTGTTGGTGTTTATAAATAACAAATCTGATGCAACACAGATAGAGAGCTGTCGCTTGAAACGTTTTGTTCGGACCTTTTAAGATATTATTACGCTTTTATTAGAATAATATAGAAAGTTTATAGGAAATTGCCTCATATTGAAAATCTTTGTGGTAATAAAAATTAGGTGATGTCGGCAAAGCTGACTTCACATATAAGATGATATGCATAAATCAAATACTAGATAAAATCTTTAAAGCTTGTACTACTGTTACATTAATATATTTTTTCTATTGGAAAGCAACAGGCCAATAACTTCTGACTGTACAAACTCTGAGGGAACAGATAGTAAACAATACTCAATTTTAATACATAAATTCTGAATTTCGAAAACGTTTTTAACGAAATTTTATTATATAATTTTGGATAGAATGTATCATACAGTAATTAATAGCAAATCGGCTACACATTCACTCCTTTACAGCTTTTATACCAATACACTAGTCTGTATAAAAGAAACTACTAAGACTGTTTCTCTGATATATACAATATTAATAACATATAGTAATCTTACTAAGAGATGGTAATCATTATTTAAAACCCTAAAGGTGACATCTAACTTTCTCCGGAATACTGTAAGTCAGACCATATGGAGATGGTTAACAGCGTATTGCTTTGAAATTTTTTTGTTATAATGGAAACGTAACAAACGTAACAAACAATATCCGTGAATCGATACGCGAACGCACGTCAGCTCGCGTGTATATTATAAATGATTATTACACGGCGCGTCTGTCGAGTGAGCCTAATGAAACGTGGAACAGATTAACCTAGGCCATTTATGTTGCCAGCTAATGGTTCCACAGAGGTAACAGGGGATGACAAAGAATGAGCTTCTGTTGGTCGCTGTTAAGATCGATTTACAATTGAATTAACGATATAGATTAGCAATCGGATGGAACTGTTATTCCTGTGCATTGTGCACGCAGTTTTAAAAAAAGATTTTTAAATCAACACCAACAAAAAGGAATCAAGATACACATTAGGTATCCAACGGCCATAAACAATGAAGATTCTTAAACTAATACAATTATAAATGCCCATAGAGTACCTTTTTCGTACAAAATCTTAAATAACAAAACAACTATTTCGTTGATTTATATGAAGAGAAAAGTCACGCATTTTCTGCTTACATGTAATCATCAATCAATCATTTGAATATATATGAAACATGAAACCACGAAATTTGTTGCAGTAATTATAAGCATTGGGCTAAAAACTAATATAATACATTTAATTATTTTTTCGAAAAAATATTTGACATATTATGTGTACTTTGATCTTAAACTGTGGCAGTTCGGCGATAGAGGACTGAGATTTACGATCATAGGTTGCAGGTTCGATTTATACAAATGCGTTAAGCCGGTGCGGCCGCCATCTTGGATCGCAAATGTCAAATTTTTATTGTAAAAAATGATCTGAATGACTGAATAGCTTTAAATATCTCAGTATCATTTGTATTTCACGTAGCAATTAAAAAAGAAAACATTTAATTTTATAAATTGTTAAAGGGAAACTGCAAAATGAGATCCTTAAGTAAATGGTAAGAATGGGAAGAAAATTGAAACAAAAACATTTAAATGCTAACTCTTGCCTTTAATTACTTATGTACTACTCGATCCATGTGGGTAGTTCCCCGTTTACTGTACATACATATTTAATTATTCTTTGATACTTCGCATCTCTAATTATTTTCAAACCAATTTATTTTATAATACCTAGATGGCGCTTGTCATGCAATCTTTTCGTCGTTGATTTCTTACGCTTTTTTTACAAAAAGTACTGCATCTCCAAATCTGACTAGGCAGAGCGCTGAAAGCGTTAAAACAAGACCTTACTTCAGGGAGACTAATGTTCTGAAGTGAATTGCCTACGGCTAAAACGATGATAATGATGATGATGAAGAATAGTTAAAAGAATATCACAAGTGAACTTGAGTGTAAACACAATATGAAGTAGTATCTTACTCATAACGGTGCCCTTCCTAAATTATTTTGCTAATAGATTACACACCGACCCGGGATCTTTGGGCAATCCTAGAATTTTAATCTTAAACCTGTCTCAAGTGACAACCTAAGATAAGGTGTACCTTCATTGGTAATTGGTACCAATACAGCACGAGTCGAGGTTCAAGTTTGGACTCGAACTTAGTTACTGTTAACAGTAACCTTTAACCCTGTGAAGCCGTAAAACATAAAAAGTTTTAACATGTGATTTTATTAAAATATTGCTAATGTTACATCTGTTAGTTTATTTTTACTACTTCAAATAGCATGAAGAAATATTAAAACCTCTACCATCCAGATTGATATCGTCGGCACCTATATCGCGTTTCTTCGCACCCCAAAAATTGAATTATTCATAACCAAATTATTAATAACAATAACCGAGCCATAATGCCCTCCACATTTATTGCCACCATCCATTATCCAGGGGATGTATTAACTTTCTATTTATTAATAAAAAAAATTCAAATGGACCGCTTACAAGATTAAGCGCGGGCTTCGAATTGTTTGGAGTTCTCACATTAAAAAAGGGCTAATAAATTGTAATTTGATTTGTGTGGGCGACGTTACTTAATTGAGGCGACCCGCGGTCGTGTAATCCTATATGTGAAATGTCAACAGTAGTTTTAGCTCTGGGTTTAAATGGCCCGAGTTTTGGGCAACGAGGTACAAGAAACTATTGTTTTAATACTATTCGACTGTGTGTTTTAAGCAGTTAACAATTTAATTAAGTGAACTGTTTTACAATAGCGTTTTAACTAAACTGTTGAACATCTTATACAAGTAAATTTATTTAAATGTTTTTTTTACATATCCTCTCTTCGGCAAAGGGAGCATAGAACGTACATCCACAAGATGGATTGACTACCTGGTTAAGATCGTGAGAAGAAGCTGGGTGCCAGCCGCTTTTCAACCGGTTCTATTGGAAATCTGTAAGGAAGGCCCATGCGTAGCAGTGGACATCCAACGCCTTTAATGATAATGATAGCCTTTTCCTTAAAGTATAAAATATCATTTCTCTGCTCTGCCGTATAGGGTATCTAAAACAGTTAACGATTTAAATAAAAAGGTTTTGACAGCAGTGTTAAACGTTATTATAAAATTAAATAATACTTTTATTACTAGTTTAATACTTTTTGGGGAAGCAATATATGAAAATAAAACGGCTTAAAAATATATTTCGTAGCAATAAAAATACATCCATTTTTGAATGTTAAAAAATTGACAAATTAAAAACTAAACCAACTGTCATTAACCTGGTTGCTTTAATGACAATTTAAAAGTATTTTTTCATTTTGACCTTTCAATAGTAGCTGTGCACTATGTCCACCATGTGGGTATAGGGAGTTTTAGTACCTTTTTGGCTCCAAGGATATGCTAGTTTTGCTTCAACGCTTGTGAGCAATGACGACATAATAAAGTGAATCACACAAAAATCACCAACACCGTGACACGATCGAGCGACAATCCACCGGAACTGTATTTAACAAATAGGCACCACTACTCCTAAAATTATCAATAAAAAAACAGAATTTGTAAGTAGAATTTCTTACATCCTCTTCCTCCTCGCATCGTTTTCCCCATTATTGGGAGTCGTGGTCCCCTGAATATCGAGGATCTTCGTCTTCACTATACTGCACAATTGACCTTTACTATGAAGTGTGAAGTATCAAGCAGATATGGTCCGACCATCTGCTGGGACTGTAGCCTGGACTTTTCCAATCACCATCAACTGTTCGTAGTTATGGCTATCCTTTCTAGGTTTATGACGGAGAAACTCTTATTCCGCATACAGACAAGTAGTAAAAAAACTGTTTGACTTTAAACAGGCGACATCGTAGAGGCCGCTGAAAAGAAATAAGACTTGTTGTCCAGAGTAGAGTAAATAGTACAAGACTCCCTGTACTAAAGACAATACTACTACGCACACGACTACGGCTCTGTGAATAAAAAGAAAATAACTTGATGCAGCGAGAGAGACTTTCTAGAAGAAAAAAAATACTTGATGTACGCGTTGATTAAACTTAAATTTCCGAACAAATTTTCACACGCCATTATAAATTTTCCCTCACGCGGGCTCGCATTACACTAAGCAAATCGTATCTAAACAATTCGAACAATTTAGTTTAGAAAATCACGTGCTAAGGGTGCGTCAGGCGAATGAATGATCACTTTATCCAGCAAAAGTTAATTTCCTCTCTCACACCAACAAATTCAGTCCCGGGCCGGCACAATGGAGCATATTTGCTTATCTTTAATTGATTCACTCTAACCCTCGGTCGTGATAAGGATTAGCTCTATTCACGCTGACTTTTACAAGGGTAGTTCTCCCTTAACGAGGGATCCGTCAGAGATTAAGTCATGTAGACGAACTATTAAAATATACCTAATATTTTACTCATAATTAGACAGCCTCTGTGAGACGTACAACTAAAAAATTGGTCTCAAACATCATCTAAACCTTCATAAATTCTTTTTTTAAAAGCAGCTACGGACTCTTTAGTATTTTTAACTCGACCCATAAAATCCATTTTAATCTTTTTGATATGCAGCGAAATAACCAATTATAGTTAATTTAATTTTATGAATACTTGTGATTACATTCAGTTTCTATATAAAAACATAACTAACGGATACGATTTAAATACGAGATGCACCGTTCATTCGTCTTTTTTATTACGTAAATTACGAAGGAGTTATTGTTATAGATTATAGTATAATATGATTTCATTATGGCCATAAAATCTTATATGGCATGCAATTTTTTAGACGTTGGACGCAGGCTCTACATAAGCAGTAATTAGACGTGCCAAATAAAGGACCGCCTTCATAGGCAGTAACTAAATAACACATCTGCGACATGTTGTATATAGTCGCCGACATCGAATTTCATAAGCGGGCGCGTGCCGCGTATTATCTGGCGGCGTTCGCAATGCGATACGCGATACGTTATAACGTTATATTCGTGAATTACAACTATTTATCGCGCGCGCTGCTATGCGGTCGCCGGGGCGAGATGTTTGCCTTAGCTAGGGGAGGGGGCGCTAAATGCTTTTATGGGATCTGTTAAATCGCTTGAGACTTGCGATTATTTCGCGTCGGTGTTTGTTTTTACTTCCGACACTTACATCGATTTTTACCCTGCGAAATGTAACTAGAATTTTAATACATATTGCTTTATTGTCTATACATATACAATAACTATGAGTAAATATGTATATTTACAATATTATATTTAAATGCAACTAAAATATAAATAGCTTTAAGAGCTCATTTATCTAGATCTACTTTCTTGTAATCTATCTCGGATGTTTATAAAGCGATGCCTATTTTTGACGCATAGTTGGTAGCAAACACAATATAATTCAAATCCAAAATATATTTGTTCACGCAGTCATTTACACGCACGTTTGAAACGTCAATTATTTTAACGCGAGTTGTAAGTTACCACTAGCTTGGAATGCTGATATCAACAGTTGTTTTTTTTTAAATGAAATTTAGAAATGTTATATGTATCAAGCTTGTAAATGAGTCAACAAACTAATCGAATATTTCAATGTACTAAAAACTTTATTTTTAATAATAAGATTAATTTAGTTACATACTTTTAATTTTATATTTGATGAAATAAAAAAAAAGCGTTTTACTTTTTCTAGACGAAATTAAGGGTTTATGAGTTTATTTTCATTATTTGTATTGATCGTCTATCTGTCACTGGTTTAATATGTATTTAAATTTTAGCGCATAAACAATACATTATTAAACATATTGAGAAGCAATCGACAGAATACCAATTTTTTAAACACATATCTCAGATAAACTTTAGCTTTTAAGTTACAAAAAGCTCGCAAATCTATTTTTTGTAACATAAACACAGAATTAATTACAGCGGCACTGTCCTGCAATAAAATATAACTAAAATAACCGAGTCTAGCTGTATTAACGTCTATTAACTGTCTTATTTTCAAAATCGGAAAGACGGTTGAGTTGAGTTTGTCTGTAGGTGTTGAGAGATTGGGGTTCCATTGAAGATTTAATCTAAAGCTGTGCCAAAGATAATTAAGTCAGCCACTCCTACACTTCATTGTTAGTAAGTAATATAAAATTTTGACTTTTTACGTTAAAAAGTGTAAACTCAATATTTTCAGTTTTAGCATTTAACATCAAACTATTTATTTCGTATCAATACACAACACGTATCATACACATGTTTACTTCGTCATAATTACTTAAGTTCAACTTTTTATTTTACTTTATTTAATATTCGTGCAATAGCGGAATTAATGCCTCGGACATTTTACCTATCAATCATCTTAAGGTGGTGCAGAAATAACTGACAGGCAGATGTATAAATGTGAGCAAAAAACAACAAAAAACATGTAAACATAATAAATTATTTATGAATGATAATTACACAGGGGGATAAAATATAAACACTAATTTCCGGTTTAATTAGACCTACTATCATACGTCTTAACCTTCTAACTGCCAAGCTGTTTTGGCCATGACTTCCCCAGGTGCAAAATGGAAATATCAAGTGTAGGCTTTCCTTATGTGAAAATTTGGGATCTTTACATTCTATGAATGAATATAACACATTATGTATATCATTATGTACTGAGACCGCCCGCGACCTTTATGGCACCTATTGTTGAGTATCGTGAGGTAGCCAGCGGTCCTCATGGCACTTAAAAGGTTAAGGTGATAAGTGCAGTTGTAAGGTTATTGTGTAGCTCGAAGAACTGCACGTCTGAAACAGCAGTGGGCAGAACACATCGCTCGTACAACCGATGGCCGTTGGCGCCGAAAGATTCTCGAGTGATGACCACGAACAGGTAGAAGCACGTGGTTAGGCTCTCCTCTGGGTCTCCATAAGGTAGCGTTAAGGTTGCGTGAGATCGATGGATGTGGCAGCGCATGATTAGTCATAATGGCAGTTTTCAGGGAAAGGCCAATGCCTTTCAGTCGGCTTTTTTCTACTGAAAATAATTCGAATCGTTACCAAGCCACGTGATTATACATAAGTCATGACTAACATGTGTATGTATAATTACATTTTTTCAAATTTACAAGATTTCGAGGATTGTTATCGTAAACTCCCTTTTCAATGTAGTCACATTAAAATGGATTTTTTACCTTATTCAAGACGATATTTAAGCGTTGCGAGTTTATTTTTATTTCTATTTATTTTCAATTTCATTTACCAGGTGTCTGTCACTTTTTTATATAAGTGTTTTAATAATTTTAGCCCAGAAACCATATGTTTTTAAATACCTGCCTCTGCCCAGTCAGAACATAATTTAGAATAAAATAAATTATTCTACAGGTCATGTATTATAATTCTATTTAAAAATAGAATATAGAAAACATATATGTAGGGTAAATAACTGAAACATTAGACTAGAATACTGCCCTTAATTAACCTGCCGCAATCTAACGGAAGAAATAAGTAATGCGTATTTCATTGATCAATCAATTTATTGATTTTATATTTAAATAATAAACAGTTATTTACAAAAAAGGCTTTCTGTTTTGTACACTGCAAAACTTTATTAAATATGTGATTGACCAAAGATATTCCTAATGCGTTAAATTAATCATCTATCAAGGTAATTTAAGTTTCTTTGCGGTTTATATAAAAGAAATAAGTTTTTTGTGCCATAAGGAAAATATGAAAAAAGATATCTCAATAGCTTAAACCGATTAACTTTTAAATATATGTAAGTAAAGATATAGCCATTAAAACATGTCAACGAAAAATTCACTCCGAATTGAAATGATAATAAAATTCGTTCGCGGCGCGTTTTCAATAGACCGCTGTGTGCGAAAAAAAGGACGCAAGTCAGTCGACTGGACGGCTGATACGCCTAGACGTGAAAATGGAAATCCATGGAAATTGGAAAAATCCGTGGAAATCGGCTGTCTGGCGCACGCAGATGAATTTTCGAGGCTTGATTTTTGTCATCAAAGCAAAATTTACTGGAATGTTTTGAGGTTTCACAATACGCATATCCGCTTATACTATTTCAGATTTTCAAAACTATTTCACAGTAATATATTATTTTCAAATAATACAAAAACAAATATAATACCCGATTTATTTACTCCATTATATCTCTATCAATTATCCTAAGAATCCTTCTTTCGTGTATGTTGATTCGCGTTTATACGTATTCATATGCCTTTATAGCAAAACGTAAATAAATTATTAACTAACAGTTAAGAGTAATAATTACATCCTAAATTTTAAAATTAGATTAAGGTATTGAACCAGTGGTAGCCCAGTGTGGTAGAGGACTAAGACTTGGGATCATGTCTCGGGTTCGATTTCCGACTTCAACTGCTCACAAACAAGTTTCCAGGGGATTGGCAGCAACGTTCTGTACATACTAAAATACCACACTGCGGTCGCCAATTTACTAGCGATATTATGGTATATCCCCTAATAGATGTTTGCGGGAAGCCCATGCATTGCAATGGGTGTCTATGGTCCGAAACGACGACGACGAGTTAGGTAAAATGTTTGTTCATTGTTCATCTGATTTTTTTTTTAAAGTAGCATATGTTGTAACTTTTAAAATTGAACTCGCAATTAGTCTTTTATTTTCAATTGCTTTGTATTTGAATGCAACATAGTTAATTTTTTGTCAATTCCTAATAAATAAAATAAAATATCCACTTATATTTTATCTGACATATTCTGGTTCCTTGGGTCAAATAAATCTAGAAAAGGTAAAAAAATATAGCAGCGCTTAGCCTGGACTGAAAATAAGTAAACTTTCACGCGCGGTTGGTGAACGAAAATCACCTTTATTTTTAAAATTAATGTCAGTTTATTAAATATGTTATATATCGGAATAAATAACTATAAGCTAATAAAATCTCATTCTTTTGAAATATATTACCTAGAACGATATGACGCTGTACGGAATAATTTTGCTTTTCAAATACTATGTGCAAAGTATATAGATGTAGATATAATTTTTAACTATTGAACATTAAGCGCCACAGATAATTTTAAATTAATGAAATTTTGTGAAACCTTCTTATGACGGTTATGACAACAGAATACTACTGGTCATATTAATTTTATGTCGTCAGCTATGATGCTGATAGCAAAAAAAAAATCAATTACCAGTCGGACAGACAGGGAAAATGTTGGACGAATTTAACCACAAATGAATCGAAAAAATAGATATGCGTCTGCCAAAGCAGACATTTTTAAATAATAAAATGCATATTCCAATAACATAAAGAGAGCAGTGTACGGACGATCCACGAAAATGCAGGAAATTGAATTTTTTATCGTCCTCAGCACAGAGCGGCAATAGTATCGTCGGTCGGCCATTGTGGCGAGGCGATAGCGTTGTACCTTCTGTATGCATATTATTGGCAATAACTCTTATGTAATATATTCAGAGCAAAAATAAACATTGTTACATAAGACTTTTTTATATATGATGATAATACGTCTTAAAAACTCTCAACCGTTTTTCTCAACGATATAATGTCTTTTTTAACTTCATTCAAGCAAAGCGAAGGAATTTCAGCCGCCATTGTTACGGTGATATTAGCAATTGCAAATGTACAATTTGAAACATCATTTCGTCAGTTGTGATTAAAATAATGAGCATGTTAATATTTAACTGTTAACGTGACTATTTCGTGTTTTGGCTTATATCTTTCATCTTTTGGTAAAATAAAACACATCTTTGCCCTTTATGTACGTGGCATTATGACGGTAAAAAATCATAATAATACAATTACTGAAGAGCGATTTAAAGGATTAAAATCATAAATTGAACATACTATTTTATTTCAATTAGATAATTTAAATTATAATAAATAAAATAAATTGTTAAAATACTCCATTTCCATTTAAAAACGTCAAATAATGTTAACGCTTTGTGTCGAAATTGTCCACAAGTAAATATTTTGTTTTAAAAGACTTATTGTTAAAGTAGGTATGTTATATATTTTAATAATGCTCGCTGCTGTTATTATTATCAGTTAAAGCTTGTTAGTATCGATCCATTAAAGAACAGGTTTATTATTATGTGATATTACATATATTGAAAAACATACGATAAATAATATTAAAATTTTATTCAGTTGAATTTATTTTAATAAACATTATTTATGTTTATAAAATGACTTTCAACGTAGTTTTTTAATTACGTCATTTGAGTTATTGAAAATTAACCACAGAAAATTTAAAAAACGATTAGCATAGGAAAAAACATTCAGTTTTCTAATTACGTCTTACAAAAATGGCTGATCCCTTAATTGTATTATTTTTAATTAAATATTTCATAAATTAATGGACACGAACAGGGTAACCGCTAATCATGCAACCATCATGATACCATGATCCCGACTAAGTAGACTATAGACAACCACTTATCTCGGTTTAAACAACCGATACATTAAACTTTATGACCCATAGAGAATAGATAATTTAGGGAAACATCCCCTACGCGGAGATATTTATGAGCATAGCCGCAGAATAACATGCGTACTTGCTCCGCCTACGTCTTAAATAATGTCACCCTTAGTTTTAAGCTGAATTTATATTTATGTGGGCGTGGAACGTTGCATAAAGGATAGGTTAAGACCGGATGGGACAACATCCCACCAGGCTCAGCGGTGAGTGTGTCTAATTCGGCTTCATATTTAGTGCAGTTCTATAATCTCGAAAAGCAATTTCATCGAATGCTGTACACGGTAGACGTTAACAGTTCATAGAGTATGAATGTATTTATTGTACATTGCTTTAAGTCCTACAACTGAAATGATGATTTTAAAATATTACTTTAATTAATGCATACATAAAACTGAGAGTTCATGTACAAAATTTAGTTTGAAGTATAGTTTGTATATAATATTAAAAGGTTATAGTTGCGTCAAGACGATTAATAAATGTTATATTTTAATTAAATAAATAATAAAAGGTTTGCTTACAGTTGTCACAATTTCCAATAATATAAACCTTGGTAAAGGTAGGTGAAAAAGTCTAACGTAGGTAGTGTACTTTATCTATATCATTTTGGTCTGTAGAGAGCAAATATGAGTGGTAGAATCGTTCAAATTTGATCAGAAAAAAGGGAAATTTGATTGTAGAATCGCATGGAAGCTTTTATTAAGCCTGCTACGTTGGTCTCAAGTTTTGAGCACTGTATCCTCTCCCATCGACCAACAACATCGACCTCAACCATCAACGCCATCGACCCGGGAACCGGCAAAGATTGGAATGCCAAAAATTTACTTCTGTAAGGTTTATATAGTTACCATTAGAATTATTTAAAAAATACGGTTATGAAACGACTGCGTTCTCTAAACATTGTCATTTTCAAGATGGCGGTTAGCGGAACGAAATTGGCGCCAATTCCAAATATAAATTAGCTGTACGATTCCGAGTACGCGGACCACGCCCACGGCGGCGAAGCAGTTAAACCGAAACGCTACCGAACAAAGTAAAGTGATTTTAACCGATACAAAGAATCGGTAGTTACAGTTACCGCGTATGTTAGGATCGTAAACGCACTTCAGTCGCCGGCGTCTTCTAACTTCGAATTTAACTATCTGCCGAGCGGCTTTCAGTTGCGACAAAGACGCAGTTACTGATGTACAATCGCACAATTAATTTAATTTATTAAAAATGATATATTTTTTTGCCATAATTCTATCTCAAAATAAATTGTTTTCTATATTTTGCCTTAAAGCATAATGGATAAAAATTTATGAACTTTTGTCATCCCAGCATTTTGATCGTAAAAATTACTAAGAAATTTGAGTGTTCTTAATGTATTAAGTTAAAAATTATTAAATTAAAATAATTTTCCTATCAATTTATTTACTTTTTATAATTTATTAGTACTAAAAACGTAACAAAACATCGGTAAAATAAACTATCCATAAAGAATATTTGTTGATAGTATGAAAATCAAAATATGTAATAGTAGGCTGTGTGCACGCGACTGTACGTGGGTGGAGCGAACGTCGCGAGTCGTTTTACAACGTTTCACGGTAACACATTAATTGAGCAAAACGAAATCAAAGAAGCTGTGTCGAGCGCATCTCGGTTGAACGATACGACGCTTTGCCGTGTTAACATGAATTATTCCTACATTAATATCAATCCCACACTAAGCTTGAACGTTGTACGTAATACATAAAAGATAAACATTTTTTTTTCGATGATAACAATGTTAATTGAAGTATGGCAGGTTAATTCTGAACTCTTAAGTCTGAACTGCCTTTTAGTGATTTTTGGTGACCACCAGAGATTGCCTGGAGATGTTATTTCCTGGATGTCTTAACTTGAAGTGATTTACAGTACCGCAGTTCGCACTGGCATTGAAAGAAACCATTTTATTATTGAAAATTAGAAGAAAATTATTGAAGTGAGGCCTATATCTAACAGTGAAACTGAAATGATAGTGAATGATAACTTCACAAATAAAAAAAAACTATTACGAATTTAAAATCTGAATTACGAATACAGATATAAATAAGTTTTGTGTTTCTCTAATCACTTGTTGTATATCTAATATATAAAATTCTCGTGTCACGGTGTTCGAACTTGAACTCCTCCGAAACGGCTCGACCGATTTTAACCAAATTTTATATGCGTATTCAGTAGGTCTGAGAATCGGCTACTATCTATTTTCCATACCCCTAAGTGATAAGGGTTGTTCACCCTTAAATTTTTTTTTTAATTTTTTGTCGAATTTTTTTGTTTTTATTTTTTTATGATACAGCATACAAAAATACACACAACCCTATATTTTCACCTCTCTACGATCAACCCTTATTTTTTATTTGTAAATTAAAAACGTTATTTTTTTTTGAGAAACAACGTTTGCGGGATCAGCTAGTTTTCATATATAATGCTAGCGATTTTAAAATTTTTAAAAATTTAAAATAGCTTCTTTTGACCTTTAATAATAGGAGTGGACGAAAAAAAATTAAAATGGTTACCGCGAATAAGTAACAAGTTAGTAGAAAGAGAGCCTTAATTTTAAAATAGAACATAAGCAGAAATACTTATCAATGAGTAGACAGAAATATAAACATTTCTTAGAATTAATAACTGACCCTCCATGCAATCGCTACGGCGGCGAACTATAAACGGAATACAACACGTGTCCGAACCCACCTTTAATTACTAATTGATAATTAAACACAATAACTGTCATCAACGACAAAGGTCAGACAAACAAACACGGTCAAACCACGCAATCAAACGTTTTAATCTACATTCGGTAAGCAAATATATTTTGACAATAAAGAATAAATGGCGTTCACTCGAATATCTGAAACACCTGGCTCCAATTAATGGCTTAGTTATACTTAATCACATATCAATAAATGATACGCGTAAAAACTATAACATTTCCCCTTAAAAATTTAAAAATAATTCGTGTAGCGTTTATTAGGTGACCACTGTTATTAGCTATTAGCATATAATTTATAAATGTTCCTTTGCAAAATAATATCTGCTATTGAAAATGTATAAATTTGCAATTTTGCAAAGACCCGTCTCTAACAAATTTTAAAACATTTCTATTGACTATTTTTACCGTATTTAAAATAAAATAACGTATCTTTATACGTAATATAGGTTAGTTAACTCTTAAAAAACTCAGAATATGTTTATCTTCAAACATTGACAATAGCAGATATTAGTCTGACAATAACGTTAAGCAGTCTACATACCACGAACATTAACCGACTTAACCAAGAAATTACCGACCTCCTGCTTAGCTGTAACTGTGTAGTTGTACCGATAAAAATCGATACTTCTATTTTTACAAAACAAACCAGTTAAAATTTGTTAAACAGACAATTAAACAAGAGCACGTTTATATTTTATTTTTATATGAAGATCAAAAAATAATTTGAATCCTTCTAAAAGTGTTAGAAAGAAGCTAAAAAATAATCCGGAACAGTTCAACGGACATAATGGTTCTAAAATCAATAAAATAATAGTGAATAACTACCGAAAAGACACTAAAAACGAACGTATAGATGCAGTACTAAAGTGCAGTGCTACTTCATAAAATTAGAATTATATTAATTATGATATAATTACTAATGCGTTAATTATTTTTACTTAAAAATTATTAATGTCTGAGCTTCGGGTGTAAAAACTGTATATTTAAATTCTAATTAACATAATATGATTGTATGCGGTAATTAATTCTCCCTAATGCATTTATTAAAATTAATTTGAAGTACGATGTCAATTATCATAAGTCAATGAATGTGCACTGAACATAGAAATACTGTTGAATCTTTTATGACATAATCGTAAATAATATCAAACGAAGCACCTTAGCTAATAGCAGCCAGGTAAGGTTTACAACTGCTATTTACTATCATGAGACTTATAACAAACATTGTAAATTAGCATATCATCATTACAATAAACACACACTAAAAACTATAATGCTCCTCCAGGGATCGCTACGATGACAGGTCTTAGGCTACCCGTATCCAACGACATTCTGCGACCTTGACTACGTCAGTCCGCATGACGAGGCCATATGTTTAGACCAAATATTCAAAAATAGGTTCCGCGAATTCATTTGAGATCATCAAAGTTGTGAAGGAAGAGATTAGCATTATAAAAGCAAAAACGATTCCATCAGCCAAAACTTTTGCATTTTTATTTCTTCTTAGCGCAGAAATGTTGATGCTAATAAACCGTGATCTGTAATAATTTCTCCATTCTTCAGCCCAAGATCAAAATCACAACTTCTAGATACTACTGCTATACTTAAAAAGACGACGTTATGGAAACTTATTGTAGAGGGTACACTGAATGTGACAAGATGTGTAGGTCAGATCCATTGAGGTCCCTCAATGAATCGCTACGTGCAACATGCCACGGAGAGGTAGAAATAGCGAAGGACTGTGCGAATGGTCACAACGCCACATTTAATCTCGACTATTTTACCAGGAGCACATGACTAACAAGAAGTTAAAACAATTCAATGGTGTCCACCAAAACAAAGCCAAATCACGAACTTAACATGAAGTAAATAGTTGCCCTCTAGATTCTACCTCGTCTTATATAATACAACAAAAAGACCAGTTACATCATCAACTAAATATAATGTTGATAACACATCTTGTGTTACGTTTAGTTTACCTTAATCTGTTCACTGGTCAGTTTTTAAAACGAGAAAGTTAGTAACACTAGCCCACATCATTTAGAGATCAACAGACAAAACCACAGCACTTGAAGAGTCTCCCTCAATCAAAACTCAGTGCTAGGGAACATGTCTACAAATTTTCGGATTATTTAAACTATATATACAATATTTTTTTCAATAAAAGCTGTACAGTGCATGGTTTAAGTCCGTTATTTAGTTAAAACCGTGTATAAAACGAATAAAAGAAAACTAAAACATAATTTTTCCGGGTGAATGTAGTTACCTTATAAAAATTAAACAAAATTTAAAATATAACGGTCAGGGCGAATGCTTCGCGCGTATCGGTCCGTCACAGTGGCGTAACAAAGAGCTAAGTCGGTAGCGGACATTCGTTAAACAAGCGGCCGCTTGTCGGAATAAAGTAAACAATAAACTGTTAATGCATTCTAACGCGAGCCGCGATAAAACCCTTGATCGCGTTGTGACACCTCAGTTAATTGGAATTTATGTAGGACGCGCTTGCTTTGTTGTCCGAATCCCCTACCCTTGTCCTTGGTGTCTGACGTCTGTTAAGTTTTCGAGTTGTTCTTCGAGATATATTCAAATAAAAATTCTTTGTTTTGTACAGTAATCACATCAATTTTTCTTATTATCAATTACACCTATTTTTAACGATAGATTCTAGCAAACTGTAAATTGATAAAATCTGATTTCAGCAGAAATTCCGCCTTGGCAAGCCTGATAAAAAAATGAAAACACAAATGAAATTTGTTAAGATTATAAGAAAACTTAGGGTAAGTGATTATGATTCGAAAAGAATGACAATGGTAAGAATAAATTATCAAATTCGAGGGTTTTTAATATTTACATATTTCTGTTCGGTTTCGGATAGCTTCCGAACGGCTTCCGGAGTAGATTACAAAGTGGTTTATTTGTGTTCTTATCGTTATCTTAATTACTTAATTAAGGGCGGTGCGCGTTTGTTGAGAAGCGACCTCTCGTAATTGCCATTTGAATTGTTAATATTAATGGATGACGAACAATGAGATCGAAATCTAATTAGTGTTTGTTTATGAGTTTTCACGCTGCACTGAAATTATTACTAAGGGCTCCGAACACGTCAAAAGCATGTTTTATTATATTACATAGCCAATTACTGTTCTAGAAAGTAATAATTAAAATTTTGAACGAAGTTTTCAAAACAAATATTATATATCATTACATGCAAACCTATGGTTTTCGTGTGTCTACTACGAGCCTGGTAGACGCGGCGAGGGTAGACTAGGTGGTTGTAGTACAGGTTGCGGAAAGTCGTTGCATATACGCAGCACAACGCCGGTCGTCGTGGCGCTCTTAGGGAAAAGCCTACGTCATGCAGTGGGCGTTTAGCGATTGAAACGAAGAGATATGCAAACCTCTTATATATATATACGTATCAAAGTTTTATTTCAACAATATTATTTATTTTTAAGTTCACGTGACTTTTTGAGTACGATTTGGAACTATATTATGTTATTGGTAAACATACGATCTTGTTAAATACATCGAAAGGCGCTGCATGCAGGGTTCTTCCAAACGGTTCTATTGGTTAAGTCTATGGAGGAGGCTTATGTCCAACAGTGGACTATTGAAATGACGATGAATAAATCTTGAAAAATATTAGATTAATTTTAGTCAAGTACATTCTACCAGCGAAGGCTATGACTTTAATAAAAATTATGTGCGAATTAAGCACTAGTAGAATATAACTAAAATTTTTGTTTAGGAATATAATATCGTCTTTTCAATTGCAAATATGAATTAGCATGAGTCAGACCGACGTTTATTCACACCGGTAATTGAACTCACCTTCATCATGATTGTAAATTTTGTTATCTTTTTTTGGTACAACATTTGCGGTGACGTTTGATATAAACATTATAATTGTATTCGCAGCGTTTATCTTTGTATCTCTAACATTATTTGATGATTGCGGATACTTAACAAAGGACGTTATGTTACTGAGGTCACGATAAACTGCAGTTATTCAATTAAAAGTCAAATATTGTTTTTTATACATCTGTTTTACATAGATTTTATCACAAGGATGCACGAATATGTTGTTTACCTTGTCTGTCTTTGATATATATCATATAAAAGAAGAATAACATAACATTTTGCCTTATAATACATTTCAATAGCAATTTGGACTTATTAATCTTCAAGTGGTAGCCCTGTGATTGAGGACTGAGCTATCATAGATCGCGGGGTCGACTCCCGGCATACAGTCTTATATAATTTACACTTTGTGCATTAATAATATGAGATTGCTGTCAAACAAGTTTAAAAGGATAAATAGCAGCGTTGTCTTCGTACCATAATATCATACTGTGATCGCCAACCCACTTGCCCGGCGTGGCGATTGTTGTATATCCCCCATAGATATTTTTGGGGGACTCCTATGCCTTGCAGTGTGTGTCTGTAAACTAAAATGAGACGGAGTTCTTTTTTCAAACTTTGTATACTCTTAGTTATTGTAATATGATTCCTAAATATTCAAATATCTAAACTTTGTTACTAAGAAATTACCAATATCTGGTTTACAGTTTCCGGGTCATAAAAAAGATCCCAAGCCCAAAGTAGTGATAACTATTGTCAGTTGTTAATTTAAAATCATCATTTTTTCTCTGTATTCTAAATTTTACTTAAATATATCAATATATAATAATAATCTTATTTAAAAGTCAACTGGCGCAATAGCTTCGTAACGTATATTTTAATTAATCAATACAGTATACAGAGTGAAAAGCTCCTTAAATAAATAGTATTTGTCAAGGATCAATGCTGTTTACCCGATCTGATTTAGAAGTTTAAGATTTATCATTGCAGAGTTCTGATGGGTCTTACCCTAGATCTATAATGGCAAACCTTTTGAGCTAGCATAGTCAGAATCTTGAAAAATTGCAACGTAACTTTTGCGCTCTGTCACTCGTCATAGAAGTAAATATCAAAATAATAATATATATCTGTAAATATTTCTTGAATGACATTTATAATACAAAAACCAAAATTATGAAACCATCGCTACCCATACATATGCAAACCTGTTTTACCTATTTCATAGACTCCTAGTATATAACATAAATTTGGAAACAAAAACAGTACATACAAATAAAGTTATTGTGTATATTTGTAAAGCAAAATTATTGTACGAATGCTTATACATCGCGTCTCGTTTTAATTAAATTAATAGTTATTATTAATATAAATAATAATATTGTTTTATATTTATTAGTTTATTAACAACTATGGTAATTATCAGAGAGAAATATTTCAATTTGTGTACTTCCAAGATAAGGTGTGTTGGTAGCCCAGCAATAGAAGAACGAGACTTGCGATCATTTCCCGTGATCCAGTCTTATATAATACATACTTTGTGCATTAATTATATATTATAAGATTACTATCGCTCACCTACAGGTTTTCAAAGGATGGGCGGTTCTCTGCGTATCACAATATCACACTGCGATCGTCAACCCGCCTGCTAGCCGTGACGTTTATGGTATATCTCCCCATAGATATCATTGGGGGAGGCTTAGCCTTGCATTTATTGTCGATGGGCTGAAACAACGACGACGGCGACGACTTTCAGGATACGGATCACCAAAATATCGGATGAACTGAGCATAGGTAATTTATATAAAGTATATATGTATAAAGTTATATATAATTTATTTAATTCTATTGCGTCAACTCAGGCGTTTAAAAGACCTGCCAATTTTCTTTAATGGAATCTAATTTGACGCTTATTGGGACATTTTACATTTAAACTGATTTAAAGAGTTAAATAAACTAGATAGGCCACATTGAATTATGTTTTAATAAAAACACTTATATAGAATACAATAAATAGATGTTCACTCTGCTTTTTAATAACTGTAGTATTTAATCGATCCTGGACTAAAACAAACCCGTACCTCTTATTAAAAGTTATAAAATTAAAATTGCGAATGAATTGTTTAATATAAACTAAAAATGTTGCAGGATCTTAGCTTGTTAACATACATCATTTTTTTCCGATTACCACGAGAACATATAATCCGGATCTCTAATCATTATAGTTTTTATACTAGAAGTTGTTCATTGCCCTATCAAAGTTCTGTCACGGTATTTTCTTGTATATTAATTTATGTTTATTTATTTATATAAAGGCCTATGTTTTGGTGCACATTGGCTGAAAAGAAGAAGAAATCTTTATCCGGAATAAACTTAACATTATTCTGTTGTTAGGTTTAACGATAACCTCCAATTGTTTTTGGCTTCTAACAGCTCAGTTGGGCAGAAGAATGCCACTTCCAAAGGAGCGTATCCCTCGCATCTGCGTCTATAAATTTGCATTCGGTCGTCAGCGTGATTTCCCCGGCGATCGGCAATCGGCCGTTCCATCTACGATCATCGGAATTGCCTCCTCGGAACCGAGTCGCGTATCCAAATTGAAAATCAACTCTTTTTATTCACGACTTCTGTTACACTTACTTATTCTGAACCAACATTACATCACACTGATTTTTCTTTTAAATTCCATCCTTTACCATCTGATCCGACAGACTTTTTCCATCTCCAATAAATTCGAAAATTATTAAATTAACTAAAGTTTTTCAGTAAACATTGTGTTTACTTTAATTCTTTTTGATGCAGAAATATATTAGTTTTAATTTAAATTGCGTAAACAATATCGATACTTATTAATATGGAAACAGGCTATATACAATAAGCGCTTATCAAAAAAAAATCCAAATTGATACCATAAACACTTGTAAATTGTCAATACACTAAATTGTAAGTTTTACAATACGAAACATCTGCAATCATCTTTATCATCTGTATAACAAGATGTCCACTGTTCAACATAGACTTACCGCTTCATCATCATCCAAGCTATGGTGATTCCAGTCCAGTCCATTCCAGCATAGAATAGTCCTCCATATTTTTTGCCTATTATTATCATCTTTTCATCCGTTATACGTCCACTGCTGGTCCTAGGCCTCTGTGCTCGTTTTCCAATAGGACCGGTTGAAAATGTTCTGCATCCAGTGTCGTAACAAGGTCGTCTGTTTACCAATTGCCAATGCTTAATGATACATAGAATAAACTTTTTAAATTACCCACAGCCTGAGAAATTTTTGGTCAAATTAGAGTCTTCGCAGTTACTGGCAGGTCATGTGGAATTGCAGAGTAAAAGACTTGCTCTATTATAAAATAATATTTTATTACAAGAGCATTAACAGGAAATCTATCTACGATATCTTTAAACTCAATCAGAATAAGTCCGCCGATTGCCGCCAGTTTCATTTCTAAAGGTTTGCATAGTAAATGTAGGCGTATAAGATTTTATTGCAAAAGGTGGGTATTACACTGAATTGAATAATCTCGTACACAATAGAAAACTTTCGTAATAAAGTAATATTTAAATCATTTACATTGTTAGACTCCAGTGTAATGTATTCACGTTACTTCAGCTTCAATCGTATTAAAAGGAAATGGATTTATTGAAATATTGCTAGATGATAGATTGTATTTTTAAAATAATAAATGGTAATGTGAAAATAATTTTAATTTCATAAAATTTTTATTTACCACATCAAGACCAACCCTTGCTCTATTCATATGGCAGATTTGAACTAATTACATTTAATTATGTACAAGATTCTGTAAACAGACAACGGGTGGTCTGTATATAAATCAATGAAATAAATTTATTGCATAGATGTCAATAAAGTTTCACAAATTAGGAAAAGTACGTATGTACGTAACAATATATCATACATGCATGAAACGGGGAGAGTATTCGCATCTCTGTTCCGCCAAGCTTCGCGGTGGAGGCACCCATGTTCTTTTTTCTCAGCTACCACCTCGCCGCGTTTTTCTAAGGCTTGGTATAGCGGTTTCGGCAGCTGGTAGCACTATAGCTGTCACAGTGGCAGTCATAAGAATTTAATAACTATTTAAATAGAAGTAAAACAGTACAATAACCTTGGCGATATATCCCTGCCATTTGAGAACCTATTTACAACTTAACATTCACCGTATAATGTTATTGCGCAGTACAGGCATCATTTTCGTATTTGGATATATCCGAATACTGCGCTGAATATCACACAAAGCTCTATTCGGTTATTTTACTGAAGACATAACACATTATGCTAATATAGCGGGTTAATAACTTTGTTGTCGCATCTTGCTAACGGCACTAGAGATCTTCCTTTATTATTTTTGACTGTGATACCAACATTTAGGAAAAAATTATATAAAAACGTTAAAAAGAAATCGACGTAGTGTTGGCAGTTGACTTTACACAGCGCGCAGTTACTTATTCATCATATAAAAAGTGGTTAATGTAGCATTTTTCAAAGCGATATCTCTATTTGATTAATAAATATTAAATAAATAAACTACTTTTATAATCTATAATTGCTGACCGATGCGTTTGTAAAATAACAATATAAATTGCAGCGCAGAAAATTCATTGCGGATTGTCAGGTGGGCTAAGTTAAGTTTTTTTTTTGCGCAATTTTAAAGGTTTTTTTTTCAATAAAAACCTTTAATAAAGTATAAAGCAATCTTTAAATAAGATGAATTAAATCGATAGTCATCTTCAAGTTCTGGTGTGACCAAGTGAAGTATGGCATTTCGGCACGAATGTGGATAAAAAGTTACATAATATATTGCAGTCTTTACAGTTTTTTTTTCTCATTGCAAATGCTTTGTTAATTTAGAGACTCATAGAATATTACATTAGGCTAAACCTGTCTATAGTAATTAAACAGTTCAGCTTTTTTTTGTCGATTAGAATACTTCATGATGTAATTGCGTGCAAGATATTACAGGACCTACACTTGAGTTCTCCCTCAAGAGAGAAGAAATAAAAGGTCTTAGGCTCTTAAATTGTTATTTTGTTGCATTAGAGGACGATTAACGGGTGTAAGCGCCCCCGGAAGTAGTTCTCGTCTTCGACTGTCACTTTAAACGCGTTTAGCATTCGAACCCCTTTCGAGTGTAGAGACCCAATTGTCAGTAAATGTTCTGCCTGATTTAATCCTCAGGCATTACATTCATTTATTAAGAATGTAAACTAATACTTCTGATTCTATACCGCCAAGGGTCGTTAATATAAGTGGCAGATCGTTACACTAAAAAAGGCAGGCAAAACGCCTATAAATGGATCATATGTCATTAGAATAATTCAGTCGTATGTATGCTATGCCGGCATTAGGCTCCCCAGCGAGCATCCGATAGGGTATCACGTTAAGTCTATAGCTTATTGTTGATTTTCTATGAATTTCTGCGGACTTATACGGTAACGTGTATAAAATAGTTTCCGCTCAGTTATGATAATACGTGAATAATCGAGTAACTGATAAAACATTGTTTGTACTCTATGCTACGCGGGCGACATTGCTTTTTTAAATTCTTGAGAGCACAAACTAGATCATTATTACTTCAGCAGTAAGACTTCCACTGCTGGACATAAGCTTTTTTGACATGACACAACCTTTCCTATTAGGTTTCTAATAGGAAAGGTTGGATGCTGCCTGTGTCCGGCGTCTACCGACCACCTCAGAAAGGTTATCCTTCAACTCTGTTGGACATCTTACGCACGCTCCTTGGTCTTCACTCCAGAAATATGAGGTCCTAGCGGCCGTCTGTCCTACACTTATTTTATATATATATATTTAAAAATCTCACTCACAGAGAACACATCGAACAAGCCTTTAGTCGCTTGCCGGACCTCGTCAGCGTGAGCGATTCGAGATAAGATTAGTATCCTTCATTAGATTGTCAAGTGGTCCAATTCTCACTCCACACTCACTACACAAACATCAGCACGGACACGACAAGGTAAGCTTCGTCTTCACTGATTCCTCCTCCATCGAAGTGTCAAATGTAGGCTCTGAAACACGAATGCTTTAGTTTTTAGTATAATTCACGGACCCTTCCGCTCCGTCAACTCATGTTAAAAGAAAATGTAAAAGCCTTAGGACTAATATTAGTAATATCATCAAAACTACAGTACAATTTTTAGTATTGCATCGTTAGTGAAATAGCTACAATTGTCGATTATTAGATTGGAACCAGAATTAAATTATCCCATAAAGTTTGTATGGCGTGAAGAACAACTTAATACGTAATTATACCGTCTACACCATTTACGAGTGCAAAAATGTTAAAAAAAAAACGATAAAACAAATAAATAAAAACTCCTTTCGCACGATTTAAACTGTTTCAAAATTAGAACGTCGTACGCGGGTCGAACTTAAAAGTGTTTAATAACTGAAAACATTGTTAGACAGTTGCTTATTCAGTTAAAGCGGCTAGACGTTTTTAATGATACCATTAGCGAGGAGTTATTGCTGCTGTCTGTTCAAAATGGAGTAATATCTGCATAATTATTCTTATGATTCACTTGGAGTGCTCACGACATGGCAACAAAGAAGTTTTATGTAATACGGGTAGGTAGTAATAATGTTAATATGTTGTTGGTTAAATAATTTTAAGGTATAGGGAATGTTAATGAAATCGTTATCTTTTATCATCATGTCAGCCAATAGACGCCGGTGCATAGGCCTCCCTCAGCGATCGCTAGCGAGATCCTGCGATCTTAACTATGTCCTCAGTTTACGTAATGGGGGACATCCACTGCTACTAAACGAGCAATTCTTCAAGCTACCTCTGTGACTTTAGTTCTTCTACGAGTCTCCTCATTTCTGATCCTATCCCACAGTGAAGCTCTAGACAAAGCATTTTACATTTCTCTCTAAGTGACTTTGAGCATTTTTAAGACTCATTGTAAACCTATTAGTCTCGTACCCATAAGTTATCATCGGCAACACACATTGGTCAAATGCCTACGCTTTCAAATGTTGCAATATTTTGGTTGAAAAGCACTGCCCTTACGAGTTGGATTCGACGAGTGATCTCTCGAAGTTGGACAATATTTTTACTTGATGTTAAATATTTTTGGATTGTTTGCGTCACAAGCGTGTTTGCCATGTGCGCGGCCCTTACAATACGCCCCTGCGTGATGTACTGCGCCGCGGTTTCCTGCAAGCCTCGCTTCCGAACTCCGCCCAACCTCAATCCTGTTAACACGCCTTCATCGCATAAATACACTGTTACGTTCATTAACATTTGCCTATCTGTTTTGCATGCATATGCACTATTTGTTACATTGTACTAGTGGTAATAAAATAGTAACTCGTTTCTAGTTATTCTTTTTTTTAATAGCGAAGTGTTTGATGATGATAGTAGGAAGTCGCTGATAGAAACAAGAGGTTTATCTTCCTCATCATTTTAGCATAGATTTCCAACAGGACCGGTAGGAAGAGGTCTACATTCGCTTGCATGCCGATTCCTGGTAACCATTCCAGAATCTTAAAGTCCCATAGACCATCTGTTCTACGCGCTATGTAGCTAAAGCAACCTTGTATTACAAAAAAAACACCTATATATAACTACGTAATCATATTTCGATTCTATTAGGGGGACCAGAAAGTAATGTCACTTTCTTAAGTTAAATAGTCACGGCTACATTTTTAACAAGTTTTTAATTTTATTAACAATATATTCACCATCACTATTTTGCCACCTAGTATACAATATCTTACAAGATCGTAATGAGCTACCAAATGACAATCAAATATCGAGATGCGCAGAAACGACATTACTTTCCGGTCCGCCTAATAGCTTCCAACCAGCTGAGATTTGGCCATCTGGCGCGCGAAATAGAAAGTTAAACACGTATCGAGTTACAAACCTAGCCGAGATCCCTCCAAGATACCGCCTCCACCCAGTAGCTACATGGAGCATCTGTCTGAACAACCTAAGAACTTGGAGGTCTCTCATTGTAATAGAATACCATACGTAACAGATAGCCTAAACTCTGAGGAGCACTGAAACTTAATTTTTCTAAAGGGTCACAAAACAACTATTTATTTATATCATTGTCATTCATCATCACCATGGAACATATTGTTAGCCAATAGGCCCGTCCCACAGAATGTCAATAAATAATAACTAAAATATACAAAACTAAGGGTTATATATACCAAGGGGTATACAGCAATAATGTGTAATACACAACTGTAAAAAATGTTATCAGTTCTAAAAAAAAATTAATTTACTAGTATCTAACCGGCCTGCCATTAAAACCTCTTGCAAAATACGCCCATCAACCGTAAATACGTGAGGTAGTTCTGTCTCCTCTTCAAATATATTTAGAATAATACAAGACAGTAAAGAAACACCTCGTAATCTCAAATCAAACACCAACAAAAACGTATAAAAACACGATGAGCTATGAACGCATCGCCGCCGGCCTGGGGTCGCGACTGTAGCAAAAACCGACCCCGGCGCTAAATCAACGGTTTAGAGTCGACGGCAAATATTTGTGATACGATTAAGCGCCGCTAGGGACCACTGATTGATGGGAATATGATATTTTTTTGAAACAGATTAAAGAAAATCAGAGACCACCTTTCATTTATAAATTATATGCAACAGATAAGTAGTAAATGTAAAATAAAAAAAAGTAAAGACTAATTTAATATTATTATTTTTAATTCGGCACGCCAACAGCAAAATAAAACACATTTACATAAGTTTTATAAACCATTGCACAGGTTTTGAGTATTTTAGCCTATTTGTAGAAAACATACAGATGATTTATAACGTGAAAAAAATTGTTGTTCTCATATTAATTGTTTAGTTTCTAGCCAGGTTGGTCTTCTGAGGATCAACATTCCGAAACTAATTAATTATATCAATGTATTCACATTTTCGAATAAATAAATATTACAATGATTTTTTATAGATGTATACAGCCCTTATTATAATTATGGTAGATATATCTAAATGTTATTAAATAGATTTAAAAAATAATGAAAGGGATTTTTATATAAAAATAAAAAAGACTAACAATATACGATTATTTATAAATAACATTTACTTATATGGAGTTAAAAGAACATTTTATGCTCACAAAATAAAAATATACAGCTTAATTTAAGAGTGTCTTTGTATCAGCAAAATTAATTAAGCGTCCAATCCTTAAGGGCACTTCGCTACCGAAAATGTTCAACTCGAATATTTCTGCATTAAATTGTTGCAGATGCTGTACATTCTGGAAATAAGGTGACGTAACTCTTGTATTTAAAATATTCAGTGAAAAAAAATATGAATTTATTTCAAAAATTCACAAGTTTTGATAGTAAGGCAGATTAAAGGATGTAGGATGTGTGTGAAGAAGCATATAACAGCGCTGCTCAAGCCCAACCTACGGCAGAAGACATCTTACAAATAAGAATACAGTACAGTTGTTCTGAGTGACTGTTAACTTTTGTAAATTGCGGTATATACAATATTAATATGCATATAGATATACACTGTGTACATTCACACACATATATGTATGTTTACATTTATGTATATATAAGTCTGGAGCAATTCGAAGATTGAAAACCCGACAGATGTTCCAAGAACTTCAACAATCCAATCCGCACAGTACCTCTGACAGTGCTTCCCAAGAGAGAAAACATTTTTAAGTTAATATGTTATAGAATAAGATTTTATTTATTTCAATTGATTATAAATTATTACGAAAACATTATTATTAACAATAGAAAACATTACGCCCTCTCTTTTGTAATTGCTCTATGTAATCGGTGGGTAGACAGCTGAATCTATAATACTTTGTCATAGTTTTAAAACAATTAAACACATTCTTAAATTTCAAATAAATAACGGTTTTTCGGCGTGAGAACCTTTATTTAATTATTTACTTTATAAGCAGAGTTTATTTGATAATACTATTAATACATAATATTATAATAAGAATTGGTAAAGACTTGCGAAATACATTCATGTGGTGCTATCGATACGACTAGATTAGACACTGCAGTATCTTATTACTAACATATACCTTATTCGTCTTCATTCATTGTACGTATGTAATATGTATAACTTTCTACTGATATTTTTTAACATCAATCCGAGTAAATAGTCCATACTTTTATGATACTAACAAATAGGTAAGGTTATAATTTTAAAACAAATTATATGTCTATACAAAAGACGTTACAAGAGGGCTTATTTCCGCTGGTCAATATAAACGTGATTTTCTAATTTACTCAAATTGTAAACGCTTTGCTACAAATTTGTGTTTTATAATCCGGGGTAGCATTATTTTTAGTTTTGCAAGAGAATAAATAAATAAAATGCCTTTAATTTCTTCGCAGATCACAAAGAGATAATACTTTCATACTAAATTGTCTAATACTATATTGGTAATTTAATTTGTTTTTTAATATCTATAAGTGTTTCTTTCGATTTTACACAGTATTTATCTTATCAATCGTATTACAAATGTATTGCTCCAATTTAGTTATCTGCAAAATCCCAGTGCAAGTAAAGGCCTTCTCCAAAGATCAAATTGACCAGTCCTTCAAAGAGAATCTAAAGATTGGGCTATTGGAATTCAGTTGGTGACGGCTGCTGTTTTCAATTCATCTTCCGAACAGGCTACTAAATCTAACTCTCTTACTTTTGCCGTGTGGCTCCGCCTGTGGTTACACTACAATGATGATAATGTTGTTAAATAATATAACTATCATCAATATTTACTGGTATTGTTGATATTAAAAGAAGTAAAAAAATTTGAAAGGGCCAAAAATCTTTAACATTATTACAGCTGGAGTGAATATCGCGAACCGGCAAGAGAATCGTATAATCTTATTATAGTCATCAGAAAGCTCTGAATAAAAGCTTACTGGTCTACACCTAAAATGATGACTTTAAATAAATTAAATTGTACATGTACATGTTCCAAACATTTTAAATGTTAAATTGTTTCCGCAAGCTCTTTTGGACAAGGAGTTTGCTGACCACTTCATAATGTCAGCAATTTTAATCCGTATAAACCCAAAGCGGCGGTAACCGTAAGGTCGAAAAGTAGTCAAATAGTAAGTTAATAAAAAATCGAAAATCTCGTGTAAAATCAGATAACAACTAAGTGCAAAAACAACTGCGTGCAAAATCCAATGCGTCGAAATACAAAACAAACATTTTGACGTTTGCCAATTCGCCGACTTCCTATATAACGTGGGCTGGGTGAAATCGGCAAACATTACCTTTGAGGAACCCGAACACACAAAGGTGATCAAATATTTACGTCGGGACTCGAAGATCGGACTGTCCTAATCGTTTTCAAATGCCGCTGGTGTTAAGTTACGATTTGAAATAAAAAATGCACACATATATCAAAACGAAAAGCGTGATTGCTCTATAGTATTAGGTGTTTATTTTAATTTCACTATTGTTATTTGTCAACCTATTTACTCGTACAAACCTCTATACAAAGATCCGAAATTCTCTACAAACAAAAGTGTTTAAAATATTAGTCAAAAATGTTTAAGATTGTATGCAATTAGTATATATATCGATTCAAGAATGCGGAGATCCGTAGACGCATAAAAGAAACCGAAATACCTTATCGGATTGGCAATTTGAAATGGTAATTGTCAGCACACTTAGCGTGCAGAAAGGACGGTCGTCGTCGTCAGATTGGCATGCATAGCAGAGGACGTTTACCCATACGGTACACAGACGACATTGTTAAAATCCACGGAAGATTTTGGTTTCAAGCCGCTTCTACCCTATTCTGTTGAAAATCTATAGAGAAGGTTTATGGCCAGCTATGTCGTCTTACGGCTGAAATAATCATGATGATGAAGTAAATGCCATGTATAAACTTAATTACTGTTGCTCTCTAGAGAAAATCATGGGAAGTGATCAATGTGATTTTAGCTTACACTGTTCAGTTTTAACATTACTTTTTAATTATTTCTATTGATTTAATTTTGTATTTGTTTGTACAAATTGTGATTTGTTGTACAAATTGCACTAAACGAAACCATAGTGAATGTTTTCATACATAAATCAATTTGCTTAACTCTAACAGGTTAGGATTATGACCACCACTATCCATTAATCGCATATTTGCAATTTTATTGACATTCAAAGAATTGTCTGTTTATGTGCTTCGCAATAAGATCAAGTTGTCCAACGTTTGTGCATTAGGTATATATCCCTGTTTTTTTACTTCGACTATAACTTTCCATTCCGGAAATCTTTTTTGAAAGTTTTAGTATATATTCGATATAACTGACGATGTCAGCGACACGTACTACAGTGGCTCTTGCTACATCACAGAAAGGCACGACACATGTTCAACCTGGGTACAAGACGCACTTGGGACGTAGAGTTAAATGCAATATTCCGTATGACGTATGATTTTAGTTAGTTCATTATTTAATAAGGGGGTTTCATCTTCGTATTGCTGACCACTATGACTATGATACTTTGTTTTAGGAATTCGATTCGGACGTCGCCTTTAATGTTACCGTCAACTTATTAAGAGTAAAACATAAAATAAAGAATACAGACAAATAAATTAAATTTTATCGCACCACAAAAAGATACATTGTTAAAACACTTTTAGTCAATTTGTTCAACTTATATATCTTAATTTTATAATAATATTGTATCATAAGTAGTAAACAAATACACAATAATATTAATACTTTTAAAAGACGGCCAGTAGTTTTTACAACTAAATACTACATAAATCGACTGCGCTTATATACATAAACACTATTTTGGATTATTTTTTTACAATGTCACACATTTTTACAATATGAACACACCTTAATTTGACAACAATTTCATTTAGTAATGTTTTTATTTAATACTTCTTATATAGATTGCTGCAAACGGTCAGCCTGTATAGCGTTTTTTTTTTGCATTAAATATAATTTTTGTTATCATATTTATTAACACATAACATGCTTCTCAATTGCTATTTATGTTATATCAAAGTTATTTCAGATGAGAAGCGTAAAAAACTATATTAACACAGTAATAAATTTGAGATATACGTTAAGATAAAAAAATTTCAACATTTATTTGATTTAGCTGTGAGAGACATTTGGAAATAAAAAAGACACTACTCTTAAGTTGACAATCCCGGCGGCGAGATCAAGGTGGTAGTGGCGCTAAAGGCGCTTACACACCGTAAGTGCCAACACATCAAGAACCCCTAACTTGATCACTTAACTTACATCACAGCTGCTTGTCACGTATGTTCTATGGGGAACCGTGAACTTTATTAAGTAATTTATTCCTCTAGTCTTTTATGACTTATACAAAAAGTATATAAAAATACTGTAATCGCTGGTCACAAATGCCGAAAGTATTGGTTGATAATAACGAACTAAAGATGCATTTACACAGCAGCAAAATATTTGTCGTTTGACAAAATGCGTTCTTGTTAGCTATTGATTGTTCATATATACTTAAGTATATATGAACAATCAATAGGAAATCTAGGCATGATAATACACTGACTTCTATTCAACCTGTGCTCGAAAAATGTTGTAAATAAAAAACATAATTCATATTTTGCAAATTTGTTATTAATAAAGGATCACCAGAAATTTATAGTGATTCATATAGACATATAGACATACAATGTATTTGAACTACTTCTAAACTTCGAAAAAGTAGAGACGTGTAAAGATACCTCTAAATATCTGTGCAATTGATTGTGTCCTCTACTTTTATCTATTTTATTCACATGTAAACTAAAAATGATTTTAAGTTCGCTATATTACCTTTCTCTATGCAATTTTTGTTAAAAATTACAGTAGAAAATTATAATGATAATAATAGTTTTTATATTAAAGAACATTTTGTCAAGTTCGTTTTGTATATCGAATACATTTACTCTATTGATGATATTATGACAAGTTGACACGTTTAAACCAGTCGTGTTATACAGCAGTGGAAGTTGAGAGAGAGGTGAGGATAAATGAAAAAAGTCGGTGTTTACACAAAGTTAAGAGGCGGCGGCTGTGATGTGCTAGCCTGTGTTTACAAGAGATTAACTTTGGAAAGGACCTATGGGCTTACATAATTATGTTCACACACTACAAAATGCATCTACAGTTAAATAACAGTACTTTAACTTTTGGTTTATTTTAATAATAATAATTCCTAATTATTTTTTCATCATTTTAAGAACACAAATACATATAATAGTTTACATACTTATGCTGAAATAAGGCATGTAATATCTTGTTCATATAATTTATGTCACGGTTCATCGTCGTAAGCATGCTCTTACTCTAAAGAAGTAATTAAATAATTAAAATAATTATTAACCTTTATTTAATTAAATATATTCATATGATTATTACATTTTACATTCATTTGATTTAATATTTAAAAAAGTTTGCAATCATTGATAAAATGTCTTCAAAATATTAATTCTGTATTGTGTCTGCCGTTATGACAAAGTCCGTCGGTATGATATCAGAGTACCAAGGAAATGTTAATATTAACGTGTTAAGCGTATGATAACTAGAAAGTTGTGGAACATTCTAGAATCATCCGTATTATGCTAGAGTGTTCGTAACTCCTCAAAGTATTCAAAAAAGACGGTAATAATCAAAGATTGAACAAAATCAAGTTGCATTGTAAGATATCTCATATACTATGCAGTGTATTATGTTTTTGAAGCGAATGAAGGAAATTGCAGATTTAAAACATTCCCTCGTCTCAACTCACGTCGTTTATCTAAAAACACAAGTGTCAAGTAGTTATTGCGGCTTCGAAAAGTGCGACTACTCTTGACACTGTATTATCTCTTGAAGCACTTAAGCGAACGGAAATGTCGTCAAAGATAAAAATTAAAGCTACTGGTCCATTAACGTGAAATTGAGAAAAAATACTTTAATCATATCTTGCTAACTAGCTACGCGCTCACAGATTGCTTCGCACCGACAGTAGATGATGTAACAGATCATCATGTCAGCCGACAGAAGTCCACTGTAAAGATCTGCCCAAAACATTGATACGGTGATAGATCTTGTGCTGGCTTTACCCAACGAGTTCTCTAGACTTTGATTGTTTAGCCAGTTCACCGCGTTCACCGGCTCGTGGTAACACTATGAAATATAATAATTATTACAATAAACAGCTAGTCGATTGAATGTAAATATTTCTAGGGCTCTTACTAAATCTCCAAGCTTATTTTTTTCTGTTAAACATCATCTTTATAGTTGTAGCCGTATATTTCCAGTGACAACTACTTGAAGCCATACTGTACGTCTTCCGGCGACATTAAAAAAGGTCGTCTGTCTGTTTTATGTGTAGACGTCGAAAGCTTCAATTCCCGGTCTGTAATCTTCACAGCAGAACCTTAAGGCCTAGGTAAATTAGATCTGTACAATTTTCATATTTTTACTAAACAATCCTAACCCTAGTTATTGAATTATATATTATTAATATAGATACAACTTCCACCGACAAAGATATCCAAAATCAAACCTAAACTCAGTCGTTGCATAGAACCTCCGTCTCAGCGAACCTGTTAAGCGACTACCTAATTTGGTGAAATAATTAATGTAATGACCTGAGCCGATGTTCAAGTGAGAGCTCTCGAACTTAGTTACTCTAGAAAGGTTTAGACTTAGCACCTTCACTGCTACACTGTCTAAAACTCCGAGAGATAAAGTTATGTCTATTATATATTACATTGTACTCTAAAGGATGCTTAACGGATCATTAATTAATGAATAATCCTTATAAAGGATTACATTTTTAGTAAATAGAATAAAAATATTTTTATTTTATTAAGTATGTGAATGATTTTTTATAGACATGATACTCTTTGAATTTAGTAAATAAAGTTCTTCATTTACTTGATACTTAATAAAATAATTAAAGTAAACATTTATTTCACACCTCCAAAATTAATAATTTATTAAAATACTTCTGCAGGTATAATCGATATATGTCGCATTAATATGAAATAGGCCACGATTCAGTCAGTCAGATCACTGAGTGGATGAAACTTTATCTTTCAGTCAAGACTTCGCAGATCCTCATTGGCTTATCAGTGGAAAAAGCTGTGTGTCTAGAGCCAAACGCGCATCAATACTTTGCATTCAGATGAAAACATTATTTCACAGTGTTTCAAATCAGAGAGCATTCAGCTACATAAGTAAATAATACTAAATATTCAGGACATCAATTCTCCAGTGACGTCTAAGTAAATAGTCTGGATGCACGCTTTGCAAATGCTGTCTTATGCCTTTATTTTCAATATGGCGACATTTGTTACAAATCCAACATGGCGCCGGCCGGACAGAGAGGCCTTGTTTGGACAACATAAAACTCGTTGCCAACAATGATATTGCACAAATGGAATCGGTTAATTAAATAAACACTTAACCAAATTACAACTTAACCAACATTATGCAATAAATAAATAGTAAATTTATTAATTTTCTAGTAATAATATTATATTTCTATAAATAAAATTTAATTAGGTTTTAACTTTTCAAATATATGTAAGTAAGAGACAAAATTAAATTTGACTATAAAGTTAAAATTATTGTACAACTGACATGTAATATTTAATCATTAAAGTGATAAATCCGTATTTAAAAGATGATTTTAACGGGTGATTTTAAGCAACCAACTTCAGCAATTTTTAACTGCAATGGTTTCTGAAATTATTAATAACTTAATGACAATAATGTAGAAAAAAATACGCCTGCATTATTAATCATTGTTTATTATATATCCCTACAGAATTTGTACTGAAAGAAGTTATGAGGAAAAAAACTGTATATTCAAGCCTTTAAAGCTATTTCACCTATAACCAATTGTCCTGTATAATTGAAAGTATAGGCTTTTTAATGATTTCAGAGACGTTATTTAAACACAATAGTTGAAGTCACAGATGGCAATGGCCTGTTAATGTTCTGAAGTAGAGATCATCAATGACAGGCCTGTTAATATTCTGAAGTGGAAATCACGTATGGACAGGGGCAAAGCGTAGGACGTTCAGCTACCAGGTGGCCATGACCTTGTAAAGAAGACGTTGGATGCATGTTTTCAACTGGTCCTATTGGAAATCTATGAGGAAGACTAATGTTCAGCAGCAGAAGTCTAATGACTGAAATGATAATAACTTTAATGATTATTCGTAATTTTGTGTATCAATGATTTTTAATATAGAGTTCAAGAATTTTTGATTGATCGAAATGAATGGAACTTGGTTTGTTGACTCATTTACATTGTTGATGTAAATGAGTCATCAAACATTGTTAAATTTCATTTAAAAAGAACGGCTTAGAGCCTGCCCGAAACTAATTCTAGCCAGCTCTTCTCAGCAGATTAGCATTCCAAACCAGTAGAAACATACTATTTATAATATTAGAATAATAATAATAATAATAAAATAAAGATAATTTTAATTTGAATCAAAGAAAATTTATCCCAGAAATAAAGTGCCACTTCCTATGAACCAAATATCAATGCTAGAGCGCACTCGAAGCAAAATAAGACATCGAAGCTGAAAGGCTCATATTTATTTTTATTTATTTATGATTATTTGCATGGACCGCGCTCGATGTGACAATACAGGCGCTATTGTTTTCCGAAATAATAACGAGATATGGCGCTTCGATACCCCTATTTTTTCTTTCAGATCGTCGTCACGAGAACCTGCCCTCGGGCTGCTTTTTATGTAGGTTCTCTGTCAAAATTTCCAGTTTAGGATAATTGGTAGTCTAGATCTCTCATACTTCTATAAAGTTCATTCTCTTATTTTAAGAAAGTCAATATGTAAAACGGTTCTTTAGTTAAAAAACAATGCTTATCAATTTTACGTTTATTATACATTTACGCAATGGACATATACATAGACTTAAGGTCACTTAGAAAACACTATGACTATGCTTGAAGCTTCAAAGCGAGATCGAATCAGAAATAAGGAGTTCTGTTGAAGAATTAATGGCACCGACTTAGTTCGAAGAACTTTTCGCCTGAAGTGGAAGTGAACTAGGCACATTACTCGTACAACCAAAGGTCGTTGCTGCTGAAAGGTTCTCGAGTTGCGACCACGTGCCGGTAAGGGTCGCGTTTATGTTAATGGACAATTCCACTCCGTGAACTCAGTTCCGATGAAGCTGGAAAATCCACCGGACTAACAGCATCGATTTCAACCGAAACCAAGAGAGAGTAGTGGTGTCGAAAGAATCTCTACTAGGTGGACCAACAATAAAGTTATAGTTGCGGGCAGAGCATAATAATTTTAGGGGAAGCCCATGTTGTGAGCGTCTATCAGCAAACGCTTTAAATTTTATTATTAATCTTCAATGAAATAATTTCTTTACATCTAAAAATCCGCGAAAATTGAAATAGTTAGACACCCTAACACAAGGGGCATCGAGCATGTTCGAACATATTTTATACAGAAATGGCATTTCAATAGCATCAAAATAATAATATGTTCGGCCGCTGACATTTGCGGATCAAGATTTACGATGTCCTAAACCTTAGATTGTTCACACGCTCTCGTTTAAATTGACACGCGACTCTGACTTCAACATTATTTATTACCGAGTAATCGTCCTGATGGTTTAATTGGTGATTAAGTTTTTTCCACAAAATGATCTCTCTCTAAAACATCAAAGACAAGCTTCAAAACCAAACTTATTCTGAAGCACATATCCTAAACCTCTAACCTCAATTATAACTACTTTGTTTAAAGTAAACATGTTTAATATTACTTTTGATTATATAAGTTATCGATGAATTAAAAGATTTTAACACAATAAGTTTTAGTTTTACGAACCAAACCAGAGTAGAAAAATGAAACTAGAATTTTCGTTTCTTATACAACAAATCAAAAATTCCTATGTAGAAAGATCTAATAAACCGTTAGAAATAATTCACAATGCAATTTTATTTACTGTTCAAATAAAGGCGTTCTGTATTATAAATAATATGAATAGCAGGAAAAGTAAAAATAACAAACATTTTCATTAACTACTTTTACTCAATAATAATAATGTGATGCCGCATGTTCGGACGTAAATTCAAAAGATTTTTTTATTATTTCTGCGACTTTAACAACTTTTTTCCTTTAGACATAAAGGTTAGATTAAGGTTTGTTTTTTCTTTAATAATACGCTCTCATATAATCAATTATTAATATGTCACATGTCAACATAACTTCGGTCTAATATCCGTAAGCCAAAATGCCCTAGATATTTTACAGGGTACCATGATTCGGTGGACATAAAATTGTCTGAAGAACCCTGAAGTGTAAACTGAAGAGAAATCAATAAACTATAAAACGAATCATAACATTAACATTTACGAGGACGAAGCGCGAATGTGGATAATCGGACATTATCGCACGATAATACCACTTAGTGCAAAATTAAAATGGCGTCCGAACAATAAATACAGTTAAAATACCAACTCGCTGCATAATTAGCAGCCACACAGAATGTGGATTTGGAAATGCGCCGACGAGAACCCATAAATCCAATTACAGCTGAATTAATTCGAGTAATACGCGACCGGAATTTTTTTTCGACGAGAAATAAACAAATGACAAACCATACTTTGGGCCGGCGGTTTTTATTTTTATTTTCCTTTTTTATTACACCGCGGACGTCAGCTTCGGAACTCACCTAATTGGGATTGTATAATGCGGTTAGCGAAAGCAAATGTGAGACGATTTAAAAACTTCACGGCGTATTATTTTATGTTTGCAATTTTGACCTTTGAAAAATGAACTTTGAAACGTTTGTTACTTTTTTTTTTAAAAGGGCAAATGACTTTGCTTGTTTTACGCAAGCTTTTGCTAAAAGTATTTAACATAAAAATATTTCAGTTTATCTTAATTATTATCTGAACATATATTGCAATGATAGAAAGGTGAAATATTAATAACTAATACATAATACAATAATTTTAGCAAAACTTATAGACTGTTATTCCCAGAAATTTAAAGGTTAAAGTATTAATTGAAAAAATCAGAATTGATTATTCGAACTCTTATACCAATGTAATAAGTAATGTAACGAGCATAGTAAAAAGGTCTATTACTAGCGCCTAAAGTTCTCTGCTACCTGAAACCCAGTGAAGATGTCAATGCTATCACGAAAATAATATATATATAGACTTAGGTTTATGCAAATTAGTCTACGAGTTCGAATCAACAATAAGGATATCTAAAGAGGTAACCCAGAGGATTGGCCAGAGGTTGATGGAGCCTTAAGGTTTTGGAGAGATGACTTAGTTAAAGTCGTATGAAGATGCTTTCAGTAAGCTGCTTTTAACCGGTTCTATTGGAAATCAGAAATGATGAAGATGATAGTGATTACATTGAAAGAAATCAATTTTTTTTGCGAATTAAATTGCGATTCGTTTGTGATATTCTCGAAATTCTTTACAGCTCCAATGGTAGAGTGCATTATAATTAACTAAAAAATTGGTTTAACATATGCGAATTAAAAAAAATAGAGTATAATGAGAATATAATTCTAACAAGGCAGTAAGTGGGTAATAACAAACGCATTTTATTTTATTCCCGATTGTAAGCATTAATTAAGTAATAGAGTGGAATCTGAAATTCCTCGTTGAAATCCAATAAAGTGGGTCCCAGGAAACGCCGTTGCGAGTTAACGCCGCAGCGGCGTGTCCTTTGCATTTTTTCTTAATTCGTCCGTAGAATTCAGGTAAATGAATCGCCCGGCGTCCAAGTCCCCTATAAATACTGGCTACTGGTTAATTGAAACATTATAAAGGAGATCTTATCGGCCGACGGAGCAAAGACACCGCACACGGAACGTTCCATCGATGTTTTGGGAACCCGACCTCGGTGTCTTGTTTTATTTTCGTTTTAATTTATGATAAGAGCTGTTTTCTCCGCTTGAAAAACTCTTATGAACGTAAAAACAAATTACGGATTTTAAATTTGAAAGCAAAAAACGCTGATTACAGTTAGGTCGGTGCATGCGAGAGGCGAAGGCCGGTAACGTTACAAGAAGCGTTATAAATAATTAATTCAATTAATTTGATGCATTAATAAAATAAACAGCTGCGTGACGTCACAGTGTTAAGACATGTCTCCGATATTTGTTTATATTGTAAATTGTTAGTTGCGCTGCAACATAGTAAATGCATTTGTTTATAACTGACATTATGTTTTGATTTCTGTGCAAAAAGTAAAATAGTGCATACTTTTTTGGATAATTTCCATTTTGAATCGCGTAATTTTTTATTATCGAAATATATTGCAGCATTACATAAATCAATAGAATTTGAAAACCATGAAATTTTCTAGGTCTGGTCAACATAGTTTAGTTATGAACATTGTATATTTAGTCCTGAAGATGAATTCAATCTAAATATTGCTTACTTAGCTAAGTTCTCTAGGAAATTCTTGTACTGATTAAGTTCCTCCTTAGCCTACAAAATTAGCAAATGCCTGTTTCATCTCTCTCCACTCCTCTTGTTTTGGACACTGAGGGTGCATTTTCTGCCCGTCAGCTCACCTATCGTCATCATTACTTCACATTTGTCATCCTCCTCCCAATCTTTTCTAGTGCCGTGATCTAGATTCTAGCAGGTTATTGATTACCAAAGATCAAATATTGGTATGGATATTTACATTAAATTGGGGAGTTAGCTTATTATGGAAAGAACTTTTGGAACGATAAGACAGATTACTACACCTGCAACTGTGAGTCAACGATAAAATCCAAACTAAACTTGCTTGTAGAGTCTGCAATAAACTTTCTTTTGTCAAAATATATGTAATATAAAGATGTCTCCATATTTCTTCAACGATAAATTAGGTATGGGTAAATATACCTCCGAATACTCTTAATTTTTATTGATAAAAGCTATGTGGTTGTTATTTATTTTTTACACAAACTATTGATGTCGGTCCGTATACCAAAAGGATGGAAATCAAAATTGAAAAAAAAAAAATTCGAAGATTTTATTGAATATACGATGAATTACAATTCTTATTGACATCAAGTTGAGTTTATCACCTGTTCAAATGATTAATGCTTCAGACCAGAGAAGAACTGGCAAAAGAAACTCATCGGGGCTAAATATATTTTTAAAGAATTTAAAATTTACATTTTAAATAAACACCGAAATAACTTGGAATACGTAATTCTCTAGGTGTGCTATTTTCTTTGAAGTAATTTACAGTGTATTTACCATAAACACAGAAACGTTATTTGTAATTTTTTTTTAATTTAACAATAAACGCCTGCTGAACATTATCGTTGCTCTTAGAAATATTTAATATTATGATGAAATCAAGACTTAGGTATACAAATTTTGTTTTTGCTCTGGTATTTGCATTGCACATTAAATTATATTTAACACTTATTTAGTGCGACAGATACATCGAGAAATCATGAGGATAACCGTCAAGCTAAAGAGGCAATGCCTACCATAAGCTGCCGGTTCGCTAAACTGAGATCTTTACTTGTCATTATCTTCTTAACAAACATCTGTTTACATGAAATGTTCCGGATAGTCTGTACAAGGTATGCCTGGACGAGTAGTTGCCATGAGTTTCGAGTTGGGTTGATTATATCAAAGCAACAATAACGCGAAAGTTAGTGCATTGTCGCTTGGTTGCGGAAACAAACCCAGACAAGAAAAGGCGAAGAACATATTTTGTAAGTTCATTGAATATACCCAGATATTCTTTACTTTTTACAGTGTAGATAAAATGAACGTGTACTTAATCAAATGAAGTCAAAAACCCACCCACTAAAACACGAAGTCAATGGGTAACGAGCGCGGAGTAGCAAGTTACAAGAAATCACAACAAAAGCAATGTATACCTCTCCTAACAAGCGTTCTTGCGAATCTTACAAGAACTCTTTCACTCAAAGTAAGCCTTATTGTCAACCAATAGAAATTATAATCAAATAAACGACTCGCAGAAGCAAATTTGATTTTTGCTTCTCATAACCAAACGTGCTGACACTATCAAACGTATGCAGAACCGTAATCATCGCGGGTCACGTTAGCCCGGTCTTTATTGTGTTCAGATAGAATGGTGCAAACAGCGGCGCGAAGGAGTCTGCAGCTATATTCTAATAGGCTATTAACATATAATGCCGCTGATTGGACGGATGTGAAGCGGCTGATGTGACGTCACACGGCAGAGGTCGCCAATAGTTTAAAATACACGTCGTATTTAATGGTACAAAAAAATTAATTATCAATATCATATTAGTCGATAAACGCCTCCTATAAGGCATAGGCCTGGCTCGAAAATCGTCACGAAGACCGGTATTGGGCTGCCCGCAACCTGCGACTTCCTGCGGTCTTTTATTACTATGCCGCCGGTCCACCTAGTGGAGAAACCATGCCAGAAGAATTACCTCTTTTGGATTCGATCTCGCAGCAAAAATCCGAGCATCGCCCTCTCCATTGCTTAGTGCGACCTTGATTCTTCTTATAAGGCCAATCGTAAACAACCACGTCTCGGATCCGTAGGTAATCACCTGCAACACACTCCAGTCAAATACCTTCGTATTCGGTTTTTGGACCTATAAAATTACTAATAGATTAAACGTTTTATGAACGGCAATAAGGAAACATATCACAATTAAAAATAGTTGCGCATTAGCGTTAAAAGGGTTTTATTGATCATAAAATATCAATAAAATCGTCCAAACAAGGTTTTAGCTTATGACATATTCGATAATTATGTCGTGTTAACTAAAAGTAACCAATGTAATACAAACGACAGTGACAGATGCCGTGTGTTAGTTATTTATTGCCTTCGCTGTTCAGTACTTAATGTTTTTATTGATGCTATAAACAGGTATTTAAATATCATCTTGTTTACTAATAAACGAAATTAAATAACTTTTATTAAGACCAGGAACTCCCTATATAATTTGGACAAGAGACTTCTACTCCAACATGATGTTACACCACAGACCTATACTCAAACTTTTGTTTTGCTTTGGATATAAAATAATTACCAATTTATAAACTTTGACATTAATCAAGTAAGTAAACTTGTCATGAATTTCTCATCAAAATTTAATAAAATAACTAGACAAAATATAAAGCACATCGTAATACGAAAAGGCGTTTTAAAAATCCGGATTACTATATACTAAAATTAATTATTGTTTACTATATGTTCCTGCACTTTGTACTGACATAAATGTTTGGTCTGTCGCATTCCAATTTAAATATTTGACATTTTTTTTACTGAGAAGTGAGCTGTACTTTCAACGCCTTAAAGCTATTATATATATAACCAATCACCCTGTATATACAATATAACCGCTCTAAGTTTTTAAAGTAACAATTATTATACCAAAAGTTTACCATCCCTGAATATGCGATGGTGCACGATACGGTAGCAAATAGCGCTACTTTCCCGCGATTCACGTTACCTCACACTAGCTAGTTTCCGAATTAACCCTACCAGTGCCTTTTAGAAGATACAGCATCAACGTAAACTAAACTGTATTGCTAGCCGTATACAATTCATAATAGCGTTAAGATACGGAATTGTTAAGTCGATTTAATAGAACCTCAATTTACAATCTGAAAATCATTGCTTAATGCACAGAACGTCTTTATTCATTTCATACACCGCACAAATATCTACCTTGAGACAACTGATTTAGGTTGTATTTTAAAAATTCGCAGGTTTTGAAACATATTCCGCAGTAAGCCAAAGAAAATTACATTGTGTTATGCGAATATGCACTTATTGTCTCTCGCCCACAGTAAAGTTTCGAATGAAATAATATAATGGAGATTATACGTTATTTCAACATAAATAGACGTATGCATGAAAAGCGAACTGCACAGTTTGGTGCACCACGCTTTTGAAGATCCCGAATAGGGGAGGGTTGGATTATATGGAAATAGATTACATATAATAAATTTGTAAATTTTTTGATGTAAACAATTACGTTGAAATATTTAAAACTATAGTCAACGATATTCTTATATTATACTTTTGCAGTCAATTATTGTATGGTACAACCTACCCGGAAATCAATGGCTTCAAGAATAATAACGTAATGCGTTATAAGAATTTTCAAAATTCGAATTACTACAATAAAAAAAAAGTTTACTAATTGTCTCTACAGACTTAATTAACACTACCTGAAGTTATAGGCCAGCCGCATTTCAATAGAAAAAATTAATGTAACATTCAAATGATCACTTTATATCTGTTGATAGGAAATTGGTGTTAAATCTTCCAGGTTAACAAATTTCACACTAATCGCTTTAATCCTTTTACACCTATAACAATTCACTTTGTATTGCAAAATAAACAAAAATTAAATAATTGCATTCTTAATGTAAATGCACTACGTATGCTTATAAATAACTATAGGCTCTTTAAATTACCAATGTTCATTGTCAATTCAGAAACAAAATGACAGAGATGAATCTTAATTCATAAGTTTATTTGTAGCCGTTTCAAACCATCAAAGCGCCCCTGTCTGCTATCAAATTGTAGTGCGTAAACATGATTGTGTTTTGTCTGATTATCTTCGTAATTAGTATAATAACTAGGCCAGTGAAACTTATCCACTATAGAGTTTTACAAATTGTCATAATCTCTCTGCTTCCATATTTATTTATTTATATGTTCCTAAACATATAAATAAATAAATATGGCGGTCTACGTGATTAGATATCGTAAGAACTCATTCCAAGGATCTTGTTTCTCAAATCTGTTTAAAAATAGGATAAAGATGAAAGTTCACATGAGAAAGATATTGTATAAAATAACACAAAATAGGAAAAATTAAGAAAAATGGAAATAATCAATTGGAAACGTAAATTGTTAAAATTTCAAGAAATATGGTGAAGTATGGGAGGCGATGCGTGATGGCGAGGCGTTCGAATGTAATGTAAATGAATGCTATGAGAATGGTTGTAAATATGAAGTATTAAAGAAAGAAAAAAGAGAGTAATTGTGTAGAATGAGAGAGAGAAAGAGAGAGTGAAAATATCAAAGTTAGAAAAAAAAATCATTCTAAAATATATCCTTGCCCCACAAAAAAGATGGGGGAACAAACAGCTCCCGATAACGGGGTCATAAAAAAACATAAAAGTCCTCCCACTCTTCGTATCCATTAGAGTATAATAGAATAAAAGCATAAAAAAGGTACGAATTACTCAAATACAAACATTTTTTATCTAGTTGCTACGACACGGCCTTGTAGACTTACCACGTTTACTCTATTCATCCATCACATCGAGTGAAATTATTGAAAACAAACACGTTGCACTTCCTTTTAATTAAAATTCCACATCATAAACAGCTGAACGTACGCGGAATACGCACACCAGCTCGCCATTTAAAGCTAATATATTAATTTATGACCAATTATAATCATACAAGTCGATAATTGCCGTACTTGTTTAATTGCGGTCGGAGTAATTTGAAATTATTATTACGTTTTATGCACGCACCTATGCCCGGGGCTCGACTGACCGGATTTTATCGCCAAGCTTTTACCCTGATAAAAGGCATATTTATTGTTAACAATTGACGCGTTGCTCGACCAGTTGTTACTACTACTGTTTGCATATCACGTACGTTAAGGCATACATAAGATATATAGTCCGTCCGCGTTAAGAATTAAATCATGATTTTCCGCCTGCTTAGCTGTAGCTGAAAATATTCCTTCAACTGGTAACTTGACTTTTAATTATTTTATTGGGCAGGCTTTTGTCCGTAACTACGTAAATTAACGACATTAAGAATGTACAATGGATGGTCTTATCACTTAAGAAAATTTGTTGGAGGTTGTTAAAATATGATAACGAATTTTACAACTATTTACTTATTAATCACAATATCTCTGAAATCATAAGGCTTAGAGACTTGAAATTATTTTATATTATTTCCATCGCCTACTAGAGGTCAACTAACTCATTTAACCAAACTCGCTAGAGGACCCCATCCGTAAGAAGAATACTCATTTAATATGTTCGCAATATGAACAAGAGACAATTACATTACAATATGATTACCCAAAGTGAGGACCCTCACGGGAAGACTTGCGCACAAACTTTCCATGTATCGTCCTTATAAGTGGCATAAAAAAAACTTGGCGACCTACCAACTTGATATGAAATCCTTATGGCACGTTCTACGCATAAGCATCCTTGTGACACTCGAATTTAGCTATTGTAAATAGGTTTAATCCGAGTAATTTTATTGCTCTGCCGCCTTAAGCGCGTAGAAACATTAAATGCCAATACGAAAGTAGAATTTGTCAGTGAAAAAAAAAATATTGCATATAGTACAGTTACCGTCTCCATACTTCGGGGCCGGTACAAAGCGCATCGTGTGGGACTGAAATAATAGGCTCGCACACTGGGAGGTATTGAGACATCAGCCGGTACTAACTGCCTCGTGACGTTGTCCCTCCCTCTCTCCCTCGCCTCTATCGGCCGTCTCCCTCCCACAGCTCGTTAGAGCAGCCACCGAATAAGGAAACTAGTTAGACTTACACTTTTGAATTAGGTTTTGTCTGAGCGCTGTAATTATATTGCGAATCGGGACTGTCTACGTGTTGTGCATTGTTAAATAATGAATTAATTTAGATATTGCCTTAAATAATAACACTCCATAGAATACGTTTAATCGTGGATCGATTCTTAAGCGACCTACCGTCGTGAAACATAGTTCATCGTCACCATTTCCGCTGTAGGGCATTTACTGCTGGACATGCCCTCCCTCCCTTTACATTGATTTACATTAGGACATTTGTTTCATCGAAAGCAAAGTTTTCCTTTTAAAGTAAAATAGTTTTTTAGAAGAGAGGAAGGGAGATAGATTCATCGGTAGACTGAGATTTGCGATCGCAGGTCATGGGTTTCATTCCCGGGAAGCGATCTTATACAATTCACAATTTATACATTATTTATATAGGATTTCCATTGCTTACAAATTTTCAGAGGATGAGCAGCAGCATCCTCTACCATAGTACCACTCTACGATAGCTACCGCGCCTGCCAATTTTGAGGGAAGCCTATGCCTTGCAGAGGGCGTCTATCGGCTGAAAGGAGAGAGAGAGAGGGAGAAAAGAGAGGATACCGTAAAATAAGCAAGCTGAAACCTACAGTTCAAAAATTTTGTAATATAATCAATATCAACCTACAGTCTTAGCTTTACTGTGTTAGTAACCGGTAAAAAATACTGTATAAGTGAAGTTTACTTTCTAAATATACTAATTAGTGATGACTAGTACAACTATTATGTGACTTTGTCTGGTGATCAATTAAGAAGTAGTAAAATCGATTTAATTGTGTACACTGGAATCGAATAACTGAACTACGCATGGACGTCTCAATTCGAGCCGTAATTATTCAAAAGCCATTAAGCCGGGTAAGAGGCACTAATCGAGCGGTTTCCGCCACCGGAGCGGCAATTATCGCCGGTCTTAAACGCGTCGCTTTTTTATACAGTGTTTTAATACGATTTATTTCGTGGGTTGTTTCTAGCTATTCGGCATAGGAGCGAGTGTGTAAGGGTCGGTTTACATGTCTTATAAATCCAACTAACTTATCGAGTCAACATCCCTTTCGTTCTTCTTTTTTCACCTAACATCGTTGTCGTTTCAACCACAAGTCACCCATTGGACAGAAGCCTCCTCTATTAAATTCCAATAAGACCATATGGAGGCGGTCTGCACCGCGTATTCCGACCAGGTGGTCAGAGTTGCTGCGTTTGTCTATCTATGGTCTGTAATCCAGAACCTCAAAGTTCCAGCGGTCATGTGTTTTGCACGCCATAGCGCTCCCATATACGACTCAGAGTGACATTTGTTAATAATATTAGTTTGTTTTCCCACCTGATTTAAAATGATAGTCTTAATCATAGTACTACCTCAAGGGCTCTAAATTATTAAGTACACTAGATTAGCCAAAAAATCTCTGAATATCGTTAGGAATATTTTGCCGGGACGCTTTTACTTCGGATGATGCCGATAGATAGCGGTATTAGTCGATGGCCTCTACTGTATACTGGACCAGTTTCCTCCGCCATTTCTTTTCTCCACACTAACGCCTTACGAAGTTGTGGTAAAGTTATAAGTCAGACAATAGCGACCGACCAAGAAAAGTTTCAGCCCACATCAGTGCCCTTGTACCCAAGGAAGATCCGAAACAACGATAAATATTTTTATTAAAATTATATTTTCTATTATATAATTTTTATACAAAGTCACAGTTGCATGTAAACCCTGCCACAAATATCTATTAAGACGCGCTAACAGCATTAGTGAAACGCCTTAAATATATCCATCCGTTTTGACAAAAAGCGAGCGAGTGCATCGCCGGCACTCTTGTGCCGCGTCGCTTTGTTCTAAACATAGAGCTACTATGTGTAAATATATTGCTTCCTCTAAATAAAGATCCGTAGCTCATTAACATGATAGCTTTTGTCTTTGGAAGCCGTTTCAGAACTAATGAAAAACCGTTTGAAACTGAATTTATCAAATGTTACTAGCATTTATTACAAATGTGCTATCAATTTTGTAGACTTTGTTTTAATAAAATAACTAAGCTGTTATTTCCTCGCTAAATAACATTTATATGACTGTGTTTTTTTAATAACGTAAAATTCAGATAAAGTTACTTTAGATATTGATGACTTTAGGATCTATAACGAAGACATTTAGAAAGTTATTTTAAAAATCAAGTCGTAATCTTTCTAATGCTATTAAAATAAAAGAGTGCTATTAGCATTCAGACAAATTTCAAAGCTAATGAAAATTTTTATTTCAAATAACGATTAGGCAGCATCCGAAAACGTCCGACTCGTCGTCACCTTATCGTTAGCCGAGGAGTCGTTAAACTGAATAACGACATGCGTAAAATGAAACGTCTTCATTTACGGCCGTGTTTGACCGCTGACTGACAGCCCGGTGACTTGTGACAGGTGACAGTGACAGTTAACAATTTTCTAAATGACGTCAGGGATGTGGAAACAATATGGCCAGTTATGTGCGAAAGACGATATCATTGAATACTACAAGTTTACTATGTAAACAAAATGTTTACATAAATCCGATCAATTAAGTAAACACATAAATAAATAATTATTAATTTATACCTTAATTTAAATTCCTAGGTATTAAAGCGGAATTACTTTTTTAAAAGAATCTCATATAATCACTTGATATCTATACTTCTAAATCAAAGACTTTAAAATATAGAAATTATGTTGTTCTTTTCAAAATATGAAATAAAGCAAATTAATATTTTTGGCTGCATATACTACATCGCAGGATTATTATATAATTCCTTCACACCACAAAATGATTAGAACCTGCGAACTCTGTATATGCCAAATAGGCAAAAACATGAACCAACAGAAGCAGCAAGAAGAAGGATGATAAAGAACTAAATAATGTTTTATCATATTTAATTTTACCATTAAATTTCTCCTGCCATCAGCTATCGGCTAAGTGTTAGGTATAAGACGATAAGCTACTTCGACATTTGAAATAGTCGTTAAATATCCTTTTAACGATATTATAAAAAGACTTTATTTCGTAAGTAGTTTATAACAAACACACACAAACATACACAGACTATATACAAAGAAACTATATTTTGACAATCTTTTGACTTCGGGAAAGTTAATTTAATTATAGATTTTACTTCAAAAATTAATTATGTGTAAATCCCCTTTTTCACATTATCCTATTACTTTACCTGTATCATTACAAAATATAGCTTACATATATACAATAAATGATATTATTTTTAACAGGCATTTCTCCGTATTGTGGTCGAATAGTTTTTGTTAATCGATTTTTTTTCTGACATCTAAAATTCCATTTCGAATTAATCCCACAAATGATTTACAGATCCAATTAGCAATTTGCCAAAACCAATCACAATAATTTTTACTTTTAATTATAGCCTACGTCATCCCCAAAGCAGGGGTACAAACAAAAAGTAATAATTGAGTTCACGTTTCGCTCATAAATTCGTACAAAGATCATGGATCTTATCTCCATTAATAAAGGTCTATATTTGTTTAATAATGACCTTAGTAAAGGCACGTAACGTTTGGTCGGAAACAATGACGTTATTTGTCAGGTAATTTTGTCAGGTACCTCCCATTAGAAAAAAAATGAAATCTTAATTAATGCTTAAGTTTTTATTGTTATGAGAACGAGATTGCCGAAAGATACGCAGCTACCTATCTTAAATTTTCGGTTTCGTTTTTTTAACGCTAGAAAAAGAAGATCTGGTTGGATGAGACATAGTTGTTCATGCTGTTTCACATGGAGTTCGTTCAATAGAACTTTTTAAATAAATAATTTTGTTCTTTAAACAACATTCCTTTGATTCTTTTTTAACAACCTTTATTTGCCCTTATTATAAGTATCTCAGGGCTTGGAGTATAAAGTAACTCAACTTAAAGGCTCTTTAACCTCTTTAACAAATTTGCTCCTTCCTTCGTGTCAATATTGCTTTCAGATATGACATAAGCGGCTTCTACGAAAGGTTTAATAATGTACTTCTAGACCGTTTGATGTTTCATTCATAATGTAATGGTATATTTGATTTCAGAGAATAGTCAAACTATTATTATTAAAAAATAACTTGCTTACCGTTTAAATGGTCTATTTTACAAAACCGTGTCAAAACAATAATGTAAATTAAAAGGTTGGTCATAGCTGGAAAGTTTTTCTGAACGACTAGATTAAACAATAATTAAAAAGTCAAAGACCCTAAAATTTAATGGCATGCAATAAACCTTCACATACAACGCAAAGTGTTTATATGAAGTCATAGTTGATATCTCAGTTGCCTAAGGTCCGCCATTGTCAGTTTTAGTATTTTTAATATGCTCAATTTGTATCTAAGTAGAAGAAAATATAAATTTCGACATAGACAAAAGAAATTTCTTATATATATCTAGTCATAAATAAAGTTAATTTAATAATTAATTTATTGATCTGATGTACGAATACTCGGCGAGTGTTCTGTAAAGTTATAAAACGAAATGCCTCGTCTCGGCGCGACCGATTTTAATGGCAATTAAAAACGTATTTCCCGTATTGAGTTGTCAATACGGAATCCTAATTGAGATATTGACTTTTATTTTTGAGTCCCGGAGTTTCGCTCTGCTGAAAGAAATGAGTTATTTTTATAATTTATGTTAAGGAGAAGTGCTAAATGCTATCGTACTATGAAATCGGATAACTTCTGGGGTTTTGTTAATATAAAATGTTTACGATGATTTTTAATGAGTTAAGATTTAGGTGATAAAGTATATTAGGTCTTTGGTGCATGGAAATATACATGGACTCTTGTTCGCATGGCTTATTCACTTTAACAGACAATTGAAATTTTCTTAATCCAATAATATCTGCAATGATTGACATATCTCGAACAACGTAAACACATGATAGAGAAATAATAATTAAAGTTATTTCCAAAGTATCTTAAGACTACTGGATATGGTCCATTAGACCCAAGCCATTACGCTTATTTCATAGAATATTACAGATAAAATAAATAGACGTTTGTAAGGCAATAAAAACTTACCGTAAACAAACTAGAGCCAAGCCATAGTTTGAAAGTATTACTGTATTCCGTTTTGAAGGCGTTGTAATTATTGGAATAGCTTGGCTTGTAAGATGTCACCACTTCAAGTAGGCCTTCACCACTGATATCCATCACCTTCGGTTGAAAGTGGCCGACAGCGCCTTCTGAACACCTAAACTTGGACGGCTGTCCATCCTGTTATGTACATCCCACGTTGTGCTTACTAATCTATGATCTCCATTTCAAAACCCTAAGCCCCAGTGATATTGTAGAGAAATTCCGAGCGTAACCCTCTCCGTGGGTCGTCGAGCGAGTTTGCCGGTGAGGCCCGAAGACTATTTAGATAGGTAAACAAACTAGATACCAAATTGTTTGACATTATAATGGTATTGCATATTTATGGTGTCGTAACTATTGAAATAACTAATCTTAACGTATCATTTCATATTCCAAATTGGTTATCGCAGAGGAGGCATAGTGCGAGATCTTCTAGTACAAAACTTTTTATCATTTACTATCATATAAAATAAGCAATTCACACGAGGTTCGACATCTTCGGGCATCTCAGCAAGAAGACGCTAAACTCGTCGAAAACCCGGACAGAGGTCACTCAGTCACTCTCCAGATCGTTCGCCTAGATTAACTAAGATTGTGGCTGCATTCCATCCTAGAAAAAAATGTAACCTCTTTCTGAGGCTTCCGAGCAGCTGTCAATTTTCGAACTAACCTACTAAAAAAAGGTCTAGGCTAAGCGACTTCTCTGTCGTTGTTCACCAAATGCAGGTCCATATACCTCGCTCCAAAATACGTACATAAATATAGAACTTTCCGAGGAAAAGTGTAGCAAGGACGTTTTTAATTATTTTGATATTACCTGTACATGTTTTATATATACATAAAGATCTTTCATACCGCAACACTCAATACGTTATTGTCTCTAAGAATCAGTAGGTACTGCTTCGTAATTTAAGTGTGCCGCCATTTTGAGATGTTATTTAACTACTTATTTAAATTTTTTTCGATTAAATGAATATCTTTTTCTGGGATACCGGTATTTGTAGACCGCTTTAATTTGTGTCGATAACTGACTCAGGTAGTCGGCCGTATGATATCTTTATCAATATCATGTTAATAGGACAAGTAAAATAAAGATTTAAATCTTATCAACTAATTGATTGAAGTCTTTAAAGAACTCTGGATAATATAAAAAAGTGGAGCTTTTTGAATTATATGCAGTTGTGTTTGTGTTGCTCATTTGAGGTCAATTAATGAATTAATAGGATGACCCCTATTTAAAAGTCAATGGTTTTAGAAATAATAAAATGAGAAAATACGAATAACAATATTTTTATAAATAAACATTGTTACTATCTTTGTCTGTAGACTTAATACTGCCAGAAGATATTTTTTTGTCGCATTCCAATAAAAATTGATGTAACATTTTTCAGTGATCACCTTATAAAGGTTGGTTGGATATTGGGTTAAAAACTTTAAAGCTATCAAATAAGCTGCAAGTTCATGCCTTTAAGTTTTTACACCTATAATAAATCATTCCATGTAAATACTGGGTAATATAGATGTAATTTATTTGAAAGTTATCATATATGTTGCATAGATCAGTTTACAGTGAATATTAAAAAAGTATAACTATCTGCTTTTTACCGGTTTTTTTTTATTCATATAGTACGTGGTCAAGTCTCTTTAAGAATGGTATCAAACATTTTATTGTATGATAAAATTACTAATATAATCATCAGACCGTGTTCTGTGTTTAGAATAATTTAGAAAGTCATGTTGCAAACCATGCTCCAAATACGTCCAGACACATTACGATTTTTGAATTTGCAATTCAGAGCTATACGTGTGTAGTCGCCTTAACATCGTAAAATCCATAATGGCCGCGTGTTTATATTAAGAATTGCATCTCAACCCGGATTTAAAACTTTGAATTTACTAAATTGATCATAAAACAAGCTGTATTGTTGCCCCCGGGCGCCCATTTTGCCTTTTATTGCCCATCGCGTGTACAGTTGTGTTGCAATTATCATTTCGCGGTAAACCCATTCGGATATTGTCTTTACGCCGTCTTAATTTGATCGTATTACCTCCTCATCAACGCTAATTGTGTTATTAGAGCTCTCTGCTCTGATAATACATTCAAAATATCCTAAACCTGTACAAATAAAAAAATTAAATATTTCTGAAGTATATAATTATTTACCGTCAAATGCCAAATAAAGTACATCGTCGTTTTAGCCCGTTGACACCCTCTTGACGGCGTAGGCCTCTTTTAACCCTTAATTAGGCGCATCAAGAAAATCACTCAATTAGGCGCATTGAGAAAAGAGTATCAAAAAGGAATAAAACTTAATGGATTTCTATAGTAATTAATAAAGTTCTTTAATATACTTAACTTTAAGAAACAAATACTTACTATGACATTAAATATATTTAAAAAAAAAAAACAAAACAGTAAACCTCTCTTTAAACTAATTTTTTTGGCATAGCCGAGATCAACTTAAGAAATAATGTTTATTCAGCCTCATCAGCGGAATCTTCTGTTCTGCATCCGACGCAGTAAATCCTTGAGTGGTGCTGGCAAATAAATTTACGACACTTGAAACATTTTGTTGGCACTTTTTTGTCGTCCTTTCTAGGACATGATGAACAGCGCCCGCGCTTAGCTGTCGATTGATAAACCGCCTTGTTCACATTATAACTTCATGGAGCCGTTTTTTTGTTGTCGCTGGTACAGCACGTAGTTGTATGCGACGTTTTTGGTGATCCTCCACAAGTGCCGCAGCTATTTTCTTCAAGAAAATCCGTCTTGTACATGTCAAAGTCTTATCAGTATTCGCTTTGTGTATGACAAATGGGTATGTTTATACTCCAGGTAAATGTAAAATAATATTTTGTGCTCGGGTTCTGACTGCGTTCGATGGTGGTACTTTACACCATTTCACTTTCGGGCCATTTCTCAGAGTATGTCGAGATAAAAAATAATTATCTTCCGTTGATACAGGGATGTCTTGGATATGTTCAGACTCCTCAATTTCGTTTTCTGAATTATGAGCATTATCAATGACAGCATCGTTTAAAGTTTCGTCTTGCGAATCCGAACCAGCAACATCTTACTCTTCATCAAGCACTTCATCCAGCCATTGCAATACTTGTTTGTCGTTAGGCATTTCAATTCAAAATAAAGAAAAAGCATAGAAAAAAACACAAAAATACATAAAGAAATCATACCGTATCAAAATAGACACATACAAAGATAAATAGTAAACAATATACTAATATAAACACAAAAAAAATCACAAAAGTAAAAACTTACCTTTGCCAAAAAATGGAACGTAACTGGGCGCATGGGGTCAGCTCTCTAAAGGATAGCGATGTGTGCGCAAGAGTTAATGTTCTGGATGTGACTAATTCGCGTACCCCGGGGGGAGTTAGGAAGCTAGAAAGAGCGTTAGCACGCTCTGAAGACTGTAAGTCCTTATTTTTTGAATTTCAAGCGGCCCTGACCCCATGCGCCTAATTAAGGGTTAAAGATATGTATAATGGGATATAGCATAATCGCCACTCTTGGCGAGCGGGTTGGCGATCGCATATCTCAGTTCTCTACCGCTGGACAACCACCGCTCGAAATAAACTATATACAGTTTTATATTAACGAGAAGATCCCATTTAACTTTCTGTGTTAGAGCTAATTCAAACTTTCATATCCAGTGTCAACTTCGTGTACCTTAAAGTAACATGATTCGTTTATTCCTTTATTCAGGTATTTCAGTCAGGCTTTACCTTCTTTTACAATGCTTTGATATTATACGTTTATTTGAGAATATTATATGGCAAGAGACTTTGAGGATCCAAAATCAGAGAATTGTTTCTTAAATTTCAGTACAATCGAAATAGAATAGAAGATAAATATTGATTTACTTTTTTTAACGTTAGTCTTTACTTAATTTATTACCAACATGTAATAATAATTTACAATGTAATGTGTGATTGTAACAAAGATTGGATTCTGTGTTCCAGTTTTGCACTTGGAAGAATTAAATTTAATATCTAAAGATATATCAAGATAGGATCAAGGCATCAAAAATCATATTTCACGGTAATTACAAAACGTCAAAAATTAAATCAATTACTCACGCATCACGGTCGGAAATCAACGATCGACCTTTATCTACCAAATAACAATAAATAATGTCACACAGCAGGTGAGGAGAGGTCTTTTTGTAAGTTTGTTCGTCCCGAGCAGAAAAAAATAACAGTTCACGTCTTGTGATTTTGGTCACTATTATCTTCTAACAAAATATAGTCTTCCTTAGAGCAGCGTGAAATAGTTCATTTGAGTATTTATATAGAGATGATATTCTCAATTAATTTTTTTATTCTTCCTTGCATTTTAATACACAGACTCTGTTATAAAAACGTTTGCTTATTTTTGAAATCGATACTGCGCTGTAAGCAAAAAATTAACTTTTAGATAATTTATACATTTGCTCTGTAAAGTTATAAAATTTCTCATGTGTGATTCTTTATATGTGATATTTCACCTTCTACACAAGTGGAAATAACAGCTCTATGTACATATGACTCGGGTATCAGGTTAAAGAGGTTTTTTAGCGATTTTTTTGGTAGCAACGCGAACGCGCGATCGTTAAGTGAAAAAGGACCCGTTTCGGCGCTTTTGTGCCCAAAAGTCGAGGCCTCGACGGTAGCAGGCCCCGCACAACATATTATCGGACTAATTAATCGTTATGTTTTTTCACGGGCGAATTTGGAAATGATCAAAAATGGCGACCGGAGGAGGTTCGTCTCTGATCTACTCCTTCTACATATATGTACATACGACTATATTATCTTTTGAATTTGCACGGCCATAACACTAATTTACATGGGTATTTGCTTGATGTTATCTATTAAATACAGTTATATATGTTAATATGCTGTTCTATGTTACATTGCAAATATATTAAGTTCTTCCATTCATTTTATAAAAGTATAAAAAAGAGACTGTTTATTCTATGTTTAAATGTTAATTTCTAAGTATAGTAACATATAGTTTATGTAATCTAGTCAGTATAATAACTACCAATCGTACCGTTACTCGAGATCCGCGATCACCTTCTATAGTCTTTTTGATTTTAATAATCTTTTCGCGGGGGTTCAAATACTAATTTTTAACGCAGGAGTACAGAAGCACAGAAAGAGTAAAACGCATTGCATTTACGATCTATGAAACATGTAACACATCTAGTTTTATGTTACAAAACAGCTCTTTGTTAATATTTTTGTCCAAGATCTTTAATGACAACATACATTGCATGATTTGTTTTCACTTCTAGAAAGTCGTGCGTCTAGTTTCGTTTCTATTGAGCAGTTTTTTTTTTTTATTTTATATAGCTTGCATTGTGTGTAATCGACCACTTTAATGGATCTTTAAAATAATAACAGATTACGCTGCGAGATCGAATCAGAAATGAGTAACTACTCGTCTGAAGTGGTATTAGGTGGGATACATCGCTCGGGCAGCCGATTGCCATTATGACCAACAGTTTCCCGAGTGGCAACCACGGGGCGGTAGATGCGGCATGGGACCAGAATGGCCCCCCAAGGGAGGGTGAACCGCCAACGTATTCCAAATCACAAAAAGTAATTGAATGCGGTCAGCGCAAAACTGATCACCGTGGCGATTTTGGGGGGGGGGGGGGGGCATACGCCTTGCTGTGGGCGTCATTCAGCTGACATAATGATGTTGATGATGACGTGTTCCTTAATCGGCAAAGTCAAATGAAGTTAATATATTTAAAAAGTTTGTCTTAAGCACCGGGTAAAGGACGAAATTAACATTATGAAGATGACTCTCATTGCGTGCAGAAATCCAATCTAATATTAAAAAAGAATTTAAAATTGTTTTCTTTATCAAATCTGAAAATATTTATTTTATGTATTATGTGAAGTAATAAAAATCTTACATTGAAAATAATGACAAAAAAGATATCAGGAATTTCAAATATTCCGACGCACATTCGAAAATAAAATTGATTGTTATTTTAAAACGCATAGCGTGTGGCGGAGTTCACTAAATAATTGACTGAATGCATATCTTTTTCATGAATTAAAAAAAAACTCGGGAACCAGTGTTGACAAAACATGATTAATGGCGCCAATAAAAATATTCTCCCATAAATATTCATTCTCATTATTAATTCTAATAAATATGATCTCTTTGTGTTCTTTTTATACGACACAGCAAGAATGCGGCAAGCAACGCCGGAGGGCTTTTTTGTATGATTTATGAGGAACACTGTTATTAGCAGCACTCGGTGATCCGTAGATAGACTTCGTATTTTTTTATTACTTAATGTTCGAAGTATCTCTTTTTCCAAACCTATGCGTTATCAGTTTTAAAAGGAAATATAAATAGCGAAAGCAGAGAGAGCACTAAATACTTAAAAGTCTCATACATGGAGCGATAGACGGCTTCGACCACTAAGGTGTTCTTCCCGGATGCAGCCGCCGCCTACCCTCGAGTGCGGGGGTGTCAAACTTGCGGGACGCATACCACTCGAAATAAATATTTTCACAGCCCAGTCAATATATACGCCGTAAAGTTAAAATAAAATAGAACTGTGAATTAAAAAGAAACCAGCATTTAAAATTATTTATACACAATTAGTAAACCGATCTATATCGATTTAAAATTTAAGTGTGTAAACAATAATTTTACTTTATATATGTTGATTACAAATCAGTTACTTTTATTTTGGCTAGTACATAAATATCAAAATAATAATAAATGTTTTTGGGCCCAAATTAGTTTTTAAGTTTGACACCACTGCTAGTGAGCAGAGTAAGACAATGTTCAAGTGACACGGAGGGTTTCCTAAATATTAATTAAGAAATACAAATGAAAATAAGATAAATACACAAGCTAACTATCGATAAAAAGTGTATATAGTTAAACAAATAAATAATCAAATTTAAACCATTTCGAATTCTAGAACGGCTGCACCAATTTTTTTGTTTTTGGATTTATGTTCAACGAAATAGGATGGAGTGTATTAAAACATAATATTTATATATAAAAAATAATTAAAACCCGTAATCTATTCAGTTATTGACTAGGCTAAATTCCTCGGGTCAGCTGCTTAAACTGTAACACATATTTTATATAAACTACATGTTATTGCATTAGATTTAACAACTAAGCTGAATTCTATAACTTAGTTCTGCAATATAATACATTTAAATAATTGTTTATGTATGAATCTGTATTTCAAATAACCCACATCAAGAAAAAAACTAAATAACCATCGCGAATTTGGGCAAAAATTAATCATTACTCTGCCATTTCTTAGAATACAGCAATGTGTATCTATTTTTTTTAACATTGCAGAAGTCAAGCGTCAAATTAAAAGTACTAATGATGGTACGAAAGTACGCTTTGGTTTTAATTATACTATTGTCTTTCAATTCAGTATATCGCTTGTATCCTACATTTGCAGAAGAAAATAAAAAAAAAATTGATGTACTTAACATGTTTTAGAGCGAAAGAATATGTTCACTCTAAATGTGCACAAAGACTAACATATAATAGCATATTTGCTTTCAAGTCATGTATGATACAACTCATCTAAAAGGCAATGGTTTCTGGAAGAACGTAATGTACAAAAGTTTCCAAAATTCGGATTACTGTGTATTAAAATAAATAATTGTTCAATATTTATCCTTACAGTCTTTATACTGCTAGAAGTTATAGGCTCGTCACATTCAAATAGAAAAAAACAAATAAATACATTCAGAGTGATGAGTAGTTGTAGCTCGGTGGTGGAGGTCTGAGACTTATTCCTGGGGTACTGTCTCATATATAATTGATACTTTATGCATTAATTATGTAGGATTACCACTGCTAACAAGTTAGTTTCTAGAGGATGGGCAGTGTTCGCTGTTTTTGTTAATACATGTATATAATAAGCATGGCGATTATGGTAAATCTCCCGTAGATATCTTTAGGGGAGATCTATTTCTCGCAGTAGGCGCTTATATAATAAAACGACGACGACGATTCATGGTGACCAGTTTAAACATGGTCATAGGTGTAAAACATTTTAAGCCTTTTGCTGATAAACGAGCTTCTCATTCATTTAATGCTATAATAACCTCGTATAATGTGAACAGTCGAAGTACTATCGTCGCATCTTTCTTTCTTTTAATTAGGTATGTAAATGACTAGAAGATCAAGAATCTATAATACTAGACCTTGGGTATTACCTGATAAATGGCAAAGTTACGGCAAAGTCGTTAACGTATGTATATTGGCGTCTAAAATCGTAGGAATGGTAATGACCTTTGCTTCATAAAATATACAGAAAAAATAGCTCTTTTATTTCGGTAATAGATTCTATGATCTACCATGAACGATCTGATCTAATTACGGTAGAAATCTAGTTGTAAGAAGAATAAACGATTATTATAAGCGTTCGTTTCGTTTACCAGTAAAAGACGTAGAAACAGAAGAAGCTGGAGACTGACCGGTTATGTGGGTATCATACTAGTGTCTATTTCAATATTTATATTCAAAAATTAGCACGCATGGAATATTATGTCGTCCAGTTCTGGATATGGGCCTTCCCTAAAGATTTCCGATAAAGAAACGGCCTATATTCAGCGTCTTCCGAGGACCTTTACAATGTCTTCGGTTCTTGGAGGTGGACATCCTATGCTGCCGGCTCATAGTCAATACTTCAGAACCTTAAGGCCTAGCAGCCATGTGCTTTCCATTCGATTGCTTCTGCATTTGCGATTCATTTCCATCCATTTTAATCCTAAGTGGCCTGCATCTGCCACTTAAACCTGCTAGTCCGCTAGGCTATCTTAGTTACTGTCGTTAGTCTATTGATCTCCTAATTTCTGATTTAAACTCGTAAAGAAATCTCAAGCATTTCTCTGTCCCTGGCTTGTTGAGCAACTTTCCGATGATCCCCGAAGTACGAGATCACGTTTTAGTTCCGTAAGTCGTCACTGATAACACAAGGCTATCAGTTAAACTAGTTTTATACCTAGGTGTGAATGTTTCATCATAAATTTAATAATAAAATACATAGTTGTGTGAAAGATTAAAAGCCACAGTTTTATTTACAATGAAATATATGTCTGTATTGATTTCAACATTTAACAGTACATTTTGTATTAGTTTAAAATGTGTTTAATTGTTTTTGGCGCAGGTGATTAACTTTTGTCCTTTTTTATCAAACTAGCATCGGTGATCAAGTTGATGTCGGTTTTTTTACTCCGCGACTTCACGTGCGCGAGGTAGACCGTCCACACGAAGCTGGCTGCGCTTACGAACACGATGCGATTCCTTTCGGACACAAAGTAGAAGTTGATTGTCTGCGCTGTCGGCCAAAACAATGCGCCGATCTTATATGTAGACCAGAATTTCTCTTTCACTTCTTCGACACATGCGTCAAACGACTTGCCCTCCAACGCACTCATGCCGAAGAAGAAATATGCCATTGCAAGCGGGGAATACGAGACCTGTTCGATCAGTGCTCTGATGACAGCGGTGCCCAAAGTTTTACGCCTAAAAAACCTGCTTGTGTACTTCATCCAATTATAGAACAATGGTGCCATGAAGAATGTCCCAAAGAACCCAAAACGAGCTGCTCTGGCGCGGTCCGCATTCTCCAACGTCGTTCCGTGCTCCAAATACTCTTGCACCACACTGCAGGTCGGCCAAATTACTGCGTATGACACCATGCCTCTCAACAATGGAAACTGCACGGGCAACCTCCACACCTTCGTCAGGATCCCGCTCATGTTTATTGCCGCTAATTTATATGTTAGGTGGTCATTTTTGTTTGATCTGTCACAAATATGACAATATAGTCTATCAAACTTCAATACAAATCAATCATAAACGATAGATGAATCAACTCAATCAATGCTATACAACGAAATCATAAATTATTTTGAAGTAGAAAACTATTTGGTATAATTCTATGAAAATTTACACAAATATAACCAGCTCTCTCCCGCTAGCTTTACATGGTGTAAGAGTGATTTTTAAAAAACCGGCGAACAATCTTTTGTGGATGTAATTTCATAAAATTCAACCTTGGTAATTTTAAAATATACCAGAAATATATTCGAATGAAGATTCACACTTATAAGAACAATAATAGGAAAATAACTATTTTTTTAAAGAACACTCTTTCAGCCACATTCTAGAAATAATTTTGTTGAGTGCATTCTTAGCAGACCTCCATTTAGCAAAAGAAATATTCAATTCAAGTTTCAAATCTTTATGACTTATAGTGAAAGAGATATCGTGATGAGGTCGTATGTAAGTGGTTATCTCTTATAGATGTATGTAACATATATCTTTTTGTACCTTATAATCTTTTCTAACAGCTGTATATTAAAATAAATAATAACGTAAATAAAAATGTGACTAATAAAACTTTGGAGACAATTTATAACAGTTCATTTACTTATACTATTGGTAATCTATTTGATAAAATAATGCAACTGGTAAACAACAAGGGATTGCTACGCGTGTTTTAATAACATGATTATTTTATTCCATACCCCACAAGTGTTACTAAAATAATTTTATTTACTCTTTATTGTTTATCAATAGGACATAAAAAGAAATAAACAAAAAATTAAGTACAAAGGGCAGTCTAAATGGTGATTTCTTCCAAGCTACTATTTATACACTCTATAATCGAAATAACAGTACATTTAACAGTAAATTGAGTAGCAGTCCTATATAGAAACAGAAATCAACGCCGCGCATGTCTAGACAGCCTAGCGAAATAGGCCTAAAGAGTTTCTACAAATAAAAATATTGAATCAAGCAACATTTACACTAAGGCTTATGTTCGAAGATTATACGTAAAAAATGTATATCTTAAAGGGATATTCGGAACTCTTTAGTTTCCAGTTAGCAGCTTATAAATCCTACCATTGAATCCTTATTTAACTGATATATATGCCTAATGTAGTACATTCGGTTCAAAATAAAATTATAACATAACACGTTATAGGTTTTCTTTAACAATGTACTCATCGAACCCAAAATACATGTCCCTCACCTCGTTTAGATAAATAGTTTAAGGAAATTATTATTCGTATAACACTGGAATTCCTAATTGTTTCTTTGGATAGAATAACTGTTAACGGTTAATAATTAGTGCGTTTGTTAGTTTGTTCTGTTATTTAAATCACGCAACTGTTTGTCCTTCTATTTTCAGTGACAAGATCACGGATTGCACTTTTTTAAAGTTAATATGTTGTAAATAATATGAATACTTTATAAGGATGTCGCCGGCCTTTAAATCTATGAATATCCATTACAAATAAAAAAAAAAATTAAAAAATACCTCTAGGGGGAAATACCATCGCCATGCTTGACAGGAAGGATCGCAATATTATGATCCTCTGGAAATAAAAAATAAATAAAAAAGAAAACATAAAAATCATGTAACCACTAGTAATTTGTACGTACAAAATGTGTTGAAAACTACTTTATGAAATAAGAAATTGAAAATATTGAAATATCATAACCATTGCCGACTTGAAACACAAAAGGTAAAGAAGTAAGTAAACTGTGCAGGTAATGGAAATAAGCAATTAATTGCAGTCCAATTGACTAATCACGCGACAGTCCCGCACGCGAGATCATGCCCCGTCATCGTCATCACAAAGAGATAGCCGAACCGATTCACCCGAGCTAAATAATCGTATAATGGTCGAATTATTCTATTAATAACTTAGAGTATTTGATTGTTCTTAGCGGTGCGCAGTGGGTGGGCCGCCGTAAGCCAGGCCACAAAAAAGTGATGAACAAATATACTAAATGACACCGTAACATAACTGTTTACTGCTATTGCTTACATCGAATGCACGAGATGAATAAGACATGAGTAATAGGCCGAACTGTACTATAATGACTCCATTCAGACGTTAGTTCATAATTTCTGTTCAATATTTGCCTGATAAGTTTAGCACAAAGCTTTTTCTACCTCTTCTACGACTTCCACAACATGTAATCAGACCAAGTATATCTTGGCACGTTAGGTAAACAGAAAGAAACAACAATAAAACAAGAGAACGAATCTACACTATACAAACTACAGCAATAGACTGACAGATTTCACCATTGTAAACGCATCCTTAGCTGAAATATTGCACAATCTGTATCAAATCTGGCGAATACAATAATTTGCATTTGAACACGGAGCACCTCATCTGTTTTTGGCGGAAATGAAATAGTCATGAAAAATAAGAGTTAATCTCTAAATAAATAATAATATAATATAATTTTTTTAGCAAAATATTGCGTAATGTTTTTATATATAAGTAAAAATTAATATAACTAAACAATATCTGCATTATTTTTCGATTTTCATGATATCCAATCATGTTATAAATAACTTCAATAAATAACTTCTTTCAATTAGTTGAAGTACTTTTGAAAGCAAACAGAAAACTTGCAAAATCCTAAAAATGGAATATTATGACTTTCGATTAACTTTAGAATTTCATACCCCAAAATTGTATTGCAAAATTAACTCATAATGGTGTAATAAATACTTAGTATGTAATAGTTAATACAAAGCGGTATTTGATTTTTTTAATAAATTCATAAAATTGAAGAATATTAGGTATAAAAAGGTTGTATATCAAAAAATTATAGTTTCAATGCCATCGCGCTTCCTATCGGCTAGTTTGAAAAACTAACACAAGTTTTAAAATAACGCCATCTATTGTACAATATGGTTTTGTTTTCAACTAATTTTTGTTTAAATACTTAACATGATGTAGTGTAAAAAATACAATATAGATGGCGTAATTAAAACTTTTGCTTATTGTTTCTATTTGACACTAGATGGTAATAGTAGTTACTAAATCTATCAAACGAAAAAAGTTTTTTTTAATTTTCAGCAATATTTTTAAACGATTAAAATAATCTCCGTAGCATAATATAAATCAAATACTTGAAAAAAGGATAATTAATAACAATCTAAATCATACAATTGCTAACGTTACTTTTATTATGTTATGAAGGCAGAGCGTTAAACCTTACCAATCATCAACATCATCATCTCAGTCGATAAATGCCCACTCCAAGCATAGGCTTCTAAAGATGGCCCCGATGATCGGTCTTGCGCTACCCGAAGCAACTACCAGCAACCTTAATATAACCTTTACTTAACTCAAGGGGTTTTCACATTTTTGTATGAATGTATATATGCATTTTTTTTTCTTTATGTACACGTTACCCGCTACTTATCCATTTTCTATTTCCATACTATGCTTGTCTGGAAAAAAATGCTTCGTTTGATAAGACCGCACTTCGTACTTTTTCTTTACTAGTATGCAACTATGTACATGTTTTCTATCGTGTACAATAAAAAATATAATTAAGTAAATAAAAAGAATTAAGTTTAACAACATATCTTCCTTTTTTAGTTTTAAATCTAAAATTTAAAAAAAAATCTTATGGCATTCAACTGGAATGTATGGTTTTTAATGTATGTTTTTAACTTGGTTTTTTGACTTATATACATAGTTGCTAATGCGAGCCTCCTGTGACGGTGGTAACATAAAACTTATAATGTTAAATTAATTGACGATTCAATTTTAATTGTAAATCCGTTTATCCTATTCTGTAATCAAATAGACAACTCGAATTGCTTTCGCTTAGACACAGCAAAAATAACAATAAGGTCCATTTTCTCCAAGGGATGCATTCAAAGAGACCCTTGGCCCTTCCAGGCTGCTGCCACCTGAGGATCCCTAGTGGAGTTATAGAGGTATAAACTCAAAGTGGTTAATAATTATATACTGATATTATCATCTTGGTGTGAAGGTGGTTATTACACACACAATTTTAGACTTAATGTTTCAATGCAGCGCAATAAACATTATGTTGTTGCTAAGATAATGTTTTAACCAACTAGATTCGGATATTCATACACGCTACTAAGTACCACATACCAAAGCAATGGTTGCGATAATCGTAAATATATTTGAAAAAAAAAATGTAGTCTCGTTAAAATATTAAATACTCGTTCGACACGTCATAAATAATCTAAATGCCCACAAAACTTTTTAAGTGGTAACATTTATTGTATTTAAAAAGCGCGCGCCTTCAAATGTCAAGTTAGCAATAAAATCGGGTGTTTATGGTGTGCACTCAGCTTGTTAAAAGTGCACCACGCTTACGTTTTTCACAAAAAAGTAGGTAACGCTTGCAACCACTCATTTAAAAAAAAAGTCTCCACATTATGGAATTTAAAAAAGAAGTCCTTAGGTTCTATTTGATTAAGCTCAAATATCATAAAATATGTTTTGTTCAAAACAATTTATTGGAAAGAGGTCGCGTATATAAAATGAAAATATCACGTTGTAGATTGCCTGGAGAGGGATGTTTGAGAAAATATAAACTTTGTGAAACTGTACATTTTTTTCTTATATATATGTCTTCATTTAGATACACTAAAGAATTATTAATAGATCGTAATATATTTATATTAGGTACAAATACAGTTGAGTTCAATTTGGTGAAATTGTCCGAAAATGGAACGAAATTGACCCTTTACATCTATGAAATTAAACTTTAAAAACTTCGCATTAAAAACATATAAATCTAAGATGAATTTACGTTTTATTGCCAAGACCAGGTTCTTTATTTCTAATACTATATAACAGATGATTTTATCAGACAGACCATTTCTCTAAACAACTTGACATGCAGCTCTAAATGTAATTTTAAGTTCACGGACCCTTCCGCTCCGTGAACTCAGTTCCGATGAAGTTGTCCTCCGGGCTAACAGCATCAACTTCAACCGTAACCAAGTAAGTCTAAATGTAACGTGGACGAAAAAAAACTTAAATTAAAATACGTACGTATGTACGTAAAATAAAAAAAGGCCCATACATGATTGTAGACAGTAATAATTGTAAATATAAATATTATTTACACTTGGTTATTTCTTAAATGGTGTACCCATATTAGTGATTATCATGATGATATACCGATTGGTACCTGTCAAACAAACCGATGATCTACCGATGGTGTACCTCAAGATAGAAAAATAAATTGAAAATTTATATCCAACTGTCAAATGCGTGAAGTTTATAATGAACCGCTTAATGCGTAGTTTCATAAGTCATTTATTTTCTAAAAAGTTTCTAACTTCAGTAAATTTAAAAAAAAAACTTTAGCGAAGTCAATACAAAAATGAACTAAAAAACCGGGATGATTTTAAATGATTAACTATTTCTTACGGAAAAGTTAACCAACGTGATTATTATATTGTATGCTAGGCTTGGAAGGAGGCTAGGTTGGGGGAAAAAACTCATATAATTTATTTTAAATATTTTTGGAATGTAAGATTTAAACTAAGACTATCTAAGCTGCGTTGCCCATCCAACCAGTCCTTGCCGATCCTGCTCACACGTTCCCTTTATTTCGCTACAACAACCAAGATCTGTTTTCCCTTCACACCTATGGAATTATAAAAACAATTAGGTAAGTAACAATGTCTTAATATTAATAAATACAAAGTTAGAGATACAAAAGTTTTAATTTCAGCCTATAGACGCCCCTGCAAGGCATAGGCTGCCCCCAAAGATCGTAACGACGACTTGCACTGCCCGCATACAATGACTTTTCGTGACCTTAACTACATAACTCATCTTAACTGTAACTTACCGGTCGAGCAGTGTTTGCCCAGCAGTTCACACACTGAGACTTGTGATCATAGGTCACGGGTTTTATGCCTGGAATACAATCTTATATAATTCACACTTTCCATTAATTATATAGGAGTACCGCTGGTGACAAAAGTTTCCAGAGGACAAGCGGTAGCGTCCTCTGCGTGCCATAACACCTGATTGTGATCGCCAACCCGGCTGCCAAGCGTTGATATCTCTGGACGAGAATTTGTGGGCGTCTACGGACTAAAACGATACTCAATTTATGTTTGAACCACTGTATCCATGGTTCAGAAATAATTAATACCAAGTTCAATTAAATATTTCAAAAAAGATAAACACATTATGATAATCGCTATCGAATGTGTATTGTATTACAATACAATCCCATTAAATGTCTCATAATTGTATTTTAACAAATTTTAAAAGTTTATTAAATAAAATAACTCACATAAAAATTATTTTACAGTGTCAAAGATTATTGAGAGATAATAAAGCCTGCGACGGGCCTCGTAAGAAGAAGAAAAGAAGAAGAGCATTCGAGAGGGCTTTCCGCAGAAGAATCAAGGCACCGACGTAGTTTGAAGAATTGCACGTCTGATAAGGCAATGGGCGAGACAAATCGCTCGTGCAACCGAGTTCAGGCCGGAAGTTTCTAGAACCCGATCACGAGTCGGTGGACGTGGCGTGGGAAGGCCCACCCACCGGGACTGATAACGTAGTCAAAGTCGCGTGAAGTCGCTAGATGCGGGCAGCGTAAGACCCGTCATCGTCTATCGGCTAAAAATAAGAGGAAAAAGAACAGTAACGCTTGGACATGTATTGTTCTAATACATACATATCATTAATATACATAGTGAAAATTATCACAAAAAACATCCGACTCAGTTTTGAGCGGGCTTTTCTCAAATTATAATGCATTTCAAGCCCCCGAAGCTTCTATTTCTTCCTATGGCCGGTAGGTCTTGAGCTATAGTCGACACGAGGTCCGAAGTAAAAGTATATATATTCATTCATTCGAGCTTCGCCCGTATGTATATCATGGTAAGTGAACAATTTAATTTGTGTGGGATTCCCCTTTTCGATACGCCGCTGACGACGACGTAATGTTGCCCCTAAAAATTAAAGAATGTCATTATCGGGAAGCTCAATCTAATTGTAGTTTCTATAAAAAATTGGACTCTTCTGGCTTTCTTCTCATAATGCACACAAGTGGTCACTGTAATAATCCCAAGTGAATAATGATATGAATAAATTGACACACTTCTCTACCCAACTAATGAATTGCGGTTAATTAACGAAAACAAACCTAACATGCTCTATTTTTATAAGCTATTTAGATAATTATACGATGCTAAAAGACCAGATCGCTGTCAGTCAAACATTTTAATTACCCAAGATAATTTACCATAGTTAAGACAAAGTAAAGGCTATGTTCTAAAATAATACTAAGAAATCCGCTTATTTAAAAATTTAAAAGGAACCATCGTCAATTTTTACGTATTGGTTATTGATTACAATGTAATTAAACCGTATTGTACTTTGTATGGCACGTTCGATTAGATTTATTAGAAACATGAGTCTTAACATTTCTTAAAACTCAACGTAGATATGCTCGTGCACCGGCTTTTTAGTATTCATTGTTAATACTACACATGTTTAACACTTTAAAAACAAAATAAGATTACCCAATAAATACTATTAAGTTAGATCGCCGACAGCACGAAATAAATAATTTTTTTTTAAGGTAAATTAGACATAAACACCTATGTGCTTATTCATCATATTATCTTTAGAACTATAAGATTTAGAGACTTTGAATTTATTATAAATATATATTATGACAAGTAAAGATCAGCTAAGAATTTATTTTTAGTTACTTCACTCGCAGGAGTGGATAAGAGTGTGTTTATTAAGTTCACGAAGTGGCCGAAGAACAGCTGTGTAATTGTAAAAGGATAAAATGTGTAGTTTTATACTGTATAGTTTCATCTATCAACCGATTACCAGTGCTAGTACATAAGTTAATGTATTTTTTCATACAATTTGGGTCACTTAGGCAAGTGCTACTTGGAATATTAGTTACCTTAAGACTAAAAGGCCACTGATAGGGGATGCGACTTGGGAAACAATTAACACTAGAACAATTACTACTAGAGTCGTTGATTTTAGTTATTAGGGGGACCGGAAAGTGATGTCGTTTCTGCGCACGTCGATATTTGATTTGGTTGCTCATTACGTACTTGGAGGACGTTGTATACTATATGGCAAAAGGTTGTTGATAACGAAGGCGAATATATTATTGATTAGAAATAAAAACTTGTTAAACATGTAGTCGTGTGAATTTAACTTAAGAAAGCGACATTACTTTCCGGTCCCCCTAATAGTTGCATAACATTTCGTCTTATGTTATTTTATCACAGAGCAGTGCCGCTGAAATAAATTCTATAATTATTTTACAAAAAAAAAACTGTTCGGGCCATTTGTAACTAAAAAGCTTTTTAAGTAAAATGTTATTCTGATGGTTAATTTTTAATACATATAGAATAACAAGTTAATTTGTATACCAAAATTTAAATCCTAATATAAAATTAGTACATATGATAAATACTGGAAATACTAATAAACTCATAACGCCTTATTTCATTTTCAAAATGTTTGTATTAAGTTAATATAAAGTTACATTAAAAATCTTAGACCTCCCTTTTCCTTGTTTTAAATGAAAGCAAGTAGTTTTTACTAGATAGAAACGTGTGAAACTTACTTTGTTGACTCATTTATAGGGTTGATATTATATTGTTTATATCAAGCATTGTCAAATGTGGTTTTTTTTTAAAAAAAAACTTCTTTTATGTTTCTGGCCGGCTGTTCCTTACAATGTTAAAATAATTGACAATTTAAAAGTACGTGTAAATGTCTATCTTGAACAAAGATATTTAGAATTTGAATCAGCGGTTCAATTATCTAAAATAAAAGTTCGATTTTTTTAATCACATATTACAAATATTTTCGTGGTATCTAATAATTTACGAGTTTTCTATATTTATGAAAAACAAAATTAAGAGAATAAATTAATTACAAGTTTTGAACTATTCTTGTTTCTGCTTAAATGTTTGCTGTTTACACATTAACTACCCTTAGTGAGATAAAACTGACTTTCGACGGAGGTTACTTTTATCCACTTCCTTGGATCGTTATTCAAATTTTTCTTGAATTTAAGGCTTCTTTATTCAGCCTTACCGTCTCATATTATATTAATAAATTTTTTCAACTTTTTATTATATAAAAACAAAAATAATACAAATTAAATAAAATGGGCAAAAGAAAAAGTATATTTGGCTGTTTTGTTTCAACCGACTTTCCTTTTTTTAGATATAAGTCCTCATATGAAAGGTACGAAGTAAGATTTTTTAGTTTCATCATATTAATTACTGAGTATAGACTCTCAATCAGTGTGTTCGTATCGACCCCTTGCACTGTGCAAACACTATCCCGTGTCCGATAACAAATTAATTACACCTCATAAATCACTGAACACGACTGTCAGAGAAATGTCGTCCGGCCTCGCTGAGACTGTCGCAGGAGATATCCTGAGGGCATATAAGGCTCAAACATTTTTTAATAACATTTTTGTTTACTAATGTTTTAAGGCTGAATAGACCTCCAGACGATACTTGAACTCCTTAATGTAATATGATTTGATCAATGCCACGTAAGACGTTCACCGACAAGGGGAATAGGCGACCTTGTTAAGGTTGTCGGAATAGCAGGATGCAGGCTGTTGCCTACCGATTCTCTGAGAAATCTATGGGGGAGGCCAGCGTCCTGCTGTGTACTTCCTACTGCTGAATTTATGATGATAATCGCTCTCTCGACTTGCTCCTGATGCCCATTGTACAGTATATGCTTTTAGGATGGTTTCTTAAAAGTACTAATCATAAACATCAAGGCACTTGCTGTATCAACCGTCTTGGTCTTCATAATTAACGGCTTTTTTGAACTAATTTAGCTAAAAAAGATTTTTTTATTTGACAAAACTGAAACACAATTCCAAAATAAAAAACAAACATCATCGTCCTCATGTCAGCCGATAGACGCCAATTGTAAGGCCTCATCCAAAGATAACAGACTAAACTAAGAATAAAAAAACTAAAAAATTGTATTATTTCATGTGAATACAACTTGCGTATAATTTTCTTTTATGGTATTTAAAACAAACCCAAATAATTTAATTATACTCTTACATTAATATTTTCTAGGTTGTCCGCCCACAAGTAGGACCTTGTTAAAATCGTCAGAATACGCTGGACGCAGATCGTTTCCAACCAGTGTCCTCGTTCAGCAGTGGACATCCTGCGGTTAAAACGATGATGATGATGATAATTATTTTTTAGGTAATTTTTCTCCTCCTGGGGCCATCGACCTCAAAAAAAACAATCGTGATCATTTTATATGGGCCTATATTTATTCGACACTTTCACGATTCAAATGTTTTGAAGATATATAAAAGATATCATAAAGTTTCCCTCTGCAATAAACCATGAACGAAACAGAAGCGTATCACGTAAATAAGCAAGACACGCTCTACGATGACCATTAAAATTATATATTAATATAAAACTATGAAATTATCTTTAAAAATAGAAGCAGCCAAGTCATGAGCGAGCAAGTAGAAGGAAAAAAAAATAATTGAAACCAATAAAAGCATAGACGCTAATAGTAATAAACTAATGACAGAGACACAATAAAAAAAAAACATATATTGTAAATAACCATTTAAAATAAATTTATTCAAAATATCTTTATTCGAGTAACCATTAACACGCACTTTTAAATCGTCAATTATTTTAACATTATAATATATGTAAGCTGCTACCGACTTGTTGCCTGCCGTATCACTAAGTTGGCCCTAGGAATTAATTTGCAGTATTCGTTCGTGTAGCTAAGGCAGTCAGCCAAGCTAAGCTAAATTATCAACCTATAAAAGTAATGAGACCATTGGTTCAAGTTATCGTTAACTTATGCTTAAGCCTAAATAAGCCCACAGTCGTAAGAATCATATGCACTATCGAGCCTGTAAGACTGTGCCAAATGTGATTGCCAGTGGAGAATTTAGTGGTAAAAATTAAAAGACACTATAATAAAAGCTCTATTGTAAATAAAATAACCTTCCTATACCCGCGCGTTTGGTTTGGTCTGAGAGACCGACAGAATGATTTTTTCGATTTTAAATAAAGAACGAATAATGCTAGTTTAATGAACTTACTAGTACTTGCCTAATTTGATACGACCTTGAAATCGATGTGACGTGTGACCTTGAGTGGGGGCCACATTTGGGTGAACTAAGCGTCAGACCGGCGCGGGTACACGTGTTACTCTATTTAGCAGTTTACAGGAAGGCTAATCACCATCACATCTGCCAAGAGACGGCTACTGCATAGGCTACGACCGGTCTTGCACCGCACGAATCTTAAGACTTTAACTATGCCGACGATCCATCTAGTGGAGCGCCTACCCGCACCGCATCTACAAACTCGTGGTCAATCTACATAAAAACCTAATACCAAAATAATATAAAGTATGTATAATAATTTTGGTATTAGGTTTTAACATTTCGAAAATATTAAAAAAGAACTGTATTTTGTATATTTTATTAACTCCGGGATTAAAATCAAATGATTAACCCTTAATTAGGCGCATGGGGTCAGGGCCACTTGAAATTCAAAAAATTATGGCTTACAGTCTTCAGAGCGTACTAACGCTCTTTCTAGCTTCCTCACTCCCCCCGGGGTACGCAAATTAGTCACATCCAGAACATTAACGCATATGCATGCATCGCTGTCCTTTAGCGAGCTGACCCCATGCGCCTAGTTACGTTCCATTTTTTGGCGAAGGTAAGTTTTTACTTTTGTGATTTTTATTTGTTTATATTAGTATATTGTTTACTATTTATCTTTGTATGTGTGTATTTTGATACGGTATGATTTCTTTATGTGTTTTTTAATTTTTTCTATGCTTTTTCTTTTTTTTGAATTGAAATGCCTAACGACAAACAAGTATTGCAATGGCTGGATGAAGTGCTTGATGAAGAGCAAGATGTTGCTGCTTCGGATTCGCAAGACGAAACTTTAAACGATGCTGTCATTGATAGTGCTCATAATTCAAAAAGCGAAATTGAGGAGTCTGAACATATCCAAGACATCGGAAGACGGAAGATAATTATTTTTTATCTCGACATACTCAGAGAAATGGCCCGAAAGTGAAATGGTGTAAAGTACCATCATCGAACGCAGTAAGGACCCGAGCACAAAATATTATTTTACATTTACCTGGAGTATAAACATATCTGGCATTTGTCATACACAAAGCGAATATTGAGAAGACTTTGACATATTCAAGACGGATTTTCTTGTAGAAAATAGCTGCGGCACTTGTGGAAGATCACCAAAAATGTCGCATACAACTACGTGCTGTACCAGCGACAACAAAAAAACGGCTCCATGAAGTTTATAATGTGAACAAGGCGGTTTATCAATCGACAGCTAAGCGCGGGCGCTGTTCATCATGTCCTAGAAAGGACGACAAAAAAGTGCCAACAAAATATTTCAAGTGTCGTAAATTTATTTGTCAGCAACACTCAAGGGTTTACTGCGTCGGATGCAGAACAGAAGATTCCGCTGATGAGACTGAATAAATTTTATTTCTTAAGTTGATCTCGGCTATGCCAAAAAAATTAGTTTAAAGAGAGGTTTACTGTTTTAGTTTTTTTTTTAATATTTTAAATGACATAGTAAGTATTTGTTTCTTAAAGTTAAGCATATTAAAGAACTTTATTAATTACTATAGAAATCCATTAAATTTTATTCCTTTTTGATACTCCTTTCCCAATGTTTTTTTGGGGTCATTTAAGACCCCATGCGCCTAATTGAGTGATTTTCTTAATGCGCCTAATTAAGGGTTAATACACGTACAGTAATTTAAATTTAGAATCCAACCCCGGGAACTCGGGATAATTTTTTTTTTAATTTACAACAAACCTCTTTGTTCGGAGTGGCTCGTGTTACCAGACAGTGTCTAGTGTCGAATTACGACACGGAAGTGGTTCAGTGATTCATTTTATGACCTATAAAAAATATAGACACGTAAAAGAATGATGTGTTTGCATTAATAAAAAATGTGTTAAATCGCTGCTGTCACATTTTGCTACTCGCTGGAACGTTCTATGACAACACGGAATTTTTTTTAATTATTTCACTGATTTTGGCACACAACATCATTTTTATAACTTCTTTACAACATTGTGTAAGTTTGTATTCTAATTTTAGGCGCAAATCTCTTTAAAAATCTCACTCTGTAGTTTAAAATACTTTTTTTTTGTTTTTTTTAATTGGTAAGAAAAATTATAGTAAAACTAGAGAGCCGTTTAATGATTATTTTTAACATATTTTTTTAATAACAAAGTTAAATTTTTAATCTAAACTAAATAATTTTAATAACAAAATATGAGATAATTATATCAACAAAACAATTATTATTACATACAGAACATTATATCCTCGGGCCAACAGACAGAATTTATAAATATAATTTTTATGCCTTAAATATAATGGAAGGAAATATTACTAATTGATAGTCTTATTGACAATTTTTTAATTAAATATTTTTTTTATCATCAAGTTAAAAAAACACGACTGGTTTTATAAATGTGTCAATATTATAAAATGATTTATTTTAGAAATGTGCAGATTGCTGTAGATTATTGTCTGTTACTTAAGATTGCTTGGGTTCGATTCTTGCGACATTTTGTGTGAACATTATATGGTCATCTCCAAAACGACCTGCTGTGATATTATTAATTTTTATTGTTTGAATTAATAAAAAAAAATTCACTGTTCCTAATTGAGAGAAAGTGTACTTCTTCCTAACTTTCTGTTAGATGTCGACGCTGTTAACATTGTAGGGCTGTTACATCTTCGCTAAGCAAGCTTCCAGCTAATTGATATTATATTATTAATAAATAAGATGAATATTGAAAAAAAAATATTGCCTCGAAGCTTGGCCTTTTGCTACCACTATTGCCATCATTATTGTGCGCGCCACTCAGATGTTTTTGTGGCTTAGATACATTGTTTTATCTTTCCCTAGTGGTGTTGTTGAAAGATACACCTAATGCAATAAGTCAGTTTTCTGGTCGTTGTCAACGCTGTTACAGCTTCGTTGGTCTATATAAAACTAATCTATATAAACTGTTTAATGTATAATATATTAGTCTATATAAACTAATCTAAACAAAACTGTAAGATGACTGTTGAAGTTGTACTTTTTAATATTTTTCCCAGGATAAGTTCCAATCAGATAATTTTTTTTAGATCTATTAATATTTTATAAGAATATTAATAGATCTGAAAAATATTATATTAAGATTATCCATTAATTCTTCTTACATAGATTAAACGGGCAGAAAATACAACTACATATTTACTGCATCGCTTGTGTCTGGGTGTGGTTTTCTAAATTTTATTCTTGGTAATTTTTTACCTTCAAATAATATTCGGGATACATTTAATACTTGTAAGAATAATTTATTTAAAAATTATTTTTTTAATGGACACCTCCTCAGACCCCATTAAAATGCGGCTCTTATCTACATAATATTTCGAATCTCTATATTTATAGTTTTTTAACTTTATCTAAAAAAACAACTTTTTAGATTCGATAGTGTATATGGAATAGTCGAATTATTTATGAAAATATAATAATAATACTCACAAATATGTAATGCGATTAGGTTATATAGTAGGCATTTTATACAAAATAATTATTTTATTACGTGAGCAAATGTTAATATTATGACATAAGTCAAAAGTCCGCCCGTATTCATATTACCACTTCATAAGCTAATAACTTTTTTAAGTTAACATAAACATAAATCAATGCCGCTTTGATTTCTCTCATCGTCGTCGCGTCGTCAGAACTGCTGGCATAATCACCGGACCGCGACGAAAATCTATATACAAAGTCGTTCGCACCTCAGCGGTAGAGCAAACAAACGGACCGACAAACTAATGAACTATTGTGTTATATTATTAAATTTTATTAATATTTAATCTAATTAAACAGAAACCTTATTCATAATTTTTACAATTTTACTTTAAGTAAGTATTTAAGTTTAATACTTAACTTCATTTTAGAGTGTGTATTCACAAGTGCGGAATTAAAACTTTTAAATATAGGACAGGAATAATTAACATTATTTAAACAACATATTCATAAGCATGCAATTATTTTAATTTCATTTTATTAATAAAGGATTGCCTACAAAATAAACAATATTATATACAAATACAAAACAAAAAATACAGAGCTCATTACAATAATAACGACAGGCAACTACAACACGCGCTGATGTGACAAAAAAAGATTTTTTTTACATTAACAACGAATCTATTCACCTATTTATCTCCCCCCTTCTTCTTTCCTGCTGATAGGCGCCCACTGCAAGGTACAGGACTCTCCTAAATATAGTAACGATGACCGCCGGTCTTGTCCTGCTCCAATCCAGCAACTTCTTGTTACCTTACTATGTCGTCGATCAATCTACATACCTTAATATTAAGTTAAGTTTTTTTAGACATGTTTTAATGACAATATGTAAGGTAGGTAAATAATTATCCCAATTTTCAAGGTTAAGGAAGTTCGTTTTCTTTTCACTCTGCTATTTGAATGAAAAAATGGAACGTAAAGAAATTTTTGTCTTGGAAAAAATATAAAAAATCTCTAGAACAACCGAGATTCGAATATACATTAGCAATAATAGCCTAGCAGGTAAATAAATAGCAGTAGATTGTAAGTACGACTTCGGACTTGTACGTACTTTGGTGGATTAATTAATATAATAAACTGATGTTCTAGAACTATTGAATATATCAATAAACGGAAAATATCAATATCTATCTCTAGTCTAAGACAATTTATGTTCAAAAAAGTTCTTTTTGAAATTAATATTTGTCAAAACATATCATATAAATATGTTAAAAGTTACAGTGTTGAATTAAATAAAAAGGAAATAGGTTTTACTGATAAGTTTAACTTGTATTATAGACTGCAGTAATTAAATAATTGGTTATTGTTTAATAACTTAACTGAAGGCGTAAACGTTGGTCTATAAGCGTACAATGCAGCAAAAAAAATTACATGTCTTTGATATTCTGGTAAATTTTGACAAGATTGTCATTTCTTCGGATGTCTTCATTATATTAAGAAAATACTCAAATTGAATGTACTGTACGATATCAAAACACACCTTAAATATTCTGAAAATTACTTCTTATATAACAAACTGCTAATAATGTAAAAATACATTACATTATTACCCATTTTTGTATTGAAATTGTATAAAGATTTGTTTATATAATATTTCAAATGAAATTATAATTTCATCGTAAATAAATCTCGATTAAACTAAAGACGTAATAAATATAAAATTACGTCATCGATATCAGAGAAAGGCATCAAATGTTCCCCACAAATGAAATCATACATTTATTTACGTTTCGTAGTAAACAGGACCGGGCTGAGGGATAAGGACAACATGACTTGCGACCGGTATATGCGTGAAAGGGACAGAAGCTACCCCCATAGCTCCGCCCATAACACACGAGGCTTCGTCGATTGGCTTCACAGCACAATCTTTGACACCATCAGTCTTCCATTGCGAGTCATTTAAACAACAGCTTAATTAATCCAACCGCACCCTAAAACAATTTGTCAAAGTGAATAATGAATTAGAGGCAGTGAAATATAGTGCAATATGGAATCCTACGAACATATTAATGATGCGACACATTCTTACAACAACAACAACTTAAAGCACAACTTCAACGAATGCAAAAACGACTTCTACTGTTATCAAGATCCGCGTAGCATTGATAAGAGCTTGCAGAAAGACATCGATAAAGATTACAACGCGTACTTGGACCCTAAAACTAATTACAGATTGAAAATCGAGGAGAGTAATTCAAGTTTGACCACTCCTTTTTCTGTGAAAGACATTTTGAATATTAACCAGACAAATTATTACGAACGAAACGATATGTGGAAGTCGAACGACAAAGAAAGAAGGAATAATGACTTCGAGCCCGTATACCACAATCAGAGCCAGTCATATTGTCCGGAATACTTTGGTCAAGTTTACCATAACATCCCCGTACATAGCAACATGGACTCGTATTGGAACCCTGAAATGTACCATGATCCCAAAGTAGAAGAGTATTATAATTATAATCCCTATTATCACAACCTTTATCAACAACCTCACGAGCAATATCAAGATGTATCTGTTCCAGCATCTCACTCTGTAATAGAAGCTCCTAAAGTGGACAGTGTGGAGAGAGATCCTCAAATGCCCGGCTTAGGAAGTTATGTGAGTGAAAAAAGCTTACAACCCATGATACCCAATACCTACACGAAAACAGAGTGCCTAGATAAATTTGCTATGTCCAGAAAGACAACTAGTAAGTAAATACAACATTTTCAAAGACATCGACATCGTAAAAACTAATCAGCAACTGTTAATATCAAAGATATATTAAACATAACATAAACATTATATAATAAACAACTATTGTATATAAGTATGCGTCGGCAATACCTATCGTAAAAAAACAAAATAAATATCTAATAAACTATCAAAACAATTGTCTGTTCATATCTCTAATTTTTAGAAGTATTATTATTATTATTAACAACACATTTTATTCTTTACAGAAGTTCCCGTTTGCAATGCTAAAACGGACAAAAAGGACAAAACCGTAAAAAGAAAACCGAGAATATTATTTTCTCAAACACAAGTCCACGCGCTGGAAATACGTTTCAGAGCGCAAAAGTACTTGACGGCACCTGAAAGGGAACAACTGGCGAAGACTTTGAATCTCTCACCCACACAAGTGAAGATCTGGTTTCAAAACAGAAGATACAAGAGCAAGAGAATAACATCGCCGGAGGTATCCACATCTACAGATGCAAAACCCAGTAGGAGTTCGACAGGGAGAAAGTTGTATAAGCCGGAGAATAGAGAAGTAAGTCAAGCGGTTAAAATAGAATACGACGCGTTAAAGACTGAAAATAGGGAAGTCGTGTGTGACACAAATGATGGTATGAACTCGGGAATTTATTTTGAAGACAGTGTACATTATGATAGCAATGTAGCAGAAAGATATTACAGACATTTGGATACACAAGATAATGTAGGGACAACTTCCGATGCTTTGTTTTACGTTCCAGAAGCTTCTAGGGAGGGAACTAGTGATTATACTGAACAAAATGGAGTAAAAAATTTTTTTAGTATGAATTGTGTTTGTTGACATTTTTTATATTCTAAGTACATGCGAAAACACGACTGATTGCCAAAGAGTATTATTTTTGTTATTTATGAAATATTTGACAGTGCATGCTTGTGCAATGGAGAAAAATATATTTTTAATAAAAGCTTCACGCCGAAATGTTGATTTAGTTAGTCAATAAGATTATGTAAATAAAATTAATATTTAAAATACATTTTATTGTCTAAAACCCTATATAACACTGAATTGAGATAATTTACTAATTTCATTTTAATAATAAATACTAGATTTAATAATTTATGCTACCAGATAAAAAATTACTACTTCAAATATCAAAACCTTAATTTGTAATGAAATAAAGAAAACTATAAATTTAAAAAGTCTACACTGACCGCCTCTTTGTAACCAATATTAGTCCTATATTTTAAAATTAGATTACGAACAAACGTTGAGGCAAAAAAAAAGTACATGAGCTCTGTTAAAGTTTTTCAGTTCAATTTGTAAAGGTCGCTTTATCTGAATTGCTACCATGCCGCGGTAAGGGTGGGTCCCGACAAACGGGCGTTTTCTTTTTCTGTATTCCATTAAATTTCAGTTAATAAAGTATTAAATGTAATTGCATTACCATGCTTCTTATTATTCTTGTGATTTCTCACAAGATTGAATTAAAAATGGGAAGATAAATTGACGAACGAAGGTAATCGATAAAATCCAACAGATTAACAAGAAAAGTAGCAGTGGGCAGGCTGCATAGCGCATAAAACTGGTCGCTCGACTTCTAGAGTGGAGTCCATAAAGTGGACAGAGGACCTTGAAGAAATTGTTAGAAGTGCTGCATGTAGTCCGCATTCAACCGGTCATATTAGAAATCTATAGAAGAGGCTAATATTTAGCCATGGATGTCCTTAAACAGAAATGATAATCATGTTGAATATTTAAGTTCTCGATTTAAATTGACAAAGAAAAAAACTATTCACTTCTCAGATTTACGAATTAAGGAGTGTGAAGATAATAGAATAAATTCGTTAAACTCACTTTCTGAAAGTAAAGATAAATCATCACATAAATAAAGAGTCAAGTCTAGAGCCATAATCAAATACGCTTGCTTTTTAATCCATTTTGTATTTTGGTAAGAAACCTAATACAAAGAAACGCTGCGTTTAAAACGCCGCGTTCCAACCGCCGGTTAATACACCAGCATCCCCCTACTATCGGGCCGCTGCAGGCGCCGGCGCCAATATGAGATATTGATCCCTGAACACGTGTCCCGATATACTCAAATATGGGAATACATGAAACCTGTGGCTTATGGGAAAGGGGCCACCTGTTCTTAAAAGCTTTATTGGCTGAACGCGCTGTAACATTTTTATGTTAAAAAAATTGTGAGGCTTTAAACTTTTTATTATTATCATAAGCAATAAAATTAGTTAATTACTTTTTAAAAGCTCTTACATGGTTTACAAAAACTAAGTTTCATATATTTTTTGTTATATGTGTATTCCTATTTTTTTTTAACGCAATTTAGTCGATTAACTAAAATACGCATATGTTTAAAGTTGTTAACGAAATTAATAAAATTGGAAAAGGTCTTTTGTACGTTATAAATCTTTTACTAGAAATATCTTTTTAGTTTACTTTAGTTAATCTATTCATTTAATATTAGCCTGAATATTAAAAGAATTTAAATGGAGACATTTTAATACATTTTTTATGTATAAAGATATTATAGTTTAAATAATCTTTACAGTAATTTCCTTTTATTCCTTTCCATTGATGTATCTTTTTTATAATGAAGTTTTTATGAGAAGCTTATTATTATTTATTTGATTACTTTTTTAAGATTAAATTAAATTAAATTTAAAAATAAATTATGGTTTAATATTTAGACTATACTCCATGTATCTTATTATATTAAAGTGAATGTATCATCTAATGATCTTACAATTAAAAGGATTAAAAATTTGTTTCATGGTAGATAAAAAAATCATTTTATATTTTATTAATATATTGGGTGTTACAATCATTTCATTTGCGTGGATATCAAAGCCGATTTTATTATTTTGGGAGACAACGCTGCAATTGATATTAATAATGCAGCTAAAATTAATACTCTTCTCCGGCCAGATTGCAGAATGAATGTATAGAAAATTATATGGGTTAATAAGACCTTCGTCTCTCTCCTTTTTTCAATCTCGCTGTGGCAAACTCAAACGCTTTGCTACGTAAAGCTATGTTTTGAACTTTCGACTAACTTAAGCGTTCCGTGTGAGGGTCAACGGCTCCCGATAAAAGGTGAGCGTCTTGTGAATATTGACTTTTACAATAAGAAGATGGAAATTACAGATATTTAATCAAATCTTCTTTTTTAATACCACACAACAATTAATTATTTTTTTAAATGGATAGCTTTTACTCCGTTAAATATCACGACTTGAATTTTTTTTAGGCGTTTTGACTTAATATAAGTGAGACCTAGCCTACATATAGAAACCTAACTACAGAAACATGTTTATAGTATTATATTGATAAATTATCACTCTGAGATTTGAAATAGTATGTTTTATATCGCAGTATTAAAACAGCGACCACATTTTCAAACTGAAACACAGTTATGCTTAATTATTATTAATTTACAAATTACTTCGCAATTATACATATTTTTTTGTTTTGGGGAAGAAATTTTTTATATACATAGAAGATATCGTGCCCTCCGGAGACAAGGCTATGTTGAATTTCTATCCACTAAAACCCATCGTTGGTCGCCCACCTTACCTTCGCATGGGCACCTGGATCTTCTACAGACCGCGCAGGTAACTCTCAGTACTGTACCGAGGCACATCGCATTGAGTGTTCAAAGAAGGCCCCCATGCTCACTGCCTTGCCTTTTACAACAGGCAATGGGATACTCTAGCCCTATTCTAATAAACACAGACTGACGGATATATTACGTAGCCTACCTTTTGATCAACTTTCCGACATTTAGCATTATGAATGTCAAAAAATAGCGGAATCTAAATATTTTGAATTGCGAATTGAATAGAAACTAGGATATATTGATCGTTTTCATGTTATATTGTTTTCCTTGCTGACTCATTTGTATCATTAATATTATACATCAAACATTCTTAAACTTCAATTATAAATGTAACTGTTGTTTTTCTGCCGGCTCTTGTTTTGTTGTCAGCAGATCAGAATTCCGAGTCGGTGGTAGCTTACTATTTGTAATGTTAAAATATTGTTGAGTCAAAAGTGGGTGTAAATTTCTATTTGTATAAAGATAGTTTGAATTTGAAGTTTTCGTCAAATTTGCTGAGTCATTTTGCATGATGTATGAAATTCACATCTATGATGCTTCTATCACTAATTTTGAACCGGATGAACGAATGTATGAAATGACTCACCGAAAGCAATTATTTCATTTGCCGTCTCTTTCAAACCTAAATATGGTACAATCCCCAACTATTGAAAAAGTTTAAAATGAAAACTACATACATATTAATTAGTATTATGTACAAAGTTAAACAATAATCATTATTAGTTTTTTAAATTTTACTGGGAATAGAATTTTCTATACCTAATTTGTCCTTTATTTGGATAACATATGTTGCTTTTGAAACGACTATGATTTATATGTGCCAACCACCTGAAGAACGTGATCTGTGATTTATCATAACAGTGTACTTGTTCTATTGTAATCCATGCTGCTTGATCAATAGGTAGTGTGTTAATTTTTAGAATTTACTAACACGCATCTGTACTTTATACCCGCTTGCTTCAAATGGTTAATGGTAATACGGCTTTCTAATTTATTTTGATATCATTGGCCAAGAGTCGTACAATAGTATATTCCTTTTAAATATTCCTTTATTGAATAATAAGCTTTATCCGTCAATTTACTTTTAATATGCGTTTTAAATTGTAAATGGCATTGCAAACATGTTTTGCGCCTTTTTATTAAAAATCTGTTTCCGTTTATTAAAAAATGAATTATAGATTTTATTCACTGTGCTTTGTAAATACACTATGGACGTTTCCTAATTTTTTTTTCAAATTATTAGAATTTCTAAACGTACAAAATATTATCACATAAATATATTATAATAATGTCGAGCTCTTTGATTAATCCGAAGATTTAATGTCTTAATGATAAACAATGATTACTTAGTGTTTTTCCGTACGCACTAAGACTTTAGTTTGATTGTTTTCATGGTTACTTTATGGTACAAAATTATTATTTGGTTACATCTTCACAAACCTTTTAGTTTCGACTGACGAAAAATTTTACAACTACTGCCCTTTGATCTAATTTACTGTGCTGTGTATACAATAAGAGAAGTGATGTCTTTATTTCTTGTCAAATGTTTATCAGTTAAATGTCGACATATGTTTGAACATTGTATATAATGTAGATCTTTATATATATAATATTTTTCGTTAACAAATAAAGAACCTAAAACGGGTCTTAGACTTAATGGATTTTTCTTATTAATTAAAAAAAATATTTTTTTTTCTTTTTTTTTAATAATTACTGATATTATATGAAAACTAGTTAAAATTTACGAATTACAAGCAATACCTCTCGTATTTCAGCGAAAAAAGCATTCTGCAGCATTTTGGTTGCCAATAGCGAAGATCAGTTCATTTCAAGCGCTCAAAGACGCAGTGTTTGTGAAGTTTAAGGGCAACGAAAATATAATAATCATAGCCGAATTTACCGAGTTTTACGCGTAGAAACACATTAAAAGATTAGTTATTAAATATGTATGTTATGAAACAAATAAATAAGAATTATATGTGTTTAATTATACCACTTGAGTTGTCACAGATATATGTCCGGGGCTGAGTGAAGCTTTAGTAAATCAACTCGGACAAGGCGCACGGAATTGTCCATCATTAGCCGGTTATTGGAAATAGAATGGCGTTCTATCCGTCGCTGCTCAATATGCGCCGGTGATGAATGTACCGCACGTGGGTGTTTGATGTATTAATATTGGTAGTGCTTTTAAGGTTATCGCTGCATGGAAGGTGATCTGGCCCGATAGCCCGATACCATGCCACCCGCCTGTACGCCCGGAGGAAATATTGCCCTACGTCTTCATTTATTTATATTAACAACGTTCCGTTCGTACTTAAGTCGATAGATCAATTTCTAATCAGTTTTAGTTAATATTTTACGCCTAAGTATTCTTTATTTGCTTTTAAATTATATTTATTGTAACGTTGTACGGTTTACATTTTCTAGACCCCTTTCTTACCTCTGAACATAATTATGAATTACTTTGAAATATGTTATCTAGATGTAGTATATTGTGGTATCCTAACTTTACATATACTGGTAGACGTTTGGCCAAAAGACCCTCGATCTATGTAGCATTTGACTGTAAGATAAGACTGGTGACATTTCAGCAATTTTTCATAAACGTCCCACTTTCTCAAATAATAATGTTACTTATGAATTTCAACATTTAGTTAAATATTCGTAGTTTATTGGTTATATTACGCGATTAATAATTGTAGTGAAAACAGATCTAAGCTATATTAATTTTTTTCCGACCTATTGTTGTCAGCAAGATGTTTTTCGATATTAGGTGATATATATTTCGATACAGTGACGTGACCACTATAATTTATAGTATATATTAATTACTTTGTTTTTATTATAGAACGGAGATACTTATATCGGGTTTACAGATTAATCTAACAGAATTGCAATTTATTGTCCAATATATGAATATCTCATGATCGCAAAATAAATTTAATTATAATTTTGTATTTTTCTTGCGGCTATTATTGTAAAGTTTGTGAAATAATTTGACTTTTGACTATGCATTATATGTAAGAGTTATAATAGTAAAATCTCTTTATAATCTGCTGAACAATGTAGGCAAAACAAGGCCTAACATCAGCTCAGTTCTGAAATGGGATCCCAAAGCAATATCATTAGCACTATCATTTTAAATTTAGTTAAGTAGGGAGAGAAATCTGGTTGGTGACCAGGCACCCGCACGGTGAAACCAAGAAATGCTAAGAAATTACGCCTCTCTCTTACATCTATGATATAAAAATATTAATTCTAGTAAAGGCTAGAAAATTTAAAATATCCGACTGTGTCGAATCTATAAAACCTAAACATTTATTTTCCGAAAAAAATGTTATGAATAGTTCATAATCAACTTAACATCAGGTAGTGGAAAGACAGAGTTAGTAAAGATAATAGCAGTCTTTTATTTGCTATTTATTTTAAGCCATTTAATAAGTAACATCATATTTTCAGCAGTAGAACAATCTCCGCTAAACGTCGGCCTATCCCGTTAATTTCCATTAGGACTATTTGGAACCGAAAGATATCCAATCTTTATCGGTTTTTCATCGGACCCAAGTTCATCTTAATGGAAAAAAATTCAATACACATTATAAATGTTTAATGCGTATTTATATTATTATAAATAAAAGCACATTTTCGGATGTACAAAGTTAGTAAACTATTGTAAAACTCTAACATTGCCTCCGCCTGTACGCCATTACTAAGCCCCCGTACAGTGCGCGCCGCTCGTTAGCTTTTATTTGGACGCCGGACTCCTGTTCCAGCGTCTGTACACTGCAAGCCACAATTATCTGACCAATTATTATTTAATTTTTTATATTGTATAAAATTCAGTTTTTCATACCGCACATAAATCTTTTATATCGTATATTATAAAGCATATTGAGAAATTAAGAATGAAGAACAAATGTGTTGTAATTTTTATGGGTTACGACAGGTTTAAGTGCTTCGCAATTTCATCAGTTTCCTCTCTGTCTCGAAATGTAGTTCCTTTAATAGCTATGGTGCCATAGCTATGTTTTGTTTCCTTATTTGCACTGCTCTCCTGACAGAAAAAAGAAAATTCTCATGGAAAAAAACGTGTAAGTCACCAGTTACTAAGTCCGATGCTCTTGTTTGGTCTGCTTTTCACATTTATAATTGGAGTATTGAAAATTTAAGTTCTGAACGTCAAGAAAAGTATGCCTGCTTTAATTATTCTCTATGTGTATATATATTTAATTACGGTGAAGTGATAGAAATAAATATATATATATATATATATATTTCTATCACTTCACCGTTCAACTTAACCAACCCCATAATTGAAACTACTTCAATCAAACCATGATAAATGTCTATAATGGTAGAATTACGTTTACTTTGCTACCGTTGCTCACGTTCGTTGCTTACAAGTTCGACTTTGATCTTTCTTCTCTTTCTGTTCTATTTATTTTGCTTTGATATAACCTTCCCCTTGCAACTAGAGAGTCATCAAATCGGTATCTGTTTATAAGATATAACTATTTTATTTATAAGATAGGTTTGCGACGAAAAATTGTTGTATTTCTCTCTGACGGAGAATTATATGACTTACTTGCTTTATATATATATATATATATATATATATATATATATATATATATGTGTGTGTATATATATATATATATATATATGTACATATACATTTATTGTTATACAATTTAATATTTTTTCTATAATCCCCGCTTATTAGTATCACCTTGTATTTATTGGTAGAGAATGCTTATACGGCATTAATGTACCATTTCAGGGTAAAAATAGTGAATAAAAAAAGCAAAAAAAAAACTTCTTGATATGCCTTTGCGTTGGTTTCCCTAAGACTAAATTTTAAGTTTATTATTTTTTTGTTTATTGTAATAATTTTTTATGAAAAGGATTCATACAGAACTAAATAATAAATGAAAAACTGAATTAACGAAATACCTATACAGGGGTGTTCAAAAATAATAAATAAAATATTACTATTTTAGTGTACCGTTTCGCTTGTCCCGCAGTGTACGACGGAATCTTTCTCAGTGCGTTATCAGTGTTCAGTACATGTGCACAGTTTAATGTTCCCATTCTGTTTTATTCAATTAATTGCCGCCGACTGATGATGTGCGCTCGCGGCGGATAAAATAAAATCATAGCACGTAGCGATTCCTTAGTCACGCCTTTTAGTTATAATATCCTGCGCTAAAACTGAAATTACGCAGCAGATAACTAGTTAAAAATACACGCAAAGGAGTTAGAATTAGTATTCACGTGTTGGATTGAATCCAGATATTTATTTGATTGAATGTTATTAAAATTTATTTATATTCATATCATGTATCCTATGTTTTGATTGTTATAACTATTTATTTCTTAATATTTCCTACCAACTAAACTCTTTCACTATCTATATCTTAACTAATGTTGATAGACGGAATGTGGTATTTATTTTTAAAATTCCCTGGGTATACATATGAATATATTAAGTTGTGTAACCTTTTTTAAGTAAATATGTTTACTCATAAAAATCTAAATTTCTTGCGTTAATACTTATTTCTTTTAATAGTAATTTTGCTTTTATTTACCTGTACATTAGTAATCATCATAATTCCGTAACAGAGGAAAATTCCGTGAGTAAATGAATAAATCAATTTTGAATTGGCTTTATTTAATTGCGTGTAATATTTAATTACAACTTGTACTTTTATTATTGCCACTATTGAATTTAGTTCATATTGTTATAACTTGTAAACGTTCAAGCTTTCCTGCTATTAGATATATTGAGATAAAATTTGTTAATGACCGTTAGATAGCATATCCAGACGAAGAATAAAAAATAGTTTCAATTTTTGTCTATATCATTTTTATTTATTTGTTTCTTGATATAGACTAATGGCTGCTCGTAGCACAACTGTTAGTCGTTCATCATTATCATTATCGTTTCAGCCGTAGTATCTTTACTGCTGTACATGAACCTTCTCCATAGATTTCTATTAGGATCAGTTGAAAGCGGCCTACATCTAGTGTCTTTCAAAGACTTTAACACGGTCGTCTCTCCGTCGTGTTCGTGGACGTCCTTATTTGCGTTCGCTGGTTGTGCTTACTCCAGAACCTTATGGCTCCTATATATTTCATATAAGACTTTGAGTCTTTTTTGCAGGACCGTTAATTTAGATAAAAAAAAAACTAAACACTTAATTCGACTGCCAAACAAGAGAACGTAAGGCGCTTGATGGGTTTCGTGACTCCTAAAATTCCTGGGATACTTTGATGTAAAGTATCAAAACTCTAAATAAGAAACGCATACGCGTCGCAGTTTGTAAAAACATTCTTTTCTCTAAATTTAGTTAATTTCATGTCTTCTTAGAGGATTAGGTAACTACAGTTGGATTCAATAGGTTCAAATCACGAAGCCGATTTTTAGTGATAACCTGGTGACGCATCTACGGGTTCTAAAGTCAGCAACGCAAAAATAAAAAATAAATGTAAATATAAAAATATAGCATAAACTGTGGTTATTCGCCGCCAACTGCTTGGAGTTTTGAATTAGCATTAAAAATATGAAAGTATAAAATTACCAATTCTTTCTTTGTTTCATTGCGTATGGGCAACGATATACGATGTTGCTATACATTTCTATGTGATAGTATTAAAAAATAGAGTATAAGTTTTAACATTTCGAAAAAAAATACTAGACCTCTGATTATTTATCCCTTACTTTACTTCTTTTTCTTTCTCTGTCTCTTTATTCTTTCTGAGGCAGGTGCGATCAAGTTTGAGGTTTTTTGTTGTATTTTATATTTTTAAAATGTATGATACCGTAATATTATAAGTATATATGCTATATGAATATGTATATAGAAACAGGTAAGTTTATGTATGAACGTTTGCATATATGTATATGTGTACATGTTTTGTACACATTAACTATGTACCTATTATTTATACTTCTATAGTTTCCATACTATGGTTGTCTGTAAGAAATTGCTTCGTGTGATTAGACCGCCCATTGTACTTTTTTGTTTACTATTATGAAACTATTTATATGTTTTGTAGCATATACAATTAATAATATTAAATTAATTCAAGTAAATTAAAGTGTCCGAAGTACCGAAAACAATTGTATGAATAAATAAAATATTTTTTGAAAGGAAATAAAATGTTAATGTATATGCAGTGTTTTATAAAATGTCGCGAATAATGAGAGGCAATTCTTGGAAAGAATATTTGAATAAGCTACAATGTATGAAATATAAAAGAAGGAAGAAGAAAATGGAAGAAATTGGAAAGGGAGTACAGAAATAAAAGAAAATAAGTAAAAATCAATGAATTAAATGTCCCTGTCCTAAACAATATTAAGGGAGGGAACGAGTGGCCTCAAAAAATAAGCTATAAAGTCAAAACAAAAAAATAAACATACATTTTTGACTCCAAATTATCATTTATTAATTATAAAAATTTCTTTTAACAAAAACTTGTGAACAAATCCTATTACAATATGAAGGATTGTTTTCCTGATATTGTTATCAATTATATAATCCTACATTTATAGCTTGAAAATTCGTTACTCTACTACTGTATTAAGGATATTATTAGAGTGAAACCTTCTGAGTTTGTTATAGGCTGTTTTCTGTGCTGAACCCTACAAAGTTTACAGTGAAGCAAGCTATTGTAAAGAAGCTCAATCTGATTCTAGTATCTTTCAAATTAAGTGGTCACTGTAAATGATCCTGTGTGGATTATAATATAAATAAATATAAATCCTTTAAAAGGACGATACATAACACGTTATAAGTGTAAAAACTTTAAAGCTGTCTATGTACAGTTCATGACCTGTTAATAAATGTATGTTTTAATTATACTGGCACGTTATCTAAAATTCAGTGTCCAAAATTATTAATAACGTAAAAATATGTTTTTAAAATTAGTATTACAACGTACTAAAATGAATAACTATATAGCTGTACAACCCAACGACATATTTATGGTCTGAAACATAGTAGCAGAAGGGGGTCGAAGTTCGATCACAAAAAAGAAATAAAAAATGCACCGTACGCAAGTAACGTCTTATCAACGCATTGACAAATCTCGGGCCCCCATCCATCGGCGTGTAGGGCCAGCAAAAAAGCGGCGCCGGCCCGCTAATAAATAACATTGGCGGTGTCAATATCCCGCCTACAACGCCCACGCTGAAAAAAAATACAGCTTAAAGATTAAAAAGTGACAGTGGAAAAATAAAAGAGAGCATTATAAAAAGTTACCTTTTACTTTTTTATCTTTCCTATATACTTCTTAAGTTAATTTCTTAAATTATAATTTGTTTTTTAAAACATATTTTATTTTTAATACTGTTTACCTGTTTTTCAGATTAAGGACTAGGCAGCTTAAGACGTCCAAGGTAGACAAAAGACCTTGACTTGATTGTACTTAAGTTGAATCTGTGGAGGAAGCCCATGTCCAACAGTGGACTTTTTACGGCGGAAATAATGATAATGATGAACCCCGTTTGTAAGTTGGCCTTTACAGTTTCTTCGTATATGGAGTGGCAGAGCAACAAAGGCTTATCCTAGACTTCTTTGGAGTATCTATCTTAATTTTTGACATTTCACGACGCTCCATGTAAGTTTATGAAAATAATAGGTTAAACATTTACCTATATCCCTTCATTTCATGTCGTAGAACTTATTGTTGATGCAAAACTTTCTGATAATAGAATATTAAAAGTTAATTTAAGATTAATAATCATTTGTTATATTAAATTCGAAATGATTATTATTTTAAAAAAAAGTTATTGTAAACCTAGCGCGGGTTTTAGTCGCCTGTCATTGAGATTACGATTAGTCCTGTATTCTTTGCTTTGTATTTCTAGGTCATATTATTAAATTTGTTTGCAATCCCTAATAAATAGAATAAGTTCTCAAAGACACTTCAGAAAAGACCCCAGCAGAAACTTTAGGTCAGTCAGCGTCTATCATTCCAATTTGAATGTGCCGGGAAAATCAAGCAGCGATTTCTAAAAGCTGTAATATTAATAAACATAATAAATATCTTTATAATATTAAAACAGTTTAAAAAATAACAATTAATGCTTCAAAATTCTATTAACATTACATTTGTTTATATTTTTAATTTTACGCACATTTGAATTTTATACGAATTAATATAAAAAAATTAGTGTAAAAGTACAAAACTTATGATTTTTCGGGTATTTATTAAGGCATGCAATAGCCGTCTTTTATGTTTAAGACGCTCTTATTCGCGCCTTTGAATACGATTAAAATTCTTAACTAAACTTTTTATTTATAAAACTGAGATCAAGTTCTGAACACATGATTGCAACGGATAAATAGATTGACAATTGCCAAACGTACATTTATTCAAGTACTTACTTGAATATGACTATGTCTGTTTATAATATGTATCTATGTGCCTACAAAAGCACAAATTTTAAATTAGGTAAATACAGTTTGTATAATGTTGGTAGTTTTAAAAGTTGTGCCATAGTGTCATCATTACGATGTTCTCAGTTGGATGGTCCTATTACTTCTAATAATACGGGTAGGAAGCGGGCTCCTTGTGGCGCCTTCCGACAACTTTGACGAAGTCTTTTGTCCACTTTACGGGTGGACGTTTTACGGTCTACTTGGTCTCCGGTCAAGTATCATCATAAGGCATTAACCCTTTCCATTCCAAGGCTGTTATGTAGCATCGATAAAATTTAATTGAATTATAGTATCTTGCGATTCTAGAATATGTTTCATTCATTCGTGATTCCAACATTTTAGTAACAAAAATCTTTCCCGTTTTAAAATTTTCCGTAAAAAGAAGTATTACACCGAGTATCACTCGACAGTGGATCTTGTAGAACAAAATCAGTGTCAAGTGACACTCGACATTGGAGTGGAAAGGGTTAAGCCACAGCGGCCATCAGTTCTGGTCTATGACCTACCTGATCCTGCTTAAACTTGTCAATCTGCCATCAATGTTGATTATTTTTGTTCATCTACAGATGATCTCACTCCTGATTCGATGTTATAGAAAAATTCCAACCATGACCATTCTACATATGATAAGTATAGTAAAGGCTCCTTATTCGCGCTGCCTTTATTCACGTTTTTATTATCCGCGGATATAAAAGCGACCCATTCCTATAGTCGCGGCTAAAAATTTCTTTATTCGCGGATCTAGTAAGTACATACCTAATAATAAAAGGATTCCAATAGCCATCCAATCCAATATCCTTTGTAAAAGTCGTCAAATGGAGTAAAAAAAAAATTATGTCAAATTTACAGCCAATTTAAAAATAGACTTCAACGAGGAAACGTGACGTTTACTTTAAAAATCTTAGTGAAGGTTTAAGAATGGCAAATGTGCTTTGCGATTTCTTTATGTACATTGATCCGTCTGTGGAACGAAGTCTTATTTTTAAGAGGAAAATCGCTAATGCAACTGCTGCGTGTCAGTCTGAATTGAAGGAGCTTTTAAAAACTGCCAGGGAAGAGAAAATTACATAATTATTCAAACCAATATTTAAGATTTAAGATAATCAATTAAAATGTTCAAAAACATTAATTAAATTGATTTTTTGTACATATTTTTTTATTTTGTCATCTAGAGATATATCCCCTGTAATCCCATATAAATAAGTCCCTAAATCCCATATAAAAAAGTTTCTGAGTTAGCGGCATATTTTAGATATATTACATAGAGTTTATTCAAAGTTTTTACAGAGATATTCGTTATTATTTTTTAAGCCTAAGGGTTTGTGATCATAAAGAAATTAACATTCATCTCGGGATATTTTTTGCGAAATAGACCATGAAATTATGCATGATTTTTTTTTCATTCTCGTATCGGCGCCAGTGCGCCTACGCCACCATATGTGTGCAATAACTCACTGGCAAATTTTACGCAACAGCCGCCGGTGACCCTTCAACTTTTTGCCCATATAAACACATTTGACCCTTGGCTCTGTTTTTTTTTGGTACTTCCTATTTTTGACACAATACAGTTTCAAGTTTTACTGCACTTTCTTTAACAACTATGTTTTTTTAATGTTTATTGTACCTCATTTTACCTGACAGTGCCCAGGCGTAAGAACCTCCGAGAAGATCTTAGGTCGTGCTGACACTTGAAACATGTTTACAATTGCGAATCGATGGTAATCGGTTGAGTCAATTTTAATACGAAAAAAGGAATTTACAAATAACGACAGTTTCGATAACAAAAACATATACGCTAAGTAAACAAGACTTAACTTTATCCGCTAAAAAATTATACAATTTTTTTATCTGTACTAGTACATTGTAAGAGTCATATTATTGTACATCCTGATTGATACTTGGTATGTACTTCGATATTTTATTTCCTACGATACTGTCATCAGATATAAATTGTTGGTTATCTAATATATAAAATTCTCGTGTCACGGTGTTCGAACTTGAACTCCTCCGAAACAGCTTGACCGACTTTTACCAAATTTTACATGCGTATTCAGTATGTCTGAGAATCGGCTACTATCTATTTTCCATACCCATAAGTGATAAGGGTGGTCCACCCCTAAATTTTTTTTTTTAGACAATTTTTTTGGTTTTTATTTTATTATGATACAGCATACAAAAATACAAACGAACCTTAATTTTCACCCCTCTACGATCAACCCTTATCTTACATTTGTTAATTAAAAACTTTAATTTTTTTTTTGCAAAACAACGTTTGCGGGATCAGCTAGTACATTATAAAAGTAATTACAAAGTATTTGTGTGTGTGTGCACGTTTGTTCTCTATGTTGATCCGTACAGTGGATTACATTTCGTCATAGCTCTTGGTATTCAACCAATCAAACAAATCCAACGTTGAATACGTCATCGCTCCTTGACACGTCGAACTACTTTCTCATGTAGTTCCCGCGCTTACTTCGATCAATTAACATTCCTTTTCGCACTCGAATCAACCCAGTGACCTTGATAAAGCATAAGGCAGGTCATACACGTTTCACGGTCAATGGGCTCCCGTGACGTCACCGCTCTACGTCATGACCGTCAATTGCCACTTGACGGCTGCATGTCGGTTTATTGGCCGTCAAATATCACTGCAATGATCTATCAAACAGCTATGAGTATTGGCTTCCGAGTCGTAAAGACGTGGTTCGTATAAATGTAATTTTTTCATTAAAAAAAAAAGGTTAAAGGTACCCGATTATTGTAAGAATAGTTCTCAACCTTTTGGGAACAACATCATGATCATTATTTCAGATAAAGGACGCCCACTGCTGGACTTTGGTGTCCACCATAGGTTATGAGTAAAATCACTTGGAAACGGCCTACGTCCAGCGTCTTCCGAAAATCTTAACGAGCTCATCTGTCCACTTTGCGTGTGACTTTCGTACGTTCCGTTAGTCGACTTGTTAGGCCTTAACGGCCTTTTACTTTGCGAACTATGTGGCCTATCAACTATCACTTGTTTTTTCATACGAGTACTTTTGTAATTTTTTCACTTATAAGCAATGGGTACTTGCCCATAGCTCTCTTACAAAAATGTTGTGTCTCATAATGTTTATTTATAATATATTTCAACATTGAAATATACCTAGTGTTTTATTTAGAGAATTGTGATCAATACAGAGCTACTGTAGCATGAAATTTACCAACCCAATACTTCAAGTTCAGAACCTAAATAAATTATAAATTTTATTTTAAAGAACGTTTTGTAGTCTTCGTTGTCGTTATGGTACAAAGAGAACCCGCTGCCTGTCCTCTGGAGATCTGGAACCTATTATCGCCAATCCTCTCAGTCTTCTACCAATGGGCTACTGCTCTAATATGTAGTTACAATACATTATAAAAAATGTTCATAAAATGTCGTCAACAAAATAATTATACATAATTTCATAGTGAATTTGTATGCAGTGGAGGTAGGAGCACCTGGCTTAACAGTGAAATGTAAATGTAGATAGCCTGTTGATAGATTTAGGCCTGTTGTGAGCGAACAACAAGAGAGGAATCTAGTCAGTGAAGGTGAAAGACGATGCATTGCAAAGAGGCTTATCTAAACCTGTTACTCGGATCATCAATCCCGAGCATCGAACCCGGGCTCTTTATATACGAGGCAATGGCCTCGGTATTCACAAGGTGAATTATGTTATGTTAGCTATGGTTTGGAAAGTTATTATGGTTTTTATGTGTAATACTATATATATACATGTCTTGCTTTTATTAAGTAAACCACGAAACGAATAACTTATAACCGATCCTATTGGAAATCTATAAGGAAGACCTTAGTTCATCTGGTAACGATCTACGACAAAAATTACGATGATCTTTGAGGTAAATATTTAAATAAATAATCTCATATTAGCGGCTTCTTACAACAAGAAGTGGCGAAAACTCAAGCTGTGATTCCCTCTCAGGGATCTCGCACCATGGGATGTCAGTCTTATCAACTTAATAGCTTGGCGGCCCCCCCTCCATGTAGTAATAGCAGAAGATAAGTTACTAAATAAGTTAAGGATACCTTCAGCCTTCTCATACTTTAAATACAGTGAAGCTGTAAATGCCAACGGACAACGATTTTTTTTATTAGGATCTTTATCCCACAGACAATTATGTCCTTTATTTGTACAATTACGTTTAAAATTTCCGTAGTTTTTTTTGCTCTCGTTTTCGCATGTTTACTAAGACTTAAAAAAATTACTAACTCAAATCGTAAACTATGTAATACAAGTTGAAGTTAAATAATTATATATACATTTTTTTTGAATCATTGGTGTCTTATTTGTTTTGTCGTTATCGTGATATTGCTACCACCGCATGCTGGACATTGTTTTACAGCTCGAGAATGTCTGTTGTTTAACAAGCAACGATGATCGCCTCCCTTTTTAGACCTTGAGCCTGGATAGCGAGCGTCCCAGAATATTCCGCCAGAATAAGGATACCTACTCAGGGAGTGCACAGCCTCCTTGAACGAATATATGTCCTAACGAAAAACGATTATCCATGAGTAAATAACTATAACAGGTTACGTATCTTATCACAGTTCATGTTCGATATATATATGATACACACTATGTCGGCGTGTAACTTGTTAAGGTAGTTGCAAGAAGATTTAAGAGAGGTCTCTGTTCAGCAGTGAATAATGTACGGGTAAAATTATGATGATGTGTATGGTCTGTTACTAGCGATCGTAGGTCGGAGGTCGAAGTCGAAATCCTCACGGAAGGATATATGGGTATGTCCTAAATCTTACCTAAGATATTTCCTCGAGATATGTGACATCTACAGCGGATTGTCTAGTGGATTAAGGCCATGTTGCTTCTAGAAGGAGGCTCAATGATTATATTTCAACAGATATCACCATCGTCATTTTGACCAGATTTCCAGGAGCGAATTCCATAAAGCAGACATAAGTTTTCATAATTATTCATATCGGTTATTAATATCAAAGGCAAGTAATGCAACGTTCACCGGGCTGAGATTCCCACCGCAATCGCGCCCCGAGCCCCAAATAAACGCATTTAACAGTGAGCGATTATCGTATCAATTACTCAGAGATGCAGCCCGCGTTCTGTACGACAGGAGACATGTGGTTCGTGTCAGACGTGCAACTGGTACATCGAGGTGCGCAAGTGACGTCATCAAAAGCTGCACCCAGAAATTATTTCCCGCATACACGAACAAATTTATCAATTAACAAAAAATAATTTACTACTACCACAAATCTAAACGTCGGTGCCTAGTTTATCCATATAAAAATATTACTATAGTATTGAGTTAAAACTTTTTCCTACTAATATATTTTTTTCTGTGCAAATAACTTAAATTTGAGCAACGATAATTGTAATGATTACTTAAAGTTATAACGCAGTCTCGTTACGGGAAATTACGACGAAAACTGCTAACAGAATAGTTATTAATAACTAAAACTATTAGTGACAACTTTTTCTGAGTATAAAAAATAAACTTTGTTGTGTCCCTAAACAAAGTTTAGCACGAGAAAATCTATTAAAATCTACTCCTGCCATCTTTAAAATGATAGCAAAAGCAGCTATTTTATTATTAGAAATATAACATTATAAAAAATAACGTCATCTGTGGAGTAATAGCTAAACTTTATATTTTCCTTATAAAATATCTGTACAACGCCATCTGTTTTAGTTTAGGATATCTAATTAATCAATTTTGTTTTCATAGCTATTATAAATTCAAAATTTTAAATGATCTAATGTATGTTAATAGTTAAAAACACGTATAGGATGATATAAAATTAATTAAAGTTCGACTTATTCGCCTTACAAATATTTATTATTCTTAAAAAAACCTTTTCGTTTTTATATCAATAGATGGCGATATCAGATTGACACAATTTTCAGTCCAGTAAAAATTTATTGAATGATTTGAAAACCATTAGTTTAGTTCTATAATATTAATAAGCAGCACAAAAAACTCTTAATATACTGTATATGTTCAAAATGTCCTTGTGTAGGAACTATTTTATTAATAACCTCCACACACATATCGTTTTTCTTTCATCTGTTAACCTCAAATTCCCTCTAATTTTCTTCTTAAACTTAAAAAACCACTACGGCTTATTAACTTATTTTCCTTGCTCTCCTTACAACAGTCAACTAATAACCTCAATCGATCAATCGAAAGCGCATTAACACAATTGTAAACCAACCTGCTTTATTATTTTAAACAGGCATAGGAAACTTCTAGATAGAGCTTAAGACAAAAAAATATTGAAGAATGTTAATTAAAGGAATTTTAAATGTTAACATTAAATTATTTTTACATCTCATATTTTTATTCAATTACTAATAACCGTGGTGGGAAGGGCGTTGATCTAATGGAACATATGTTAATTAGCAAAATCGTAAACACAAAGTTATTTTCCAAATCATACATACATCAGTATATTATGTTCTATTAGCTATAACTTCATTAGATGTGATGACTTTCATAGCAAAATGTCAATGCTTGCACACCACGGTAAAATCCATCCTATAGGCAACGATAATCAATAATATTGCATATCTTAAATACTTGTATTATTTTGCTTATGAGTAATAAAACTTCTCTTTCTTGTTTTATGTGGGAGGAAGGCCTTCGTTTATATATCGACCCGTCCCTTGATGGTAAAAGGACGGGTTACATCTGTCTCGTACTGACTAAAATCCCTATGATATTCCTTCACCTTTATATAGCATGGTTCTAGGAACACTTTTAATACATTCCCAGTCCTGCCGTCGGCCGCCCACACAGCCCCGTTTCGTAGAAGAAGAATCTTCCCTTCTTCTCCTGATAAAGAAACTGGAACCTGGCACAGTTTATTTCTTGGTTATCTTAGGTAACTAATAGACAGACAGAGGCTTAACGTCTTCTTACCGTATAAAAGCTATACAAGATCAATTAACGTGGCTGTCATTTCTGTCGCCTTTGTGCATCAACTACTAGGCAGAGAATTAAGAAGAAACGTGGCGTCGTCAGAAGACGTTGAATGCGGGCCGCTACCAACCGGCCCTACTGAAAGTGTACGGGGAAACCCTATATTTAGCTGCTGACGTTCTGCTGCTGAAATGGTGATAATGACAAAGAAAGAAGATCAACCTTTTTTCTGATATAATTAGTGATAATTATGTAAGAAAAAAAAAGGGCGACTCAAAAGCCAGGACGATAAACTACCTATTGCACTCACACGTTATATAACAACATTGTGAAATATTTCTAAAAAATGTGCCAACGTATTTCATTACAACCTATTCTGTTGGAAATTAAGAGAGGAGCTACTTTCAGTGGACATCTTTCGGCTGAAATGATGACTCGTAATAAATTTTTCTTAGGTGAAATTGTAGCTTTAAATTCTTAAGGTGACGAACAGAAATTAAAAGTGCGTTTTAAATGTCGTTGTTATAATTATGATGATTTAAATAATAATTATATAATTACATAAACATATCCTTAATAAATATGCAGAGGACATCCTGCGGCTGAAATGATAATAATGAATATTCTATCGTAATTAAAAGGCATAGTCAACGTCAAGTAACATTGCATGTCCATTTGTTTATGTGAATTAAAATTACTATAAAGAATTTTTAAAAAATGTACTTATTAGGCATTGACTCAAGTGTAACAAGAATTGTATTTGTGTCAGTGGCAACAATATATTAATTTGGTTTTAATAGAAAGTATGCATACACATCTATTGTAAATAGATGATGGGATTTTTTCTTCCTTTAATAATTATTACTTTTACTAGTAGGAGACATGCTTATTTGTTATTTTTGATGTTAACAATTAAATTTTTGGCAAGCGCAGTGTAAGTCGTTCACCTACAAGACGGACAGACGACCCTGTTAAGATCGTCGAAAGACGCTGGATGAGTGCGGCCTCCAACCGGTGCTCTTAAAAAAAAAAATTAAAAAAAAAGCCGGTGCTCTTGGAAATAAAGTATAAAGTGACCTGATGATGACAAATATGTTTTTATTTAGGAAATAGACAATAATTGGTAACTCATGCTATAAATAATATATATATATATATATATATATATATATATATATATATATATATATATATATATAGATCTACTCAATTTTAAGTAAGCAACGTCATCATTTATTATATCGGTCATTTCTCAAAGATATTCCAGTCTGTAAGCCGGGGCACTTCGGCAATGAGCTCTTTGACGTTAAGTGCCCGGAGCCGTTTTGTTTATAAACAGTTGGGAGCGCTTTGATTGTTAAAACGATCGGCAGTTCATTCGTTCAATAATCGATTCACAAGTCGATTTTTATTCTAATTTATAATTTCGTTTACAAAGTTTTTATGGATCTGTTTGCTATGCTATATCCAGTGAAACTATTGGGTAGCTTCACCGGGACCTAAATTGCGGTATCCCAATTCGTTGAAATATGCAACGTAATGCTTGAACCAAGGCGTCCTAGCTTACTTAGGATTAGTTACTATAAAAACTACACTAAGCACATCCAACACTTTGATGGCTGAAATGGTTCGTATGGTCCAAACCCAGTGAAGCAATAAATTCCAGCTGCCAAAGAACTGTTAGCGACGCAAATGTTTTAGTATTTAGTGAACAAACAATATGAGCGTGTGCGTCAGTCGCTTTTACACGCTATGAAAATTCAGCAAAACAAATTATCGGTACACAAATCACTAAAATAAAAACAAAATTAATTATTTGTGGAATTCTGGTGAACATTATTCCTCGATGGCCTAGTAACAGAAATTTCAGACGCTATCTATAATATGAATATAACTTTTTCTGACACGAAACATTTAACAATCGTTTATAATCATGAATAAGGTCGAGTTATAGATTTGGAATCTATGTGGGCTGACCGTTTGGGGTCAGAACGTCGACCGCAAACACCCCACTTAACTTGCCCGATAACCACTTATGATGACCATAGACATAATAATTTTTAGACAGTAACATCACTGGCGGACAAATAAAAATTGGTTTCTTTATTTAACGTAACATTAATTATTATTATGTATGAATTAATATTGTCAACTATCTATAAATAAATAGATACCAACAATCGAATGTTGTTTTTTTTATATGGAGTGATCGGAATAAGTGAAATAATTTTGATTCTTGAATAGTAAACGTGATGTAAATTAAATAAAGAATAAATACACAAAAATGGCACCTTATTTCTTAATATTTGAATGTGGAAATTTAAATTAATGGAGTCCAAAGTTCAATTGTCACTTTTGTTAACTTCGAGTTTCTGGTATTCCATTTTTAAATTTCGGATATCCAGAGATGTTAATATTTTTGCGAAAAAGCTTCCGTACGACTTCTATATGTGTAATAAGACTTTTGATATTATTATGTATTTTAAAAAGGTTACAAAGATTGCATGTCTAAAGTTTCCTTACTCTGCGGCAATCCACTTGATGGCACACGATACGCCCTCTTCATTGAACATCATCTAAATGAAATATGAAACGCGTAAGCTCTTCTCGATCAGTTTACTACAACAATGCTGACGTTGTATCCGAACGTGTACATTTTTTAACGGAAAATATGGTAACTGGCCAGTTCACTGTTCACCTACAAACTAAAATGTACATCAATTATTTATTAGAAAAACTCTTATTATTAATATTATTTTATGTAATACATTACTTTCGGATAGTCAATAAAAGATAATAATTGTGAGCCTATAATTCAGACATAAACGAAAACATAATGCATTTAATAACCGACTGTAATGTTTACAAGAGAGATAGAAAAGCTTTAGAAATATTATTAAACATATTGTAAATAAAACAATGATTAATAATCAGTACACTAAAACTAGATTTATTAGATACTAGCTGTCCTTTGCCGGCTTTGCGTGGCTCGCACTGATTTTTGTAGGTGTACATTAAAATATTTTTTTAAAATAAAATTAGCCTAAGTTATTTCTTATTACATCTGCTACATGTTAGTATAAGTCACGTCAAAATCGGTCCTGTCATTTCATTGATTAGCCAGAACAAACAGACATATAAACAAGCACAGTAAAACGCAGTTATTTTAATACTACTAACACACACTCCAATTTTATTTATTTGTAAATATTGTATGTACATGCTACGTGTAATACGTAAAGTATGGCTCATGTCCAACTCTGGACGAAATTTATGCTAAAGAAATTAATTAAGTTAAACAAATAAGTAATTTAATGTAAGCTGTAGCATATATCACCGCCTCACCGAATAAAATATGAAATCCGAGGATGCAAATTCTTAGAAAATAGAAAAAACTAAATACTGGTTATATCTCAAAAACTGACACACTTAAAATTATATTCTTTGAATTTTAAATTATTAACTTGAAAGCTAATTTTATACCATCTTTGAATATTTATATTTGAAAGGAAGCTTTGCGTATAATCTTTTATTCTTGTTTGTACTTTACCTTTGTTTATACACACCTTGTTTATATGCAGAATAAAAAGATTACCTTGTCTATCTCCACCCTTTTCAGCCAGAAAATTATGGGAAAAATTGACTGAGTATTGGAACTCGTAAATTAAAAGTGCGATAAAAATGATAACGGCGATTATTATTTTATTTGGTGGGAGCAGCGATATTATACTAAGTGTCCCCCGGCCGCTACACGCGCTCCGCACAGCCTTTTCACGTTCTAATTCCATAACGTCCTTTCTTCTTCATTTTTAACATGTCAACAAAAATAGTAGAACATCTCTTATTGGTTACTGACAACGTGCTAAGGATGCGTTTACGTGCTTTCACAATTGCATATATACAAAGAGACTTTGATACATTTAGTTGGCATTTGCAGTTTCCACGGATTCAAGAGCATAAGGTGCAAATGGCACTTAGCCTCTTCCATAGGTTGCGAAATTAAAAGGCTGCTTTATCACTCACCTTACTACATTATTATTATTATAGCTTTACTGCGTTTGGAGACTGATGTGCTATTAGATCGTTTGAATAGATGCTTCAAGAAGGGACTTTGCGGAAGAGCCCCCAAGAAAGTTGAGTCAGAACGCTGATCTGTTAAAAAGAGTTAGCCAGAAATTCAACAGTTGCAAGATAAAATTTAACAAATTTTCATGCATACGTTTTAATATCAGCCGTATAAATGAGCCAACAAACACACATTTTGATGAACTAAAAACTAGGTTAAATTTAAATCTGAGAAAAAGGAAGGTCGTAACTTATGATGTCAAACTTTATTATATTAAGGGGATCGGAAAGTAATGTTTACAGAATATAATAATAACGACATATTTTACAGAAAAACCGATTGATTTTTAAGGCATTAAAATTTTGCATACTAGATGGCAAAAGGTTGTTGATAACGAAGGTGAATATATTGTTGATTAGAAAAAACTTATGACATTACTTTCCGGTCCCCCTAATATATATGTGTACACTCAGACCCGTAAAGCACTTGTTAACACTTTAAAGACGAAATTTAAGCGTTACGCATTTATTTATATTTCTCTTATTAAAAATGAATTGCGAGGCAAACATTACAACAGCGATTTTTTTAAAAAAAAACATCCCTCAGGGAATCTCTATCTCTTAAGTTATGAATAACCCGTACAGTTCTTTTTTTTTTAATCTAAAATTAATATCTGTAGTATTGTTCCATAGTGAAAAAGCATAAGAAAGAACTCTATAAAAATAATTAAAATCGTATGAGATCGTATGTCATTTAGGGTATTCAAATTTCATATAGTTGTTTTATAGATACCGAGAACTTCTATTACCTGTGAGAATTTCATTTGTGGAAAAATATAAACGTCTATGTTCCGCCCAACTTTATTTATTATATATGTTAGCCCTTATTTCCGGAGCCTGAAGGGCTTCACTTATCAGCAATATTATGTCTGGAAGAATTCAGATGCATCGAAGCCAAGACCGATGGAAAGTTTTATCATACTAGTAGGTGCACTACCTGTGCCCTTCCCATGATTGCTCTGGAAGTGCATGATCCTCACGATAAAATCAGCTATTGTTACATTCATAACATATCACTATAAGCATTTTAGTATTGACTCAATTTACTTTGTACACAGGTTTTGTAAATACAATGTGTTATCTCTGTATGTTCATCATTATCATAATTTCAGATGTTAGATGTTCATAAGTGGACATAGGCATCTACCACAGATTTCAAATAGTACGGGTAGAAAAGGGCCTGCATCTAACTATACTCTATTCCAGGAATTGTCATGCTAAACGCGGAATGTAATAAATTGGAATGCTAAACGCGCATCAAGTGATAGCGCAAGCTGATGACTCCACACAAAACTTCATAAAAATTCCCTGTCTTCCAATTTAGTGAAAGTCCTTATGTAATGACCAGAGACGAGTTTCCCCGAAATATTCGAATTTGGTTATTGATCTCTTTATAAGGAAAGCCTCCATCGCGGCCTAATCTATTAAAATTAAATTAACTATTAAAATAACCGACGATGATATTTCTGCGAGTGTTATTAATGACGTACAGAAATACACTGAATTAGTTCTTTATACTTCTTTTTAAGATATTAATTTTAGGATTTAGTCGAAATTATAAAATCGATGTATCACTATTAATTAGTGATTGTTTATTATTGATTCATAAACTTATTTGAAATAAATATAATGAAACTGTATAATAAAATTAAATAAGAAAATACAAGAAGTAACTTTACAGGTGCGAACTAAATTAGAAATATATTCTTTTCATAGTAAGTACGAAGAGAAAAAAATAATTTATGTTGACATTTCCCACTCACAAATATTTTTATTGGTCGACCACAGGCCCCGCGTTCACCGGATTGGTCTATTTGAATGTGGAACTAATGAGTGACGGAGAGGTAGGGTCGTCTGAGTGAGGTTGCGTGTTAGAGGGAAAAGGATGGCTAGATACTTGTAGGTGCTTACCGATGAAGCAGCGTGTTAACAGCGGGCGCTCAGGAAGTTGGATGCGCGAGACGTGCACTGGCCACATAGTCTCGTCATTACGTATAGGCGCCTTGCGAAATCTGTTTTGAGCAGAAACTAGAACCGAATCAACCAATTACCTTACAATTGTTGCGCAAATAACAAATCAATTTTATAATATGTTTAATAATTTCTAATTACACATAAAATTTATAACAATTTATTAAATAATCATAACTATAATTATTCATTTATTTCTTGTAACATAGATAATGCTTAAATAATATATCACGGTAATAACGCGCTATGTTTTTATCACTGAGACGTAGAAATGTTTATAATAAGAGCCATATCATGATGTTAAACAATTATAAATTCAATGCAATTTGAAAAAATTAATTACATAATGAGAAAAAAATAATACATACATAGCATAGATAAAGACAAATGATAAAGTTACATACACGTCAGTTACAGCTAGTCAATATACGTTAGTCAATTGCATTTAATATAATACAATTCTATAAATAAATAAATTGCACGATTTAATTTGTGTTTTACTTTTATCTACTGTGTTAAAACACAGTAGATAAAAGGTTTGGGATTAAACGGCGATGTACTAAATTCTGATTTGTATAACTCAATATTTTATCTTATAATTTATAATTAAATTAAAAATATTTAAGTCACGCACTACTTACATGGGCTTACAAATTATAAAATTTAGGTTTCATAAATATTTTTTAACTTAAGCTATTGTTAAAAAAAATCTATAAAGTAATGGAACTCAGTAGTAAAGTAGTAAAAACAATGTTTACAATATTAACAAAAAATAGTCGTTATCAAGTTTATATATAAGTTGCGTTAAACCACACATTATGTGATTAAATATTATTTATGCTTAATTATGGCCACTAAAAATATTTTAAAACGGTACAGTTATACGTAAGTAGCACTACTAACAGAGGGGAACGATGCAATATCTATCTGCCATACTTTTTGTAAATATCAGACATTTACGATAACGAAATTAAAACAGAACATTTTATTTAAATAAATATCTTCCTCGCTCGTAAATTATGGAAAATCGTTTTCGTTTAATAAATAAAGCTTCATCAAATTTCAATCTAAATGTGGAAAACATTTTAATTAGTTTTCATCATTCATCAGCTAGGCCTATGCCTCTCCCAGAGATTTCCAATAGGAAATTTCTTTCCGTTTGGAAGCGATCTGCTTTCAGTATCACCCAACGCCTTTAACAAGGTCGTTTGTCAGCTACTTAAATAATCTACACCGGTGTACGTGGTCCTACGCCGCCAATGTTGGTCCTTTAGAGATTATCTTCACTCCAGAAACAGAGGGACCCAAAAATACGGAATACGATTTGTAAAAATACACAGAAATGTATAATCAAGAAATGGCCAATTCGCTACATCTGCACATGTCGCCCGCGACCGAAACGATCAAATCGCATTCACGTAAATATCTTAAAGAAAAACTCAACGATCCCCACTACGCGCACTTCCCGCGCTTTTTTTAAATTCGAACGCCCCTTGTGTCGCCATCTCGTTTCCGCACAAAGAAACCCGCTTCCTACAAGTCAGTCGCCGTCTCCCTCTAAAGCTTAAGGCATCAAAGCAATCCATCAGGCAAAGTTTATTCGTTCAGTGGACGCTTTGCGGTGAGACGAAGCCGGACCGCGCCGTGCTAATGTGTACGAAATTTTAAATATGGAATCTAAGATGAAAAATTACAAAGACGCAATGGATTGTGAGAAAACAAATTTAAACTTGTCGACGCCATTTTCTATTAATGACATATTGACGAAGGAGAACGAAGCGAGAAATAATTACGAAAGTTTTTCGGCACCGGCTTACAAAGTGAATTTTTTGAGTAAACCTACGAGCTTCGAAGAGGGTTATCAGAGGAAGGAGATGACGGAGAAGAATATGAAGTACTATGACGACTGCAGCACTGCATACCGGGACTACGGAGATGATGCAGCCCTTGACATGACAAGGAAGAACAACTTTCCCGTGACAGAACTGTCAGGTATGTGTTATTTTACAATCTCATCAACTTAGATATATTTAATGTTAAATGTATACTAAGAAAATATTCTATGTATTGCTTATTAATATTAATTACATTACAAAAGTAATAATTAGATTCATAAATTATTTTAATAAATCAGAATTGTTGTTCTTTGAGGCTATAACGAAACTACATTTAGAAAAAAATATTTTAGTTTCACGTAAAACGTTACATATAATTTTGGCGGTAAAGATTTATTTGTTTTGGCATATTTTTTAAATAATAATTTTGTAAATATGTTTGTTCCAACTTAAAAATATAATATATGATAATATGAACTGATAATAGTTTTTAATAACAATTATGAACTGAATACATTAAAATAATTGAAGGCCATTAACTAATATTCAGTAACATTCGTAATTGATTAACTATAATAATAAATATCAAACGTACGTTGGATTTTTAAATTAAGAACGTCTTTGTTTTCTCTGTGTTTTGTTATCGTTTGAAAAAAGAATTATAGGGTGCCTTTACCTTGTGACATCACTATTTGGACAAAAGTCATCCAATACGCGATGTCACATTTCTTGAATGTCATATATTTTTGATCACAGGCGATTTATTTGCATTGTTTCTAAGTAATAGCTATGTTATATAATTTATACAGTAAGTGACCTATCGAAAATCGCTGCCAATCGAAAAGCACGTAGATTTATTTTTTATTACACAAAGATTTATTTGCTTATTGCAAATAAATCTTCTAATTAAAATATAAAAAGACTTATTAAATGCTTTGCTGCTAAGAACAGTTTTTAGTTTCATTTTGTACCTGGGTTTTTCATTCTCCTGTTTATATTATTTTTATCATTTTCCTACTTTTTAATATTAATGTTACGATGTTTTTTTGTAACTATACAGTGGATGTGGAATGAGCCTGTAAGAGGTTTGAAATTATTTAAAAGTTTACCGCCTATTTATATTGTTAACTCCAACCAATGTAAACAGTTGTAGGAAAGTCTTTGAAGTACTAAAAAAACTTTCTTCGTATCTTCAAATATATTATTACTATATTACTATCCGGAAGTGGAAACTGTTAATTGCGATACCATTAGTTTAAATCGTCGTCGTCGCTTCAGCATACATAGGCCTTCCCCAAAGATATAAATTGCGTATTGTTATTAGCCTTGAAAAGATTGTTTAAATCCACGTGGATCCAGTTTAGACTCGCTGTCTCTTTAAGTTTCTCTTCTCGGGATATAGCGGTTCCTTTATTATGTTTTTCATCTATTTGTGTTAAATATGGTATAAACTGTTATAATTGACACAAATTTTGTGTCTGTCAAAGCTCGAGTTTACTTTCTTTATTCTTAAGTATATTATTCTTTATATGATTGAATATACAAGCATTAAAACAATAAAAGGATTAAAGGCATAGTGCGAGAGGCATTTTATATCTGCGATATTCGAATGTATTGTACATCGGTAGCTGAGTGGTATAGGACTAAAATTTGCGATCGTAGGGTCCGGGTATTTCCGAGATACAGCCTTATATATAATTCAAACTGTGTGCATTAATTATATAGGATTGATGTTGACTGTTCACAAAGAAATTTCCAGAGAAAGAATTCCAGTAGCGTTTTCTGCGTACAATAATATACATTGAGATCGCCAACTTTTCAACTGAGCGTGGCGATTATGGTAAATCCCCCTATAGATATCTAAGGGTAGTCTATACCTCGCAGTGGATATCTATGGACTGAAACCACGGCCACAAAAAAATCATAATTTTTTCAAGGAAACCTATTGTCATTAGTGTTTAAGCCCCCGCTGCTCTTCCTCTGTTTTCATAGAGGGGTTATCTTAAACAAATTGCTTCGAGTTATAAGATCGCCAATTGTTGTACGTTTTTATTACTGAATGTTTTCATTTCTGATGTTACGTTTATATAAGATATTAGATATATACAAAAAAAGTTTTAATACCGATTTTTCGATCTTTCCCACATAATTTACGCGTATCAACCATATTCGAAATACACTATAAGGCTCCAAAATAATAAATATATTATCATACAACTTTTTGTTTAACAAGCTAGTATAATTGTGGCTAAGATTATGTACGTTTACAATAGACAAACATATTTAAATTAGTTCAAAATATATGAAACTTATGGGAATGTACACTAATAGTTATGAAGCACAGTGAATGATTGTGCTTCGTGAGTTTTGTATTTTTTACTAATTTTACGTTGCATGTTCCTTCAATTTCTCTACATATTTTCCCTTTCGTAGCACTTTGTATACAAGGGGCGAGATGGTGGGGGCCCTGACCTGATCTATTAATTATAAATCTTTGTAAGTTGTACATAACAAGAACAGAGCGTAATACGTAATAATTAGACTAAGTTATATAAGTTAGGGTCGGATTAGACCTCAATACCGTTATTCTAAAAAGAAACGGAGATAATATTTTTAATTAATATCGGTGTTTACTACTAAGAAGAAGTAAAACAAGATATGGACGCTAAGCTAGTAACTAAGTCTGAGAGCAAACTAAAGCGATAGTTAAACATATCTGTGATATCTTGGGAATGCAGAATGTAAGAGGTAGTTTGAACGAAATGCAAAGAACGCAAGAGTGTCAGATATTGTGAAGAACTAAAGAAGACGAACAAAAGAAAATACGAAGCACGAAAGAAGAAAATAACACGATCCCAATTCTAATTCTTCATGAGAGGTCACCCAAAAAAGGGGACCATAAAAAAAGTTTTGTAAGGCAGTACCGTATTTAGAGGACCAAAAATGAGATGCCAGCTAGATTTGGTAAAAGGACGAAAGAGTAGTAACAATATCTCGTTAATAAAATAAAAAGGAAGTCTCCAAATATTTCTAGATAATCGTATGAAAATTATAAGAGAGATAAAAAGGAATGAGATCTTAAAATAAAAGTCGAGGAATAAGGACGTAATAATATATTCATGTAAAAATTTGAATATAAAACTTTAAAAGACAAACGTATCAAATAAAAATTATAATTATAAAATATTCTAGAAGGGATATTAGACAGAATAAAAGACGCGCACATTTTTTTAAATTCCGTAATAAAAATATTATGAATAAATTATTAAAAGAAGTTAAAAAAAACTTTCGTCTTACCATGATAGAGGCGTATGAAAAGCTCGAGATAACAGGGCCACAAAAACTTTAAGAAAAAAAGCTTTGTAACAATAACGTTATACAAAATAATGCTCCGAGAGATTATCCTAGATTAAAGCAAAGGATGTATTTCCTTTGCCACAATTTTTTTTAGAATTCATGAATCATCATTATCATTTCACCCTTAGGACCCCAATAGCTGGACATAGACCTTCTCCAAAAGTATATAAGTAAGATCGAGGATAGGAAGCGGTCTGCATCCATCGTGTACAATGTACAAACCTTAGGAAACCTTCTACCTAGTGGGCGGAATTTATGCATACTTACTTGTATTTCTCTCGCATATTCCTCTCAACTTCCCTACAAGATTTTCCGTAGATTTTAAATTATATTTTAAAGCCGTAATTACCAATTAATTTCTGCGGTAAAACGCCATTGTGATATTTTTTTTCTGACGAGAGGGTGAAGGGGGAGTTAATGTTGCTTTTCTGACATTTACAGATTCCGAGGACTTGTGTGGACAGAGTCCGTAGCTACTTAGCTTTAACCACGTACTTAACGTTACAGCCTATGGCCATTACATGTTACTTTATTATCAAAGTTAGACGCCGTTGAGCGTTTATATCATTTAGGTGGGCGTTACTTCGTGGAGTGACCAAGGGACCCCGACAGGAGCTCGGCTTGGGCTATCACTAAATACGCGTTTAACATTAAGAGGCCAGAACGCCTAATTGCTCGGCTACAATTGCTTGGCTAACTTTATTACCACTTGGGAAAACTTTAGCGCGGGGAGATGTGACGCAAAAAAATCCATACCGCTTTCATCCAGTGTGATCGGAGTTTGTTTTGTTTGTACCAGTATCATCAATAAATATATTAGAATTGAAACGATATAGCAATTATGAATCATTTATACACATGGGAAAAACCGACACTTACGTCTAACAACTAAGCTGCCACCAAATAGGTTATATATTTTTTCTTTATTCTGGCGTAAGTAAAAGTCCCCAACAACTCGTATGGTATTAAACTGTCTACAATATGCATTCGTAACGTATATCTAATAAGTATTATTTAATGCTAAAATGTCAGTAATGTAATATCACTTAAAGCTTCTTATTCCAGTCCTACGTTTTTTAATACAAGTTGTAAAATAAAGAAGTTTTTAGTTGATAATAATTTAATTTCATAGAGCAATGATATTGATAACCTATTATAAAGAGTGATTGATTATGAATATAAGAGATTTAATAGTTTAAATTATAGCACATTTTTCAATAAAATGCTATAAAACTTTTACACATGTTTCCATTCACAGTGTATAAATTGTTACTCTTAAATATATGACCTTAATTTTATATCTTCTATAAGCATGCGAAAGGCCAATTACTTCTAGCAGTGCAGACTGTATGAAATATAATAAATAATAATTAATACGTAATAATCTAATAAATTATAAATTAATACGTAATAATCCGAATTAAAAAAGTTTTAATTACTTTTTTTATTACGTTTTTTATATCATTAATTTTATTGATATATAGCTAATGAGCTAACTCTAAGGAGCATTGATAGCTAATAAGCTAGAGCTAGCAGGTGAACCTTTATGGCTATCACACCTATAACCATCAACCCTGTGTATTAGTGTAGTTTAATTCAAACCTGTGAATCTCATTGGTAAACGAGTCGTAGTGCCTCGTATTAGTCACTCGATTTCTTAAGGATACTTGATACCCATTACAATTGTCTGTTTCTTTTGTTTATTTACGAAAGTGCGGTAAAAATTAACGCCGTTTCAGCTCAGTGCGTCGAATAAAGTATATTGTAATTACTGTGCGAATAACAGCTAAAAACAAAATAAAAAGCTCTTTTCTGATCTTTTACTTCCTATTCAAATTCAAAATCATTTAAAATTACGCCGAAATAGGAAACACCATAATCAAAAGAATAACTTTTAAAAATCTAGAATGGTAAAATAAAATTTGTATTAAACAGAATAATTTCTTATTAGTTATTTTATAACAGTATACATAGACTCGTTGCCTTTACACTATAAGTTACAAGTTAAAAAAAAAACAATCGAAGGATATTCTAAATTCAAACCGCTAACAATACATGCGTAATGGCGCATTCACACTGACGGTGCCGTGTCGCGACATCGCACCGCCACCGGCACTTCTATTACATCGGCCCTTATTATGCCAAGTGACTCGAAAGCACTATTCGAGCATTCAATTTAGTAATTACTGGCCCCATCGCCACGTGGCGGCCGAATTGCGTGGCGTAATAAAACCTTTTTTGTTAATTCTTTATACGTCCGTTTTGGTCTTTACAAGTGGTTCAAGTATTGACTAGGGATTTGATCCTTATTGCCGAGGCCTTAAAATGCGAATCAGATTGTTCGTAATTAATTTAAGCGAATTAATAATTTAGAAGATCATTAGTTGTCTGTGTCAGTTTTGTTATAACTTCGATAATCATAACATGTTATAAATCCGGAACAAGAAACATAATCCATTTGACATTTCAGTAATAACTTGAGCGCTTTTTATTGTGCTTTATTTCGCCATAGATTTAATTTTGTGCAATTAATTCACTAGACACAAGAAGAAGAAAGTACAAGAAGAAGAAAGTCTTTCTTTTATCGCTAAAAACGAAAATAAATCAGAAATAGTAACAGATGGAGGCATTGAACCTATCTAATCTTAAATTCCATCATCGACATAGGCCTCTTCCATAGATTTGCAATAAGACTAGTTGAGAACGGTCATATGTAAACGATATTATAAATTAATTCATATCTAGTCCGTGATGTTTAATGTGTGTTTTCCTTATTTTTATATAATAATATTTGCATTCTAAATTCTTCTAATGTAAGCAAAGAAATATAATGATGTCTCAGTTTTAGACGAATATTACTTATTAGGAAAAAAAAACATTTATCCAATGAGATATAAAGCACAAAGCATTTGGTTAGTATAATGAACCAATAACTTAATGTACCCGCGTTAAAAGTTTAACTTTCACAAAAGGTTGCGCGCACGCGAAAACAGTGTTAGCAACTATTCAAAACTCGTGTCGGCTAATGATCGGCGACAATTTCGGTAATGGATGCATTGTGAATGCTCCTTTATACGCGAATGGCGTGTGTTTCGTTTTAGACTCCAAGTGATTATGATTAAACATTACAATTTGCTTGACTTGTCATTGCTTAACTTGTATAAATTAAATTAATATTGGGACTTTGTCTAAATAACAAAGACATGAATTGACTTGACCGCAAAATTTCTCCAAGGAAATGCATCTATTCCTACAAAGGAACATGCCAAAGCAAAGAACATCCAAATCTAAATTTTATTGATTTACTCTGCCAGTTGATCAAATGTAAGGAATTCAGTTACTGATAAGTAATAAAGATAAACATAAAATTCATTTATTCAACACTGAAATTTTTAACAGAACTCTTATTGATCTTCAACTTATTGTTTTTAATCTATTTTGTTTTTGACTCTCTCTGCTTCGCAAGGTGTTACACTTGTGAAGAAGAAGCAGGAACGTTAACAGTTCAGACGACAACAGTAACCTTAATAATAAAGTTCGTCTTTTCGTTACTATACTTTTGGTGGTTATGAAAAGTATCTTAAGTGAACATAATTAGCTTAACACACAAGTCACTGCATAATATTGACAAGAAACTTTATGAAATGCATTTACAACCTCTCTAAGATTTTGTTGTTGTTCAAATTTGTAAGTTTGAAAAGCTCTAGTGTTTCTCAGTATGTCCCGTAACTTTTAACCACTTTATGTTTATGTTCTCTTTGGGTTCGCTTTCTTCCTGTAAGGGCACTCCCATTAGTGAATCCAAAGTAATTTTTAGTCGCCATTATATTGTCAACTCTGTTTTCGTTTAATCGGCGCTCTTCCGATTTTTCTTATAATTATTCTGGGAAATAAATCTTGTCATGGACTAAGACTCGTCGCTTGCCATTCCAAATTATGTATTCTTTGAACTTGTACAACTCGTTACGCTGTTGTTATTTCTTATAAATTATTAAAAATATTTTTGTATGTTAACAAATTTCGATTTTTAATTTTTAATCAGGAGGAAACCAACTTATTATACAAGTAAAGAAAATCATTAAACGAAATCAGATATTGCATTGCGTAGTTATCTGAACTTGAACAGCTGGATTATAACGGAAAGTAACTTTATATCGATTTCCCGAGATTCATATGGGCATGTGAGATAAATAATACTAACTGTAACTGAATATACGAATAAAATGACAAACTTTGTACCTTTGATACATGTTTTTACGCTAGTACTACTAAATTAGTTACTTATTACCAATAAAAATTTACTTTAGCGCATCTGAAAATTTTAATTATGTTCAAATTAGAGAACAACATTTTTAAAATAACTTTTGATTGTTACAGATGACTATGACTCTCGTTCATCGACCACCGGGTCACCCATCCGTCGCAGCAACTCATCTCCGAACTCCGACCTCGGCTACAAGCCCTTCAATCTCCACTACGAACCACGCAAGTGCTCCACACCACCGCCGGCCGACTCCCGAACACTACACTCACCTAACTACAACATAAACGAATACACGCAGAACGGCGGACGAAAGAAACGCTCTAGAGCAGCATTCTCTCACGCTCAAGTCTATGAACTGGAGAGACGGTTCAGCCAACAGAGATACCTTTCTGGACCCGAACGCGCTGATCTGGCAGTGAGCTTAAAACTCACGGAAACTCAAGTCAAAATATGGTTTCAAAATCGACGGTACAAAACCAAAAGAAAACAAATGCAAATGCAAGAGAGCGGCATGCTGGCAGCCGCTGCGGCCGCAGCCAACCACGCGCGTAAAGTAGCCGTAAAAGTACTAGTAAACAACAACGGACAGCCCACACTACCAGATTTGAAACCCTATCAGACACCTATAATTGGTAAAACTTTGAATCCGGCCCTGTTCACGCCACCTAACCTTCTAGAAGGATCACCGATATTAAAACACTTCGCGGGCGTTTACGGTGTTGATTTTGCCAAAAACCCCGAGTACAAAGCTCTGCTACAAGAGTCGTATAACCAAGCAGTGCTACAGTCGCTGTACGGTCCACATTTGGGCGTCAATTACCCTAACATACCTCTATCATATATGTACTATCCTAGTCATTCATCATTTGGTATGTCGGTGCCCTGCGACCTGGATAGGAACCCTGGTGAATCAAGTATAGACGCAAAAGATTACGGGGAAGATAACGCAAGGGCAAAAGAAAAAGTTGAAAAAATGAAAATGCGTGTTGATGACAATGAAAATAGCAACGAAAGTATGGCCAGCAACATTGAGGTGGAAAACTGAAATAAAAAATAGATTATTCCTTTTTCAAAATCTTTTTGAATTGTTCAACAATTAATTCAGTCGCCCGTATACGTTTGTTAATTGCAGACTTTAAATCGGTACGACTTATTGTTAAACATCTTGATTATAAGTTATGAAAGCATTTAAAACTTTCAAACAACACGTTAAAACTTAAAAAAAAGTTTTCATGACAGTTAACCAAAGAGAAATACCAAAGACAATGTCATAGGCATCTTTATAGATAGAGGAATTGTTAATGTTAGTTGTTTACTCTGTTGTAAATAATTATTTTTGATCTATTAGATAATGTTGTATTGTAGTTGGTCACGTTTGTAAATAGTATATGTAATTAGTTAATTCTAAAATTTAAATAAAAGTGCAATAGAAATTTAAGTTTGCTTTTATTTTTAATATTTCCTTCCAAAATAAAGTTTTTAATAAAATCTTTTAAAATATAACTTTTCAATTTCGAACATTTGGTATAAAAATCATTTAACTTAATTGTATTTGAAAGTGTTGCTTCCGGAGAATTTGCAATCACATATTATCAAATGATTTTTCCTGATACATAAATATAATCGATTAGCTTTGTTATTACTGCAGAACGAAGCATAAAATAGCCTTTTGTTTAATGTTAGATGAGATGTCAAGTTAAGAATAAAACTGTAAATGGTCTAATTGCGATATATTTTCAATATCCCAATCAATCAATAATATAATAATTGAATCTATAAACAATTTCTGCAGCGTGATTGTAAGCTTGTATTTAAAACAACGTGACATTTTAATTTTTCTTAAGTTGCTAACAAATCGTAATCAGATAAAAATAAATAATACATAAAAAATTGTATTTAGTTTAATTTGAAATAAATTTGAATTGTTCAATATTAAATATGTGAGTTCAAAGTTGCCAAATTCAGGTTAAGTAATTTCATTGGAAAATTTATTATTTTCGTATCCTCAAATCGGAAAAACGACAATTCAATACCTTGTTCATAGCAAATGTTCGAAAATTGGAATCGATTTCAAACAATTTAACCATTTCGAAATTAGAAAACAACACATGCTACGAATAAATAAAGTAAAAGAGAAATTTCAAATAGAAAAAGAATAGAATTGTAAAGTGGCTTCTTGGAGGAAGTAAATAGCGCAGTTAATTTGGTAACCATAGTGCATGGCTGGCATTAGTGTCGGCGGCCAAGAACCACTTGCAGATGTAACATCGACTGCAACTATTTTTATTCGACAATTGCAATTTTTACTAAAAAGTTTTTACACATAATTTCGATTTTTAAAATGTGTATTGTCCAGTGTCAATATCGAATATCGCTTTTCACAGACAGTTAACAATTGTAAAATAAGGACTAAAGAAATTTGTAACATAAAATGGATGATCCGACACAGTATAACAACACGGTTAAAATAGTGGTAGACATCACGTAAGAATTTCCTCTTAATGTATTATTAAATTATATATATAATAATATAGTAAATTACCTCTCAGTAAAATATCTCAAGATGCATGTCCAAGTCTCGACAAATATTTATAAGACCGTACAAAGTACTATACAATTTAAAAGTCTGATTAACACCACATTTTATAAGCTAAGAACTAACGAAGAAAAAAATATTAACCCTAGAGACTAACAACGGACATTTATTCTCTATGAATAGACGAAGTACGTTGTACTTGTCTTAAAACATTGTTGTATATTGAGTAGTTCAATCAATCGCATATCAATTAACAGAAAGATGTCGACCTCTTCTTAGTCTCTTTAGTCTACCATCCATTACCCATTTCGGATTGGTCATACGTTTCATATTTTTACGATCTTTTGTCTAAATTATGCAAATGTGTTTACGATATTTTACTTGTTTGTTTTTCGTCTATGATAATGGTACATAAACCACGTGTCTACCACAGATTTGGTTCTATAATGATTACAGTAAATTATGTAATTGTCCAAATAAATTATGTACTTTAGAGTCTGTAACATTTTAGAATAGGAAGACCAAAAGACTCCTAAACTTAGACCAAATCAAGATCAACATGAATGAACGCTAAAATATGGTAAAATGCACATCAGGGAAAATGATGCACAGTTATAGAAATTGTAATGAAGAAAAAAAAATCAACTATCTATTCTTCTTCTAAATCGATTTCTTTTAGCAGAATAGCGCCATGACAATGCTTGTTAGTGATCATAAGGCACGGGTCTTTTTACGGTCCCCCACCACTTCTCTCTCATCGAGACATTTCGGTTGGACTTATTTTTGTATAGAATAAAGAATTTAAGGTTCTATCGTAAAGATCTTGTGCACTACATACTTGACAGGTCTTTCCACAGTCATCTTTACTACGTAATTAAGCAAAAACGTTAAAAACTTTTAAACAGGACTTGAGACTTGATCATCTAGAGGTGTAAGTGGATCTTGAGCTATAGAGATTAGAGATGTCGATGGTGTGCTGAGGCCATCTGCAACATGCTTTACTGATGTCACACTTCAATGACATCGATGCGTTTTTATTTTCTGTTACCTTTCTAAACCGTTACCAACGCGGCGCACGTACCAGTTAGAACCTTACCAAATGAGTCTTTGTTGCTTTTCAACAGATTTCTATACTTTAAATTTTCCCATTGTAGATGTTCACAAATGAGAAAAATGACCCCATCAGCACAGCTAATACAAGAAATAATATTCTAGTCTCCGAAAGGCAATATCCCCAATTTCAATTCTTATAATCCTCATTGTTCTCCACTCCTAAGCTTGATAAGATCAAGGCGATCGTATCATTGACAACCTTTTCCGAAGAATCAAGAATTAATCTAAGCTGTAAGACACATTGCGTACACATTTCACCTTTTCATTTATTTTACAGACAGACATAAAATTTTCTTCATGTAAGTAATCCCATGGTGAATGTAACGTCAAAAGGAAATATGGTATAAATGTAAAACTGCGCACCCAGTTTTCGATTCAAGCCGGCAGTCACTCACGGCAGCGAGTCTTAGAAAATTCTTGGTCCGGAAGTGAAAGCTTGAAATTTTCATAATGTCACCCCACCCCGCGCTTCTTCACTCACTATTCATATGATAATTTTAAAGAAGACTGGGCTCCATTAATATAGAGATGGACTATGTGTTCGTGGCGCTTAAGATTTATTCTCAAGATCAAAGGCCTGTGTGTATATTTGAATAATCCAGCATCGACCCACAGTGCACGATATGTATATTATTTCTCTTTGCAACCAATAGACGCTCATTGCAAGTCAAAGGCTTTCCCCAACAATCACAACGATGACCAGTCTTGCGCTGCCGATCCTCCTAGTAGTGGCGTTAACCACGCCGCGTCTACCGGCTTTCCACCCCAACGGTCATCGGATACACGAGCGATGTGCCCCATCCACTGCCATCATTATAATGTGTTCCAACGGTAATACAGATATTGTTAAACTAAGGACATGTAGCGAAATAATCACAGTTGTCAAAATGCTTTCGCTTATCTGTCAATCCATCGGTCTAAGCGTGCGCAAAATGTAAAGACGCGCAGCGTATGATTTGTAGTCGGTTGTCAAAACCTCGTCACACGCCGAAAAATATTATGAAATATAATAATGGCGAACGGCTTCAGGTTACATATGTGTTGTTGTTTTATGTAATTGTATTAAATCTTTAGCGCTTGATGGAATATGGAATTAAAGACTACCTTATATTAATTTTGAATCAATGTTTAATATGTACAAATGAGTAGTGAAAATTTTGTGTAAAAATAATTTCATTTACATGACAAATAATTTATTACTATTAATTTATTGTTGTCTCTAATATTGCCTACCTAACCTATTAAACTCCACAACAGATATAAACTATGATCACTGAAAAAAGATATTAAGTGTATCAATTTTTTTCCTATACTTTTCTGATGAACGTTTTTACAGCGTTTAGAAGTAATTTATTTATTTAGATCGGCCAGCGACTGTAACAAAAATTTTATAATCATGCATTAAATATAACAAAAATAACCTAAAACCAGGAACTATGCGCACCGTCATTATAAGGGGATACAGCTACACAACAATTTCAGTATTAAAATAATAATAACGTAAATCTAATTATGTCACAATAATAACAAATATAATCTTAATAAAAATTTCAAAACCTACCTCATAGTTTTCCAAAGGAACCGGTTGAATACAGCCTTCAACTAGCATCTGTCGACAATCCTTGTCGAATTTGTCAGTTTATAGGTCTCTACTCCAGAATCTTAAAGCTCGAAAAGCTACCTATTTTGCGATCTATTTGGCTTACCCAATGCCAATATGCCAATCTCCTGGGACCTTGTTATGCTGTCATTTACTAATAATTTCAACGTAAAAAAATAAAAACTTTGCAAAATTCCAATGACTCATTTAACATTAACATATCATTATAGATCGAACATAAAACCGATCTTAGAACCTCAAAGAATTTTAATAATAAAGTAACAATGACGGTGTGTTTTCAATTCACTTTCACTTATTAAAAAAGCAATGGCTACATACATGCATATATATACACAAAACATTACAACACTTTTTTATCAAAATAATAAATGTTTAGTTTTGTTATATTCTCTTGTTGATGTTAGTTTTTGTCTTTAGTTCTAATTTTTAATTGTCTTGTAAATGTGTGAATATCATTATGATGTGTAATAAATGTTTATTTTATCTTATTAATAAATTAATGATAATTCTTTCTGGGATAAAAGTAGACTCCATAGTTACCTAGCAGTTGCTCGTGGATGCAATTTGCTGGGCCGTGATTTCGCGGACATTCTTCACTCTCGAGTCGAGCACCGGTGACTTCTTACAATTACTGATCGTTCAAAGCCCTCCGCCAGCCGCGGCGGAGGCGGACGATTCGATATTGATTATTTTGTAAACTGTTTGTGTCAATTGCTCACATTTTAACTTGCGTTTTATGGGAACGCTTATTTATTTATTTACTTCACTTTAACAGTTTCTTTTACAGAATTAGCTCTAAGAAAGTATTTTTTTATTTATATCAAATATTGTTAAGTTTCATTTAAAAAGAGCTATTGTTGAGTTTCTGACTGGCTCTTCTCAGCAAGTCAGATTTTCGAGCCGGTCACAAGTTACTACTTATAATTTTAAAATATTCGACAAATCTAAAGTGCGAGTAAATGCTTACTTGAATAAAGATATTTTGAATTTGGATACGAATTTGATTAATATGATATATATAATAATATATATAAATATCTTTATTTCTGTATTTAAAACTAAGTAACATAACGTGAATTTACTCAGAGTGTACAGAAATACTTAGTCTTGCCATAAATATTGTTATAAAGAAAAGCACGATTTTTTTTTTATACGTAACATTTATTCCTTTCATAGTGAGTTAGTTTAATACATCAATATATAACTATTAAAAATATACAATGTTTATTCGAAGTGGTCTCCATTGGCTGCAATACAGTCTTTTAAACGTTGAGGCCAGTTATCAATAGCAGCACGAACTCTTTCTAGAGGAAAATTCTTCACTGCCAACCGAATGGATCGTTTTAGGGACTCCAAATTATCATGGCGTTTAGAGCAAGCCTTACTCTCTAAAACTGACCATAAATCATAATCCAATGGATTTAGGTCAGGACTTGACGACGGCCAGTTTTCAGTGCTGATAAAGTCCGGAACGTTAGTTTTCAACCAAGATTGGGTGGATCGAGCTCTATGACCCGGTGCCGAGTCTTGTTGAAAGCACCATTCTTTGTTATTGAACATGGTGTTAGTTAAAGGCTTAACTACCGTCTCAAGAATGGTATTTTGATAAACTTGTGCCGACGTTTTAATACCTTTTTCACAAAAATATGGCTCAGTCACCCCTTCATAGCTAACACCCCACCAAACCATCACTGAAGTGGGATAATGCCCACGTTGTACTCTGTTTACTAATTGCGAAGCTTCTTTAGAGCTTCCAGCATAAATACGGTCATTTTGTTTATTAAAATACTGCTCAATTGTAAAAATTTTCTCATCCGTAAACAAAATTTTTTTGTGACCTCCCTTTGCGTACCGCTTAAGTAGTTGTTTGGATTTTACCACCCTATTCTTCTTTAAATTATCAGTTAAGAAGTGACCAGTACGTCTCTTATAGGCTGCAAGTCCTAAGTCATCTTTTAATATACGCGACATGGTTCTAGGAGCTATCTTCATCTCCCGAGATAAAATCTTTTGCTTACGGACAGGATTTCTTCGAATTCTTTCCCTAACTGCTTTAATCACCTTTTTCACACGAACGGTACGTGGACGGCCAGATCTTTTTCTGTCACAAACAGAGGAGGTATCATTGTACCTATCAATAGCCCGGTAAACAAACATTTGACTAATACCAAGCGGGTGGAGGGTTTTAAAAATTGCACTTTTCTCCATACCTACTTTATGTAAGGCAATCACAGCGATTCGGTTCTCTTTATCACCCCACTCCATTTTAATATAACAAAATATTTAACAATATAATGGCGCGAAAATAAGAAAACACATCAAGCAATCATATAAAAATGACAGATTCCAAATTCAAACGTAATATTTTCTTTTTTTGAATAGTAACAGTATTTATGGCCAGACTAAGTATGTCAATATTTTTTTAAATGATCATCAAAAGGAAAACATGGAGTAAATGAAATTGTTAAATATTTAAAATTGATTGTTCATTGATTTAATGTTTTAATGATAAACAAAGATTACAGATGTTTAAAAAGATAAGTCTTTAATTTTGTACAATCCGAGACTTTAGTAATAATATTCCACTGTAATGCTTGTTGTACTATTAATTCCTAACACAAGGTGAGTTTACATGTTTGAATTTTAAGTTTAAATTTACACTGAGGTTTGAGTGAGGAAAGTTTAAGTTTAGTTTAAGTTCACTATAAACTATTTTCCTCGCAGTTTATTTTCTCTGTAGGAACCTACAATTTTTTTCAATTAATTTTTATTATACTTAAATAAGTATTTATTTCCCTAACCAAAATCTTCTAGTATTGGTACAGATTCAAATAGAGAACATCACTACAGCTCCGTAGGTGTTAACAAGAACGAAGAATGTATATATTGCGAAAGCGTATTGAGGTAAACAATAACTGCCCGCTCTATGTTTACGTCTGTATTGGAATCTCGCCCGGAAACTGTTTCTACACTACGAATCACACAAGTGAACCGCAAAATTGTTGCTTTTGAAATTCATACATTCTTCTTCATTCATACATAAATGTTTATTTCACAGTCGGTTGGGTCCCCGTAGTGGATAAAATAAATTCTCACTAAGAAATGGGCTTTATCATGACATTAGAATTATTAAGATAACAATACTTGATAATATAATATAATATAACGTAAAAGAAATGAAGATAAGATTGTTATATCTTTTTCTAAGCTTTTTTAAAATTAGTAACTCTTGTGGGCAACTGCGTGCGCTGTTACATTAAAGTTCCATGTAATGCAACTTTCTTTTTTAATTACTTATAAGTAATACATTACTTTATAAATTCAGTAAACAGGTTTTTACCTGTAAAAATTGTATCATAGTGTGAAGTGAAAATTTTTTTAATCAAAAATAATGCTTGAGAATGAATTGCTCTGATACCGTCTTAAATTATTAATATAAATATTGAAAAACTATAAATATAGAAAAATGACCATAATAAAACCCATCTCAGTTCATTATTCTCAAATCAGGAAGCATTTTGAACCCTTGTAACCTTAAATTGAAAAAAGACACAATATCTCAATCAGGTTCTTCTTGTACTCTTCGCATGAGATAATAATATGATTAGATTAATGCATTAGTAAATATACTTTTTTATTTCACTGCGAATTTGAATTAAGATCGCGCTTATTTTTACGGTTTAATTTTTTTTCGTGACGGTTGGTGTTGTTACAGTTACTGTTCACCAAGAGTACTCGTGTTAAGGAAATAGGTGATTTCTTCTAATCATGACTTACTATGACAATATTTAATCTTTATTTGGGCTATGGTGGTTGCTTCGTCCGGTAGATCGAGAACGTCTCAGTCTAAGAATGTCACCGCATCTATATGTTCACGCAGGAATTTTTTTGAAGATGGCGGACGGCGGATGACGGATGGCAGACACCTATAATTATCAAGATTTAGAATTAGTTGTTGCTGTCGCACTGCAGTTAGCAAACATTATTTGGCTATGAATGTCGTATTTATTCTGGCTTGCAACGACTGCACTATTACTAAAGTCATATTTTGCCAAAGGAGACTTACCTTTACCTTTTAACCGCGATTTTTTTGTATTATAGTACGTTTTCAGTCACAATTTTTTATGAACACGTTGGTTTACCCACGCTTAGTTTTTGTAACAATTTTACTAAGGTAAGATTCTTAGTAGTCCGTGTATTCACCTAAGAAGGTGACACCATCGCATTGTAGAGAGAGGAGTCGGGTATGAAGCTCCCGACTGACGATCCATGTGGCAGGTTTAATCTGGCTTCCTTGCTAACCTTCATCCATCAGATTCCTCTCTCTAGCCAAATATTAAGTGATTCTGCTAATGAAGCTTATGAAGTTCCATTCCATAAAAATACCAATAATTGCTTTTTATTGATCTAATGCCTTCGATAAGATAAAAAGAAATTTTGCGAAAATAGAAATGCCATGGAGTATGACATCACGAAGGTACAAATTTATTCTTGCTGCTATAAGGAATAGAAGACCGAAATAAAGAAGAGCTGTACTAAATTTATAGTCGAGAAAGACTGAAAAACGATAGAAGAAATGAATGTGTTATTTATTTTAAAAAAAAAGAACGCCGTATTCCTTTAATGTAGAAACTAACCTGCAGGAACTAAACCAGACAATGTTAAAAAAGGTAAATGAATATTTACAAAATTTTATCGAAATTACATTTGGTCTTGTGTCTATAAACCAATTTTTTTAAGAATTAATTGTCCGTCGATATAATATATTGTATTTACTGCATTTATGTGGGGTAATAGTCGCATCAAAAAGAAATGACTAACAATATTATTTTGTGTTCATGCAGACAATTTTGAAAGATTTGTGACAGCAGCTTTGACAAGATACATAAATTTACGAAGATTTCTGTAAACAAACAGTAATTTTGTTAAAGCTTATTCAGGGTGGTAGGTGCAAAGGCTATAAACAAGTGAATGTGTAGCTCATATAATGTTAATAAATGTATGGTATACCGAACTAATTTGTCTACAAGAAGTTTTACACCTATTTACAATCACCCTTTATAAAGTTATCTCTGTGAAATAGATTGCATTTCTTCCGATAGTTAACAAAAAATAATTTTATTATGTAGTAATTGAGTTTTGTATATCTTAATAAATTATTATTACGTTGCTTGGTATTTCTAAAACTATCATTTTCTGATAGGTTGTAGCGTACATATATTGACAGCACCATACGCATGGCATACACAAGCATGTGTAGCTCAGCGGTAGGGGACTGAGACTTGTATTCGTAGGTCGTGAGTTCGGTTCCCAGAATGCAATATTAAATATAATTCACACTTTGTGTATTATTATCTAGGATTGCCACATCACACTAACAATTTCCCAGAGGATTGACAGTAGTCCTCTGCGTACCATAGTACCAGACTGCGTGCCATGATTATCTATACATTCACTCCTTTTAAACTTTTAAACCTATAACCAATAATCTTGTATTTTATTAATTTAAGTAAAGACGTTACAAAAGATAAACCCTCACAACACTTAAAATCACTCGAGACATACACTACGTAAATCCAAGCAGGAACGATACTAAGAACCCGTCAATATACCCAATTACCTGTAATTAAACAACGTTCCGTGAAAGCGTTTATTTAAATCCTTTCGTTTCCTCTAAAACAGAAGAAGTGATGGGTCGACAATTGTCGATGCGTTATAGAGCTCTAAACATTGCATTACCGCCCATCCTCTCGTTACGTACCTTAGGGATGTACTACTTATCGATAATTTAATAAAAATAATATTCGATTACAGAACAAAACACATTATAACTTGATACATAATTATCATTATTACTTTAGCCTGCTTAGGCATAGTGTCCACTTTAAAATCATGAAGTCCCAGCGACCATCTGTTCCGCGCGCTGCTACTTGCTAATCCCCTGCACTGTGTCGGTTATTTTCGTTTGTCTATGGATTTACTAATCACTTCGATCGCGTAAACAAATTCTGAACATGGTATTCCTCAAGGTTTGTTAAGCGAATATTCCGAAATGAAAGACCACATTTCAGTATCATAAGTCATCATTGGAAACACATTGGTGGCAGGCCTTCGCAATTTCGTATTTCCCTTTTCTTTTTCTTGTATTATATAAAATAATATGTAAAATAATATAATCTATATAGGAAATAATATAATGTAATATGAATATAATATTATGTTATTATTTTGCTATGAATTTTAATCATAAAGAATGTTTTTTTAATATCTTTTATTAATAAATATAGAATACATTACAATATTTTCCTTATCCGATGACACGCCTTAAAGCTATAAGATTTTAAATCAGTTTCAATGATATTGTACTTCTATGTAAATTATATTAAATGTTTAAATATTCACTTTAGATAAAAATGTGGTATAAGAAAATATTACGTTAAGAATTAATTTTATCGACATCGACAAAGTTGCCGGCCACGACAGCTAAAAGCGTTTAGTGGTCGACGCGCGACGGCACTAGGGGCTCGAGTTTCAGCGAGCACGTGCGCCGGAAATGTCATCAGGTAAACAAATACGCCTCTAGCGCACATCACTAATTACTGGCTGCTCAGATGTAAACATCGGCGAACTGGGGACTGAATTAACCATTAAAACGTTTTCAAATTTTTTCTACTCGCACTTGTACAAAGGCGTCATCCAGCCAATGTTATTAAAATATTATTTTGACACAATTTTAAAAAATATCTCTTTCTAATTTGAATTAAACTACGATTAATGATTATCATAATTTCACCTGTATGACATCCGTTGCCGGATGTGGGCCTTCCCCAAAGATTTCCAATAAAACCTATTGAAAGCTGTCTGCATTCATTGAAAAGGCCTGTCGATCTTATGAGTGGATGTCCTACGCTGTTCTTCGTCAGTCCGTAGTGTCCATCCCAGAACCTTAGAGCTCTCGTGACTATCAGTTTTGTGCACTATGTAGCCTGTCCACTTTCATTACAAGTTGCCAACCCGCAGGGCTGTGACGGTACTTTCTACGGATCTCTGCATTCCTTACTCTATCTCGTAAAGAAATCCCGAACACTGTTAAATGCATAGGTCATTGAGTGACTGTGAGTGTTTCAAAATTACATCATAATTTATATTATCACCATCGCATAATAGCATCATCACCGTTACATCATTTTTTTTAATTGAAAAGACCTATATAGGATAGGAGTGCAACTTTAGCCATTTTCTTACTAGCCAAAGCTGTTCCGCTCGTGGTTTTTGATTTGACAATAGAGACGAAATTCCATATGACAGCTAGGATATCCAGACAGATAAGCAACACGTTCTTCTTTATATCTTATATTAATAGAACTCTCGGATTCATTGCTATAACTTATAAAAAATTGACTGAAAGCACCTAGCACAAAATGTTTTCCATCCAAAAGTAGAAATCATGCAAGTCCCACCACAGCGTCCACCGAAGTGATCTACCAGTATGGCGGCCTCTCAATTCGGTAAAATAATAGTATGTAGAGGCTCTAGCCGACCCATCAGCACGTTTTCAAACGCTTTTTCTTACGTTATTAATTGTTTCTGAAACCATTGGGTTTTGGATAGTGTGGACCTATGTGTGTATATAGGTAAGTAGCAAATGTGTTATACATTTACTCTTTTAAAGCTTGCATACCTATAATTAATCAACCTGTTCGTGCATTTGTGACACCTGCTAAGCTGAATATAATATAATGCTAATAATAAGCTGAACGCAGCTAAAATCATGCCCAAACGTAGTTAGGAAAGTAGATAGATTTGGCTAAGTGACTGCGCAGGCCGTTCACAAGATGTCCACATGTAAATTATCATTGGTACGTAACGACTGTGATCGTTTGATTGCGTCTGTAATGACGGCCATTCCCAGCGCTTTGTTTACAACGCACATTTGGTATAAATCGAAACTGCGTGCGGTTCTCATCGGATATGATACTAAGACTATTAACGCTTAGAAACACGATGGCTCAGTGGTTAAAGTAACTGCCTTTTGAAAGTATTTAATTAAATTGCAAATGGCCATAAATGTATCATTTTATTATGTTTTATTACAATAAAAATGCAATATTTTTATTTTAACTCGTAATTGAACATCCAGACAGTAAGAGTGGATAAAAAATAAATAACATAAAACAGACAAAACAAGAAGTGTTATCGGCGGTTTTATTACAAAAAATAAATATCTTTCCGACAACCCGTCCTTAATTTTTTTAGTTACCAAGCAAAAATGGAGAAAGAAGTCATCAGGTCATAAAGCGGTTGAATATCCGATGTATATAGATATTAAAGGAAAGGTATCTATGATATATCTCTGTCGAAGTCGACATTTCAGCCCATAGACGCCCACTGCAAGGCATAGGCCACCCCTAAAGATATCTATGAGCCCACGTTTGGCAGGCGGGTTGACGTTCGCAGTGTGGTATTATGGTACGCAGATGACGCTGCTGCCCATCCTCTGGCAACTTGTTACTAGTTAGCGGTGGCAATTCTACATAATTAAAGCACAAAGCGAATTATACATAAAACTTTATCCTGGGATTCCCACTTGCGACCTCAAGTTTATAGTACAAACTTGCCAGAATTTTTTCTCTATTGTCTCTATATTAAGCTATGTATATTATTTTTAAAAATCCTGCTTGTTAGGTTGAATTCACGGTATTTTAATATTCAATGCAATCGGTAACTATGTAGAAGAAGCATACAGTAATAAAGTAAATAGTTTTCGATTAATACATTCCGTTAAATCATCGTCAAAATTTAACGAAACGGAAAATTATCTTATACACACTCCTTGAACGTCACTTTATCTATATCTATATTTATAACGTCAGTCTATATATATATATAAATATGTGTGTTAAAATTATGTGTAAAAAAGAAAAAAAATACAAATCGAGGCCTAAATAAAAGTCAACTATATGATGCATTTATGTGAACTTAACATACATTTCACTAATTTATAATTTTGAATTGCATGCAATTTTTCGTATATGTTGGAAATCATTTGTAATGCGTCAATGAAGCGAACCCTTCACCCCTTTAAACAAAAAAAGGGTCACCAAAAAAACAAATTAGTACAAAATTTGCCACGCCACTTAACTAGCAGGCAAAACAGTTTAAAAGGAGTCGCGACGCCGAAAAAATTTAATTTTTAATGCAACTATTATCCCCTACCATTTGTCACAAATTAACTCTTATATGTACATTTTACAATAAAACTTGTTTCCTTTACTGTGAATTATGTTAAATTTTATTTTTTGTAGAAGAATGTCGTTCTCTGTACCAAATTTTTAAAAGTGTCAATAAGAAAATTTACACACAGCACAGACATTTACACATAGACACTTAAAATTATTAATAAATTATTATAAGACGATAATGAATTACAACGTTTTAAACGCAGATAAATTATAATTTATTTTTCTATTACAGTGTAAAAGATCTTTTTAACAAAGCTTAGTAATGAATTTTTATGACTACTATTTTACAGGTACTTGTGAAAGTAATCATGAAAAAATTTCGTTTGAGTTCATTGCAGGTTCTTTTTTTAAATTTATAATTAGAAAATTCAAATAAAGTCGTGTTTGGAACCCTGGTAGCTTTAAGTTGAAAGGTGTGGTGCCTTATTTATTACATATAGGAACAGGGAACTATTCTATAATAGTTGCTACAAAAATGGATTATTCCAGCATTTTTCTCATGACGTGCTCAAATGACAACTGTTAATGGTTCTAAGGGATTAATTATCATCGTTTCAGCATTAAGAGGTCCACTGTTGGATAGTTATATGAATTAAAAATAGTTAATAATTGTTTAATTGTTGCATATTAGAACTTTTCAGTCACATAAACTCACTGTAAAATCACTTGTTCGAGTTCACATGGTAAGCGAGCGGCCGTCTAGACGAGAGGCGTCGACCACCCCGCCGCGGTCACTTCACAAACGGCGACGGCACTTGCACTCATCGCAGTCATGGTGGCCTTCGTCAATGGATCTGCAATTAGCTTTTTTCTCTCTATTCCTGTGGGAATATCCTCTATGGTTTCGAATATCACTTTTTGCAAATGGCTAATGAAAATTGTTTTAAATCAATACCTTTTAAATAATTTCGTGCATAATTGTAGGAAATATTTTATTTATTATTTTGAAAATACTTCACAAAAGTATTAAAATACAACGCTTCAGGCTAGACGGTAATTCGAAAGAAACAAATTACCAATATTAATTAACACAGCTTAGAGCAATTATCAAAGAAATAAAAAGGAGAAGTATTTATGATACCGTATAATAATAATTGTGGATAAATATAATTATTTTCCAGTGATGGAAATTGTGCACTAATAAATAAGGTAGTGGTAATAACTCAAAAATAATAATAATACACTAAGGGGAAGCTTATGCCCAGCAATGGAAGTTTTTTGGCTAAAAAATAATAATGATGATGGTTAGTCAATATTACGCTGAAAACGAACATTACAAATAATATTTAATAACTAACACAGTTCCTTTTTTTAATTGAAATCTGATTACTTGCTGACATTTAAGGCTTCGAAAAAAGCGTATTCATTTCTATGATAAGCGCAAAGACATTATAAACAAGACATTATGTAAGATCCGTTTAAGTAATCAAATAAAATAAAAGGAAATTTTTAAAATTGTGCATAGAATTAAATGTTTATTGCTAAATCCTTATCAAACAGCGAACCTGTGAATTAGACAAAAACTACTATTGAATTAGTTCATGCTCCAGAATTTTGACATATCAGTAATAGCTACCAAAACTTTAATAAATAAAATATTATTTATAGAAAGATGCATTATATTGTGATTTCTCTTTTCATAACATTATAAATTTCAAATACACCAACAATAGAAACGTGTCACAGGAAAGAGTACAAAAAATACATGTATGTTACATGTATTTTAATATGGTAAATTTCTTAATATGTTTCACAACTTCAAAAAAAAATCTTTGTAAAATTTCACAAAAAACTGAACATTTTAATAATGGAATCCGTAATACGAAAATATTTATAAAACAAAAACTTGTAAAAAGGTGTATTAATTTTTAATGAGAATCTGAGTTATATCAAAGTCGGGCAAAAAAGAACGTGTGAAACAAAATTGGGTTTAATTTCTTATATCTGTAGACTCAACGCTAATAAAATTACGGTTCGAAAAGAGAGCAACTCTAGCTGTTCAATCCTATTATTCCAAAGATATAAAAGTATCGATTTAGTGCTCGTGTAGATGTACCATTAACCCGGACGCACGTGCGCACTTCTCATTACTGCAACTAATTATCCGTTCCCCTTTACGCGCATAAAAAATTAGTAATTATGGATATAAAACCTCTTTCGTCGTAAAACACCCAGATAAAAAGGTCGTGAAGGCACTTCCTCAGTTTAATCCCCCATAAAATAGTTCCGTAAGTCCATTAACACTATTTTTACGCTTTTTTTTATCAAATTCATTGAACGAGCCGTCCTCAATGAGGCTCATTTATATTTTAAAAAGATCGAAAATAACAATTTTTGTTTACATTAATTTTTAGTGTAAAACGTAAACTGTGTGCCGAATTTTCTAATCTTAAGGCCATCTCGACGGGATATAACGGCTAAAATGGCGTAACATAGGAAGAGTCATCTGTTAGGATGTTGTTTGAGGAAACGATATTCAAGACAAGCGATTGACGTCTTTAACGAAGCTCTAATTAATTTATTGGCGCTTGTTAAGCGGAAATGGAAATGTGTTGAGTCGACTGTAAAATTAAAAAAAAAATTTTAGCACGATTTACTTACGATAGACAACTTTATACACACTTATGACACTGTATAGAACATCTTTTAAAATATTTTAATTTGTACTCTCAATTAAGTATAGACTACGCAAGATATGTATGGAATGATTAAAATTTCCACTCGGTGATAACAAGGGCGAGGAAGTAAATTAAAAAAGAAGCGATATCAAAACCCTTTAAATACACTGGACATTAGAAAATATTATAAGATCGTGAAACATTACAAATACACAAGTAAAATTGCCGCTCTTTTCGCATTCTACGATTTCTTACAAACAGCCTTTAAACTGATTGGAACGTGCCGTTTACTATTATTACCATTCGGTTCACTAATCAAAGTTTTCTAAACATACCACCTGGTTAAGGTCGTTCAAAAATGCTGAATACAGGCCACTTCTAAAAGGTCCTATTGGAAATTTATAGAGAAGGTCCTTGTCCAGAACTGGCGACCTATGGCTAAAATGATGATGATTATGATTGACACTTTCTTCATGGCAGAAATCCGAAGATATAAATAACCTAACATCTCGTGCCAAAGTTCCTGAGTGGGCATACGGGCTTCAGAGTTACATAAAGAGGTCTAGACTAAGTGCTTTTAGCTCTTTGCTAAGCTGTAAAAACATACGAATATACAGCATTTCTCAACGAGGGTATTGTGATAAATAACACTACTCCATGCCTTCGTAGAGTGACCGTGTGCGCGCCGCGATATTTACAAGGAGCATCCGGAGCAACTATTACTTAATAGCCGTTCGCGTCGCACCGCGCTAATGCTCAGCACGTGATTCTCAAACTTTATGCACTTTTGGTACTTTATAACATTATTCAGCAAGTTTCCAGAGGATTGGCAGCAGCGTCCTCTGCGTGCCATAATACCACTGCGATCGCCAACCTGCCTTCTAACCGTGGCAATTATAGTATATCCCCCATAGATAAGTTTGGAGGAGGCTTATGCCTAGTGGTAGGCGTCTATAAGTTTAAACGATAAATTTATTAATAGAAAAATACGCCGGTTCCAAAACGTTACGTATAAACTCAAGTAATTTGATTTATACTTTACATTTCTATCATCACCATAATGTGAGCCGACAGACGCTTATTACTAGACATAAACCTCTCTAAAGATGAACACGATGATCAGTTCTGCGCTGCCGCATTCGGCGATTTCCCGCGACCTCGCTGGTGTTCTTGGTCGTCCACTAAATGGACCGACGACATATTCAACATTTTACTACACAGTTTAATAAGCAAGTACATTATTAATAGTATTTTTATTAAGTGAACTGAAACCCATTCCTGCCAAATGGCAGAGATCTTTTATACAAGGTAAATTATTTTTGCATTTAGCTTTCATTTTACAATTTATGTACGTATTCACTACTCTCCTGTTTTTATTTATATGTTCAATCGACAAACGCAAATTTGTACATTTATTACTGCTTTATTTATTTTTTCCTACAAAAAAATTAACATTTAAAGTTTGACAGCCGGCTTGTGTTGCGGCTCAGCGCGGATTTTTTTCTAAAGCTACGTAACATGATATTAAAATCGAGTTTAAACAAACAGGCGGCCCTGCGATGCCGGCCGGCAAAAAGGGTTTGAGATATTTCATAAGCAGTTCGACATTAAAGCGTTCGCTAAAACCTTTAATATTTTCACGTGTTTTTTATTTTTATTGCTGACTTTTAAAAAAAAAATAATGAATTATTTCACATTTTTTTACACAGACAAGTTCTTCATATTACTGTTTGTTTACGGTGTATATTTATTCACTTAATCGATTCGTTATTTATATAACACTTTAACGTGGACAGCGTGTCCTATGGTTGAGTACGTCATTATGTAAAAGTGATTTGATTTATTTCTAGTAATTAGCTCTATAATAATTTATATCAGTAAATGAATGGCAGCGTTTTTAAAACTGAACTTCGTCAGTAATCGTATAAAGATGAGCCATACCGTAATCAAACTTCTGTACAATGCATTAAAGTGTTGTATTCCATTTCACTAAGGAGGGGAGACAGTCATCTCGCAGTCTGTTTAGGTAGTGTAGGAGACAATAAAATTTTATTACAGTTACATATTATGGTCAACATTATATCAACCGATAAATGCTCATTGCAAAACGATAATAGTCTTACACTACTAACAAATTTTATAAACACATAATACACATACACACACACACACACACACATATAAATACATTTATATATATATATATATATATATACGTAGAGACAATTAAATGAATTGAATAGATCAAAAGTGAAAAATTAATTCATTTTCCTTAATTATTTTCTATATGCCTATTTTATCATGTCATCATTATAATTACCGCTATATTTCTCATAAGATTAGCTGTAAGTGGTCTTCATTTAGCGTCTTCTGTCGACGTTCACAAGGTCGTCGATCCTACATCTGCGTTTGCCGGTCCACATCGACCATTTCTGAACCTTAAGGTCCTAGAGTCTAACTATCTAACAAACGAGAACTATGTATGTAAATAAACTAACAAAAGAGAGCTATATATGTAAATAATTTATGCACAAGGCAGTCTAAAAGTGATTTCAAAAATTAAAATTACTAAGACTTGACTCCTTGTTCACCTACGGTTGTATTTTGTATACTACAATGGCAAGTAGATTTGTATAATTCTGCATTTCTTTCTTAAATGTATACTTGATGTATTATAAGGTTATGCAATTACATTTTATGATACTTATTGTAATTACTCTCTATATACGTAATATGTATAAAAATCACATGATGACCACAGGTTCGATTTTTTATTACTAACCTATTCAACGGTTGTCTGGAAGAAATCGCCAACTGCGTTAAGATCAACCTTTGTACTTCATCTTTAGAATATTTTATCTCTTTTCTCTTTATTTCTTATGTGGATGTATAGTGAGGCGTTAAGAAATAAACATTACATACATGTTTTTTATTTAATTTTTAGTTACTTAATAATATGATAGAGGTGATCAAACCAGTTTTTGTTAATTTTAAACATAAATAAAGACGACGTTTTATCTCCTCATTCCTGAAAGAGGTCCTGGCTAAATTATATATTCGTAAGGATCAATTGCATTCACTTTAATGTTTTTTGCGAATCGAAAACATCGTCTAATATTTGTTTACGGCTCTTTGACTAAGGCAATTCTTTTGATGGATTATATTGAGCACACAGATTTGCCTGCGACTAAACGGCAAACAATCACTTGACTCCGTTTTGGCTTTTAAGAGGGGAGCGCGATATACGAGCCGTGAAATTTTGCCTATTTACTCTGTATCGCTTACATTTTATATGGCGGAATGGCCTGGATAGTATATCAACAATCAATAAGTGCTAAAATTGTTTAATCTTAGCATGTCGCATGTTATAACATAAGTTATATGCTATAATTATAAATACCATTGTGTTTATATATAACTTCAGGACAAAAACATTACGTGTTAGCAATATATATTATTATTTAAACAATTTCTTTGGATGTTTCTGGGTGTACACTCTACTAGTGTAGAGTAGCTTGGATATGAGCCATCTGGTTATTTGAACGAAGTGAAAGCTATGTAATATATATTTATTAATTAACCCACTAATACAAATTTAATAATAATAATTTATACATTTCACATAGTAAAATTATTAATTAAACTTATGATAGTAGACACGCAAAAATACACTATTAATAAATAGACAAACTATTCTTTAAAAAAGAGGAATTCATACAAAAACGTCACAAAGTTGTTCCGAACGGAATAGTATCAGTGTGCTAGTGGACCTATTCAGAATAGCACCGCAGCGTGCTGGTCTTCAATAAGTCGTTTGAATCATATTAATTGAATAACTGTAGTAAATAGTAATAATCATACTAAAAAAATAAAGGCGATTAAATAGACTGTCGCCCGTCCCATATGCCCTAAGTTCATAATCTTAAGCCTTTTTGTTGACAAATAATCCTGTATCATCAATCAATTTATCAGTCTGAAATATGTTATATTAATTTATTTTTTTATGTAGTAATTCCCATTTCGAATGCGCTTATTCTGTTACTAAATTATCATTACGTTGTTTATTATTCCTGAAACCGTCGATTTTTAGATACGGTGTACCGTATATTAGTTGAAAGCAAATGAGTATAGATTTACCTCTTTGAAACTTTTACAGCTATACACTGTTATCAAAGAGTAGGTGAAATTATCATTTAAAACTCCCGTACATTAGGAAGGCAGGTATTTTTTAATTTAAGCTGATAGGACTGTATGTAATATTTGCCAAGTGTCTTACAAAAGTTGGAGTCTTATTAGGTAAAATCTCGACTCATTTCGTTCCGCTTCCGCCTTATTCCTTGTTTGGCTTCGTGGCTTCTGGCTACTTTGCAAACTTAAAAGGCCAATGAGAAAACGCCGTTTTGTCACGATTGAGAAAATAAAAACTAAATCGAAGAAAGTCTTAGAGGCTTTACCGGAAAAAGACTGTTCCGACCGACTGTTTCGAGGACTAGTAAAATCGTTGGCAAAAGTTTAAACTTTCTAAAGGGATGAAATTGTTGTGAAAGAATAAATAAAGAATTTAAATTTTTACAAACAAATTCACCATACTTCTTGATCACAGTTTACATACCAATCAATCTATATCATTCATAGAAATAAATAGATGTCACAAATACTGTAATGCTGCCAATTCTTCCATCCAAATCCAATAAATCTAATTAACCTAGAAGCTAGTCGGCTTCTTAGTTCATTGAAAATAATAAAGTAACAGACACAGCAAAAAACTACCGACAGTAACTAAATTTCTACCAACACTAAGGGCTGCAACCTAAATAATTTGTCATTTCATATAAAGAAATAGGTCCCGTGTCAATCTACCTAGACGGCCTCTGGCAGTAGATTCGCCTTTCGTTGTTAACCTTATGCATATAAAAGAGTAAATAAATGTACACGTTGTCATACTCATATTGAATTATCTATATAACTTTTTAATAATCAGTAAAGTTAGTCAAGGATCGAGACCCACAAGGACGTATTGAGATGGTCAGGCTCCCACGATGATTCCTGACAATTTTGCGTAATGATTCTAACAGAAGTGGCAAGACAAAAATAATGATTTTCAGTTATAGCTTAAAAGCAATTCATAAAATCTAATACAAATATAATAATCAAATATATCCTAAATCTAACCAAAATATTACTAAAGTATTTTTTTTTTCTAAAAAAGTTATAGAAACGGCTTTCATTAGTTAGTTAGTAATAGATAAATACATTTTCAGAGTATTCGACACAAAAGTGAATTTTTTAATGAGCGAATTTTTCTTCTTTATGTTTATATGCTTCTAAATATTTTATTTCAAGCTATTATTTCCTAGCCATATTTGCGATATGTCATGTATATTATATATTTTCAGGGTTCCAGTGATCAATACTATAAATCTACGTTTTTTTCTTGTCCCTTTGAGACCTAGGAAGATTCTTATGTTTTTAGATCACATACCGATGTATCCTTAGTAACATCTTTAAAAAAGCGAGTACATTACACAATTGTAACTCTCCCCGAGCCTTAGGAAAAGCTACGTCTCCTTAAATTGTTTACTATCGAACATTAAATAATTTTGGCAAATTCATACAAAAAAATATTGTTTCTATTTAAACAACGCATTTCCCGGAATTATACTCAGTGTAAGAATAAAAAGAAAAATCGTAAAATTCATCAGCGATGTAAGATATTAAGTTGTATATAAATATAGCCTAGTAACAACAGTTGTTAAGAAGCACGCAGTGATCCAAAACACGCTCAGATTTAAACATAAGAATATTCATGGAAAATAGCGTAAGCAGGAATTGAATTACGAGTATAATAACTAAACTAATTTGTTAAAAATAATAAAAATAACGTTATTTATTATTATCAGAGAAATTATGTGACTTCATCCTTGATTCGTTCGCCTATAGAAATCATATTCACAGCATTCTTCATATAATTTAGCGCACATATAAACGACACAAGACAATCTTTTGGAACAAGAAAACATATCAAATAAATTACATTCAAAGGATGATTAGGTGGAAATACAATTATAGTAATTTACGCAATAATATAAAACGTGTAAGAGTAAAACTATTTGCTGAAAATACTGGCAATAAAACATTGGCTTTGAACCAAAACATCGTGCGTCAAGTGTTCTCATAGAATTCTGTAAAATAATGAAACCATATTATTATATAACTTTGCAACTATTTTAAAATTAGCCGCCATTTTTGTATTTACCAGCTGTCATACTGATAATACAAAAAATAATAATAAAAGAATACTTCTACTGTATTTACTGGAGAATGCAGAACCTAATCTAGTTGATTAGTAATAATATGCTAAGGATGCGATTACATCATCAGACATTTTTACGTTGGGGACTCGTTCTCTAGTTTTTGTTTGTTCCTCCATAATCATTGTGATCTAGCATAATCTCATTATTTTTTGGCATATTAAACCTTTCGTATCTTACGTTAGAGACGGCCATAGCAATTACACAAAAAAATGGTCCTAAAAGCAATATTAAACGTATATTAAAAATGTTTTCAGTGTACCTTGTAAATATTAGCCATTTGTAAAGACATCTTTAAAAAGGTAATTGACACTTCTGTCCACAAAATGCTGTTGAAAGAGCTTTTAGTTAACTCTATGTGGCGATGTCTTTGAAATTGTAAGCCTTTGAAGTTGAAGTAAGAAAGTTATAAATCCATTAAACACATATATAGGCGGTTCGATTGTGGAATGATTTACTGCTGACAGTAAGACGTGCCAAGTCACTACCTATTTTTAAGAAAATGGTTAAAAATTATTTACTAGATCTATGATTATTTATACCTTCATTCATTACTTTTTCTTCCTCTGTTTCATAATTTTATCCGAGGCAAGTGCGATCCAAATCAGTTTGATGTTTTTATTTATTATTGTATTATATTTATAATATGTATTAAACCTTTTTTATTATAAGTACATATGTTATATACGTATGTATGTATGTTTAAGTATGTATGTCTATGTATGTTTATGTATATTTATGTTCATTTGTTTGTGAATATGTATTTTTTTGTACCCGTGAACTACCCTTCATAAGTACTATTATCTTTTCCTTACCATGGTTGTCTGTAAGAGATTGCCTTGTGTGATAAGACCGCCCATTGTACTTTTCTGTATATTATTGTATCTGTATATTATGTATCTTATCATGTACAATAAAGAATATTAAATAAAAAAAAAATTATAAACTTCCCAGATAGACATGACATATATTAATTAGTAGTTCAATAGAAAAATAATAAAAAAAAAAAACACATTTTGAAGTGGTCACTTTATATATTGATCTAAAACGTTAATAACAATAATGATCATTGGCAATAACCATTTTTGTATTTCTAACAGTTTAACAATAATGTTATATTCTGTTAATACACCCGTCGCTGTTTTATTTGTTTGGTTACGACCTAATATACCTTATTTTTCTTTTCGTTGATGTCAAATGATTGACGGACAACAAAGTAGTTTTTTTTAACTGTAAGAACTTCTGTTCTCAAGTTTTGTGTTTAGCTACACATTTACCGATTCATTTTTTCTCTTTATAACAACTTCCATGCCATGCATGAAAAAGATTCTCGGGTTTTGCGCTGATACATTCTTATTTATATAGACAGCTTTGTTTTATTCGACTAAGCTTAATTTAAATATAGGCCGTAAATAGGGGCTATATTTATTCATTGTCTATTCTATTACTTTCGTAGTCTCTAGTTCTCGTTTGGAAGTATTAATGCGTCTTAAGGACGCGCATGATGACCCCCACAAGTCACTTATCGACATTTGGTTTTATCTTTATTATTTTTTTAACGGTAATTGACATGCTCTACAATAAACAGGAGCCATTGATTTCGTAATACATGTAACGAACATCTCCAGTGTACTAATGGAGATAAATTGGTACTTTAAACATCGATACATCTTAAACGCCATTTACATTCGATTAATGTACCTTAATTATATTTATAAGTGACTCATGAACATGTCTTGTAGATTTTGATATCTGTGTATGTTTTTTTTTTTCAAATTACTGGGCATAGGAGAACGAGCAAAGAGAAATGATAAGTAGCAAATCAGGGTTTCAATTTCTTCATAACACACCTGAGTAGTATTTGAGAGCATCAAAGAATCTGAAATTAAAAATTCCGGCGCATTCTTCTTCATTTATGACCAAATATTTTACCACACAAGCCGTTCGATTGTGAAATAATTTCCAGCTAAATATAAGACGTGCCAATTCACTACCCGTTTTTAAGAAAATTGTTAAGAACTTTTTACTAAACCTATGGTTATTTATGCGTTAATTTATTTCTTTTTCTTTTTCCGATTGTTTATTCTTTCTGAGGCAAATGCGATTCAAATCAGTTAGATGTGTTTATTTATTATGTTTATAATATGTATTATACCTTATTTATTATAAGTATATATGTTATATACAAATGTATGTTTTGTACACGTTAACTACACTTTATTTATAATTCTACCTTTTCCATACCATGTCGATAGGTTGGTAGACTGTAAAACATTGCTTCGTGTTATAAGGTCTTATATACTCCCATAATACGTATTTTTTTGTTTATTATTATGAAACTATTTGAATGTATCCTAACGTGTATAATAAAGATTATTAAATAAATAAAAAAATAAGTAGAGAGAATATACTTAACATACCTAAATTTATATCTTCATTCATATTATTATATTTATATCAGTACTTAGAACCGTATGTACGTCACGGAAAGAGTGCTAGAAGCCAAGTTTAATATAAATTAGAATCATATTGAACTCCCTTTAACGGTAACGATGGTTATGAAAGAACACTGATCTCAGAAGAGGCAACAACAAGCTCAGACGGGTTTTGTTGTTTTGGTTACTTTTACAAGCCTTTTACCAGCTTTAATATTACATAAAGGTACTTCGCACTATAACGCAGTGGGCAGGTCAAATGCCGCGCAGAATAGATGTTCCCTGGGGCCATAAAGTTTCTGAAGTGGAGACCACGAACCGGCGAGTTCAGCGTACGACTTCCACCCGCAAGGTATAAAGCCTCGTTTTTGGTTTTATATTGGGAAGGCTAATATCCAATACTGGACTACCTACGGCATATGATGGCGATATATTTCACAAACATATTCCGCAGCAATTCAATCATTATTCACTAAAAGCAAACTCAAATGTTTCGATTAATATAAAACGTTACCCATATTCTAATCGCAGTAACTATTTAAGTCTAGACCAAGAACCGGCACTTCAGCCTAACACGTACAATTCACCGTTACATGCGTAAGCGATGCAAATAGATAAGTACCTATAAAACCGAATCTCCACTTCATCGGCAATGGGCCACCTTGAACGGCTACAAATCGATTCTAACATGATCGACTCTAATAACAAGTCGATTTCTCGATTCGAATGCTTTCATCTTCGTAAACAATGGAGTTTCGTTTCATTCGGTTTTTAGTGGTTTTTGACGTGAATTAGTGGGCTTCTCTTGTCAATTGGGCTATTGAAGAGTTTGCCAAAATAAACAAGACCCGATTGTGAATGAAATAAGCACGCACACAGACGTAAGGTTCGGGTGGTAAAGTAAAAATAGGTCCACTTCAAACCGTCAGATGAAATAAACAAGTAATTGCTTTTCATGAATTTTGGCCAAAATTGTCATTTTGCTAAACACATTTACAATTATCAAGGACTCTTATAACTGTTTATGTAAGAATTTTCTTTTTTGGTTTACTGTTTTATTTGAAAAGATCAATGTCTTAAAGAACGACTGGTGTTACTAATACAGAGGAAGGATTTTAAAATTAATTGAATAATCCAAAATTTGCTGTAACCATAACCGTGATAGATGCCCACTACAAGGTATAAGCCTCACCCAAAGATATCTGTTGTGGATATACCATAATCGCCACGCTGGACAGGAGGAGCAGGTTGTGGTGGCAGTGTGGTATTATGGTACGCATATGACGCTGCTGCCCCTCCTCTGGAAACCAGTTTGTAAGCAGTGGCAATTCTATATAATTAATGCACGAAACAAATTATAAATAAGACGTTCTCTACCGCTACTGCTCTATCGCTATACATAATGGTAAAATTAATATGTATTAAAAAAGGCCCGTTATAATCTAATATATAAAATTCTCGTGTCACGGTGTTCGAACTTGAACTCCTCTGAAACGGCTTGACCGATTTTTACCAAATTTTATATGCGTATTTAGTAGGTCTGAGAATCGGCTACTATCTATTTTTCATACCCCTAAGTGATAATGATTGTTCACCCTTAAAATTTTTTTTTAATTTTTTGACGAAATTTTTTGTTTTTATTTTTTTATGATACAACATACAAAAATACATACAACCCTAAATTTTCACCCCTCTACGATCAACCCTTATTTTTAAATTGAAAATTAAAAATATTTTTTTTGCAAAACAACGTTTGCGGGATCAGCTAGTATAATATATAAGATGATTCTTCTAGATGTACCACCAGTTTTGAGCTGCCCGTATTCAGCGACTTCCCAGTAGATGATTGAGACTTGCGATCGTAAGTTCGATTCCCGTGATACTATCTTAAATATTTCACACTTTGTATATTCATTATATAGGATTGCCACTGCTCACAAAGAAGTTTCCAGAACATGAGGAACAACGTCCTATGCTACCATAATACCACACTGCCATCGCCACTCTCCTGCCAAACGTAGAGATTATGGTATGTCCCCTATAGATATCTTCGGAAGAGATTTATGAGGAACTATACCTTGACAGTGGGCATCTGTGAGCTGAAACAATGAAGACGAATTATTTACTATTATTATTAATTTTAAAACCGTTATTTTAACTAAAATTGCTCTCAGAAAATTTGATTAAACATTACGAAGTCGTAATAACAACGTATAATTAACAGTCGTGTGACAAAAAAGTCAACACTTTGCCATTTACTTAATCATTTGTAGAACACAACTTGAAAAATTAAAACATATCTTTCCTTTTTTCAAGTCTCAACAAAATAGAAGTTTTCTCAAGTTTAAGACGAGTGAGTTTCGACGTTGGTCTCTTGAGACGTAAACATACAAGAACAAGCGATAGCAGATAACAGGCAATGGGTTAGGGCCACTTAAGGGTTATAATGCCCAACGCGTCTAGTGATGTGCTCGGTTGAAACAATTGCCGATCATAAGCTGTTTGTTATACAATCAAGATTTTCTTATTACGAAATTTTTTTTTATTGGTGTGTGGGCAAAACCTACATATAATTCTGCGTAATAGTCTAAGAGCCTAAACTTCCTTTAAGGTAGCGAAGCTCGCGGGCTACCTGAACAGCCACATCTCGGGCCGCTACGTACGACAATTTCTTCGGATTGAAAGGCAGCTGAGCACTCAGATTGCTTCAGTGAGGCCTCATGGAATGACTAGCTTCTAGGGCCACCGCGAGAGGACCTCGGCTTGGGCTGCCACATGTCGATAATACCCACTAAGAATACCGACCGAACTTCGATTTAGTCGATTACTACCACTAATACTAAGACTTAGCTAACATTACTACCATTTCGGAAAGCATTACCGCAGGGAGAAAAATCAGCGGAAGAAACTCCAGCAACGCTTCTATGTAGAATGATCGGGGTTTAGCTACCCCTGTGATACACGAATTGACCTAAAATCCGTCGACCGGTTGGTTTTCGAATGACTGTGATATGTTTTAAATGATGCCTGTTTCAAAGCCATTCCAACAATTCGTGATTGGATGTACAAAAGACTCCCAAATCATGAATCTCCAAGGTGACACACCGATTGCTTTAGACCAATATAGAACGAACCTTTGGTCAAATTGATTAATAGAGCTCTCCGTATTGGTGACTCGGCAAGGATATGAACCTCTTTTTATATATAAAAGAAAATCTTTACATGTGTAGTCTACGACGTATTTTTCCTTTGCATGGTTTGCTGTAAATTAAATTAGAAAAAAATATTAACTATTTTCATCGTGTTAATTAAGCTCCTAATCCTTTTTATCATCATAGAGGACATTCAGTGCAGGATATAAGGCTCTCCCATAATTTCAAACAAAAATATCCATCGTTTTCCGACGACATTAAGGTCACCACTCCACCTTGTTGATGGACGTCCTATGTTATCACAAAGGTATACCAGAGATCGCAAAAGACCTGCTGTTTATAAAAAAAAATATTTAAAAAATTACTCATAAATAATATGTTAGGTGTTATTAAACAATTTTTAAGTAACACCTAATAATATACGATAATTTAAAAATCTCGAATTTGAGCAACTAATATTCGATTATCGACTTAATCTATCGATAACTAAAACATGCTATAGACCATCACTACGCCAAAAAAGAGGACATACTTCAGTAGCAACTCGCAAGTGTAGCACTTCACCTGATATTTATGTGAGTTGGTATCTATCAGTGACATTACACAGAAGGTACGGTGGCGAAATAGATGCTCCAGAAGTTATCGATAACAAGTGTTTTTGAACGTTTAAAGTAACACTAAACACAACTTCAAAATTTTAAAAAAATATGTGTTATTATAATATGTAGGCTGAAATTGATCTTATCTCGTCGTTGATTATTGAATTCCTTAAAGAAATTTATGTGTACGATTTTACATAAGAACTTTATATTTCTTAAACATCGAATGTACATAATGAAACATGCTTTTGTGAATTTATAAACTTTCAAATACAAATAAAAAAACTCATTATACAACAAAACATTACATCATCTATTAACATAATTGCCTTAAGCCGTAGGCCTAATTTGGCTTTTTTTAAAGCCGTATAGATTAGCACAGCACTGGTTTTGGTGATCCACGGCACTTTACATCCCACATCGGACACGGAATTAGACGGAAAATTAAATGTGTTTTGTGTGACAAAAACCAAGGCTCCTGGTTATTCCATGGTGCCTTCGCGTGTGATCTCGGTTAAGCTATCTAAGAACCCGGCCTCTCCTGTATTAATACATGTGAATTAAGTCTTAGTGCATGTTCAGCACACTTAGAGCACAAAACGTGCTTTGCACTTTCAGACGTGCGAAATATAAATGTCAATAACAAAACAGTGTAGATCCAGAACGAAAAAAAAGCTTAAAGGCGTTAAACTTTTTAACTTTTAACTCGGTGACGTTGTAAACTATATTTTAATTAATCCAGGCTGGTCCGCCGATAAATATAGAGCTTACCCAAAGATCTCTACGATGATCCATCTTGCTCTGCCGCATCTAGCTTCCCGCGACCTTGTCTTCCGGTCATCCGTCTATCTAATAAAATATCTTAGTCTGTTATTATCAAAACGAAATTTGGCTTCGACATCACTTATATGGTAAATGAATAATTAAAACCACGTTGCCGACAGGACTTTTGTCTTCACCACCATATTGTTTGGCCACAAGTCGAACAGACGATCTTGTCAAGGTCGTCAAAGGGCACTGGATGCAGGCCGCCTCTAATCGGTCTTTATGCAAATCTTTCGGAGAACCCTATGACTGCTGAACAATGGTCGTTCGGCTTCGAGTGCCGGTCTGGGGTTCAAATCAGGGAGGAGACAATAGCCTCCCTGATAGGCGGAGAATATAAACAATCATTCCTATCCCTTTGCAGAGAAATAGCGGAAAGTGCAATGAAAAGAAACAAAACCTAAATATAGGAAATAAATAAATAAATATATATTAAAAATAAAATAGAAAATATAATAATTAACTATTAAAATATATAAATCTGTGATGAAAAATAATTATTGTATAAGAAACAAAAATGTAAAATAAAATAAAAGCTATTGAAAATGTAAAAAGCAAGGGAAGAATGATAGATGATCAGAGCAAAAGAGAAAGACAGACGAATTGTGGCATGAAAGATTAGAACAGAAAGAAAGATTATGTGAAGAATGAAAGAGAAGAGAATGAAAATAAAATAATGAATTGAATAAATTTAATGCTTGTAAAGTCCCTATCCCAACATAAATAGGGGTACGAGAGGCCCCCAATAGCGGGGGTCATACAAAAAAAAAAAAAAAAGAACAATGGTCGTCCTGCAGCCAAAGTTATGATAATGATAATGAATGTTCGATCTCCGCATGAAACGTCAAGGGTATCTTTAACGGTTTCATTAAAGCATTAATTTCGAAGAGTTTTTTAATTATTCAACAATAAATAACGACAAGGTACGCACAACGATAAGCCGAATCGATATTTAAGAGTTCGGTCAAACGAAACACCGCAATACGAGAGCCCGAAACCGCAATACATTTAATCGGTGGTCGCCTCTTCAGACTTTACTGTCGGCAACAAGTGGTCGGATTGTACACGGGGCTCGATTAATGCCGACCTCCGGGTATGAATGATTTACGATAACGACATTGTAAGTGCGTCGGAAAAACTCATGAGCACAACACGAAGCGTGCCGTTGCCAAAAGAATCGGCAACGTATGCTTGCGTAGACAATCCAATCCAATGCCACTTCCAATAAGTCTTATTGGCTATTTATATGGGCGACCTATGACCAGCGATAGATGATGATCATTCCATCAAATCACCAAAATGGTACCCCACATTTAATTTATATATAGGATTATTATATCGGAAATAAGAGCGAGAAATTCGAATTGATTATTTTATGTTAAGTATTATCTATCTGTCGCAATCTGTCGGCTGATCTTTATCGTAAATTTTATTCTTCTGCCCGTCGTCCCAAATCAAATTTCGGGTACATGCAAAATAGGTGTATATGCAAAATTGTCTGAATAAGACAAATATTTTGTTTATTTATTAGGTATACAAAATATGTTTTTACTTTTGGTATTTACATTGGGTATATCTCAGTCTTCTCGGTAAAATCGGTAATGGTTTTGGAATGACAATAAACTATATTAGTGCATAAATAAGAAACAAATTAAGATATTAGTCTTGATACATAGTGGTAGCCAGAGCAATGGTAGCCCAATGGTAGAGGATTGAAACTTGCAATCGTAGGTCACGGATTCGTTTCCCCTGATACAATCTCATATAATTTACGCAGTGTGTGTATTTTAAATAAGAATGCCACTACTCAGAAACAAGTTTCCAGAGGACGGGCAGCAACGTTATCTGCGTACCATAGTACCACACTGCAATCGCCAACTCTCCTGTCAAGATTATGGTATACATAAGTCCCCATAGAGGGACATCCCGTCTATGGGCTGAAACGACAATAAAAAAGTATTATTTACGGAATATTTATTTTCCTAAAAATATGACAATTTTTTTTTTAGTGGAAACGGTAGTCGCTGTATAGAATAATTTTTTCAAAGTATATTAATTTAATAAGAAGCACTTTTGTTAGCGACAGTATCAGAAAGAAGTGCTGTTGAATTGGGCAAGCGAAACTCAAGTGTTCTATTAGGGCCACATTTAGACCACATCGGGCGTTTGGGGTTAATGGAAGAGTGCCTCTAGATCGGTGCTTCAGTGTAAGACGTTCTAAATGTAAAAAATTAACGACTTTTTAATATGTAAAATTCTCATTGTATTTTTTAATATTTTATTATTTTATTGATACATGCCATTAGTCTACTGCCTTTGCTTTGAACTCCTTCAATTAACTTTTTTATACTTGTAACAGACGTAACCAAATGTTTCAATTCATATAATAAAAATCTTTTAAGTGTTACTCATAGATTTCTCTTACAAAATACTATAGCAAATGCAATTAGTGAATTATCCACGATATATATAGTGAAAAAAACTTGGTTCCAGAATTTTATTTTAGTCGTATTGTAATAGGCAAAGCATTCATACCATATATAAATATACTCGTTTCGTTATAATTTCCTGAAATCATATTTATCTGTACCATTCACAGCCTAAAATTCCAACCATTTAAAATCCTCCGTCTTTTTATTCGCCGCAAAGCATTCGCAACAGTCGTAGCGCGACACTTTTTAAAAATAGAATAAATTCACGATTACCCTCAGAACGTGACGGAGCGAAATCAATTTTGTCTCAAACGGGAAAGGAGGCTAATCAAAAGAACGGAGTCAATAGGCGGAAACCGCCTCAAGGAATTACGTAGGAGTGAAAAGGGGCGAAGCAGGGATGAGGGGAATATGGGCCGGGTGGGCGGAGGGAAAAAAAGTGGAAATAATTCGTTAATCCCGTAATTGGAGCCCGCTACCGAACCGGAAAACAAATTTCCTATTATTGTGCGATAGGGATGAACATAAAACTTAATGGCTTTAAAAAAATATATGATCATATTGTCTAGACTAAAGGTTGCACATTCTTAAGAGTGCTGGTGCAATGCTCGCCCTCGAAATTTATAAATGAAATCTATATTTCTTTATGATATATGACTTCCTTACATTACTTATTTATTCTACTTTATCTCTACAATAGACTATTATATGTACCTAAGTATAAATGAAGTTTATTACAAATCCTAGTGCTGTATTCAATGACTGACTGTATGTATGCAGACGTATAGGCAGTTATCTATTTATTATTTACGTCAACTATAGAAAAACCCTTAATTAATTCCATATTTGATTTTCACAAGATAATGATAATAGATGTTGTCGGTCGAAAAGACTGACGAAAGAATTTTTTGTAAAAATAAAATATAATATGGTAAACTCTAATTCTTTTAATATATTTTTTGAACCAATATGAAAATGTGTCACATCTATGATCTAGCCGTAAACTATATATTCATAAGTTCAAATAAAAGATGTATACTAGATTATTTGTGTGTCCAGTGCAACGTACCATGCCATATCCAGAATAAGACCATTATGGAAACGTATCACACAAAAAGTATTTATTATATAGGAATATACAAGGCTGTGCCCATTTGGCCAATACCGTTGCCACCATGCACCATGAGGCTTTAAAATGCTGCATCAATATTATACATGTTGACTTGTTATAGGTATAAAAACGTTAAAAAGTGTAAATAGCACAAAAAACCTTCAATAAATCTTGTATTGTTTTCAAATTAAAACACATAATTTACTAAACTTGTCATAAAGACATCCGAAAATAAAACAATTACTAGTAATGATTTCGCATATTACATATACGTGAAATTTTACTATAAATTAAATTATTTGAATTAAAAATATTTAATTTGTATGTTTTGACAACCCTATAACAAAGGACGGTCGGAAAGTCGTAACAGAAAGTGTAGGTAGATAATTATTATTAGAGCGGGACTCATTAGGAGGCGATTGTCGTCCCCACCCTAGCCGCTTAGCGCCCCCTTGCCGCCCCTCCGCTAGTCCAACGGTCACCGTCACACCTGACCGGACGATTTGTAAGCCATTGGCGAGGCACTTTTTGCCTACAGGATGTTCCAATTTCCGTCAATAAATTTAATAATTATGATGCTACCGCTATCGTGGGTGAGTGGGTCCCCACTAGTTGGACCGACTACATAGTCGAAGTTACGGGTAACATTGAAACTATCAACGTTGCTTTTCTTTGGGAGAGGCAATAGCAATGGGGTTCTGTGTTTGTCTGACACGATAAATGCTACCGAAACCGCTGTAACACGCCTTGCTTGCGGCAAAACAGCCTTTCCGATACGGCAGTTCTCGTCCTAAGGCGCGGTACAGCAGTTACGGTATCACTATATTTGATTCAAAATTAACATGGTATAAAATAAAATATCATCTGACACAAATACATTAGTCAAATTGCTATCTTAATCAATTTTAACAAGTACTTGTCAAACACAATAAACATATAAGAAAAAAAAAACGCAACAAAAATTATTCTCTTTTTGTTAAGCAAAAAGTGTCAGAACAGGCACCATTTTTCAAATGTTTTTACAAAATTAATAAATAGAAATTTAACAGTTGAACTAAGATTTAAAATATACATATTTTACGTCTTTAATGTATCCATAAGAATCATAAGCGAAAATAAACTTCATTATTTTTATACATTGCAATGTATAAGGTTCAGATTACAGGAAATAAAAGAAATAGAAATAAAATAATCTTAACATAAAAAGCAAACATCCTGTATATACAAATGAGTGCAGAGACGCTATTGGACGACTCTGGCTCAGCTTTTTATTTGTCGATGCTCCGGTGACGGGCACTCGGGCATCGTGACCGCGGGACCAAAGACCTAACTATTTCCTAGCACATCGTATAACTTTTACAGCTTTTGTATTCGAAGGTGAACTTAAAATATCATTGATGACGTGTAGAATATAAAGATTTAGTCAAAACTATTTATTTTTATCTGTTTAGTTATAATAATAAGCAAAAGATATCGATATTGGGATGCATATTTCCATAACGTTGATGTATTGGCGTATTATGTAAAACAATTTTGGAAGGAGAAACGAATGGTGCGTAGTAAGACTGGTGATGACTTCTTGTGTTTAGATAGAGACTCCAAAAATAATTTAAAGTCTTCGTAGGTTTAAGTTGAGAGATGTCATTATAGGGAAACTCAATCTGATTATAGTTTCTTTCAAATTGGGCGTTTTTTTCAGAACGGATTACTCACTGTTGCTCATATAACATTGGAAGATTCTGCGAGTTTGAGGTGGCAGGGCGCATAGGGCGCCTAGCATAACACCTCTTTTAAAGTACCTCGGGGACATACAGGAAAGCCTTGGCTCGGTCCGCTGGTATCTTGTCTCAACGAGCGAATTCCCACCAAGCGACATTGCGCTCTTTTTATAGTAACGTTAATCTAACCCACCCAACTATTAAGATATTCCAGCAGACCTTTGATGTCGCCGACGATCTCAAAGCGGCTCCTCAGTAAACCGAGTTGTTGGCCGTGATAGTCTTCTCGACCTCGTCAAGGTATATCCTGAGGATTATCCGTAACACATGAAGTTAACAGATGTTTATTAAGGGGACAATGACCAGATAAAATCCTCGGAAACAGAGGCAATCGGGGTCGCGACAGCCGAAGTAGAGTTTTGAAGAACCGTCAGCTTATTGTAGACATTGCTTCTTTAGCTTGACGACATTCATAATGTTTCAGATTGTTCAATATCCGCTCCGATAGCAGAAATCAGGCTTTACCGATTGATAGTGCGATTATAGTACCGGGGCAGTAGGACCATGACGTTTTATTAGTTTGTATTAGATTATATTTCGGTGCAATTATAAAAACAATACATATAATATAACTAGTTCATAATTATCAATGCTTAGTTTTTTATTTATAACACTGTTTAATAAAGTGTTCCCGCTAGAGAGATCGGCTCGAAACTACTAGGAAAGACAACCTCAAATTATTCTAGATAAAATTATTGCTGGAATATACATTGGCCAGGCAATAGCAACCGATGAAAGCCTCTTAGACATCGTTTAGTGGGAGTGCTAAACGTGTTCCTGCTGACAGCCCGAGCCGAGCTCCTCTCTTGAGGCACTATGTACCACATTACTTTATGGAGCGTCCAAGCGATCTAAGAGGACTGTCACCTTATCAGGTAATAAAATAGTGTACAGCGGCCTGTACTCTTGCAGAAACCTTTTGCTTCAAAAACGAGGTTTATGCCATGTTATCTGCGCCCCGTCTACTTAAACCCACAGAATCAGCAAATGCCAAACCGGCAATAAAGACCATCTGTCACAAAATAAAAAAGTTTAAGAATTATTCATTAAAAAAAAAACAGTTATATCCTTCTATTTCTATATGCAAAATGTATTCGAAATTTAAAAATAGTCCATTCAATAATTCAACGGAACGGAATCACGTTTTTAATTGCATATAGTTTAGATTTCGGCCAAAACGTATGTCAAAATAGTGATGTAGTTACGAGTGCGTTGATCATAATATTTGTTTATTTGCCATTTGAAGGGATCATCCCGCATTACCCATTTGTGCTTGTTTGTTTTAATGATAATGTGATTGATCGGTAGCTTGAATGGCGGATGGACTGAAATAATAATGAAAAATGCATCATTTTATTCCAACGCCGTCATTGATTGAGAGTAGCATATTATGCATTCTGAATTTTATTGAGAACGCAATTGTCGTTATACATATACAGTGTGATTCGTTAGAAGAGTCAAAGCTTCAAAGAAGCGAATGTATAAATCAGTTCTCAAATATAATTTTTAGAGTTTTTATATCTATTTCCAATCCCCTTGTATAAGGTGATCACTGTGTCATACGTTACAATAATTATTTTTTTCTATTGAAATACGATAGGCTATCAACTAATGGCAGTACAAAATCTGCATGCAATGGTAAACATGAATAATTTCAATATTCCGAATTTAAAACCCTTTTTCTTACTATATGATCATTACGTTATTTACTATTTCAGAAACGATTGTTTTTGGATAGGAAGTATCACTTTGAAAAGTGTTAGCGCTGGGAGAAGTAGTGATAAAAAATATTTTCGCTGGGTTTTACAATCATACGCGGGCTCATCACTAAATCCATTCGCGTAAAAAGTGAAGAAAATAATCATTATTATAATTAAAAAGACAAGTTCACAGTGAACAGTTAAAGGCATACTTTTGGACACAATAGTGAAATGTGAACCATTTGAATGGTTATGTGGCGTAGGTAGGCCGAACAATGTTAACCTGGAATCCCTGAAACGACTTTATTATTGTGCGATCTGTACTGCTTCAGGCGTTGATAAGTAAAGGATGGCGTGGTGGAGGCTGGGAGAAAAGGGTTTAAGGACGCATACATATGGCGCGCATATCTATGGTTCAGGCAGCACTGTAATGATGACGCTTCCAGGATTCCGAAGTGTCAAAATGCCAAGATCAAAATGATTACAAGCAATGTTAAACAAGCGCTGACGTTTCATTTAATTACGTATCGATTGACTAAATATCGATATGATCTTCTTCCGAGGGTGCTCTTAATATAAACCGGGTTAAATCATTTTAATGTTGTTTCGGTTTCACTTTTGTTCTGTTCTTACTCCCACATTTATGATTAAGTAAAGAATATTTACTCAATTTTCATTTTTATATACTTTTGATTGGCACTCGAAATTGAAATCGAACGTTTAATATAAATTTAACTCAAAAGTATTGTGCTCGTAATGGCCGGCAATAAGGAGCGTTCTCATAAGAATGCTACATGCTTAAACCAGATAAAAATCGGTGTTTGAAGATACGTAGCAGTGTTCTCTCGACAAAGTTATTGCACCTTATGTCGGAAGCCGTTAAACTATCGGCCATTTCTTAAACGACGTATGTTACCCAACGAATTAGGTTATCCAGTTTAAACTTATAAAGATGAGATTGCAAATTTTATTCCTGGTATAATGACGTCATACGAACCATCCGCTTTATATATTTATTTGAATATTAAGATGATGTTTCTTTTAAAAATTTGTGTACTGTTGCAAAGAGGAGATAAATCAGAGTATGATATAATAATGTAGTCATTTATACGTTAAAGTTTAACATTAGCACCTATGTATCGGTTTTATTGTAAATCAATGGGGGAGAGCTAGAGAAATGTCAAACTTGGGCAATTAAAGTTTTTGTAAGACTTGCACGGACGAAAACCACGTCGATATTCCTACGTTATTGATATGTGACGGGTCACGGGAATATTTCACATATCCGCAGTCAGCCAGCGGCGGCCGCCCATGCAGCCCCGTCACGTGAAAAAAAAACCATCTCATTCCATGTAAGGGCGTGCAAAATAGGGAGTAACCTAATACATCTTATATCTTGGCCTCTCCACTTAACGTAAGTTTCTGTAACGTAACTTCCCGCGGTATAACACCCTCCGACGTCCAGGTCTTCGACTGCAGATACGGAACTGGTATGTTCTTTCTCTCTCTCTCCACGGGCTTTTTCTGCAACATCACTTTTTCGCAAGAGGTTATACCAGTGCTCCATTACTGCTCATTTTGTACCATCGCCTTAACAAAGCCTGGTAACGAGAGGTCGTTCCCCACGGCATCGGTAAGTTCTCTGCGCAGCTCTTGAGGGTGTTATACCGCGCTTTTCTCGAACCCCCTTAGCATGGACTTGGCGACGGAGACGGGATGATCCGCCGCAAGTAACGAGTGGAGGCACTGGACCACCACCGTTGAAGCTGCGGTGGTATGCGAAAGCGTTCTCGTTGCCTCCCCAGTGGAGGGGATCCCATGCAGGATTTTCCCACCAGTAAAATAAAAAGTAATGAACTTCCCAAAGTCTGACACTCAGAGAACAAGAGCAACCAGAGAGAAATATCATAAATATAGGCTCCTGCAGTGAATCTGTTTTATGGCTTAGCTTAAGCTAGTCATATACGGTTCTCTTACCTTCACCGTGGGTGACAAGACCGCGGCTACTAAGCCTACACGACAAGGTGGGGAATTTAAGTTCAAAAACTAAAGTTTTATTATTATTTTGGTAATTTAGTGTCTAAGCTAAAGTTAGTCTAACTTCAACCAAAAATATTTATAAATATTATAATTTGTTAGTAACTCTTTTTTATGGAGATTTTGTCAATCTATATTATAATTTTAAAAGAGCATAAAACAATTGTTGTTTATTAAAGGGAACCGTAAAATAAAATCACGTTCACGCTTAGACATTTCTCGTAGTCCGTCTAAAACAATATGCGGTCGCTAATCAACGTCCAAAAGTTTATACGCATTGTCCCAGTGAATGATATTTAATTGTGCGCAAGCGTTAAGCTGCATTTTCACTAAGTGAATAATATTAAATCGTCATTACATTTATTGTACATATTATTGTCTACAATTAATAAACCCTCGTTGGAACCTACATTCACTCGATGTAAATAATTTCTGTGGTTTCGATTTAAATAATTGTTAAAGATGTAATATAACCTTTTATGATGGAAATAATAATTTTGTTAAAATTTACAAATGTTTAATAAATAGAATAATAAATTTTCCCAGATGAAATTTCGTCTTTTAATTTCTTTAATTCGTAAACATTTTCAAGACAATTTAAATTTAACTGTTTATTTGTTTTAACTTCAATATTTCATAGTTTTTTTAACACTTAAAGATAATTTTTTGCTTACTGGCTGTTAAGACCCATGTTGTTTTGTGTTACATAGTTAATGTTAACTAGTGTTATTTTTGGTGAAATTTAATGAAGTTAATTTAAGAGAATTAATGTATTTTTGGATTATTTGTAGTAACGAATAAATAAAATAAAAAATTGACAGAATTCTTTATGCTTTTGTGACATTTTTGATTTGTAAATATTTAAACTCTTGATATTTGTTGTAAACGTAACGAAAAAGTAATAGATTGTTTTATTATAGAACAAATGTAATAGCAGGAAATAAATATATAATAAACACTTTTCGTGGTATTCGTACAATGAAAGTACACCTTAAATGACACGAGCTCGGTAGCGGACGGAAGACGAACAGTAAATGAGAGGAAAGCAAAACAAATAATATTTTACAGTTTAAAAACTGTGTGGATCTGTAAACATGCAGTTATAAACGTATCCGAGTACGACTTCGCCCGGCATTTCAAACGTTCTTTGTGTTACGCGCCTACAATTATCTATTTCAGGCTTTTATTTCATAATTTATTTATATTTTTAATGTCACTAGTGATGTAAATCCGTGCTATTCGAAAAAAGTTTTTGATATCTTAAATGTGACATATAAATAAATAACAGGGAAAATGCTAGATGCAGGTCGCTCTCAACTGGTTACATAAGAAATCTATAGGAGAATGTCTAGAAATGTCCAGCTGTGAACGTCTTACAGCTAAAATGATGATAATAGATTGAAAGACATCGTGAGAAGCGCTGCTGGAGTTTCGCATGGAGAGAGACTGTAAGTTAGAGAATAGATCGATACAGCATTACAACTGACTGACAGTTATTCAGTTAAAACATGCTATACTAACTATTTGGCCGTTTGGTTCGTATATTTGTCGGGTAACGTTGTTAGGCACCAAAAAAGTCTATCTAACTGATGGTGTAAACGATGTATAACGTTTAGGGTGGTTTGTACTCGTGCTTATTTATGATAATATAATGTTAAGTCATCAAATGTCGAGTAGTTACAAAGTTGCATTTATTGGTAGGGATGTAATAATCTATCCAAACTATCTAAAACCACGGTGGCGTTAAAATCCTATAAAATATCTATGTAACGGGTCGGACAAAGGCTCCCGAGCGGATTTTTATATGGGGTTTTGTATTTAGGCTAAATTCTTCTTCTGCTGCTGACCGGGAATTTTCTCCTTCCAAAAGTGGTTTTTCGGCAGGCATAAAAATATTTATACATATGGAGAGAGAGAAAGAGTAAGAGAGGGGTAGAGAGAGTAAGATTTCTACTTATGTACCGACTCATCACGATATCTCTGAAGCCATAAAGCTTAGAGACTTGAAATTTAGTGTACATAATTAGACAAGGATCAGGGAGGCGCTCATTTAAAAAATGAATGTTTTTGAACTATATATATGGGCTATAATAAAACTTAGCCAGCATATATATATTTTTAATTACTAAGAGTTTATTTCATTTTAATTTGAGAATTAAAAAAAAGTAAATCAGATACTAAAAACACAGAGTTCCTTTTTTAAATACAATCAACGATGAAAATAAAAAAAAAGTTCACCTGAAATAACTAGTGACTCGCCGATATAATCCGCGGTCTTTATTTCGTAAAACATCGTACATATAACAGGCGTTGGGTTTTTAATTACCGACAATGATGTGCGGCCGCAACGTTCGCGATACGCGGCCCCGCGTACGTTTATTGTTGCCGTAAAACAATAAAAACATGTATAGTGACACGCACGCATCGCTAAACAAACAAACACGAAACGCACGTGTGTTGACTTCAGATTTTCAGTCCGTATAAATAGTAAATGTTTTTGTTGCCGTAAATGCCGGACGATAATGATCTACTGTGAGAAAATTAAAGCAAGATGTAAATTTTGATTTCAATTCATTAAATGTATAATTTTTTATGGATTATTTTATTTAGTTACGAACGATTGAACGCTGTACAAATAATGAATTTCGTAGTAATGAATTTACCAGCAAGTTTAAATTTAAATACCAAACTCCACAATCAGACAAGCGGAAGCGTTAGAAAAAAACAGAAAATGAGTTTATTGTAGACAGACAGAATCACGCTGTCGCGAGTCGTACCTAGTGAAGACGTAAATCCGAACCTTTCTACTCTACTTCTACAGCCCAGTTCATAAAACGTTACTCTTTGCTGTCACACACGTAAATTATGTAGAGGCCATAACCTACAAAACGAATTTTCCGGAGACCTTCAGCAAACGTCCCACCATCCTGAGACACGTTCTCAAGTTTTCAGAGAAAGCTGCGTCTATAAAGCAAGAAAAAAAAGTTATTCGCAACGAATCGAGAACAAATGTACTTCGCCGATCTCTTGATGGCTTTCCAGTCCTGTGGTTGAAATGTACTGTTATATAACATATATTATTATACAGACATACCATTTCAGAATGGCGCAGCTTACAACAGAAATCCAGAGGAAGCCCCGGAACTCTGCTACCAAAAGCAAAGCCTGGGGTATTAGTAAATGTGAAAAAATCAAACTAAATATAGTCAATAAGTATAAAACACTATTAATTAGTTTTCTTTTTTCTGTGTAGCAAAACAGAGAAGCTCGTTGGCATTTAGAGCTTCACAGGATTACCGTTTGCGGAAATTTGATTGTGCTCAGCCTTGATCTCTACGGCGTAAATCTCTACAGCAAATTAGTTTAAGAATTTTATGCTCCATGGCCTAGGTGCGGAAGCTATCAAGAGGGGATTTCGACTCGGACTGTTCCACAAAATGAGATTCTCCTGATTATCAAAAACAATGGTACAAGACATCTATGACAGATCCAGTGATTCAGTTTCTTTTGGCGGAAGTAATATTGATATTTAAAGGCGTTTTTTTTACACAACAATATCAGTTCAACTCATAGCTAATAACAATATTTCACGTAAATATTTATGTATATAATAATATTTAATTATTTACTTATATAATAACTATACACATAATTATTATTGTCACTGTTTATCTCTGTTATACCTCTCACTAACCTCCACAATATGCAAATTTATTCCTCGTCATTTCGTTGACATGGGCAGTGACCCCCTACAGTAAAGATGTGAGACTTGTAATTATAAGTCACGGGTTCGATTCCAGAGATACAATGTTATATAATTAACATTAATTATATAAAATTGTCACTGCTCACAAACAAATTTCCAGAGGATGGGTTGTAGTTTACTCTACATATCATAATACAACAATACATGATAATAGAGCTTGGAAATGAAATGGTCTACAACGGTTTTAAAGATGCCTTATAATGAATAAGACTTCTATCAACTTGGGCTCTTCTGGCATACTTTTCATAACGTTCCTATGTGGATAATAATATGAATAAAGGAATACCTCGGCTACTTATAACTGTAACTAGTCCGATTGGAAATTTACGGTTGCAGCTTACGCCAAGCTGTGGACATCCAATGGCTGGAATGATGACGATGATAATGACCTAAAGTGTCTTTTAATTTACGTAATGCTCAGTATTCGGATTCAAAAGTGAGAACTGTTCCTACAAACATAATTACGAGATGAAAACACATTTGAAAGTTGAAAATAGAAATGATTATGAAGTTTACGCGCGAGTCATTTTTATTACAACTTCGACGTAATCGCAAGCAATGACCACAGCGGATGTTACGTCATCTGCTCTAATCACCAAATAAATGTTTTCATTTGTTTCCTTTTACAAACATAAGTCTCCGGAGTTATTTATTAATTTTCTTTTTACTAAAACAGCATATTAAGACTAATACTGCTTCATCTTACCAGACATGTGAACCAAAAAAAATATCTCGTCAGTCTCTTAGAAACTAAATGGTAAATGAACTCGAATTAAATAAATACCTAAGTATTAGTTCTAAAAGATAAAAAAAAAAACTTTTATTCTACAAATTATTGAAGTGAATTTTATGCGCAGTAGACATTAGAACTGTCAAACCCACTAAGTATTAGTTCATAATTTATTATTTAGATCACATAATGCCATGCAAGAATTTAGCGTTTGTTGAATATCGTATTTATTCTTTGTTGACCCTTGCAACCCATGTCATTAGTAATGTACATCTTTTGTTAAAACCACGAAAATGAAAAATCCAAGAGTACAAATCAATCAAAACGCATCAAGTTATCTCATACAGAATATCTCAATTAACAGCAAGCAACGAATGGCAATCACAAGGCAGCCATTTTGTAAACCGTTTAGAAATCAATTAGCGGACCACAAAGCGTCGTAGCGGACCGAATTAACCTCATCTGAGGGAGCGATCCACACGTGTGTGTTGCTATAAAAATAAAACGGACAGTCCGCTCGTCTAATCTGAAATGTGCCGCGTTTAGTACGCGATCAATTTTACTACACGATTTTATTTTCAACTTAACAATGTTTATAATTTTATAACTTTACTTTACGTAAGATAGTGGATAAAAATTGGCGACCGTCATCACAATCAACAGTCATAAGAGGACCTCTGCTGGACATAGGCGACCTTCATAGATTTCCAATGACATCAGTTGAAACGGCCTGCTTTCAATGTTTTCCGATGACCTTAAGAAGGCCATCTACCAGCCTTGGGGGTGGACAACCTGCGTCTTCTGAATATCAAGGCACCAGAGGCCGTCTATTATGCATTGTTTAACCTACACTCCGTCTCTTCAACTTGCCAATCCGCTTAGCCATGTCGTATTCGTTAATTTCTATCGTGTAAAGATCTCCTTATTTTTGATTCGGTTTCTCGTTGAGAAACCCTGATCATAGGCCTGTCCATTGCTCATTGAGCAACTGTGAGCTTGCCAATGGATCTGGAAGTTGAAAAACATGCAAAGCAAGCGCTGAAAACATTACTCGATAACAAAGTACTTTCTATATTGTAGATCAACATGTACAAAGACAACAAAAATTATATATGTGCTGACAAGTACCCGATGAAAAAGCAGGATTTATCAAAAGAAACATGAAAAGTCCTGCTCATTTCATACGCTTTTTCTCATTATTTCATGACCTTACTAAAATAATATATAAAGCTTCTTCGTCCTCATCATCTCTCATTGAGAACATAAGCTTGAATAACTAAGGAGTTATTATGAACTGTGTAAGTAACAAAAAAGAAACCTGGTTTAATTTTGTGTCATATTATATTTATGCGTATGGTGATAACACTATAATACAACGAGTAAAATTAAATTTATATCGATGGAACCACATTAACAGATTTACGATCTTACCATGTACTTGACTTTTGTTCTTTACACAGGATGAAAGGGTATACAACTGATTTATTCTACACATAACTATCACGAAGGTCATTGTTGGGAATGGCACCAAAATAAACGCTGATTGAACCTTAGTTGTAAAAATTTATCTTTTGAAATTATTTTAGTTATTCATAGTTGAATGCAGGTAACGCAAGACCGGTATCATGGCGATTTTTTGGGAAAGCCTATACCTTACAGTGGGCGTGCTTCGGCTGAAAAGTAGAAGAAAAACCTTATTTACCTTGTCTCCTGCGTTTTTATCAAAAGTTAAATGACATATATTTTATATGTAGGATTTTCTCAAAGATTCAAACAAGTATCTTTCATATATTATGATTTTCAACGTGCACTTTTTATATGACTAGCTAAATAACATGACATTAGTAATCAAACAATATAATACCATGAAATGATTTTAGATTCAAATTCGTGCTTCAGTTACTTTATATTTTTAAAATAAAAGTGAATATTTACACAATTAAAATGTTATTGCTCTTTCAGGAATTTAGAATGCATCGGTCGATAGTTAAAGTTGAAAATTTATTCATTTACTTGTACAAGTAACTTACGAAATGTGAATGCGCCTTCAATACTTCCGAGCCCTGTAAACAGGTAGGGGGAAGCGTATGAAAAGTTTATGCTACTGAAATGTTAATGTGGCTTACATATGAATGAATGGCTCGACCATAGACTATACATCTAATAACAAGAGCCATTAAAAAAAATAAAAAAATAACAACTTTGATTTTTACGAAAAATTAGTCTACTTTAAGTCAACAATTCTTCTGTTTCTTACCTAAAGTTTTCATTGACTATAGAAAATTCAGAATATCAAAGTTAAAGTTATTTTTCAAATATCAACATTTTTTTATTATTAAACTAGAAATCGTACTCTAGCGTATAAACGACGAATTTCACGAAATGATTTTATACATGTAGGTGTACAAAGCTGTAACGACTAAGCGGATACATTCCAGCTCCAATATATTTATAACAATTTATTGTATACATTTACACATATATTAAAAAAACTTAGTAATAAATAAAACACAAGTCCAATTATTCTCAATAAAATTTCGACTTGTTTTGATTGTTGGATGAGGAGTTATCTGATTTTGTCTGAGACAAATAATCTATAAACACTAAAAGGTCTAGTCCTTTACGTTAATCTTTCAATTTCAACTGGTGACTAGCATTAGTAAACGATAAAAAAGCTATTAACTCTGCTTGATATGTCTTGGCTAGAAATTGAAAAAAAATTGTGATTAAAACCTTTTCGTAGAAAATCTTAGGATGTTCCAACATTACGAAAGATTAAAGATGGCCAACTTTATACGAAATAACGAGAAGCTAGGCCGACAAGCACGCCAGCACCTCGCCCATAATATTTGAACGTTCTCGGACACGTTATATTACATTTTATTAGTTTACAACAGATAATTAACAAGTTTCCAAGAACGAGCACACGTGACGTCCTCTATTAATTTTATTTTAAAACTTTTTTGTCGCTCGGACTAAGACAATGTTTACATAAAGTCTCTGGTACGAAAAGAGTCGGGTTGGATTTAATAGGTCTTTAAGTTTTTTTTTAACGCGCATGGAGTTATTTTTTCGTTTTTTAAAAGTCGTTAAATGCGTTTTGAGGAATATTTATTTATAATTTTTAAATAACAGGTCGGGTTATACCTATAACATTCCTTAACGAAATCTATTATACGATCATCATTCTATTTTTCATTTATTTAACGTATTTAATAAAATACAATAATATGTAGTAGTTCTAATAAATCATTAAAAATTATCAAAATTCGAAAAAAATAATTCACAACATCATCCTCATAAAATGCCAATAAACATTCTATTATTAACGTCTTACTTTGTTTTTCTGTAAGATATAACTTACATTGATCACGTTGTTCAAAACACCAAGTAATGACACATGTAATTTTAAGACAAGTGTTATATGCCCTTTTGCATATTTAGTAACGACTCACCGTGTTTGAGTTGGTCATGTGCGAAAAGCAGGTAGCTCAGCGGTGGCGGTTTAAAATTTGCACCGTAGGTCGCGAGTTCGACTCCCAGGATACAGTCTCCCAGAATTCCACTGGGCTCGAACAAATTTTCGGAGGTTGGACAGCAGCGTCCTCTGTGTATATGGTACAACAACACTGCGAGTGCCAATCCGTCTGCCAAGCGAGGTGATTATGGTATATCTTACATAGCTATCTTTGGACGAGGCCTATTCCTTGCAGTGGGCACCTATGGGCTGAAACGACGACGAAGTGCTAAAAGTCGTTTTATTTTTGCGCCTGTTATTTATCTTCTATTAAACTGTAGAGACCAGATCATGCTTTAATAATTTATGTCAGGATTTTTACTTTTAGATGTTTGTTGTACCTTTGTACATAAATAGAACGCTATGTGCCGCCTTACGTTTTCGAAACCTACAATACTACTATCTTCTTTATCGAATATTTACACTTACATTTAGTTGAAAAGAAAACTCTCTTCTTTAATAAATAGTATATACACGACTCGGCTATTTAAGCTTAAAGTTGGAAAAACTTAAATAAATATCTAAAATTGCTTTTTAATTAATTTATTTAGCCTTCTTGTTTCCCCCTCCTCATTTAATCTCTGCCGGCAATTGACAGACACGTTTTGTATTGGTGTAAAGAACTTTCATTAAGTTTTATATACAACTATAAGTATATAAAACTAAACGGGGCATCACGTGTTGCTGTGTTATGCATATAATATAAATCTGAACGAAAAGACAGCTTTCATACTTCAAAATAATTTATTAATGATCAAATGTAAACTATACATTAAAATATAAATTAACAATGAAATCCATTAATAAACCATTTAAATATTCACCTAGAACCCCAACTCTGTTTTGAAAAAAAAATCAAAAACTTTCCCGGGGAATTTCCTAATAATTTATTAAAGTTTTGCGGCTATAGAATGTATGGTGTGTGAATCTATAGAGTACAGACATTCATTTTTGTATAAATAAAGATTTCTTCTTATTTTTAATTTATGTCTAAGCGACCAAGTTCCTTTTTCTTGGTTCACTATTTTCTTATTTACATTTTAATTATTTACATTTATTTATTCCTATAATTATTATATTCTTTTAATATACTATTGTTTACTTATCTATTCACTTTGTCAACCATTCTCTATGTGTTATATCCTTACTGGCTGTGTGTGCACCATCTATCATTTAAATAGATAGCATTAAGGCAAATTATTAACATAATGCATTCTTTACGTCTAATTTAAATACTTTTTTTATAAACTTTAACCTTATTTTCACTATTTATTGTCTCGTATGCGTGTATATGCTATTTAGTATAGTTGTCATTTGGCACACTGTTATTTGCTATTTTCACGTACTAATCCTTTTTGTTCCTGGGATACGCCGGCTGATGCTTAGGTTTATTCGGCAGTCAGTCGGAGGTACCTCAGCTTGAGCTATCGATTTAAGGATCGCCGAGAGCGGGGAACGATGACTTGATCTGTGATTATTATTGGATTATGGATAAGCAAAGCAGCAGCTGCAGCAGGTACTACCTGTCACTTATTAGGTGCTATAGTGCTACTGAAACCGATGTGCTGCTCTATACGTATGCAATATATACAGGAGGGATGGAGGAGGGGCAGTATCGATCACTTCGTTCCGTCAGTTCGTCGTCAACACTGACGTTCATACTTCTTTTTCCACGCTTCCCACCTCACTGCGCTTTCCTAAGGAGCGCTACAGTGGTTTCATTTTAGCTACTATTTACAAAAATCACCTCAAGAAACTCTATAATAACAACTGATGAGAAAATTTTCTATTAGTCTGATACTATTAATTGCCAAAAAGATTATCTGTAGGACTTTTAATCAAACGGTAGATTTAGTTGTCTTTAACCGCGCCTGGAATATCGCCAGGGCTTTGATTCTTATGAATACAGAGTAAAAATATTCAGAGAGAACGGTTAATTCGTACATTCGGTACATGTATTATTGCGGCCTGAAAATTATAAACTGTTATATAAAAGTAAAAATAGAATATTGATACTTTGAGTTTTCAACATTTTTCAATCCTGTACCGTATTCAGATACAACGATCAAGAAAGGTCATATAATAGTACACAATTTTAATTCTACGGTCAAAATGATATAGATAATGAATGTACACACAGATATTCATCTTCTTCCCTCCTATACTACAATCAAGAGGGCTTACTACCACTTGTTAATCCATACTAGAAGAAGAGGAAAACGCGCCATAATTATAAGAAAATTGAAGAATCATAATTAAGTGTTTATATTACAGAAGAAATATTAAAAAACAAAATTTAAGTTTTTTTTTAACGCTAATTAACGTATAATTTTCTTCAAAGCAAATCTTCCGGAATAGATTTATTTACATATGTACTCATCTTAAAAAAATATTTAACTTCAAAATTGCATGTTTCTAAAATTTATTTTATTATATCCTTTAAAAATATGAACAATATTTCTATATGATTATATCTTCTTATCATAAAATAAATAATACAATTTGCATGTCTCTGGCGGTGGACGCTCTGCATTTTCAGAAGCGTAATGTAGTGTTCTTAGTAGTGAGTAGAACGCCGAAGTAAATGCGTCAAACATAAACACAGGCGGTAGCGTTTAAACGTGCGGCGGAAACGTCCTAATCCTTTGTGATCGTCTCCGGCGCGTCTGTCCGCCCGTCTGTCACGGCGCTATGTTGCCACTGTAATTGTACCGACTATAATTGCCAAACTTCCGCGTCTATTGGCGTTGCTATTGACGTTCCGCGTGCTCTATGGCCCTGTTTTAGAATTCCAAATTCAAACATGTTATTGGAATTTCTAAATTACGTATTTTAAATGGTATATTCAATTTATATGTTATATCATTGTCATCGTCGTTTCAGCCCTTAAATGCCGTAGACCTCCCGCAAATATGGGTGCGCAATGGCAGCGCGGTATTATGATACTAAGAGAACGCTGCCGCCCAACCTCTGGAAACTTGTTTGTGAGCAGTGACAATCCTGTACAACTTATGCACAAAGTGTGATTGATTTATATAACTATCTCGGAAATCAAACCCGCGACCTACGATCGCAAGTCTCAGTCCTCTAACGCTGGGCTACCAGTGCTCACTCATAGGTTGCGTATGAATATTAATAAAAAATAATAATTGACGTAATTAATAAAAAGAAACTAGATGTCCTCCACCACCATCCGCTTCACGTACTTAATGAACGCCGATTTTTTTCATGCTAAAATGCTTCATGGTTTGTAGTCTCTATTCTAGATTTCGAGGCCACTGCGGGATTGCGAGATATCTCTAAATATTTTCCTGAAAAACCGTACAAAAGAATTAATAATTAAATCCACATTAAATAAGTATTTATAAAACGGAAACAATATTTTTTTTTTCAAAAAACACAGTCAAAATTCAATTCATAAGTACAAAACAATAAACAAATTTTAATTGGAAATAAAATTCAGTTTTTTACCTTTCATCGCTACTTAATAACAAGCGAGAACGTTTATAACAAACTGGACCATAAATGCTATATCATCAGTAAATACTTCGCATATGCAAATGTTGGTCTAGCACAACAGTTGAGTTTGAAAAACTTAGCATTCCATTAATTGTATTTTCTTGCTTTATATATGTTACTAACAATTATTAACAATGTATAAATTCGAATTAAATAAAATAAAATCTTGTAAAAGCGTTTTTATTGTTATTATGATATTTGTGACCAGCGTTATTTTAAAATCGATAAAAGAGATCATTTAACAAAGAGTTGTTTGATACTATGTTGCTAGCGATGTTTCGTCAATCGAATTACCTTTAATACTATAATTTTCTCTGTTCGCGCACAACGTCGGTTCAACGCAACCATCCGGCATGTTTTTCCCGGAGCATTACAAATAGACAATACGCGTACTGCTCTGCTAGATTTGTTTATGTTTATTTAAATTTACATTCATACACGATTTTCGTATCATTTGCGCTTTGTAGTCCCAGTAATGGCCGCCGTAGTACTGTTTTAGTAATCAGGGTTGCGCAATAATTGTTTGACATACCGAAAAAAAAATTTGCGTACCAGATTTTTTTTTACGCAAAGACTTCTAAAAAAGCATATTTTCACGTAGAATAACCTTAATTATTGTATTAAATTGATAAATATTTATTGATCACTGTGTAAATAAAACGTTGTTATGATTCTAATATCTTTATATATATGTGTGTGTACGTAAGCCAGTACGAATACGACATCAATGACCAGTTTCTACCATTCACACAGTAGAAATCTACAAGTCCCCGTAATACTAGAATCAGGCCGAGTGTTTCTTCAGTCGGAGTATGGCATATGACAGATGGCAATAGAGAAATGTCAAAAAGCAGTAAAAAGATGAAGACGTATTTTGTTTCTAAAAGACATTTTAAAAATCAACTAGTGCTTGATCGCCTACAGTCTCAATCAGGCCTTCCTTAGTATATAAACTGCCAATCGTGACAGTAGACAAATGAGGTTTTATTATTTATGTACCAAAAAAAGCGAGCTATTTTGCATCCCTGAACAATCGAACCGAGGCGAGTTATTTCTATTAAATACCCACGTGATATGTGCTACTGTTTCCGCCTTAGAACAATAAACATGGCTCCATATTGTTTTAGTACCAACACGATGGTACGAGATTGTTCAATCCGACCTGCAATTCAAAGGAAATTTAGAACGTTATAAAGACCTCTAACCGGTTCTTTGTTGATAGTGCCAGCTTATTTCACGCAATAAACGATGTCATTATACAACATTATACAATATTGAGAGTTACTCCAGACATACCTGCGTGAGTACTAAAAAAGCTATTCTGGGTTTTTACACACATATCAATTTTTTACATGTAACATATCAGGACGTTTTACTGGCGATAGATCGCTGTCACTAGAGGTCAAGGTCCATTATTATATGTCTTGAATAATTTACTGTTTGCAACTTCTATTCGGAAAGTTGCGTCCTTTCATTTTTCTTTCATCGGTTTATAACGAAACCTTTGAAACCTGCATACAGTAACCGTGCAGCTTGCTCATTCTGCGCTCGGTCACACTAAATGCGATTTTAGCAAATAAATATGCAAATTATATTTGAAAACATTTTTAGATTATTATCGGCTAATTAACACTGGAACTAATCTATGAAAACGCCTTTAACCTTAGGCTGAGTACTTCCGATTTACTTAACGAACGTTCAATATAAAAATGTAGAAAAGTCGTATCCCTCTGGGAAGACTAGTCGTATGAACGTGTATAAGATTTCCACTTCACATATCACGATGGGTACGTGACCATAGGGCTTAAACTTTTTAAATTTGGAACAAATATTCTTTTCACCGATTAAAAACCAGCAGAGAATAGCAAAGAATTTTACTGAATCCGACCCGCAATGGGTGTTGAAGGAAAGGGGGTGTTGAGTTCATTAAGAAAAAATATGACCAATAAGATCATAGTAAATTCGAAAGCGGTTTATATTGATAAGCTACGAAGAGAGCCAAGCATGTAGACGAGCCTTTTGTCAGTTTACAAAATGAATACGTCCCCTGTCCAGATTTTGTAACTAAGCCGGTTGACAACAGTGAAGTAGCGACGTATTGTGATAGGCAAAAGTATACATTTACTATCAGTTTAACAAAACTTGAAGTGTTGGAATGAATAGGCAAGTGAAAAAGATGACGATAATGATGATGCAAAAATAACAGTATTACAAGGTGACCGATATTTTTCTAGTTTAAGCTGACAAAAATTTAAAACAAGCATTGTCAACTTCTTAGGTAGATTAAAGGCAGTAAAAAATATTACAAATATATATATGTTTGTAATGCTATCTAGAAAACAACATCAAAAAGTGACCCTGTATAACGTTTTCTTCAGATTCAATAGTGTACTCTGTGACAGTCCATTTAAACCTATTTGTGCGACTAACAGGAGAACCTGATCCTGTTTGCGAATAGAAAGAAACTCCTAAAATATGTCCTTTTGTTATTTTATCTATTAGCAAAGCATTAAAACCGGCTCCATATTATCATAGTAATATATGATAAGGCAAATTTGCTTTCAAATATTCTATTACTGATAATAACATTAATTATAATTAGAACAAAATGTATAATAAAAAAATAATTAACTTTTGTCAACTCTCCAATGTTTATGTAATTCGATGTCTACATGTCAAATGAAATGTAATTAAAATAAATAATTTATTTTAAACGTTTCTACATGCATGTGTTGCTCGCGCGTGACGGAATTTCACTGAAACTGCTGCGTTAAGAGAAATCGCAAAAATTGCGGGAAATATAATGACAGATGTCAAAACTTAGACGAGTTTAGATTTCTTATTGATTCGGTTTTTAAATAGGTTAATAATATTCAATTTTATATTTAGCTTCTCGTTCAATATTATGCTTACATCATATATTTAAACGTTATTCAAGTCTTGAATTGGATGAACTATTATTATATAATTAATACAGTTTTTCGTTTTCGACTCATATTTTAGTAACGTATTTTGTGAACTGATAACACATATCGGTACTTTTCAATTATTTTTTTTCATTTAAGTCTTTAATAATTGTAATTCGGTTTTAACGTTTAATTTAGTTACAATCGATAAATAGGAAAATCTCATGTTATTTTTTTATTGCAAAATGGCTTTGACGGTATATGCCCATATTAATAAAAAATAGTATAAAACCTGTTTAAAAAAGTCGTGAATGGTATAAACAAAATGTTAGTTACATATATAAAATTAAACACCCATAATGTTTAATATAAATTTATTGTTCAGTACATACTAAAACATTAGGTAATTGAAACGACTGACTTTTTATTCTAGAAAATTCAAAATTTGTAAAGTACTCAAACGTTTGTTCCTAAAAGATTCTCTAATTTGTAATAATATGATAGACCCGACTCTTTTTATACGTGGTAGATACTTTCCTTAGAAAAGCGTAGAAACCAAATCACACGTTAAACAACTCTGAAAAAAAAATTAAGTTTAAAAAAACTAAATATTCACCCCATAAGCCGTGCAAAGGAAGTAATAAAAAAAGAAAGAAAAATGGTGTGATAAAGAATAATTAAGTTACATAGTTTATATAAATAAATAATTTATATGCCAAGAAAATAAATTGCCGTACAGTGAAAATTCAATCTATATGTACAAAACATTAAATTATAAATTGATATTAGGAAAACAATCTATTTTGCTACTATATATCGCTGGACCCAAATGCTATCATCGTATTTTAGAAATGTCTAGGACTACTGTTGGGTTTAAAGAATTTCGCTTCTTATTAACGGCTGTCCTTTGTTTTTTTTTATAAAGTCTGTTTCTAGCAGCTGTTTTTTGGTTTCTCTTCTCTTTTTTTCTTTCACGCACCATGTATAATAAAAAAATTTAAGGAATCGAGTGATAGAAAAAAAATTCGTGTTAAAAAGTGTATTTAATATTACTGGTGAATCGCGTTGTTTCAAAATTTGTTTTGTAAAAGCCCTTGTTAAAAAAGGTGTACTTATTTCTAGATTAAATGTTAGATTGTCTTTTCTATTACTTTTCAGAGGCCGTTGACATAAGTACTCATCACTTTGCCTAAATGTGACAAGGCCTGAAATTGTATTCCGCGGGAATACACAACAAGAGCTAAGACGACACCTTCGAAAACACCACACTATTACGGCCATGTCGAAATCTCTTAAAAATAGGAGAAAATATGGAAATTTCCGTATTTTCATCCGCTAAATATTATTAGGTTAATGAACTAACTAAATAAGCCCTATCTATAAACGTTAAGGTTGAATAATTTAATACATAAAAACAGTCTGTTTCAAAGCTTCCATCCGTCCACTACTTATTAACATAAACCGTTTTACGCCATCACTAACCTAAATTCTACATAAATTAATGAACGTTGAAGTTTTATGGCTATTTCAACAATCAATTAAAATGTCCGCATTTACTTGATTTTTTTATTCGAATTATCAGAATTCCACGCGTACAGCGGACTAGATTCGTTAAATAACAGCTTCATTTGTTTAGAGCAATACACATAAATTACCGTGATCGTTTTTAGAAATGTTTACATACTATTTTGGTTGACATACTATTCGTTGAACATATGTCTTTCTTTACATGCCATTGATAATACCTCCATACATAAACATTGCATTTTGTAATGAGATTTAAGAGCTGAGATGAGAAAAGAAACCGCCTATAAATGTAGTATCACTTACGACTAAAACTGTCAACTTATCTGATTGGTCTGTCAAAAAAACAAGTATGCGTTTACATTAAATTGTCTGCATCCTTCAAAAATAAAAAGTTGTTTTTGTTGAATTTCATAAAAATAAAAAACTATAATACAAATCCGATTTAAGAATTACAGAAAAGGACAGCGATTCGCTAAATTAAGAACCTTTGAGTATTATGTAAAAAAAATAGTTACTTGCGCACGTTTTAAATGAATAACTACGTGCACTTAGTTCATTTTTAAATTTCTTCACAGTTTTTTAACTCTAACTATACCCATCCCTTATACTTGCTTACAAAAGAACAGATAAAATAACGCTATATTATCTCTGTCCGCTAAGTACAGTTTAGTAGTAAAAGATCGTTTAGGACAATATATAATAAGTCTTCATATTTTACCTATGAGACTACGATGTATTTGTCTTCGTAGATTTTCTGCACGAATGGAAAAATACATCATATTATATATATCAATGTTGCTATTTCTTTCAATTAGTTTCTATGACACAATCGCCTAAAGATGTTAAATGTCATGTCATATCACGTGACGCGCGGCAAAAGGTAACGTACAGATTGTTCATTCAAAATCAATTCATTTTCGATTGGGTGAAAACCTCGTTTTACCAGTCGATTTTTAACGACAAAAATACATTACGGAGAATTTTAATAACAAAATTCAATTCATATGATTCCTTAAAGATAAAAAGAAGCTCGTCTACTACTGACCTAAGAATTAAATAAACATGACTAACAGTAACAACTGGAGAAGCAATCAACACTCATTTCTTATTACCGGCTTAGAGCTTAGCACAGGAGAGTTCGCGGTAGACCACCCACGGTCACCTGACAAACACCAGAGCACGGTAGCCGACTTCCTCGCATGATTCTCTGTAAACTTTTTTATTGCCGCATCTTTTTTAAGTTTAATTAGTTGCAATGCGATCTGAATCCAAATGTCATCATATACAAGAAAATAAGGTTTAGAAATGCACACTACCTTGATAAAGATATACAATAATTCAAGTTCTATCTAAGACATTTAATTAAAATATCTTAATGCAATAATTGCTAGCAGGCTATTATGATCTTCCAATGAATTTTAACGATCTTCTCTACCAAGCCAAAAGGTGCAAAAATTAATTAAGGTGGTTTAGTGAAATCAATTGGCTGTACTTCAAAACGCTAAATCGTATTTATAACTGTGTTGTGTGCACTGATGAATTTATCTGTTTAGGGCTGCCAGTTAATCGATTAAACAGTTTAAATCGAAATCGATAAAACGCAGACGGCTGTACGAAGCCAAATAAAACGCAATCCGCTCTAGCGATGAGCGACTTATTTATTTAAGTGGTACAAACGGACGCACCACCCGCGGCAAGGTGTTTACATCGACCACACATAAAATGTGACCTCGAAAGTCATTGCCTATTCGACACTTATTATTGGATTTTATCGGTTTTCAATTGTTCTAAAGCTATTTCTTTTACTGATGTAAGACAGTTTTTAGATGTAATGAGTATTTTATGCGAGGTTTTTAGTTTATAGTTGTTGCTTACATAAAATTTTCATTACTTTCAACCTGCCCACCACGGTAGTATTATTATATATATTTATATACACATATATATATATACAGATGATTTCAAAATGTATACTCGGTAAAGTTTAATTCTAAAATGAATCGTATTGGAAAATTAATTTAAAATTAATACAATGTCGTATAAAAGATTGCAAAGATGTTTAAGAAGTAAACCCTTTTCCTTAACCAAGTGATTTTGAATGATCCATAAGTTATTGTAATAAGTATATTTAATTACATTGTCCCTTCATGTAAAATTTAGTCAAATATAAATGTTGTTTAGTTTCCGAACTTGATATCCGGACGATGTATCATTTTGTGTGAAAATGACGTTTGCTGACAGTTGTGCTTTGTTATCGTGCAGAATATTTTCGACTTATTTTATCAGAACAAAATTCTCGTGTATTAGTGCAAGCAGATTTCATATGGATATAAGAGATGAAGCGAAGTCCACTATGGAAATCGTTAACGTACCACCGATTGTATCCACATATCGACACGCGTTGCATACCTTTGATGATAAGTTCAAAAACGATTTAAATATCAACTTAACTAAGTTGAAATCAATGATGGACAATTTGAAAGCGGAGGACTTGGGATTCGATAACAGTTTAAATGATCCAGCCACATGGAAGAGACCAAACAAAGCGCCCTGTACGTACGTTGAGGTGTTCCAAAATAGTCTTGTTAATATGAGTATATTCGTATTGAAGCCGGGATTTAAAATGCCCCTGCATGATCATCCACATATGCACGGTCTGTTAAAAGTGATAGCCGGTGCTGTGAACATTAGGAGTTTTAGCGAATATCCTCTAAAGGAAGCCGTAAATACTATTGATTTTACTATACGCGCGAAACACGAAGCGGCTCGCATTGCGCATGGCCTACACAAGCGCAGGAGATTATTTGCTACTATATCACAAAACTGTGTGTGCAGAGCAAACTCGGAAACATGCATATTAACACCTAGTATTTCTAATTATCATGAAATAGAGGCGTTAAATATGCCTGCCGCATTTTTTGATATTCTGTCACCACCATATGATACATTGATAGAAGAGGTAGGTCCTAGACGTTGCCGATATTACTATGTAGCAAATGAAATAAGCACAAATTTGGTGGAGTTGCAGGAAACAAAAGTGCCAGAATGTTTTTATTGTGATCAATTACCATATTTAGGCCCCTGTCTTGGCTAAGAGTCACATAGGAATAGGGTAGTATAAAATTATAAAGATATTTTGATGTTGGATGTTCTATAGATTACACAACTGTTACCATGATATCATTCTCCATCTTTAATAAAGATCATTCTGTGTTTGTATAGTGCAAATTGTTTTGTGCTTTCACCTAAGGCAAATGACTTGTTATATTAAGATTATTTAGCAAATATTTAAATACATTTATTCTTTATCACAAGTTACCATATATAAAATATAATATGAATGTTTCCTGATGATCCATAAAGTATTTTTCTTTTAAATTGTGAACCATGTTTTATGGAAGACTACTGGTCACTTCAGAATACCACCATAAATAGGATATTCAATTTTCTGTTATTCCTAAGTAAATACTCTTTTTTTCTAATTTCTAATCTTCAGTGCAATTGTATTTGCTATGTCTTTACTACACATTCCTGTCTCATATTAATAGAGCACCTAGCATTTGGTGCAATGGAAAAATCTCTTACAATTAATGTTCTTTTATAAATATATAAGATTATAACTTCTCACTATGTATAGCCCATATGACTATATATATATATATGATTAGTAATCACTCAGTCACAACATAAAAGTTCATTACTAACATTTTCATATTATCTCTCCATTCATGCACATTTTTTATGCTGGTATTCTAGTGAATGGTCTGCAAGACTTTAAGGTATCATTGATTCAATATCTGAGGATTTTCAGCCCTGTAAACCATGATGGCTTTCACAGCTTCATTTAATTCAGGGCCTTGAGAATCCTGTCTGCCAGCTAAAAACACTTGGCCATAGATAATTTATGACTGAAGCATTATTTACATATAAACTTACAACATTTATAATATAACATATAAATTCATCTGGTCATATAAACTTCATCACAAAATATATACTCTTAATGTACCAGATAGAAAACATTGCTCTATTTAAATTAATTGTAGTCAGTTTCCAAATATTTTATGACATAAAGTAGTTAAATATTTTATGGATATTTAATGTTTAAATGTCTACAGTTGATGTGTCATAGGTATATATTAAATGTTTAATAATATTTCTAACAAAATTGAATTTTTTATAACCTCGGGCTGCAAATGTTTTTAAAAGATTTTATGGTTTTTGATAATCAAAACTTCTTATTAGATATTAAGCTAATTGCAAAAGAAATTTGAATAACTAGATTTTTCTTAGAGGCTCGCTGCAAGACCATTTTAACCCATCATGCCTTTACTATCATACTAAAGTGTTTCACTTGTACTGATTTAGAGGTTAAATTAATGCAAAGTATAAATAATATGTGTATTTGAAAGTTCAATGAGAAAAAATATTTGGATGCTGAAACTGTAAAATTAGCAGAATATTTAACAGTATTTCTGCAGTTTATTGTTGTTATTTAAAGTTTTTTGACAATGAAAGTCTCTATTGTATATAGTTTAGTTTATAGCCTTGAAACTACTCATGCTTGTAATGTCATATGGTAAATTTCCAATAAGGTAATTGTGACAACACAGCTCTTACATCTTTCAAGATTAAAGACCCAAATCAGGTGCATTTATGCATTTGATTTGGCTGGAATGAAGTTTATTATTGCTATTATGCATGATCAGTGAGTTTCACCCTACAAATGGTAATGAGACAGATTTAAAATGTGGACCATCACCAGGCAACAAAAGAAAGATACTGAAGAGACTGTCTATTCTGCATTACAAATATTGACACAAATTTATTAATAAATTTTTTGGGGTTCTCCATTATCTACCCTACCAACCAATTTTGATTTATCATTGATTTATATGATAGGATTTTCTCTAATTTTTGCATTTTCTAATTTTTACTATCTTTTTATTTATGGCATGTTGTGTAAAGATATTGTGTTTATCTGTTAAAAGTATTATGTATTGTTACAAAATAATTGTTTAAATTCAGTTTGACTAGGTTACTGACTGCTATTGCTCAACAATATTATGGCGCAATTGAATGCACACATTATAATAAATATAATATTTTACAAAATCTGCTAATATTGTGCAATCTAATCAAGCTACTGCTATTATTAGGGTAATAAAATCTTTTATGAATCTATATTAATTAAAATCAGGGTTTATCATGACCATCTATATTCTAATCTGAAATTTAACATAAAACTTGTGAAGAACAAATACTATGTATTTACATTAAATGTATATTAAAATTTTCTAATTTGTTTTTCCATATATTTTCCTGCTTTATTGTTAGTTGGGTTTTGTTTGGATTATAGAAAACATTTTGATTACATTCTGAGGTAGATAATTGATTATTTATATATATACATTGCATAAATATTAGATAATACAACCAGAATTCCAAAAATATTTGTCAAATCATTGTAAAACAATGTATACATTTACTATAAGTAATAAAGAATGAAAATAAAAACAAAAAAGTGATTATTGCTGTGTTTGCAGCTAGATTGTGTCATGAAACATTTTACTTTGTTAGATTTCCCATTATTGCATGTATTGCCATATTGTCTAACTTTAAGGAGTGTCACATCACACAATACATCACAAAAATTATAAATAAACAATTTTATTATTGTTAAAATCAAACATCTAACATTAAAATATGTAAATGTACAGTATACTCTACAAGGTATTTGAAACAATTGTGAGTGCAGTATTAATAAAAAAATTATAAATAGTCTAATGAAATACTTTTAAACCAACATCAAATATTCTATAATAAAAAGACTGGTCAATTTCTATGGAGTAGAATACATCACAATTTATTTTACTTACCATTATTGGCAGTAAGAAAAACATGTTTTTGTAATAGCTCATTTGTCTCGAATTGTTAGCAAACTTATTTTTATTGTTAAAAATATTGTTTTGTTTCTCCTTTCCAATTTAAAAGGTAACTTTTCAACATACATTCCCTTCTATGTATAGGTATGTGTAAATAATATTAAGAAAATTAATAAAGTAAATGACAAGCACCAAATATTCACAATTAAATAATTTATTGTTTTTCTTAAGATTTAAATTTAATATGGATTTAGTGTCAAATTACCTGATCTCTAAAATTATTTAAAATGTCTACGGTGTACAATTTGATTGTCTAGAACTTTGATAATTAACAAGTATTGTATAAGTTGTAATTAGAGTTAAGTTTCGTTTTCTGTACATGGTATTAATGTTTTTGTTAAATAAAATCTTGGAATTGTTGTTCTACTATTTTTTTTTTAATTACCTAGCAGGCTTGATGTATCAATAGCATTACTTAAGGTTACATCAATGATTTTTTTTAAAATATATTATAAATTATGTATTATTAGAAATTATTGGCTTATGTGTATTCACACATTATAATAAAAGAAATAGAATATTTTTAAATTTGATATTCGTCGTCGTCGTCGATTCAGCCCATGCAACCCAATTACAAAGCAGCTTCAGGAGAGCTGAAGATATCTTTGGGGTGATTTACCATAATCGCCACACTTGGCAGACGGTTTTGCTATGGCAGTATGTGGTACTATAGTATGACCATAGAGGATGGATACTTGTTCTCTACAATTTGATTTTAACTGATGATATATAAACTATTTGTTCATTGTTCAGGTATGTCAAATATCGGTCATCGTGGCATTCTTTGGGAGAACTATGCTTAGCAAGGGTCGTCTATTAGCTGACATTATAATGATGAAATAAGTAACTTTTTCCTTAAACCGGAAGAAAGCGAAATATTAAATAATATGATTTACAATTGAAAATGATACAGACTTTTTATGCAAGAGAAATATATATTGGGGAGTGCAAAATATGATGATCAGAATTATTACGTTAGGTTATTAACATAGAGAAAGCTTTTTAAGTCGCTCCCATTTGGTTCACCAGTGGTGAAATTTGCGCCCAGCGAACGAAAAGCACCAAATGTTATCAATCGTCCATTCGCCTTTGAGTTGGAATGCTAAGCGGGTATTATCGACGACATCCCAAGCCGAAGTCCCCTTAGGTCAAGTCATTCCATGAAGCATACGCATGGGAGACTTACGAGCATAGCCATATCCTGATTCGGTCGTAGTATATAGCGGTACGAGCAGGGTTCTTCGAGTAGCCCTCGAGCATCGCCATTTTAGCATAGGTTTTAGGTTATGCGCCCTCTAGGCACTGCTACGGAATTTGCAAATTCAACACGAGTTACAGTGTAAGCCAGATTTAAAAAAATAATATTTTTTTTAGAGTGTACTGTTCCCCGAACAAGCCCCGAGAATACGTAACAAAGTTTAAATGGAATTAAAAAAAACACAGTAAGAAAACAACTCAAGTTATCGTTTACGATAAAAATGAAACAAATGTTATGATAAGAATTATTTTATTGAAATGATATAATGTCACAAAGTAAATCATACAATATAAACATATCCGTCAACAATAGCACGCGAAAGATTAAACAAATTGCTTATAAAGAGAATAAAATAGTTTATGAATAATTTAATTCGCATTAGCATTAAGACTTTTGATCAGCACCACATAGCAAAATAAAGAAATTGAATCAAAAATATATTATTTTTATTAGAATTCTTTTAAAATGTTATAATAGGTCCGGTGGTTACACTAGCTATATACATTTTTTTTAATTAAAATCAAACAGTATTTTCATATACAAATACCAAAAATTTACTTGAATTTGTGATTCAGATAGAGATATTCGAATGTATCAACCTAAAGTTTAGGAATTGACCTATAGTGGGAAGGCAATTTTATATAAAAAAGATCATGATATTGCGAATTACCGAGTGAAATGAATTATAAGTGCTTCTGTAAATGAGACGGCAAACCAAAACTAATTCCTTATTATAACTTTATATCTATTGTAGTGCTACCGAAGCTGCTGCACCACGCCTAAGGCACGCACGCGGCGAGACGGGGGGGGGGGAGTATCTGGCGCTTGGTACCGTCCGACCCCCGTCAATTAAATACCGGAATACGCGGCACAGAGATTTTTGGGGCAATATAAATAAAGCTTCAATAACTTCACGCAAATTAGCATGCGAAATCCAAGATCTGGTGTTATTAATAACTTTTTTAGATACGATGTCGTTCATACATAAAATAAACATCACAAGATTAATTTAGCACGTAGCTCGCTGGGCACAACAAATTTTGCGCAAGATAACAGAAATATTTGATAAAAAGCTACGTGACAAAACATTATCATCTGATATCGATATCGCAATAATCTTTTGAGCGTTTTTCGTAAAATGTAAACAAACACACACGAATCGATCTTGGAACACCGATTTTATCTAAACAAGAACTTTTTTTTTTATAAATGCAATACAATTTTTATTCAGTATAAAATGCTATTTGGAATAGTTTATCGTTCTGTAAAATTTAAACTTTATACATATACACACACTGACATAAAAAAAACGTTTATAAAAAATTATTAATGATTTTAAAAATAAATACCAAATACGGAAAATATATTCTTTTTTTAATTATGCAATATTTAGCAATAAAAGTTTAAATTTCTTACATAGCTGTTAATAAAGCTGTTACAAAGCTGTTAATAAATTAGAAATAAGATGCAAATTATTACTTTTACACGTTGGTTGGATTGGACATTACTCGCACATACGAACAGCTTTTCAAATGAATTTGGCAGCGCGACTAGAAAAATAACATAATGAATAATTCAAAAATATCTTTAATCTCTTCATCATCAGTTCAGCCGTAGGACTTCCATTGGACATAGACCTCTCTCAAAGGAAGCAGTTTGAACCCTGTGTCTTCTTAGTCCAAGGTGATTTGTTCATTTTATGTCCTATGCTGTGCTTGTCAATCCGTGGTCTCTCCTCCAGAACTTTAGTGTCCCAGCAGCCATCTGTTCATTCCATAGCTAGTAGAGTAACTGATGGTATTATAATTTTATTTGTGTAATTACTTTTCTTTATTGTGTAATTAATACATGATGAGTTATAAAATGAACTGTTAGCAACTACTGAACTAAATGATAGATCCTTATTACAACTTAAATAAAAATGTGATATACAAGTAACATGTGTGCTTTATCTATTATGAATTTGATTATCATTAAATTATACATTAAGAATTAACTCTATTGTATTAAATACGCATATTCCATTGCAAACTATCTCATACAATAAAAATGATATACAATATGGAATTTCGAAAATTTTGGTTTTAGTATAAACAACCATTTCACCAAAATAAATACTCGTTAAAATTGTTGACATAATATCATTTATTTCCTTCTTTAATGGTATAAAGGGGCTTTTCGACTGATATATAATGTTTACTGTAACAAATGCGCCCAATTTCAGGAAGGCCAATCAAAGCAACAATCATATAATGTTATGTTAATTAAGATCAGCTGTTAAATTCTTGTAACCATGGCTTGAGTTTCTGAAAAGATAGTTAAAGAAAAAACAGCCTAATTTAACCAATGATAATAAATGATATTAATGTTAACATCAACGTTACAAATAAAAACACTTTTTGACAGCTAATTAGTTGTCAATTTTTTTTTATTGATTAATTTAAAAAAAATAATGTTTTGTAAGCTCGATTTTCATCCATTGACTAGTGGTTAATTGCAAATTAAAATCAACATTGTTTTATTGCATTCCAGTACCCCGAAGTCAAGTAAAATTACGATTTATTTGAAATAAACTTTAAATTAAAATTGTTTATCTTATGGTTTATTACCAACAAACATCTTGTACAATTACTAACCAAAAAAAAAAAAAATAACCCAAAGATTTCAACTTCTATTAAAGATATTTTATTAAAAATGTAATAATCTTTAGAGAATATCAAAAAATAAGTTTTTTTTTCTAAAGGATTTTTCTTTTTATTTTATAAATATCATATTTTTACAAGCTTTACTCTTTTTCATACTAAAGTTTTAAACGTAATATTTCTTATCTTTCTAGTACCCCTACCTGGGTATATATGGTTAAAATTATCAAAAGCATCCTATACTTTTATCTATGAAAACAAAAATGCTGACATTTTTTTTTGGCGGGAAAAAAATTAGGTTGATTTTTTTTTAAGCGCGCTGACACAAATGACTGGACTCATATTAATGATTAAGTCTTGGTGCAACAATTGTTATTTTATAAATGTTTATTTACATAAATTTTTATACAATATTCAATTCAATTCAAGAGACTAGTTAAAATTATACATATCAAATTATAAATTTCTTACTAATATATGTGAATAATAGAGAAAAGTTTTATCATCAGTTATTTAAAATGAAACAGTGATCGTATGTTCTTATGCATATGGTTCCAATAGCAAAATTAGTATATTATGGAGAGTGCTTTTGTATAGAAATATTCTTAGATTCGAATTGGCGAGTAAGACAGATATCTATACCCGCGTGTACTTTGGTAGACTCAAATATACAGGCTAATGTGTTATAGATGTTAAAGCTCTCGATAGGTGAATGTATAACACATTTGCTGTCAACAGATGTACATGTATATTTTACCTTATCCCAAAATCTATGAATTCAAAAATAATATACAAAGTAAGAAAAAGCTTCCTCAATAAAATTCAATAAATTCTGATTACCACATATTAAAATTATTTATTTTTTACTATCTATCCCTGCGGACTTTGTACTTTCAGGAGTTATTGCGCGGTCGCGCTTTTATAGGAAAAAACCAAACATATTTCAGTGATTAATTTACACAGGTTGATTGAAAATAGCTTAACTTTTATTGACAAATGAGCTATAAATTCACCCCTTTATAATTTTTACATCTATAACCGATCATCCTGTAGATATAGTCATTTTATTGATTAGTAACTAATTGAAGCCTCCTCCTTAACTTCAATAATTAGACTAGACAAATATGTATCCGAATATCCAACGACTGGCTATATTAATATTTTAAACCTTTTTAATAATTTGAGCTAAACGACTTTCTCGTTCAAAAACAGAATAAAGGCAATACACATGTATAAATTTAAATTTATCGGCGTGTACATTATTACGCATATATATAAACAATGATTGTACTTATAATCTCAATAGACTAGTTTATAGAAGTCATTGTTCATATAGTTATTTTGTAATATAAACTAGTAATATTTCGAAATGGCAGTTATTCATTTTATACAACATATACTAGGTGAGATAAAAAAACACTGACTTTCACATTCCTAATTTAAAAATTGGATACCAAGTTATTCATTATTTTACTTATTTACAAAGTAAATGTTTGGACGGGGTTGTTCTAAGATATTTTCACTACAAAATGAATTACTCTATAAAAAAATTTTATCAGAGCTGCCTAGAAAGATTTAATGAATACAATTTTTGTATATAATATGGTTATTTATAAATTTCTAATACATATTCTTTTGTCTTAGGGACGAAAGTTAACGACTTTTTTGTATTTTAAAATTTTTTCAGTTATTTAATGGTACCATACGATGATAGACGATATTTATGTAGTGAATTGAGCCGAGATTAGCGAGAGAGCCTACTAGCTTAGTTGCTATAAATAAGACTATTTCACCTAAAAACCTGTGAAGCTACAAATTCCAAACGAAAAACAGCGGTTTTCAAAGTCAAAAGTTTAAAAAGATATATTCGTATTTTTTGTTAAACTAACATTAAATGATCCCTACTGAAATATAATATATTTTTATTATAACGATTAAACATATTTATATGATAGACAGGCTGTAAAATTAAAATTAATATGAACACATTTAGATATCCTATAGAGCTCTTGTATGATTAACTTTGTTAATGAGCGAAAATCTTAGAACAAAGATTGTTTCTAAGATTTTAAATTAAATGTTTATATTTTTCTTACTTGTAAGATCTTTAATAGCGAGATGATATACGCGTTGTTTTTACTTTCATTGTACTTTTTAATATATATTTTTATTTTATCTAGGCTGGTAATGTCGGTCTTTCGCCAACGCCTCCCGCTAAGTCGAAAACTGCTTGTGCAACTTCCGCAGCTAATTTGTCTGCCATCTAGAAAAAAAATATAACTTTATGTACTTAGGTGATAATTAATTAATATTTTTTGCATTCAACAAAATGTAAGACTTGTTAAAATCTTTTTTAATTTGGCTGGTTTGTCCCTAGATGTACAGTTAGACTGGAAATTGATAGTAAAATCTTTAGATGTGAATGTGCAGGTCATTACAAAATAATATTATATTTATATTAAAGATATGTTTTTTTCATTAAAAAAATACTAACTATAACGACTCTTTCAAATTTTATAGAAATTGAAAAGCATCACAGTCATTGAAAACGACGGGCAAAGGAAAATTTACTAAGAAATTATTTAGGTAATCAATTTCAATACAGACAACACAAAACAAATGATTTATGAGACTTAAGATAATGCAAAATTTTTAGGACTTATTAGACCTTCTTAGAAAGCTATTATAGTAAAGAATTCACAAATATTGGGTTTATTATAATAGAACAGACTATCATTGCTGCCCGAATGGTATTTGCAGATTCCGCGGGTTTGGGGTGGCAGTGTACAGAGTGCGCCTAGCTTAAGACCTCTTTTACCGAATGGCTCATCTAAAGTGGCAGTCGACCGGACACATCGCCTACACATATAAAATCTTTTTAGTATCCCTAAAAATGGGAAGGTTACTTACTTCTTGTGTGTCAGCTTCCGCATACACCCTGACAACGTCTTCAGTGCCTGACGGGCGCACGAAAGATCGTCCGCTATTGTACCCGGACACCAGCTCCTCGATCCTGGTCTGTAGACCCTCGGGTGCCGTGCACACACGCTCCGCATCCGCCGTTGAGATTGCATTACGATCCTGAAATCAAAATACAAACGAATAAAAATTAGGAGAATTAGATTGTTCAATATGTTCATTTTGTGTCATTTTTACAATTGATGTAATCTATTATACATGTATAATAAATAAATGTTTAACGATCAATGTTCAAATGTGTAGTAGTGGTGAGGGCCAAGAAAAACATGAGCAACGCCGCCACGAGCTTGGCACTCCCCCTTGTCACACAGAGTGCATACCTTAGGCACAGTATGGCAGTTTCAGTAGGTATATAGATACAATATTTACTATGAAATAGTCATAATTCAGGTGAGCTCCACTACCTAAATATTTCTTAGGTCACCGCTACGCCCTGTCACCTCAATACCGCGGAATGCTAAATGCCACTTGTGCACCACTCAGAGTCCGGTATAAAAAACGATTTACCTGCACAGTAACTTTGAGCTGCCGACAGGGCAGGTCAGTGTAGGAGGACATCCAGTCCCGGACGTCCTGTCCTCTCGCGCAAAGAACCGTCTCCACCAGGAACAGATCGGAGATAGCGTCCCCGACCGTCTCGTTGGTCATATCGATGAAATTGAGTAGAAGACCTGCCGCCTTGCGTTCCTCTGCGTCACTAAAAGCAATTGATAATAGAAATAAGCAAAAAAATTGTATGAACCTTCCTTAACTGCGTAGAACTCAAGATTAAGACTGAAGAACGCACCAGTAAGCATAGCATAAGTCGTCCACCCAAAAATTGGACAGACATTGTTAATATCGACGGACACAAGCCGCTTCCAACTTACCAACTGTACCATATTATTGGAAATCTATGGAGGAGGCTTACGTAAAGCGTTAGAAGTCCTACGGTTGAAATGATGATGATGATATATCAGCATTTATTTACCGGTTGTGGATAAAATTTTTCACCGGTGATAGTCATACTGAAGAAATGTTAACACTTTCAAATGGTGAAAAGTTAATAATCCAATATTCTCATATTAAGCTTCAGTATTTATTGCAGCATTAATAAAATTTTTATTTATTTCTTTCATGGTCAATGCCATTGTAATTAGTTTTGGTATTACGACGTTTAGACTTCAAACACAATGATCTACTCAAATTTCCACTCATGTTAAGGATTTTGATGGATGTTTTTGAAATTTGTTGTAGGCTCATTTTAGATCAGGACATGTTTTTAACCCTCGTAACTTTAAGTTACCAGTCCATTATAGAGGAAGTTACATTGATTCTAACTTATAGCAATTTTAGCATTCGTTTCATCACACAAATGGTCATTATAGGTGATCCTATTTAGATAATCATCATCACTACGGTGATAGACGCCCACTGCAAGGCATATTTCTCCCACAAATATAGCCACGTTGGCAGGACTTGATTATATCGTCGGTCCGCCTATTAAGGGATAAAGTGACTATTTGTGTAAGATACAGGTGTAACAATTTTTAATTAAGAAATACTCTTCTCTATTCTAAGGCAAGTTATACTCTGGCTACTCAAACCGTAACAACTAAAGGATAAGTATTTCATATTTACCCTTCATCAGCAATTCTCCTTATGGTCTTCTTCGCAGATTCACTGTATACTACAGTTCCATGTCCATTGGCTTCGAAATATACGCCCACGTCATAAGAGAGCGCGGCGTGATGTAGATGCTTTACGCCCGTCTTCACACAAGTCACTGGCACTTTCTACAAACAACATCAAAATATAAGACCTTTTATATAACATATACTATTGTAGAAAAACAAACTATTTGAAGTTGTACTTTGACTACATCCAGAATTCTTACAATCTTTATATTTGACTATCTAATATTAACAACAAAATTTACATTTTGGTTGTAATAACTAATATGTGATTTATAAAATTTCCAATATTAATGAATTAAAATAATTGAAATTGTAACACGAGAGGTTATTTTGACAGAACTTAGTGTACCATAAAAACGCAAGAGGCGCCACTGTGCGCAAATATATTTATGCTCCTAAAATTTTAATACTTTGTGCCATAAAAACTATGAATATGATATTTTTATTCAATTCATAAAATCTATGTACAATAACAGAGTAATTAGCAACGATATTTATAAATTACAACAATTATATTGTCATTTACTTGATATAAGTAATATGCGCTAAATTACATTGCTATATTTTTATTATTTTACGCTGTTACGTTGTTTTATAAGAAAGCTATATCTGTTTCAAGTTTTAATTAAATTAAGTTCTTCTAGCATTCATGATGTACAAAAGTAACAAATGATCTTAGGTGGATAATAACATGTATAAATGTATATTAGATGGTCCAGGACTAACCAGATCCTCGGTGATGTATTTAGTAGAGGCGCCGTTGGCGTAAGCAGTCTGAACGAGTCCCAGGCGCAGACCTTCCGCGTTGCATGCGCTCAATAACTCCGTTACGTAACTTGCTAGAAGCGTGGCGATACGATCTCCATCCAGAAGATGTATTTTCTCTCTGGAAAGCATTTAAACAAAAAAATTATAAATAGAATTAGAGGGTAGCATATTCGTACAAACGTAACCGGACATAGTCCAGTGGAATGGCACATGGAGGCACATAGCGCGCAGAATAGCCAGAGGTCCTAATTCTTTAGGTGAACAAACAACCTTATTAAGGTCATTGGAAGACGCTAGATGCAGGAATCTTCCTACCGGACCTACTGTAAATCTATAGAAGAGCCTTATGTCTAGCAGTGTAATGGATGTCTGGTATGTTATGAACCACATTGTATTCGCCAGACAAAGTTGATTAAATATTCTCAATTTAGATAAGGAGCTAAGGGTGTGTTTACATGGATTTGTTCTTCACACGAGAAAGACACATTATCTTGTTCTTTGGTTATTGTTGTTTACACTTCGTCGACGTGATTTCTGTTTAACAAGTGATTTGGATTTGTTATACATTGAATTCTGTTTAATCCGTGTTTTGCATATTTACATTAATTTACTGTTGTTGTCCACACTAGTCGTTTGAATCTTTCATTTGTTCAATAAGCTATGGTGTAAAGAGATATGGCAATTTAAACTGAACTTCAACAATGCTATCAACTAAAAGGACAAAATCTATAATTGTGTAAATGACATTGAATATATTGCTACAATTATAACTTTGTTGTTAAGAGTAGAGGCTTCCTGCTTGAAATTTATTTTATTGATCGTCTCGTGGCGATCTTTTGTGTAGGGACAAGGGGGTTATGCTTTGCAGGTTGTAACGGCCGACATGATGATGATATGTGTGAAATATTTACACTGATGTTAACGTACTTATCATCAACATAGTAGTAAATGATTCGGTCGCCGTCGCCGTCCAGGGAAGCTACCCGTTGAAATGGCACATGCTCCACCCCAACAGGCGGCCTTTGTGACACCTTTACAAAGTCCGCACCACACTGCAAACATGCATTTTTATTACTCATTACATATTTTTAGTGGTCATTATACAATTTAATCTTGAAATTTTCGGGTGATCTAACAGAAACGATAAAGATACGTCAATGGTCATTGTAGATATCTCAGAAAAACTATGAAACTTTTAGACATCTGAACAAGAAATAAATTATCTGTTTGTCTTATTTAACAGTGTATTTATATCCATTATTTTCAATGGGGTAAAGTAAAGCTAGACTTTTGTGACGTTATAATTAATAATTTTTATTTGGAGGATCATAGAAAGAGTAACGAGAAACTTTTGAAAATATAATAAGTGATATTTAAAGTGACATTTTCTGAAAGGCCTCTTCCGAGCAACGAAAGAGGATTTCAGGTGGTGTTAGAAACATCTGAAAAAAGTTCTGAAAAATCAAAAGCAAACATTGAAAAATAAAGCAATAATGTGGTATAGGCCATTGCTAGAAGCTTAGCATCTCCTCAGTGTATAACTCCAATTGACATCCCCATGGTTTTTTAATATTAAACTTCTAAATGGCTAACTTCTTTATAGAAGATATAAAATAGTAGACATTTTAGTAGAACGTAAACAATACGGTTTTTCAGCATCAACATGCTTTAGTTACACATATATTGTAACATAACCAGATAAAAGCAGTTGTGATACGTGACCTAGATTTTTCTTATAAAAAACTCGTTTAAACACTAAAATCTTTCACCGATAAAAAAACAGACTTTACATTCAAATTTAATTTCCCTCCGTTTCCTCCTAAGTTGTACAGCAGGAGATCAAGCTCGCCGTCTAGAGTCTTCTTGATGATGTTCAATTTCTTGCCGCCGACGCCATTGGCTCCGTCCACGTGCAGCGTTGTGTTGTACCGCCCGCTCACTGGCAGCTTCTGCCGGATGCTCTTAAATGCACCGACTATCTTCTCATAATAACCTGTAATTTCGTTATTGAACTATATATTAAACATGTGGCGGAAAGCCACTAATCCAAACTAACAAACTCCATTACTAACCATTATGGTTAAACAGTTGAATTTAAACAATTACTTGAATTCTTTACAAATTATAGCCTCTATTTAAAGGACTACCTTGTACATATACATGTTATAACCACTAGTTTTCTTTGAGTAAAGACATAACATAACAGTAGATTCTGTACCTAACCTTTATACTGTTTTTTTAATAAATTTTCTTTCAAAAAGAATAGTCAATATCTAAAATTACCGCCCAAATTTGGAGCAGAGGTAACCCAACTGTAGAGGTCTGTAACTAGCGATCGTTGGTCGCGGGTTCGATTCCCGGCATACAATCTTATATAATCCACACTTAACGCATTAATTACATAGGATTACCATGCCGAGCCATAGCCATTTCGTTCGTTCGTCGATCGTCAACCCGCCTGCCAATCATGGTTATTATCCCCCCGCAGATATCTTTGGGAGAGGCTTATGCCCTGCAGTGGGCATCTATGAGCTGAAACGACGACGATTTAAAAATACATTATAATTTCTCACAAATCTTTGTTCATTAGACTTTGTCCGATCAAAGCGTTGTACTTTGGAATAATCTTATTGACTATATAGGATATGTTCAAATGTCTAATTAACTTCTGTATGTATTTAGACACCTGCCTACTAATTATATCTGAACAATCTTAAGTCGACTGGCAGAAAATCCTTATGAGAAGTTGTTCTTTGAAGATGTTCGCCATTATGTAAGTTGCAAAAAGGGTAAATTTATAAAAATAAATAAAATTGGAGTGTCTATTTGCAATATTAAAATTTAATTTTTGTTTTCTGTCTGCCAATTTGTTCTGGCTAAAGTCTGAAATGGCTAGATCGATTTTGACGGGACAAATAGCCTTAACTTAACTTAGACCAATTTTATTTTATAAAAATTCTTAAACGAAAAATAACAAACTAAATACACAAATAAGTTTTCATTAAATTCTATACGAAGTTGCGGGAACAGCTAGTAAGTAAATAAGATTACTTGGATTCCATATATCTACATGCTTGTTATTACTAAAATTATTGTAATAAAAAGCTTACTATAGAGTAATAAGATTCGTACGACTATCGCCAAATTCTGAGAGTAAATAGATGTGCTTCAGGTTGACGTCATTTTATAAGCAACAACATTGGTTATCGACTTCATATAAGATAGCATATAGTTGATATTCTCTGGATCCGTTTATCTTATTTGAATAATAAAATAATTTTAATAACACGAAACTTCGTAATGGTTAGTCGATTCCGAAATCCACGTCCCAAAGAACTTCATAGTTTGAACGTGATTAGAAACATTAATTAAAACTTTTTTTAAATCTTTCGCGAGTATATTTAAAGATTAAGTTGATAGTACCTTCCTCGGTGGGCGTGCCATAAGTGTTGTCATTGCGGCACTTCACGCAGTAGTGAAGAATAGGAGTTGTGACAATACCGAACTCCTTGGGCGTTCCCTTCAGCGCTATAACTCCGTGTACAGCTGCTGCCGCCAGGCGAGGACTCGTATACCTAAAATATAAATTGATTATTAGACTTCGGAGTAAATAACGTGCAAAAGCGGTAAAAACATGAATAGCTTACACATTTCCTGACAAAGTATGGAACAAACAATCCAATATTTATTCACTTATTTACAATTTTTTGTACAGCAAAGATAATAACTAAAAAAAGAAACAATTCACAAAGAAGTACACGAGGCGGTCTTATCGCACGAGGCGATCTCTACTAGTCAAGCTTTAGACAGAGATGAGAGACATGAAAAAAAGGACAGTGAGAAAGTGTAGAGCGTACAATACATACAAATACTTACATTACTATATACATCTACATATTTACTAATATACTTATATATGTACATATGTTTCCGTGGAAAAAAAAATACATTAATACGAATAAATAACAAATGCTACAAAATATCTTAAATAAATTAATGGTTTACAAAATAATAAATAACGTGATGATAATATAGTGAGAAAACGCGTATTAAAAATAAGTATTATTAAATTTGAAAATTAATTTTTGTTTACTAGAAATCAAAAGGCATCTGCCAGTATTTATTGGCCTGTCACATATTAAAATGTGAAAGTTTAAAATAGTCATAAAAGCTTTAAATCTTTTTGCTGACAAATAAGCTGTACATTAACACTTATAAACCTTTTAGATCTATAACCAATCACCCTGTACATATCATCCATTGCCAGATTGCTGCTTTCCTTATCTAGCACATTCTTCCACAAGAGATGTGTGAGGACGAGTAGCTATATGTACTCACACATGGATGCAAATGAAAGAGAAATAAAGCTAGAACAATAGACTGTGACGTGCTATGTCGATATCGTTTATTCAGTAGGCATAGACATTATTATTATACTAACCTCGTGTCCATTCCGATGTAGACGGAGGCTTTGAGAGCCATGTCCGCGTTCACTTGTTTTATAACTTGCTCCGTTGTTGATTCTAAGTCATTGTCGCTGAAGAAGTACAAAAGTATATTTTTTATATTTATATTATTATAGTGAATTGAAAAAAATCATGTGTTCTGTAATATTAATTGACTATGTGTTCAAACAAAAATGTAATAATTTGATAACAGCAACCGATCTATCCAGATTTAGAGAGAACACCACGGGCAAGCGCATCATTTGACGCCCATTCACCACAAGGTAGACACTACTTTGTTAAGGTCTTTAGAAGACGCTGTATGCTGGCCGCTTCCACTTGGTCTCACAGGAAATTTATAGGTGAACCCTATTCCCAGCAGTGGTCGCCGTAACTGTGGTACAGCTCTCTCGAGCTTACTCGAATGTTAAATGCGTTTCGAGAAACAGTTCCACCAAATTACTTAGAATTGTCGCTGAATATGACTGCTTTATTTATGCTGCATCTAGCCTTTTCCGACATTAGCATGGTTGTCTGACTACCTTATGACAAGTAAAAGTCAAATGTTTGCGCTTGATGTTCCACGGTCTTCACTCCAGAACCTGGTCTCCGCATTTGTGATACGATCGACATTAAGAATAGCTTATTATACAAGACTCCTGATATATGTTCATTTCAGTCAATAATCATGTATCATAGTCAATAATAAAAAATACGATAAGGACACTGTATAGACTTCTATATAGTCTCCTTGTCCGTCATGTGGCATTAATGTATTCCAATGACACAAATGTGTGCATCTCACCTGACATTAGCAAGCCTCGTGGCTATTTCCTCCCAGCTCTGTTCCAGCATCTCACCATCTGGGTCGATCAGCTTGACTCCATTGTCCGGCTCCAAGTTGTGCGATGCAGTTATCATGATGCCAATGGTGCGGCCTGAAATTAAATATTATATTAATTACCTTACTTATGTAGTACGTAAAATAATTAAGATAAAACAAAGTCTGCAAACATAATCATCAATGTATCGCGTCAGTTACACAACAATATATTTTGAAAAAAGAACAGATAGCTGATGACGTCATAAGGTTCTAGAGTGAAGACAACGGACTGTCAAACGCAGCGTAGTACGTCCACCTAAAAGGTGGATCTTAATAGTCGTCGGAAAACTTTGGAAGTAGGCCGTTTCTATATCTATGGAGGAGTGCTATGTCCAGTGATGGACATTTTACGGCTCAAATGATATTTTGAACGCAATTAAAAATCAACTACTTTGAGCACCCGGAAAGAATGTAGTCCTAATATTAATTAGTCACATTCTTACATCTGGGACTTTTAATTACAAAATCCAATTATCAGACTTTGTAATGCCATAACTTATTGGCCAATTATTACAGATTGATTGGTAGTTTGTATATTCAAAACAAACAATCCTGTATAATTCACATAAAGTGTGCTGCCAATCTTGGCTACTAACATATTTCTTAATATAGCAATACTTACAACTAAATATAGCAATACTATGGCTTATATCTTCAATGGGTCAGAAAATAAGAAAATAATGTAATCGAATCAATAACCTTAACCTTCGTGCCGGTTAACGTTTCGACAGCGCCTCGCTGACACACATAAGATACAAACAGCGAGCATATAAACTACAAAGGAAGATATTTATGTTTCATAAATATTCAACCACCAGAGCATCTTTGACTCACGGCTTCAGTACATTATTACACACGAAACGCTTATTTATACTTCTTGAATGCAAGACCTACTTGGCAAAGATCTCCCATTTTAGGTTTATTATTTCACGGAAACTTGCGGAATTTCAAACCCATTTGGCAATGCAGATGTTTAAAAACATGAAACTAAATAACAATCAATTTTATTTGTACATTTACTTTTAATACCTGTATTTATAATAGTTTCATTCTCTTCTACTAGAATACTTTAATAACAACCTTTCAATAAGTATTAGGAAAAGCTTATAAAAAAGATGAATGAAAACTTTGATCATCTATATCTTCATATCACTCAGAATCGCTCTGAAATATTTTACATTGTTTTTTGTTTTTTACATTGGAATGCGATAAGCCAATAAATAGCTTCTGGTACTAAACAATAATTAACTTTAATATTTAGTAACCCGATTTTTGACACTTTTTAATATATTATCAATACCATATTTATTAGTTTTAAAACAAATTGTTTTTCATATAAGCTGTATAATACATTAATTGACAGACTATAATTTACACTACTAAACATTCACCTAATTAAAACCTTTATATCTACAACCAATTACCCTGTATTGTAATAGGTTAAAAATACTTGTTTATAATATTTGAATATTCAAAGCCAGAATTGAAAGGATGCTTATATCCTTTACAAGTATTTCCGTGTTCTGCAGGGCAGGATAAACTATCAATCACTATTGTCGAGCGACAGTCGTTAGTTCATTTGGAAGACGGTCAAGTGTTCTCCGCCCACAGGATGTGAAGGCTATTACAGTTTTGTAGTCTCAGTGTTCGTACTTTGGTAGCTAGCTTAGTGATTAAGAATTTTGACTTAGGGACGTACCTTATTGGTATATATATATTATTTACGACCCAACGTAGTTCAATGATTCGATCTTAGACCAATACATTTATATTATTTTTTTTGTATTTCAAGTCAAAGAAAACACAGTATGCATTACATAAAAGAATAGATAGAATATGAAATATTAAATTATAAAATTATTAAAAACAAAATTGAACAATTGTACGTGACAAACAAACAGTCGTGTGTTGTTTCCCATGGTAAGGCATAAGCCTACCCCAAAGATATCTATAGGGGGATATACCATAATCGCCACGCTTGGCACGCGGGTTGGTGATCGTATTGATGACGTTCTCAAAGGATGCTCCTGCGCACCCTATGGATATTTGATTGTGAGCTGTGGCAATCCTGTCCAATAATTGATGCACAAAATGAAGGTTATAAAAGATAGTACTTCGGAAATCGAACCCGCGACCTAATACAACAAATCAATGCTCGAAATTATTCTACAACGTTTACGTACCGATACAATTTTTTAATGAGGTGTTTAAATTTCGATAAAGAGTTGTCGAAAACATTATTTTCTGGTGAGACAGCTGCGAGTTCTTTATGCTCGTACGATATTCTGACTATAGGTGTGTGTTCACCCAGTGGTTCGTGTTATGGTGCTTTCAATAATGAACAAAGGAATCGTGCAATCCTAGTAGGAGGAAACTTATAATAAAATAGTGGAAGCAACGACAAGTATATATCAACAATCCGACTGTTTTATAAGATATCTGTGTCATCATAATCTATATGTAACATAAATATGTTACCTTTAAAGTAATATTGTTAAGTACATTGGTACTATTTTTTTACGCGTGGAATATGATTATATAAGTTTTAACGTATATCGTAAATAAGCAGTAAACTTCCCAAATATGTAAAAATTAAAAATATTACTTATATTTACTCAATATCGTAAAATGCGTTTTTTTTTGTTTCACTTTCACTACTGCTCAAATGACATTTCCAAATTCCGCGGGTACGAGGCAACAAGGCGCAGAAGGCGCCTAGCCTTAGACCTCTCTAAAGGTAGCAAGATTTTAGGGTTCCCGGAAGAGTCTCCTATTTTACCCGAAAGGGAGCCCGACAAGCTCTTAAATCACCAGCTGACTGTCCATGGAGTGGCTAGGATGAACAGTTGTCACTGGTCGATAATACCCACTTAGCGTTCTGACACTAAAGTAAATTATATTTCCTTCTACAAACTTCTATCCTCCTTTTCTATTTTAACACTGAGACACATGGTGCAATTTTTATTACTTTGTAATTGAATTGTATTAAAAAAATATTCAATCAAAAATAACGTGTTCAATCCCCAGCGATGTCATCGGCACACTGTTAGAGTCATAATAATATGTAATAACATATAGTTGCCAACCCCACAGGACGCGGGTCATGAACCTAGCTGTGTACATATATCATAAACATTTTGTCGCGTTTTAATGGACACAAAATTGTTTTAACACTTGTACATGATATAAATATCAGTGATAAAATTAAAGTTTCTTTAAATAAAATATAAATTGGCACTGTATACAATTACAAAAAATCTTTATTCGAGTAGGCATTTACAAGCACTGCGCATTTGCTCTTTTTAAATGAATCATTTAAATAAGTCAACAAACCAATTTCCACACATTTTAATTAGTTAAAAAAATTCGAATAGTATGATAAGACTTGTTTAATATGTAATTTTATTACATATGCGTACATTCGGACGAATGTCAGACGTGTATGTCATATAAGCATATTATTTTGTTTTATTTTCATTAACAGAAGCTCCAGCCTGACATTTACAGCTTTACCGGATCTGGTGTAGTAGAGCGTTGAAAGCCCTTAGCCCATATCTCTTTGCAGTAATTAAGATCGAGGTCTCACTTGTAAACATTGGCTAGGCTATATTACTTATTTTACCTCACCTCTTACATAATACAAATGTTCTTCAATTTTATTAGGATCTTTAAAACCAATTATAGATATTATATGTATCATAACTGGAATATTAGGTCGGTTCGTAAATAATATATATAAACACCCACAGAGATTTTATTATAAATAAAATCTCTGTGGGTGTTACTACTTGTAACTGGCAGGTTTTAGTGACGTCAAAAAGGTCACAATTTAAAAAAAGGAACCTTCGCACGGAACCATCGATTCTAATCGATTAACCCTTAATTAGGCGCATGGGGTCAGGGCCGCTTGAAATTCAAAAAATAATGGCTTACAGTCTTCAGAGCGTGCTAACGCTCTTTCTAGCTTCCTCACTGACCGCGGGGTACGCAAATAAGTCGCATCCAGAACATTAACTCCTGCGCACACATCGCTGTCCTTTAGAAAGCTGACCCCATGCGCCCAGTTACGTTCCATTTTTTGGCAAAGGTAAGTTTTTACTTTTGTGATTTTTTTGTGTTTATATTAGTATATTGTTTACTATTTATCTTTGTTTGTGTCTATTTTGATACGGTATGATTTCTTTATGTATTTTTGTGTTTTTTTCTATGCTTTTTCTTTTATTTGAATTGAAATACCTAACGACAAACAAGTGCAATGGCTGGAAGAAGTGCTTGATGAAGAGTAAGATGTTGCTGGTTCGGATTCGCAAGACGAAACTTTAAACGATGCTGTTATTGATAGTGCTCATAATTCAGAAAGCGAAATTGAGGAGTCTGAACATATTCAAGACATCCCTGTAACAACAGAAGTAAATTATTTTTTATCTCGACATACTCAGAGAAATGTCCCGAAAGTGAAATGGTGTAAAGTACCACCATCGAACGCAGTAAGGACCCGAGGACAAAATATTATTTTACGTTTACCTGGAGTATAAACATACCTGGCATCAACCCATTTGTTATAAACAAAGCGAATACTGAGAAGACTTTAACATATACAAGACGGATTTTCTTGGAGAAAATAGCTGCGGCACTTGTGGAAGATCACCAAAAACGTCGCATACAACTACGTGCTGTACCAGCGACAACAAAAAAAACGGCTCCATGAAGTTTATAATGTGAACAAGGCGGTTTATCAATCGACAGCTAAGCGCGGGTGCTGTTCTCCATGTCCTAGAAAGGACGTCAAAAAAGTGCCAACAAAATGTTTCAAGTGTCGTAAATTTATTTGTCAGCAACACTCAAGGATTTACTGCGTCGGATGCAGAACAGAAGATTCCGCTGATGAGGCTGAATAAACTTTATTTCTTAAGTTGATCTCGGCTATGCCAAAAAATTAGTTTAAAGAGAGGTTTACTGTTTTGTTTTTTTTTTAATATTTCTAATGTCATAGTAAGTATTTGTTTCTTAAAGTTAAGTATATTAAAGAACTTTATTAATTACTATAGAAATCCATTAAGTTTTATTCCTTTTTGATACTCCTTTTCCAATGTTTTTTTGGGGTCATTTAAGACCCCATGCGCCTACTAATTGAGTGATTTTCTTAATGCGCCTAATTAAGGGTTAAAGCAAATAGTTGGAAGAAAAATTGATTCATAGAAAGGTTGTGATTTAAATCATAGTAACGCAAGACCACATACATCGTTAGCCACTCTGCAAAAATTTTAAGTTTGGATTGAGCTGATAATGCATCAGAAAAGTAGCCCTGACCTTATATCTTTACACTTTCTTGTGTCTCTACTTGATAGATTGGTTAAGTAACGTTAGGTAAACATCAAGAGGGTACTGCGAAAACAACTTGTCTCGTTTTTTTTAATGAAAAGAAGTATCTATAAGAAGGCCAACCCTCGAATAAAATGCCACCTGTGTACTATGGTTAAATGTAAATAAATTTTGTGAAAATATATCTCGAATATTCATATAAAATGCGAAGAAACTTTTTCCCTGACCTACTATTCATTCGGTTTTTTTCATGCAATTGTCGGTCAGTATGATGTTTAAAAGAGACTAGAGTCAAAAGTAATTTTAAAATTCGGAAGTTTTAAGCAGAGAAAGTAAATTAGAAAATGTTCGATGTAATATTGCATCTGTCCGCTAAGGACGCCGCTGAACAGATAGGAGACTCGGTATGAGGAGGCGTTTTCCAAATTTAGCTCGGCCTGGATTGCGACGGGGACATGTGATCGGGACGCAGGTACCGTGCACACCTATGCTATATGAACGCTCGCTTTCGACTTTAACTGCTGTTTATCCGTTGACAAGTATATCATCACCGGTTGTAAAAAGGCTGTAAATAAAAGGTTAAAGACGCTTGCCTTATACATCTTTACAGTAAGCTCTTTGAATCCTCCGGGTGCCTAGCCTAGGGTAGTTTTATTATTTACGATATATCCCCGCCTGTTTCGCGATACTTACACTGGCTTTTGTGGGTTTAAATTCATAAAATCAAGTCTTGGTAAGTTTTAACGTGATCTTTGGGGGTGGCTTATGCGTTGCAGTGGAAGTCTATCTGCTGAAAAAAGAAGAAAAGAAAAGAAAAATATATTCTTGCTAAGTTTTATTCCTGTACAATAGGTAGTAGATACTAGAACAATCGCTTTATAGACATGAGACTTGCCTAAAATAATACTGCGCTGTCATTGATTTATGGGACATTCTGTATAATAACAGTTTCAAAGAGATTTCTGAGCTAATAATAGAGTAAGATATAAAGAAACTAAACACATGAGTTAGTAACGACCAATGAAATCGACAATAAAAATATTGACCCACTGGAGATAGTTACGACAAACTTCAGGCCGCAAAGCGATTCTATTTCAGTTATGCGATAACGAGACATTTCGTAATATTTCGTACCGAATATTTCTACATCATAGCGAGGTAACACGGCCATTGAAATAGAAAGTACCCGCATTTCATGCTTGTTTTATTTTAGCATGTAACATGTAATTTGTAGCCTAGAAAACACAAATTTATCTTTCAAATGAAGAATAATATTTAAGTCGGCACAAGACTGGTCATCGTTGCGATATTTGGGGGAGGTATATACCTTACAGAGGGTCTATTTGAAATCTAGCTTATATCATGATGAATATTAATACAAGCTAGTCCCAACGCAACTTTTGAGGAGTAATACTAAAACATACTAGCTATGTATGATGTTAATATAGTACAGTATAAATATAATTTAGAATTTTATGCAGAACAGAGCAAAATCCCATTTACGATGGTGAACTGGTGAATCCATCTTATCTAAAATTTATATTGGTACGGTAAGGTAGGTCTTACGGCAGTGAAACGTGGCCTCTAACTCTGGATCTTTTAGCAAGGTTATAGTTGTCCCATGGAGAAGAGCATGCTATTTCTCTACGAGATCGAAGCAGTATTGATCTACGGATCTTCTCCGTAGAATAACGAAAGTGACCGATATAGTACAGAGGTTTGGTAAGGTTTAAATGGAAGTAGGCAGGCCATATAGCGCGATAAAGTGATGGCCGCTAGGGTCTTAAGTCCGTAGGGTAAAACATCCAACCACGAGGTGGGCAGAAAACCTTGATAAGGTCACCGGGAGGCGCTGGTCGCAGGCCACTTCCAACCAGTCCAGATGGACTGCTGGACATAGGTCTCTCGATCGAAATTTTCGACATTTTCCGCAGCCGAGCCCCCGCCCTGTTAAGAATCTAGCCGCTTGACTGAAATTTGAATCGCCTACGGTTACCAGGAATTCGGACGTTCTGGCAAATCATTTCAAATCACTTTATTACAATAGATCGCGTTTGACTAACATTCGGTCTGTAGTCCCCTACCGTCATCTTTATTTATAACATTTTAATGATTTTACATCGTAAATACATATTCAGGTACAAGAACGAACGGGTATAACAGCAAATAATAACTACTAGATTCGTTTATTTGAGCTGTTAACAGAATAGCTATTAAATTCTGCGAATTACTATTGGTATTGTGCCGCAGCAAACATTAATTGTTCTTGCTGAAGCGACAATAAAGCAAATGTTAATCCATATTGTACAAAAACTATACAATCACAATATAACTTTACACCACAGCTGCAAATAAATGGCTATGTTGAAAAAGAATAGTGATTACAGTTATGATTTCTAAAATAACTTACTTCAGTGTCTTTTTAGTTTCTAATTCTTGGAGTCACGGGTTCTGAGTCTGTGTCCAGTTACATTGAAAAACGTACAAACTAACGATTAAATAAAATTGAATATATTTATCTATCATCCATATCTATGGATGAGACCTATGTCCAGCACGTCCCACGGCTAAAGTGATGATGAATGATAATTTAAATCTTATTTAACCAAAGCATTACGACACAAATTCTTTATTAAAAGTCGTCAAAATTTCATCACTAGTTTTTGCCTGTTTGCCAAATGTCAGTCGGTATTGTCTGGGCAGCACACGTTACAGCATAGTTGTATTGAAAGTAAACACCGATAAAGTAATAAATATAATATTATCACATCAAATGTTTGCGATGCAGTTGATAAGTGCATTCTAGTCCAGACAGTGCAACAAACTGTATAATCAAACAATTGACCACATCCTCAAACGATACGGGAGATGACTATCTTAGTCCGCGATTTATGATTTAATTTCCGATTATTAAATTATAAAAAAGAAAGTTACAGAAGTAATACGACCGCATTTTTAAAAATTTTTGTTAAAACTAAAAAATATATATAGAGTAGTTGATTATAGGTGGAAAAGCTGAAAAGGGGCGAAAGTTTAGCTCATTTGTCAGCATAAACCTTTAAAGCTTATACAGCTATTCCCAATTAACCTTTCATATATCACTTTGTAGTGATTACTCTAAAATATGTTACATTCATTTATATTTTATTCGTAAATATGCGACAGACCAATAACTTCTAGCAGTACAAAGACTGAAGGGACAAGTAGAAGACAATAATTAATTTTAATATGTAGTAATCTGTATTTTGAAAATGTTTTTCCTTCCTATAATATTACAACGGTGTTTATTATTACGAAAACCATAGATTTTTTTGTAAAGACCAAATACTTTCACCCCTTTAAAATTTTTACACCTATAACCAATCACCGTTCATTTGCCATGCTTTAAGATATTGATATGCATATATATATTACATGAAATGTTTGCGGTTACGTTTTTTGTGTGACCTAGTCCGGTTGAAGTTCAATAACCTTTTGTTATCACACAATCGACTACTTCCTTAAACGTAACAATGTTTATCGATTGTTCATACTAAACAAATATAGTCAACATACAGGATGACGAGTTATGGGTGCAAAAAATTTAAAGTGGTGAATGTATAGGTATACATGGTATCAATTACGTATGGTACACTCTATCCAAAAATTAATGGTTTCAGAAACTTTTATTAAAACTAAAACTAATATTTTTTTTATTTTTGTACATTAAAATCAATTATTGTTTACTACCTATCCCTGCAAACTTGGTAATGCCAGTTATTGCACTGTCGCATTTCTTTAGATAAAATAAATTAATGTAACATATTTCAGCGTTCACTTTGTAAGGAATCTGGGAATAAGTGCCTTTTTGTCTATAGCCAATAAGCTCTATATAAAAAGGGCGTAATGAATAAATGAGAGCTTTTAAGTAAAAATAGGCAGACATGAAATAAAATATAAAAACATAAGATTAACCCTTCGTGTGCCGCAACATGTCGCCTGTCAGTGTTAGGAACGAATCTTTTAAATGATTTGTTTATGATTCTGTGGCCTGTAGTACATCCAGAGCAAGCGATTTTAAACTTTATTTTTAAGGTGATTTTATACAATTTACGTTGATTCGACGAAGTCACTCGTATTATAAATTAGCTACCCCAACAGACTTCGTATTTTTTAAAACTGTTGCCTTGTCGCAGTCCAATAGAAAAAATAAATTGTAACATTGTTAATTTAATGTCTAACAAAAACAAGGTACTTAATAAAAATATTTTTGTATTTCGTACGCCAAAATATTAGTAATAATGAGATATTTTCATTGTAATAATTAATCGTTTCACGCCTTTATTTGGTTTTTATTGACATAAGATGTTTCGAAGCTCGGGACATTTTAATTTACTCTATGGTTAGTATGAGAATACAAGTGTTGTTATCTGTCACCGAAACTGCTGTATCACTCTATGGGAAAGTGCGGCGAAGTGGCAGATAGGAAAAAACGTGCGTCAGCCCCGACGCGAGCGTTTACTGTAGACTAACAGTACGGACCGGCTGATACGCCCACCCGTCTCGTCACGCGCACACTTAAAGTTCTGTAGCGCTATATTACAAATTTACTTGAGCCTTTACAGAATTGTTCATGTTTTAATTTTCCGCACAACAACATGATACTTAAATTTCATTTGCATTAGACGGAAAGGGTATTATAAACAGTATACAATAATTTGACTTTGATGATTTAATTCAACAAGTAACAATGCCGACACAAGAATGATAACAAGAGAGCTACACGTATTTGTAAAACTAACTACACTTTTCTCTTTTTAATCTCTTCTCCTACATATTCTTCCTGCTTAACATCTCAATTCCAGTTACAATTCCAACCAGTACATACGAAAAAACACATTTCGCTCCACGAACAATAGTCTACTTAGATGTCCTCCCCAAGTTACCGACCTTACTCAATCCTCCTTCACAATACAATCTATTCTTCTCTAAAACGCGCTCCCTCTCGATATTTGGATGATCAGCAATCGTGGCGCATTTAAATCGAAGTTTCGAAAGCTGTTGCTTGACAAGTTGACATATATTTATATAAATGGTATATGTAGATATTTAATTATAAAATTATGGTATATTTATATATAATTATAATAAGTAGTACCCATTAGTATATTTACATAAAGGGTTTTTATGTGATTAATTTCCCTCTCAATTTGATTATACTTATTTAATTAATTTTTTATTTTATGATATTGACTTGTTTCGCCTACCTTTATTACAAGATCTCTGCACCGCCTAGTGGTTAACTGGTAGAGAATGCCTTCGGCATAAAATTCACTGTTGTACTTAAAATGTGTAAAAAGTTTTTCTTTTCTAAGTAAATAAATAAAACTTACCATTTTTGACCCGCGAACGAATAACTGCCAAGAGGCCCATGCGATAAACCACGTGCTCCAGAAGGTTGGCTCTGGTAAAACAAAGAATATATTTATACAAACATTTGAATACAGTTTAGGCTTTTATAAATTAAAGGAAAAATTAGTTGGTAGGACTTCCACTAGATGGACCGACGACATGGTCAGTGTCACGGGAAGTCTCTGAATACGGTTAGCGAAATACCAGTTATGGTGGTGACCTATTAGCAAGGCCTGTACTATGCAGTGGGCATCTATTAGCTGATATATTGATGATGCTTCAGAAAGATAAAAAATCTTAATTGTTATGATTGACAAATGTTATTCGTCCGGTGGCGCTTAGCCTATATCTTGGCAATAGTAAAGCCCGAAAGCGTCCTCAAAAGGCAAAGGGAAGCCTCCATTACATTATTTATTCCACTGACTTAGGAGGTAGCTAATCTTTTAAGTAACTTAGAGAGAAGTACCGTGGTGTAATTGAAAACAGAGTTAAGACCTCAGCTTATACTATGATCTTATATTCCTATTCAGGATCCGTTAAAAAACTGCGTAAAATTTTAAAAATCTCAAGTATTTAATCAACGAATTCAAATATGGAAACCAAATTTGACATGTTTGTAGAACTTTTAATTTTTTATTTGTTCGATCAGTTGGCATTTTAACTTCTCTTTGATATTGTTAGTAAGTTCATAATCAAACTGAAAGTGATCTCTGACTTTAAATCCTTTTGAACCAAATTGTGATAGCGTTAACAATGCAGTGTATCGTCGTTGTCTGCAATTAAATCGATCGTAATTAGGAAGTAAATCTCATTGTGACCAGTTTATGGCTAATTTCGAAAAACAAAGGCAAAAACGTGAACGGACTGTTCATTATATTATTTCCATTCCATACAAATACATTTTTTTTTCAGTGCTGTTAATGCAAAACTGTGGTGTGTTATATGCCAGTGATATGAACACACTATGTGATGTCTCATGATATGAGTAAGGGGTATTTATTAAGTGTTGAAATACGATCGGGACCCGTGTCATTTCCTTATATCTCCTAGTCATACATAATAGGACGGAATCTATCTATGCTCCCAAATACGTACAATCGGTGTTATATGGATCGTGATGTATTCGCATTCAACATCTGCTATGACGGTTACTTAGACAAAGTAAAGGCCAACGATTGTTTACATTGGAAAAAAATGATATTTAACCCTCCGCACCATGTCCGTTGGACGCTTGTTAGAAAAGTTGAGTTAGTGAAATGACTAAATTATAAAATGAAGTTTTTATTTAGGTCCGGAAGTTCAAGTCGAAGGGGACTTTCTCCCTAGGACTCTGATCTCTGACAGTAGCGAAGCACAAGGGCTCCCGGTAGAGCGTTTGGCTCGGGTCGCTGCAACATACTATGTTTCACCAAGGCCGCCTAGCTCTTAAATTGCAGAGGCGAAAGCTCAGTAGTGTGATTAGTCAATGGCCCTCTAGAGGTCCTCGGCTAGGCCTATCGTCATTTCAGCCCATAGACATCCACTGTAAGACATAGAACATAGGATTAAATATCTATGGAGGATAGGCCGTAGCGGAACACAGTGTAGTTTTATGGTACGCAGAGAAAGCTGCTGTCTGTCCTCTGTAAGCTTATTTAAGCCGTGCCAATCCTATATAATGAATACACAAAATGTGAATGATATAAGATTACGGGATTCGAACTCGCGACCAACGATCGCAAGTCTTAGTCATCTACCGTAAATCTCAGTGAAAACAAATCTTTGTTCTAGTTATTTTTATGAGATTTGTTCCCCATTTTCTGGTATTTGTCCAACAAATAGTACAGTGTAGGTAGATCACATAAATGGTTCACAAAATTCACCGCACTGTGAATGCATTGTTACGAGCGCAGCTATTTTCTTTTTGTTTATTGTAGGTTACATTACTGCTTCTGTAGTTGCATTATATTGTTACTTATTTAGAACGCTCGCATTAGAAAACTGTGTCAGAAGATCAGCTATTGTAGCAGAATGAATACAAGTTTACGCAAATGAAAGAAAACAACACTAAAACATTTTGTAAATATCAGATGATGTATATATTTACATTATTTCGCTCATTGTTATTATAAACTTTCATAACGTCGTCATTACAGCCCAGAGACACCTACTGCAAGATATAGGCCTCCCCTAAAGATGGGAGCTGTGGTAGGATGTACCATAATCGCCACGCTTGGCACGCGGGTTGGCGATCGCAGTGTGGTATTATGGTACGCGGAGAATGCTTCTGCCCATCCTCTGGAAACATGTTTGTATGCAGTGGCAATCCTATATAAATTAATGTAAAAAGTGTGAAATATATAAGATTGTATCGTGGGAATCGAACCTTCGTCCTACCATCACTGCTTACTTTTTCGCATAAGGAATTCAAATTAAATAAAAATATTTATAGCCAATTTATAGCTGGTTAATAAATTGAGGTCGAAGGACAAAGGGCAGATAGCACACAGAACAGAAGCCCGTTAGGGCCAAAGATTTCGGAGTGGATACCACGGACCTGCAATCCCAACGTTGATCGCTTATAAGATGGACACTTGACTTTATTAAGGTCCTCAGAAGACGCAAGATGCAGTCCACTTTCAACCGCTCTTATTGGAAATTTATGGGGGTGGCCTATATATAGCAGTAGACGATTAGTCTGATCGTATCAGCAGCGTTTGATAGCGTTCCCGCACACAATAATTAAAAATACTTGATAATAAAGTACATCAAGTTTATCAGGATAACGATCTTTGACAGGATAATGTTAAAAAAACAATTTTGACATATATTAAAAACGTTGTACAAAAAATTATTTTTTATATGGAAATGGCACAGTTTATAAGAAACATCTTCATATGTACCTATTACTTTAACAAATGGCAAAAAATTTATCAATAAACTGTGATATTCAAAATATTGACTTGTTTTCGCGTAACCATAGCGATTTTAAGAATCAATACCTATTGTACCTAAATAATTATTCATCAGAATTAAATTTCGTGATATCAACCACCTGTAGCGCGTCGGTTCGTTTCAATTTGTTTCATGGAACAGTTGATAAGACGTATATTGCCCTCGTCAGTGTTCTAGTAATCTAAATGTTATGTCTGTTGTCCCGCAACATTAGGTTGCTGATTGTTATCTTTTTATACAAACGCTATTATCTATTTCTCAGAAAAAACCAATCATTAGTTATTAGTATTTTTATTTTTCTAAATTAGATTAACACTACCAAAACGTTTTATTCCTTTTTATACAATGAAAAAAGAAAAGTGTAAAGTGTAACACGACTGCTTCTACACAAAAAAAAATTCAAAAAAATATTGTTCCTTAATATGCAATAAAGGACAAAAATTGAGAGAGATTCTAGTATACTATCTCTACTGACAAAATTTTCTTGGTAATTTTTGAAGTATAGAATTAACCTAATGAAAGATACCAAAGATATATTTTAAAGGAACCATGGTAAATCTAAGGATCAATTATGGTTGGAGACAGAAGCCAAATCTCTCTAAAACCTACTAAATAATTTAGGCATGTCCAGAGGAAATAGCACTTTTCCTGAATGAGCTGCTAAAGCAGCATTGGTATGATTATTTAAGATTTAGTTAGATCGGGAGAGGATTTGACTCAGTTAAGATGAATGCTAATAGAAATTTCCTTATATCTACTATATGGGTCATCAGCCCGGAATACAGCTCGCACGATGCATCCAGCTAAAATCACAATGTGCAGATATGTAATCATCACTTGTTCTAAGAGTATATTCTAGATATTGATATTACCTATGACAAATGGGAAGCTCCCAACAATCTTATTTTCATGGAATAAGCACTCATCCCTTAAAAGAGCTGGACAAGTGACAATGAAATAAAATATATGGAGGGTGATATACAAGTTGATAATGTATCAGTGGAAGAATTGTTAAACATAGAGCTTAATATAATGAATAGTATAAGAGAATTAAATTCACACCTTCATTGTGTTTTTGCAGTTATGTGGCCTTCACAATGACTGCACATTAAATCAATGTAATTTAAAATCATTATATTTTTAAGAATGTCTTTTTGTACATATGTATAAATGGTATGGAGAACTAAGTAATACAAGGCATTGCACTATTACAGATGTGGCCAAGCTTATGATAGTCCAAGATATTTTGCAAATTTTGAAGTTTATCAAAGGCCACAAAAGTTGTGCAAAATATATTAAAATATAATAACAAAAATGTGAAGTACATTTATCAAGAGTCAAATATAATCTGTCAAAGAGCTGACTTGCAGGCTGTAGGCTGGCCCCCCTTGCAACATGGCAGTTTTAGTTTCGAAACAATATGACATGTATTTAAAAAATCTTTAGTACCTTTATTTTGTAAAAAAAAATATAGTACATGTGTAAAATAGACAATTTAAATTTATACTTCCAAGAAGTTTATAAAACATATTTCATTTTATTTATAAGGATGCTATTTTTACAATTGGTTGCCAATAGTGTTTAGATAAGAAGAATCCATCATGCCTAAGTGCATGGCAGGATGCCAATAAAGTATTATTTATTTTTGTACCAAATCATTCATTTTCTGGTATCTTCATCATTTTAGCTATACCTGGATTTTTGAAAAGCATAACATAAATTACAACTTCATAGCAATGAAATGAGAGGCATATAGAAAAACCAAGTTCAAAAAAAATATTTCTATAACATAACATAAATTTATTTCACCTAAATGGTATTTCTTACCGTTTAGGTGAAATAAATTTACATAAAAATAACTTTTTTTATTTATTCATAATACAGCAACTGTTCTTTATAATGATAGGCTTTATTTTTTCAAAGGTAATAAAATTTAAATGCTTAATTTGGAACACAATGATAGATAAGTTAAGAGAAAATTTAACAAAGATAAAAAGAAATTTATTACGTTACACTGAAATTTAAAGCAGTAAATCAAAACATAATCAAGGTAAATATGAGTTAGCCAACACTGCAATGCAGGTTTCCAGGCAAGGCTGTAAAAAGTTACATAAAAGGAAACTGGAAATGTTTCAATTTGTTTCAATGTCGAGTTCCACTGCAAAAACACAATCGAGTGAATGAGGTCTTTCCAATTAAAACCGTCATGTTGCTTTCTTAATTAGACTATATGTAAAAAAATATATGTATGTTTTCGTTTATATATAGTAAAGTCATTGACCATTATACGGACGTAGTGATGGGCAACTTCCCGTTGCAAACAATATTATACGTGACTCATTTTATTCTATGCATTTGCAAATAAGTCTAATACTAAACTTAGCGTTTTGTCGACGTGACAGTTTTGCATAATTAGAATAAGGCGCGCTTATATCGACTATTTAGTGGCTTCAAAAGATAATTTATAACATTTGGGCTGGAAAAACCACTTGTGTTAAATAATTCAAAAGATATTACTCACTTGGTTCGGAATCCGGCGGTTCCGTATTGAATAAAAACATCACTTGTTTTTGGATGCATTTCTCTAGCGAACGCGTACACGACTCGAAGGCTACTCGGCGGCATCGTGTTGGGTGAAATTAATTTATAAGGCCGCGCAGATACAATCACTTGGAATCAACAAACAAGAACTCTACATTCCCACTTTGACAGCGGCAAGCTTCCACTGACTGGATCAAAATGCCAAGCTTAATGTCACTTGAATAGTGTAACCCGACTATTTTGAAATGTCCACATTACTAACTAATTTTCATTAATTTTTGAAACGAATAGAAGTAATAACAGTACTCTTTGATTTTGTAGGCTAATAGACTTTGTATCTTAATGTCAAGTAAAATTTTCTGCAAAGTTGTAAAATTTTTATGCTAGATGGCAGTTTTAATGCATTGGCTTAATCTTGTATCTATTTTTTAACAGATAGCACTATTCACAATTTTTAATAAAACAGCCGTCGTGGATATTGTTTTAATTTTTGCTAAAAATATCAAAATTTTATATATTTTGAAATTAAACAATAAGAGATATCTCTGCTAGGACTCAGTCACAAACATCTCTTCAAAATGATTTTGAGAAAAGTTTGTAAAGTTTGTTAACTGTTTCTAAAGTTATCAAATTAATTATCTATTTCTCCTTAAAAGCTTAAATTAAAAAATATATAAAATGATGGACCGTAAGTAACCGCCATCTTTTGCTAGAGGCGATTTGGTTTATTAACTTTGTAAATTGTTTTGAATGATAGGTCTCCAATATCACGAAAAAAAGCAATGAAAAACTCCGTAACTTATAAACAAGCCATACTCAGTTATTTAAGAAAATTAATTTTACTTGATTATTTTAATTACCATATATAAATCATTTAATTTTTATTTTGCTGATTCTCAATTTTAGAATCGGTGTTCATACTCATATAATTAAAGTGATAAATCAGAAGTGATAACATGTCAGTGTTAATTTAATTTTGCAACAGATGCCGTTAGCTTCGCACGAATGATGTAGTAAGTAATGGCCGCAAAGCATTAATTACCTGATATTTTGATTCAAAGCTGAATAAAGACGGCCTGTATTTTAACGTTGATATGAAATGAATAGAAACAACATATGAGTCATGATCAAACATATATTTAATAAATTAAGGTGACTAAATATGCTAAATACATTTAAGGTTTTACTACATTTAGATTTAAATTTTATTGAAAAACTAAGATTTTGTAAATTTAATAACCACCTTGGTTTTTATTAATTTTTTTACCTAGTGAACTAGGTGATTTATTTCCTTTTTCTCTAATTAGGTAATAGTGTAATATAAACTTTAGTCAGCGAACCTAATATTATCATATTTTCAATAAAAATATATTGTTAACAAATGTATTCATCCATTAGACGGTCACAAATATCTCTAATTGTCAACATAGCCGTATAATAAGCATGTATATTTAGTTCAAGCTAAATTCTAAATTTTCGTTTTTTTCTTAAAAAAATTGAAGCAAGAAAAAAGAAGTTGAAAAAAAGAAATGTTCCTAGTTTTAAATAAATCGCAAGACAGAGCTTGTGCACTATACAAAAATTTCAGCCATGTCGGTAAAAATTAACTTATTTATATAAACCAGATATTATTTGGCGTTGTTACCCAGATAACGGAAAAGTAGCCGTATAAATTAGCTTAAACAAGGGCTTGATCACAATTTAAATCGAAATTAAAAATTCTTTATTCAACATACAATGGATTACATCTCTTATTGACTTCGAATTGAGTTTACCACCTCTTCGGTTGATATGCCTTAGACTTGAGAACGTCTACGTCGTTTTTATTTAATAATATGCAATTACCTAATTTAATAAACATTGATATAGACCACACGCAAACTTATCATTCCCAAGGTCTTCTGTCTTCAATATAGTAACCCAATAATGAGTTTTAAATGTCCTGGTATTATACTGTAAAAGTGTTTACATTGCCCAAAGGAAAAATTTGCTAACCCAATGAAGTCGAGTCTCCTTCTTGTTCTTTTCAACTGATAGAAGCCCACTGCAAGGCATAGGCTTCCCCCAAAGATCGCTACAGTGACAGGTATTGCACCGCATGTTGTTGGTCCTAGTGCATGGACCTAACCTTGCTGTTTACAGCTCGTGGTGGCCAGTCAAGTCTTAGATACAAATTATTCGTGTATACTTTAGGTTTTTATATTGTATATGTCACGTTCTCTGGGAAAATCGGTAATGTTTTTGTATACATGCAATACAATTACATACATGTATTTAAAGCGATAGTCTATATTTTGATTTTTTTTATGACACTACGATTTAAATTGTAAACAACGATATATATGCTACACACATATTTGTATGATTTATACACGTTAACCACCAATTGCTTATACTTCTACTGTTTCTATGCTATGGTTGTCTGTAAGAAATTACCACGTGTGATTAGACCGCCCATTGTACTTTTCTGTTTATTTTCATGAAACCATTTATATCTATTCTAGCGTGTGCAATAAAGAATATCAAATAAACTAAACCACGAATCTCTCTTCAGCAGTCCAGAAATCGTGTTTTTGTTACCACATTACGACGTAATTATGCGAAAATGTCTGGAAAAAGCTATGCGATTTGTTATCCACATCGGCGACTGATCTTATCTTTTTTTATTGCAAACGCTGCCGTGCTGAGTTTATAAGCCAGTCCGTCGATATGAGACAACGAGACGAACCACAATTTTAATATAACACGGTGTTGTATCATATCTTTGCTAACAAAAGTGTCATTAAAGAAACGACAACAAATGAGGAGGGAGCTCATTACTTCGGAAACGCGCGATTAACAGCCCGCCTCGGTTACGTTCTTTTAAGCGCCCGCAGTCGTTCGGACGCTAACGCGCCGTGACGACGGGGAAAGAAAACCGCCTTCTAATAATATCTCCTGTGTTGTTTTAATTTAGATAAATAAGGACACATGTCTTCATGTCGTAGCTAATTGATTTAAGAGCGGTGCGCTTATACCGTAGGAATGCCGGGCAAGTATAAGTATATTATTATTTGAAAAAGTATAGGATATTGCAGTACGTTTTGACTAACTATCGTTTTCAACATAACACCGAAGAACCTCTAACCGATATTGTGACTATATAAACTATAATAATCCTTATTTAATTATATCATGCAATTTTCAATTAAAGTCAAAATATTATTTTTAATATGTGAAATATTTCGACTTAGTGTTTGCCTGGTAAATTTCAGTTCGACCATGTGTACGGTTAAGTAATGCTATCTAATCAGCACCGCTCACACTCATGGACAGTACCGTGCCATGGGCGACACCTATAACGTCGTCTTGGCTGACAAACTCACTTTCAGTGTGCACGTAAACAGGGCGCGAAGAAGACAGCCTTTATACTCGGCCGCCTCTATCCGTTCTAAACAGTAGGAGAATCACTGTCGAATAAATGAAATAAGGTGACAATACAAAGCTGATATTAGACACGTTTTTCGCTTGGTCGTACAGAACAGGTCCACGGGCGCGCCGTGTTAAGTACGTAACGAAGACCAGCTTGTCTATCTGGAACTATAAACAATCGTCAAGTTACTGAAACAGATATTGATTGATTTCTTTAAGTCTGCCGTTCAATACATAAATTCACTGATTGTAGGTGTTAATACAATATCACACTGTACATTCACACGCGGCACCGTCCTGACACCGTGACATGTACTCAAGTTTCCGAATGACGCCAGCACAATCAGACAAACCACGTACACTACACACCGTGAACGTCGCCATTCGATATCCAACCGGCCTTGTTAAAAACAAGGATTGTATACCACAAGGAACGCCACCCAATGCCCATACTAGAAAGAAACGTTGCTGAAGTTTCTTACGCAACTTCTCCCAGCGCTTACGCTTCCCGGAGTGATAATAGTGTTATCAGGCAGGCAATAGCAACCGATCAAGACCATGTACGGCTATTTTTTTGGCCCTGTTCTTGGAGACTTCTCTTTCCATCCCTATCTATTTGTGGGACAGGGTCTTTCCTTATTCTTTATTAATTCTTTCACGCTATTTTTTATTATCATACTCTTCTGTCATTCTTCACATGATCAGTCTTTCTGTTCTTCCATTCCACAATTCATCTCATCATCTTCCTCTTTCGTTCTGATTACCGTTCATCCATCCTCAATAACTATATTCTAAATATATTTATTTAACGTTTATATTAAGTCACAATTTTTACATCTTTACATTTCATTATTTACATTATGTTTGTCACAGTTTTTTTTGTTACACTCATCTTTATATTATAATTTACAGTTTATTTTCTTTACTTTAATATATACTTCTTATTTATATTTCCTATCTGATAATGTTGATTTATGTCTCATTCCTTTACGCAATTCTGCTTCTGCTTTTACTACCTTTTGCAGTAGCTGAGGAAGAATGTCCTTTCTTCTTTGTCTGTCATAATGAAGACGTTGCTCGCCTCGTCAATCTTCTTCCCTAACCTAACTAAAGTATGGCCATATTAGGCACTCTTGTGTCGAAATGCTAAGCGTGTATTATGTCAAGTGTCAACTAAAGCAGAAGTTCCCTCGTGATGGCGTTTGGGTTTAGTCGGACTAATTATCGAGTCGGAGCATTGTGCAAATGCGTTAAAATAGAAACAATCATAAACAGTTTAAGTATGCATTAATGGCTATTATTTTATCTTTGTGTATGTTAATATAGATTTATTCGTAGTTTTGATTTTATTGTATATATAATAAATTATCATAAAAATATTTTATAATTGTCATTGCGAATAAAAGCATTGTGCTTGCTATTATTTTATTATTTTTTCAATAGATGTCGCTTTTACGAAACTCGAGATTGTGTACTAGAGGCAACACATTGGTTAACTATTCAGCATCAACAACCGACATTTACTATATCTATAATATAGCCGTTACATGTGGTTTGATACGTAGCACACTAATTAGTCAGGTCCGAAATATCACATTCGGATTTTAAACGACTAACGGACGGGTATTCGTGTCGTTCGAGATCTCATATCACTAAATTAATTAGCACCATTAATTAATGTTTGCATCTCATGCGATGTAATTACTGTTGTGTTAGTTAATTAATGGTTAAATTGCTAAGAGTACCAATTGTTCTGGCAAAGGTTTGTGATGATTATAAAGGATGTTATTAAGGTTTACAAATTTTATGGGCCGTTTCAGATGTTTTTGAACTAATGTTTCGTTCGGTAACAAATAAATAATATTTTTAGATATTTGGAAAGAAATCAACTTCAAATAACGTATCCATTTTTTTGAAACTGTTGTAAATTATAAGCATAGCGAATATTTACGTTAATCCAAATGATTACGAATAGATAGTTACTATATTTTATAATCTATAATTTTTTCTTTGATTTGGCAACTAATAAACAACGTGTGGTGGAGTAATTGAGTGGGTATCTGATATAATATATTATTAAAAACATATTATGTTACGTTTTCTTTCTTGTTGTAGTTTAAACATGATATTTCTGCACATAAATCGATTAAAGCTAGCATAAATCGATTAAAAACATAACATTACCTTATATTTAAATACATAATTAAGGCGTAGCGCAATAACATGTAGTTATTAGTGTTCATATATTTCGCAGTAAATTGCAAACTTTAGCTCGGCAATGAATTGCCATTAAAATGAATTAATTGAGTCGCAAATGTTACAATGTCTTTGACATGGACACGCGGCTACATCGCTCTCTGTTATCTTGATCGATTTGTTGTGTCCGCTGAAAACTGTTATTACGTTTATATTAATGCAGTAGCTATGAACCGTTAGGACTAAATATATATTGCTAATATTTCTTAAACTATCGAAATTTTTGTAGTTTTAAACTACATTTCATAATTTAATTTTGAAAGTATTTTTTTAATTTTTCTTAACTGATTTAATTTAGGTGTAATCCTTTTTTAAACAACCACATATACAAAGAAATTTGCTTAACTACTAAAATGTTTGTATATATTTATATATATAGCGTATAAAATATTTTTGTATTGTCTCATCACGGTATCTCTGAAAGTATAGGCGTAGAGATATTTGGGAGGAATTTCCCTTTCGCTGAAAAGAAATTATTACTTTTTCCACCCGCAAGAGGAACTTAAGGGGGCTTCCATTTGAAAATGCATATTTGCAAGCAGTAGCTTTTATAGATATAAAATTCAGGCAATTTTTTGGCAATGTTTAAAGTCACCTAGAATAAATTTTGTGATATTCCACCCATGAAGGAGGAGGTGCAAGCAAATAACTATATATAAATATTTACATTAATTTAAAAAAAAATAATATGCACTGATTACATAAAAATAACGATACTTAATTCAAAAAGTTGCATCGTAAGTTGAAAAATACAAATTAAACCAACTTTTACTGCGTTAAGGTATACACATGAAGTTGTTAATGGATATGGGTGCTTCTGTACTTATAAAACTTCTTAATATCTACAGTATGTCTGTCAGTTTCCATCATTCATTCCAGGAAATGCGTCAATTGTGGATGTCGCCACTATCAAAATAATTTTACATTTAAATGTCACGCCGTCTTGGGACAGAAACTTACTCTGGACTATCTGGACTACTAGACCAGACTCGATATTCTATTCGAAATCACCTGAGGGAGATACATGCATAAAACAATAATAGTTATTGAGTTCAATGCAGGTTAGTTCAATAGTTCCTTCGACAGATGGTGCCACTGCGTCCAATCGAGACGGGAACTACATCGTTACAAGCCAAGCGACGTAAGATTAGGTTAAAGAGCCCCCTCGAGTAGACTTCGCTAGGGAACCTCGTTTTGGGCTGTCACTTGTTATATTACTGGTTTAGCATTACTCCTCACTGTGTTCTATTGAACATTATACATTTATATCTGCAGCTTGCAATCGCTGTAATATCATTCTAGTTATAGTTCGATGTAACAAAGTTTGTTCTGAATTTCTGTACATTATTGAGTTAATATGAACGATTGATTGAACCGCTATATTCGACCTGAATTATCTTTGTTTCCAAAATAACTTAACAATCCTTATGCTTATAGTTTTAAAGGCTAAAATCTCGTAACTACTTGATCAATTATTTAAAGTAATATTGTTACAGTAAAAAATCGAAGTCGAAACATAATTGGACGTCGGTCACAGAACATTAAGTTATTTAGTTCAATATGGGTAGCTTTGTAATTACGTTTCACATCAAATATTGAAGTAATGCACTGGTCGTACGGGCGATTAAAGGTTCATATTGCTATTTATGTGTTTTATAAGACATGTGATATTTCTCCCACCAATACGTTAACAATAACGTAAATTATTTATTGTAAATGTGAATTAATATAGTAAAAATAAATGTTAATTTTATAAAATTCAATAAAGATTTAAATTTAAAATAATTAATATATTTTTAATTTGTATATTGTAGTAACTGGCTTCTAGGAAATCGAATTAGGAATGATATTTTTACACGAACAAAAGTAAACGTCATAGACCAGCCGATTTACAATTTGAAGTGGCAGGGGTAGGCCACATATGGCACAGAACTGATAGCTGCTAGGGCCTTAAGGTTTTGTAATTGAGACATCGGACCGCTAAATGCAGCGAAGGATGTCCACGCACAAGGTAAACAGACAACGTTGTTAAAATAATTGAAAGATGCCGGACGCAGGTCGCCTCCAATTGGTTCTATTTGGGATATATAGGGAAATACTATGTCCAGCATTGGGTATCCTACAACTGAAATGATGACGGAACTAACTGTGCCAGCATATTATGTACTGTCAGAAATTACAGGCCAGCCTCATTTCAATTTAAATAATAAATAAACGTAACGTATTTCACAAGTTTTTACTTTATTTATTAATTAAATGTGAAATAAATAAATAATTTTTTTAACGGATAAATACTGACCTATGCTTTTGATACTGATCGATGCATGTTAAACGACAATATATTGGTATTGTTTTTGATAGTGTTATAATTTGCAGAGCGAAATATCAAACGCGCGAAGTTCATAGCGAACTGTCAAATGCGCAAGATTCAATAGTAATTATATATAGAACATAAGAACCTTAACCGTGAATAAAATCGGTAGTCTCATGTTATACCTTGAGCAAGCGATAATAGCGATTAATTTTTACCATGTATACAGACTTCAATGTTACGGAAGAAATTTATACCTACTTAGATATAACAAACCTTTTTGTATGTTTTTAAAATAAATAGCTGAGCTGTCAGAGACCGCTAAAATTCCGGTGGGTTTTTGTAATTGTTATTTATTTATTTACTGTTAAATATATAATATGGATGTATGGCGCACAACTGTGGGGAAGTGCTGGCATTTCCGAACTTAACATTATCCAAAGGCTGTAAAATGGTATCATGGGAACCAAAACAAATGCGCATTAGTTTATTACGATCACAAAAATCCATTAAGCACTAAACACAACATTCACGCCTGAAGAAAAGAAAACAAGGTAATTAATTAATGTAATTCCAACGCACACTCTATTTCTTTCACAACCTTTGAAAATATATTATTAATTTCTTTTAATTGAATTACTTTCCTAAAGTATTTTAATTAAAAAATTTCGTTCGCGTTTTTTAGTAACCATTGTCCATCAGTTAAAAGATCATTTATTGATTTCTTTTTTAATAAAATTTCATTGCTGACATTTTATCATTACGTTTGACAAATTGCAAATATTTTTGAATTTTGTAGTTTAGTTGTATTTTATTATCGTATTTTGTTATCGTTACATGATATGCAATAATGGAGTGTACCATAACTTAATGGTAAGGTATTCTCAGTTGTATCTCGTATGCGCATTTGTTTGAATTCTAAATAAATAGTAATATGTAAACATTATGTGCAACCTACGTCGATGTATTCTGTTAAAAAAATACTTAAAAATTATTTTAACTATTTTATTGCGGGCAACACAAGACTGGTCGTTATGACAATTTTAAAGAGGACCATGCAATGGGCGTCTATCAGCTGCCATGATAATGATAATGATAAAATTTTTTCGTCACTTTTTAGTTTCTTATAATTAACGAATTATTTTTTGATTGAGTCTCTCCCATTGCATTCGAGTAATGAAAGTATAAATGTAATTACCCATTTAAACAACCGTAACTAATAATAATATACAAAAACATCTTAAATAATAACAAAAAACTTCCAAAATTGTAATTTTACCTATGACCGATTTTATTATATTGTTATAAAAAAATCGCCGCCCAAATACATTATTTTAAGTGTGTGTTCTTGCGAAAATTGTATGTGAAATGTAATATAATAATGTTCAAAAAGAAAGTTTCAAAATCGTACAAACTATTATTTAAGGCATGCGATAATTATTCAAAATGTTTAAAACTGTTATCATGTTTTTTATAAATTGTTTTTTTTTTTGTCGCCTAGATACATATCCCCTATAATTTCATATAAGTTATCATTCCGTATTCACGGTTTCTGTATTCGCAGCATGTTTATGGGACATATACTCCCTTGCTACTTTATAGCAATTTATGATATGTATGTTATAATATAAATTATGCGAATGAGTCAACAAACCAAGCTACATACTTTTCGGTCAAATAAAAAGTTTTGGATGCTATAATAAGATTTATTTACTTTTAATTTTAGATTTAAAACTATGAAAACAACACAAACTTTCACATGTAATTTAATGTATTATATTTATGAAATATAATGATAATTAGATGAACTAATACAATGTTTACAAGGAATGTCTGCCATGGTTGTAGAAACTTGGCGGGAATTGAGAATGCGGCCATAACGCGTGTGGTCGGTTCGTACAATTAGTGGGCGGGAAATTCATAGAGGCGCCATGATAGAGCTGTAGGAATCACGATTTTTTTATTCAAATTTCGAACGTGTGAACTGGACATTTACTAATTTGTAATCAATGTAATAAATAATTAAAATATTTTTATAAATCCATTTCTATATTTTATGATTTTTTATTGATACTTTTGATATCTAATCTATTAAAAATAACGACGTATCAATACATTATTTGTAATAACATTTGTATATGTAAAGCTCGTTGTATAAAAACCTAAGAGAGCGTCGGATGATTCAATCGAAAGCCCATTAACATAATCAAAGCGCACTCTTCGACGGCTTCGTGTACGTAGTAGGTACTCTGTAATACCTCTATGATATCACGATTTCGAAAGCAACCTTCGCGGTGGTCTGAACTGTGTATCACTTCATCTCGTATAACAGCGAAATGGCGTAGCATGGACCACAGGGAGTATTACTTTTATTTATTTATTATTATTATTCACTCTAGATCATTTATAGTTATCACGTACCTTAGTATCAATTTTGGGAAAAATTCTTGAAGAGCCTAAATTTAAAGAAAATAAAATTAAACAGTGATACCTTTATAAGACATCCTTCACATTAAAATACACGCCTTCCAGAGAGTTCCAATCCCTAATCTAAGAGCGACAACAAACTCGAGCGGTTTTTTTGTGCTTCCTTTATATGTATTCTTAATTTAACAGTAAGAGCAATATAAATATGAAACGTTTTTATTACTTAAAAGTCCTAAATACTGTAGTTAAATCTTTGTGCATGTTTTTGTTCAATTAATTTTTAAATTTTTTTAATGATTTATTAAGCCTAGGGTAAAGATATAACTAGCCTGGATTATTTATAGCTAATGTATAACCTGTATGTACATCGTCCTTTTTCTAAAATTTATACTATTCTTATATCTTATATATTTATTTTTTATGGAAAAATTACAGAAAATACATATTACCTATACAGTAAAAACAATTAAACATTATATTATCTAAAACAATCTCTACAGTTATATAATATCGGACAAACAAAAACAAAGTTGGCGATTTAATACGTACGACACTAGATACCTACAACCAAAAAATATTAAATAAAAATTCAATAAAACTATGTTTTCTTATAAAAGAAGTATAAACTGGGATAGAAAAAGTGAAACATTTCGATGATACTTTTAAATTGTTTAATTACAGTCAATGTAATAATTTAAACGAATTTAAACGAAAAAATTTAGAGCTCGAGATTTATTCGCGAATCCTAGGAGTTGAATGTATCATTTTAATCTTTTTACGCAATGGCCAGAAATCGAATTTTCGGATACATATTTACTTAAACAAGAAATGTTGGATTATAATAGAAAGATCTTTTATATACAAGACTTTCCAGAATTTTAATAATAATAGTTTTGTTCTAATTATGAAACCCGACTTGTATTTAATAGTAGTTTAATTTTCTTGGACGTTTATTTTACTTAAGGTTACGCCCTTCCTGGAAAGCCTTGGCCTAGGATTTGTCGAGCAGTCTCCACAGGACTCTGTGACATTTTCTCAGTGCTTCCGTTATTGTTAGTCACATCATCGCCCACACGGACTACGCCCAACGTGTTAGTGATCGCCTTCTTGGTCTTCATCCCTCTACTTTTCCTACGACAGCCAGCATATCGAGAGAGGTTTTTAGAATCCGCTGGTAGCCTAGAGCCTGGTATTTATTCCGTACAAAGGACGAGAACAGATCTATTATAGGTTCTCTTGGCAGTCTACAAGTAACATCCTTTGCATCACATTTCAATGCGGATTGCAAATGCGTATAAGAAAATTGAGAATATTAGAATTACTACTAGTCCCATTTTTGTGGTGTTGGAGGCACTTTTATTATTCCGTGTTCTGGTCAACTAACTTATGGAGTTTTTTGTCATTTGACTTCATTTTAATAGTAGTTTCTGTTGACTATTACAACATCATTTTTCTTTATATTATTGAGTTTTTTTTAAATTATTGAAGTACAAGTTTCTTGTGGATTGTTGAAAAACCTTTTGAACAAATGAGATGGATTCAAAAAGCCATTTCCATAATTCCTGAGATAATAAACAAAATAAACTTGAGTACGTATGCATTCAAATATTTAATCTCTGGTTATGATATTTATATGTTAGAAAGAAAAGCAAAATACACATATGCAGGGTGTCCAGTGGCAGGTTTATGTTTTAATGTATGTATTTTTGTTGCAGAGGTCGAATGAGCATCGCTCGTTAGCCGTCGTTGCGTTTTTAAGTGTAATTCTTACGACGACAATTTCGTTCACACTTCGGTATTCGACGGAAAAATTATAAACCCAACGTGAATTTAATTCATTTCTGGAATATATTTGCACCCACGGCCAGGTCTCAGTCGATCTTCAAGGACTCCCGAAAACTTTAAACTGGTTGCAAGCAGCTTACGTGAAAATTTACGACTCTCAATACGAAATGATAAAGCTTCAGTGGGACTTCGAAAAGCGATTGTTAATGAAATTTCAAGAATGTGTCTGAGTTTCCATCGTTTTAAAATTTGATTTATTCAGGAACTGAAAGAAAGTAAGTTTGTTTTTAAAAAAGTTTTAGTCAAACGATATTCGATGACATACACCTTTGTAAATGTTTACTGATCATATAATAACCTTAATGTAGGTTGAAGGTATTTAAAAAAAAGCAATGATAACCAAAAATCAAAAACAGAGTTATGGCTGTAAAATTAGTACAATGCCCTAAAACCCGATGATAAACCCTGGCCGCTAACAGAAAGGCTATTAAGACCACCTTTCAACCTGCATGGTGAGCAATAAATGAATAAAAACAATTAGAGCGCTGCAAACGCTACGTGCGGTCACACGCCGCCACCGTCAAAGGCACCGCGCCCTAAACACCTGCAATTAGAGTGGAAATTTGAATACAATTGAACGTCAAAAAATTTCTAAGCCGCATAACGAATACTGTTACAGTGTGGCTAGAGTAATGAAAGAACAGCGTTTTAGACTTAAGTTTATCTGTAAATGTTTTTCATTTGATTTTTTTTTTGGATCGAAATAAATAAAAGAATGAAACGAACGAAAAATTTCATAGTTGTTTTTTAATACATTGAAAACTATTTAATAACTATGAGTTATTATTATTACAGTAAGTATTTTTTGACAACTAAATATTATCCTAGGGTTGCTTTTTTTTATTTCTTCTATACTTTTAAACTGTCGTCATTGTTACAGCCCGTAGACGTCCATTGCGAAGCTTAGGCTTTTTCCAAAGATATCTATGGGAGAGATACAATAATAGACTCGCTTGGCTGCTCGGTTGAAGTTCGCATTGTGGTATTATGGTACGCAGAGGGCGCATGCAGCCCAACCTCAGGAAACTTTTGTGATCAGTGGCAAGTAATGCACAAAGTATGAACTGTATAAGATTTTGTTACGGGAATAGAACCCCCGATCTACGATTGCAGTCTTAGTCCTCTACCAATAGCCCATCACTACCCTTTGAAACCGTATTTATGATACACATTTTTTATGTAATATTTGCCTTTTACCGTTTTCTGTATAAGGTATTACCGAATAAGTTACCAAACAGTTTTGGGTTTCATAATATTGTGCTCTTTGTAACTATTTACTTCTCTCATTAATACTGTTTACTTAAAAAATATAATTTCTTCTCGATTTAAGGAACCGGCAGACTGATTTTCACTACTATAATTATCGTGTAACATGTATCGTAAATACTCTCTGTTAAATACACATAGAATGTATGCATAATCCTGCTTTTGCTTCCTGTCGAAAAATAAATAATTGCATAGGTAATTTCATGGACATTTTAAAAACGTATTATATAATTGTTACATACAACTATGTATCTTATGTAAACATAATTTGCAAAAGATATAAAAGTACTCATATACTTTTCTTTCTTTCTTTTCAGCCGATGGATGCTAGCGCACTGCAAGACGTAGGCATTTCTCAAAGATCGCCACGACCAGTCTTGTGCTGTTCGCATATAGCGTCTTCTCGCGACCTTAACTATGTCGACAGTCCACATATGGGGCTTAACTAAGCCGCATCTACCAGCTCCTGGCCACTCGAAAACCTTTCAACCCAGAGACCATTGGCTGCTCACTTCCACTTCAGTCGTATCCGCTTCGAGCTACGTCAGTGAATTAATTCTTTTGCGGGTCTGATTTGTGATCCGATCGCACAGCGAAACTGCGACTATACTTATTTTCAACAAATTTAACATTTAAACATTCTCTAAGATCGATTAATAATTATTCTTTAAGAAAACAGTTAGGTCATTTGTAATCTTGTCATACTGGCATAGTATCACAAAATTAAAAATTATGAAAATCAATTGCCTTTAATGACAAAAAAATATATACAAGTACAGATTTCTTGTAGCTATCTTTAAAACTCCTAAAGTTAGATTCCTCATCCCGTTTCCCGCTTCCGCCTTACAATGTGTCCTCTGCCCGCTGAGAGCGGCGAGATGAAAGCCGGGCGGTACGTTTGAGAAGCGTATTGCGGCGCAATTAGGGCCCGCCGTAATGAGAGAAGCGACACAGCCACCGCTAATCGCCCGTTAAAGCCGCTAAAACTGCGATTTGCCGCCATTACGTTTATTTATTTATTTATTTACTATAAATTATACAAAAATGTAACACATGAATTAATTATTACTGATACTAACATAAGCAAGCGGCCCGTCGGTCGGACTGGGACTTGCGATCGTAGGCTTTGGATTAGATTATCGGGATACAATTTTATATAATTGACGCTAAGGCTTACAATACCGAACTAAAATTTGAATACCCGTATTTGATATTTGAAATATTGGGACACCGGTATTATTAATAAAAATATTATTACTTATATTTTTATTTACCTCAGCTGTTATATTGACTTGGTAACAAATAATATATGAAATCCAATAAATATGGTTCTGAAATGAGTAGACATTATTTATTTTATTACATAAAGAGTATAGATACAAAAAAACGTGCAAGTAAAAAAAGTACATATTTAATTCTATGTTACATTTTACATATAATAAGCTCGAATAGCATTATATAATTAAAGATGCAAAAAATATAATAAAATTGAAGGTATTTATGAAATAATATTAATAACGCGTTTTGTTTATTAAAGTATGCTCTTAAAAACAAGCAATCAATCGTTTTATCATCAAGCGAGGACTGTATTTTCATACAAATATAACCTACCGTCGAAAAAGCTCTTTCTGATTCTACACTTGTCGGCACTATTGCCATTGCCACAAGACACAACGGAATGATAAATAAAATTGAAAATACGAAATATAATTTTTACTTGTAAACACTACATGATTTGCAAAATGAAACAAACTAATCTTATCTATTTAATAATTTTTGTGTTACATACAATATTAAAATGGTATTAATGAAGATATATTTTTTCTGCGAATATGGCGGCCAGTTCATTGTACCCATGCGCTGTTCTATCGGTTTATCGTTAGTTCTTATTTTAAATCTGATTTTGATAGCCGTGTTAAAATTATAGAAACGTGAACTCGTTTAAATGTTAGTTAAGTTAGTTTTTTAAAAAACTTTGATTGATGATTATGACTTTTTTGTGTTTACTTTTAAATAAATTTGTTACGATTTTCGTAGTCACATGCTTCTAAAGCCTGGCAACCGGATTTTATCACCAGTACTAAAAAATAATAATGCTGATGCTGATGGTCACTGGGGCCTGTAGTTTCGGATGTAGAAATCACCGGCCGGCCAGAGTTTCTCTCAAGTTGGACAGGAAATGGGGGAGGCCTGAGGCCCGTGTGTATCAATGGACGTTATACGGTACAAATGATGAAGATAATGATTTTTTATAATGATAGTTTGTATTATTAATACAATACAAAAGTATTGTACAGTAAGCCAATGATAAAAAATAAATAAACATTTATACATTAAATATATCGCTATGATCTGATAATGACATCAAAACGATAATAATAATAGACATTTTAAAATTAATAGTATTAATTGCGTGAAAAAAGACGAATGTACAAGGAAAATAATAGTTCTAGAATTTTTAATCATTTTAAAACTAATCATTCTTAACTATTTATTCTGAAATTTAGTTTTGTCTTTCATGGTCGTCTATAAGAAATTGCCGAGAATGAAAAGATGACCTATTGTTATTTTTATGTTATTTTTACAGATTAAATGAATTAAATTAAATAATTATTTTATAAAGTCAAATTTCATTTATTTGCCAAATTATAGCAGGTATATAACATTTGGTTATTTCCTCTTCAATAAATAACATTATTTATAATTTCAAGCGTCATTTTAGCGCCCTTAAGGCCCGATATTTAACCCTAAAATGACTTGAGCATTAGCGGAATGTATACGCACTCAATCGGGTTGTACTTAAACGGCTTACACACGTCTTAGGCGCCCTGTGATGTTGTAGAGTTACTATTAGGCTTTTTCTCGGCTCGCTATTAAATCCAACCTTCCTATGCGAGGTTCTTTGCAACTTCTTCTTACTCTTATGAGGTCAGCGAGCGACACACGACGGTTAGATAAAGCTAGCCTTATAGAAGCCACTATATACGAATGACGATGTTGCCTATATGAACAGTAGAAGCTCTTTCTCTCTTCTTTCACTACTTTATTATATATAGAGCGATTAGAAGTAGGGTTTAAAGCTGTATAGGGGTACAGTATCCAGCGATGAATATTGCACATCGACTTTTGCTAATTTCGGCTTCGTCGAGCACCATCTCTATCCCATACTACCTATGTGACATTTTGTCAGTCATTGTATTTCTTGCGACAGCCGATTGTCCATGCGGGAAACATTGCAAATTACACAACTACCACCTTTAAATCACTCAACACGTGTTTCACCCCTCCACGGGGCATCCTCAGGAGTACGGTGTAACATTACATTTATCAGCGGGCTGGCGGGCGGTGCACTTTATTGCACGATTGCTGCTACATAGCGGAAGTAGCTATATATTAGTCCTTTTCTTACTCAAAAATTAGGATTACTACATATCAAATTTGTACTGTCAGAAATTATTGGCCTGTTGCATTCGAATCGAAAAAAATGAAACATAATTTAGAATGAAATAGGAGTAGAAACTTTAAATATATAGCCCAGGGGTGGCCATGATCCTTGATAGTTCGAAATATGAAAATTTTCGCGAGCTGCAATTTACTACGCAATTAAAACACGCAAACGAATAGTTTTTTTTACTCAAATCATATTTATTAAAATTTATTTTGATAAAAGTACAAAATATATGTATTAAAGTTGTATAAAATGGCACACTTATATGACAGCACTCTCAATAAAACTTAAGCTGCCGGTTAGTTAATTATGATCGGTGTTTGGATTTCGTTAACTTTAGAGTGGAATAATAATAATGATTATTTACACCAGTAATTTGTTTCGATTTCTCAAGACAAAGGTTATATAAATTTAAATATTGAAATAATTTTGACAATCAATTGGAGTCAAAAATAATCGTTCAAAGAGCCCCGTGTGGCTCGGGTGCCGCAGTTTGGCCACCCGTGATGTAGCCTATTTCTCGGCAAATACCTTAAAATACATGCACCCCTTTAAAACTTTTACTACCTATTTCCCAACACTCTGTTAATAAAAAAATACTTTTAGTAAACTGTCTCAATCTATAACAGCTTGTCAATAGAAAAACAGTCTCATTTAAGAAGCATTCTTCGATTAGAATCCATTTTAATGTCAATTTACACCTCTAAAACGGTGTAACTATTATTGATTGACTCTTAAATTATCCCGCTGTCGTCTAACATCACGAATTATTATATTTTTTTAAAATCCATTGCGCGCTAAAAGCGTTTATAACATTTAACTATCTTTGTAAAATCATCAATGGACAGTGTGTGTTAAAATATGTGCATTTACAATGATCGCATAATACAGTATTTTTTTTACAAAGGAATCAAAAATCCTTTGTAAGCCTCAACACATAATGTGACAACCATCGATGACAGATGACCGTCTTTAAAAGTGAAATTGTTAATATTTTGCGCTAAAATGAACCTTATTCATTAACAATTCGCCCTTTAGTGAGTAAACGAAATATTTATTTAATTTGAAATGGGTTTGAAAGGCCGACCAAACACAGAGGTGCTAAAACTTGGCCCGTTAGTTATACATTTATTTGGAATCTTCGAGATGAGTGTTGACTTTACGATAAACACGAGGAGGCAGGTTTCTTTTCGTATTGTTTGCGTGTTTTCGGATAGCTGTCTAAAATATTGTGTTCAATACTTTAATGTGCTTTAATTTAAATATTGACATTTAAGAATTTTGTCATTTATTGTCTTCGCTGTTTCTTGGGAATAAAATGGCAAACCGCTATTACAATAACTTCCAAGTTATCACATTTTTAACTCCTGTTATGACTATTATGTATAATAAATTAATTTTAGTTATTTATGAAGTTACAAAAAATGCTTATATTTATGCCCTCTATTATGTAGGCTACCGACGTCATAGTCAAGGTGTCTTTCGGGAAACCTATCGGCTTACATTATTTTTTCATTACACATTTTTTCCTTTCAAAACATTACGAATTAAAAAATTCAATCTCCACGAGTATGTCTAAGTATATTACTTTTAAAATAATGCCAAAGAGGCAGACCTTGCTTATCTCTTTAATATTAAAATTGAGCTTTTGTCATTTTATTTTCCGGAAACTAACTCCACTTTTCTAACATTTAGGGCCTAAGACGCGACCACCGCGTGAACAGAGTCCTAAGCGACTATCAGTTCCTTGTTCTTGCTTGTTAAACTCGAAAAAAAATAGAAGTTTGTATACATAATCCTCACCTAAGAAGGACCTCCTAAAATAGAAACAAGGCTCGGCATTAACCATTAGCATTTTTTTTAATAATTATTAGTGTTTATTATGTATATTTTTTTTGGTAATTGTGATGTAATCGTGTGTTATTGTAGCGTTATTGTAGTTGAAATTAATGATTATTTTTGTTATTTTATCTCATTACACGTAGTTACCTAAAGCGTAATACACTAATTTATTATTGCTATTTTTAGTACGTTTAATATTTAATTTTTTTAAACTTAGAATTGTTTGTGATTTATTCTACTACACATGCCTATCCTGTGGTGTTATCCAACCTTACGTTCCTTTTCCATCTTCTGCCTAACGATAAGCTATGAACAAAAACTAAAAATATAATGTATGAAAATAAAGTAATCCTATTTTTTCAAATTTCTGTAGATATGTTTCAAGTACAAATAGAAACCAGCAGAAAGAATCGCTTCAGATTAAAAAAAATGATTGTGGAGACGCACGCGAGGTGACAGCGACATCACTCGGCAAGTTCATGTACTATCTATCACTCCCGGCTTTTGAATGCTGACACTAAATAATCCCCAGTACATCGGTCACACTTAATTATGGCGACCCATATTGTTACTTTAGGGTGACCATACGGTGTAGCGTACAAGTCCTTTGTTTTTTTTTATGCCACCAAATGACAGAGACCGTTTATATAGGATAAATATTTTTTTTTCAATTAAATTATTTATGTTTATCTGTGTGACCAACGTGAGCTTTTACATTTATATCTGCTTTATAATTATTTTTTCATAGATTAATTACAATCAATTACCATTTATAATTTGTTAATTAACTGCTTTTACTTTTCGTCATTTACATTTTGGGATATTCTATTCAATTTTTTACATGTAACTTACTAATTCTGTCTATAAACTTTATTACATTTTGTGTGCTTATTATCTAGTATTGAAATAGATGGCATTGAGACACACAGTTCCTCAAAATATTTTTTAATGTTTATTTTCTGTTTACAATATTTGCCAATTGTTTTTTAGCTTAATATAAATAGATTACATTTTGCACAGTTTTTAGATCGATATAATAATTAATTTACCTCTACTATTTACAATTCGTACCAAGGTAATTTCTTACTTCTTTTTAAACTTGACTGTTACCTTAATATTATTACTATCTGGTCCGATCGCTGTCGGCACTTGGTATCACCTGAATGTACCACCGTGCTACCTTGCCTGAATAGAACCTCTATACTGTTTCGTAAAAGTCCTAAAACACACCCTATTTGCAAAACTATTAAAGGGAATAAAACAAACTGAGCTATGGCCTTTATTGATCTAGATCCAGAGAAAAAGATGAAGATTATAAAATACTAATGTGACATAAAAGTCCAAATTTGCTTTATTTCATTTCACTTAACTTTGACATGCCAGGAAAACGACGTAAGGGTAGACAACTGTGTGCGGACAACCTCTCTCGCAGGCGTAGACGCTTAAAATAGAGAGAGAAGGAAGAAAATTAATAAGTAAACCTTGTCATTATTATATAGTATAATTTCCGTTAAAAATTAACATAAATAATATATTTACATAGCCAATTAAAGTCTCAGGGAGTAAATGAGTATTTATGAAACATAAATAAATATTACGAAATATTGATCGACCGGTTAGAGCATCAATGGAGGTACCACTAGGTGAATAGATGGCCTTAGGGTGATTTAAAACGCTACATGCAGACCGCATACAGTCTTGTTGGGAATCTATGGTGGAGGCCTATATCTAGCCCATATCTTACTATGACAGAAAAAAATGACGATGATGACGAAATATTTCTAAGAATTAATTTCGTTCACAGTCTCACGAAAGCTATGGTCACCCTACACTACAGAGCATCTGCGACAGTACAATACAAATGATTAGCCGCGTCCAACACGTCTATGGCGGTCGCCAGTCGCCTGTCACCACGGCTCTGTCACACTCGCCTGTCGACAGATTCGGACGTCGATACGAACTGATGACATTAGGTATGGTAACATCTTTATTTGGCTGTGAAAGACATGAAAAGAAATATTTTCTATGGGATGTTATACAATATTTAAATATAGAATCATCATACATTTTTATATTCGTTCTATAACTATTAGCTATAATAAAGAGAACAGACTGCATCGTTATAAATTTATACAACAAATTTTTGAGTTAAAGTTTACTTTATATTACTTTGGGGAAATTAGTATATTCACAATCATCATAATGCTTATCATGTCAGCCGATAAACACAGGACACAGTCACAGGACTCCCTCAAATATCGCCACGATCGCCAGTTCATGTGCCGCTCGCGCTCAGCGACTTCCTGCAATCTTGGCTATGTATGTATTATTCGATTCAACAATAATAACACTTTATTTTAAATCAAGAATATTTTTGCCTTTAAATTAAATACATTATGTGTCTTTCTTTTTGTAACCTCGCACTAGGTAAAAGCCTAATTTACTTTACTATTTCTATATCTTTCCTTCTATTATTCCTATTATCGCTTAAATTCTACTAATGTATTAGTAAGTATAGTATTTTTTTTTTCAGATCTCAAGAACCTAACATTAATCTTCCAATTTTGTGATATTTTTTCTTTGACTAAGGATGCTGCTGTAGGAAGAAATCAAAATAGTGAACAGCAATTGGTTGTCCATGTTATTATTGAGATAAATCTACTAGTTGTTTCGTGATAAAATTAAGGCATTTGTATAACACAATTTATGCCCCGTTCTTTTAATAATAATTTCGGACCTAAGACTGGTTTAAGATCGATAATAGTGGGTTCGATTATCAGGACACAATGTTATTTGTATGAATAATGCATTTCTTCTTTCTCAAATCGAAACACATTTCAGGCGCCTGCCGACACTAAGTTCCAACCGAGCGCCCGACATTACCCCGCTTCTCGCCGAGCCTACCTATCCGTGGTCACTCCTCCAGAACCTTGACGCTTGCCCACTGCCATTTCAATTTACAAATCCATTGGGCAGTTGCGATTGGCGAGAAATCAAGATCTTGGAGGATCTTGGAGGCTCCGGAAGAATGCCGAAATTGAAACTTTAGTAGCACAGCCAAATATCATTGGCGAATATAAAGCTCAACGAATACGCGGGCTTGGTCACTTGGAGCGAATGGGATCAGATCGGAGCGTGAAGGTAGCGTACCTGGAAAAACCGAGGGGTCGAAGACCAGTGGGTAGACCCAGGTATCGCTGGATCGATCGCGTTAAGGCAGACTTGCGCGAATTGAATGTCAACCAATGGCAGACGATGGCGCAAGATAGAGGAAAGTCTCTGGCTTCGGAGGCCAAGACCTACTTTGGGTCACTGAGTCAGCGGATTAAGTAAGTAAGTAAGTATTGGGCAGTTACTTTTGTTACTCTATAGATCCTCTCATCCCTGATTCGATCTCGTTAAGAAATCAATTGAGCACAACCAACTCCATCACACGAAGAGTGACTGTGAACTTGTTAATAAAGCCTTGAGTGAAAAATTATCTTTCATTGCCGTAAACAAATACTGGCAAGACATATTCGCCATAGACTTCCGTCTCAAGGCATTGAGAGATATTGAACGAGAAATTGTTGTTAAAAGTATATATATATATATATAACTATTTTTGTTTCTTTTTAGTAAAAAAATAAAATGGAAGATGTGCTGTAAATTTTTTTTTATTTAAACAAATAATTTATTTTGTTTCGAATTTTCCAGAAGAGTTTTATCAAAGCGCGTCCATGGGAAAACTTTATGATTTAAAGCAAATGCACATTAGGTTCACGCCAAGTTAGATTATCAACGCAATAGTACGCTAGAGGTTTACAGTAGTTTCAAAATGGCGGCACAAAAGTGATTCAACGCAGTGGTGGAAGTCGATTTACCTGGAATTGCATTACATTAAGTGGACGGGCTTGCATTCGGGACGCCTTTATAATGTGCGGCAGTGCCTACAAAATGAATGTTCTCTGCGATATTGGGCTGACTATTAATAATTAATAGAATTATTACGAATAAATGATGTTATTACACATATTTTCTTATATCTTGGTAACATTTGTATAGTTTTTTACTGCCATCTACTGTTCTAATTTTAAAACTATTGAAACTCAAGTCTTCTTTAAAGTTATGACTGATGACCACAAATTTTATATTTGGATGCATATTAACCCAAAGTTAAAGCGTTACCTTAATATGGAAAGTTGTTTCAAAATCGATCGAATTTAAATCGGATGCAAGGGCGAGTGAGACGGACAAATATATAGTAACCGGCATTTGATTATTATTCTTTTCTAAAGACAAATTTTTCTTATATGTACAAAGCTGTTGGAGTATTGTGCGATAATAACAATGCTTTTAAAAATCGAATTCAGTCGACCTATACTGTAGCGTTTACTCTTCTATTACGGCATTTTATTTGGCACTACTCACTAGTTGTGCCATATCAAATGCCGGGTACTATACTATTCTTGACATTCATGATTAAAAAAGTTATCATTGATGAAGTAATCTCTGCTTCTAGTAACATTTATGCCAAATTCATAGCAAGGTAAGGGCGAAAAAAAAATCAATTTGACAAATCGCATTGACACAAATTACTCAGGAGCCCGACCCTGCGGTTAGGCTGCGATCTATTTGGTGTAAACCATTAGCGGAAGTGAACCCCTCTACCGCATTATGATGCATGTGTGCTTCGCCCATTATATTTCTATAACACCCGAACACACGGAATATATGCAGTGCCGCTATTGACGTCGTATTCGATACTCTTGCTTATACGACGAAGTCAAATCGAGGTTTCTGAGAGAGTCCTCGAACCTTTCTACTATAAAATGCTGAATATCTACAAGCAAATAGCTCTAATCTATTTAAAAAAATATAATTTCACGAACTCGTACTCTGATAGCCGTCATCTCTTCTCAGTCCGCTGTCGAATAGGCTATCAATGTATATCCTTCAGAATGTACTACATAATACCCGATATTATGATGTAAACTATGTTTTTTACACGATATAAAAGTTTGATTAAGTCGACCGCAACGCGAATGCGTCTGCGGACCATAGTCGTAATTTCGGGTGCGGTCATTATAACACATCTCAATTTAGTTTTAACACATAAATTGTAATAAGGAGGAGCGGCGGATGCGGGTGGCCTTTGGGATCGCATCGCATTAACGGCACACGTGGCCCACCGGTGGACACTGACAAACTGTGCCCACCTTTTATCATATTTTTGGAGAGTAAACTCACCTGCATTTATTATACATATCTTAATATTGTTACACAATATACGTATACGTTGGCGGTTGTTTTCGTGTGATCTAGTAAAGAGATTTACATATTTTTTTTTGTAAATTACCTATGAATACAATATGAAAGAAAAATTATTTATTGGGTACATTAGGGTTCGTATACGCCGAAAATGACATTACACGAAAACAACTTTTATGGCTATTGTGGTAGTCTTCAGATTTATATTTATTAAACATTGGAATATTCAACCGGACTCGTATTTATCGTCAACTTTTTATAAAGCATTTTATTTTTGACTCTACTCTCCTTCGTTGGGTGTTGAACTAAAGCAGGAAGAAACGCCTCAAAAACACATCTTTTAATCTAAAATTTACCAATACGAATTTATGCACGTACTCTTTGACAAGTATAGCATAAATGAAAACAAAATAATCAATGTATTCATTAGCTTTGTTATTAAAGAAATTAATATATTTTTAGTATATTTTATGTCAATCTTCGTGTAACGCGATACAATATTTTGTAGTTAAAGAACAAAATAATGTGTAATTCCAAAATGACATTCTTAGCACAAAACAATTCAGGTTTATGCGGTGTTTATTACTGAATGTACGTATAAATTTAAACAATAAAGGAATAAAGAAAGACTTGTACTACTTTTGGATCAAAGATGAACGACAAAATGTGCATGATATCGTATCAACTATGTACAATAGGATGCAAAGAAAATATTAAAATCATATATTTTTACAAATGTATTGCAAGGAAACAATCGTGTAAATAATAAATGTTAAATGTCGTTTCTGTGGTTTTCATTTTTTTACCTTAGTAAGAAATTATCGTTTACTTTACAAGTAAAGAGAAGTTGTCTTACTATGTATTTTTAAATTTAAGTGCGCATTTTAAATTTTACTATATTAGTGAAATCTCAAATACACAGTTTCACCATAGTAAGTATTTTTTTCCCAAAAATTTCACAAATTTCTGTGTAATTTTAAATTGTTTTTTTTTTTGTCAACAAGAACCTTCATCGTAGAAGTGACTAATAAAATAAATGAAATTGCTAAGTTCGCTCTCAAGTTATGGCGTGACTAAGGTAAACAGGGATTGACTTTAATATACATAGAAGATATATGAATATAATAAGAGAGGTAAACCAGCAACATAGATTGAGACTTATAATCATCGGTCGCGGGATACAATTTATGCGTTATTATATACTGTCACAGCTCACAAACAAATTTCCAGATGGTTGGCAGCAGCATCCGCTGCGTACCAATATACCAAGCTGCGATCGCCAAACCGCCTGCCAAGCGTGGCGATTATAGTATATAGATTATATAAGCCAAAGCCTTGTAATCGGTGTACATGGGCTGTAACGATGACGACAATATTTGTATTTACGAGATTCTAATACACCTTGTCAATTTTTTTCCATAATTTTCTGGCTAAAAATGGCGGAGATAGGAAAAGTAATTTTTTTCTCTAAAAGATTACATGCAAAACGTTCTTTCAAATATAAATATTCAAAGATTGTTGAAATAAAATTAGCTTTCAAACTAAAGGAAGATTTTAATTTTTGTGATATAACTAATATTAAGTTAATTTCGTCTCTCCTGAAAAATTACATATTCTTATTTATCATTTTATTCAGTGGAGGCGGCGGTTTGTATTACATAATAATTATATGGAATGTAAAGGTTGAAAAACATAAATTTTCTTTTCTTAAATTGATATAAAGTTCGTTAAAAGAATTTTCAAAACGTCAAATATTATTATTAACACTTTTGTACATCATAGACAATAAATAAAGAAAAAAAAGAATTTATTTGGTGCAAGACGCGTGGATTATCGCTCGAGGTGATCTCTACCAGGCAACCTTTGAGACATGAAGGAGACGGCAGTTTAGGGTCAACTATACTAATATTGTTATAAAAAAAATTGTACTTAACATATCTATGCACTAATTTTTTCGCAGCAAGTTTTAAAATTGTTTTAGGGATTTTATTACAGAAGGGTAAGCAAATCTTGTTCCAAAAAAGATAATTCAAGTTTATTTAATGGAAAACATGGTGTTGTTTTTCCTTTTTCTATTAAAAGAATAGTGATCGCACATTTTTTAACCTTATCTAAATTATTGTAAATATAGAGAATATTATAAATACGAGTACACAGTGATGCGACTGTTAGTTTATCTATTTAATTAAATACGTCCCTGAAGGTATCTCGCGCACTCTGAGATTGTAAAACGTTCACACAGCTTATTATATGCCTTCATTGGTATTAAATAAGAAATTATGTTACGCAAAAAGAATCAGCAGATGTCAACACTGCGATTTAATAGTTTTTTTTATTTAATTTCCATCTAAGAGCGGATACAAACATCCCGTGGGCGTATTACGTCATTTGCAGGGCTGCGGGCTCGCTCCAATTTCCTACTCGGTCATTACTACACGTCTCTATTTGTGTTTGACACGTAACTTTATGTGTGGCCGGTAATCGGCTGTCATTATTTGACGTCGCTTTTTTTTTAATTTTGTTTGTGGCCAAGGTCATTAGTGCAGTTTTGCCTTTTGACCACCTTTAAAGTTTAATAATCCGACGTGGGTTGGCCTGATGGTATATAGCGAGCTAAGTTGTCGCTGCTTCGATTCTCTACGTGCTGGTGACGTTTCTGTGATCGTTTAGATGAAGTAAATCTTCGTAAAGATACCTACATACCATTGCTCTAAACAACACGTGTGATATGTTATTGAAAAGATCGATTAACTTTCAGATCAACCACTGGAACGTATTCCGCTCTGCGTGCCTAAAATGAATGTGTTATTTAAATGTAAATCATTCTTTAAAATGTATAACAATCGTATTAATGTCACATCCTCAGCCATGGCGAAGCTTTGCATAACGAATTCTTTTAAGCAATCTAATTTAGATCTCTGGAGCTAATCCTGGTTGTGATAATTGGAATAAAAGATTTAATAAATCATTTGGTTGAAGTGTTTATTTACGCAAATACAATCAGTTTACATTGTTGTCGTTATTACCAAATTGTTAAGCATAAACCATAGTAAAGTCTCTGGAAATAATTATTCAAATTTGTGTAGCTAATGCAAGTAAAATAGCTAGTTGGTCAAAAGCTTCAGTTTTTTCTATAATATTTGCAACTTTCCAGTTCCGTGATAATCTTCGAAATCTTCCGCTTATTAATACTGTTTTATTATAATATTACTTTTTACTTAATAATGAACATTTTTATAAATATAAGCAGTTTCGTTAAAATGTGGAGGATAAAGTTTTCAATAATTCATAACCTTACTTTTTTATATCGTCGTCGAATTGTTAATGTCTAAAAAGATGAACAAACATTTATATAAGTTGTTTCAGAAAGTAATTTAGATATAATAATAATATACGCTTTTATGGCCCATAACAATTATTTTTACATATATATAGAAACTAAATTGTCAATATTGGCGGGTAAGCGACGCCGGAAATAGAGGATGATTGGCCGATCAAGGCCCGGGAAAGCGCGCAATATGGCGTCAGTTCCGGTCGTAATGCTTAATGGGAAATAGCACCGGCGCTAATAACTGAGTATTCGATTGCTAACGGCCGATCGTAATTGATTTTTCGGTTGTGTTTACTTAAATTGTTTTATGAAACCTATGATAATAAATAATGACAATTATTGAAATGGTAGATGTACATTTGTACAGCTGACAATAATGTTTTTTTGTAATCAACATTATTATAAGTGTAATTTGTATAGTGTATTTGTAACATTGGAGTATGGCGCAAAGCTATGTGAAGTTTTTTTTTAAATATGTGTATTAGCTATGGCGCAAGTACGTAATACGGTTCTGTGGATATTGAGCTATTTAGCAGTTTTAACTTTCTTATAAGCTATTAAGATTAAGTAAGTTACTTCGAGCAAAATAGCTTTTAAGTTAACGAAGACAAATCAATAAATGATGATATTAAAATTATGTTCAATAATTTAAACTCATGATTCTAGCAGCAAACCATCCAACGCCAGATATAGATATCTCCTATAAATTTAAAATAGGGTCGATTTAATGCGACTTGCTTTCAGCGGCTTCCGACAATAACAAAGTCGCCTGTCCACTTTGTACACATCCTATGCTACACTTGATAGTCCGTGATATCGACTCCAGAACATTAAGGCCTCAGCAGCTATGTATTAGGCTCAGGCGGTCTTTGATATTATCGAAAACCGTATATTTCGCACGATATTATTTATTTATTTATATAAATGCTTACTGTATATCAATAAACATCAAAAGAAATCGCATGTTAAAAGCCAAATTTTAATAGAATGGGCAGTATAACCGATAATTTTTTCGTCTATTTTTTTCGGTATTAATTCAACCGTTATCTTAGTGCTCAAATATTATTATATCCCGGCTTCAAGATCTTCGCATCGTATCAAATTGCTATAGACATACTATGTACGCTTTTAAAGATCAAAATTGGAAATACGAGGTTTATCGTCCAAGATACACTGAATATGGTTCAGAGGTTAACAAATAATAATTCAGGTGACGTCCAGCCTGTCCGTGCAATGCCAGTCCGTGCAATGCACGGATTAGATGTGCGTCTTCACGTGTCTTTCATGGGTAATAGGTGCCTGAGAGAGAACTTGACTTTGAAGATTAAAACTCAACCATTTACTTTACAAAAATCAGTTTTTATTCAGACATAAACACACATAAATTATTAAGACAATAAAATAATATGATTATTATTATTTTCAATTTTAATAGATCTCAAAATTTAACATATCTTTTATGTATTAATTCTTTAATTAAAATATTTAATTGCAAAACATATATAACACAAATCATTCAAGCAAGAATTTAATTAAAATAAAGCATCGTTTGTAGCAGAAAAGCTATATAGCTATTAGCAATAAAAATTTGGTATGCTAATTAATAGGGGGGCATTAATATTTAAACGTAACGTTTAATATTACAAAAATAATTTAATACTGAAATATAACCCATTCTTGCTAATAAATTAGTATACCTAAGTAGCAGAGTTAATGTATTCGCTTCCGTGAACTGTTTTATGCACAATGTTATATAAAATTGATATTTATCACGTTTTCGTTTTAATATGCCTATTTTTTTAAAAAAGATCCTTTACTTGATTAGTCTGGTTTTTTATTTCGCTTTGCTGTGATTAATGGAATAGCGGTGTCAACGTTTTTTTGCGTGGTGAAAATCAGGGTATATAAAATACATAGGTGCTGCATATTTTCTCTGTACTGACAAATCTATTTCAAAATATTGGTTAGGCATTACTAATGCCATTGTGTTTTTTTCTTACTGTAAATCATTCGGCTTTTTTCGTATTGTCTAAAATATCTTTTACCCGATGTTAAGAATATGACTCTGAAAGAATTGTTAACTAATGCACTAAAAGAATCACAGTGATCTGTATAGATAAAATGACTAACGGAAAGTTTAGCACGGTATAAGTTTTAAGGCTGTGAATGTATAGCTCATTTGGCGTCAAATAATCTATGATACACCCTATCCAAAATTAATGGTTTCATGTATAATAAATAACGTAGAGATAATTTAGAATGAAAAAGCGTTTTCAAAATTCAATTACTAAATAATAAAATGAATTATTGTTTACTATCTGTCTTTGCAGATTTTGTATTATCAAAAGTTACTTGCGTATAGAATTCTAGTAAAAATAAAAAAAAATGTAACATATTTCGGACTGAATACTTTTTGCAGGAAATAGGCGTCAAAGCTTTTTAGCTTTTTGCTGAAAAATGAGCTATACATTCACCGCTATAAAGCTTTTGAAGCTATAACCAATCACGATGTATAAATTTGGACTGAAATTTTTTTATAACAATATGAAGATGACATGTAATTGCCATGCTTGTTTTTAGTATACCTATTATCTATTTTTTTTCTCGTACACCCCTTTTCAGTTTTGTAAAGGGCTTTACATTTATAATATGCCCATTATTTTTTTATTTTATAATCTATATCTCTATAGGTATAGTAGTAGTAGTTATAGTATATTTTGTATACTATTTCACTTTTATTTTTATTTCCTCTTGTTTTTACGTACTAGCCCAATCTATTTTATTTTTCGGTACTGTTTCTTTTGATCACGTCCTGAACTATGGCCCTGCAGAATTTTAGAAACGATGATCTGTTCTTGTAGTAAATTATAAGCGAGACGATACTGTCCTCACTAATCTTTTTTTCCTAGCAGGAGCACGGAATCTCATCGAAGTCCTTCGTACCTACTATCAATTGGAACGTCTATAGGCATTTTTTTATTACTCAGATATTATTGTTATTTACATTTATTACCGTATGTGTTTGGAATGCTGTTGATTTTAGCGCAGGTTAATTAAAAAATAACGATACACGAATGAATGATAGATTACAAGTATATGAGTTACTTTGGTTACTTTCATGTTTTTACCAAAACAGAACGATTCGAAATGAAAAGAGATAGCGGATAGACGTCAATTTCAAATTAGATTACTTTCCGCGTCTGTCACCCCAAAAGCCACGAAGCGTGAAGTTGCACCGAAAGTAAACAACCGTTTCAAAATGGCGGCCGAAACGGTAGGCATCCACTTTAATATTAGTAAATATACAAAATAATTCGAATTTTAAAATCTAATTCAATGGAAATTAAGACTCAAATTCCAGTTCGGGTGTCTGAAATGTTGTTAACGTTGAAGTGAGGGCGAGTTTAATTAAATGGGGAGTGTGGCGACTTGCAACTGCGGCTTTTCCACCACCTTGCGTACCTACAAATATTGTTAGACAAAATAACTACAGTACTACACCTGTTCTTTTGCTGAAATATTCATATCAATTCTAACCTGTCCTGTTGGAAATCTAAGGGGGAGAACTATAACCAGCAGTGGAGTCGGCCATTATTAGTATACCACTTATTATACATATATAATAGTACATTACCTATTACATTTCTTTATACAGGATGATTGGTTAGGTTAGTTAAATTTTTAAAGAAGTGAATATATATCTCACCAAGCAATATTTTTTTAAGTTTTTCATTTATTTCAAATCGCCTTATATACAGTGTTAACTTCGAACTTACTACACTATACAATGTTAACTTTCTATTGATTTTTATGATTGGGTCAGACTAACTAGGTTCGAGCCGTACAAAGTATACAGGCACAGATAATTAACAATAATTGCTTTAAATTTGAAATAATCCGAATTTTGAAAACGCTTTTACTTACTATATTATTATAACGCTGTTCATTATTTCTGAAATATTTGTTTACTGTACAGATCGTATCATATATTTATTGACGGCAAATTAGCGATACTTTCACCGATTTGAAGATTTTACAATTATAACTAATTACCATATATAACTAGCAGCCCCGACATATTTCATACTGTCTAAAGTTTAGTTAAAGTTAAATAAATAAAAATATTTTTAGAAAGAGTACTCTATTCATTAATTTCATGTCCTGATAATAAATAAACATAAATAAAAAAGGTTTTCTAATTCTTACGTTTACAACCATTGTACTTTGTATAAATATATTTTGATAAATGTGAAATTTTGCTTTGTTTTGTATTTAAAAAATTCTTATCACTGTTAAAGGATTTATTTAAGTTTTTGTTTAACAAACTTTTTAAATTTATTATATTGATAATTCAGTGACATTTTACGAGAGTTTATTGTAATACCGTAGACAGCCTCGCCACTGGACCAATGGGTAAAGTATTGTAAAATTGATCGGAGACGTCCGTACTTTCTGAAGAGCTTACTTCAAGTGGTGAATGTGAACACTGATTTCTACTTTATGCGTTTAATTTAATAAGATATAGCTCCCTCGTTCATCAGTTCAACCGAAGGACGTACACTGTTGGATATACAATTCTTCCGAATAGAACCGGCCTGCTTTCAAAGCCTTCCGATGATCTCAACAGGGTCGCCTGTAAACCTTGCGGGTGGATTTTCTTAGCTGCGCTTGCGCTTGTGTAGTATCCTCTCTAGAAGCTTAAAGTCTTTGCGGCTATCTCACAAACCTTTCCACACATGTCGCGAGAGAAATTTACCAAAAGAATAATATCATTTGAAAAGTATTAATAATTTATTCAAATTAAAAATTATGGAAAGTTGTGGAGAACATTAGTTGCGTAATTACCATATTTTAAAGGTATGCCATTGTTTCTATAATAATTCATAATTTCTATAATAACAGAACTATGTATTTAGCAAAAAATAAAAAAAAGACAAATTTGTGAATTATTGTTATTAAAATGTTATTTTATTATTGTTATTAAAATGTTATTTTATTATAGTTATTAACCTCAATACCATTTTATTTAGGATTTCTATTGGTAGTTCATACCACAAAATTTATATTTATAAATTATCTTATATTAACACAGCGAAAATCAAAATGTTGCATTTTTAGTAACGCTTACTCAAGAACGTGAAAACGCGAGTACAGTCTTATTGTTCCAACGAGCTGCAATCAAGTAAATTAGCGGCGAGAATTCGACGATAATTTACACGGACAGGCGTTTAACCTTAATAATCGCTTCGACGCCCCCCGCCCGACCCGCAACCTCCCCTCTGCCCCGGACATCGGCAATTTACCGATGAACTATAAATGAAGGAAAGTGGCAATTTCTTCAGTGACAAACATCGCTCTTGTCGTCGCTAAATAATGGAGCGCCGTACTTAGACTCGCGTCTTCATCTCGGTAATTAACCGACGTCTCCCCCTCCCCCCACACTAGTCCGCAGCCCCCCCTGGCGCTCGAGCTAAATTAATCACACCACGAATCTCGCCCCCCAATCGAGGGACGGATTAAAAAGTTTTATTGGACCGTCTGCCGTGACAAGCGGACTCGCCTCGTTGTTCCCCGCCGACCAATGTGCGCCTCGGTATGGGATAACGTCGCGTTCCCATTGGCCGATGTTTGAATTTGGAACGCCTCGGCTATCCGCCCGCGGCGGAACTGACACGCCACGTCAGTTGAGCGAGACGCGCCGAGCCGTCAGCTGTATCTCGCGATCGTCCCGCGAACAAACATTCGATAGCGTTGTGACTTTTGTGTGATGGATGTGAACTGAACGATGGAAGAAGAGTCGATGTCCGGGCACAGCTGTTCCGAGGACGATATCAGCGTGGGGCGGCCGTCGCCTGCTCCGTCGCGGTCGCCGTCCCCGCAAGACTACTTCAGACCTTTGAAGCGCTTGAAGATGGCGTCGGAGCCGGCGGAACAGCGTCGCGGTGAAGGCGTGAAGAGTTTCTCTATCCTGGACATTCTGTCGCATAGTCCGCGTACGCCGCCTCGCATAGTTCGACCATGGGACGCGTCTGGTTTTGAGCGGTTGCAGCGTTTACAGCGGTTAGCCGGGGCCGCACTGCTGGACGGTGAACGCTGGAGGCTTGCAGCGCTGGGACTGCTGAGGCCACGTGAGATGTCATCTACGGAGTGCTGCGACTCGGCATCAGAGAGGTCATCCTCAGCCTCTGACTGCTGCTCGGAGCCGAGACGTGCACCTCAGACGTCCAACGCCCCTCACACGCCCCTCGACGCGCTGTTCCACATGACTAGCAAAACCTTCGAGGCAAACAATACTGACAACGGAGGTGAGGCTTTTTTCTTCTTAGTCATTTGATCTTGATACTGCTGTCGTAAGAATTTAGGCATTTAGTCACAGAAATTCGTTCTTATAAGATTTTTGATGGTTCATGACGATATGGGAGACACAAGACTCGATACATAACATCAAATATATTTAAAAGGCTACACAGCATTTAAAATTTATGTAGATCATTAAATTTATTAAGGCTTAATGATTTATAGAAACGAAGCGAAATCAGTCTATTTAACGACGTAACGACGATGCGATATGTATTACTGTTAAACATATATATTTATATACCTTATCTTAAAATGCTCTATAAACCTACGATATATAACCTACTATACACACTGCGTCTAGTGGAGTGTATTTTATTAGGCAATACGTTTTATTGTCATTTTGTTGTTATAAATATAAGTAATTATAATTATTCGACATAATTCAACAAAATAAGAAATTTTAAGAAAGAGCTCCACATACCCGATTCTTATGTAAAAATATTAAATTAAACTCGGAGACCTAATTATGTTAATGATTGCTGAAGTTTTTTTTTTAAATAATATTATCATGTTATGGTTTAATTGTCGTTAGAATTATTTTCAAAATCCGTGAAAAATTCTGTTTTGCGTTAATTATAAATAAATAAAAGTGGCAATTAGGAATTGATTTGATAAATATTGTATTTTACACAAATAAAAGCCACAGATCAACGACGACTCTAAAACTAACGTCTTCAGTTGTTTAAAACGGTGTACAACGTACGTAAACTATTGCCAATTATCACTACCAAAACACACCTCTATTTGACAAATACAGATATGTAACTTCTCAGGAGAGACAAAAACTAAATATTGGCTATGTCTCAAAAAATTTTGTTATATAAAGCAGTCAAAATATTTATAACAACATAAATGTATCTGTTCTTAGCATAACGATAGGATTTTATTTATATCGTAAATAATTTTTTTATTCTTGTTTGTACTTTACCTTGTTTATTTAAAGGAAAAAAAAGATAACTTTGCCTATTTTCAGCCAAAAAATAATGGAAATAATCGTTAAAAATGACAACGGCAATAGTTATTTTATTCGGCAGGAGCGGCGACATGTTATTATTTAGTATTAAATATACATCGTATTAAAAATTTTATCATAAATTTTGAACCAATTTATAAAACCATAAGTATCGCTATTTTCATCGTTTCGCAATATTTAAGAGACCATAAACCTTAAATGATTGTGTTATTTTTATTAATTTGTTTTCCATTTTTTTTACTTACGTAATGGCGGACTTAATGCCTTATAGGCATTCTCTACCAGACTCACTTATAAGGCATAGTAACGCTCTAGAAACAGAATAAATCATAAATAGAACAGCAAATGTGCATTATATTGTGTATGTTAAGAATGAAATATATCTATTATCATTAATAATATTGTAACTATAACGTAAAATAATATTGTAATTTTGCGTGGCAATTTGTAAAAAGTATGACGATTTATTATCTATGTGTATATCCTTATTTATCATACTTAGCGTTTCCGTTTTTGTAAAAAACACTTTGTAACTTTACGTATGTTCGTATAAGACACGCCCACATAATACATTTGTCATATACCGTATTTATGATTATAATAAAACTGTAAAACAATTTCTCTTTATGATAAAAAAACTTTTGATTGTAAAGTTAAAGGAATCGTTCTGAAAGTCTTTAATTTGTTGTTTCATAAATGTTCATTTTCAATAAAAAAATTTGGTTGGATTAATTATAAACAGTAGCAGCGGTACGTGACAGACTTGCGATCTTAGGTCACATGTTCGCTTCTCGGGATACAATCTTATATCTCACGTTTAAAGGACTGCGATCGTCAACCTTCCTGGCAAAGCGTGGTGATTATGGCTTATCCCCCATAGATATGTTAGGGGGAGGCCTTGGCCTAGCAGTAGGCGTCTATGAGCTGCAACGACGAATTAAATAAAATATTCTAAACAATTCAAGCAATTCAAAATAAATTCAGAGGAATTTACAAGGTGAAAAATTTATAAAATTAACACTAGATCTTCTTAATGTCATCTACAACTTTGAATCCATCTTTTTGTCTTGCTTGACCTTAATATTTATGTATAATATTATAATGCAACGTGGTATTGTTTTGCCCATATTATGTTGTATATTTCACGCCTTCGTAGATTCATGTGTTTACTACAATACTTTTTATGCCCAATGGACAAAATTGTTATGCTGTTGGCCATAGGACTTAAACTCCTCTTAATTCAAAAAATCTTTGTATTATCTTTCGTTATCAAATTAAAAACAAAAAACGGTTGTAGATTATGGTTATTTGGGTGTATATATGGGATACTTGTGACATTTTCCATGTGGAGTAATATTTTTATTATATCTTAAACTGCTTGTTTCAAGTCGTCAATAATACGCGTATTGACTTTTGAGTGAGAATAAAAACCTTCGCTCCCGGTTAATGATCCTTGCTTACACGATGATCCAGAGATGTTTTTCTTGTTTTACGATCATTAGCGAACTCAAACTGAGATGGCGCCTGCCTTCAAAATAACCATATTTCATGTTTAATTTTTATATTACGTTTTATTAATATTTTGACACAAAATCTTGTTGAATTTCTTTTAACTATTGCCCAAATATTTATTTAAATATTTTATTATCATCGAATATATAACTATTAAAATATCTCCACAAGTTATTACTAAATCATTCTCGACGTGCCCAAATTGGTTTATAGTATATAATTTAATTTTGTAATGTTATTTAAAAATATTATATTTTGAGTTAATGCGCATCTTAAATAATTTAGTTAATAATCGTTTTGCTGGAAAATTTCATTAGGTTATACCAAAAAAAATTGCGCTATTTCTGCCTAAAATGCGTAACAAGATAATACAAAACACTAATAACTATCAAACATCGGAAAAAGGATATGAATTTCTAATGAAAAAGTGTAACGAAAACGTGTACATAGTTTATTCATAAAGTATGGAGATGTCAAAACGAAATACTAAATTAAAATTACTTTTTTCACTGTTTCATAATACTTTATAAACTAAAAACGCGAGTAATCGACAAAACTAATATAATACGGTAATGTCTCAATCAATGTAATAATGTTTAAAAATTTTATATTATTTTATTAAAGTAGTCGAGCCTACATGAATACATTTTATAAGTTTAGGTTGGTTTCATTTAATAAAGTACAAAATTCTTTTCCTGTTGTGGTCCAGAACGCTGAACATAATTATGCAAGTTTATATCTAAACGTCAAATTGAATAAATAAACTTAATAATAAAACCAAATAGGAACAATCTATTGTATGTATACCCAAGATTATAAGCTTTCGTTAAGTGATATTACAGGAAAAAAAGAATAGTAAAATAAATGATGTGTGTTTTGAAGGAAATGATTCTACCCCTAAATTAAAAATACCTCTAGTCCTCAAAAATGTTCAACTCGGATATATATGCATTAAGTCGATTGTAAATCTAAGTATTGTGGCATGATCATGTGATATTTAGAATTGTTGTTCCGATAATTGATTATAAAGACAATAAATATTATTGCATCACATTACACCGAAAATAACAACATGACAGGTGACAATATTTTCTTAAACATGGCCGCCGGACATATCGATGTTCAATCCTCGACGAAGATAATCGATATCCCGAAGACAAAGACATGCGTTAACGCAGGTAATACCGGCTCGTATGTCGGAATAGGTGATTAAGTTATGATTGCAGAGCGGCTTCGAGACGTAATTGAAAGATTTTTGAGAGGCGCATCTGCAGGCGGCAATCCGCGGGTCTGTCATTAAATTTGTGCACGCCATTTTTTTCGTGTCATCGGCGATTTTGATATTAATGATGAATATCGAAATCATTATATGTGCTTATAAGGGCTTTTAAACGTGTACTTACATTATTAAAATACATAATAAATATTCTTTATAAAAAGATGATTATCGTGAAATATTAAGTAAAAAATGTACAAAACGATGTTATTGGTAGCCTGTTACTTGACCCCTGGATAATAAATTCCCTGCGGTTTGCAAATGAACTGTACTTGTCGTTACTAAGTTTATTGTATATTTTTGTACTTATATGTTTATTATTTTACTTAATTATTAAATTTCTATAGTTCTAATAATAGCATTATAAAGTCTTTTCTGCTTATGTTCTAACCTGCTACTAACTTCGAATACAATAATCCAGTGTATTTTTATTCTTTTCACATGAATCTTTAAGAATAATAATAAATTAAACGTGAAAATGTAGCTACTTAAGATAACCACTTGAAAATATAAACATGATTTTAAACTAGTGTCAAATAATTATATAATCATTCAACATATTATCCTTTTTAAATACTTTAAGTATAATTTACACGGCCAGTGATGAAAAAAGCTATTGTTGTCAGCACAAAAGAAAAGGAAGACATCACAGCCGTAACAATGGCCATTCGAAATTTGAAGTTACGTCAAAGAAAGGCGGGAATTTTAGCTCCATATGCTACAGATTAAAATATTACACGGGCAAAATAGTCATCTGTCATTGGCAGCGCGGCACAAGACCGGTTGATTGAGGAAGTCATTTCTTGTAGTTATGAACGGAAATAACATTTTTTAACATCCCCCTGTATGCGCCGCGGGGCATTAGAGATTATTGTTAGGTTGAATATCTATATCATTATTACACGTACATTAGATAAATGAGTAGGGTTCGTATAAACATTTGTATCACGGATGTAATTATTGGATGAATGAGTACGTCATTTCCACACGTTGAGAAATCGAAGCCTTAGTTTATGCGTAGATTGTTTTCACGTGTAATTTTTTTTTATTTTTTTTTTAGTACTATTTTTTTTTCACGTATAATTACGTTAAAGACAGACCTGGTTCGATTCCCTGAATACAATTTTAAATATTTCACACTTTGTGCGTTAAATATATAGGATTGCCACTGCTAACAGGCAGCAGCGTTGTCTGCGTAGCATAATACCACAATGCGATTGTCTGCCAAGCGTGGCAATTAGGTTATATACTCCCATACATAACTTTGAGTGAAGCTTATGTCTTCCAGTGGACGTCTGTAGACTGAAACAGCATTATATATACGCATCAATTAAAATAGAGTAACTTAAATACAGATGAATATTATAGTAGCGAGAAAATAAATTAAATAATAAAATAAAATGTCTCAAAAGTCTAGACAATTTATTAAGAAAATGGTCTCAAGACTAAATGTCATCACAGACTTGTCATATACACAAGTAATACAGTTGTAAGGACACTATTACTAATTCACAATTTTTTTTTGTTTTTCTCATCATAATTATTCTTCGTTATACCTATAGGCGTGCGTTAATAATTTAAAAGATTTGTTATTGAAATCTTATGAAAATATGTAGATAGTTAAAAATACATATCAATATTTTGTTTTTATAGAATAGCACGTTTACATATTTTATTAATAACAACAAAAATTTAATTACTTAAATTACTTATAATGTTTAGCGCAGTATAAAGTAATAACATTACAGATAAATTATAATCATAGATCTGATTATTCGAATGCATATTTACACGAATTGAAAATATTAGCTTACTATAGAAAGCACTTGTAAAAAGCATTGTATGTTTGGGCTAGTAAGGCTGATAACTATGTCATTTTCTTAACTTTTTGTCTACTAAAATAGTTCATACGTTAATTCATGTTAATAACTCATTGAATGTATCTACATAACTTGTGGGCAAAAGTGTTTTTTGGGTGAATATGCAGTGGCATTAGGCACATAGCATAAAGCGCGCGCAGACCGATGCAGACTTAAGTTTCTTGAATGGAAACCACAGGAAGATTATAAGTGCAGCGTAGGAGGAAGTCCGCCTCTCAGCTGGACAGACGGCTTTATAAGGTCATCGGCAGACACTGGATGCAAGCCAGTTTCACCTGTTTCTGTTTGAAATCTATAGTAAAGACAGTCCAGCTGTGGACGATCAATGGCTGAAACGACTATATAGTAATAAATATATATTATAACCTACATATAATATACATCCAACAATCCGACCAAAGTTAGTAAAAAAAAATAGGAAAAAATCTTCACGCATCCCTGTTTTAGTAAGCTACACGTGTTTAACAATGTCATACAAACTAAATATACCTACCAAGGTTACTATAGCATTAAATTAATCTGTCACAATCATTTCCACTTGAATATGACATTAACTTCAGTTATATTAGATGTTATCTGTGTAATGTTAGTTTGTAATACCGCAATTTAACTTATCTGTGCCTACCTGATACAATGTAAACGATTATAAATATTGTGTAAAGAGATATATCATGAATTCTATTTACATGTAAAAGTTGTCCATAATAAATATTTTTATGTGTCTTATAAATTGATACTGTTCTACGGTTGTTTCAAAATTTCTTCTATATTATTTGTTTCTTATTTTTATCTGCATTGAATTTTTATACTTTATATCTGTTTATACACACTTCTAAATTAAAAATAAAATATGGTTTAGCGTGCAGTTTTCATGTCTATGACGATGATAAAGATATTAAAAATAATACCAATAGGATTCAAAAATTTACGATATAATATAAATATTAATTACGTCTTTACGTTTGTAATGTTTATTTTTAACATTTTGGCCACAAAGATTATTCAAACATCACTACTCAATATACTATCAACATGTGGGATAAGTGACTATAATAGCATACAGATAATATTAAAACAAATGTATTACCATTTTTATTTTTTTTTAAATTCAATTCGAGTTGGAAATAAATATATGTCGTTTATTTATAAAACGATTTTTATGCTTTACCTGGCCTCTTTTATATAATTTTTTAATAAAAATTAGATTCGAATACAGAAAACCAGTAGAAGTTTTTCTCTGAGAAAGTCAAATCATCATTAGGTTACACGAGAATAGTTCAATTCACGCTGAGAATTATTACATTTTATTACCCCCACAAATTATTCCTATACAACCTCCTGTGGGGTCCGCAAAGGTGTCAGTCCCGACGCGTTTATATTACCCCCTATTATGAAAAAAAAACGAATAAAAAACGGCGGCAAAAAGCCCGCGCCGCCATTATGAAGACCATGAACAGTGAGCTTTTACACGTATAAAGTGAGTTTTAGAGCGAATTCGCTGACTAATTGATTGTGAATAGGGTTCTTTATTTAATTGGATATCTATGGGGCGTTGGTCCCTTCATTGGTTAATAAGTTTTAATTTGGTATATTATTACACTAATTTTATTTAATCTCGATTTTATATTTTAGCAAATTGTTGAAGTACTTTTTAAAATATTTATATTTTATGTATCATAAATTACATCTGAACAAATCGAATTACAAAGAGCAAATGATAGGTTTAAAACAAAAATTAAAATAAAACATGTCTATATTTAAAGTACAATTACGGCATTGCAAATAATTGCAGTACACGAAATAATTTTAATCCCTCTATTATTACAAAGCAATTAACACAGCAAGGTGTCAAACTTAAGTTTTTTTCTGGCGCGAAGTAAGAGGTTTCGAATTAATTTAATTATAATATTATTCAGACACAATCAGGAGATCGTATCTTGTCCATCTGTGGTACGATCCTGTAGATGGCTTTATTATATAAACGACTTACAATGGTGCGAGCTTTAGCACGAATATTATGGTCTCTATAAATAAATAGTAACACGTTAAAAGATTTGTTTGTTTAATGACAAAAGATAAACATTTATTTCACACCACTATGACACTCACAATAACACGTACAAAAAAATTAAATAGATAGGACTAGACAGAAACGGAAAAAAAAAAAACATTTATTATAAAGTAAAAATATTTTAGCCGGTACGTCGTATGTCGCAGAAGTGTGAAATGAAATATATTTTTAAAATCTTGTTATATTTTGTTTTATGTACCCGAAATAAAATGTTATATTTAATTTATTTTATATCGTTAGAAGAACTTATAACTAACTAACTAACTAACACTATAATGTACAATATATCTTTACATCATCCTTTCCCTTAGAAGTTATAGAGGCGGCTTAATTATGTTAGTAATACATATATGAATCAAATGAATTGCTTTCGTAGTGTACCTACAGGAAAGTAGATGATTGTCGCTTACAATAAAAATCTAACAACCTTATATATTCTTAAAACTACAATGTTGGCTTCCATATATCCGATCGATGATTATCATTAGGTAATATTATAAAAGAAAAAATAGATGCGAGAAATTTATGGTTTACTTCTAGTGAAAGTCGGAATATTTTATAGTACAATGACTAAATACGGCAAAGATGAAATGAGTTTAAAACAAAAATTAAAAGACGCACACATAACAAGCGTGTGCACTGTAAAGCATTGTAGACGGCAGCGATCCATTATTTAATAACCCTGAATGTGCTCGGACACCCCGGGGCCAAATTATTGGCCTGTTTTTGTAAATAAACCGCGGCTTCTTTGTAAAAAAATATGTTATTTTAAGGGTTAAATGATGTTGCTAGAAGCACCCTTCGTGAGACAAAACTTTTATTAACTTCAGTCATCTTTGTCGTCAGGAATCTTTGTTATTTTTTTAATTTATGACATAACCATCGAAAAAAATGTGCAAAAATTGATTTTGAAAATGTACAGTATACAGGTGTAAAAGCTATAAAGGGATGAATGTGTAGGTAATTTACTGCGAATTAATGTAGGGCAATGTTTTAAAATAATGGTTCCAGAAATAATAAACAATGTAATGAAAATACATGTACGAATTTCGATTTGATCGTTTGCTATTACCTGCTATTTAACATTACTTAGTGGTACGTTCCGAGAAGGTTTAAAGACTGCTTCGTACGCCAACGTAGCGATCTCTTGTATATATTTGCAGCCGTTGTATCTGGTTGGTGTTTGTATTCATTGTGTTTTCAAAACTGCGAATTTGCGTCGCATCTGTGCAGCATTTGTATGTTTATACCCTTGTAGGTGGCTGTAGTCAACATACTAGCAAGATGCTAGTTTTAAAATTGGCTAATATAGGTATCTCCAGGTTTACAAGTAGATATTCATTGGATATATACCACGATGCATAAATAATCCGTGGCACGATCGCTTCTAGATGATCCGTTTATAAAAGTTGATATTGCAGAGAAAAGCACACACTTTTGTCGTATACAGTAAGAAAAAAAAACATACAGAAGATGTTTAACTTTTCTAAGACATTTTTTTCATTTCATTGACATTTTCATCCTATTCGTAAGACAAAAGATTGCACCGTTCACAGACAGACACGCTTGTCTAGGCATCAATCAAAAATATGTCATCATCATATTAGTCATAAGACGTCCACTGTTGGACATAGGCCTCCCCGTTTGATTTCCAAAAGAACCGTCTAGAAGCGATTTGCATCCCGTATCTTCCGACGACCTTAACAAAGTCGCCTTTTCACCTTGTGGTTGGACGTTCTACGCTGCGATTGTCGGTTCTTGATCTCCAGAATTGGTGTACTGTCATTTTTTAACTAATCCATTCAACATTTACAAATTTTATTTCACAGATTCAAATTTTTGTTGAACATGTTACATACCAGCTCGAGCTAAGGCTCCCGAGACTTAAGCTTGTTTACTGCAAAAAAGTCTGGGATCTGTCTTCAGCGGTCTGCCACGTTGAATCTCATCTACTCTGATGTTAAAAATTGACATTAACTTTATTTTTAAGTCTGTATTTTACGATTTTTGAATATTCTAGCAATATATAAAAAGAAATTCATCATCATTAGTGAATTTGTTGAAAGCGGTCTGCATCCATCTTCTTTGGTCTACGAGTGAACACTCGATGCTCGCTTACCGGGTCGTGGTCTTCAGCTCAGCATCTTAAGCAACAGCGGTTGGTTTAGCACGCTGAGTGGCTTGACAATGCGATTTTAACTTACGAAACAGTAAGGCCATGTCGGTTATTTTGATTTGACAATGGATCTTCTCACAATGGCAATATATGTTTATTGCAGTTTATACATTAGAAATATATACACGCATAACCAAATATATTATTTAATTCATTTATTTACTCTTAGATCAATGTAAGATAATAACGCTTTTATCTATATAAATAATTAAAGTTCTTTAAAACACATAACTATAAAATAAAAAAAATCTATTAGATATAACGCACCTTTCAAGGGTGGTTCTTTAATAGATATCGATTTAGATAACACATCCCTAACCAATTGATTAATTCTATTCTTTAAAGAATCAACTTTTGGTATAATAGCGTGGTTCTTTCAGGGGTTTGTCGGTTTTTGAGGTCAGGTGTGTTCTTTTATAATTGGTAGGATGCAATCGGAATGGGGCGGTTTCCTTTGCCTTTATATATCGGCCGGGGTTTGATAATGTTTGGAGATGGTACATTGTTTTATAGATAGCAAATTAAATAAAGTTTTTGAGAACAGAGAACTGCGTGGAGTAAAAGTATGTTTTTAAAAATCTGTACACCTTTTAATCCTTCTTATATTATAAAACTATTAACTCCATTTAAGCCAATTGTTATTGTAATTCTCGTATAATTTCTCTCAATTATTGTGTAATAAATTTAAAAGTTTATTTAATAAAATTGTGTAAATATGCAATGCAAAAGTATTTATTTGATAATAAATAAAGCTTGATATTATAGCTTTAATTATTATTTCAGATATATTCATGAAAGTGATAACAAAAAGTCGTGCTTGAGACTGAATTTTAAGAAAGCTCAATTTGAATCTAGGTTTTTTCAAACTGGTTTCTGCCACTTCATACATAAATGATCAACCTGAATTATACAAATATTATAAAAATTATATACGGATAATATTATGAAGAAATAAGTAAATATTTTAAATATAACGAAAAGTAATCACACAATTTTGCGCGTCAAAGATAATTTTTGTTTGTTTTAAAATTTGCTTTGCAAACATTTTACGTACGAAATTTTGGAACATTGACAGATAGCAATTTCATATATAGTCGTAACCAAGTATTTAAGTTTCATACAATAAATGTAATGATGTGATGAGAATTATATTAGCAGCGTGACTCGCGAAAAATTAAATCAATAAACCTAAATTAAGTGACATTTTAATAAATTTTACACAAATTTATTGACGAGATAAATACTGTTAAAATTTATGTTTATTGTTTTAAATTTAATATGAATTAACATAAAGCGAGCAAATTGAAATTTTTACCGGATGTACATTTTAATTAATATATTTTTTAATTAAGACATTTAAATTTAAATATTCAAATATTACCTAAATGAACGTCAGCTGCCAAGCTATTTATAAAATGTGGAAACAAATTCTTTTTTATGTAAAAGAATCCAAGGAATTGTTATTGTAACATTTTCGTATATGTTGCGTAAAATTATGATATACACAAATTACAAACATATCACGAAGAGCCCTGAGGCTTGAAAGGGGTTAAAATGTAAGTTCGAAAAAAAATAACGACCGGCATATTCAACGCAGTCACGACTACCTCGTCTCTTTTATTAAAACACGCAATACATTTATTATTTTAAAATAAAAGTTCAAATTTATGAATATGGCAACAAATTATTTTCTTATTGACACGACGTGGAAAAATGGCGCCGCAATAAAAGACGTTCCGACGACAAAAGATGTCTCAATTGAATCGAATATCGACAATTAGTGTGGCAACATCGCATTGTGATACCGAATTGTCGATTGTTGCGACTTTGAATGATATCTCGGTCACGAATTCACTGTAATAATTTAATTACACATTTATATATCATAAGTGTTATGTTAAATGAATGTAGGGCTATTATTCTTTAAAATAATGAAACAAAAGATGTTTTAAACTAACATATGTGCAAAAATTATACAGAGAATTCTTATAGGAGATAATTGGATATAGGTATACAAGTTTTAAAGAGATGAAAGTACAGCACATTTCTCAGCAAACACCTTTAAAGCTTTTACACCAATTTCTTGTCACTTTGTGTAAAGGGCTGACTATAAAAAATATTTACTCATACAGACTAATAATTTTTCGTAGCCCAAAGTCTGTATTAAGGGATGGTAAACAATATTAATTATAATATGTAGTAATTTGAATTTCAATTACGTTTTCAATATTATCATTAAGTTAATTATCATTTTTGAAATCATTGTCTTTGGATAGAGTGTTCTAAACATTTTTAACACGTTCTTAAAGCGTTATAAATAATATTTACTCGTATTTTAAAACTTATTTTATGCAACATTTCGTTTTAATATCGTGGCGATTCCAGTGTGGTATTGTAGTACACAAAGGCTGTCCATCCTCTGAAAACTTGTTTGTGAGCAGTGGCAATCCTACATACAAAAATTTACATGTACATATTTATATAAAAATAAGTATTTTCACTCCCCCTTTTCTGCAGTTATGATTCCGTATATATAAGGAACACACACACACAAATGTATACACTTGCCTGGAAGAGATTGCTTTTAGTAAAATGATCGCCTATTTTAACATTAGTTTATTAATATATAAGCACTTAAGAATAAACTCCTTTGTATGTAAGTTGTGTACAAATAAAGTTTTATTGATTTTGTTAGCGAATTAAGTTGTCTATTTGTGTAAAAATGTTGAATTGCAAAACCAATGCATTGTAATTAACGGAGGTGGAATATTGAACAAATATTTTTTTAAAGCTTACTATGGATAATACTCTTGAATCAATTCAATCCCGGGATGCGGTAGTCTTTCCAGTACTACTTTAGGAAAGATTTATTGTTTTGACTTGAATGTTTATTGGGTAATTCAAACGATTGTGACTGTTTCTTACGGTTGCTATTAATTCGTAACGTCATAAAATAATATAGGTTGTTTTATCCACTTTGTTTGAACGTGATAAAGTAATCTATTAACAGCAATTTCTCATACACGATAACGAAAGATAAGCAATGCGAAACACGGTGAAAACTACTTAATTGAATTATGTTTACAATACTCCGTGCACGTTTAACCATGTCGGCGGTTTGCTTCGCCACCGCACGGTCCCTGATTGGTCGGTTTGAATTAAGAACAATGGCGGACAGATGACATGCGACAGTGATTGAAGGGCAATGAAAAATTTAAAAGGAAAGTATTTTACCGCGCTATATTTAAATTGACAATATAATTGAACGATTTCTTAAACTTTTTTTTACGAAAAAATATTCAAATTTTTTATCACTTCTTTTTTCATTATTTTTCTTTAAATCAGTTGCAAAAACAGACGAACCGAATTTTTTTTTGAATTTATGGATGCGAACATAGAAAATTCGGTACTTATATATTAAAATGCTATATACCAAATTCATTTATATTATTCTTATTAAAGTAACGATGACTTTAATTAAAGGACAAGGAATAATTATTACAATCAAAAAATATATTAATGTAAATATTACCACACAAAGTGGTTATATGTATAAACATGAATTTACACGTATATAACAAACATTGCGGGAATATAACGTTCGTTCAGAACGCCATATTCCCGCCGCCATGGAGAAGTAAAATTTTATTCTTAATTAAAGTTTTAGTCTTAGCAAAATATCTGTTATATAAATTTCACTAATAATAAATTTCACTAGTAATATCCTTTAAAATAAAAATTGCTTTCTTGAAAAAATATTTTTTTTTTTTTTGGAGTAAGACCGACTGACTAATTTCAAAACATGCACAAACAGAATGCTTATGTTTCAAATTCCAGTGTTTGTTTAAGAACCGTTATTTTTGAATTACAAACGTAAATAACTTATTTTTTAAGGAAATTACACGTGTAAAAAATAATATTTACTTTATGAAATGCAACAAAGTTTACCCACTTTACTCCATTTAAGGTAAATGTACAAAGACGGTTTCATAATCGCTTTTGACAATATTGCATCTCTGCAGACAATATAAGTTTTTTTTTTGTGTACATTAACTGAATAATACCGTTCTGCCATTATACTACCCTATATCCTACAGTCATCTTTGGTTAAAAAAGTACATGTACTATGTATTATTCATCATTTATGTAGTGCATATTACTATTTTTTTTTGTATGATCCTTAAAACCGCCATCATCTAATTCACTATCAGGTTCTTTACTTCTCAGTTTTCAATAAGCAGTTAATAAAAAGTTTTTTTTTTTAATAAAAAGTTTGTTGCTTCATTTACATCAATGATATAACAATGTTTACATCGAATCTTATAAAAATTCTTTAAAAAAAAGCAACTGTATAGTTTCTGGCCAGTTCATCTCAGCAGATTAGAATTCCGAGTCGGTGGTAGTTAAAATAAAAATAATTGACGATTCATAAGTGCATGCCATCTTGAAAAAAAAAATTTTGAATTTTAATTTTAATCGAAACTTACTATAAAAAAAACCCTATTTCTTCGAAATATGTCGTTTAATAATCGCAGAAATTTTTTTTTGTTATATATTTATTTGTTTTGTCTTGTAAGCAATTTTTATTAATATCCTCTTTAAATAGGATAAATATATAAATTATAGTAGCAAACCATCGAGCCACTAACTCACATATTGCATGTAAACATCAGCCTTCTTTGAAGAGCCATGAATCAAATCAATGAGCTATTTGTGTCAATAATAAATCGCTAAGACTTGTCCAGAAATAACCGGCGTATGTTGCCTATCTATTATTCGATGTTGATTTGTACATTAGCTTACTGAAGTGTTCCGTACATGTAGCAACACTGTGCGTAAATACAGACCTACTTTATAAAAAAGTTTTTATTTAGTTTTAGGAAGAAATAAATAAATATGAATTTATATCTGACGTTTCGTAAATTAACGGACAAAGGCTTCACGTTGTTGCCTTCGTCATGATATAATCTGGAAAAACAAATTGGTTCGAAGACACATCAATTGACATTTTGGTAGCGGACAAGAAATCAATTAGCCTTTGACCGAAAATAGATGCATAGATTAGTTAAGAACAACTTCCTCTCTTATCACTTGTACTCCACAAGTATTATTGAGCATAGAATTCCTAAGGTTAACAATACACTGAAGCAGTCGTTTTGCGTGCTTTATTGCAACAGGAGTCATAGACAACAATGACTGATGTCAACTATTTACAGCTCTCAAAATACTACGACGGATACATGTCATAATTTATTTTATTTAACAGTCGGGTTCCGTTAGTATTTACTATCTTCTTCTCGGTCGCATCTTAATTTCTAATAGTTGTATCCGTCTTAAAAGATCTTGACGGATGCAATGACTATCTCTTTTTACATCATTCTATCACCTGCTTTTATCAACACAGTAGAAATAAAGTTATTAATTTACCAAGATCAAACTAACATGTATGTGATCGACTAAGTGTTTTCTTACCGCACATTTCCTAAATCTGTTAGTTTGTTGCAATATGGCCATAATTTAAGACTCTTTGGTAACATATTGTGGAGAGCCTGGTCAAGATGAACTTGAGCTGGTAGGATGGTCACTTTTTGCTTGAACTATTTTAATTTACCATAACTCAGAGCCGTAGAATATTCTTGAGCGTGATATTTTTCTGTCGAGTTTCACTAACTATAATACTAGTAATTAAATCTTGTAATAAACATATATTAAACTTCTTGTGCTCTATTAATATTTGTGAAAGTAAATCATTATTTATAAAAGACATCTTACTATGTTGTCGTTTCTGTGTTTGTCAGCCGAATTTGACTTCGCTCTCGTTTCTGTCGGCTAACCCTTCGTTTCTGCAGCCCTGCAAATAACATCGTCAATACGGTGGCACAATAAATAGTCGATTTGCCCCACACAAAAGGAAAGGAGCTGGGCATAAATATAGCCCATTGTTGTTCTAATACCAGTTGACTAATCGCCTGGGCCCGCACTTAAGCTGCGCTCGGAGGTAATGAGCAGTAATGGCCCGCTTTAATTAAACACGGCGGCCATTCTGTGATTGAATTTGACGTATTGCGCGCGCCATTTTGTTTCTCTGCTTATACTGCGGCATCTTGAGGAATGGCGTCTACCTTTATTACTTTTAATAAAAATTTGTCCAATTTCACCTTTTATTAATGGTAATGCGTTTAAATAAGATTTAATAATTCAATATTTTTATAAAAATAATAAATATCCTGATGACTGACGTTCTTTCAATATCAGTTCCTGTCAAATTAAAATTGAAGAAATAAATAAATAAAACGCATTTCATAGCTATAACTCTATTTATTGATCTATTTTTGTACAATAAACAATAATTAATAACAAAAGAAAGTTTTGTAATACGTTTACTATCTATCTGTAGCTATAGCATATATCAAATAATTATGTGTTTAAACAATAGATAATTTAAAAAATTTTACTTTCTTTAATTGTCGTCAGACGATTACTGCTTTAAATTTTGTTATAATGTACTCTTTTGACTATTAATAATTACATTTTTGTAATAACCTTATTGCTTATAAATACAATTTATAGTTTTAAACATAGTGTACGATTTTTGTTATTTTTTGCGGTATACATAAAATAAACTCTAACTTCTGTGCCGGTTTATACTATTTTAATTTTTTTAATAATTGATTATTAACCTAGCTTACAGACCAATAAAAAATGACATTAAGAAAAACAAAAGTTAGAGATAATAAGCTTCCATAGTTATAATATTTACCCACTAACTTCACAGGTGTGTATAAATGTCTACGGGAAACATAACAAATAAGATAAATATTTATAAAACAACCTAAACAAAAAGTAAAAATTTCACCGATTGAGCGCCACCTACCGAATTTGACTTATTCAAAAAATTGTTTTGTATGAGCCGTTTCGTAAAAATTTTAGCACGCTTTGCAAAAATTGACGGCAGAAAATAAGGGAGATAATTACAATAAATACAATGCTTTCAATTTACTATTTAATTAAAATCAAATTGCCATAATATTTGCAATATAAAAATTGTACGAGTCAATAGATATTAGATTAAATTATAATTCTCTTCATCCCATACGTAATGGAATTCATAAAAAGAACGCCTCACAGAGATACGGTAATTCCCTATAATCAAGATCGCCTATTAAGTGATAAGTTAAAAAGCGATTTTTATTAAAGACACTCCAGCAGCCGTGAGCAAGGCGAGCAATAATCAGGTTAATGCCTCACAATTAGTTCCAACACCGACCACCGGCGGCGAATAACATATGCTCTTTGTGAGGGAAACATCCGAACCGGTTCCAATTGAAGTGAATCTGGTGAATATAAAGAGCTCGTGAAAAGGCCGCGTCGGGTAAAGGCTTTTGTACCTTTTCAAGAAAAGAATACGCGTCATAATTTCTAAATTAATCATTTTCGAATCGTGCATTCAGTGTAACCTGCCAGTGACATTGCTTCCGAAATATATTAGCCGGTTTTTTATATATAAAAACAATAACAATTTTTTATCATTGACTGCATAGTTTGTCTGTGGTCATTGAAAACTTATCTGAGCTTAATGACAGAGCACAGAAGAGGATTTAATTAGCCCAGCTAGATTAAATAAAAATAAGAGAACATAAACTATAGGAAATCCATTTAAAATTTTACAAATTTGTTTAAAAAACCATGCATACTTATGTTGTCAGTACCATAAATAAATGCAATTTTGCTATTTGGAAACCTTTAAAATTTCCATCAACTCAAACTTGCCAATAATCGATGATAAAAAAATTAATCCCGAGTTTAAAATTACAAGAGTAAAAGTAAAAGTATTTAGGACTTAAAAGAGTAATTAACTTATTTATACAACATATTAAGTTTTATCTCATAGCTCTCAAATCTTCTCCTTTTTATTTTCAGCCGATAAACAACCACTGCAATGTATAGGCTTCCCCCAAAGATCATCGCATCGCTACACTTCATAAATCAGCGCTTTAAAATTTACGATTTTTTTTGTTATCAATTTTGTAGGTGAAAATCAATAGTATCATGAATCACGAATCGAGTTCATTAATTCCTGACTTAAGTCTGACCGAAGTCTCCATCAGGTCCTGGATTCGTAAGTCCAAGTCAAGTAAGTTAGGTCACTTTGATAGTGGCTTGAGTAATTAGTGGCTAGGTATGGCTTACTGAGGAGTCGACCTTGCGGAATAAAAAGCTTCTCGACCTCTCAATTTTTTTTAAGGTTTGGATCTACACTGTTGCCATATTGCCATTTACATATTCCGCTGGCTTGAGACGAAAGGCGCTTATTCGTAACGTAGTTTACGTAACCTAGCTCGATGTCTCTCACGGGAATTTAACTGTTACCGGATTGAAACACCGCCAAGCTTTATTAATCGTTCAAACTAGCGCTTAATGTAGTGGTCTAGCCTTGAGAAAGGCAGCTCCTTTCACAGGCTTAGGCTCAATACGTGTTAATCATCATCTTAAATTGAACATGGAAGAAAGCGTTAGGGCTAGGAAAAAATAAGTAAAGGACAACGCTTCTATCCTAGATAAAATAAATTAAATAGGTATAAAATGGTTTTACTTTCTTGTTAAGTTTAGTTATTCATGTTTGTGTTACTTTTAACTCAAATATTTTCAAACATAAAACATTTAACTTTATCCTTTTTAATTAATCATTTTTATACAACAGCATGATGCAAAAGATAAATAAGAAAAAAATCCAAACAAAAACTTAACGAATAAAGGATTGATCTTGAGAAAAAAGAAACCTGACTTATATTGGTGTCTAAAATAACGAATATATTGCGCATTAGCCAATTCGGCAAGGTCCTTAGGATTAATTGCATAATGATCGTAATTTGGAAAAGGAACGTGAGCGGATTGGTGCAAAATATAAAACAGACAATTAATCCTTTTCTTGTTATTGCCTCTATTAAATTCAAAGATCGTACATTAGCTATCGATCTTTGATTATTTTGACATAAATGGCAAAGGTTAATTATCTTATACACTAATGCTACAAAATGAATAAGGCATATATTTCCCGGTAAATACGCTGTACCAGTTTAACGCGGTCTAAATTTTAAATATTAAAATTATGTAGATTCATACATTCACTCGCGCTTCTCATAAAAGAAATCTATGTATTGTCATTAAACATCTGCTACAAATCTTGAGTTAATAAATACATCACCATCGTTATGTTAGCCGACAGACGCCCCCTGTAATGTTTAGGCTCCCTCTAAAGATCCTTGCAACGGCAAGTCATTTGCTGGTCGCATCCAGCGAGCTTCCGCAACCTTGACTATGTTAGTTTCAACCTAGTGAGCAAAATTATAATATTAATTAAATCTAATACATCTTATTGTTACAACTATATAACAAGACATTACTAAAAAAGAGATTTAATGATTTATTCAAAGAAAATCAAGCCTTTTCTGTACTTTGGCAACATTTCCGGGTGCTCGCGAATAAGCCGCAGGTTCTCTGTATAAAATTGACGTAAATTTCACCTTCATCCTCAAGCAACTAACAAGGTAATGTCCAGTAGCCGATACTAATAGCACGCTAGCGGTGATTACTTGGTTCAACGGTAAGTGGGCCCGCGTACAAAGTCCCCGGTTTGTATCCCGACCGGAGAAAACGTGCAATCATATTCCTTAAGTGGTTGATTGGAAGTTGTTTGTAGAATTATATGAAGGAAATCTAACTGGCGTGTATATTTAGCTACACTTTACGATGTACGGATTTTGAAGTCTACGATCCTTCTTTATAAAATTACCTGTGAAATAGATCTATTCGTACATTCCGACCAGGTTGCTAAACGCGTGATGAATGTCAGCTAAGCCAAATTACTCCGTGGACGACCTAAGAGAGCAAGACCATTCGAACCGAACCTTCTGAAATAGTTCCAGCATATATTCACGAAAAAGGAGACTTAGGTATTTTGAGGACTCCATCAATTTTTAATTCGCTAAAATTTTGATTTGTAATATAACAAGGAGTGAGCGGAAGGTGTGAAGCTAAAAAAATCTTTATTGTTATGTAAAACACATAAACCGTATGTCCATCGTACTCCTTTGTACAAATGCGATATAAAAATAAGTGTTTATTTAATTTATTTTGTGTAAAACAGTCTATCTTGACGTACATATACAGCTGGAACATTATTTTTTTTTAAATCAGGCTTTTGCTGCCCAAGTACAATTTGCAGATTCCGCAGTTGCGAACATTACTGGATTCCGTTTGAAACGCACACATACCTAAGGCGTAGTAAAGCGGTTACGATAGCAATATTATAACACCTTCATATGTTTTAAATTAAGAAAATCATTTTTCAACACCAACCGTTGATTAGTAACCTTATTTCGGCTATAGACAATGTCAAAAACATAGATGTAAGAAAAAGTTTTTGTTTCACAGCATAAAACTTGTAAATAATTTTTTAATAATTGTGTTCAATAGAAATAATAATGACAATCTACTCGGATAGAATATGTACTGCCAAAAGTTACTGGCCTGTGGCCATACATTAGAATAAAACAATAAATGAAAATTTTTTTAGAGCGATCACTACATTTGTTGATTTAATGACTTAATAATAAACAACTAATTAAGAAAAACGTGCTTTTTCTTTCGTACTCTGCAAGTCTTGAGTAATTAATTATTACATTTTTATGTATTGCTATAGTACATGATTTTTTTATCTTAATTAGCTTTTTTGGTTTAATTGATACAAATTTTTTAAATTTATGGATAGATTTTTTGCATTCAAGTTTTTTTCGTAAACCTGTTTTTCTTCCTATTAGAACTTTGTGTAATAGCCGCGAATTATATGAAAAAATTTAGCCTGACCTAATAATATAATTGAAAGAATTTTATTTATTTTGTTTTCAGTAAATTGCTATTAGCATCAAATAAAAGCAAGACTACTGTTAAATGCATAAAACCGTTTGCAACAAACGATGCGCTAAACGGTTGATGATTCTTTATGCAAAATCAATTATCATTTTTTCACGCAAATTGACCATAATTATAATCTCAAATTATTATCATAGGTTGCTAATTTGATGATGGCCATGCTTTTTAAAATTCAAGGATATTTTAATTGAATTACGGCGTAGAATATATATCATAATTTTACAATTTGCCAATTATAAAAATGATAACCAATTAAATAATTAAAATCGGCATTGCAAGGTGTCAATTCGGACAGAAAAAGTATTAATTAGAAATCTTTTCTATTTTGTAAGCAATATTGCTGATTGACGGAATTGAGTTGACATGTGTATTTTATTGCAAATAAATGTAAAGTATTAATTAAAAAAGTATTTTTTTAATTAATATGAATATCCGTTTTTAATATCGCCTAATATTTTTAACAATTCTATTTAAAGATGTTTTGTTTTTAATTAATGATTAATTATTCAATTTATATTTAAAATAATAATATTAATTTTCAATGAAATATTACATTTTAATACAACTCTTGTTTAAAATGTGTTTTACAATTGTGAATGAAAACGCAAATATTATCTATTGATGAATTCATATCTTAGGCCCCTCGTCCACGACGACTTTACGCGATGCTGTAGTGGAACCGTCGTCTTTCTGCATTGAAACACAATCATACTCACGATGCAAACGCGATACTATCGCACTACTGTCGCGACGCAAATTTGGTTCGGTAACCTCCGTTCTTCTCTCGTCGCGTTGGCATTGCTACTGTAGCGTGTTTAAATAACAGGCTTTAATAGCTATGCTTTACTAGTAAACGCGCGACAGCATTGCTACATTAAGTCGCCGTGGGCGAGAGGCTTTAGCTGCTAAAACAAACATCTTATTTGCATTAGTTAAAAAGTAAAACGCCTGTAAAAATTTGACGTCAAATATTTAATGGAATCAGGCGTTACCTCGCGGAAGTCCATCCTAAGTAAGAAAAGGGCTGGCGGGCGGTGCACTTTATTGCACGACTATCACTGCATGTGCGGAAGTGGCTAAATATTGGTCCTCTTCTTAAATTTGATGTCGTAACTATTGCCTTCTCACTATTCGCAAGCAACTTGTTATGTTTTAATTAATAAGTAAATACCGTATAAGTTATTTAATTTTAATATTATCTCTGACAAGACAGCTTTTAAACACGTTCCTGTCTATTAATAAGTTAATAACACCAGTGTTTTCTTTAGCAATATTAAAAAAATGGTTCGTTTCATATTTCGTAGGTTAATTTGACACATCGGCACAATATGGCGGTCTCTCACTTCTGGCCCCATTGGCAGAGACACACTTACTCGGTCATAGAGAGGGCTTTGCTCGGGATCTCTCAAGGTTATCAAATCAGGTACAAGGAGTTCAGTAGATGAATGAAATTAACAAACTTACTCTAGCGGATTGAAAAGTTAAAGTAGCAGTGAACAGACCACATAGCGCGCAGACTGAATAGATGCAGTAGCTTCGTGGTTCTAGAATGGAGACCATAGATTGACAAATAGCCCAGGAGGACCAAAATGCGCAGGGACCTTGTTAAGATTCTATTGGAAATCTTTCGGCTTTCTACGGCTGAAATAATGAATGTTGATAATTTACATAATTGAACCGCTACCATTATTAGGTTTCAAATTATGTTTATATACATATGTTTTATTGTTATTTTAAGAGATATAACTATATATTCATTGAATTTCTAGACCACTATTCATGTTTACATAGAACATACATACATAATTTTTACCTACGTCAAACTCAATAGCATGTTTGTGCTGTAGTTAGTTCGTGAATCTAAATTAAAAAAATATATATAAAAGAGTTGGAAAAAGTTATAAATAAAGAATGCATTATCCATGGCCACCCTACACCTCGGATTAAGCCATTTCATCAACGCCCCGGGATCGATGCTATCTAGATCGATCCGCTTGTTCGTTTTGTGGGGCCACTCTTATTTTGATGCAGCAACCTCTCATTACGAATTAGAAGCGCCTTGCCCCGTCTAAACGGCACTTAATGCCTTTAATGTACATTTTATTGGGAGTTCTCGTCTTATTCACACGATGAAATAATAGTATAATTACAAAAGGTTTATTAGAAATTTATATTAAAACATATTTTAATAATTTCAATTTCTTCAACTTTTTGATCAAATTCATTATAACCATTTTCTCTTAACCTTATCTAGGTCGATAGAGCAGTAGAGCGGTAGAGAACTGAGACTTGCACTTATAAATCGCAGGTTTAACGTCTGTGGGCTGAAACAATGAGGCCGGAAGATGATGAATGGTTCTAATCGGTGCTTTTGGAAAACTAAAGGAAACTTGTGACACGTCCAATGCTGGGTATAAACCCCTTCCATAGATTTCCAATAAAACCGGCTATTAACGGCCATTCAGCGTTTTCTGACAAGCTTTGCGAGCGTTTGCGTTTGCCTGCCCTGGTCTCCAACTTAGAACTTTAAGGCCCCAGCATCTGTTCTGTGTCGTACTCTTTTTGTAATAGAAATATTTTTGAAAATAGATAACATCGACTTTTTAAATTAAATTGCTGTTGTAATTCATTACCTGCTCTTTCAACGAATTTGTAGGTGACGTTGATTTATGGAAACTTTTATAGAGAACAATTAATGTATGTGTTACTATTCGTTCATAAATAAGTTTTTATACACTAACTTACACTATTTGTAATTATCTGGAATCGAGGTATATTATTTTTAAAAGATTTAGATGAAAACTTGAATAAAACTTTAAATGCTTGTAACTATTTATGACAAAAAATAGATATAGACGCATCGAACTCTAATTCAAACGCTTCATAAGAACTTATGATGATAATACATATACATATATATATAAAAATCACAACGCTAATCCAATTGTTCTAAGAAATCCCCTTCTTAAGGCCTTGGTACAAACGATGGAATCGTCCTGCAAACTTAAAACTTATATATGTTTACGCTATTTTATACCTTATGACATCGGCTTAGAGATATACAGAGATGCATTGTGATATGTAATCAAGTCAGAGGGAACGACTTGGGCGTACGAAATCGGACTTAGTGTCAACACTTCACGGATGATGGCGGTAAATGAGTGTATGGCATACGGCGGACCCTTTGTAGCTTAAATCTAAGTTATACGCTCTTTGAAACACCTTTGGTTACGGCGGGAGTTTAAAATGAATCAGTTAACCCTGTTTTACTATTTTCTGGAATTGATTTCGCTCTGTGCAGTCATATATAAATAACAAATTTTCAATATTACGTTAGCACTAAATAACTTAATTTTTTTTTGAATTTTTACCTTTTTTTATTTCGCGATAATGAAATTGAGGTAGTTACGTATTAAAGCCACCACAACTCAGGTTAGATTAAATTTGTTTAGTTTTACTATAAATAATAGAAAGCTCCCTCACACTGCGTATTGGGCGACCACCGGGAGCGTTTAGACAGAGGCCAGAGGCAGGGTATATTGGACATCCGAAAGATTTCCCCCCGAAAACAAAAAAAGGTATGTTTACTTTAGCGACTCTGTAAAGGACGATTGATCGAGGTGTTCTCAAAACATAGTAGCACCACGATGGTTTCAGGGGTAGCATGAACAATGCTAACACTGTTACGGGCTATCTATAATGGCATACCGCGGGAGGCTGCTGATGATCCTGTTACTTGGAGATACTGATGTCCCTCACACAGCATGAAGGGCGACCACCGAGGAGGTTTTAGTGAACAGGAATCCTACATAACCTATATATACCAACTCCAGAGGCAAGGTATCTTAAACACCCGAAAGATTTCTTCTACGAACCAAAAAAAATGATTGTTTTGTTTTTAAATAGTATTTTATTAAGTACCGAAAATACTTTAAGAATTAATGCGTTTCTTATTGTGAGGTCTAAAAGTGTGTTATACTGCTCTTATAGCTCGGCGTGTACAACGCCGGTGCAGACTCACGTGGAGTTCAAGACTAAGTGATCGCGCAACAAAAGCCATACTAATTGCCAAGCGCGGATCTCGCGGTGAAATTAATCAATCCGCTCGCGAGTACCTGCCTAATATAAACGTTGTGTTGTCGGCGTCTTTGAAGTCGCCGCGGTCTCCAATTAGCGCGCAAGCCGCCGCCTTTGGCGTTCACCGCCCGCTTTGTATCGTCCGCCGCTGTCTCACTCCCGCACGCTTGCCGTCTCCATCACTTGTGTCTAAGCCTTTTTTAATAGGTTTTTTCACGGAACACCTCTGTATCACTTTTAATTCATTTGACATTTCCTACATATGAAAAATTGTTTTAAGTGTACAAAATGATTGGTTATAGGTGTAAAAGACATTTATTTCCAATCACCCCGTCTATAGTGATCACACCTTAAATTGTTAAATAAACTATTATTATTCATTCTATCAATGTGCAACAGGCCAATAAATTCTGCAGATACCGGTCATCCTCATTCGTCTTATTAGGCTGTAGACGCCTCTGCAAGGCATAGGTGTCTCTTAAAAAGATCTATTGCAGGATATACCATAATGGCCACACTGCCGGGTTAGAAATCGCGGTGTGTTATTTTAGAGTTTTTTGTGAAAAATTGCTTATGGGCAGTGGCAATCCTATCTAATCAATGTACAAACTGTACGGTGTACTCCAGCCTTATATAGTTCATACTTTCCCCTTGCCCCAGGAATTAAACTCGCGACCTGCAATCGCAAGTCCCAGTCCTCTATCGCTAGGCTTCCTCTACTCATGCTGCAAATACGGATTGCGAACAATAATTTATTTTTTATATCCAGTAGTCCGAATATTGAAAAAATATTTTTCTTACTATACCTTTATTATCATTACGTTGTTTAATATTTCTGAAACCACTGATTGTTTGATAGAGTGTATCATACATAGATTGTGAACCTCTTTATATCCTTTACATTTATAAATAAGCGCCCGGCAAAAACCCAAATTAAAAATATTAGTAACACCTCGCAAAAATAATAACTATACTGTTTTTGATGTTCATACAAAAATATTTTTTGTAAATTTAAGAGTATGGAATAAAATTTTGCAAGAAAATGTAGATGTTCATGCAACCTGGCGGTGGTCAAAGGCTCGTTTTTCTTTCCTTTTATTTGCCACCGCAAAGAATTAGTGACGTGTGCGGGAATCGCTTCGAATCTTTATTTTTGGTTGCGTTCGAAAACTTTTATGTTTTATAAATATTTTCATAAATGTACGAATGTAAATGAATGTTATAAAATAACTGATTTTTCCATCTAAATAGCTAAATTTAGTCCTTTAACTTTTACTTTTGTTATTAAGAAGAAAAAATACTGTTTCAATTCGAGCTAAAATTATTTTATTTAAGAATATACAATCGAAAATCCATTGCCGTCGATAACAACTTCAGAGTATTGAAAAAGTTTCGACATTGCTTTACGCTTTTCCTGTAACTGTAATAAAATCATTCCCAAAAATTATTGTCAAAATACTACGTGACATCCGAGTTAGACACGTCGAAAACGAGATAGTTAACCGGCGTTTGCTTCCATTACAGGTTTTGCAAAAAAGGTTTGTATTTATGGCTCTAAAAAACGTATCGAATTTATAAAAAATTATAATGCAAATTGTATATTTTTTATTTAACATGTATTTAAAATTTTATATTAAACGCAAAATGGAAATTACATAAATGTACATATGATTGGTTACAAATGAAAAAACTGTAAAGAGGTGAATGTATAGCTCATTTGACGGCAAAAAGCTCTGAAGCTTTTACACCGATTTTCAATTATTCTATCTAAAGTGATCATAAGTGATATAAAAAAAAATTTTTGTGCTGCAATATGACAGGCGTAAAACCACTAGCAGTACAAAATCTAAAGGGACATATAGTAAACTATTAATTTCAATCCAAATTTTGAAAACGCTTATTCTTATTATATCATCATTATTTTACTTGTTATTTTTAAAACCATAAATTTTAAAGAACGGATAGGGTGTACTGTACCAAAGGAGCTATAAGTTCACTCCTTTTAAACTTATATATCTATAAAAAATTACTCCGTGTAGAGAAAGGTAACTCTATTGAATTAACTAATTAATTTTTTTAAATAAGCGCAGAAAAAATTAAAAACAATAAGTAATTTTGCAAAAGGTTTGTAAAAAAGGTTAGTCATGCTTCTAAAATGACTAACTACATTTTCACATCTTATTTTAAAAAATGGTGCTGGATATTCAAATTTGGAACAGTTAAAGTGATGCTTTGAACATCACTACAGAGGCCCACCCTCATACCAATAAATCTTTACAACGCGATTACTTTTATTTTGCATTAAATAAAACTAAATTATAACAGTCCTTTGGGTCGCCCGGTAGCCGCCGGATAATATTGTAACCGGTAACGAAAATAAATTAAAAAAAAAACTTATAAATGGTAAGAGAAAAAAGGTCGGATATCAAAGCGCTGCCGCGGTCACGTAGTGTTATGACGAACAGCGGGTGCTTCACTCACTTCCCGGGGAAATTAAAAATTATACTAGATGAGATTTCAAATCTCTGAACATGCTCCACGGATTTCCTCGGTCAAATAGCGTTCGCTAATTGTTTGTTTGAAAGACAAATAATTTTGTTCTATTATATTACATAAGTAAATGTGGATACACTAAACATATTTAATTGAACAAAATTAGCAGTGGCATGACAGAGAACTGAGACATTCGATCGTAGGTTGCGAGTTCGGTTCCGGAGATACAATCTTATACACTCTATGCTTTGCTTTACACTCTATGCATTTATTAAAAAGGATTGCAACTGCTCACAAATTAATTTCCAGAGAATGGGCAGCAGTCCTCTGCGTACTATAATACCACACTGTGAATGCCAAACCCACCTGCCAAGCGTGGCGATTAGGGATTATCCCCGTATAGATTAGATACCTTTGGGGGAGGCCTAAGCCTTGCAGTGGGCGTCTATGGGTTGAAACGACGACCACGACGAAGATCGCATATAAAATTTTGTTAAATCGTTATAAATGGTAATATTTTTACTAATTTAAATAGTTTTATCAATAATTAAATGTAAATGCATATTTATGTTAACGTATGTTGTCTTTTGGTCGTCTTGTCTTACCAAAACGTCTTTAATTCTCTTCAATAACATCTCAAACTTCTGAATGAAACACAAGTCATTGAGAGACATTCCGTTGGATGATTAAGGCACGGGTGGGTATTCACCGCGCTTCAAACCATCACAACGCTATGGTGACCACGTTAACGTAAATATTCAGGACTATTTTAATTTATTTAATTTACTTGACTAGAGATTTTCGTTTAAAAAGATTACTTTTTTACTCTTCATTGTCTGCTTTAATGTAATTATTATAATAATGTATGGGCATCAGAATGTTTTCACGTAAAGAGTGATTAATTATAGGTGTAAAAGGCTTTAAGGGGTGAATGTATAGCTAATTTTCTATCAATGAATGTATGGTCTATCATATCCAATAACTAATGGTTTCAGAAATAACGTAATGATAATACAGTAAAAGCGTTTTCACAATTCGGCTAGCTACATATCAATATTAATTGATATGCTATATGCTATATAGCATATCAATTAAAGCATATAGCTACAGCTAAAAGTTATTGGCCAGTCACCTTGTACTAAAACCCTTAAATAATAATATGCATTAATGAATTTAATTAGAATAAATATTATTCGAATAAACGAAACAATAAACTTAATTAATCTTTTACTGTTCATATTTTTAATTTGCAAGAGTAAAATTTTTTATTATATAATCAAAAGTATACCAAAATGTTTTTGTACATTTACATTACAATGGTTAGTAAGCCGTATTGACCGCCGTATTGTTATATAGTTGTATAATTGAGATTATACTTAGACAGTTTTTTAAATTATTAATATAAACGATTTGTTTGTTTTTCTGATTAAATATGATTATGTTATGTATTGACGAATATTATACGAATCACAAAATAACAACAGCGTAATACAAGCAAATATCTAGATGACACAAGAAAGAGTTATTTAGTTTAGAGGGTCCTATTGTCTCAGGTAAGTTCGGCAAAAGTCATCTAAATTGACCTTTATTAACACCCAAGAGTAATAAGTCTGCTTCTAAGTTAAGTTGAAGTTAAGTTTCTCTATTTAGTTTAATTCATCGGGAGCTAGCTAGGGCAATAGAGAGAGACTACAAAACTGAATAAAATTGGATTTATATTTGCGTATGAATGTGCGCAGTCGTTTAAGTAATATCCCATTGTCGCACAAATTCCCGACACATGTAGCAACACTAGCTTCCGACATTCCGACACAGAGCAATGGAGAGGCGCATCGCCTTTGTGAAACACCGCCGCTATTAAAGCGCGATTAAGCGGCCCCCGAGACGACTTGGCTCCCACTTTCGATTTTACAACTGTCTAAAATTGAACCCGCCCTATTCCGTATCTTAACCGTACAGTATTCTACATCTGTCTCATTTTCACATAGGTGTGACGGCCGAAACGGAAGAACTCTTAAGTTTTAAATTAGAATTAGGCGCTTCTAACACACTTTTACTGCCTTTTGTGAACAACATTGTTATAATTTCCTAAAAGGAAATAAGCCATTTTGATTATAAACATAACATAGATATTTTTGTAGCAATGATTAAAAATTTTCGTTGTTTCTACATTACTATAATAATCAGATACAATATTTAAATAGAATCTAAAATACACAATAATAATAATGTTTATTTTTACAACAAATCTGACTGGGCAGTCTTGTCTCATAGTTTGAATTGGGTTAAAACAATATTTTACTCGTGTGCAATGTTAGACAATACTGAAACACGATAAAAAAATTTACACGGCTACCATTGCACGGGCATTATAGTTACTTTGTGCTTTTAATAAAATTTTCGGTGTATAATAAGGATAAATTGGTTATGCAATTCCTTCTTTTGTGATAATGTTTTAGCTCCTCAATAGTTCAAGACATAATTTTTATGAAATTTAATGAATTTGTGAAATAAATAAGGCTTCATATAAAAGCTGAAGCGTCGGGCATATACTGTATAAATGTATTTTGATTTGTGTTTGTTGATATCTGTGGATGTAATTTTTTAGTTATAAGTTATTTACGACAAAGACCGTCTTCTTGAACATTTTCTAAAATTTTCGATCGATTCAGCGACTTAATCCAAATTATTGTTATTATGACAATCAATGTATAATATTAAATAAATTAAAATAGAAAATTATTTACTTTCTAATTCTACATTTTTAAGTACCTTCTATCCAAAATAAAATTTGAATATAACAGTAACATTTTGATCTGTCTCCATATTATTAGATTTATTAATTAGTCCGATAAACATTATTAAAGAAACAGTCCATCCTATTAAAATATCATATAACTTATAATAAACATGTCATTAAGTCAAAAGTCCAAATTTGCTTAAATAATGCTTTCGTTTAAGATTAGTATTAATACTGTTGAAACCTAATAATAGAAATTGTTTCTAAACGACCAAATGGGAAAGCTACAGATATCGAAAATGTTTGATTTATTATATCTATTCAAATTAGGGGAAAATCGTATAGTGTAAAACTGATTTTAAATTAATCCGTATTTATGCAAATAAATGAAATCAATCTTATGTGTAAATTACAATATTAAATCTCACAGATACTGAAGTAATAAATGCTAATAGAGAAAATTTTATACTGAAAATTTATTTTTATCACTGTGTAACATGTCAAAGTTAAAAGTTTTAAGGTTAGGCGTGACTTTTACTAAATGATTAACATTTTTGTTATAATTTATCACTTGTTTTTTTTTTACTTTTATAATTAATCCTTATTTTAGATACGATTGGTTTTATTATCAAGTTTCAAGACGCACAACGAGCCATGGAAAGTGCTCGAGTTTCTCAACGAAAATAGCCGGCGTAGCCTAGCAGGTTGGCAATTAGAAGTGGGCAGGCCACACAGCGTGCAGAATAGATGAGGCAGGGAAGCCTATGTCCAACTGTTGACTTCGTACGGTTGAAATAATGATGACGATGATGATTTTAGCTATCGAGATTATAATTTAATAATATCTATAATATAATTTAATAACAGTTACTGGTCTAGTTAGTTCTAGGGAGCCCCCAAATCAAGACAACCCAAATAGATGTCTCTTCTCGATGAGCTAAAGTGACGTTAAAGTTAGTCGGCCTACTAGTCCGTCGGAATATCTTAGGTAATGACCCGAGCTCAGTCTACTAAGGTAGCCCACAAGCTGAAGACGGGAAAGGGAGAGTATTGGCCGTTCCGTCTGTCCGCCGTCTCTTCACACATCTTTTTTCTCGGCCCCCACCTCCCTGCGCTTTTCTAAGGCGGAATACAGCGGTTTAAGTAATAATAATGAACATATAATAATTACTATAATAAATTACAATTTGTTCGTCAAAGAAATATGTAAAATTGTTATAGAACTTTTAGTGTATCAAAATTAAAATTATTAAAAACATCTTATTTAGTCGACTATGCGTTAGTATACTATCGTAAACGTTTATTCATGGTCTGATGTAAACAAACTGTGCAATGTTTGATTTATGAAAATAATTTATAAAAATTAATATGTAATACGAGGGGAGTTAAAAACATAATGACTTTCGTGACAGTATATATTATCTAAAGTTTTTTGTTTAGTATATGTAAGGGAACTTAAACATTTTTTTAAGAACATACATACATGTTTGAAAATATACGTTAAAGAGTTCACCACACCTAATTTTTCTTCATTGCTCCAAATATAACAGCTTCCAAGCGAAAATCATTTCACTGTCCATTGTGTTTGGGTTTAAATTACTGTAGCAATGTGCTTATTCGATCGTCGGCCTTGCGAGTAATTGAAATGGCGAATGCAAGGGTTACCAGCGGCATGCAAATATCAAACAATACGGATGGTAGTGAACTTCGAGCGGTCATTGACCACTTAATCGGTATTTGAGTGTTGATACATTTTTAAATGATTTCAATCACATATTCTATTTTTAAACTCTTTTAAATTGTTTAAAAGGAATACGTACAACAGAGATATTTTTTGTTGCCTGAATAAGTGTTCTATTTAATTTTAGGTCCACGAGCTATAGTACTTAAAAAGACGTAGTGTTGAGTTTGCCTGCTCGATGTGAACAAAACTTCTAAGAAATTACTTTCATTAATATTCCTCAGGGTCTAAAGACGACAATCTATCTACAATCAATATCTGTTACCAGTGATGACTTTTGGCGTTGAGACGTATTCTCTCTTCATCAGCATCATCAGCACGGTCGCTCGACGGACCATATGCTCGAGATTTCTCTAAGACGTCGAATCACAAATGTGAAGACCTGTAGAGGAATGAAACCAGCATAGCACAGCGGATTGGCAAGTTGATGTAGAAGTGGGCGCATTAATAGCGCATAGAATAGTTGACCGAATGACCATAACGTTCAGGAGTGTAGATCATAGACCAGACATCTCAGCATAGAACGTTTTCCCACTAGTTAAACAAACGACCTTGATGGTAAAAGTTGGCATGCCGCTTTCAATTAGACCGGAAATCCTTGGGGAAGCCCTAGGTCCAACTGTGGACATCCTACGGCTGAAATAGTAAAATAATATATGTTTATAAGCAACCCAACATACGATCAGCGATTGTAAGTTACATTACTTTACCTCTAAGTGGCCGATACACGTGAATATTGTATTCTAAATCATTACGTTACATATAATTACGTTCAAGATCATTGTAAATTATTCATCTGGATAATATATGTGCGATTTAAACAATTATCATATTAAACTACACGTAAGTTAACAAATGCAATTGCTGTATCTATGAATGGAATTATCAACATTGTAAGATAACTATTAAACATAATTTGTTCAGAGCTAATAACTTAAAATCAATTAGGTGTTATTGCCGATGTGTATAATGATATATATATATATATATATATATATATATATATATATATATGTTTACTGCTGTATGACGTACATAACTTAAACGTCTATCAAAATCATTATGTAGTGACACTGATATATATAGTGACAATGAAATATCAGTAGTGCATAAGAATAAATACAGATTTATCATTGGATTTTAAATACGCTTTAGTTGCGAACGCATATTATTTTTCGGTTCAATGCGATATCATAATTGGGAAACCCGCATGAATAACTAAGCTAGCAATGTATAGCTCTTGATCTTCTGCGTAAGGGATAAGGAAAAATTTGAATTTAAAATATATATATAGAATTACATATAGAATTTAGCCACGGGACATCCTTTATACTTTTATTTTTGGTACTTCTTGTTTAAGCTTAAACAAGTGTATGACATTTGACGATATATATTTATATACTCGTAGTCGTAACAATATCTTACAGACTAGTTCTATTTCAACAAAATACAATAGAATTTAATTAAAATTTAAAATAAAATAACATTACCATAAATTATAATATTATAATGTACAAATCCGACATTTTATAATATCAATATTAAATATATAAATATGAATCCCAAAGCAAAAAATATTCAAGTGATCAGGGATACATTACTAAAATTAAGATAGATAAAAATAAATGAACTTTTAATATATTGATTGATTTATTTAAAAACTTTTATTTTAAAAGTTTTACAAAGAGCAGACTTAATGCTGGGCATATTCTATCAAACAATAATATATGTAGCTTGCCAGGTGCGAAATAATTTTTTATTAAAATTACTAGTCTATAAACGTATTACATGTATAAATTATCAGAGTATGTGACAATACGAATGCAGTCAATACGTCTGAAATTATCATTATACCCTATAAATAATTCGATGCAGTTTTGGATTAAAATATTAGAATGATTATTTTCCTCTACATTGCTGCCTGGAATTACTTTATAGGTTAAAATAAATAGTGTAACAGCATCTTTCGCATTGCAGCCTACAGCCTCCTAAGAGGGTGAGAAATAAATAATATTTATATATATATATATATAGCAGCTCCGGTCGAGGAAGCCCACAAAGTTACAGATGCTGTAGAGAAATGTAGGCTAAGCGGAAAACAACACTATGTTTACGTACAGGATGCTCTTTATATATAAGAATGGTGACCTAACTTCTGTCCCTTATGTTTTTTATATATCTACAAGATTCTCGAGGACCTAGAGAAATATCCGTCAGCTCAATAAAATTAAACGTAACTATTATATCTACTATATATATAACAAACGAATTACCCGTTGAAACAACGAAACTAGTTTTAGTAATGCGATTGTATTAAGTTCTGTACAAGTCACTTATGTAATTACACGTCAATGCCATCCGGCAAACAATTCAAAACTTATTAGCATTCGCCAAGAGCGACGTGCCGCACGCATTATTCGTGTCAGCTAACCGTACAACTATTTAACAGGTCGATACTGCAACTGATTATATTGTTATTGCTGCAGGTAAACTTTAAACTTACGTTATTATTAAATAAGACCATTTTAAAGGGCGAGTTATAATAAGCTATGTAACTATTAAACTAATTAATAAAAGTAAAATGAAATGCGAGTAAATGTTCGTTAATAATTTGTCCATAAACACAATAAATATAATAAGTTATTTATATATTATACCTCAAATTTACTTGTAACGAAAGTTATGACAAAATAATTAAATGAAGTTGTAATACTACCATAATATACAAAAATATATCCTTACCGTATAATCCGTACCTAAGTAACAAAAACGAACCTAAGAAATAAGATTATCAAACTTTCAACAAAGAAAGAAGTTTAACAAACTTCTTAAATCAAAGACAATGACAAAAGACATGTACGTATTATTAATAAATAAATAGGTCAATTTTTACATCATAATAATAAGTGATTTATTATACAGAGTCTTAAAAGATAACAAAATATCATTTAAACAGCTACTACCGATTTATATATAGCTATGACCAAATTATTGTAAATCTTTGTGAATAATTTTTACATTAGTTTACATAGTGTTGTTTTCATTTCTTCATTACTGAAGTTCGTGTCCGTCTGGAAAGGCTTTGGCGGAATCTATAACGAGCTTTTGCCATGCTATCCTCAATTATTGACATATCTCAGATCAGGGGGTAGGTGATCTTCCACTGAGTCTTTTACCCTTCAATTTCCCTACAACCAGTGCTTTATAGCATCTAACTGTCTGCGGGCGATACGACCAAAGAAATTTAATACACTTTGGTAACATATTATGGGGAGTATAGTGTTGATCATGACTTGGCTGTCATTTTACTCATTTCACCAGGTTACGTGTTCTACGATGGACAGACAGCCTTTTTAAGAGCGTCGGGTGGATCTGGGCGCAAGCTGCTTTCGATCAATAATGTTGTAAATTTATGGGAAAGGCCTGTGTCCACTAGCGGTGGACGTTTTTTGACTACTTTAACTATTGATGGTAGATGTTTTTCTTATAGTAATCGTTGTATAAATAACATTTGTATCATCTAGTAAAATTTATTTTTTAAAATAATCTGTGTTTTTAAATAAATTTTGATCCTAATGCCCCACGACGACGGAAATTTTCTCGCTTGATTGAATTTGTATATTAACGGCCACCTTTATTAGTGTCCTACCAATTACATCGTTAGCTCTGTAATGCGCGGCTTCGGGTCTCGGGTCTTGATTTTCAATTACAAGATCATTTCTGTGTTAATTTAGCCTTCGCAATATTATTCTCAATGCTCTTATGTCAATGACGGTAGGAACTATATTAAATTATAGTCAAGGCGATAGATTAGCTCTTATTACATAGACAGTAGAGTTCACTTTGTTAGTTACGTTACAGAAAATTGTTATATTAATTGTTGGTTCTCTTATACGTGTCACCGATAATAACTAATAATACAAGAAATGTCTTCAATTGCGGACCACCTATAGAGATCCGGTTTTATAAAAATAACATGTTGATGCTCATGTACTCGAAGCAGCGATTGTATATTCAGATTCATATTGTATAGGCAAGTTAACCTACAGTTAAAGTGTTTGTTTATTATGGCATGCACTTTTGCAAAAGTAACTTATTGAAGCCGTCTCTATAATTACATACCCTTAAAAGGACTTAAGGTATATGTACATACGATTATGCGATCTCTGCTTATAACTCGCACTCGTGTAATCCGTAAATGCTATTTGGGCAGAAGTGTAAACTAGGTCCAAATAAAAGAAAATTACCATAAATCTCTAAATTTAACTAAGCAAAAATTTTGGAAACTTAGATAATGTTCCACATAGCAAAAAACAAACTTCAAATTAGGCTGAGATACACTAAATTGATAATCATTAGATACTAGGTGTACTTGCTCATGCATTGCTTTGTTATGCGTCTTCGTAAAAATCTTAATAAAAAGGTTATTTTTATATCTTAAACATGGTCACCAAAAATATTTTTTTCGAAACCTTCCTGGAGATGTATGGTTTTTTAAATCTATCGAGTACATACAAACAGATAGAATACAAAAATTTTTACCTCTTTTTCTATTTACATTTAATAATAATGTTGAAAGTATAAAAATGTTTAACAGTAGAAATACTACTTTTATTACTAAAATATGACAAAACAACATACAGTAACCTTTATAACATAAGCAAACCAGACTTAATGATAATTTATTTGAACGAAAGTTTATCAATTTGAAATCAAGAACCATTTGCGTTCGGTCTAAACTTAGCGTGCACTTGGCTATTTGTGGAGAAAATGTCCACTTCTTGGAAATGACTTTCGTTGGTTCGTGAACGTTATGTAACATATATAGACTAGAGCTAGTATACAGTTCATACTAACTCTGAGCATTTGTAATTAGCAGATGTTAATAATTACATTTTACTTGAATTAACTTTTTTATACCTAGTTTGCATTGGTATTTAAATAAATATTCTAATATATTTGATACGAACTTACATCACAACTGGAAAATAATATAAGTCGTAATAATATATATGTCGAAGAAGATGCTCTTGGAACGTTATTTTCATTTATGATGTCAACAACGCCCATTTCATTTTGGTGGTCAATTTTAATTCAACGAAACATATCAGTGATACGCAAAGCAAATGTCATTTTGATAATGACAGTTCTAAAGTTTATCGAATAAAAAAGTTTTAGACATATATTAGAATAACAGCTGAACAATGTTTTGAGATACGATTTATTCTGACGGTTCGAGCCACAACCTTATTGGTATTAATAAACCTCATTTTAAGAAAATAAACGCATCGGGAGCATCATCTCGGGCAATAAAGAGATCTACTACGGAATAATTGTGACGATTGATTGTACTTTCTAGAATATTTCGGTTTCTACTCGATATTCTTGTTTAATAGTATTGACTGATAGATATGCTATAATTTACACAAAACAATCCTAACAAATTATACTAATAGAAGATACTAACATCAACTTAAAGTTTGGTAATTTATTCCAGATGATCCTTCCAACAAAATGTTTGTACTTGAATTTATATTTGAAAGATTGTCTAAAACCACTTAGCGATTGTACCGTCGCGCCGTGTAAAGTTACAGCCTGCCATAAAATTATGTAAAACACACGGACAGACGGTAACGAGCAGCGGACAATTCGTTTAGACGCAACTAATTACCGCGAGCGTTAATATTTCTGCGTTATTTGAAAAAAAAAAGTGAAACCGGCGGCTTTAAAATTTAATTAAGGTAAGTGTTGGCCGGTCGTTACGTGCCGAGATGTCGTAAATTATCGTCTAATAAAAACCTTAATTATGTAAATTAATAAGTCCGAAGAATTAATGGCGCTGCAGAGTAGTGTACGATTAGAATGATGTTAATGTAACGACGTTTATCGCTTCACACAAAACAGCGGAAAACGATTAGCAATTGTCTTTGGATATCATCGACAATTACCGATATTCAGTCAATTACATTTTCTGATTATTTGTGAATTAAATAATAAAGTCTTTAAAAGTAACGTTATATAAATATGTATAATTTACAAGATTTGTATAACATTAAAAAGTATTTTTTTTAGCAACGCTTCACTTCTTGTTCCTCTAGTATTATGTATGCAGGTTATTACTGGACATACCACGTGTATATAATGTATTTTCGCAGTTATTTTTAATACATATATATTTACAGATAATATAAACTGTAATCTACAATATCTTTCATTTGAAAACCGCCCCTTCTGTTTTTCCTTATAAAACAAGTCCATCCAATGTTTCTCGCGAATAAATCGCTATTTGTGATAAGACATAATTCTGATCTAGATTCAGCGTCTTAATCTTCGTATTCCATACTATAATAGTCAATTATTGTTTACGTATATATACTTCCAAATAACCGATCTTTGCTAATAAAAAATTAAAAAATCAAAAATTTTAATTAAAACAAATTTATAAAATTACTCTAACATTCCTATATTTTATCATCAATATCTATTAAGTTTGACCTCCCATGTCGATATAAACTATGATTGTAAAGAAATATAACATTCTTGTTAACCCAATTAACATTGTACAACGCAATCTAAGTTCAATTTATAAAAAAGAGAAACACGAAGCGATATCTAAGAATTATCCAATTATTCAAGCCCGGACCACATCAAATACAATTAAAAGTGAATTATCGTTATGTTTTTACGCCAAGATTCAGTAATTGGTCGATTTATGCCTTTCTCTGGGCTTAATAAAATTAGTATCTCTTTTGTGAGCAACTGTGTTCGGTATTACAATACACATATAATGTTTCTAAATTATCATGTTATAAATTTAAGTTTATTTCAGAATTTAAAAAAAGTCTTATCATAGCTTGAAGGATGTTTTTTTTTTAAATGACAATAAGGCGTGAATGAATTTCTCTACTACGACAACTATATTGTAAATAACCGCAAAAGAAAAAAATCTGTTTTAGTGTGTTTTGGACCCATTTTGGATCAGGTGATATTTGTAACCCTCGTAGCTAAATCTAATTCTAATTTTTATCAAATTTGGTTCTCCTAGCATTTAATGACTGACAATTGTGGTCATTTTAAATTACTATATTTGGATAAAAACAGGGCCAATGGTAGCTCAGTGGTAGATTAAGACTTGCGGTCGTAGGTCACGGGATGGATTCCCAGAGTACAATACTACATATTTCAGACTTTTTGCATTAGTTGTGTGGGATTGCCACTGCTCATTAACAAATTTTTAGAGTATTGGTAGCAGCGTCTTCTGCTTATCATAATACTAAACTGCGATCACCAACTTGTCTAACTAGCGTGACGTTTATAATATATTCCTCCATAGATATCTTAGAGGAAGATATAGGCTTTGTATTGGCCGTCTATGGGCTAAAACGACGACGGCGACTACAGATAATAATTTAAATGAATATCTCTGTTCATAAACTACTCTGTGGACGATAACAGTTAAGTAGAGTGGCTAGGTATCGTAGCCTGGTTATAATTTTATAAAACCAAAGTGACGTGTTGTCATTAAATTTATTATTGCTTTGTTTTGTGTAATTTGTATGATAATTTATGGAATCAAGTGTGGAATGAGAAGATACGTACGATATTAACCAACATCGCACTGATAGGCAAGTTGAGTCAGTGGCACGCAACAGAGCACGCAGAGGAAATGGAAGCTCGGGCCTTTAGATTTTTGTTTGGAGATCAAGCGTAGCATAGAATGTCCACCTCAGGGTCGTAAGAAGACACTGGATGGAAGCAACTTTCAACCGTTATTATAGAAAATCTGTGAGGATAGCCTTTATCCAGCTGTGAACATTCTTTGAATAAAATGATGATGATTTATTCACATAGAACCTTGAAAATTTCCTCAAATCTGTTACGATTTGTAACATGAATACTTTCAATGCTTTTATAACTAGTAAGTTAATTATCATTCGACTAAAGAAATTTTTGACATGAACAATTTTATTACAAAAACAGCATGATGAATGTGAAGCAATAAAAGTTTTTAAACGCTGCTATTATTTTTATTGTCGTTTGCCTTCATCAAATATTTGTAGCAATATAACAGTATGTCAATATGCAAACTGACGATGTATATTTAACAAGTTAAATATAAACATAAATTTTTGTAAGAAATAATGTAGGTAATAAATATTAATATACAGTGTGTGTTAATACAACAATTTTATAGAAAAAAACGTACCTTGGCAATAATATGTTCGCCTCCGGGCCATTTTAATGTTTAAATATGTAATTTTAAATCCTATAAAAAAATATTTCTGTGAGCTTTTGTGTGGTAGCCAGGCGACAGAGGATTGAGACTTACGATCGTAGGTTGCGGGTTCGATTCTAAGGGTCATACAAAATTCACATTTTGTGCATTAGTTATAGGATTGCCACTGTTAATTAACAAGTTTCCAGAGATTTAGCAGAAGCTTCGTGTCATACCAAACCGTAATCGCAGATATCTGGCAGCCCCGTAGATATCTTTGCTAGAAGCCTGCATTGGCCTCGCATTAGGTGTCTCTGGGCCGTATAGTCTTGTTGAGTTCCTTTCGTTTATTCTTTTAAGGCCTGAAGCATTTATCATCCGAACAGGTGAATGTGTCATCTTGACTATATTACGAGATGTAATTCATCCAATGTCGGATAAAGAGTTGGAAAGTTATATCTTACTTCTTATTATTACTGGTATTTCAGTTTCATCCCTGCTACCGAAAGAAGTATGTAAATAATAAACAATTTCATTATTTTGTTTTTTATATTTATAAGATACTGTTAAGCTTGTACAGTTCTAACTATTGTGCGGAAGTGTTTTTTTTTTTAATTGTTAAAGCTTGGTCGTAGCAGGCCAGTGATCGGAACCGTTGTGCTTTTCGAACCATCTCTGAATGACATTTTTTTATAGCATTACGAAGACCGGTAGTTTAATGAGTATTCATTATTGCTTATTATTTTAAGTACACGATTTGAATAATGATTTGTCTACCCTTCATTTAATTTTGACAATCTCACTTTTCATGGTATCAAAAAGGAAAACATTGCGAAACGTACGACTTTTTACGAGAAAATCAATTTAAATTCAACTACTACATCGTTTAAAGCTACGAAGTTTTGTAAAGGCGCCTTCATCTGAGAAGAGCCCACAACGATCTCTGTCATATTGTTTTTGTGGTTACTGTTGAATTTTATTTACAAAACATTAAAAATCAAAAATGTAGTATCCTTTTACAAATAATGTCGTAATAGCACTAAGATAAAGCAATTTTTTAATTGTGCTCCCGTTTCGGAGAGTCTCTCGTACTTCCCCTGTCTTGGGTACACACGGCCTATTTTAACAACCTCACTGTCAATATTTTTTGTCATCATAACATTTGCGTTCTCATCTTTTTTCATCTCAATGTCATTTATTCATTCATCTTTTATTTTTCACAAATCCTTTCATTCCTATAATTTTTTCCAAATTTTTTTATTCATCACCTCACTTTAGTCGCTTTCCCACAAGAATACTACAGGTTTACAGTTTGTTCTGTTTTGCTTTATTCTTACATTCTTTAATTATTTAATTGTAATTTTCTCGAAAAGCCTTTATTGTTGACACATATTACTATACTCGTATATAGTATACTAAATATACATCAGGCATATACACTACAGTAGTAAGGCTTCTCGAGGAGCTCTTGGTTCGAGTAATTACATTATTTATTTCATCGATAGGCCTCATTGAACTTGTAGGTTAATTACTTGGTCCTACTATACACACAATCCCATCACTACTTAATGGAACAATACTATTTCTCTGAATGAACGCATCCCAGCAAGGGGGTCGGTAACCTTTTGTGTCGAAAGTGTAAAAAATTACAATTTACAATACTTCAAAACCAATACTCAAAAGCCACGATTTTTTTTTCTTCTCAAGAATACAGTGCGTGTTTAAATTATTTTAGCAAATAAAACGAATCTCTTTACTCATAAGAAAAATATCTACTTATTCACATGTAAGTAAAGGTTTTTCAAAAAATATTGAATATTAGTCGATCCTATCTAGCATAAACTAAGTGGAATATGAAGAATTGATATTGAAGTAAAAAATTAAAACAAAAATTTTCATACATACACCAACTTGAACTTCAAAAATGATTGATATATAGAAATAGCGTGTAATAAATTAATTGATTCATAACAATTCTTAAATGTGTTTTTTATACAAAATAAATAATATTTACGTATGGCACTAAAGAGCCGCATATTGCTCGCGGGCTGCTAGTTGCCGATCCCTGTTGTAGCACTCTAGTCGACATAAGATTTTGAATAATACTCGCAGAAAATTTATAACAATCGTCATTTTTTGCGTAAAAATTTTACACTTTACATTTTTTCACATTTTTAAGGAGAAATATTAATGCAAGGAGTTTACTTAATTTAAACTAAAATCGTGTGAACGTTAATATATTCAAATGATATAAATGTAAGTTTGAATGTGCAATAACAAAACTACTATCACTATTGTATTTGCCTATTCGGTTCACATACGCTAATTTTCCTCAATCTCTTAAGATCATATGAGTATTGTATATTTCATTAGTACCAAAACAATTTCCACGCATTATCTCAGTTGGCATCATTTACAATTTACGTAATTATCCGACTAAATGCCTGGTTTTTACTAATTAAGTCGTATGCAGAACAAACGACAAGATTTCTTTTCTTTTTCACATAATTATTGTCTGCTATAATCATGTGCTTACCGTATTCGCAATTTGTACAGAAATTTCGAGAATAATTAGTTGTGGTTTAGGTAACCAAGACGGGATATCTGCGGTATAATGAGATATAACGTGATCCTTTCTGATCCTTCCTTGAAAAGGGGTCAATTCTGCTCAGATTTGTTTATTTAACTTACACATTATGCTTATCTTTTATGGTAAAACGTATCTTGTTTGAGCTGTTCCTACATTCATCATTTTTATCATCATATCCACCAATAGACGCCCACTGCAAAGCATATGCCTTCCCCAAGATGATGATCAGTCTTGCGCTGCGTGATCTTAACTATCGTCGATCCGCATAATGTGGCTCCTACCCACTCTACGTTTACCGCATCGTGGTTGACACTCGACCACATTTTTTTCTAAGAAGGTATGCGAAGGACGTCCATCTACAATCTGGACAGACGACCTTGTTAAGGCCGCCAGAAAACGCTAGAAGCAGTCCGTTTCGTATAGATCCTAAAAAATCTATGGTACAAGCTTGTCCAGCACTTGGTAATCTTTAGCTGAAATAAAGATCATGTATAACAAAACTCTATATAAAATATTATAATTAACTAGGTAGCTTTCGTTAAACAATGGCGCTTTCACGGAGTTGTATAAATCGAACAATTAAAAAGAAAATTTGGAATTAAGGCGTTTTACGTAACAATCCCATTTTTAACAAATGCAAAACATATCCATTTTTCTATACTTCTAATGTTATAGTAACGATCTAATCAAAATTATATTTGAATAAAAAGTACTAAACCATAACTTAATCAGTTCCTGTAAAAATAATACAAGGTAATACATTAAAATTATTTTTGTTAGTTGTTAACTAATTTTCCTTTCAATTTTTATCTGTTGTAATATTTACTTATAGTCTGTACAATTGAGATGACGTTCCGATACAAGTAAAGTTTCTCCGCAACCCCAAACAAGTGCTCGGGTTACCAATTACATGTGTAACGAGGAAGAGCATCTCGATTCTAAAATCATTAACCTGAGTTTACGAACTCAATCCACACAAGGGTTCCACGTGATTGAATTACCTGAGTAAATTGTTGGAGGATTCATCGTTATAAACCGAAAAGTATTTTTAACATACATGTAAGTAATATTTTCTAAAATCGATCTTTATATTGTACAAAATCCTATAAGATTTCTTTAATCCTCTTTTATTTTGCGAACAGCTTGAGATACTCCATCTCCCTGAAGCGAAAACAATAGTGTAAATCTAAAGTAAAGCTTTGCAGTCATATCACATGACCATTTCTTCCTTGATACCGCTGCGTATCCGACAGATCTTTATGCTGAGTTTGTAAATGATAAAAGCACTGTTGGAATTTCTTCGGTCACCTCCTCTTCATACCGGTGAAATAAAGCCCCGGCCAAACCGAGGCTCCTTGTGGCAATGGCAACGACCATACAGCATTTGCAATGAACAGACGTCTTTATCTTACTAACTTTTAACTTACTCTTACATAATAATTCTAAATTATTGCTTTAACTTTAATGATGATCGCAGGAACTTTAACTTTTAAAACTAGACATTTTCAAGGCGCGGTTAAAAATAAATAAGACACTGTAGATATAATTGAAATAGTAAGAAATATTATAACGGAAATATTAAACGTAAACATAAAAACAAAGGAACGGTCGCTAATGACTGTAAAACATAGATCATAATAAAATAAAAAGCCGATGGATACCAACGGCAAGGCCTCTCCAAAATTCTCTACAATGACCAGTCTCGCGTCCACGCCGACTCTATCAGCTTGTGGTCGCCACTGTCTCAATTCCAAGTGTTATTTCCTCTTGTAATTTGTAAGACCAGGCTCTCCATAATATTTTGGGAACATTACCAATAAATAACCAAATAACTTATTAACGAATTCGTATACTACAAGATAAACAGGAAAATAACGGAAATGATTAAGAAATATCAATATAACGGGAACTTTCTTGTTGGATTGTTACAGATTTAATATATTGAATGAGCAAAAAAAATTGTAGATGACACTTCTTGTTAATTTACTTATTAAATAGTGATCACGGTTGAACTACGATATTAAGTACTAACAAATGTTCAAAAATCCCCATCTGTTAGTAACTCACGTGACATAAAATTAAAAAAAATCTAAACAAAAAGCTGTTTATTTAGGCTTCATAACTTACGCAATCTTGTGTGGTCTATGGAGATCGCTTTCATTGTCTGTTTTTTTTTTTTTAAATAAACAGAAAACATTTAAATTCTACGTCTATAGTTCTTAAAAAAAATTGTGACTCATTTTTCTATTTCTATTTAGCATGTCTTTAACAATTAACTTGAAAAGGTGTTCGATCTTTAATATTTATATATGTTTACTACTATAACGAAATGTCAAAAAGGATCATTTTTTGCGATAACCGGTCATTACGTATCGAATCCAATCAACTCTATGGCATATTTGCATCTTAATTGACTGATTGATTAAACCAGATGTTAATAAATAAAATATTATTAATATTAGATACGGACAAGGGAAATCCGTCATCAATTAACGAATCGTACAGATTGAAAATATCATTCTTTGTTTTCAATTATTAGCATATTTATGAATATAACGCTATAAAATGTAGCGTTTAAATTAAACACTACTTCATTTTTTGAATTTTTATTGACATAATTAGAGGAAAAAACATAAACAAACTATATTTTTGGTCAATTTTAAGTTTTTGCTCAGTCACTAAATACATGATACTATTAAATCACAGAGAAATGCACTTCCCCTGAGGGCATTTATATGATTATTGTGATCGAGCGAGAGGCTTTTTTATTATTGCCCTATTATATATATTATTGCCCATCCCCTTCCCCGTACCGCTGTACGCATACCTAAGACGCGGTAGAATGATTTTGGTAGCGCTATATCAAAACAAAACGGTGTAAAGACAAAACGAAATCTGTCCGGTATATGGCGATAACGCGAGTATTTAATAGATCATTCTCGCCTGTGATACTTTTGCCGTATAATGTACAAAGTTATTTTTCCATAAGATACGAATTCTATAGGGATTTTTTTCACTATTTAATATACCAAACAATTAATGACGTATAACATGAAATGTGATAAGATTTTTATATATACGAGGAATAATGCGTTAATACGAGTATCTCTTTTATTAGACATAAACCAGACATTTTTTCTGCAGTTACCAGCCATTTCTCGAGGCAATGAGATAACTAAACGTAAAATAGAGAACCCTTAACATCATAAAACATTTCATAAGTACATTTATAAGAATAAGTCACAAAGTGATCAGAGTAACAATGTCAATAAATTATAAACTTTATATCAACCTATTAAGAATAAATCACATGAACATTGATTTCGTGGCTAAATATAACGTAATTAGATACAACGCATATATATGTGATTTAAATATAATCGCAGCATTAGTGAATACATACCGTTTAATTTTATGTATTCCCCGCGTTTGATTTGAGCTTCGAATTAAATTACTGCTATAAGCTTAAATGCGAAATAGCAATTTATTAAGCAATAAATCAATAACGATACATTAAACTGCTATCTGGAAGCGAGGAGGCACACTTACCGCAAAAGGTTCTTATCTAAACGCCACTTAGTAACATGTCATAATATTGAAACATGCAGCGAGCCTGCTCAGTGTTCCCGGACTCGGCGTCTTGTCAAAATATTGGCGCCAACTCGGGATTCTAAATACAAAAAAAACATGGCTGCGACTTTTACTTTTTATTTACGCAAACATGTTATATTCGGCCTGGGTTTGGACTAATTAACTTAATTTTTGAATAATGGATTAAATAAATAAAATTATATTCAATAATCTTGCGATTAGAAGATATCTTGGGTTGATTTATTATATTAGTAAAATGAATATGTTCTTCAATTAGAGAAGCTAAATTTATTTGTTTCTTCACTTGGTTTCTCTAGATTTATTACCCCTCTAATTAGCACCGGAAAGGGTTACTGCAATGTAATTTAATTTTAACGCTCGCGATTCAATAACAGCCGTTCCCTATTCATTACGGGCTACCTGATTTTGCCCCGTCATCCTTTTGTTTTCCGAAAGATCATCTTCGTGAATAAATTAGAAACGGATTTCTTCTAAATCACCTTCATTTGAGCGTAGGTAAAACAAACGTTGCTCTTTTCGTATTAACGTCGACTCATCGTCGGTTGCATTGTTTTTTTTCGAATTGAGAACATTCGCCGGCGCCTCGTACTCTGTCGCTAATGAAGATTTCGTATGCAGCCGTCCTTTTTTGTCAGCCATATCTGTTTGTTTTTGACTCACCATCAATTATTAGCCAGTTTTAAATTAGCTGCGGGCAACACCGGGCTGTTTCTGTCTCGTGCGACACGTGGCAGCGTCGTATGTGCGTCCCTGTTGCTTTCGTGTCGCTGGAGTTTGTTTTGTGCGTGACGTGCCACGCCCACTGTTCTTTATCGCACGGGCGGCTGCTTTGACCAGTAGCTTGTGTCGACTCGTTATCTTTTTTTACCTGTGTGTGTCCAGCTTAATATTTGATCAGGTCCGAGAAAAAATTCTTCCTATTTGTACACCGAGAAGCACTTGCGCTGTTTATTACTATACTAATAATGTTAATCACTATACATTTATTTGCTTTGTCGGTTATTCCTACACTGGATATGAATTAATTTTTAATAAAATATCCGTAAAAAAGTCTACTGTTGTTGTCATACATGCACATAGTTCGATGTCACATTATATCGCTATTCAAGTGCATTTTATTTTAATTTAAGTAATAAAAAAACTAATGAAAGAACTTCAGATGCCGAGTCTTCCATCGTCACATTAAGAACATATGACGACATATTATTCAATAAAGGAATCACAAGAATCTTTGCAATGATGTCGTTTGATTATGTTTTTATTTTCATCTATATCTAACAAACAGATCTAAAAAAAGTTGATAATTAATAAGAGTCCTGTAAAAGGTTCCAATATTGCAGATTTTTTTTCGTTTACCTTCTATGTTTATGTTTAAAAATGTTTTACTTCGACGAACTAAAACCCCGAAAATTTTATATCGCAATTGTAGCAGCAGAGATAGGTTTTGCTTTATCCATCTAGTCAACAATCTTTTTCAAAATCTAGGAATGATCGATTTCAAAGCCATATGATGTTAATACACTAATAAGGCCAAATATTTCAATTTATGCTTGAAAATAAAGGTTGAAATTTTCGTAATTTAAACGTTGCAAAACCTGAGTTCTTAAAGCGTCTTGCGGCCATTTTGCTTTTGCACATCCCTGGGTTTACAACTTAAATGGCCGCTTCCGACATTATTTACTACGGGCAATAATATATATTAAGTTTTAAACAGGAAAGTATCTAATTTAACCAGTTTATTGTTATTACATATTTTCCCATTGTGATAGTACCAATCATAGTTTAAAATACGAACTGTAAGATATCGTATAGGTTTTCGTACGATGTTTCTTCTCACATTTATGAGTGAGTATAAGTGATGACATTATATTCGTAAATTGTGGGCCTACGGCTATCGAACCTTTGACCTATGTATCTGTACCATAGGTTCTATTGAAACTTTGTAAATTTCATATTAATTCAGGTAAGTATTTAAAACGATTTATTAACACGACATGGGTGAAGCATACTGGTATAAAATCGAATAATGTCATTTTTATTACTTAAGCCATCCACTGCTGGAAATAGACCTTTCCTACTGATTTCTAATAGGAAATCAGAGTCCACCTAAAGAGTTGTCTTTCGCTTGGCTTGCCGGTTCACGGTCTCGTCATTAAAATCTTAAAGCTGCGGCCATCTGTTCTGCGTATTATGTGGATCGCCCACTGCAATTCAACGTGCCAATTCGCTATGAATATATTACCTATCTCGCTAATTTTCGTTTCTCGATGGATCTTCTCAGACTTTATTCTGTCTTGTAGAGAATTCGCTCTAAAATTTCAAACTATGAGACCACTAATATTTTTATTTTAAAAAGGCTCTTTACTTTAGTTGAGCTTGCCGGCTTCTTCGGGGATCTGGGCAAGGGAGCCTCGGTTTGGACTGTCTGTTGTATCCGCGAGAGTTGAGGTAACGCGGGCAACCCACTAAATGGATCGATGGCACAGTCAACGTCGCAACAAGTCTGGATGTAGATAACGCGAGACTGGGGTAGGTATAGGCCTTGCGGTGTCCGTCTATCGGCTAACAATGATGAGGGTTATGCTTAATACATAGTTATGAAGTCCACATAAAGTCCGCCGAGCCACGTCGGACATGATTGTTTTAATTTATGTGATTTTCAAGTAAATTATCGTCACTAATGAGACGTAGTTCGTAATCCCGGTGATTTGTCGGCGCGTGGCGTGCGCCAGATCTCGGCGTCGATACCTCCCGCCAATGAGCCACACGCGATCTGCTGCCGACCGATATTTCTATGCTAATCGAATCGCCGCCGCATGGAAAAAAATATTAAAAAACTTATACTTTTTTTCTGTTAGTCGTTATGGCCAGTACCACGGAAATGTTTATTTGCTAATAAAAATAAATTATTACATTCCATTCTATGTTCAAAAATATTCAAAGGTAACTTGCTTTTTTTAAACGCCGCTATGATTTCTTTTGCGCATACAATTTTGGCAGGAAATATTTCTACATTTATACAAAATATTTTTAAATTTATAGACTCTTTAAAATTCCGGCCACATTGCTTATAATTGTAACAAAAGACCTATTTAAAAACGAAAATAAAAAATACGTAGAAACATAACAAACCGTCCTCTTTGGAACTTTTAAGTGTGCAAATTTTTAGAAATTTCTTCATGCTATTTATTGTTATTAGTGAAACTCCTTACATCACGGGATAATGGAAGATTATGGGGCCAAATAAAACACTTTAATATTTATTAGAAATGCGAACAAAGCCACTCCAAAAAAGGCTTGCCGTCTTTCATTTATTGTCTTTGTTATTATTAAGGTTCTTTACTGCCTTCTGTTTAACTGCATTTTAAGTCATTTTATTTCACATTTTTATACAATGTTAACTCGGTAGTATAGTGCTCTGATAACAGTTCACAAATGAAAAAAAAATTATCAGATAATGTTATAGAAATATTATAAATAGAATTATTTATAACTTCATACTTAATTGTTGAAGTGAAATTAATGACGTAAAGATTTAGTAATAAGTAAATCTCGTTTACTCGGGGCAATAACTTCAAAAGAGGGAACATGGGGGCAAATGGCAATAAAATATTAATTTTTAGCGAAATAATTTTTATTTAAAAAATAATAATCACAAATTACAAGAACTTTACACTTGCGAAATTCTAGTATTATCAAGTACGAGGTCTAGTTAACGCCAAAATAACCTTCATAAATGCATAAATCTTTCGAGCTTTATTTGCTATTTTATTAGCTATACCGAATCACTAATAGCAATTATGACGGCTAGCGCCTGTGGCTTTGATATAAGATTATGCAAGTCATCGTAGTAAATATTATTGCACTTATTTATTTCCTAGTTAAATAAAATACGGAAATATCATATACATCGGTAATTAATGCTGATTTTGTCTATCGCGGTAATAAGTGATTTATTTATTTAGATATATTTTATTGTGCATCAGTACAGAATGTAATAATTAATGACATGATTTTTTTATTGGTTATTGGCAAAGCATTTGACCTCTGTCCCGCCTGACGTTAAGCGATGACGACGTGTAAGATGTTACATGCTTGTCTAAAAGATTCATTCTTGACTTGAAGACTCCCAAGTTAAAGCTAACTGGAAACCACGACACTGGCAAGTTGTTCCATTCCTGGGCTGTTTGGACTATAAAAGTAATATCAAAACGCTAATTGCGGATTGAAGGGTTTTCTTCGTGTATAGATATCGTGAAGAGTAGGAGGCAGACCTAATGTCAGACGGGCAGACGAGATCGTGGCTACGGTTGAGTACGGGTGGTTCCAAGTTGCCAAAGATAGAGTAAAATGTAAAGCTTTGGAGGAGGCTTTTACCCTGGGGGAATCCATACAAAAATTAACACAAAATTATCAAACTATTATTTTAAATTACTATTTTGAAGTTATTTGTATGGAATGTAATAAAGCTTTTTTAATAATTATTATTTATTTATAAATGTCGTGAAATAGATAAAAAATTAAGTACATAAGGCGGTCTTATCACAAATGGCGATTGTTTTTAAACAACGGATGAACTTTGTTAATAAAGACCAATAGATTAAGCGGTTATTAAATAATACAAGGGGCTGAAAATTCATGTACGTATTTATTACGTATTACTTATAACATAAAGAGGTTTACCTTATAACGATTGATATTTATCAGAAATGAGATTAAATAATAAAAATATAGTCAGTGTTAGTGATTGCCTAAATGAATTATGTGCCGATGCCAAAGACCACATTTGAATAGAGATTTTTTTAATTAAAATACTTTAAGTACAATTTTGAAGAGAGTGTTAAATATAATATTTTCGTCGCCTTAGATTGAGTTATAAAATAAACACCTGCCGACAACACATCTACATAATTCAATTAACATATAAATATTCTAAACGGCTGTCCGATAGATTGTTCATTTGAATAAGTCATTTTCTTTGAAACGTAATAGCTCCGCTATTTAATCTATAACCAATCGATATAGCAGCCGCTATTTCTATTCAATTGTAAATAATTGTTTATTCGACATATGTATTCAAAGATATCTTCCGTTCGCGTTGCTAAATTATTTTTTAAATAAAAATATTATTGCAAGTTTTTAATCATCAAGACTTTAGGATGGTCTTATGTTAGGTTTTGCATATATATTAAAATTTTGCTAATTATGTTACTGCTATTGACAACAAAGAAATAGCAGTTTTTGTGCTAATAATGCATTTTAAATCTCTGCATCTGTATTATATCGGTTTTTTGGTTATACGTGTAAAGGGATCAAAGATATTGTTTAAGTCATTTGCTATCTAAATGTCTTATAATTAATCTAAGATACACTATATCCAAAAACTAATGGTTTCGCAGATAATAAACATCGAAATCATAATATAGCAAGAAAAGGCCTCACCTATAACCAACCACCATGTATACTGAGGTTAGAAATTAAAAAAAAATGTTACAAAATTAAAAAACAATAAGATTTATTAAAAGTTATTCGGCGAATGTTAACATATTGGTTTATACAATTAATGGAGTTAAACAAAGTACCTAATCTGTAGCTAATGTTTTATTGTTCACTTAAAAAGGGGTGATTCGACACACCGCCGCGGATTACGCACTTTGCTGAATTTAATTCGATTCCTGCCGGCAGCTGTGCTAATGGGATTTCGGAATAAACAGAAATTAAAACGTGAACTCTAATTGTTGCGCACTGATTTGTTGTACGGTCGTTCGAAAACCGACCAGGTCTGTCAGAATCGAGGCCAGCTTATGATATAGCTATATATGTATCATAGGTAAGGCAGATTCCGATTTTTCTAAATAGAGCAGTTCTTGGAGTTTCTTCCGTTGCTTCCCCAGCGCTAACGCTTTCCAAAATAATGTTTAGATTAGCTAGCTAATAGCGACCGACCAAGTAGAGGTTCGGCCCTCTCAGGTGCCCTTGAGTCTGAATGGTAAATAGATATTATCGATCACAGAGCGAATCGAGGCCCCTTCCATAGCTCTCTTGAGCCTAGCCACTCGGCTGCCTCGCAATTCGGTGAATTCGCTACCTTAAAAGATGTTTCAGTCTAAGCGCTCTCTGTACCCTGTTCGCTTGTATATGCGCAATATTTTCCACTCTAAATAATATATTGAAATATTTTTTCAATTTTACCTAAGCATTTATTTAAAAATATGTCGATATGTATATATATACAAAATAAAAACAGAAATGAAGTTTTGAAAATTTTATGAAAAGTACTAATAATAATATTAGAAAAGTTTTTGTGATGTCTTGGTATAGTCCATCATTTCCAATCAAAAGTTATTGAACTATTACACTCCACTATACAGGCTGTGTAGAGTGCACACTATACACTACACTAATTTAGACACAACACACTACAAAAGCGTTTCATTAGGCAGTAAATTTTATTGTAATTCTGATATATAGTATATAAAACATTTTTATTCTCATCATGAATAAAATTATTAATTATTCTAATCCCCTGTAGAATTATGAGAACTAGACGATACTGTCCGGTATTGTATGTTATAAAAAAATGGAACGTTAAATGTGGGAAAACACTGCAGCTTTATATTATAACGATTCAATTAAAACATGCGGTGACACATAGTAAAACCTCAAAAAATGAACATAAAATCCGTAATAAAAACATGAACGGGCAATAAAAGAGTTAATAAAATATTTGTAAGCAACAAAGAGATTTTGTATCGCTAAAGATTTATCTCCTTTATTAAGCCCAACCAAAGAAATGTGTAAACAGCAATAAAAGGAGCAATGTGTCCGTGTAGTGGCTTGGAAAATGACAGAATAACAAAGTGTTGCCAGCACAAAGCCATGATTGTCCGCGCGCGTTCACGCGGCTGAATGTGACGTAGGGTGACATAAAATTATTTTTGCCAAAAAATGCTCTTTTACTAAAGTGTTTACAGTCTCTGGAAAGTAAAATATAGTTGTACATAAATGTTTATTCGGGAAATAAAATTTTGTATAAAAAGTTTATTTCCCAATATGTCACACAATACAGACATTGATTATACCTCTAGAAATACAGTCTTCGGAAAGTTTTCTTATAAACATTTAAAGGACAATAGCTAACAAAAGTATGAAGTACACTTATTTGTGTTAACAAATAATACTAAAAATAAACCGTAATGTTAAGATGCATTTTTACCGATAACCTTCGTCGAGTCGTTTAGAATAAAAATCATCATCAGTATTATTTCATCCGCAAGATGTTCTCTGATGGACATAGAGCTCCCCATAAGTTTATTATAAGACAGGTTGGAAGCGATCTATAAACAGCGTTTTTCGATGACCTTAACAATGTCATTGGTCCACGTTTTGGGTAAACGTTCTGCATTGCGCTAGTCTCCGCGATCTTCATTTCAGAACTTTAGGACCTTGGCAGCCATCTGTTTTATGCTTATTTATCTTTAACATTATTTATCTGCATTAACTTATAAAAGTTAATTAAAATTAACATACACTCTTTTGATGTTATATGGATCACAACAAACGACTATTGAAGTTGAGGATGGCTTTTGTCAGTTCGATGCAAACAAATTTCCATTGTATATATATTTAACACTTTAGTGTTTTATTGCCTGACGGAGACCACAAGTGCACATTAAGGCAAGCAAGTGCATTTATAACGTACGCATTCCGTTCAAAGATTTAACGGGCATATCAAACGAACTGGTCGACAATCGCACGTCGCATCTAAACGACCAGATTTAACTGCATCGCGGCCCGGATCTCTGGCATATTTCCACCATCCCGCGCCGCTGTTTAATTAGACTCATTTTGCGCTTTTTCCGCCGCGATTCATCTCCTCTTTGACTTCACGCTGTTCGCTCTTTAGTAACTACGAGAATAAACGTTTATAAAGACAATGCTTATTTTGTATTTATGGTCGTATCGTTTCGATCTTTCTTTTAGATACCCTCTTGCCGGGATCCTATTTGAAAGATTTGTTGCGTGTTATGTTAACCATCTATGTCGGTCTTCGTCAATGGACTTTGCTTCAGCTACTGTGGTGTGGAACATGTTTCGGACTTGCTCGGATCAGCACAGGGTCTGCGGCCTCGGGGTTACCGTCACCATTATAGTAATCATAAGTTTCAAGTTGTCACTGCTTTTCCTCCTTCCGTGACCAGAAAACGCGAAAATTCGGGCATATAATGAAAGGCGAGACGACACCCAAAGTTCCTTCAATATCGATGCGGTGATTTTACGATAAGATCATAGTTTTTTCTTTTAAATATACTTATGTAACGTCGGAAAACTGGATTATGGCCGTTTTAACTGAACTTATTAGAAATCTATGGGGGACACCCAGTTCAAGAAATGTACGTACTATGATTAAAATGATGATGATGATGATAAAATCGACCACTCTAACAATCAAAAATTAATAACTTTTTTCGAAAACATTAACATAAATCCAAATAAAAACAGATGAATACGGCAATTTCAAATTTGTTTTTTATTCGTAAGGTCGTCTGTTCGATTGAGAAATTAAGATACTTAAGAATTATCTCAGTTATCAAAGAATCAGATCAAAAGATCATTTTTTCACGGAAATTTTCGTCGATAAATTTAAGCTAAATATTTCTAAATAAAATGGGGTGATAGGACAGGTAGTGCCTTACCCAGAGATTATAATATATCACGTACAAAACAAATATATCACGTATTATAATATGATGCTAATTTTATGCACCGCTTTTACTATAAACGACAGACAAAATTCATACAGGAATGAACTGAAAGAAACTAAACGAAAACTGCCCTTTCTTTTTAAACTACGTACAAAAAAAATTTACAAACAACTTACGCTTTACCGCCCCTGTCACCCAATTTCGCATTGACGTTAATTTGTGAGAAAAGATTTAAATGTTGAATAAAAAGATTTTCGATGTGTAACATCTTCAAGTTCTTTATATTTCACACAGTGAATCAGCAGGGACGCAACGGAGCATGGATGTAGGCGGTGCCTCCATGACTAAAGTTGCTTATATGCATATGTACAAAAATTACATATTTTTAATGCTGCAATTACACGGTTGTTAAATAGTCGGATTTATGAAAATAAGCCGGCGCATGGTTTACGCACGCGAGTAAGGGAGCGTTTAACATGCCGTCTTAATTTACGCTGGAATTTAATGTTTAAGTTCTTACGGTTCTTCTTATTAACGGACTCGCAACAAGTTTTAATAATCTCATTATATAATTTATCATGTCTATAGTAGGTTAATAATAAAGTCTTTATTTCTTTATGGCTCGAAGATTCTGCGTTCGGGAAACTAACAACAATAAACAGAAAGATCTATGACCAATATGTTTCTGGTGATGACTTACGATATTGAACGAAAATCTGTCACTTCGGGCATCATTGAAAAGCTCGAGTTGCATAAAGAGCCATGGATTGGGCTATGCCCAGGATTTCTTTACAAGATCGATATAGGAAGGAGGAGATACGTAGACAAACGAAAGTAACCAAATAAGGTCAGCGGATTGGAAACAGTATTTTTAATTTATATCTAAGGGCCGCGTATACCCTTCAGAAAACAGTATCAAAAATAGTCTTACTGCGGCCTCACAGTATATTTATGTTCTGTACGTTTATAATAACTTAAATAAATTCAAACAAATATGGGTTGTCCATAATGTATTTACAAGGCACCATTTTAAACTGGCTGTAATTATTTTCAAATAAACGAAATCAGAGTTTTTAATAAAACTCCGCAAAATATTTTTGGATTACCATTTAAATAATACAAAACGCATTTTAAAAGTAAATTGACGGAAAAGGACATTATTTAATTAGCGATGTCACTTGATTATTTTGTTTTCATTTAATCTATTTCTGTAAGTGTATTTGCATAAGTCTGTATTGTTAAAAGTTTTTAAAATATTTATTGTTGTGGAGTTTTTTAATGCTTTTTCTACACAATTATAATATTAAGTGAAGCAGAGTAGAGTCCAAAAAACGAAAACAAAATGTTGACGATTAATAAGAATCTTGTTAAAAGTTCCAATGTTAAAACATGAATTATATCTGTAGCATTTTATACCTTTCTTATGTTTGGGCAGAACATAGCGAGCAGAACAGATGGACGCTCGATGGGGTCATAGGGTTTCGGAGTGGAGACTACAGACTGGCAAGCGTACCGTAGGACATCCAGTTCACAAGGTTGATCGATGACCTTGTTAAGATCTGAACATGCTTGATGGTAGCCGCTACCAACCAAATTTACTGAAAAGTGACAGCCGAGGCTTAAGTCCAGTTTTGGTTATTTTATGACTTTAATGTTGATTATGGTGATGATGCCAAATACGTTGTTAAGCGTAAGATTTGGGAACGCGATCAACCTATTCCGCCAATATTATTTCTCTTTAGGTGCGAATAAACGGAGAAAACATTTCCGAAAAAAAAATCACAAAATAAATTAAATTTAAACATCTGTATCTACCCGGTAAACAGTTCTCGTCTCGTTTTGAATGTTATCAAAGAAAATTATCGTGTGCCTCTTAAAGCGTTACAACTAAAATGTAATCAAATTATTGTGAGTCAAATGGTGATGTATGCCAAATAAAAAACCTATTTGTACAAAAAAATTGTACATTATTAAAACATCAAATCAATAAATACCCTCAAAAAAATTCTGTTTATTTATTTCTTCTTCCGAATTACGATAGGCTAATTACTTCTGACAGCTAGTAATTATAATACATAGATTAAGAATATACATTGTTTAAAAATTTTCCTCTTATTGCTAGGAACCTTAAAAAAACTATTCAGTGAATGAACCGAGAAGAACACGGGGAAATCTGAGCATTACGAATCCAACGAAATGACAAATGATATTGTCGCGTTCCATTCAAGATGTCACAGCCACTGGGCGACGGTCGCATCCGTCACGAGTTCTGCCTGTGGATGCACCCCGTCGAGATTTAAATCGATTCCGTATCAACTAACAAATATTTCAGATTTCAAAAATTATCTGTAGAGATATTGCACTTCTATATTTTACGAAAATTGTGACTAATGCTAGCAGACAAAGAGAATTCAATTCAAAGTCATTTCGTAAAAAAGTGTCTTTAAGTTAAGAGAAAAATTAAAGTATTGACTGTATGAAAATGCACTGTATGTTCACAAAACATTACTGATTTTTCCACAAAATTGTGACGTAAACAATAGAAATATCAGGAGCATAAACAAATTATTTGTACATAAGACTTGACTCCATAAAGTTGGCAAATCTTTCTTTGGGTATTTTGTAATAGGATCTCCGAAAATTCACAGAAACCTTCCGTTCACAGATGTAAAAAATACTTCAAAGAACTGTTGAGTTAAGGGTTAATACACTGTATATGTCTTCATTGAAGAAAGCACACCTTGGGAATGATGTTTGCCTCCGAGCTATTTCAATGTTAATTAAATTATGTAATTTTGAGATAAATATATTTAAAAAAGTCCATAGTCCAGCTAAGTTTCTTTCGCCTGTTCTCAAGTTTGAAGCATTTCAACCTAACAGGTGGTTGACTCGACTTGACAATAACATGAGATATAATCCACCGTGTGTTGGATAAAGAATTTTTTAAATTTGAATGACCATAACAGTTAATATTTTCTTAGGATCGAAATATACTTTATGAAAAAACTAAAGTATTTTAATCTGTTCTGTAAATGTAACGAGATGGCTGCCGCTGGATAAAATATGCGAAGCAAATGTTCGATATGTAGTTATCACAGTTACGACCAATCAGATGAACGAGTTCGTAGAATTGTATAAACAGAGGCACGCGTTATGCGAGCTTAATAGCGTGCTCGAGTGGACAATAAGTAGGTTTTTTATTGCGTCCGGTCTACGCAAGGTGTCGGGCATTTTCCACGTTGCACCATAACAGTCGCTTTACCCGCCGTCGCTTCTGAAAAAGAAACCATTTAATGTTACACGCACTGTCTGTGCATTGCTCTATTTAAAACATTTTAATTATAATCTATGTAATACATAACAACAAAAAAATTGCACTGCGATTCGCAATATACTAAACTTATTTTCTAATTTAGCTATATACCGCAGTTATAGTAACATTCTCGTCCTTGATGACGAAATAAACTTTAGTAATTACATCGCTTACGCGCCAAAAACGACGCCTTCTATTCTCGGCCGTCTCTGTCCGTTACTAAACAGCCAAAATAAAATGTTTCAGCCAAATAAAGTGACACCATATACCTGTTCTCTCATACACTAGCTCGTGCTCAGCGATCGACCCCCGATCATTCTAGATTTACGTTACTGGAGTTTCCTTCGCTACTTCTTCCAGTGCTAACGCTTTCCGAAGTGGTAGCAGATAAAAGCAACCGACCAAGTCGAGGTTCAGCCCTCACACCCTGGAATCGGATTCACACCCTGGAATCGGAATGCTAAGAGGGTATTATCGACGAATGACAGCTTAAGCTGGGGGACCCTCGTGGGGGCCTTTAAAATTAGTTGCTCCAGCGGCGGCCCAATCTAGTGAAATTGTTGCATATAATGGTCTGAGCGGAAGCTCTCCAAGGAGCCGTCGAGCTTTGTTATCTTAAATAACATTTAAAACTAAGCACCCTCTGTCAAAAAAAATTAGGTACATGGTTAAATTTATTTTTCTTAAAAAATATATTATAAACTTACGAAAATATATGTTCCAAATTATAATTATACAGATAAAATAATAAACTAAACTTTTAATTTATTGATTAAAACGTATTGGTAATATAATGCTACTAAAACATCTGTACGGATAAGGCTACTACTACTGATAGAACGGTGTGGCCAGTGTTTCCTCCCGTCTCGCCGCGCGTACCTAAGCCTTGGTACTGCGGTTTCAGCAGCACTATAACAAAATCTCGTACATTTTTTTGTTCAAACTTTCTGTATTCTTATAGTCTGTGCCGAGGCCCCGAGGCAATCTACCTTAGTTACAATAAACAGGTCTATGCTAAACGCATCACTATTACCCATCAGCGTTTCACAAATTAAAATCCTGAGAAGCAGTTAATTCCGAAGGGCAAACAGCGTCAATATATAAAAAAATAAAGGCAGAGAACTATTAAAAATAACAGTAGTCATTGTATATTCTGATGACAATGCAATGTTTGAGTAAAAAGCGACTCCGGCAAATACGCAGCGCAGTAATTAACTTTACATTGTTGGTAATTTCGAGCTTACACCGACAAGCAACGGTGTTGCTAACACAGTGCTATAATTAATAAAAATGAGGTTATTTACCTCTACTTATGTATAGGAACTTAATGACTTACGGGCATAGTGAATTAATACTTTAGACATTTTTTTACTTAAAACCTGTTACAAGTTTCTACTTATATGTATAAATCATTATATCTGTAGGGCGACATCTATTAACATAGGTCTTCCCCATAAACTTTCAACAGGACCGGTACCTTAACTAATCATCAATCCAGAAACTTTAGACCCCAGCAGTCATCTGTCCTGTCCACTATTTTTATTTTAACGATTTTTTTTTCGTTCGTCCACGGAGCACTTCTCTTTTAATAGATAACTAAAGAAGTGTACATTATGTTCATATATACAGACTTGAATAACATAACTATATACTACCATTTAACTTAAACATAAATTACCGATGACATACGTTATAATCGAGAAAAAAATTACGCTAATTTTAATTAATTTACTAGCATTGTTGATGTGAAACAAGTTTAAATACATGCTCTAAGAAATGCTGAATATAACGAAGGTGTGACACTCAAGGATTCTTGGACTATTTGTAACAGTATAAGTCTATTAGTATTTCTAGTCTATTTGTCTGTTCAATAGCAGTTAAATGTTGTTATTAATTTTTCAATAATCGAACGAAAGAAGAACGGCCTGACCATCACAGCTATCTTATGAAATATTAAATCGAAAATATAATCGACGAATACATAAAAATAACTAATATTTTTACAATAACATAGTGTGGTTCTTTTATTATTGTAAGTAATGATTTTCAAAGAATATATGTAGGCTGTCTTTATATATAACTTTTTGGAGTCTATGTCCAAAAAAGTAAAGTAGAGTAAGGTTCTAATTGTTTTCCGCTCATGCGACCACTAATAAGCTGTAATGAAAATCGATTACAGCAGACGGGAAGACATCGGCGTTAAATCGAATCAATTTGTCAGCTCAAAGATTCTCTCGCGCTTGAGGTCGCCCCAATCCAAATGACAGTTATGACGTACCGGGCGTGTCTGGGATTGCCCCCGCTTCATTTGTCGAACCATTTGCTCCGCGGAATGCGGTGTCATCAGTGGGGAACGGAGCGTGAAATGGAATACGCCCCTCTGGTGACAACCCTCGAGTCCCAACACAAACCCCCCGGACCCCAACCCCTTAGCGTGCTAACGAAAATTTCTCGAATTCGTCCGATTAAATCTACGGTTCATGTATTCAAACAGGCATCGCAAATTATATAAGCGCCGACATGGGTGTTGTACCGAAACAGTTTGCGAAAATGTAATTCTCAAAATACTTTTTTTTTATTCACACAGACAGACAGACTTTAAATTTCATTGATATTGCTAGAAAAACTTTAATGAGAAACATAATGTTTCAAAATGTGAATATTTAAAAAAGACTGTCATATTAATATAAAGCTTTTTTAATTGTAATCGACAGTAATCTCGTTTTTTGGTTTTCTTTCTTGTAAATGATTGTATGTTCTTCCATTTTCTAAATTATAACATCTTTTTCCCTACCTTTTTTAAATATTTACTTTATCTGAGTTTGTAACTTAATATGTCATTATCAATTAATAGTTAATAATACACGGAAATTCTTAATTTCGCATAATAGTCATTATTTATCTCCAAAATAAAAATCGTGATAAAAAAATTTTATTTTATTAAATTCTTCTTTACCAAAAAATAAGCTTAAGTTATCGTTTCTGATATGTATTTTATATAGTAAAGGACTATGTTTTACTGAATTAAATATTTGAAAATATCTTTAAGAGAGGCAATCGTAAAAAATATCACGACAGTGCTGTTATCTGGCTCCGAAATAAAATACGTAATATTTAAGTCAATTGACATTATCTGCCGGACTAGCCGGTCGAAAGTATGCCTCCAATTGGTCATTTTAAATTTAGAATCTATTTGATTGGTTACAGATCTTGGCTAAGTCCATGGACAATAAATGATTCATTAATGATGACTGTAAATATAAAACGCAAATATTTTTAAATTTGATTTAAGAAGGGCAACGGTTGAGTTGCCAATATGGCCGGCTCTTCTCTTCAGATCGTATTGACTTCACTGACCTTTTTATAATGTTAAAAATAATCGACTATTCAAAAGTGCCTATAAATGCCTACTTAGATAAAGATATTTTTTAATCAATGGATTCTTAACGTAAATGGATACAATTGTCATAGATGTAATAGGCGTAAACAAATGTTGTTACTACACCGTGTCTAGCATTCTTATGGACGGGTATCACTAACCATTAGATGATCCATCATTTTATTACCATCATATCAGCCGATAGACGCCCACTACAAATCCACCATTAATATATTGTCGGTAAATCGCAAATATTCTGAAGTATTGACGCCTAAAGAGTGCCAAAATATCATTAAGTTGGAATTAGTCAACAAATACTGAATTGGATTTACGCCAATAAATTTCAATGTCCCGTTTCAATTCATCCAAAGTAGCGACGGTGTGATTGTAACAAATTGAAAACGCCGCCGACTCGAGTAGGCCGGTATCCTTTCAAATTGGCACCCTAATCCGGGATCCGGCTATTTGTTTGCTAAAGGGATCTTGCGACTTTAGCGACATCTGTACGTGATCTAAATGTTGCAACGTTTTCTAGTAGAATCGAGACGAATTATAAAATTCGTACGTAAAACTTGATGATTTGAAACAACAATTTGTGCTGTGTTGGCTTATTATAGATAGAACTTGTATAAATACCGCAAGTATTCTAGAAGTATTTCTTTTGTTGATTAACATAATTAATAAACATATTTAAGGTAAATACAGGCTAATTGGCTATAGATAAAAAACTTTAAAAGGACAGTAAGTGAACTATAAATTCACCACTTTAAAGCTTTTACATGTATATCTACGTACTGACCTATCACGAGATCTTTGTACCCATAAGACTTAGAGACTTGAAGTTTGGTAGGAATAAAGGTTAACTAACAAATTATATTACCAGTGGGCCGCAAGAGTAAGTGAAGTTGTCGTGGCGTACATTAAAAATGTGTATTTTAAAAATACAGCTCTCATAAGTATAAAGTAGTCCAGAATATTATTGTTACCATGTTAAAAATTATCAACAAAAGTTAAATTTATTTCAAGAAAAAAAATCGCGTACAGAATTTATAAGTCTAACGAGGAAAAGCTGGTGTATAACAAGCACTTTAATATCAGAATTGCACTTAAGCCCTGCCTTTCATGTGTGTTCATCATCATTACCACGCGGCGGCCGCGATAAAAAGTATTCTCGGGATCATTGTCGTCTAGCAGCGCCTATCATGGCGCACTAATGTGGCGGGAAAAGCATATGTCTCAATTAGCGACGCGGTAATAAATGGGTGGAGTGGCACCGGAATTAACTAACGGCGTAGGTGCAGCTCAAACTATAGACAGAGCCGAATTATTTATATTATTGATGTGTATATGTACAAAACACAAAAAATGGGAAAACAGTCTTTTGTTTGACAGAGAAATTTGATGACGAAAGCTGTTACCTCTTAAAGTTTTTTTTTAATATCAGCTCTGTATATGACAAAATGTCAATTCAGTCAGCGTTGTCATTCTGTATAGCTGTATTCCTGTGAACTTTTTAAGTAGTTTTTTTTTTATTTTTATGAGACTCTTCAGTTATTTACTATACTTTATTTGTCAAAAGCATGTTATTAAAGTTTACAATGTTAAAATAACTATTTGGTGATCGATAAATCAAAACTATCGATTTTTTTATTAAGTTATTAGAGAGATATAAGATTAGTCTAAATTTTAAAAGTTAAACATGTATTAAATAGGAGTACATGTAATTATTTTGTTTATATTTGAACAAAAATGATGTCTTCGTGCTAATTTTGAATTTATAATTGCTTTATTAGTAAAAACTATTTATTCGTCCCGAATAAACAGATCAGTATACGCCAGTGTTATATAAATAAAAATTACAAAAATCAACTGGTCAACCAATACCTTTGGTTATTACACTAGAAAATCATTTTCAAATTATTCAGCTGTTTGATAAGTGATTGACGCACCTAATTTTAAGTTAGGAAACAATCGAATAATCTTTATAAAAGGATATTATATCAAAATCCTAAATCTTTCTAATAAATGTATATGTTTTCTTCTTCTTGTTTTCAGCCGTTAGACGCCTACAGCAAGGTTTAGGCCTCCTCCAAAGATCTCTATAATGAATGGTCTCGCGTTGCCCGATTTCAGCGACTTCCCGGTACCTTAACTATGTCGTCAGTCAACCTTGTGAGGAACCCACGCTGCGACTACCGGCGCGACACTCGCATACCTTCCGACCCCAAAGGCCATTGGTTTCACGAGCGATATGCTCCGCGTTCTGCCTTAGTTTTTCTGTGATTCACCTCTCCATTTCTCTATAGGTAATCTTAAGTCTTTTTATAAGGCACATCGTAAACGACCACGTCACAATTATACGTATTAATTTATATAAGTTTTATGTATGTGATATATTTAAATTCTTCCTAACACCATATTTAAAAATTGCCTTCATTTTTTTTGTAAGCATAAGACCACACATCTAGTTTAAATGCCACCCTAGTTAAAAACTATACTTCTTTCATCATGACATCTGTGATGGACAAATTTATTGCACAGTTTAACAAATATTCACTCTGTTTTAGCAAAATTTCAAGTTTTTCAATTTAAAGTGTGCGTAAAAAATTCTAAACACGACACTGGTCGAAAATTATTACAAATTCGCATTGACGTTTGACATTTGTTACCCTGGTGACCTCTTGTCGTAGAAACAAAATCTTACATCATTACCAAAATTACATATGAATCTTGTCACTTACGTAATAAGGTTTTTTTTCGATTAACGTTTTTTTATTGAAGGTTAAGATTCTGGATTTGTTTTGGCGGGAAAGTGATGCTACTAATATATCTGTCAGTGGGGCGTTTTGTTGCGGGCCCCAACGACAACATGTGCAGTGATTTGTATCGACCGCACACAACTGCGCCGCTTCTAATATTGTTATGAGGCGACGATATATTTGTGGCACTTTTAAATATTTCACTACTTTCTTACATCGTAAAACTATTAGAGAAAAATAACTATGTATTTTTGTAGTAATTTGTTGTCACCACAGAATAAATAAGACATTTGATTACAGATAAAGACATTGATTTTATTTACCTGTATTTTTAAAATATTTGAATGCTTTCTTTCAAGTAAAACTTGCGGTATTAATAACAATGCTATAAAGACCAATTTTTATACAATTTTAATACAAATATTATTAAACTTTAAATGAATATTTGCATAGTAATTGCTTATAAGTAAAAAAATAAAAGGTGTGAATGTATAGACATTTGTCACCAAAAAGTTTTAAAGCTTTTACACAATACAATCATCACGTATAAAGTAAATACTTTGAAATTTGTTACATTTTTTAATTTTTTCTATTGTATCTGCTAGTACACAATAATAGATTTTAATATGTAATAATCCGAACGCTTTTCCTTACTGTATTAGCATTACGTTATTTATTACTAATGAAGCCATTGATTTTTGAAAATGGGCATACATTAATTTACAGAAAATAAACTCACTTTCACTCCTTTATAGCTTTTACATCTATAACCAATCATCCCGTATATTAAACGATCAATTTAATATACAAAATCTAGCCATACGATGTTAAGAAAAAAAATTATATATGTATGACACATATTTACGATACATTTTATCTCGCTTTATATTACTTGTTGTTGTTAATTTAAAAGAATATAATACTTCCGCATAAAACGGCGGCAAATGAACAATTTGACAATAAATCTAAACGAATGATTCACAGCCCTAACAGTTAAAACAAATGGCACTATTAAAAGATCGTCTCTCATTCTCTATAAATATCCGTCACACGGAACTCCCTCCGCATCCCACAGTCATATGTCTTTATTCCGTCTAATAGCAATTTGGGCAATTATGTGACAAAAGGGAAGTGTTTTCGTCGGGTAGATTTCTCCGCCAGGGCGGTCCGGTCCCCCGGGAAGACTACCCACATTATTGCTTCGGAGTGATTTATAAGTTATCGCTTTGCCAACTTTCACTCGGTTTAGCACTCGTTCGCGGATAGAATTACATCGAGATTTGATAGTAGGAGATATAACAACGACAGAACAAAAGGAAACTGTGAACACGTTGACGTATATTATACTCATAACACAATTTTATTTACATGAGCTTTTGTATCATCGATCATCGGCACGGCATTCATCGGCAGTGAATCTGCTAAGAAGAGACGACCAGAAATTCAACAGTTGCTCTTTTATAAGAAATATAACAATGTATTATGTGCACATTATAATATCAATCATGTAAACGTGCAACTAACCAAGTTCCGTACATATTGATCAACTATAAACTCGAATGCTTTAATACGATTTATTTATTATTTATTTTTAACGTTAGATTGTCATTTCAAAGTTAATACATTAATTTGAGTGAATAAAAATGTTTTGGTTCAAGAAAATATAGTTGCTTTAAGTTAAATATTAAGTTTAAGGAATATTTTGGTTAAGAGTTACATTTTCAAAAAAGTAATAATAATATTAATATGTTATATTTATTAATAACTATTAATGTATAGGTTACATTTATATGTGTAAATGTAATCATGTGTTTTTTTATTTTATATGAATTTTTTTTATATAAATTCTTTTTGAATATGACTGTATGGTTTATGTCAATCTAATTAAAAGACTTAAGTAATACATACACTTCGACTCTCAAGTCATATTTACTGTCACATGTGCATAAATAGAGAATTAAATTAATTAAAATAATAACTATATTAAGATCAAGCCTGGCGAGCTTAGGTCACATGCTAGGCGTAATCGTAAATTTCTTTGGTAGCGGTCGACAATATCAGTCAGACATTAATTATTGTAAAATATAATATTAAATAAAACTAATATTAACTTTTCCATTTCAGAAACTAGATCACATAATACAAAGCTAAAATGCTGGAATTTTTAATAACTTATAATAGTCCACTGCTAGATGTAGACTTCTCCCATAGACTTGACAATAAAATTTACCAAGATTTTCTTTTTTTTTTAATTTAATGTTACAAAAAGGACGTCAAAGGTAAGAATATTATTTACCACTGTTTAAAAAAGTTCAAATACGCACATTATTAAATGAAATTATCAATCTTGGTTAATGATAAGGGTTGGTAATAGTGCGTAGTTTAAAGAACAGAAAAGGAACGTTTAAATTTGTTTCCCGATTTCGCGTCGACCACGGTGTGACTGGCAAACAAACTGCTGCGCAGAGCGACGATGCAAGGTCGACTAACGCGCGCAAATTGATTTTAAACACGATTTATGTCCTGCTGTTTATAAAATAGAGTAAACTGATATTAGGGTTGTTTAGTTTCCTTTATTGCTTTCAAAGTCTTTTATAGTCTCTAAAAATAATATCTTTTAATGAAAAAGTGACATTTCATTTAACTCCTTAAATATGTTCCAAGTTCTCGGAACACTTTGTGATTAAGACAACGCTCTACAAAACGAAAATCTAATATACAAAAGTTTTAATCTTTTCGATGTGCCAAATCAAATGCTGGGAATTTTTTTGGTATAACATTTTAAAATCAATACTTACAATCACCGCTAAATATGTTAATATAAATTATTAGAATTCAATTTTTAATTAATACTGGCTCCACTATTTTATAGATAATCAACTCTAGTCCGACCGGAATCGCGGTACAGCGGTTATATACAGCAGTCGTTTATTTTGTTCAATTAATGGTATGTTTTTTCTTCGTAAATTATCGCTTAGTGTCGCACTGGTTTATTTAATCGCTGTTATCATATACGTAAATAATCCGTGTATAATGTTGAGTTACAAATTTGTATTTTAATAATTACTACAAAAAGTGGTAAAACATCGTTGTTAAGGTTATAGAAAAACGTTCTATGCAGAGCGTTTTTAAACGGCCTTATTGTAAATTTATGGCAGGGTGGGTCTATGTCTAGCAAGAGGTATGTATTGCAATTAAAATGATGATGATTAGAATGATGGTGATATTTTTTTATAATATCATAATATCCTTTACTTGTATGTTCGTATTCTTAATGTGTAATCGTTTGTTTGTTCCCTGAATAAATTAATTAATAAAAATAATGAAATGAGCTACTAAAACCAATTAGATGCGCTAAATCGCTGTCAGCATTTAAAAAAGCTTCCTTGGCCTCTAAAATAGGATATTGTGTAGCATCTCTTAATTATACTTATTTGTGTAGTACCTTTCCTACGAAAATAGTTATATTTACATACATATACACTCACACACACACATATATATAGTGTATAGTAGTGTATGTATTTGTATACATGTTAATAAATTAATTAATATTCTGTCTGTGTACCCGTTATATAGGTCTCCTTATAATAGCAAATCAAAACTGAATTATTAACTCTCTATTCTCATTGCACTTATATTAGAATAATAATTGGTTACACTAAAAACGTGAGGTGAACATAAAAGACAAAGGTAATTAATTATTTTAATACAAGCGAACACATAAATAATAACCGTTAATTACGGTGTATATGTACAAAACGTGCGATGTTTTAAACATAATAATTAACGATGTACAAACACTGATAAATTTATATCAATTTTATGATAATATTTTTCACTACATTTTTTATTTGCATCGACTACATGACAATGCAAATGAATATTTCACATTTAACCTGTATTTAATTATTTACAAATGAATTCCTGTGTTTTGTATTTTATTTTAATCAATTGTTCAATTAGTAATTTCTGTTTCATGTAATCCTCTTCCTTGCGTCGTAATCTTTATTGCTGAGGATCATAACCTTCCATTAAAAAGGTTTTTTTGACAAATTGTTACGTGTTGGGTTACTTACTTCCACTCTCTGACTTCTAGAGCCACTTGGCTCCTTTGGGATCCCTCGATGACTGGAGTTGACTATTTTACGACTGAGTTTAGTCTCTCCCTGACCACCCATCATCCTTTTGCCCGGAAGAACATAGATCGGTGTAGCATATTGTTTTATTAGTAGCCTTTTATGAAATCCAAAGAAAAACGGGACTGATACTATTTTCTAAGGTGAATCCGAGCACCATAAAGGTATAATAAGTTAAACTCAAGACATTTTTTATTACATCATCAACTTATTAAGTTAAATAAACCGATAGGTTAACTAAAGTAACTAAAACAAAAGTCAAGGAATTACCTGGAGACGAACTACAAGAGGAGCTGTATTTTTGGTTTAAACCTTTTACACCTTTTATAAGACCAACCATATCTGATTCTATGAACTTTTCGACACACAAAATACTTTTGCTTCCGTTTTTTTCTTATTACTTTATTTAAATACGTGGCAGTGAAATAAATAATAATGTTATTTGTTATATACGGTTTGCTATGGTCTAAAATATGTATTAAATTCCTAAAATTACATTAAATTGTATTCTGAGTAGAAGTAAATTTAGGAAAATGTAATTATCATAAATAAGTTAGTTCATTATATTACAATTATAATGTAACTTAATAGATATTTTTAGAAATTGAATATCTTAAGAAAGGCGTTGTTAAACGCAGTCAAAATAATCTCGGGAATAATAAATAAAGCATAAAACATAGCGGGGTACAGTCAAGTGGCATCTTAAAAGGGATTCAAATGGTTTGTTTTGACTACTTGGAACTGAAGAGGTATAAAAAAATTATCATTCGGCTGAAAAGTTCAAAGCCGGCGTCACCGACGCGCGCACGCCTTTCTAAACGGCACATTTCTTACACCTTCTTTTATTATCTTCTCTTAAGATATCTAACGAGACAGAAATATACCATATAACTAGTAGCATGTTTTACAAAAATTGTAACCTTTAAGTTGTATCATCGCTACATGTTTTAGTGCAGTTGCGCGTAATAAACTAAAGAACGAACTTCATTGTCGATAACCATCGGTTGTTAGTCTGTTACGGGCGTTGCACTAACTGCTGCGGTCCGTCACGCGTGCAGCGTTTTTGTCTAAAACCGTGCGTTTTTGTTACGCCAACATCTACCGCTCTTATGCAATGCCATAAGAAACTCTAAGAAAAAAACGAACATTATGTTTTGGCGCCAAAAGATTTAAGCGCCGCTATTAATATATATTTTTTTAAATTTTTAAGTGACTTAACGACATTTTAAGATAGTTTATGGAATAACTGTAAAAACTGGGTATTTAAAAAAACGAGCTATACTTGTTAAAAAAGTATATGTTAACTATAACTAGACGCCGCATGCGTAATCTTCCAACTAGATGCACTGACGACATAGTTTAGTTCGCAATAAGTCGCTAGATGCGAGCAGCGCAAGATCTGCTATCGTGGCGATCTCTGGGGGACGCCTTGCAAACGTCTGTCGGCTAATGTGACGATGAAAACTCTGTTTACTAAATAGAGGCTTACAATTTTACTAATATCATATTTTCTTCAAAGAAGTCACAAAGTATTTCACGTTATGTGATTATAAAATTATTATTTATTTAATTATAGTAGAACAGATGGCCACTGGCGCCTTATGGTTCTAGAGTAGAATCCACAGAGCAAGCGCAGTGGGGAACGTCCACCCCCAAGGTGGACAGATGATCTTATTAAAGCCTGCGGAAGACGCTGGAGGGCTTTCTACCGGTTTTAATGGAAATATATTATTTAACGCAGGTATATTTTCAACAGCGGACAACGGATAAATGTGTTTAGACATGGTCTTATTTATTTTGAAAATAGACGTTCAACACAAAGCCGTTACTTATCTTATTAAATTGCACGTTTTAGCTTATTATATTGCATTATATTTTTTCAACGAAACATCGGCTGATATCATATGTAGTATCGTAAAAAGACACGTATCATCTATGTAAAATCTCATTCATACCAAATACAAACCAATTAAGTTTTATCGTATCTCCTTTCAAATGTAATAGCTACAGAGGCGTTATCGTAACTAATTATGACAACGTTACATTGTATAAATCGCCTACGCGATGGTACGACACAATGTCGGATATTGAGTACACATAATTATTTGTAAAGAGATATCGTACTATATTGATCAAATCACGAACGAAATCAATCCGTGACATGTTCACAAATTTTTTCAACACGTTTTAATAAAATAACTGTTAATATTAAATGACAATTCGACATTTGAAATCTAATTCTCGAATCAGCCACAGATAACAATAACACAAAAACCTCAAATAGTGAACGCGCTGTGCAATTTTACCAAAAAAAAAAATTACTCAAGTCATCGGTTAACGGGGCGTAAAACCAGTAGCTACGTGCCGATAGCAAGTGACCGAATATTTCAGGCGTGTGAATTACTAGAGGCGCCCGTGAGAATGTGGTCTTGGGTTTATAGATTTATTTTTATATTTAATATCTCACTCACCTTTTCCCATAGGCTACCGGTTATATTTTCGTTTCGGACCTGATATCATTACTTATTGATTTTTTTAACTTGTCGATTGCTTTTGTGGTCACCTTGTCGATAAGTTATTACTTACAAAATACATTGTAAAGATCTCAGCTCAGATTTGTTCAAATCGTTTGGAACTAGCTTTTTTTTAATTTGAATGATGATATTATAAAAGGAAATAAAGTAATCATACTGGACATAGGCATGTTCTATAGATTTCCAGCAGTACAGGAAGGTAACGGCCTGCAATAAGTGTTTTTTGACGCCCTAAAAAAGGTTGTAGTTTCGACTCCAGAACCTGTAGGCTTCAGTGGTCATCTGTTCTGCACTATTTGGCTTGTCCGCTGCCACTTTAACTTGTTCGTCCTGTAAACTACTTCGGTTACTTTCTTCCATCTATGTATCTTTTCATTCCTTATTCGATCTGGTAGAGAAATATCGCGCGTAGCCCTGTTCAAGGCTCGTGGTGCGGCAATGAATTTGCTAATGAGGTCCAGGTCAGAGAACACATTTGGTAATAGTTTAAATCAAATTGGGCGCTATAATTAATTTCATCTAACATCTTTTTTGGATTGATCATATCACTAAATTACACTCTTATTTTTAGATTATTTTCCAATGGGGTCCTTTTTGTACCTTTATGTAAATCTTAGAGGAGCGGCCTCTATAGAATGTAAGAAATACAGGCGAGTTTGGTTTGTTCCAGTATGCGACGTAAATAATTTTTCGTTAGAGGTATAGTTGCGTTAATTTTCTTAACTTTGTTCTTTTTCGTATCGTTGAAGTAGTTTGAATCGCCATATTCGTTTGAAGGCACTATGCCTATGATAAAGAGCGTTATCACTCTACCGCTACAAACTTGACGGCTCTACAATCCGATTTATTAATATCGACCGATCCAAGGGACCTCATCTTTGGGATAAGTCCTCGGACTTAATTACAGTGAAGAGGTCAAGGCTAAGCGCCTTTACCGCTTTGTCACCTCTAACCAAGTGAAGTTGTAACCCGACAAACGCCCTCTGCAGTCTCTCCCAAAGATGATCACAATGACTGGTCTTGCACTGCCCGTTCCCCGCTTCGTCGATCTACCATTTGTTTATTACAACAGAAATGTCTTCCTTATTACCATTGAATAGTATTACAATTCTAGACTAAACACGTTGAAGCTTTATTTTTTAAATTGTTCCAAAAAAAAAAAACAAGTCCAACCGGATACTTATCCCTAATTAAAGAGCAGAAACAGAAACATTGTCACGGACCATTATGCGGCGGCTTTACAAAGTGTTGCCAGTTCGTCAATACGTACGAGTCACCCGTCGTAAATAGGCCGTGGTGGCAACCGAGCCGTTCAGCCGAGACCGCCTGCGACCGTCTGTTTTGATAACACCGCTCATTTTTAAAACGCATTCTAGTTTATAGTATCACATGTTAGTCTAGGGTTGCCTGATCGCTAAAAATATCTAGCTCTCTATTGACTTTAATAGTAAAACTTTTAAAATAAACTCCAATCCATTCACATTTTTTTTATTTTTTTACCTGCATTATCGTCTACATTTTTCTACAATTTTTTTTATAATTTTCTTTTTTTTTAATAATTTTGTAATTAACCTTTTTTGCCTTTAAACTCTAGGTACTAATTATCTCCCACGCGGTACATAAGTAACGGAAGGAATATAAACTATTTTTATTTGTATTATACTGCATTATACTGTATTTTTTATTGCATCTGTTGTATAAAATATTAGATACGACCTACGAAATTATGATATAAAAAAAATAAAAAAACTACATTGTAATATCCACCAATATACATTATTAATAATTTCTAACATAGTAATCATAACAAATAAAAATCAGTCTGAAATTGGATACATTAAAAAATACAATTAACAAAATAATAACCCTTATTTCCAATCTAAAACGATACGAAAAGCAAGAAATTCTCTAATGAAGGCAGTTTTATCAAATAACAACTAAAGAATTACTATCATTAATATATACGAATCCATTCTAATGCACGTAATCAAATTGAAATCGCTCTGTTTTCCTATTATTTCAATTTTGGTTGTCGACCCTGTTATTACGGCTAGTTCTTGTAATGATTACAAATTGAAGAAGTTTTGCATATGTAATCACATCAACCGAAATTTATCAGGTTTTCTTATCTATTACAAATGTGAATGCATTATTTTCTCGAAGTATATACAATTATAGCATTTGTACATGATAATTAATTTTAACTAACATATGGTAGACCCTACTCAAAAATCAATAGTTTTAGAAATAATAGATATCGTAATAATAGTACAAGCGTTTTTCAAAATTGCATTACTACACATCAAAATCATTGTACAGACTGTACTAACAGGAGCTAATCGCGTGTTGCTTTCCAATAGAAAAATACAATAATGTAACATATTTCTCAATGATCATTATACATGTGATTGGAAAGAGATTTAACAGACAAAGCTTTTTTCTGACCCCTGAGCTATACAATCCCTTTAAAGATTTTACACGTATAATAATCACACAATGCTATATTGATGCCCAACCCGCTGTACTGCGCCTTAGGTATGCTCGCGGCAGGATAGAGCGAGAGTACCGGCCTCTCTTTTATATAAAAATAGGTTGGAGGGAAAATTAATAAAATAAAAATTAATAAAGTTTACATTCAATAATGTAAACGTAAAAGATATAAAATGATATAGTGCTATCGAAACCGCGGTAAACGCTACGATAATGGTATGCGGTGCGTGCCGAGGAAGATAGAACATGACCGCGACAGAACGGAGAAGTCGATACTCCCTCCCCCCTCGTGTTCTGCCGCACGTATACCTAAGGTGCGGTACAGCAGTTTAGGTATCGCTATAGTACGAGACTACGCATGTCGCGAAAGATAAAATAAAACATGAATAACATTTCTTATATACCTAACGGTAGACTAACGACATATAGCACGAACACAAAGTGGTCATGGTGGTGATCTATGTATGTACGTCATCATCTATGTACGTTATGATGAAGTTGATGATGATGTATCTAAAACAAATCGTCCAAAAATTGGTTTGCTGAAATACATTGGCAACAAAGTGGTTTCGTTATTTTTATTTTATCTGAATTAAGTCTTTGTTGCTGACTTGATTTAATTTAACAAAAGCCTTTAAGTGCTAATTGGGACACAGCGCGTCATCACGAACGACTAAAAAAACTTATGGACTACTTTTAAAAATCGCCCATATCTTTGGCGTACGTGATTCCAAAACGCGTGATTATCGAACCCGTGAATAAAAAAATCAATAGTTAACACGTAAGCCAGCTTTCGCTACGCTTTTTTCGCTAGAAATTCAATAGACCCGTACGAACTGAGAAAAGAGTTTTTTCTACAAAATTCCAAGCATTTGAGATCCGTAACGAGGCGACTGTCGAGACGTGGCAGGATATTCAATTTGTACTAGCAACAGACCTGTCCACGTTCATTGTGCGGATAACGCACCCACTAAATTATCTTTGGACGCGCTCTTTCCGCGCACGCGGACTTTATATTAGAAAAGGAGGTTTTACTTAATAATTTTTCATTTCGTTCCAATTGCCATTAGCATATTACATTCCTAAACAAATACAAGTATCCAGTAAGCTTCGATTGGCTGATATGATGATAATAATGATGACAAGTACAAGACATAACCAAAATTACACATCAAGACGTTCACTGCTGAACTGATGATATATAGGGGCCTCCCATAAGCTTTTTATATTATACCTTAGTATCTTCTTAAACCTCAACAACTTCGTCTGGTCCATGTTATAGATAGACACCCTACCTTGTACCTGCCAGTTGTTGGTTTCCGTTCAGAGCGCTGTGACATGGCCACTTCTAGTACAACTTGCCAATCTTTTCGGTTATTTTTGTTAGTCTACGGATCTCTACTGCATACTTATCTTCGTGGCTTAAAAGAGTGATAATTTAGTTTATATGATATTATTGTTTATAAATAAAAATTCATCGTCAAAATTGTATTTCAAATGCTCGACAAGGGCCTGACCGATTTGACTACATTTTTTTTTAAATTTTAGGTACAGGGTTACACTATATTTTCCTATACGATAGCATAAATTAAGACAACTGTTCATAACTGCCAAACAGTAAAAGACAATCAAAAGTGAAAGATCGTGTTAGGGTTTATTCAAATACCATACACGACACATTCGTGTATGATAAAGAATTACAATAAATATATTCTCACATAGCTATTGAAGTCTTGCGGAGTACGAAATAAAAAATAAAGTATTTTTCAAAATAAATAATAATAATAAGTGAAAATAAAATAAAAGTTTTATTCAAATTGAAATTTAAAATGTCTTTATTTACGTATTAGTTTAATAAAATGCGACCGGCTAATAACTTTTGACAGTAGGAAGTACGTTGCAGCAGTTTCTATTAAATAATTTTTATTAAAAAAATAGCCGTACGAGATAGATCAACAACAAAATTATAAACAGTGCACACTTTTTTTGTTTCAATGTTGCTCTAACTACAAACAAAATTTCTTTGACTCATTGAAGTCTATTTTAAAACTCTCGTGTTGAGCTCAGCTTTATTCGATCCGAAAGAAAATAAATAAGGTCGTACAAAAGCGTTTATACGTGCGTATCGATCGGACTTCGGGTCCCGCAACTCCGATAACATTGACTAAACAGAGTCCGCGATGCCGGGTAACGCGAGATTCTAGAACCTCATCGAATGTATTCACTTTAAGCCAATCATGTTTGTCACTCCCATCTGTCAAATCGCATATAATAACGATGGGAATTTTGACAGATGTCAAAATTATAACAGACTAAATATCACTAAACTAATTGAATAGATTCCACAAATCATACAAATTAAATTAAATACGTCATAATTGAACTAAGTAACCGACAGACAGGATAATATATGATTAAGTTGTTAGAATATAATTAACTTTATGCTCGTTATGAGGAAAACATTACGCTCAGACGTGAGTTTTTTTATATTAATAATGACTAAGATAATAAAAAATACACTACATCTCATTTGACCTTTCAAATAATAATTATATTATTGTAAGTAATTTATTAGCAATATCGAGGTGCTAATTATACGTGATTGGATTTCTATTCATATGTGTAAAGTTAATTTGTTGGATTTTGGAAACCAAATTGCGGGATTTGTGAACATGTACACTCCGATAATTGTTCGTCTAGCTTATTGATCTATTTATAAAACAGATAAATATCTATTCTTCGATAAAGAATTCACTGTCATAAAACTTTTACTCAGCTTGCTGGCAATTAGGTTAATTATATTCATCATCATCATCCAGAACCGTAAGGGCCCAGCGTCTATCTATTTAGTCTTTATATTTTTATTACATCACAGAAACAAGTGTAAATGACAATAACAAAAAATAATTTTTGTAATAATGACGAGATATAAATTCATCATTCATTCATTCCTCCCTTCATAAACAATTATTTTATCGTTCATTTGTCCTTAAATATTATTGGATATCTATAAATAGCATTTAAGTATCCTTAAAGGTGATCGTCACCTTTTCTTATTGCTCCAGTCCACCTGTTTCTCTTCTGGTCACGTTAAATAACACTCTTCCCCCCCTTTCAGATCAAACGTATTTCATGAACGGCCCCTTATATTGATCCATTTTATTGATATTTTATAAGTAACTTATTAAAGTCACCTCCATAATTTATTATTTCAAAACACGTTATAGATTAACACATATGTATCTGCATATTCGATCTCAGCTAATCATAAGTCATTTATTTCGAATAAAGTTACCAGCATTGAAAATTTCAACTCAATGGCGGGCGACGACTAAAATTGTCTTCCTTATTAATATGTCATTAGAATCATAAAATCTAATGCGATTTAGGCAGCATTGTCACATCCCGAGTCAGGTGCTTTCCGTTCCACCGTGTCTAATACGTTTTTTGCGAAGTCTTAACGATGTCTTTTGACTTTTTCAGCGCTCGCATGTTTTATACAGTCCTAATTGAGGTCCAAATTCGCTAAGGATACGATTAGGTCATGATTGATACAGCTGTTTTGCCGTTTTGATGCCTTAGGTATTTAAATCGTGTATTATAAATTGTTTCCCCTTTGTTAATTTTGACTTCTTCGAAAACAACCATGACGGCGGACGAATGGAATTTAAATTATAATTAATGAAATACTTTAATTTATTTTTATGACTCGCCCACACGTATTCGCAAAAATCCCCGCCAATAAATAATAACACGAGTCATTTTTTTCATTATTTTAAGTAATACAAGACCACTTGAAAAATCACAATTACGTCGAACGTCAATTTTATTAGTTGACTGTTTTAAACGTCAGTAAAACATATGTACGATATTTACTTCGGGCCTCGTTTGCAAGCTTGAAGTCGAAAGAGTCATGAAGCAGCAAATTGGCAAGTTCAAGTGGTAGTGAGCAGGCCACAGCGCAGAACAGGTCATCGCTGGAGTCTTATAGTTCAGATGTTGTGACCACGGACCAGCAGTAGAACGTCCACCTACAATAACAGAACGAAACAGCAGACTATTGGTAGTAACAAGCATAATGCAGGCCCCACTCAAACGGTATTATTGGTAACCTGTGAATGGATGTCCTGCGGCCGAAATTATAATAATGATCAGTGTTTTGGAGTGTGTAGAATCACAAATCTTCCTTTTTATTAATTTAATAATAATTTAATCACTTCATAAAATATTTTCTGTCATATTAAAACAAACTATACTAAAGTTTGCGAAAAATAAAGAAAGTATTTTGCTTAAAAATAGAGATGAAATCCGCTAGGCTTCCATCTTTGCGCAAGTGTTATGATCTGCAATAACAATATAACAATGACAATTAACAAAAATAATCATTATAATTAATAATTTTATTTCGGACAACAGAGATCCTTGTACGAGAAATAATTATACACTATGAATAGAGTAACAAAGTAGTCATATATATGCAATAAAAATTTATCATCCAAGAGCTTTATGTGCCCTTATGTCAAAATAATAAAATATATAGTTACGAAGCCCGTTGAGGTAACACAAGAAAAAAGATATGTCTTCACTAATTATAATATAATATTTTTAAAACAAGAATACAATGATATCTACTCTTTCTTCTCAAAACCATACACTTTGATAGCTTCTAGGAAAATACATCTAAAATACAATTAAGTCTGTATTTTAATGAAAAACTGGTTAATTTATACTTGCAAGAGTTTTTTGTACTGCATCAATTGTTTTGCAGTTTGAATCATAAACAAATAAAAGTATATTTGAACTGAGTCATCGTCATAACATTTGGCAATGGGTTACCGTACCAAAAGTATTTATTATCTCGAAAACCAATTGCGCGTTAACAAATTCGAATGCGAAATCCCTCTGACAAAGCGTTACATAGGCAGTTTAAGTTAACGCCGCGGATTTAACGGCGATGGGTCATATTTATTAATGTTTGCGGTTCACCGCGCACGCTAAGCACCGAGAGGCCCAGTTATCGTCTACAGGAGATGCGCCGACGCAGGAGGCTCTCATTTATCATATAAATCATATAACCATTCTTTTATCCCTTTCTTAAGTTTCGAAGACGCTTAATTTAGGGGTAGGCAGGCAAGTCTTCCACTAAGAGGACCGTCGTCGTAGTCAAGGTCGCTGAATACGGGCAGCACAAGACGTGTCATCGTAACGATCTTTCGAGAAGTAACATGCTTAGTAGTGGACGTCTATTAGCAGATATGAAGATGATAATTAATAACATAAAGACTAAAATGAACAAAATTCATTAGAGCAAAGCTTAAATCTAGTGCGCACTTTAATGATAGATGTGCATAACATTTTATAATATAAATGTCTACGTATTTATAGGTAATTTTCGTAAATTCATCGTTTTTCTAAAATATAAAACAAGAATAGCACACAGATTTATGAACTGTCCAGACTATTCTAGCATAACTGTGGATGGAAAGTACACAGTAATTCCCGATATAATATCGTAAAAATATTGGTCATTGGACTGTATTACGAGAAATATAATTTGAGTCAAGAATACGCATAAGTGCAGTAAATTAAATTATCACAATTATATTTCTTTTAAATAAGCTAAAATTTTGCTACAAAGTATTCGTAATGAATAGTCTCACATTGTGTACACCCCTCAAATGCTAAGCAAATTGAGTCGCATCTTATTTTTCGGTTGGTTTTTGATCCTCCTGACAATACATTAAAAAAGTAGCTAGTTCGTTCATGTTCTTAATATATATAGTATCATTGCCTATACCTTTGCAAAAGTATTGTTGAAAGGAAACTTATTACTTTAAAGATTTTCTTATCGCAAAGCAAAAACAATAAACGCGAAGCAGTTACGCAAGCGATTCGTAAACGTTAGGGCGAACCATAAAATGAAACATTAACAAGTTAATTTCAAAAAACAATTACCTTTTACACGATTTCGTTTGAAAATATTATTTACGTGTTGGAAAATATAGGGCAACAATCAGATACAAAGCTACTGTCATTGTTAATAACAGTAACTAACACTTCTGTCAACATTATTATCATGTCTCTTAAAATCCCTTTGTGGTCTTTGTAGGAAAATTTGATCCGAAGTAAAACCCTTATTGTTTTACCGTTCTTCATAGTCTTCATTTCCACGTCCACTGCTTAATACGAACGTTCTCCATAGATTTCCATTATGACCAGTTGGAAGCGAGTTTCGTCCTGCTTCTTCCGACGTAAATAGGATCGTTTGTTCAAACTGTGCTTGTTTTACAATGACAGATGTTAAAGTACTAAGGCGAAGAATTTTGGAAAACTTATTCTTATAAATGATTTCAGCAATGAATTCTTAAAAATCAAATGAAAAATAAAATTATTCGTTTCTAACAAGTTTTGCTAAGTACCTTCGAAACGTCAAAACATTGATATATGCTACGCTATATGCATAAATATATAACTACACTATATTAACGTAAGCCTTTTGTCAAGTTCATAATTTTATCTGTATCGAGAACTACCCAGCGAGAAGTTCGGTAGTTACTCTTTTAAATGCCACGTGTTAACAATAGGTTCAATTATAGACCTTTATACACTGCAAAAACCTTTTTTCTGGCGGTCCAAAGGTTGTTTGTCACACTAACGGTATAAAAAGACACCATGATAACATCTAGCGACATGATAACAGACAGACTAATTTCCTACAATGTTCAAAACAATTATTTTCTTTCAAAGCTTTCAAGAACGGCCCGTATATTATTGAATGCTCGTTAAAATGTTACGATTCTTGGGTGTGTTTTTATTGTATATTTTATGACGGGAGAGTTACATTTTAGCGCTGCGGGCCCTTTATTACGGTGTCATAGACTCGAATAATGTTTTAGTACCTGATAACGAGTCGAAAGTCGGTTCTTCTTTTTATAATGCGTATGCAGATACATTTCTAAAGATTGGATGCTCTCTAATAAGGTGGAATAAACAATCCATTTATTACAAAACATTTTTCCTGTATTCATATATTACGTAATTTTTTATATCAACGATTAAGTCTTTCGACTGGTGGCAAGTAAAGTATGCACGTAAAGAGATTTAGACTAAGACACCTTCCACGCGATAATGTTAATAACTACAAGCTAACAGCTTTTGCGATTGATAAAAAAGCTGTCAACCGTAAGCAAGCTATTTACTATTGTGCTACCGAAACTGCTGGGCCAGTATCGGCTCCGTTCTCTCTGTCCACCGGCAACGCTCCCGGCAGCGCTCGTGCTATTTTTTCTTCAATCTCGTTGCACTTTTCTGAGGCGCGATGCACCGTTTTCGGTAGCTACGCTAGTTCTTTGCTACCAGTTTAACCGATCTATCATTCTAGACTAGTTCCTTTCTTCGTCTATAGATCTCCGCATTTCTAGTGCGAGTTACGATATAACAAATGTAGGCGTCATGTCAGTACTCACCCTCGTAGCGTTTTTTGCTGTAAAACCTACCGTAACACTTGGTTAATTTTTTTATATTTGTTTTATATTGTCAGAGATTGGTGTATTACTTCGTGTTGCAAAAAAATAACAATGTTTTTTTAAGTTTAATTTAAATATTCTCTAACTTCATCAATACCATTACAAGTTAATTTTTCAACTGTGATTTTGTTTTAGAACAACATTATATTAAGTGTTATTTCTTTTTTGTTTCAGATGGTCAGTCAAATCACCTCAACCTATTCAACTCGAGACCGCAACCGAAAAAGAAAAGAAAATCAAGAACAGCGTTCACGAACCATCAGATCTTCGAACTGGAAAAACGATTTCTCTACCAGAAATATTTGTCCCCGGCGGATAGAGATGAGATAGCCAGTTCACTCGGCCTTTCTAACGCACAAGTCATAACATGGTTCCAGAATAGACGTGCGAAGTTGAAACGAGACATGGAGGAGTTAAAAAAGGATGTCGAGAGCGCTAAAGTGCTGTCGGCGCACAAAACGTTTCTAGAGAACGTTACAGATTTGGGGATTCTGAAGAAGAAGGCGATGAGTATAGGCGCGAGTGAGGAGGCAGCGACAAACCTGGTCGTGAACGCCTCCAAATGAAACGAGGCGGCGCGTTCGACCGCGCCAGACCTTGCCTATGATCGCAGCGTGCTCGATTTTTAAATCGATACTCGCGGACTGAACTAATGATTATAGAGTGAAATTTAATTTACGAACTGAGAAGCATACTTTGTGACGTGGCTTGAAAAGTTTATGGTTTTTAAAAACGTGACATAAAATTATCATCGAACGATTAACTTAACCAATATAGATGAAATAAGTACGCACGTACGTTTAATTATATAAGGGTATATAGGTATCTACGTACACATTATATCGACGAACATTTGGCGAACAGACGCAAGACCCAAATGATATTTTGACGACCGTGTATAAATAATGATATCTTATGTATTATGGAATTTAATGAAATATTAAATTCGATTTAATGATTATAGCTAAAACATTATCGTCATCATCGTTTCAGTCATAAGACTTCCACTGCTAGACATGGCTTTGGTGGACGTTCTCATAATTTTTAAATCGCGTTCAAATAATTTTTAAATTTGGTGTCCGTCGTTGCCGCCAAAATGACACTTCGACTAAATGTATTTTTGTCAAATGTTTTCCGATATTATGTCCGTACACAATAAATATACCTAAAATATCTACAATATAATTAGTTATTTAAAATTTACATACTCGTTAGTGACGTTAGATGTTTTTTATCTTCACTAATCTAGTATCGCGCTGTACTTCACTAATTAATCTATTAAAATTAGCATCAATATAGCGCGCTATGGAAAATAATTTTAGCAGCGCTAAACGTGTATCTCGTGACTTGTAAATACGATAGACTGTACAAAAAACATGAAGATGCTTCTTTCGAAATATAAATGTGATAGTTGATTTTATTATTTAAGTACTTAATATTTTATAGAAATGTTCTAAATTATTTATTGCGATGGCATTATCTCCGACATTCGAAGCCACACGTCAGTTAGAAATAGAAACTTGTAACGAATACTTGCCGGGCTGTTAAAAGCTATTAGCGTACCATATAGTGCAATATAAATGTGTTTCACTGTCCGGGGTAATGCTAGTTCGAACATTGTAAATAATATAATTGTATAGTAAGATTGCTTAGTAATTAAATATTATGAATATAGATTTAAGCGTAACATTTTACTCCTATAAATGTTGTCGTTAAAGGACTTCTGATATTGAGAATTGACTTAACTAATTTATCTTAGATTTGTATTGTCTACTTTTTCTCAAACGCAATAGAAAATTAACATTGATTGTAATAGGTATATGTACTATCAATAAAAGAAACGTGTTTAATTATTTAACATTTTTAAATATCATTTGAAATAAATAAATACAAAATTATATATTTTAATCACTATCAATAAGCACCGACTGTTATAAAATTTGATTTACAAAATGAAGCCATTAGACACGAGATTAGGTTCTTTGATAAATAAAGAGTTTAACTGTTAGTATATCGATCGTTCTTAAAATATATTATTGACAATATATGCTGTAATTTTAACAATAATATTTATTTATTAGAAGATGGTCTGAAACAATAACGACGAAACAAATATAACGTACTCATTTTAATTTAATTTGTGTATTTTCATTTTACAGTATTCAATTTAAGTACAAAACATGAAAAGTCTTTTTTATTGTATCAATTTGATATCAGTTAAAGTTTCAGGCCAACTTTGTGTATGTATATAAAATCAATTTTTACACATTCAAGTCTTAATAAATTAAATAATTTTGATCAACATTCCGGATGTTAAAATTATTTTTCAAATAAAACTACTCAGGCACGTTCGATAACTCGAATATTTATTTTTTTAAAAATTGAGCAATTTAAATGCAATGGATTAATTTTCCGACAAAGCTTGAATGTGTCAACACTGGTTGAATGTCAAACGTTCCTACTGTCAACGGTTACTTAATAGTATAATGTCTGCAATCAGCACACGCCCCGTGCTTCTGCAAATCATGTGAATATTTAGTGTAAATAAATAGTTACGTGTTCTTCTACGCTCGTTTATATTTTCCCGAAAATCTCCCTCGATAATGAATCTACAGATTTATCTGAATTAATGACATGACACGTTAAACTCCGTCAATTATAATAAAATTATAAAATGTATCCATATTACTCTTGACTCCACCATAACATGAATACAACATTACCTGTTTCCTTTATCTTTTCTAAAAAGTTTTATTGTACCTTTTAAAAAATAATGGACAAAAACAATTTAAAAATCGCACAAAACTAGAAAAAATTCTGAAAATGGTTATATTTCTTAAAATCTTTAATATACTATTCGGAACTGCGCATTTGACAGTTCGCTTTGAATTTCGTGCGTTTAACAGTTAAAGCGCTACAAATTCATATTGGTTTCGCTACAATTTCATATTTAACACCTGTAATGGTCAATGTTTTCGATTATAAATTTTATTTATTTTGTTCTTATTTAATGAATAAATAAAGTGGACACTGAAAAAAGTTACATTACTTTTCGAAATGCAACAAGCTGTTGTTTTAATGATTTTTAACAAGATAAATGTCTTTTAAAAGATTTGAAGAGGACCGTTTGCAAATACTTGATGAAGAATAAATTACGAAAAGCGAGACCTAAGCCCAACCTCACCTTTGCTCAAAAATGTAATGGCCTAATTCTAGTGCGATTCGTAGATAGTAAATAATAAAAAATATAGCGTCAAATACTAATAAATAGCGTCAGTAGTATTCTTACAACTGTCCGGTGTCAGTTTAACCAAAATTACAAATATAATTTTGGTGATTAAAACAAACTTTTAATACAACATAGTTTTGGAGACTATTATATTTCGGCGACAATGTAACTACGTGGTAAAAGGTGCGTTGTTTAAGTGACAACTCCCTTTTCGTTGTTCCATTAAATCGTCGTTATTTATATTCAAAATCTCACATTGCGATGCGTTTCCCTTCTTCATCTGAATGGAGATAAAATATGTTATATTATGTTCACTATTTTAGTACCTATTGATTTTAAAATGTGAACATTAATTAGATGTTTACCCGTAAGTGGTAGAAATTAACGAGGTAAGCATGGCAAGACCGAATCTAACTATTTAAAACAAGTTCAGTACAAATCTGCTTCTGCTGAGAGGTAAAATGAAAAATATATATAAATATGATAATTCTGTATACTTTAATTTAATAAACAGGGAAATACATATCTTTAACTTAATACACCACCTTTGCAAGTTGCCGTGAGTATTAGGGTGAAATTTATAGACTACATCTTAAAGTAATTAATTGTATGAATTATATCATGCACATACTTTTTATAATTACTATTCTTAAAACTAACGTGATGATGACCGTGTACATGAAAAAGCAAGTTAGTTTCATGCTATTCATAGCTTTTATACCCATAAGTAATCTGTTACAACTCCACTATACAGGTACACTTGTACATGTAATGTGTAATAGAGTTTCGCTTCGAGGTCGAATCAGAATGATGAGATTCGCATAAAAACCAAGTCCACCGACATTGCTTGAAGAATTGCTGGTCGGAAGTGGCAGTAGGCGGGACAAATTGCTCGTGCAACTGATGGCTGTTGGGGCCGAAATCCGAGTTTTCGAGTGGCGACTAAGAGCCGGTAGAGTGGACCGTCGACATAATAAAGGTCTAATGGATTCAGGCGTTACTTTGTGAAAGTCCATCCTAAGTATGAAAAGGACTAATATATAACTACTTCCACTATATAGCAGCAGTCGTGCAATAAATGCGCATGTGACTCACTCGGTGTTTGGCACTAATCGGTGTAACATTACTCCTGAGGATGGCCCGTGGAGGGGTGAAATACGCGTTGAGTGATTTAACGGTGGTAGTTGTGTAGTTCGCATTGTTTGCCGCATGCGCATTTATCAGCGGGCTGGCGAGCGGTGCAGTTTATTGCACGACTGCTGCTACATAGCGGAAGTAGCTATATATTAGTCCTTCTCTTACATAGTCAAGGTCATCGTGGCGATCTTTGGGGGAGGCGTATGCCTTGCAGTGGGGGTCTCTTGGCTGAAAAGAAGAAGAATTTAGTTTTCTAAGTTCTTCATTTTTTCAGCTCGGGGATGTCGAATTTCATATTACTACAAATTAATATTGCATATTGTTTACAATTTATGTCTGCAGATTAAAATGTATATGTATAATAAATACGTATAAATACTGCTAGAAATCATTAGCCTATTGCTTTGCAATAGAAAACCTCATAACAACCAAGTGGCTGACAAGAACGGGGAGAATTAGTAGCGCTGTGATCGACGAAACTATAACAGCCCTACAAGGCTCACAGGTTCAACATCTAACAGAAACTAGAGAGTAAATTAATGAAAAATATTTAAGAGTGATCACTTCATTCAAAGTGATTAAAAATAGTTGTAAAAACTTTTTGCTGGCAAATAATTATTTGCAAAAGGTGAGAATGCAGTTGCATTCTCATCGTTTTGTACCTATTGCCAATTATCTGTCATATTATTTTTTTTTCCGAAATCTGAATAATTTGCTCAAAAAGAGGACTTAATGCGTACAACTTTAACGATACTAACTTGTTATCAAATTAACATTTTTTATTTTATTTTACGCAGAGAACAAGTAAACTAAATGGGAACATAACATATGCATGTATTCCAAGTACTTCGCTGTGAAATTATTATCAATGATAGGTAATTATCTGTACGAATAAAATTTACTGACTGACAATGAAAAGTTTCTTTTATTTCGTTGAACACTCCAGTTTCTAATTCCAAGGTTATAATAATTGTAATCACAATATTCATTATTTCAAAATTATCTTTCAATAACTGTTTTTGTTACATAAATTATTGGATATTACCATTGAAAGACATTCGTAAATTTCAGACTTCATATTTATTTAAATAAAAATTCTGGACAATTGGCACCGGTTTCTATCGCGTATTGTGTGTACGTTTGTGCGACAGGCCAATTCAAACGATTACTTATTGCAAACATTAGAACATTATCAGTACAAACATTATGCTTTAATAAAAATCTCAAGTTTTTCTATAGCCTGCCCTGGAAGCCTGTTTATTGACTACGAAATGGTTTTTTGAAATTACACTAAGTATAATTATTCATTAAAATAAAACAATATAAAAAATATGTATTTACGTTTCCAATTATTTTCCAGTACATTTACATTATTTAAATTGCCCATTTCGAAAAAGTATAGCTAAAATATTTGAGAATACAGTGCTGCCATCTAGTATGATTCACATAATATTATTTTAGCGTGATATTTTACTGCTTCACAAAATATTTATTTTAATAGTACGTATTCGTAACAAATTTAATCTATTTCCCTTTATAAAATTTGCCAGGATTTTCGACCATAAAATGTATTAAACGTTAAATAAGTCACTTGTAACAACTTGTTTCTAATATTTTTCTTGGTGAATCAAAGTTGCTGAACAGTGGATAAAGCGCGCATGATAAATGCAGACTTTATCAATAATTATAACATAAAAATCAACTTTAGGTTACCACAAATATACAATAAAGATATTTGAATAAAATGCATACAAATCATGCATGTAGCTTCCATTTGAGATTGAAATTGAACATTTTATTAACAGTCAAGCATCAATACAGTATAAAATAATTTTAACAATAATAACTATTCAAAAGGCTTACCATTCCTTTATTTACAGAAATTTATACACTGTATGGTATATAATACTATGAATAAATAAATATCTGTTAGTTTGCCATTGGAAAATAGATGACGAATTAAAATAATGAAAAAAAGAAGAAAAGCTTTCATATTGGCCTGGCAGTATAACTATTTGAACAGGTCTAGTGATATAGATTTCTTTGCAAAACCCTGAAGTTTTAAAAATAAATTTTAGAAATTTCTCGTTTTATGCAAACGGTAGGTGTGTGGTATGACATTCGATTCGTTACTATGTGAACTGTAACATATTCTTACACTCTTCTCTTTATTATTTCTCATTCTTGTTATTTCTTTTTGGAAATAGGTCAATAGTTAAAAAGGATGAATGTATAGCTCATTTGTCAACAAATGGCATTAAAGCTTCTACACCTATTGCCTCCTTTTTTATTACCACACTATAAAAAGTGATATCTTCACTTTATTTTTTTCGTGTTCATAAGCGGAAGGCCAAGAACTCCTGACAGTATAAAGTCCACAAGGACAGATAGAGAACAGTAATTGTTTTTAACAAGTGGTGTTCCGGATTTTTAAAATTTAAACGATTTATGAACAAGTACTACTTTACATTGACGGCAAATAAGCTATACATTTACCCCTTTAAAGCTTTTACACTTATTTTCAATCACCCTGTATGTGGCGAACCTAAATTAAAAATTAGAAACTATTATTTTCATGAGAGAAAGCTGAGGATTAATATTAAGTTTATGTTGTGCAATAATATATTTTTTTATATATTCAAGCTTTTATAAGATTTTTATTAATATTAGTAAACATCGGAGACCACACAGAACATGAAATGGAAAGAAAATTAATTAATTTACATCGAAACACATTCTGAGCGGGCGTAAGTTCTAAATAGCGGTATAGTCGTGTTCTGTGAAATCGATTCGCTACGACTAAACAGGCTCTATGAAAGAATTGCCTTTGTTTGAATTAGGAACAAGCCTTGATGACGACGTCGCGTGCCCGGTGAGGCGCGGTAAGGGTTGTTGTACATTCAATAATATATATTATAACATATTTATGTTAATAAATATTAAAGTCTTCGTCAATGTGTGCAATCTTGCAAATTAATAATCGTTTTTATCATAACACAAAATGTATATCGACCACGATTAAAACGTTATTAGTGACGTTACATAACAAATTATTGTAAAGTAAATTATGAAAATTAAATGATTTGTAATAATGTGTCGATAAGCAACAATGTTTTCCCACCTACTGATTGTTACATACAGCAAAAGCAGCATTTATGTAAAAACATTAACACTTATTTTATTTGTCATGTTGTAATATTAACAATAGTTATATAAATAATTATATTTTCATTGCACAGTATAAATCGTGTTTAATTAAACAGTGTGACTTTATAACATAAAAATATTTGTGTTGTAAATGAATTTCTATATGTTTGGTTGAACTGGTAACCCACCGGTAAAGGATTGAGACTTACGATCGATCCCAGGATACAAACTTATAAAAGTCATAATTTGTACATTAATTATAAAGGATTGGCACAGCTCACAAACAAATTTCAAGAGGATGGGCAGCAACATCCCCTGCTTGCCATAACAACATATAACATTTGCCAACCTGTCTACCAAGGGTGGCGATTAGGGCTTCTGGGGAATATCCCCCCCAATAGATATATTTGGGTCAGGTCCATTGCCTTGCAATACTTAAAATACTTAAAATTTTCTGTACTTATCTTCTACAATCATAATTACCTGAGCTATAGTTAGCATCAGGCAAATATTTAAAATAAAAACATCAGTTAAAAATCTACAAAAACATAAATAAGACCAAAAATTAAAATTCATATTTCAAGTACAACTAAGGAAAACACGGTATGATTAATCTAATAATTTTATCAATAAATCATTTCTTTAAAATTTGTTGCTGGTTTGAAACCCTCGCAGCTTTAAGTTGAAGGAATCCATTCCAAGGGCGCACTATCTGATTGTACTGTCTATCGGAATAGGCTCTTGGCATTCGTATCCACCTCCATGATCTGTGTGGTTCCTTTTATAACATACACAAGTGATCACTGTTAATAATCTCATGTAAATAATAATATCAATAAATAATCAAAATACGTAAGAAAAAACTAAATCTTACAAGTTTTTGACGTAACGATATTTCCTTAAATTTTTAAAAATTACGTTGATAAATGTCTTCATACACAAAATATTATATTTATTATAATGTTAAAATTATTTTCATTGTTCCAATCTTTATTATAAAACGAAATAGATGCATAAACTACAAACTCTTCATGCAATTACATATAGTCTATTTCCCTCACGCAGACTTTTTGGCATTTAATAATACATTATTAATTAGTAAATTACCATGTTATTTAACATTACGACGCTGCATTGTCTGTCTGTCACTATATTCCTAACATTCTTAACTACAGATTATGTCAAAAGCTAAAGCATAATTATTAACATATTCTTTTTCTCATGTTGAATAAATATAAAATTAATAATAATAATAAATAGCTTACTAATATAAGAAATGACTAATAGTTTACTATTATTTAACAAGCGACAATGCTAGTAATGTATAGCGAACCTAAAATGCCCGATGTCAAATTACGTAAACAATCCGTGAGTGTAATTGTTAAAACTATAGGAGGATTTGTTACGGACACGAGTTTGTTATTCCCTAATTGGTTGATCGCACAACCACTATAACATGATCTACTACCGAACTGTTACCATGTGCAGCTGTAGTTCAAAATATGTTGGTTTTGAAAACTAGACACGCAGTGTTTCGGCCACTTTTAAATATTCATTGAAAGCCGTTAAAAAGTTAACTACGGCCAGTGTCTTTACCGAGTGTGATGATCCGTAAACAATTTGTAATTGCCTTTAATAAAATCCAAACATAAATTATTTCTTTGATTAATAGCGTTTGCTTCGTAAACATTTATAGTAAAAGTTTTTTTTTTTTCAATTCGATTCTGATCTATATATATTATATTATATCTATATATTTTACTGGCATAAAGTGATGTTTTTATTTTAAATTTCATTTTAATATACTTTATAAAACTTGAAAACTTTATAAAACGAGAAACTTAATAAAAAGATGAACAGCATGCTCACTTCTTTTTTACAAAATACATGTTGCAAATATTTTCGATCTATTTCATTACTTCTTTCCTCCATTTCTTTCCAAAACACTTTAGGAACACTTAACAACTTCTCAATAATATTTGATGCGTGCTTAGTAGTTTGGTAGTTGCTTAGTTACACGACGAAGTCTATCTTTTACGATAGTTTTATTTAAAATCGTTATTAGAGGCTGCTACGGCCATCTGTTCTGTGAGCTGTGTAGCCTACCCACTGGCACTTCAACTTGCAAATCGGCTGAGCTATGTCAGTTGCTTTCGTTCGTTTGTGGGCCTCCTTATTCCTAATTAAAAAAAAAACTATCAATGGCCTGCCAAAGAGGCCCTAAGTGCGAGGTAGCATTTTATTGCAGTAAATTACCTCTGGTAACACATTTGGACAGACGACCATTAAGGTCATCAGGTCGACGCTGGTCGCAGGCCACTTCCAGCCCCAAACTTTGGTAAAACCTTATAAGGCCTGAAATCATGATAAAAAAGATAAAATATGACAAAGGTTCATTTAAAATGTACATGCGTTGATGTAAAAGTTATTTTGGTTTATCTTCATCTAAATGTAAATAGAAAACAAATATCTACGCACACAGCCCACGAAATAAAGACCGAAAAATCATCAAGGGAATGTCTGAAACGACCATAATAATATTAATAGTACGTACTTCATAATTATATAAACATTAATTGGAATACCTCATATTTGACGTCAAGTAAAATACTCGTATATAGATCAAACTATGTTTAATCATTTTATTCTTCGGTTTTATGGCTTATTTGCGACATTCATAGAAATATCAAAACTGTTCTAAGCTTTTGGTTAGTTATAAGGTTTTTGATTATTTTGGGTACTATGATATTTTCGGTGTTATTTGATGTTTAAATAAGCAGATACGATTGCCGCTTTAGAATTTATTTTCTTTTAATTAGCAATATTAACGTTGTGCAAAAGGACGTGAATGAAAAACACCCTTGGTGATTTAATTATACACGCAAAGAACCGTTTGAGAGACCAGTAGCACGTTAAAAGACAAACCACACAGAAAGAAACTACTATTAAATATACAAAAGAAAAACATATATTGGTTAAAGAAAACCTTTAATAACACAGCCGAGAGCTGCTAATTAGTGTTGCCCTATTCTAAAAATAAATTAAAAGGTGACTTAGTATTGATTTGAATATGCAGAAAGTTTTAAATAGTATTTATTGAGAATAAATACAGTAATTTTGAGTTCAGCACGCATATGTAATACGACCAATTTGAATGTACCCCGAAGCGATGGCATCTATTCTTATTTCAACAGTTGTACTTTAGAATTCGGATGCGTATAAGTGGCAGCATTATACAATGGCGGAATAAAAAGCAGTTGTCGAACTCGAATGTACCGAAGTAATAACCGAGTAGAGTCGTGTAGTGTAATTATTAAACATTTGTTTACGAAACCGTAGGCGCTTGTGTGGTATTGCCAGCTATAATTATTTTACAAAAATATTTAATGCAATTAATAGGTACATACTGAAATTATAAAAAAAGATTGCAATAATGTCAATGGAAATATTTGTAAGCAAGTTATTGAAATAATACATCATTTAATACTGATTTATTTTTTAATTTTGAATCTGTTAAATAACATTGAAAATAACTTTAGGTACTTAACTAAATGCAAACAAGATTTCAAATAATTCAAATTTGATATATTATCATTTCAACCACAGGGCTTCCACTTTTGGACATAGGCTTCCTTTGGAGGAATCGATGTTTTTGTCATATCTATGAGATCGATATCTCCATAGATATCGATCTCATAGATACGACTAAAACTAGGTCATCTGTCGCGCTCTTAAAAGCCCCTGCTACCATTTGTTCTGCGCGCTGTGTGGCCTTATTGCCATATGACTATTAAGCTTACATATTAAGTTATAAAATCTGTATCTGTATCTTTATTGACATTTTTATGTAAACCTAATTAATTTTGATATTTAAATATTATAATATATTTACGCCCTAATGATAAAACACTCTCATATTTATAACACCGGCGAAAGCGTGAGCCTCACACGCGTTCTAGAGAGAGTAGTCTGGAGAAGACGGTGTCGCTCCCGACCACCGAGTACTCCTCGCTTATAAAACCTACAACACTTCATTCATTACACTACACACGTCATCGATGTAACTATAATACGATAGTTCAGAGTAAATTGTTAACTCTCGGACCTCTGTTTCCGTGAGGTCAATTTAAATGAAGCTGCACAAAACCTAAATCGGCTTAATCACATCAAATGCAATAATGGTGAAGCATAGATCGTTGTAATATGTTATTGAGATGCATATACACTAATGTTTATCAAAAAAATAATAATTAAAACATCAGAATCATATTTACAAATACGTAATATATGAAAAATAAAAAAAAAACTGCAGCCGTAATTGCGTCATTACATGTTAAACTTTCTAGTTCGTATATCTTAATGGATATACTTTACATACTATAACAAAAGAATCCTTGATATTATTATGAAGCACATATTGCATTAAATATGTAATTTTACATTTTAGTAGAGAAATAAATTGTTTCTTTGACTTTTTTCTCCTGTTCTTTTCAGGTCCGAGGCATTCATTCATCGGAAGAGGTGGTAGACTTAACGGCTACAGATGTAATCCTGAATGAAATGTAAAATTAAGAATTTTTGAATTTAAATTTAATGATCCAGGTCACCCCGGTTTCATTTTTGGTTCAGTTATTTTCAGAACCTTCGTGGTCAAATGATTATTTCTTCGCAAATCTAGTCCATGCATTTGTTAGTGATTCGGAATAAACTGATTATTTTATTATTTCATTTTTCAATAATATTAGTCAGCCGTCACCCGAATAGCCGTTACATAATTAAGAAAGAGAGTCTATCATTAGCGACGACATTTTGTTTATAATTAAAGTGTCGTTATTATTAATTTGGAACTGCGCACGAGCCGCCTTGGGCGCTGACAGTTGCGGGATTTTTTTTTTTCGGTGTCGGCATTTAAAATTAACCAAAAGCGTCCCTGCTTGGTTATTGCCGCTTCCTGGTCGTAAGTTCGAACTGTGTTTTTAACATTCGATTGTACTACTGTTCAATTGTCTGTTTGTATTAATTTAAATTGTAACTCTCTTACTCTGTTAGAGAAAAGTTCCGTAAAGAATAAAACTGCACATATCATATAAATGTATATTATATATTTAATTTGGTTTATGTGAATTTAAATTATTAAAAATTTTTAAAAATTAGCGACGAACATAAACTTAGTTTATAAATAAAAGTAAGTTTGTTATACCTTCAAAAAATTAGTAACAGTTTTGTGTATACCTGTGTCCGATCTTTCAACATATTCACATGTACCTAATGTCTCTGAATTATGGTATAAATTAAAGAATTTTATTAAACAAAAACTTGTAAAAAAGAACAATTAAGTTTTAAAGGAGTTTTGCAGTTATAATAAGGCTTAGGAATGTATGTCTATCGATAATAGACAGTTTTAAGAATACTGTGAAAGTGACCATAAAACATTCATCTGCGTTTGTTGTGGGCTCTTTTCAGATCAGGGTGCGTTTGGAACCAACGTAACATTAAATCTGATTCTAGTTTATATCATTTCGGGCTCTCCTGACTTAATTTTCGTGACGTACACAATCGGTCATTGTTAATCTTTCCAACTTAATTTCATAAATAAGTAATAATAACATTGAATTAATTGAGCATTACTTATTGCATAAGGAGTGAGAATTAGAATCATTGATCGCGCTTTGGCTTACACATACTCTGCGAACACTAAATCTACTTGTTAATAGTTAAAAAGTGCCGTACAGAAAACGGTATATCTTACGGCCCAAAATCCAAAAGATTTTATATTCGACATACAGCCTGAACACTATAGCGGTGGAAGGCCTAAGTTCCAACCCTAGAAATATATTAAGACTAACCACAAGGCATAAAGGAGATCAAATTGAAATGCATTCATAGTGTTCGCCGATAGATGCTCACTGCAAAGCATAGACCTCCTCCTAAGACCGCCTTGAGCAGTCTTGCGCTGCCCGTATTTAACGAAGTCCCACGATCTAAACTATGGCGACAGTCCACCGACCATATTGAACGTAAAATATATTTGCTAATGCGGTTATTTAGTTTAATTTAGATTGAATGCTTATTAATTATACACGTAATGACAATAAAATGATACATTAACTATTAAACACACTCTGTGGGGAAACGGCCAGGATTAATGTACTATTCAACCTCCCACAGATAAATAAACGTTTGGCAGAACGCTGGCTTACCGGCTATTAGCGTTACATTGAACGCTAATATAATATCGCTCGCAATTCATACTCAAATCCCAAATGGCGTTTACTGTTAAGTTTTTTCCCATATTAACCTACCCCTGCGGCAAAGAATTGACCCAAAAATCCAGCCTCCATACTGTAACGAATTAACAAGAGAATTTGGCCGAATGATGAATCGTTATTTCACATTCTTTTTTAAAATATAAATATGAAAATGGAACTTTATCTCTGCTACTATAAGTACATTTATCGTTTGTGCTATCCGATTTTGCAAATGTATCGTCTTTTGAAAACAGCGAAGAAAATAAACAGGGTTGTCTATGGTACGTAATTCGGCACAATGACAATTGGACGTGGAGTGAACACGTAACAATGGCCGATAATGAAGTGGTTTTGTCGTGTTTTGGAGCTTTCGAGGCGAGTGTGGGTATATTAAGGCACAATTATGTTATAAATGGAAGTTTATTGGACGATTAGCGGCAACGGATCGAAGTGGCGTACGCTGTTGTGAAACTCGCTTTACGAAATCTGTACGTGTACAGTCGCTCACACATTTTTTTAAAAATATATTTTTATTATAATTTTTATGTTTGTTTTTAAATTAACGTTTAAATATATTAAAAGATGCACCTAAAAAGTCAATAAAAACTATAGAGTACATGAATATTCACTGCGAAAATATGGAAAACTATATCGAAGCCCCATGGCAAAACAGACGGTCGCTGGGGCCGTGAAGTTCTGGAATAAACACCGCTGATCAGCAAGCGCAGCGTAGGACATCTAAGCCGCTTCTAATCGGGAAGAAAATCTATGAAGGAGGCAGACATTCAACAGTAAACGGTCTACTCCTTTAATAATAATGATGATATTGATGATAAAATATGGTTATTCAATTGCCATTTCACTATTTCTTGCCTTTAAATTTAAGTTGCTTATTTTTACAATGGCTTATTTTATCATATTCCTTCTATTAACGTATAAAATTATTTTGTGATGTCATTTTGTCGTTAAGCTTTTATTATTCCCACATTTACCACATAGTTCCTGTCTAGCCGTCTTCCACCACGCGGAGAAAGTGTCAAAGGTAGTCACAAATTTAGAAATAAAATTCTTGTACAAACGTTCCCTAATCCCAATGTGTTGACGTGATGTTATTATTCGTTGGACAAGTCTGTGATGTTGGAAAAGTAGCTACTTTCGCATCAGCTATTAGCTGATATTTACATAGCGTATACGGTGTTAAATCATTGATTCACCCTGCTTCTTTCGTCACTTTTTTTATAATAAAAGACGCTAAATTGAAGTTATATTTAACGCCATGTATTAGTTTTGATAGCGGTCTCTTGAAAATAATATTAAAAATATGACAGCTCACTAGATACAAAAAAAGCAATAAAAATTCAACAGGCCGAAGTTTTTGAAAACACTTTTCTCTGTGTAAGTACCATAAATGATTGTAATAAGTTTAACGTCGTAATAAATTTATGAAAGGAAACGTTTGACACGAAGAGATAAAGTAATGTCCTCATTGTGATCACATTATTACTTTGGGAGTTTATAAATTTTAGGCTAATTACTTTCACAAATTATCGGAAATTATTATTGTCTAGAAATTTTAGTTTTAGCGTTTTAAACTAATTTGTTCAATAGTATACTAATAAAATAATTAGTTTTAAAGAAGATGGTATTGTAACGGTGTTACTTCGCAATAAATTTTTAATAACATGTAATTACCTTATAATATTTTTTTTATGAAAAATAGACAAAGAACCAATATAAGAAATTACAATAAGCCCAGAACACCTAAATTTCTTCTTGTCAAATCCAGTTATCAGTTAACAAATGCTTTCTTTTCTTAGTTTTAAATCTAAAATTGAAAGTAAGTTATTAAAAATAAATCTAATTTTACTTGTTTTTTTTTGATTGATCGAAATGAGAGAAACTCGGTTCCTTAAGTCATTTATAAGATTGATATTGTTATGTACAAATTAAAAAATGTTAAATATTTTTTACAAGGGCAACTTTTCAACATTTTCCAGCGTTTTAAATTTTAGGTTATTACTTACAAGGCTAAAATAATCGACAATTTAAAAGCGTATGTATATGTCTACGAATTAGGATATTTAAACTTGAATTTGGGAAACTCCTCCTGTCCAATTTAAGTAACAATAACAACGAAGGTAACAGTTTACAGCCATCATCATCGTCATCATTTGTCTCGCTATATTTTCAAAAGGAAGCCGCCAGCTTCCAATTTCTTCCGACAATCTTAATAAAGTCGTTTGTTCACCTTGTTTCCACAGCCTTTCCTGCACTTGCTGATTCGTGAACTCTACTCTAGAACGTTAAGTTTCTAGTGGACATTTGTACACTGCTTTACACGGCTCACTGCCATTTCGACTTGACGAAACAACGAAACGAAAGTTCACAATACGTAACAAAATTTGAATGGAAGATATACACGTTTTTTGTAAATGTGAAAGTATTGCCTGGCATTTTGAAAATTAATATCACGGAAGCTGTGAAGACTTTTTTGCATAGATAATTGGTGACAATATGCATATTGCAAATAATAATGATGTTTTTATGTAGATAACTAGAAATAATGCGATTTTTGTTGTGCAGCCGTGGCTCTATGTGGAACTAAATGCCGAAACTTAGAGAATAACTCTTTTGCTAATTAATCAGTGGTATTATGAACTACATCATTTCCTCTGGATGATTTTTATAACAGAGCTGTCGATGATGCTTTTTACAAAATAAAATGATAATAATTTAAGGCTGGGAAGTAGTAGAACAACAATCGATTTACTTCGCGATACAAAGTTTTGCTAATACTTTATGATGAAACCTATTCAATGAAAATGCTATTTGCCAAGAATTGTAACTTATTTGATATAACGGCTAATGATTATTCTTCTAATGGTTGCAATAGGAACTATTATCTATGATGTCTTTGGTCAGACAGTCGTGTTTTTAAAAAGTTTCGTTTCTATTTATAGCTATCAATTTAACGTCATTCCAGGGCCAACGAGCGGTCAACGGACACGTCTAATGCCGTGATCCCGTGCCGCTTAACAAGCCTCGAATTATACAACAAATCAAAGACACCGCTGTATTATTGCCACGGCTCGTTTGCGCCTCTCAATCATGCGCGTTGTCTTACCGCGCCCGATCCGAGGGATCTTGTCGCATTAAATAATCGGCTCAAATGGGTGCATATCAATTGATTCGTGAGATAAGCACTAATGAGCCAGGGTTCCTTTTCATAGCACGTCTGTCAAGCGACAGATTTGTCCGGCAAACTTTTATTTCTAACACATTCTTCGAATTTCAATCTTAACGTAAGTCAATAAGAATTATAGTTAATATTCTATATACCATTAATAAATTTGTACGAAAATAAGCCGATAATAAAATTACTCGTATCTTTTTAACGTCTTGCCTGACACACGGCTTAGATGTAACTTTCGGCCGTGTCTAAGACTCATAAGCCTTAACCAAAAGAAAATCGGAATTAACTATCAGGCCTTCAAAATTATGCCGCAGTACATTTAAGATTTGCAATTTTAAGAAATTTTGTTATAAATTTATCATTTAGTGACTTTATTTATACAGAAAATATATATTAATCTAATACATTAATTCACCGCAAGAAGAGGATGTTTAGAGAAATTAAAACATTTGTACTTTAATAAACCGATACGTCTAGCAGTCGTAAAACTTTTTAGAGCAGGGCTGCCCAATAGCTGGACCGCTGTATCGTCTTACGATGATCTTAGCTAAATAGCCTATCCTCAAAATGGGTGGTTTATCTTAACTACTCTTGGCGGTCTACAAAACTTATTCCCGAACCTCAAAACCCCAGCGGCTATCAGTTCGCTACATGGCCTGGCAACTTGCCAACCCGCTGGAATTTATCTTTTACTTTCGCTCGTCTAAGGATCGCCGCATTCCTAAATCAATCTCCATGGCCCACAGCCTACTGGTAAACTACAGTAACAGATTCTTCTGCAAGGTTAGTCATCATTCTAGTTATGTTCTTAAAAGAGGGACACACGTTTCACCTCATTCAGAGGGTGTATGATAACCATACCAGTCTAGTGGGTTTTGATTCATTTCATCATATATCTTGCTTTTTTCCGCAAGAAATTCCGATGTCGAAAATCTACAAAGTATTAGGTACGAAATAAGCCAAATGACATTTCGTCATAATCATCATGTCAGCCGATAGATGCCCGCTGCAAGGCAGAGGCCTCCCCCAAAAGATTGCCACGAGGACCAGTCTCGTGCAGAAGAACCAAAGTCACCGACGTAGCCGAAACTGCTCGTCTACAGTGGCAGTGAGCGAGGCAAATTACTAGCGCAACAGACGGCCTTTTGAATCGCAAGATTCTTGAGTGGTGACACGTTCCCGTAGACGCAGGACGCCTTCAAAGTGGGGTGCCTATATTCCACTCTGACAGCATAGCCAAGGTCGCAGAAAGTCACTGAGCATAGGCAGCACAAGGTCGATCAATATCATTTAATATAATATACATATATATTATATGCATTCGTACTTGTAGCTTAAACTTTAACTTGTAGCTCCCCTGGCTTGGGGACTGTGTTATATCAATTTGGGCAGAAACAGCAGTCGTTAGTGCACCGGACTTCATTCGAACCGGGTATTACAAACAAAAGTTCACATCAAAGGATAGACATAAAATTACGATTATGATATTCGTTTGAAATTAATTACAAGAGAGCGCGGCGAGCGAACGGCGGACTTTGATACGCGTAAATCATTCCAAGGTTTACACGATCCCAAAGCTATTTACTACGTTATGGAACATTAATAGCTATCTGATGTTATGCTATTTATATTTTTAGGTGTTATTTTTACTACTGAAACTGTATCGCAATATTTAAATCGTTTTAAATGTATAACACATTTGACACATCGAACCGTTAAAAGGACTGACATTTGCCTCTATTTCCAAAAATTACTCCCAAGTTTTTTTTATAGCTGTCCTCGATATCAATAAGATGTCTGTGCTAAGGGCCTAAGACCAGCTGTGACTGCGGCTGAAACGATGCATCCCAATTATTATATATCACTTTCACTAATATAATATATTGATAGGATTTTTCTTTTGAAGGTAATTAATTTTTTTCAAAACAAAGTAGCGCTGTTTGCTATGCATGGCTGGCCACCAACACAGTCATACGTAAATGCTATTCTTACGTTGGCATTAGCAGCTTCACTAAGTATAAGGTAAGAGACAGTGATAGTTTCTCAGGCTGTCACTCGAAAAATATTTAACCTTCCGATATGAGGATGCCCGTTTGGTGAAACCACGCTTTGATCGATATCTTTAGCGGGACGCAACTGCTGTTCAACAGACGTGATTCCCACATAATCCTAGATATTACAAAATTGTATTAAATTAAAGTGACCACGAAAAACGCCTCCGAGTTTGTTGTGAGCTTTTCTCATTTCTATAGATTTGAGTTCTTTTAGCTTTTTGTCATGACGTGCACAAATGATCGCTATAATTAATCCAGAGTGGACAATAAAATTAATAAATCCGAGCATCGAGTGTTTTTTTATGTAATCCAGAGTCCTACTCCAAGAACAATATTTTATAGCTTCTTAATATTGTTTAAGTAAAAAAAGACTTAAAAATATTTGTATTAGCACTCGTATAATATTAACGTTTTTGGAAGGTCCTTGAAACTTATTTTAAAGTAATCATTTTACAAAATTCCAATGAAATTATAGTAAAAATTTCTTCTCAGAATATGCTTCTTTTTGAGTGGTGTTATCTTTTTTTTATTGCAAAAAACCGTCAAGACCACCTATGTAATATTTGTTGTCACGGTTTGATGCACGACGTAGTTAGTGTAATTATGACACTAATGAGATATTCATTTCAATATTTCAAAGTAACGAAGGTAATGCGGTTTTGCGTTGGATTTTTTATATCAAATGTTGGAATAGCACTGTGTTATTATAAATGGATATAATTATTTATTTTCACATAAACACTGAAATAACTATGTATTTTAGTAAATATTACATAAATATTTAACAGCGATGAACTTATCTTTAAACACACTTACTGATCTCCTGTACCAAAAAACAACAATAGCGATGTTTTCATCATTGCACCATCCATTGCTCGTTGAGTAACAAAATATAATACATCGATGGTACAGATCGAAGGAACCCTTTGTATAGACACCTAATTGAATCCACTGGTACGTAAGGAAACTTACTGTGACAAAGTACCAGTGGATTCAATTAGGTATATATATTATGTAAAGTTAAATTTTAAAACGAATAAATAGATAAGGTGGCTACAAAAAACTGTAACTGAGGCTGTGACATAATGTATTTTGATTTTCAAACATAAAAATCGTGATACCTTAGGAATGATGGTGAGAAATGAGAGGTCCTTAAACGAGGGCCATCAAAAAAATGTAGACGAGATGAAAATATTTCTACAATGCTAATTGGTGTTTGCTCGTTGACATTTACTGCTTCAGCGAGTTTTTGTTGACAAGGCGCTGTGGGCGCTGTAAAGATATCTTTACAGTTGCCAAGCCCAAGGTCTCCTTCAGAAGCTTCAGTTTGGGCTGTTAGATTATTAATTTCATAGGATTGGTTCACGTAATTTCCCATAGTATTTAGATATAATGGTAATTGATAGGAACTCATAACAATACGGTAACATTGAATAGTTCATGAAACAAAGTTCTAATGTCTAGTGTATAAATAAAAACCTTCCTAAATGTATTTTATAAATTGGTGAAAACAATATTATAACTATTTAAGCCAGAAAACAATATTGTAACCACTTTAGATTTAGATTCAATTTAGATATTGTAGAGAGATCTAGGCGATTAGGTGATTTCAGCGCGTTGCCGAAAAAAATCAGTGTAGCCATAAATTCCAATAGGATGACAAAATTAGTGAATAATTATAATTCATGAATATGAACAAGATTATTTATTGTTAATTTATACAAATAATATAATACTAGAGTTTCGTCCGCAACTTCTCCCAGCGCCAACGCTTTCCGAAGTTGTTATAATGTTAGCCAGGTAATATAAACCTTAAGTCAGATTCTACAAGTGTACGAAGTAACAGTTCAAGTGAAGCCTAGAGGGGTCTAGGGAGCCTTATCGTCAGGTTACTTCATGCAGCGCCCGCCTGAGCGATCTAAATGCTCAGCAGCCTCCCAATCACGTAATATTGCATGTGATGTAACAACCCGAGCTGATGTTCCCGAAGAAGCTAGGTTATGTAAGTGTAGAACAAAAAACTTAAATTGAGTCTCGCACAATCCAATAATCATATATTTAATAAAGCACATTCGATAATACCTTTATATATTATATATTATATAAAATACAACATTATCTAACTTCAACGATTTTAAATTTCATATAAAATAAAATGGTTGAAAAAGTTCGCTCAGCCACAGCATCTCATTTATTTGAATAATTAATAGCGCCAGCTTGCCACCGGAATAGCCCCCTAAACTTTAATACGTATTGAACATTATGCACACATAAAACACAAACAATTATACGACTAGGCTCTGTCGGTGAATTGATCCTAATTATGTCGAAATAGGCGTTAATAGGACACCTAATGGCCAGTTTTACGACCCCCGAGGTGCCGCCAAAGAGCCTTCCGTTGTTTTTATTGACCGCTTTTTTCCTCTCTCAATCTAAGTTTTTGAACAAACACCTCGATTCCGATATCTCGATGCGTTCATTTGAACCTCTCTGTTTTACCCCGGCGTCGGATAATGCAAGTTCTGTTTTCTTTATTTGTACATTGCACCTCCTGCATCTTTATACCGGATGCCATCTTATGGGAGTTTTAATACAACATAACTAAATAAATTACATAGCTAACAGAATCATGCAACAAATTTTATTTTGATTTACAAAAGAATTCACAAATGACGTTTTTACTAATGATGATTTTAATATAGCAGCATCATTGGAACAACGAATACAATATACTTAGCCTGGCCATAAGTAGTGTTATTAAAAATTGTTGTAACTTTCAGAAAGAAAGGATTGCTCTAAACGCCATAATAATTTGGAGTCACTAAAACAATCCGCGATTAGCAGCAAATAATTTTCCCATAGAGTGCATGCTATTGATAATTGTCTTCAACGTTTATTGAACTGTATTGCAACCAATAGAAACAACTTCCAACAAGCCTTATATATTTTAACGGTTTTGTATTAATTTATTTAACTGAATCACTATAATAGTAATAAATGTTACGTACAATAAAAAATGTTGTTTTTCTTTGTAACAATATTTATAGCAAGACTAAGTATAAGTAAATACGTCACGTATTTGGTAGGAATCACTTTCACGAGCATTTGTGGTTTATCATATTTTATATTACGTATGCAAGTTATGTATACAAGATAGAGACGAAGGCTGTATGCTTTGAATTGGAAACCCTAATTATAATTAAATTCGTTACCAAACACAATACTGCAAGATTTCAAGGTACCGTAAACTCATTATCCTGAAATTAGACTTAAAATTATAATTTGTTATTACCTAGGTATAACTATATAACTACTATAAATATATACTATATAACACATGGACATCCAACATATCAAATCTATTCCAAAACATTGTGAACATAAAAATAAAAATAAACTGCGAAAGACTGTTTTATTTTATCATTTTATATATATTTTTTATTCATAATTAAGAATTATTTGATTATAAACGGCATATGAAAAGCTACAATATACTAAAATATTCTCTTAAATTTAGAAAAGAAGATTTACGAGGTAGATCTATCTAGCTTAAGGCAATCCACGTAGAAGCTACTAAACGAGTAGCTATCGCAAAATACTTGTATATTTTTACATTTTAATGTCATTACTTCATATTTCTTAAAGCGCAGTATTTTTTTTACTTAGTTTGCAATCGTCATGACAGCTGAAGGACGTCCATAACTGGACACAGAGAATTCCAAGAGGATCAGTTGACCGGCGACCTTGACAAGGTCCTCCACGCACTTTGTGGGTGGCGTATTTGTAAATACCAGATCGTAAAATCTAATGTAAACAATGGCACAATATTTTTTTTAATTAAATGGAATATATAATCTAGCATTTCAAGGTTTTTGGCTCAGTTTTTCGAAAAAAAAAAAGCCTTCATAGTAATACACTACTGGAATAAGTGACCCCATTACTTAATATCGGTCCTTATTTTGTAATAAACTCAAAATAAGGACCTAGTCTTGTTTATATACTTACTGCGTAGTACATAAAATAATACCAAATAACATATCAGTTATTATATTCTCCTTGCATTAGTACAAGTGCACATAGCTGAGCTGAAATAATTGAATAGCTCCGTATCCAGTTAGGCCCACCGACGAGCTATATGCTAAGAAAATGAATCTGTCAGATCGCTTTTAACCAAACCGAAGCGTCCGAAAGAATAGGTACAATTCCACTGTAATTTATAGCGAAGTCGGAGCGAGCTATAACGCTATAATAGCCTTTCAGACACCTCCGCTTGTTGGAGAGGGACGGAGTCATTAGCGCGAGCAAGACGGGCGACCAGAAGCGCCGCTTCACGTCAAAATACGTGCTCCATTCGTTTTATTGCTTCATAGTGAGGGGACAGATAGATTCGATATCGACATTACATGTTTCGCTGCCGATTTTTTTTTACCGGACTTTCACTGCTACTGGTTCGAATTGGCTTGGACCGCTATATAGTTTCACTAAATTGGGAGTCCAAGGAGCTCTTAGATCTTAGACACTCCATGAAGTGACGCGCGAGATGTCCTGGGCTTCGACTGTCACTCGTGGATAATACCCGCTTATCATTCCGGTACAAGGGCGCCTGAGAGGGCCGGAACTCGACTTGGTCTATTGCTATTGCCTGGCCAATAACACTACCGCCGTACTACTTCGGATAGCGTTACCTCCGACATCTTTTATTGAACTTATAATCTCTTTATGAAATAATTTCTAAATCAGGTTTTAGATTTTTTAAATATTTTTAAAATAAAAAAAACACAGTATTTTAAACTAATGAACTATATTAATTAATCGTTTGTGTTGATGCTCACAATCACTTTAATTTAAACTAAATAAACTGAACATAATATAATTTCACTATTAGCTATAAATACATCTTAAAATACATAAAATATATCGGTAACAATCCGGAAACTAACTACATCTTAATACAGTAGATATTTAACTTAATAATTTTGTATAGCGTTGATGTAGTGATTTTGTAGTATATTAGATAGGGGTTTTCGATTGAGTAATTTATTTTAATAATAAAAAGGAAAACCTACATATCTCTGAATGAATCTTTGTGTTTTACTTTGGAATTATTTATTTTTAAATTAAAATTATGAGGTAAAATTATGTTTAGCCAACAAAGTCGCCAGCCAATCGCAAATCGAGAAATATTGTTCTCTTTTGTGTTTTTGCGCGTTCTCTTTTACCCGATGTAAATAAAAAAATATGTTTCTGTGGGATTTCCCTTTTTTTGCGCCGCTGACGATGACGTAATATAGCTCCTACAGGGTATATAATTTAATAGTTAGTTATTTTATTGAAAATTAGTTTATTGAAAGTACTACACGATAATTTCACTTGAAAATTGAATTATTACAATAGTTTAATCGATAAAATAAAATCGATATTAAAATGAGAGAACACAGCGCAGCCCAATAGCGAGGGCGGCACCGCGGCAACATCAAAGGAGGCCACCTCTTTGATGTGGCCGCCGGCGCGCGCCTCCAAACGCCGTAAGCGACAAATCCATACGTCATCCTCCTGTCATTATAACGCCTCACAATCGCGCCGGGAATGTGGAATTATTAATGAGACAATATAAATTGACAAGCCGCTTTAGTGGCCGATTACTTGATATTGAATGGGACCTGTGTCACACGGGCTGGACCCTGCAAAAGTCACATCAACAAAACAACTGTTGAAGGCAATTAGTAACTAACGACAACAATCTCAAAACATGAATCACATAGTTATTACATTGTTCTACTTTTTTGTATTTAATCGAATTTACCGTTTAAAAGTGAATTATAAATTACTTAATCTTAATAAATATCTTATCATTTTCGTAAGACAAATAACCTTTAACAGAGCATTTGGTAGGAAAGTTATAGGCCTTACTTATTGTTTTGTCACTCAGGCTTTTGAAACACAATAACCTCTTTAGTTTCATGTTAGATATTTAGCTTAACCCATATTTTACAAAGGTTCATCTGGTTTATACTATCACAAACTAAACAATCTATCCAACTATATATTGATTAGTTAGAACCAAAGATTACATAGCATTGATGAGATGACAAAATTGACTGGTCCTTGATTCAAGTCTGGTCATAGAAGTGGAGGTCATAGAGTGCGAAAGCCTTCTCGTAGTTTCTTCAACATTTTCAACATTTCGTTAACATTTTCGCGAAAAGGTATCGCATGTGTAATTCCCACTACAGGAATGAATGAATGAATGAATTAACGCTCTTAGAAGAGGCACCGAAAGGGCTGAATAAGCAACCAGACTGCATTATGAGGAAGTACGTGGACGGGCTACGGTTCTCTCGACGCCGTTATAGTGCTTCGTCGTAGACTGACATTTCTCAGAATTTGTAGTGTAATGGAAAAGTCTCATTACAATATACCACTCTCGACTCTGCGAAATAATGGCGATACTGCAAATGGTATAGATTAGTTTTACACCTGATTATTACAGCCGTTCTAATTATTTTGTAAGAAAATTCTTTCTTTTAGCTGATACAGAAGTCTTGTATTTACACTTTCAACGCTCTGTCACGTTAAACGTGTTGAAGATTTAAACAAGAACGTAGAAACAATGTTGTCTATTATATTGAAAAGAAAATTCCAATGTTATAACAAACAAAACTATACACAGTATTATTGGTAATTGGTGTAAAAGTTTGGAGTGATTGTACATTTACTGTCAATGAATGTTTGTAATAACCAAATATATCCAAGAATCAATGGTTTTTGAAATAATAAACAACGTAGTGATAATATAATACGAAAAAGCAAAATTTGTATCACTACATATATAATTACAATCTGTCTCTGGAGACTTTGAACTGTTAAAAATTATTACCAGTCGTATTCAAATAGAAAAACAGTAATGAAACTTCTTTCAACGCGCTCACTTTACCAAGGGTAACTGGAAATAGGTGTAAAAAGCTTTAAAACTATTTACTGACTAATGAGCTATACATTCACATCTTTAAACCTTTTACACCTATATCCAATCATCCTGTAGATATTACTTATATTTTCAACTTACCATAGAATTCAATCAGGTTTCTAGACGAAGATAAATTAAACACTGGCGCCTTCAACCTGGACCATCAATGTATCATATTTTGTTACTCAACGAGCAATGGATGTTGTAATGATGAAAACATCGCTACTTGTCGTTATTAGTCATAGAGAACTAGTAATTATGAGCAGTTATGATTAGAGATTGGCTTATATTAGCGATATATTTAAGTAATTTGTACCACAGTATGTTGTATGTTGAGGCAGTGAGAGATTTCATTTGATAACAAGCGTTAATTTGCACAAATATAATAAATTGCTTTTCAAATATTTTACATAAAAATTCCGAAGCAAAACTTCTTAATTTTGAAATATTATAAAAAATCACATTAGTGTTATAATTACACTAACTACGTCGTTCAACAAATCGTAATAACAAATATTACTTAAGATGCATCAAAGCAGGACAAACATATACACTATATACTATTATGAAACATAACACTATATACTATTATGAAAACTACACTAAAACACTGACTTGAAAATTTCTTCATTTACAAAAATAGAGATACTTACCAAAATACTCACTCATCAAGATATCATGGAACAATCACTGAAGTATAAGGTCCTAAAATGAAAATGTTAGGAATAATTCTTTCTCCAAATGTGGTTAACTAATAATGAATTTTACGAAATAACACGAGCAGCGGGGGGAGAGGGTTGTTGAGGAGTAAGACATTAAAAAATGCTTATTTTCAAACAATAAAATATATAAAATAAACCATAACATATAGCCCTTTTGTACACCCTTGAGACGGAATGCTAAGCTGGTATAGTGACAGCTCGTGCCGACGTCCCCTCTTAAAGGCTCTTACGCGAGATACAGCGCCCGCCTAATCCGCCCGCCTGAGCTGAGATTCCCAAGGGAGCTCTTGTACTTGGCTATATAAAACAGGTAAATGCTAAGGGCTATTTGTGCCCTGCCCTCTCGACCCTGTAGAATCTACAAACGTCATATGGGCTGCAATTTAAAAACTTAAGAGAGGTTATAAAGTTATTTTTAATTAACAAAGTTATTTAAATAAGAGCTTTTTTCCTTTCTGAGATCTGGAAGGACTAAATAGAACCTCCCTCAAACGTTGTATATTGTAAAGGAATTTAATCAAAAAGAATCGCCCAAAACACATAGGTTATGCTAAAAGATTATTTTTCGTGATACCATTTGCCAAACCAATGTTTATGGGAATATAAAACAATGTAGATACGACATAAGAACACATTTGTAACACAATTTAAGCGAGTAGCCACTCATTAGGTCACCGCGAAGTGTTATCTTGCTAACAATAGTTGGAACCAATTGTGAAAGGAACAAAAAGGAAATTACAGGTTGCATCGTATGCGCATTGTTGCTCGGGATAATTCGGATAACCCCTTTACATATTCACCGTTGTAATATTATGTTACCTTTAATGCAACCAAGGTGGGTCATTCGTAAAATTTGAGGTTAACATTTATTTTATTATCAGAACTATAGTATATTCGCGATGGAAAAATAGCTTCTCAGCTTACCCTTGTCGCTTACTAATAGAATATGTATTTATAATTAAAATTAACAAAATAACGCTTTTGTACTTCCAAGTTTGTTTCAACTGCTTAGTGTGAACGCGGCCTTTTAATTTACTATGATATAAAATCTAAAAGGTCAGAGCTAGCCTATCAAAGCGGACACTGCATAGAATTGTTTCTTAAACTGTCCGTTTTAATACATTGTTAATCGAAAAATCTTTTTCTTCGTTTTACTTGTTTTTAAACCTGGTCGTGCTTGCTCTTGAAAATTTTGATGACGGAGCTCATGTACATCTTTCACTCGATCCTGTCTTCTACCTGAACGGAAACCACATCAAACTCAGTCTTGAAAAGCATATCAGACCACCTACATGATAGAAGTTATGGTTTTTGATCAACTTTGCTTCTCACAATTAATTCGTCTGGTTTTCTAGTAGTGTAAGAAAGTTTTTTAAACTGGTAAAAAATCCTGTTTTTTAAACTGGTCAATCAAAAATACGCTCACGATAATAGTTCAGAGTCGAATCCAGAATTGGGGAAATTATGAACCTTCCATTCGTCCAGGTCGTTAGGTCTTCTGTGATGTTATGACGTGACATACGTATATAATGAAAGGTGATGAACATTTAATTCCGTTATTAAAGTCTCATATACGTTTTCATAGCCAAAAAGTAACTTACCTTTAAAATCACCTTTTAGCATAACCTTTGTGTTTTACGCGATATTTGTATTTAAACCTTTTTTAATATACAACGTTTTTGACCGTATTTAGATGAAAAGAGGTCCTATTTAGCCCTTCCATGCCTCATAAATGAAATAAGCTCTCGTATAAATAACTATTTAAATTGACACGTAACTCTATTACTCTATTAAATAATCTCAATTAAGTAGCTTAATGTAAGTGTTTAACACGAAGCGTTTTAATTTTGTTGTCCGTAACTTGGACTATTACTAAGCTTTAGTTTTTGCCACCGCAATTGATGTCACCTCTTTGTATCAGCAAAAATCTTCGTGATAGTTCACGACGTGTAAGTAACATTCCAATCTAGTGAAATGTAATCGAGGATCCAATAGGTATCCTCTTGTTAAGTAACTGTAAAGAAGACTGGGGATTAGGTCCATCTTTAGAACTGTTAACTCGGTCCTGGTGGAATTGTAAATGGCAACCGGCAAACTGCATTATTTAATGACAAAAATGAAATAAAAAACATAAGTAATTATCAACAATAGAACAATGAAACATAAGTTTAAATTTTAATGTTAATATACCTAGCTAAACACATTCGAAAAGTCTAAACCTTGATATGACATATATTTAAATATGTCTTCATTCACAGACCACTGTCAGGGTCTTAATGTTGATTCTATCGAGAAGAAACTAGCAAGAAGCTTGATAGTTATTACTATTTACTGTTGAAAGGCGAATTTTGAAATTTCTTCTATTATAAATCAACCAATTGCCTACCTATATAGGTATATACCTAATGATTAACCTACGTTTAATTATATTATTATTCTTCAGAGTGTTAAACTATTTGTATTTTTCGATTATGGATTCTAAAGGGAGAAATAATATTGATAATTCTATTCTTCATTGATATTTAAGTACAAAGTCAAAAAATACCATTCCTGCATTCCTGATCCAAATAATTAAATTAAATTCTTTTGTAAATTATAAAAAGTTCATATTTTAATTAGTCGTATTATTTATTACATACCCCATTAATGTTAAGGACAAGATAAGACGCTATAAAAAGTATAGAGAGATTTATGAGATAATGTAAGTACTTAGCAATTAAATTATTCAGTTAAAAAGTAATTGAATGTAAATTGTAATTAATTATATAGTAATAGTATAGGTACGTACTTCTTAAGTACCGTAGACATCGTTCATCCAATCCGCCAATCCTATTTCTGACACCAGTGAAGAAAGTAAGTTCGGCAGGATTAATCTTGAAAAGCCTGCCTATTGTTTCTCGTAGCCTGTCTATTAAGGCATCTTCTATAAACGAATAGACTTCGTGGACAGCGATACCCACCACTGATGACCAATCCTTACGCAGATACTTCGTGGGGCGGTATTTGATTGAATTTTTCTATTAACTTATACCCTATCGCATTGTTTATAGCAGTCAATCTATGTACCTATACGGAACAAGTAAATACTTTTAAATAAAAGTTTATGAATGCAGCGATGTCCCTAAAAACCAAAGAACAACTCAAGAGAAGAAAAATATTAAGTACAGGTAAATGTGTAAAGACGCCTTATTTATTCAAAGTTTACATGGTCTAAGTTATAATATAATTTTATAGTTATCTTTAATGTGATGTGCCTACAGCTGCAGTAAAATGGGCGAGGTACAACTTGCCCCTGCTCCGGGCAATGATTAATTACCGTAAACAATTACGTGATTACATTAAGTTTTCGCTGGCGTATTTAAAAAGGGAAGTTCTTACATTTATTTACATAGTAATATACGTGTTCGTATTTCATAATCATATAAGTGTGCTGAACGGTAGACCCGAGAGTGAGTCCGTGACTTAAGATCGTTCGTAGTGAGTTTGATTCCTAGATGGAACAGTCCGAGTCGACGCTGAACGCCCTCAGCGCCCTGCCCTATCAAATTTGTAGAATCTGCTAATGGAACTCGCGCAGCAGTATTAGCCAGATAAAAAAATACAGATACAGACCGAAAAAGTACAAAACAGAAAGTAGAGCGAAAACATCAAGTTATTATTTCCGTCATTGACTAATGCTGTTTGCTTGTCGGCATTTACAGCTTCACTGGATTTTAAGTGGCTGACTAAAGGCGCTTAGTCTAGACAACTCAACCTCTAGAACATCAAGAGTCAAATCGGACGATAACAGTGTTTTTAACCAGATTTAGAAGCGAGTAATACAAATAAAAGCAACCAAATAAGATCATCGCAAGAAGATATACGTCGCTTCTAACTGATCCTTTTGTGAATCTATAAAGGAGGCCTATGTATAAAAGTGGATATCTTATGTTTGGCACGTCGAAGTTGATGATAAAGCTTCTGAGCGCATAGTCTATAACTCCAAGGAGTGACTGGATACAGGACTTGTAATATGAGCAACAGAAGTCGAAACAAGTCTGTGCTTTTAACCTAAATTTTTCATTGCTCTCACAGCTAGTTGTTTTTATTTTAGAACTGAACATTTACTGCTTTTCATGTGAAATCTACGGCTTCCACGGGTACCTGCTAATAGGGGGCAAGGGCGCTTAGTTTTAGACCTTTTTTTAAGGCAGCAAAGCTCGAGGGCTCCCGTGGCAGCCTTGCCTCTAGCCGTTACATAGTACTGTTTCACCAGATTGATAAGTGACGAACGAAAAATAAAAACATGTTGGAACGATTAAGATGCGCGTAACTGTTTTTACAGTATACTAAGGCTAGACCACAGTTGGGCTCGCATCTGGCACATCGGATTTGACCCCGCCCGGCACCGTGGGCAATTAGCGATCATTTATCTTCGCGCCTCTGTCAAAACTGTGTCGTCCAGTTCCAAAACATTTTACTGCCCGCCATAATTACGGGTCTCTTGATTAATTCGAGCGGCCGGCAACGGTCTTTGTGTGTCAAATTCGGACTCCTTAAGGTGTGAATTAGACGATTTTTCTCGATGATAAAGGTTGACGGATGGACGGAAAACGTACCTTTGTTGTTTAATTATGCACGGTTATCTGTTAAATTCGTTTAATTAGACCGTCGACTCGCACAGGCCGCAGTTGGATGTTGCCTTTTCGTTGATTGATGAGCCACGCGGCCCCTCGCTTGCCTGTTCGCTTGTGTCTAGTAAATCTATCATTATTACACCGTATCGCACATATCATTAAGTACGTCGCAAAAAACTATAGCTCTGCGTGCACTATAACCAAAATCTTATATTCGAAACTATATTTATCCAATGTTGATTCGGTGACTTTTTTCTTCTGCGGTTCACCGTATTTCTGATTCGATCTGGCATCGAAGCTCGAAGCATCTGGGTGACCTTGATCCTTCTAATTATTTATTGAAAGTTATTTATATGGATTATTTAGATTGAGATATGTTATCAGGGGCAGCATGCACTGGTCAAAGATATTCATCTTCAAACATTGCGGTATTTTAAAATTAATACGGATAATATGTTATAAAAGTATTAACATTGGGAGCACTTCCTCAGCTACATACTAAAGTACAGCTTTACACGTACCACAGGGTTCATCATTAGTAAAAAAATGTTTTTGATATTTTTATGGTCGACTGTTACTGCTCGTAAATCGCATTAGATGATGATGATGATATTTGGAGATAAAATACACAAAAACATCACTTTAAACCTTTTACACCCATTAGCAACCACCCTGTATTATGTAATTTTATTGTTGTATATAACTCTCATTGACATCATGTAACATTATCTATAAATACAGACTGATGTCGTTAATATCTTTAATCTTAAACTATTAAGAATTTCTACCATCTCTTAAACAGTACGGGTGATAAATCACCAAGCGGATTCAAAGTGGATGAGAGTATATAGTTCTTTAGGAGTTTGTCCTGGGATGCCATACGCCATTTACCAATGTATCGACTTTATTAGTGGTTTTCTTTCAATGTTTGTAACTTGAGACTATATGTTTTGTTAACCTGCGACCCTCGATCAACACTCCCGTGATAAATCATTCATTCGATCCGTATCAAAAGACAATAATAGGATGTTCTTATGTCATTTCATCTTTGCAAACATTTTGTAATTTTATTATACGTGTATTGAAAACTTGTAAAATAAGAAGTGATTAGGATATATTTTGTTATAATAATAATAATCATTTTAATTTAATCCTAGTATATCCTACAGGTAAATGCCAATTTTTAATAATTTACGTAATTAACGTTGTGAGTGAAGGCCATGTATTTTTTTACACCTGCAACCCTCGAACCAAAGTCACAGCCGTTAACCACTGAGCCACCACTGCTCAGAAGGATAAACTAATTGAAATCTCACTTAGTCACACGTCAGAAATACGACAAAGAAGTGAACATCGGTCGCAACAATTCATTTTAAAATCCTTCCAAAACATTCGGACAGCGGTTATCATTTTAAATGGTAACAGATTTATCATATTCGCGATCGTGGGAACGTTGTCTTCGCTTTGGCATCGTAAAGTCCGAGCGCCTTTCGTGAGTCAGCACTATTGCTATTAACCAAACACCAAATTACGTAGACCCGCCACTCTGCCTCACGCCTCACTGATAATCACAAGGACTACCTTGGAGTGGAGGCCATTGTTAGTCGGTCGTATTACGTCTAATGAGTAGTTAGGTTTTCTCCTCTGAGTGAACGTGTCATAGATAATTCGATTTAATGGCCAGTGCCCGTTAATTATCGAATTAGGGACGTCCCTCGGTCTATTGTATGCGACTCAAGATTTTCTTTTCTTTATTTAAACACATTCAAAGTTATTAACATTTTTCAGCATGCTGACGGTAGAATTTTGGTTACATATTAAAAATTCGTGAATGCGAATGTATTTTACCGCACTGTGACCGAATGATTGATTTCTTAATTTACCGTCTATCGAGCTTGTAATTTATTACCTATATATATTATGTGATAAATAGATAAAAACTATATCGTATACGTTATATGCTTTATAGTTAGTTACAATATCGATAAATTATTAAATACAGGATACGGCAGATGTTCTAAGATAAATGTGAACATATTCGAATAATTACAGTATCTTTGAAAATCTTTGTATTTTACTCATTCCATATTATTTCCCATTTTTAATTTATTATACATCAAGAAAACAGGTCGTAATAAAACGCATACAATAGGGGCAAAACAAAAAGAAGGATACAAGACCAGTGGCGGCAAAAATTCAATCAAGTTGTATTAAAAGTTATTTAACTTTTGAGCCGTTTAATTGCATATTTCAACTTTGTGTGATTTACAAATGCGACCTGAAAATGCAATCGATTTAAGAACATCATGTTGTCGGACGAGGCGGTCACTCATTTATAAACAATATGTCAGTGACGTAAGCTTCTTTAGAGGCACAGATTTATTGCTAGTGATGTACCTATCCGCGAGTTTTGGAATATCGACATAATATTTTACATCCCATTACAATTCAACAAGAATATATTTCTAACTCCAGGTAGCAGAGGACAAGTTCATGCGTAGGTCCGCAGGACGCCGTGGCATGTAAACTTTAAACTGACAACAATCGCCCAGCTTGTAAAACGGGTATTGATTCATTAATTTGAACTCTGCCGCTGAACATACAATTTCACTGATTGTAGATGTAGAGGTGGCGGCGCCTACAATACTGTCACACTTAATATATTCCAACGCCACGTTCAATGGACACCGCCATCGTCGCTATTCGATAACCAACAGGTCTCGTCGGAAACAAGGCTGGATCGTATGTCCCAGAGGACGTCAATCCCCGATCATACTGGAAAATTGTTGCTGAAGTTTATTCTGCCATTTCTTTCATCACTAACACTTTCTGTAGGTGTAGAAGCCAGTATTAACCAGACAATATCAGCCGACTAAGTCCATGATGAGCTCTTTCGGGCACCCTTGTGTGGGTATACTAAGCAGATATAATTGAGCAACGAATAACAGTAGAGTATATAAAAAAATCAACTCAACTATATATATATATATATATATATATATATATATATATATACATATAGCTCATTAGCTACAGTCAAATCTAGTAGTCAAATATTAAGAAGCTTTTTTTGATATTTATATATAATGATCGGGTGTAAGACTGGAGATAAAATCCGCCTAATTTTAATTTTATTTAAACCATAAATAAAAAAGTACGCATTAAAATGGAAAGTATGTGTTTCGCTGTGGTTGAAAACTAAATATTAAATATCGTAATCGTACCGAGTCTTTTAATTTACAAATAATCTCAATCATATTACTTTGTTACATAGTTTGTAAAGAGTTACATGGTTTTTGGAATCAAGTTTTATTTAGAGAAAGTTCATTTTTTTATTTATCATTAAATTATTTTCTGAGAATTTATTACAAATTTTAAAGTTGCTTACAATTCACGGACGTTGTTTAAAAAATATTGTAAACTCGATATCGATATTGCTGCAGTTTGAAGCCCTATGGTCCGTTTCCGACACGACTTGATTCAACCCGTTCAACTTACTACTACAAACATCTTACATCCGTCCCTCTCTCGAGCTAGTGGCGCATCGGACCTTGCACTCGCACGCCGGCAAAGTGCCTTTGTGATGTTGGCGGCTTCTTTGATGTTGCCAGGAAACGCCCACCGCCCCACCAAGCGCCCGCCCGTTGTTAATTCGTCACACGATAATGACAATGCTTTTAATTACCAGCGGAAACTGCGGATTGCGAATATCTCTGCTCGTAAGCCGTTTGGCTAAACCGACTATTACGTTAATTACGTTGGTTTTTATTTAACGTGCCATTACGTACCGATTTCGACTTCATATTATGGTTTTCTTTAATGAATCAGATTATCGTCAGGGTTATGCAATCTCGACAGTTTATACCATTTACATAAATAATATAAAATGCAGCCGAGGGCCGTTGGGCAGCAATGTTCTCGAGTAGCGACCGCAAGCCGGTAGATGCGGTGGGGGTAGGCCCCCATTAGATGCACCGACGACATAATCAGGGTCACGGGATGTCGTTGCATGGGGGGCAGCGTATTATCGCTTACTGTGGCGATCTTTTGCGAAGACGTATGCTTTGCTCTGGCTGTCTATGAGTGTGTTGAATAAAGGAATGAATAAAATAAATTATCTTGTTAAGGTCGTTGCAAAACACCGGAAGCAGGCCGCTTTCTTCCGGTCCTAATGGAAATCTATGAAGATGCCAAAGTCGTGAAGTAAGTGATGAAATAAATTATCACAATTTTTTTAGACCGAAATCAAATGTTATTCAAAATAAGTATATCATATTTAAAACACTATCGCATAAATCATTAATTCAATCCGTATCTAACGACAATCCCCGAAACGTTATATCATTTATTCTTAACCAACGCTAATATTTTTTTGTACGTCGTACGTAAAAAAACTTTTATAATGAATAGCGGCTATATTATATCTAGTTTTAATATACGATCCGATTGATTATAGGTGTAAAAGCTTTCATATCTATATCTAATCATCCCGTATAAAGTGATTACTCTGAAATATGTTACATTATTTTTTTTTGTGTTGGAGAACGACAAACCAATAATTTCTGGCAATAAAATGTCTTCAGATACAGATAGTAAAATTATCATTACGTATCTTTTAATTTTTGAAACTAATCATTGACAGAAAATTCGTTAATCATTCAATCTTTTAAAGTTTTTATGCTTTATCACCGTAACGGTAAAAATCTATGGAAATAAAATTCCCTAATTTTATGTCTACGCGGGAGGCATATGTGTAGTTGTGGATCTCTATCGGCTGAAAAGACATGTTTGTGAATACTGTTAATGTGTGTACATGCTGAGAAAATGATAGAAAATATGAAGGTTGAAAGAAGGATAAAAAATTGAGAAATTGTGCAGGATGGGAGAGAAAGGGTGAAAAAAAGAAAGTTTGTGAAAAAAAATTGTAAAATATATCCATTTCCTAAAAATAAGATGGGGTAACGAGAGGCACCCTCTAACGGGGGCCATATAAAATATGGGATACACGTGAAAAGTATTTTTTAATATTTTATAACGAAGTTAAACAAAGTTAGTCTATGTGCGTTTAATTCGATATGTAACTAGTAAGTCAACATACGTGGTCGGACGATAACCGAATGCCAATGCATTCTACTCTCGCGCTTACGTAATTACAGGCGGCCGCTTCAAAGGAACCGCCGCATCGAGCGGTTTCTTTGTAGTCTAATAAACGAGCTTTAGCACTTAAGAGAAAATGTACCGTAGTATTATACACATAAAGATCGTTTCGGAAAATCTATCACAAGTTTCCTTAACACCTTAGCAGAGTAAAGGGTCATATCAGTTAGGGATTTTGCCACGGATATGTCAAAAAGAGATTTTATTGCGTCTCTAAATGAGGGACCGCACGGAGAGCGAACGAATTGGGTCGTTCCGATGCAATAGCGGACTCGGAGGCTGTTTGAGATTGATTTAAACAGGGCTATGATTATCCAAAACATGTGTGTGCATTATAGCACGGTGCGTGCTGTCGCCCTGTGTGTCATCATCTTTATATTCGGCAATGTTCCGTGGCTTGGCATGTGAAACTAAGAGTAGGGGCCGATTATCCATAGCTTTATGTTGCTTCAACCCTGCAATTCTTTGGAGCAACATCGTAATAGCAGGTTGTAGAATTAAGTCACGGTTTATATTCGGTTTATATGAATGGCGGTCTGAATTTCGATTCATTATATATTTTTTTATTAGATAGTCATTAGCTAGAATTATTCACTTAATGTTACATGACCGCTCGTATTAAAACCCACCATTGCGCTGTGGCTCGCTCGTGGTATCACGGTAAATAGGTCAGCAAATACATAAAAACACACCCTCACGCGTTACACTCACATACGAACACTATTCTGTTCGGGTCAGTTAAATAATGTTTACTTTAATTACTCATTTTTTTAAATGTGCACATGTTCTTTAGTCTACATAGATACATAGTTCATCTCATATGTTAAGCTTGTACATATACAATGACTGTGTGCGTAACAGAAGGTATAGTCTAAGTGAGGAATGACAAACATGATAATTCTTAGATATCATATACGCAAAAATTCAAAAATCTGAAACTACTTTGCCTTTGTGCAATTAATAAAATATGGACTCTAATGAATAGATAATTGTAAAAGTATATCAAGTATGTATTCAATTTATTTCGTTCTGTTCGTTCTTCCGATCTTCTTATCAAATCTGAATAAAATATTAATATGTGTACCAAACTACAACAAAAGGTATTGAGTACCAGAAATATATGAAACGAATCATGTTTTGTTCCCATTTAGTATATTAGTATTATAAAAAATTGGATATGTCATAATTTATGTTGAACTTTTAAGTTCAAAAGCGATTTACTACAAATAAGCACAGTCAGAGCACACACGCCTAACGAGCGACATAATTTTTAATTAAGTTGCTTCGGCATTAAGTTCGCCATTTTACATAAATTGTATAAAAAGTCTTTAATACAATAGGATAAGTAAATAAATAATTTTATGGTATTCTGTCTAAAGTCATTGCTAACTTTATTTAAAAAAAAAGTGAAGTTAAAATGTTTTTGTCTTTCCACAGGTACATTCCATACATTAATTTGTGTTTTCATGACGTCACTACTACATAATGCAATGATGTATACTGACAGGCACACGCACACATAAAGCCACGTGCCTTTTTTGACAAAAGGCCACAGTTTGTTTTAGTAGCATTCGTGCGCGAAGCTTAACTTACCTTTTAAAAAAGAAAACTCTATACCGGTGTTTACATTGACCTTTTATTGGCCGGAAAGCACCTGGGTCACTTATGTGGACGCTCCGTAGAGTGACTCGAGTCATATGGAATGTCCAACACAACTCATTTGTTCTAATGTCAAAATAAAAGATTACGAGAATAAATCACTAGCAAAGCATATAATTTGAATATCGAACAAAGAAAGGAATGCATTTAACCGCACACGAGGCGCGAAGTCAACTAATACTACTCGTCTCATTTAGATGTGAATGAATTAATGCACTCAATGACATTCATATTGCATACTCATGGAAAATAAACAAGACTTATTGTTACAATACGTATATAATCAACAAATGTAGACCATAGAAGAATCTTACTAAATTACAACTGTTTAACGCCCACTTTTTTATATGTAACTTGTTAATACGTGATCACTTCAGATCTCGATTCGATCATCGATTTCAGATATTTATTAATTTATTTATATTTCGTTCTTATAAAGATTCTTGAGTGGCGACCATGAGTGTGGATTGGACGTGAGTAGTTCTCACATTATAAGTGGACCGACGACATAGTCAAGCGAAGAAACGAAAAGTCGCTGAAAGCGGGCAACACAGTGCCGGTCCAGTTCTGTCCTGCAGTTGGCGTCTAACGACTGAAACGTACCAATGAATAAATCCATTAATTAAAAACGTTCTTTTTTAAATTACCCGTTTTTTTTTTGTTTCTGAAGTCTAAACTCTTGTGACTTAATATTTCCCGGAAAAATGCAGAATGTATAACGTGGTGTGACAACGAGATGTTTAAAAAAATTAAATTGCAGATGACTTATTTTATTAATAATCTCTTTATCGCCAAACATGCTCTCTCATATCTGTGGGTTCTCATTTACAGCGATGTACTTAACAATGTATACACTATAGGATTTACATCAGAGCTTTAGTTAACTGCTAAAATTGAAGACTTCGCAATAAATTTTCTATGTACTTCATACATGTCACAGATACGTTATTTCAGCCCATAGATGCTCACTGCACGGTTTAGGCTTATACCAAAGATATCTATGGGGGATATATATAATCGCCAAGCTTTGCAAACGGCTGGCGATCGCAATGTGGTACCTTGGTACGCAGAGAACGCTGTTGCACATCCTCTGGATACTTGCATGTCAGCAGTTGCAATCCTTTAAAATTAATGTACAAAGTGTGAATTATATATGAATGTATCCTGGGAACTAAACCCGCGAGCTACGATCGCTAGTCTCAATCCTTTATCGCTGAGCTACCACTGTTGGACGTCACAGATTCACCCCTCGACAATGCAGTGAGAAACGTGTTCATGAATATTTATTACATACCAGAGATAATAAAGATCTAAAATTCTAGGGCCACTTGCATTAGCCTATGTAACATATTATACAGGTGAATAAAACGTTAATGTTATGTTGAATTACACTATCTTCGCTTAACAACTACCCGGAGTTTTGAATTACAAAATCTTTTAGTCTAATACAGATACTCTAATATTATGTACGCTTCCTTGTCAAACTAAATAAAGTGAGTTTTTTTGTAGGTTTAAGTGGCAGTGTACAATCAGATGACCGCTAGCGGCTAAGTTTTTGGTAACTATATGCAAGATAAGTAAGTGCGGTGTAAGATGCCCAGCCACGAGGTCGACAAATGACTTGAGTGTTCAGAAGTGTTCAGAAGACACACAAGATGCAAACTAATTCCAACCCCTCTTATTGGAAATCTATGGGAGAGGCCTATGTGTAGACGTGGACGATATGTGGCTTTAATGATGATTATGGTAAATATTTAATAAATACTATAGTATCTTCCTGTCAATAATTAAATATATAAAATATCTTTATTAAAATTTCTTAGTATAGCGTATCTTCATTCAACCGCAAATGTGGCTAGCGTTTTATAATTATTAGGTTTAATTAGATTAAAATAATAAACGTTAATATTTACACGATTATGAAAGAGTATCAAATATGCTCTAAAGGCATGAATGTTACACATTTTTCAGCAAAAACATATTAAAATTTTTACACCCATTTCCAATCATGCTGTATAAAGCGATCACTCTGAAACTCTATTTAAATGTGACAGTCTAATATCTTCTGGCATTACGATGTCGACAAGGACAGGGACATATCAAACAATAATGATTTTAATTACACTAAATAACGATCTTTTGTTGCACAAATTTGATGAAGAAATTATATCTAAAATAAAATTACATTTAATTCACAATTAAAATTGCATACATTTAGAGTAAGAAAATTGTTGTATCAAATTTGAACTGGATACTTTACAGATAAAATATAACTTTGTTAGATGCAATTATTAAAGATTTATGTAATCGAGAAATTATCTGTGGCCAATATTTGTTTTATATCCTTAAGTATCGCGTGCTTGCGCGCAGTAAATGCAACATGTTATGGGTTTCATTTTCTTTTTAAAGCCCGATACGAAACCATTGATCGTGTACCGGTAAACACTACCGCCTCACACAGAGAACTCATTATAGTCTTAAAAATCACACCCGCCAATTTGTAGGATGATATTATTACACGTAACGCGGGAAAACCGTTGCTTTTTTTTTAAATATGGCAACTGACAACTTAATTTCTGCCTTCTTTGCCTTGACTAAGTACTTCGGTTGTCCGGTTTTGAATGAAAGATTTTATATTTTTTTAAATATTTATCTATTTATTATTACACTCTATTATCACACATTGTCTAATGGCTGACTTAATACTATTTAGGCATTGTCTGTGTCAAGATAAAAAAGAGATAATACTAGACTAACTGAAAATTTAAGGTGAAAATATATCTAATATATAAAATTCTCGTGTCACGGTATTCGAACTTGAACTCCTCCTAAACGGCTTGACCGACTTCCAAATTTTATATGCGTATTCAGTAGATCTGAGAATCGGCTACTATCTATTTTTCATACCCCTAAGTGATAAGGGTGGTCCACCCCTAAATTATTTTTTTTATTTTTTAGACAATTTTTTTGGTTTTTATTTTATTATGATACAACCTTAAATTTTCACCCCTCTACGATCAACCCTTATTTTTTTGTTAATTAAAACCCTATTTTTTTGCAAAACAACGTTTGCGGGAACAGCTAGTATTTATATATATGTGTGTGTGTGTGTGTGTGTTTGTGTGTATATATATGTTTTTGTGTGTGTATATACATAAATTAATTCGTATTTCTCGTATACGCGCCATAACTAGAAAAAGATTACCGATTGTTTACATCAAAATAGAATATTTCGCCGTAATTTTACAAAATATAATGGCTTAAAACTTTGTGTATTTGACAATTAGCTCTGAACTTCACGCATTTAAGTTCGCTATTAGAATGCGGCAGCCTAAAAATGTCTGTCAGAATAATAACTTATTAATAATTGTAAAACAATCTCTTTTGACGAAGAAAGATTTAGCTATCTTCCTATAAATACCTGTCACAGTGTATATTACATTACTTCTTGAACTCTGATAGGAAATGTAATGTATCTACATTATTATCACATACAGTGTCGGATACCAAATATAATTGTATTTAAACAACATGGAGATGCTTCTAAAAGTTTAGATAATGCGTGAAGACATACACATTACATTAAAAGTTATAATTAAATCGAAGCAACTGGTAGAAACCTCTCAAAAATATGTCCAAACTCAGTGGCTGCTAAGTTTTCTATGGTAAATCAGGAGACCGGTAAGCAGTTTATGTTATTGTTGTAAGTAGAAATCTCCGATTAGTGTTCACAGCATTATGGTTCCTTATGCAAGTAAATACAAGTTCTCAAACAAGTCCGTAAACACCTCTATACAGGATGATTGATTATATGTAGGTTTAAAAGCTTCAAAGCAATGGATGTATAGTTCATTTATTAATAAAAAGCTTTAAAGTATCTTGATATTTCCATTCACCATGTATAATAATTCTGAATTATATTACATTCATTAATTTTTTCGGTTGAAATGCAACAAGCCAATAACTTTCGTCAGCACAAAGTTAGTAAACAATAATTAATTTTAAAATCTAGTGATCTGAATTTTGGAAACTATTTTTCACTATATTATGATTAGTTATTTACAATTTTTGAAACCATTTATAATTGAATAGCGTGTATACATACATCCATAAAAAAATTACAGAAATTGAGGTATACATTTACCCCTTTTAAATTTTGACACCAATAACCAATCATACTGTATATTTTTTAAGCGTGGCGCATATTGCATTTGCTTGTTATCCAAATTGTATTAATGATATTATATTGGGAATCCTTAATATTTAAAGAAATATAAATGCTTTAGTTCTTCGAAGTAATATTTATTGGTATGTCATAAAATTCATGCATTATAACAGAAACGCCGATATTGTATCCACGATCGATATGAATATCGATATTGTATCGACGATAACAATATTGTATACAATATCGATATCGATACTGTACGACGTGGAGGTATCTGTTAAAATCCATATCATAATATCAAAGTCTTAATTAAAGGCAAGACCTCATCCGATGGTCTTAGAACAAATTGCTATCCAATCTCGCGCATGCTCGGTGAAATAATAGATCATTGTTTGGCCGCAGATAGTGTTGCATCTACACTTTATCGATATTTTCTTTTATTTGAGAACTATTTATTTTATTCATCATCATCGTTTCAGCCATAAACCTCCACTGCTGGGCATTAGATTTTCTTAACAAGGTGGTCTGCCCACCTTGCGTGAACGTCCTGCACTACGCTTGCGGTTCTGTAGTCTTCTCTCCAAAAACTTTAGGCCCCAGTATTCATCAGTTCTGCGCTATGTGATCTGCCCACTTTCACTTCTACTTGCCAACTTATTTCGTACAAAAAAGGAAATGTAAAAAAAATAACTACTGCCAGCGAGCAGATAATCGATGTATATTTACCAAAAGTTATTATTGTTAATAAATTATTGAAACAGCTATTTCACAGTTGTTATATATACAAAAGCAGACTTAATTTACTGTATCACAATGATTATTAACTACGAAAGTTTAACCAATTATAAGGTACTCACTGACTTTTATATATTAACGTTATTTCCACAATAAATATACTTATTTTTTTATTTTTTAGTTAAATAATACAAATTAATTAATTGCATTAAAGCGTCTATTAAACGTTTACAGAAGTAACTGTAACTAACAAAAGTCCAAACAATTTACAGCACCGATACTTGACAATAATATATATATTAAAAAAAACTTCTATACAGACGAGATCGCTAATTCAGTGAGCAATACATGAAAAAAATTGGTATATGCAATGTGAACATTCAATTTCATAAACGAAACAAAAGATTCATTTATTACTATTTTTTAAATCATAAATATATTACATAATAGTAACATGTAAACATAATGAAATATTATATATATTTCATTATGTTTAATCAATCGATTCTTTAAATCATAATTTAAAATTTATTTTATTCTAATTGACCAGTGTGTTGCCAATGATGATATATAGTCGATCTTAAATATGGTTACTCAAGGAATAATGAGGGTTATGCTCGGAGCTTCGGTGAAAGATCGAAGCAGAAATGAAGAGATTCGCAGAAGTGACGCAGCTCGAAGAATTGCTCGTCTGAAATGGCCGTGGGTGGGGCACATCGCTCGTACAACCGACGGCAATTGTGGCAGGAAGGTTTCCTCGAGTGGTGACCACGAGCCGGTAAACACGGCGTCGGTAGGCTTCCAATAAGTCGTTGGATGCAAGCAGCGCTAGACTGGTCATCGTGACGATTTTTAGAGGAAGCCTAGGCTTTGCATTGAACTTCTATCGACTGTCATGATGATGATGTAATTTAAAAACAATGTTCTTGATATCACCATCCTAGTCGATTTAGGGATCGATGCGCTGCGCATAAATGTAATTTTATTATAATATTTTTTATACGATGAGAATAAACATGTTATTTAGACAATAATAGTTTTGTTTTTATCATTCTCGGGTAACAACCATACATTAGAAACAGTTTTAGAACTGGAATACATACTGACGAATGACAGGCCAAGCCGAGGTCGTGGGAATCCTTTAGTCTAGTCATTTCATGAAGCGTCCATGGAAGTGATCAAGGAGTTAGTAAAACTGGAGGCTCCCCCAGAAGCGTTCGAGCATCTGCCACCTCGAACCCCCGACATAGCAGCAGTGAAAGTATGGTCCTCATAGAAAAAGGAATTCATAAAAAACGATCACTCTTTGAAATCTTACATCATGGAATTACTTTGTCTATTTCAGCTACTTATAATGCCTGAGAAACATACACCCTTGAGAATTCAGAAAAAAAAATTACATACAAAATATAATTCATTTCATGTTTTGTATTATTAGCATCGCAGGAAGATGCTGAATGCTGGCTTTCAGCCGGTCCTATTGGAAATCTATTATGAAGGCCTATGCGCAAAAAAACAGTGGGCGTCTTACGGCTGAAATGATAATGATGATTATTATTATTCTATTGTTATTGAAATAAATATTAGTTATTAGAAAACTAACATCGTAAACGTTGAAAACATCACTAGCAATCATTATTAAAGACGCGATCTCCCGGCCACCCAACGTGGTCGCAGTGCCTCTCTGTTGCACACGGACCTCCATAACGAGAGCTAACAGGGAAAGGCGAATCGCTGCAATATGACGTCGATTTTTTATGTACCCTCAAGAGTGTTTGTAATAAATCGACTTTATACCCGCTACGTGTAATCGATGGCGACCGTATTAAAATTGCATTAATTTCTGCACGTATGATATCTCTCCTGTACACTATTAATCATATGAGGAAGCGGCGAATAATCGATGTGATATCAAATTTTTATATCTATATATTACTTCATTTTAAGGAAACCTACAGTAACAAAAATAGAGTAAATAGAACTAAGAATTAACAACACTTATTACATGCTCCCGCCTTTAAAATGTCAATCAATTAATTTACTTATAAGTTCGCAGTAAATTTACAATGTTTTTATTTCTTTTATTTTTCTTATAATTTTATAACGACATAAACGAAAATTAAACGGCTGTGTACACAAAATTTATTAAAACTAATGGGCTACATAATTAGGTATTTTAAATGTTTGTGCATTTTTCGTTCCGAAATCCTATTAAATGGTTAATAATATAAAGTAATAAAGTAGTAATTTAAATTATATTCTAAAGCCCACGATGAAGACGTGAGACTTAAAAATGTTCTTTTTATCACCGTGGTTATGCATCGGTCCGTTCTGATGCTCCTGTTGCTCTCGCTAAATGTCGCCAAGTGAATCGGTATTTGGCGGAGTGGGGCCATTTATTTATTGAGTTCTTAGTGTATTGAAGAGCGACCATGTGGTCGCCTAGCTTCCACTTTTCGTTACAACACCAAACGTTCGATTGACTCCTCATTTCGGGTGACATGTTCAAAGAACTTGAGGATCCGTATTTGCACAGTCGACGATAACTTTTTTATGTTGAGTTTTATAAATATAATTTCGATAGTAATTAAATTATTTTCAATTGTACTGAAATGTTCCTTATCGAAGATGTCACAATCCATTTATGCTTACGTACGAAGATTCCTGAAATTATCTTATATATTTATAAGCTTTATTAATAAATTTTCAAAGAGAGAATTAGGAATTGACGAAGAGCTTGATGACAGATCTATCCTACGCTGCACTGCAGTTCGTTCGTTAGTAAAACGCACCAACCTTGTAATGATTTCTTCTTTAAAGAAACTACCAAAACCTAAAAGGGAGAGGAAAAAATAAAAATAATGATATTCACATTTTATATTAATTACGGTATTTTTTTTTTATTTCTTTAATCACAACTACATTCAAGCGCCTACTAAGAGTGGACAAGTCGCTCGTTGAAACATTTGTAGCAAATGACACCGGGTCATAATTATCCAAACATGAATATTGATCTTTCTAGTGTTGAATATTATATCCTCAACCGAAATACTATAATAATATAATTAAATGTGCTATTTATTAAATACCCGAATGTAGTAAAGCAAAGTTTTATTGAGTGTGTTGTTATTGTATGTGAGTGTTGTGACATGACGATATAAAAGATGGTTGTCAGAGGGAAGCGTGAACGTCTTGTCCGAAGATTTTTAGCTACATCGATATTAGAACTCACACGAACGGATCCACGAGGCCTGAGATCAGTGGAGCTGGTAAATAATGATGAAAGCCTGATAGAGTCACAGCGCCCAGTACCAATCGAATATAGCTATACTCATCGGATCGCAGCCGTGTCGGTCACGACGCATAACCGTGAGGCATTAATTGGTTGGTTCACTAACTAAAAACACATTTATTTCTAAAATTACCGAAATAACACCCGCTGGTGACGGGCGTGTTGAAGTGGTGGGTGGCAGGCTACATATTGCATAAGAAGGATGCCTGTGTCATGGGGCCAACGGTACTGCAGTAATGCTGGGCAGAAGCATTGATTGCTACTGACCACTGATGAGATTAAATCAAAAATTAAGGCCGAAAAACGGCCGAATTATTCAATAGAAAGAGTATAGTCTTTTATCATGATAACGCTGGACCACAGACATCTTTAGCTGCTTAACAAAAATTAAGAGAATTTTGCTGGGAAGTGGGAATGCATCTGACATACACCTTCGTCGTTTCAGCTCATACACGACCCCTGCAAAACATAGGCTTCCGTCAAAAATATCAATGGGGGATTTATCATAATCGCCTCGCTTGGTAGGCGGACTGGCCATCGCAGTGTAGTATTATGGTGCACAAAGAATGCTGCTGCACATCCTCTGGAAACTTTCTTGTGCAGTGGCAATCCTTTGTAACTAATTCACAAAATGTTAATTATATAAGATGGTATCCCGGGAGTAGAACCCGCGACCTACGATCGCAAGTCTCTGTCCTTACCGCTAGGTTCCCATTGCTCGACCACCACTTTGTACACAAACGGCATCTTTTAACTACCTACAAAATAGCAAGAAATCGTCGAATGAAATGGCAGCTATATACTATAGTTAAATGTAAATAAACTTATTCGAGAGTAAACTAACTTGTCTGCTTTGATTCATATAAAGGAAGAATACTTTTGCCCCACCTATAATATAGGAACACTACATTGTTATATGTAGTTCTGCACTGTTGCCAGTCACAGAAATAGAGGAAATACACCAAATAGAGAAAATGTATAAACCTTTCTTGTTGTTTTAAAAAAACGCGGCGTTTGCGGTCATTTGTGAATAAGTTCCTTTACCGCTGCTTGATAGCGCCTCCGCGACGCCGGCTTTCGCACGCTTTCAGCCATCACGGGCCGACTTTTGTTTGATGGCGGCTTGTAATGGGCGCCTCCGCCGTCACGTCCGTCTGCGACGATCAATCATCCGAACATGTCGTTTCGTATCAAACACGAATTGATGGTGAGATTTTTGTGTCCCGTTAAAATGTTTAGCGATGGCCCCGATTACCCTCCTAGACGGTGTGATCTTCACTGCAATATTTGACGGCTTCAATGTCATGTACCACTATACTCCGTAATGAAGATGTTTAATTAGTTATAACAGCACTTGTTCACTGACAAGACGCTTCTAGCAAAAGTCAGTTCGCGTGAAACATATTAAGCTGAAAATTTTCATTAATACTGGGATCGCCTACAAAACATTGAACATCGATAACGCTGTTTTTGATAAGTGTTTAGAATTTGCCAGTTTAAAGCACTTTTGAATTTGAAAAAAAACTCTTTATTAATCTTTAGTCGGAAGTTACATCTATTTCAGCGTCATTATGGACTTCACGCATGAAAATTTTAGTGATATATTCTATTTTCGTTACGGTCTTAGCAAGTAAGTCTCAAGGGTTCTGCTAGCTTTTGGTGATGAAACTTCATCACGTGATATTATAAGTTCTTACAACTCGTTTCACCTGTTTAAACGTGGTCGTACTAGTTTCTGTAATGATCCGCGTAAGGAACGTGCTTCATCAGCGACTGCTGAAACTAACATCGAAGTTTAGCGACGCATCATAGTTTGACTAGAGAGTTTATTACGTCTCATATTGTGGCCGATGCATAAAAACACAGTCGCATCAACTAGTACCGTGATCACGATCAAAACGATTAAATTCGACGGTGGTGCTGTAAAAGCTGTATTATATTTATTACATGTGAAGAAACTTGAACCCGTTTTTAGGGTTTTTAAGTCAAGAACCTATCTTCACAAGTAGTGAAGGTTATTTCTGAAGATAGTTTTAAATTGCCTACAAAAGTTAAGACATGAAAAAGCGTAGAGAAAATAAGAGTGCTTAATTCTTTGTTCAGACACTATTATGCGACAATTGTTCTCGAAAATAAGAAAACAGTAGCAACGGAGTAGTACACTGACATTGTTTGGTAATTGTTTTCCTGTTGTTTTGGATAAATTTTGAAATAACCTCCACGCAACAGAATCCTCTTTAATCAGGATAAAATATCGGACCATGTAGCCTAATAAACAAACAAGCATTTGATTATGGCAGGTGGGGAATTATTTAGCATCCAGTCCAGGGCCGACAGTCACAACTTTGCACCATGGAACTTTCATTTACTATCAAAATTAAAGGAAAACATCGTGGAATACATTCAAATTGTCTAAGTAGTAGTGCAAGCGTTAGAAAACTTGATGAAAATGATCCAAAAAGAAGAATGAGTTAATTGTTTCCTACAATAATTTTACTATAATGCCGAGGGGCATAATTTAAATAAAAACATTTATAATTTCACACTTCGTATTTTCAGTATTATGAAAATTTTCAGTGTCACCTCTCATAAATGGATCAACGGCAAACCTCACGGCTTCTTCCTCGAACTCCAGGTTTGCAGATCTAGACTCGACAAACTACAATGGTCACTGAGCGTAAAGAACAGATATATTAGATTCTTCTCTGTTTTGTTAAACAAACAATCCAGGTCATTAATATTAAAATAAGAATTAAAAATGTATTGTTACGCAAAGTTTTGTGTCACAAAAATTTTAATAACACTATATTTCTTCGCGTTAACAACGGAATAAATTATTCTTAAAAATAAATTTTATCTTCACCTTGGAAATAACGCGTCTTTACATTCAAAGGAAATCTGTCCATTGCTAAAGGATTTTTATATTGATCATTTACGGTAAAATCTTTAATATATAAGAAATAGTATTTCAATTAATACACAAATAATACAGTATCGCGCTTAATTTATCTAAAATATTAATAACAACTTTGGTAATCTTTTAAATACATTTTTACATTCCTGAATAAGTTTGCTGTCCAACTTTTAACAACAGAAAATATGCCAAACTCTCGAAGAAACATAACCCTTGAAGCTGCATGACAGGATGTAGCTATATGAAATAAACCATTCTAAAATCTCAAAGACATCGGCGCTTCCGAAAATTACAATGAAGTGACATTTATTTGACAGTTGTTGCAACCTTCGACAATCAAAATATTTGAATATTAAATAAAGGAAGAGATATATACTTTCCAGTTACATTGTAATGTTCAACTTTAAACAATTATTATATACAAGATGATTAGTTGTATATTATTAGCTGTATATCAATGTATGGTAAAACCTATCCAAAAATCAATGGTTTCAGAAATAATAAAAAACACGATGATAATGTAGTAAAAGAAGCGATTTCAAAATGTGGATTACTGTATATTAAAATAAATATTGTTTCCCTGCAGACTTTACACTGCCAGTATTTGTTGTCCTGTCACATTGCAATTAAAAAAATATATTAATATAACATATTTCCGAGCGATCACTCAGATACAGAATGATAGGAAATATGTGTAAAAGCTTTATAGCTTTTTGTTGACAAATGAGATATGTATTCACGCCTTTAAAGCTTTTTCACCTCTAACCAATCATTTTGTATATAATTTGCATTGAATTATACATGACTTAAATCCAACAATTAATTTCACAAACAATCAATAACATTACACTTTGAACAGACGTTAGTGGATGTATTTAATAATTTAGCAATTAATTTTCACGAAATGCAAAAAATCTGATTAAATTTGATTAAATACATTCTATTACCTAAAACTTTTATTGTAGTTCTACAAGCGGTTGCATAGGACACGAAATCACATAAGTTAAAAGAGGTAGGCGATATCGTGCATTTCGCTTCAACAGGCGTGGCTTCAATGAGTCTTGGCCCACGTATTTAGAGCCCTCTATGTGAGGTCCCGATGGTAATTTATTAACCGGGCCCCACAAATACTGACTTTCGAAACGCACCATCCATTTTCAACTGATGGTTATATGAAATTATTAAAGACGAAGACCTTTTTTACGTCCGGCCTCTTTCACATAACGGTGCGAATTCATGCTAATTAAGATATCACGACGTTATATTTGATGTTTAATGAAAAATCTAAGTTTTCATTAAATTATTTATGTACTTTCAAATATTATTAATTTAGAAGCAAGGTGATAAAGAATTTTTCATATATTACATCAGGCTTAATTTTCATACCATTGTTATGATTATATTATTTATGAAAACTAATGCTTTTTACTAGTAAAGTATATACTTATGTCTTATTATTTTTTCAATTTCGAATTCTTTACATACATGTAACGTTTTATTTAATAAAATAAATAGCAGTTACCTATAACGACACGTAACGCATTTAAACTAAGATTTAGTTAAAATATCTTTTTTCGCTCTCTATTTCTTCAAGATATATGTTATGTATTATAATTAAAACCTGTTACAACAATTTATGTAGACATAGTTTACTGGCAGGTAGATTACCTTTTACTAAAGGTGTATAAATTGAAACAACCGCAACGTATAACATATATTATACGACCGCATATATATTTGCTAAACAGTCCTATTAATTATTTCCTGCTATTTAAGCTTTTTCCTGACGGTTACTTGTGTTGGGCCGCCTATTTAAGATAAATTATGCTTATTGTATCGGGGTTTTATGATACCATAGCCATTTATTTAATGAAATAATAAAGTTAACAAAGATGACGGTAGCAAGATTTTTTTTATGAAATGTTTCTGTATATCTTATTGGCATTTATAGACACCGCGTATTCGAGGCAGCACTGAGGATGCCAATCCGAAACCTTTTTTTTAGTAAATAAGCTCGAGGACTCTCTCAAAAGTCATGGCTAACCGGCTAGGTTACATAGATTTATCCCAGAAGGCCGACGAACATTTAGGTCACTTCGGCGGAGGTTGCATAGAGTGACCGTGTGTAAGAACTACCAAGAAAAGGTAACTGTAATGAACAAGGTACATCGCTTTCAATTACGTATACGCCTTACACGATTCATAAGTATAATAATAAAATATAGGCTTCTAACATTTTGATCGATGACAGCTATATAATTCATTCTGGTTTAACAACGATTTACCAACTGCATCTTAATTTTTTTTAATTATTGTGTTGTTCTACATTACGTATTACTTCTTTGTAAATTAGTTTATCTTCGCTAACAGTAGGCTATCACCCCATGGAGCATCCGGCTATTGCATAGCCGCTATGCGATCTGAGAATTTTGCCACCTCCCTAGAATTTTGAATACACCGGAGTGAAAAATTAATAATATGGTAAAAATCTACGGCAATAACTGATGCCGTAGATACTATGAAAACAATTTTATTTAAATATGCGCGATGGAGCGACTTTATGAAATTCGGATTACTATAATTTGAAACTCTTCAATAAATACCATAATTTTAATCTCAATTACAAACGTGATCCAGTATTGTAAACTTTTTTTAGTTTATTAAATCACTAATTCGTATTTCTGTTACCGTCAAATTTAAATAGGTTTATTTTATCCGTAAGAAAAATTTTCCACTAGAAATGTTCCTACCGTTCTCTTCCTAAGTTAATATAAATTTCCGTGGAAATACACAGTTATGATTGCTCACTACTTTTTTAGGAATAGGTGTTGCGGTAATTTTTAACCAGTGGGCCTTTAACGTCAGATGCAAAACGTTTGCTATCCCTCAATAGATGGCGCTTAAGCTATAATTACTAAACAAAATAAAAGTAGTTAACGGATAATAGGAAATCGATAAAAAGTACTTTTCAATATATATACGTATAAAATGTACGTGTACATATTTTTTTATTAAAAGTAAACATTTTAATATATGTACATAGTCAATATACTAAAATGTTGATTTTACCTTCTAAGCCAAGATATATTTAAGCAATCTGTGCACAGACTGAGGGCGAGCGTACCAGCTCAAAAATGTTGTGTTTTACTTAGGCTGGCAATACATTCAATGTAATGTTAATGTTGTTATTGATGCTGCTACGACGCTATGCTTAATTTTTTGTTTTTGTTCTTAAGTAAATAAGTGAAACAACGAAATAAAATAGGCTCGAGAACAATGAATAAACAGTTAATAGAAAAAGTTATAGAAGCTAACGATGTACAGTGTCCAGAAATGCCGTTTGAGAATCCTCTACTTGATAAAAATGTAACAAAAGCGCTGTCGAAAAGTTTCGTCAATATTCTTAATGTATCACAGCCTTCATCGAAAATTAACAATAATCTTCGTCATTCAATATTAGAAAATATAAGAAAACTTTGTAAAATTGAACCAGGAGATCATGTGCGGATAGAAGAAAATCTAACCAAATTACTTTCAGATTTTCATTGCACAAATTTAAGACAAAAAAATATTTTAAACACCCAAGAATCTGCAACAAAAGTTTTGGATGCTTTTCTACTACGTATATTAGAAGATTGTGAAATTAGCTCTTGTTATAAGTCTAGTATAGACCCAGAAATTATACAATCATTAATCAATTTAAAACAAAATGAAGTATTTGACATAATTTCCGAGGATGTTATACATTGGGATGTTAATGATTCCAAATATATGCACATCTTGATGGATATTTTTAAGAATGAGGATATTTTTGAACAAGTTCAATTGCTAAATGACATTTCCATCAAAATGATACCAGAAATGGAAAAATTATTCCTAGAAATTTGCCTTCATGTTATTAAAAACAAAAATCCTGACATTGAATGTCTATTTTCTGTAAATGATTGTTTACAACAAATTATAAGGACATGTGCAGTCTCACCAAAGTGTTTTAAAATTTGCTGCTCAGTATTAAACTTTATCTTTATCACAAGTAATTGTGATATTCATATTAGGTTATTTATTACAAAGTTTATTAATTGTGTGAAGTCAATCAGTCCTCATGTTACATTTACTGTGTTGTACCCATCCAATCTGGGCCGTATAGCTGTAATGTTAGATTTTGATGTGGATAATCTGCCTCCACCTTTAAGAGACATTTACATACAAAAAACTAGGGGTCAATTAAAGAAGTTACATGAAAAAAAAGAAAGTGATTTGATAATGTTATTATCACATTTTCCACAATGGTTTAATATTTATTTTGAACATAAATAGACTACAAATTAATTTACTTTCATTCATTTTATGGTCTGCTTTAGTAAAAATTTTATTTACTATAAATTGGTGTATGAATGACAATTTGTTTTAAATTTTAACATTAAATATAAAAGTTGTTGGAGGACACTAGACGCAGCAACATTTCACAGAACAGAAATCTTTGGGGGCCTATGTCCAGCAGTAAATGTCTTACCATTGAAATGATACAATTTTATAACATTGATAACATTAAATATAACAATAAATGGCATAAGTAATAAATGCTAAAAACTATTAAGTTGTATGATTTATTGGTAAAGAAAACATCCAAGTGCTTAGTAAATTTTATTAATTGTGAACAAATATGATAATTTTTAAGCAAAGAAAGTTTTTTATAGAAGTTGATGCTCAAAAGATACATAATACAAAAATAGTTAGAGAGAAAAGTTAATCTATTCTTGTAAATTAAATTTAAATAATCCCATATTACCAAGTTTCTCTATCAAAGCTTCACTGGTCCTACAGGTCACTGTGGTCATGCTTGTACCACAAAAGCGTTTTAATAAATTGGTTATTAGCTTTTTGCTTTTTTTAGTAACTTGGTGCTCAGAACTCTTCAGATGGAGGTGTGTTGAATCCCAGTATGGAATTATTTGATTACAGGGCCCACAATGATAGAGATTTGTGTTTATCTAGAAAAAAAAATGTTTATATTTAATTGTATAGCAGACAATATGTTGTCCCTTACAATATGTTGTCAGTTAAAAACTAAAATTGTGTGTGGTTTTTTTTAAATTCTTTACTTGTAAAATCTTTATTTGTTGTACATTTATTGATCACAGTTTTGATGACTTAGTCGAGCATGACACATGTTGAGTAAATTTTGCTTACTTTGGATAAACATAATAAAAGATTAATCTTAATGAGCCTTACATAGGCTCTGGTGGATTAGATATTATGAATTTGAACATTTAAAGTGTTACATCAGACAGAAAAATAAGACCTTTGGCTAAAATCCTTTGAGTTTGGTTTTGCAGAGCATTGTATCTCACTCACAGTACGATTAATTGTTGCAAGAAACAGAGTTAACTTTAAAAACTGAACCGAACAAACTCAAAACTCGTTCTTGGTAGTGTCAAATCAAGGGGCATTAGTATGGCAATGAGAAATAGCCACAACAAAAATATAGATTTTTCCTATGGTATCACGTAAGTAGATTGAACTAAGACGTCAGACTATTGGTCAAAAGTTAAACAAGTGCTTTTAAGTTGCTAACTCATTGCAAATTCACAATAAAGGTAAACAAATTCTATTTATTAGAATAAATTGACAGGTTTGTTAGTATCTATTACGTCTTTAGTTTTCAAAAAAGATCCATTGTTTTTAAAAGTTTCACCTTTAATGTTTGTATAAATGCCCTCATTAGTATACTAAACAAGGATCGAGTGACAGCCGAAAACTCCCTTTTAGGTCTCTAAGTGACGTGAGAGCTTGTAGCCTCAATCTGTGAAACACCGAGGTCCTAGTCGAAGTTCTCGACGGAATTTATAGGCTATCTATGATATTTACTATAAATAATCGTAATCATATAGTGTATCGCTGCACCGACTCATGTATGCGCGCGGCGAGACGAGGGTATATGTATATCTATTTTTTATTTTGCCTAACTTCGCCGCGTTTTCCTAGGGTGTAGTACATTTCGGTAGTAACACAAGAGATCGAATCTAGGAAGGTAGAAGTAGAATATAAAGTCTTTAAATCGACAATGTCAAGAACGGATAAATTGTTTTTTTTTTTACCAAGTATTAATCTCATAATATTGAATTGATTAAATTTTACAATACCTGTCTTACAAATTCCTTGGTAAGATCAATTGGTTCATAATTTGTTATCATTATTAAGCAATCCTTTAGTTTTTTCTTATGTTCTTTGGATAAACAGTGCTTTTTAACTTCGGCGTTCTTTAATGTATCGTCACAAATTAGACATTTTGTTTTCTTATTTTGCAGTGGCCTTATTAGTAAGAAGCTTTCTATGTCCATGTGTATATTACTATTAAAGGATATGACATTAAGTTCTTTATCGACCTGAGCGTTGGTTACGACAGAGTGCAAAGGCTTCGGTCCTGGTGTGAACCATATTTGATTGTCGTGTCTTACGCCCTTCTTGAGCCCTTTGGCAAGTAAAATGCCTTGGTGTGTAGAACCTCTTACATGTTGCTTGAATACTTTTATACTTGCGGATATGTAAACAACACATAAAGAACAAAAGCCTTTGCTTCCCTGTGCATTTAGCTTGATGTAGTTATTTTTGCCGTACTTGGCCAATTCAGATCTACGTTTACCATGGTCTATAACTTCACTGTAAACGCAGTCGTCATCGGAAGACTCGCTTTCGTCGTTCTCCAAAATATGATCTTTTACATGACTGATCAATAATTTCACTGAAATATCATTCAGAACCAATTTACAACGATAACATTTTGCTTCAGATTTATCTAGGTCGATGAAGAAAAATTTTCTTTGCGTGTTTATCAGAGTATTAAAAATTTCATCTTCATCGTCCGCCGCTTCCAATATTTTATCGGTATACATGTAATAATTTGATTCTCCAATACTGAACTTTGTCCAATGTTCAATTTGAGTACAGGGTTCCGAAATACTTTCGTGCTTATGTGTTGAATCATTTGGAAAAGAAATTTTGCACGAAAAGCAATATAATTTAGTTTCGTTAACCTATAAAACACAAGTTTAGAAGTATCACTGTTTTTGCGATCGATCAGGTAGGTAAAATAATCTTAGTCTGCAATACAATAAACATGAAACAAAATAATATCAAAAAGTTAATCTAATTTAGTGTAAAGAATTAATATTAAGTGAAAATTAGGCTTAACTACTACATATTAAGAATTATTGTGAAAGTGATCATAAAAAGCGACTCCTGAATTCTTTTCAGACCTCAGCTCTACTGGTTCCTATCAATTTACGCTCAAAAAGGGCTCTTCTGGAACGTTTTTCTTAACTTATAGTGAAAATATAGTAAAACAATAAACGAATCATGCTCTCATATTTTAGAATTAAAAATGTTCCCTTTGAATGTTTTAAAATCTATCATTCGAAATTCAAACATTTTCGATGAGCTTGGAATGTTTTTTTTTTAACCTATGTATAAACGATTAAACAATTTCAAAAATAGAACATAAATTTCATTTTTCGAAATTCGGCAAAAACTACCCTCCGTATAAATATATTTTTTTACATACGAATCTAAACTTGTAGTTAAGAGATCTACATTTATATGTAAATCAAATGTTCTGTGTACCTTTCTAAAACATTCGTTGTCAATAAGGATAACTTTGGACTGTATTAACGTTATCATATGTTCAGCTCCAATAATATGTTCGATATTTTGTTCTGCATTGGTGTCGCAAAGTAAGCAATAGTCATTAACAATTCCATGCCAATCAAGCTCACTCAAAATCAGTCTATGACATTTTATACCACCATGTGTAAGACGGACTACAGATAATGCACCAATGTCCGTAGTGATGGTAGGATCGGTTTTACGAGATTTATGTGTGTCATCATTCAAGTGGTCTTTTAATGCAGCTGCCGTTGTTACGTAATTGCAAATCTCACAATAATAGTAGTTTTCAATCTGCAAAATTAAAATAGGTTTGTGATAATTATTAGAGTTATATTTTTTTTACTCTTATTCATCTTTCTCAGATATACCTTGAATAAACTC